>NC_141162.1:104485397-105841230 GCF_053477565.2 Lygodium microphyllum
CATGTGAGAAAGAGGGGAGGGAAGGGGGTTTTGATTAAAAAATAGAGGTTTGGAAAAGGAGGAGAAAGAGAGAACCTAGGCCCTACACATGAGAGAGAGGGGGGAGGGGAAGAAGAAAAATGTTTGATTTAAAAAAGACTATTCTCTTTCATCTTTCCCCCTCTTCTCTCTCCGTCTTCTTCTTCTCTCTCTCTCTCTTCTTCTATCTCCCTCTCAAAGTGTGTTAAAAACTATGTTATAAAAACTTTAAAATAAAAAAGCTTTAAAAATATTTAATTAAAAGAAAATTTTAAATTAAAAATTTTAATATGAGAGAGAGAGAGAGAGAGAGAGAGAGAGAGAGAGAGAGAGAGAGAGAGAGAGAGAGAGAGAACCTAGGCCCTACACATGGGAGAGAATGGGGGAAGGGGAAAAGAAAAATGTTTAATTTAAAAAAGACTATTCTATTTCCTCTTTCCTCCTCTCCTCTCTCTATCTTCTTCTTATTATTATTTTCTCTCTCTCTCTCTCTCTCTCTTCTTCTATCTCCCTCTCAAAGTGTGTACAAAACTATGTTCGAAAAACTTTAAATGAAAAAATATTTTTAAAATATTTAATTGAAAAAAAATAAATTTAAAAGTTTAATCTAACTATGAGAGAGAGACTTTTGATTTAGAAAGAAGTTTGATTTTTGAGAGAGAGAGAGAGAGAGAGAGAGAGAGAGAGAGAGAGAGAGAGGAAATAGAGAGATTATACATGAGATAGAGTTGGGGTTTTAATTTAAAAAGGGAGGTGGGGAAAGGGGGGGGGGGGGGAGGACTTTAATGAAAAAAGGAAGGGGGAAAAGAAAATGAGAGATTACAAGTGAGAAAGAGGGGAGGGGAGGGGGTTTTGATTGAAAAATGGAGGTTTGGAGAACTAAGTAGGTTCGGGAAGCCCTTTAGAGGTTTAGGGCTTTCCGAACCTACAACGAAAATAATATAGTAGTAAGTAGTAAGATGAGTTTATAAGCTAAAGCATCATATTACCATTGGCTAAATGATTTATCTTTGTTGTCCTTTACAAATTAATGTGGTTTGTAACGAGGTGTGCTTGACACTAACATATCCATAATCTTGAAACCATTTTCTTTGTGAATGAGTAAACAAGGAGTTATCACATTTTTGCAACCAATGAGCATTGCTAGTGGTGGGAATTCATGTTGGCCAATGGAAGTTCTTAGATGAGTGGCTTTCAATGTCAAGATGGGATTTTTATTGGGGGGGGATGGACTATCACAAACATCACAAAAGTGAAGGGCTTAGATTTGCCAAGCATCACATCAAATCTTTGACAATGTTACATCAATCGTTTGATAAGGATATTTGTTTTCCTTTTTTGACGACTTTCTACATAAAAAATGATAGCCATTCTCAAATGACATTCTCCAAATGGCATTGTTGATGCCTCTTGGTTGCATGATAAGATCCATTGTAGAGCCAACAAATCGACAATGTTTTGCAAATCAAATGATGACACCTAAGAAAGATTCAAGGAATATGCCTCTTTTTTTGTCTTGAGAATTGACACATAAATATCTTGCTACTTGATAATGCCTTGTTATTTGGCTCCTTTTGCATGCTTGAGACAACAACAAATTGGCTTGTCAAAGTGACACCTAAGAAAGATTTAAGTTTTTGAGAATTGACACTCAAATACCTTGCTACTTGATGATGCCTTGTTACTTGGCTTCTTTTTCCTCCTCGAGACAACAAATTGGCTTGTCAAAGTATGTTACAGAATGTTCTCCCGTAGTGGCAACCTAGTTGGTAGAAATACTTAGCAAGTTACATGTGCTCATGGGTGCAATTCCTAGTTAAGCAACTCAAAGGGGGGTATTTTGTTGACATCAAAGCGTCGACGATCTGTGTGAAAATTACAAAATAGAGTGCAAAGGCATTGCATAAAAGCAAAAAAGCATATTGTAAAATGTTTCTCGAAACAAAAGATTTTAATGCAGTGGGACAAAAGTAGGGCTGACATCTGTGGGGGAGCCATTGTATCGTGGGTATTGGCTTTGAGGTTGTGGCTCCCTCCTGATGGCAAGAAAATGCTACTTTGGTTCTCTGACGCGTGAACACTACCTTGTGAAAAAGCTTCGCAACGCAGGGCCATCTTCCTTCACGGCCCCGGCCATGGATGTGAAAAAGCTTGGATCCCTTTTTAATGGTTTTCAAAATTCCTCGTTTGCCTGCTCTTTTCAGGAAGGGCCGAGCAGCAGCAGATCCGCCATAGCCAATCGGTTCAAGCTCACAAGGCTCCCTTCGTTTGCACGCTTCTCATTACTTTCGACAGCCATTCAATTCGCCTCCATCCCCCGCCTCATGTATCAGCTGCTCCCGCATTTCGCTCTCAGATCAGTCCATTCTGCTGGACGGAGAAGATTAAGACCCCATCCTGCTTTAGCATTGTCCGGATAAAAGCTTCCGGCTTCCCTTTCTTTTCCTCCTCCTTCCTCCTCCTCCTTTTTCTGCTTTGTCGCCATACGGCCAGCGAAGCGACAATGCCCCCGTTTCAAGGCTCCGGGTCTGCGTGTGGCCCTCCCGGTGTGAAAGCTTGCGTGCTCCTTCTCGCAGTGGCGCTCATTGGGTACATTCTCGGGCCGCCCCTGTACTGGCATTTCATGGAAGGTGTTGCTGCGCTCAAGCACTCCAACTCTTGTCCTCCTTGCAACCCCTGCGATTGCTCGCTAGAAAGCACGGGAACTCTCCCTCCTGGTACTTCATGCTTCTTGGATTTCCTGTCTCTGTTAGTCAGCCTCATCATCATAAATTTCTACCGTTTGATTACGAGGCTTGATCCACTATATCGCTTTTGTAGTAATAATGCACTGTCAAGTGCCCTTTGTTCTTCGCGGTTTTACACAGTTGTTGCTGAGTTGCTTCCTTTACAGCTGACTGTGAATTATAGACTGAATCCACTTTGCACCGTCTGCACTTTGCCATTTGATCTGTTCTGTATCTGTGTACTGTTAGCGGCCTTCGATGCAGATCTGCTTCCTTGCTAGGATGTTTAACGTTAATATTTATCATCAGTTTGCGTACAATCCAGTTGCTACTTTCTACGTTGTGCTTAATGGTCCATCGTAAGGATGCCTTCACAACAATGTTGGTAACTGTTGACGTTAATGTAAGTCCTCTTTTGGAGTTCGCATTCGCACATCATACAAATATAATGAATTATGATTGCATTTACACGTCAGGTATCCAGTAGTTGTTCCAGAATGTATGGATTGGTCAGTCTCTGCACTTATGTTCAATTTCTTTTATCTATAACTCTCTGCTAACAGTTCCGCATGAAGTTTCCACCCTAAAGCTTAACATGCATATTGGTTTCCCGCCAACGAGAATGACCATATATATATTTCCTAAAAAGCTGTTGGCATGCATATGTGGCCCAAGTAAGCTTCAAAACGAACATTTGGATTATTCAGTTCTTTAGCAAGGCTTTCGAATCTGCATTGCTTTGAGTAAAAGCAAAGGTAACCTAGAAGGGAAGGGTGCAGTATTGCATCCTCTTATGTTTGCAGGAATCCCCTTGGAACGATCCTGTCTCCATCTAGAGCTCTGTATTCAGATAATTTGTGAGTTGTTGTGTTCTGTGACAAGAAACTGATTGCATGTACAGAGGCTGCAGGTATCATGCAGCTTGAAGCCGAGGCTTGCCATGTAGCCATTGGTACAACACAAGTCAATACTAAGTATTGCACTCTCATTATATAGTATGTACAAATAGTTTTGGCCCTATGCAGCTTGTAGTTAAGGTTCGTGGTATACCTAGTGAATCCTGAAGTCAAAACATTCATTGTACTGCTCTTATTGTATAGTCATATCATTGCATCCAAAGTTTGAGTGGTTACACATGTGACATGATTTTTCCTCTTGCTCAGCTTGTCTGGGACAACTGTGTGGCTTTCAAGTAATCCATGAAAATTCTACAACTCTCGAGGAAAAATGACCAAAGCTCTAAAATGACAAGTTCTTGCATCTCATAAACATGTGATGATAGTGAATGCCTTTTGTTGTTGATGACATCTCTCATTTTTATTGCGTTGTTTAGTCTAAGACTCTACGAAGGAGACTCACTAGGTGGAATCCAGCTTGTACAAGAATACATTCAGACCAAGGCAACTAACTCCCAATCATGGGCCTGATCTTGATTATAATTCTGAGCATAACCTTTAGCACACCATATCTCTATTCAACAATCTATTTATTGACGAAAAAGACTAAAAAGCTACAATCCATTACCAAAATTGTTCAAAAAGAGCCTTGCAAAAACGTAATAGTCATTGGCAAACTCTGCTATTCCTTTCCAAAGGAATCCAATGTATGTAAACAACCTTATTTACATACTTTGAGATCTCCAAGGATTGAATCATGGCAGCTAGAAAGACAAAAGTCATCTTTAGTAAATAAAGGAACAAAGTGTAATATATGGATATTGATGCCTTGCTTGCTTGCTACCAAGGAATTTCAGCATACTTTGACTCATGTAACGGTCTAGTAAAGTGGGAGAAGTGTTTTGATGAAAGAGGCTGTTTTAAACTTAGTGTATTTGTTACATGTTTGATGTTTGATTACATGCTCAATCATCCCTTTATATTGTGTAAAGAGGTTATACTATTATGCTTGGTGTGGTTGCATTATGGAGAGTGTAGCCATACAAGAAGTTATATATGGAAGCCTAGCAATTTAAGTCTTACAATGAATGTGAAATGATTACCTCACGACTTGTAATGACAGTCAAACCTAAATTAACAAAAAGCCGTCCCCCCTTGGGTCGCCCGACTGGACCGCGCGCTTCACTTTTGCCATCTTCTTCATCATAGTCCTTCGGCGGACCTATGGAAGTCAAGTTATCATAAGTAGGCTGCTGCAAAAAGGGTGCACTTGCTGTATTTATGTGATAACTAGCACTATTAGATGCTCCTACATGACCAGTACCGAATCCTTGTGCTCCAACAATCCCTAGGGATGTAGATACATATCTATATGGCCAGCTTTGTGCCCCAAGCATCATGCCTATGTTGCCATACACAGGATTAGGCATTTCACTTGCATTACTTGGATGCATTGAGTGTAATGAGCCATGCATTGGCTGTTGCATACCATAGGGATTTGAGCCATACATTCTTGTATGTGGTGCTTATCCAACTATAGCATGAAAAATGATACCACCACTTAAGTATCCTTGTTGTCCCATGCTTGCATGTGCATAATTACCTTGCTGTCCATGTTCCCATGGATTGGCACTACCAAGTTGGCTATGCATTTGCACTTGTTGCCCCACGGGTACCAAGTGTTTGTGCTCATTAGGCATTTAGGGCTCTTCCAAAGAAGGTTTAGGCATTTTCTTTGGTTCTTGTGGCTGGCTTGAAGCTATAGAAAGTGTCTTTTTCTCTTTGCCTTTGTTGTCCTTCCTTGGGGCATTCATGAATCGAGAAAATCGGGGATCCTTTGCCAGTTCAACAAAAATATTTGCTGCTGTATGCATTCTATCCTTGAAGCCATCATTGAATTGTTCAGTCCCTTGTTGGTCATCAACCTCTTTATGCATTGAAGTGCCAACATTTCGGCCATTTGCCACATTTTCATCTTGCTGTCCATGTTGAGAACCATGCCCAACATTTGTCATTGTATTTTCCCCTTTACCACGTGATTGACCAAGGAGTGATGCATCCTCTCCACTTGATCCCATATCACCATGTGAAGACATGTTTGCTGTAATTCATTGCTGAGAGCGATTTCAATACTAGTGCAATAGTCCCAAGCTGCAATCAAGTGCGACGGGCCCACCAATTCAAAGGATTTGATGGTGTTCTGGCAATGGAACCTTGAAACTAATCTTCCTTTTGTGGATGGGTAGTAATTCCTTGATTACAACTTAGTTACAGCAGCAACATTTATTACAAAACTGAGAAATGCAAATTAACTCACAATCTTGGATAATAGACACCTTGTTGGCCCCAAAATTGGCACCCCTTTCGGTATTTCTTTAACTTTATTGAAGAAGAAGTTGATGTACAATGGGATTTTTCCAATCCCTTTTGGTATTCCAACTCCCTTGCTGTCCAAAATGACCAGGAAGTCTTCAATATGATTTGCCCCTTTATTCAGACAGTCAATTGGCTTTCATCCGCTTTGATGGAGATGAAAAATGCCCCAAATTCATTGATTGGTTGGTCCCTCCACTTGAATTTGATTGAAAACAGCTTCAGTCTTGTTGAATCCAAGCCTTGGAGCTTCCAATTTTTGGTACACTTTTTGAGGTTGCTACTAAGTTCTAATTTTTGTTTTGTAGATTAGGGTTTACAATAAAGAAATCTGAAATTTCTCACCCTTTGGTGATCTCAATGCTGTAATCTTTGGAGCAAGGCTGTAGAAAGGTTGGGAGATGAGAGAGAAATCTAAGGAGAGAGAAAATTCAGTCTTTCTTCATAAAGAATTGAAGAAAATCAATCATTTACTGTTGCTGCCGCTGTGTCTCAATAGCCCCTATAGATGCTATTGCTTGTTGCAAATTGGTATTCTCTTATCCTTGGCTACCTCAAAAGGTCCTCCAATGGCAGCAGATCAAATCAGTAGCATCTTCTCTCTCTCTCTCTCTCTCTCTTGTAGATTGAATACACTAAAATGTCTCTCTCCAGCCTCTAGAGATATTTTTTAGTTTTACATTAGTATCTTTGACAAGTCGCAATCTTTCCAAATGGTTTTTTCAACATTATTCATAATTAAATATTAAATTAAATTTCAATATTTAAATATTGAAAATAATCTAATAATTATTTCGGTAAAAAAAAGGCCAATAATTAAATTGGCTAGGTGAGAGAAAATTCAGACTTTCTTCACGAAGTATTAAAGAAAATCAATAATTTACTGTTGTTGCTGTGCCTCAATAGCCTGTACATGTTGTCGCCTGTTGCAGACTGGTCTTCTCCTATCCTTGGTTGCCTCAAAAGGTCCTTCAATGGTTGCAGATTAGACCAGCAACATCTCTTGCCTCTCTCTTGTAGGCTAAATGCACTAAAATGCCTTTCTCCAGCCTTTAAAGGCATTTTTCAGTCTTACATGGGCATTTTTGACAAATAGCAACCTTCCCAAATGGTTTTTTCAACATTATTTATAATTAAATATTAATTTTAGTCATAGAAACATGAAATGGGGAACGGGGACAGGGACGGGGACGGGAATGGCAAACCTAGGGAACGGGGATGTGGGAACGGGAACGGCATTTAAAAAATTAAAATTCATGAAAAAAAATTAATATTTCACTCATAATCCATGTGGACTCTAGAGTGTTAAAACTTCAAACCAAGGTATATAATCCACAAGGACAAATCATTTTAAGTTTTAACTTTAAGATATCATGCATCATTCTAAAACTACTCATTAGAAATTGAATTGCAACTTCCAAGGCTCAAGAGGTAAGCTATTCAATTATAAATAATAAAATCCATAATACATATGCCAAAAATGATAAAACAATGAATAATGAACTAAACTTTAAAGTCTAAGCTAAAAGAACATGCCTATGGTATCATTGCTAAAAAACTTAAAAGATTACAAATATGAAATTGAAGTCTAATATTTGAAAGAACATGCTCATTGCCCCAAAAAAGACTACAAATATAAAGTCTAATCTCTAGATTGAAGCAAAATGTGGCATGCCAAAATAGCCCAAAGGGCAACTGCAAGACTGCAAGACTCAAGTACAAATATAATATCGGCATGGCACGACTGTCAATAGCCCAAGTGTCACGCTATCATCAACAATCATAATATTATATATAATGTAAATGTGTCATGTATCATGAGACTCGTGATAAGTAAACTAAATCAAAGATCATGATCATGATCTGAGGCTGTTCTAGCCACTCTTGAAGTGCCAGCCTCATCATCATGTGTACCATGAATTGTTGCATCTCCCTCAACATTAGCATGTGTCTCCTCTTCTTGTTGCATCTTCCACTCTGTGAATGGATCAGGCTTTGTCGTCATACTGTTACATAACATCCTCAAATTAGCACTAACGAATACTAGATCGTTTGCCCTCTCCACACCAAGACGGTTCCTCTTCTTTGAAGCAATGTGAGTGTATGTATTCCATAATTGCTCCAAACAAGAGGAGCTAACTGACTGACTCAAAATACAGATGGCTAGTTGTTGCAACTCAGGACCATCTGAACCATAGTCCTTCCACCACAAAGTTGCCCCAATCTTACAACGATCCTCTTGTGCATCCCCACAACCCAAAGAACCCCGAAAGGTCTTATAACATGAAAGCTGATCTCTGATCTTTCGTCTAGTGCCATGATCAGGCACTAGACGAGACAATATAAGTCTCCATGCATCCATAACCTCAGTGTCATTCTCCTGACCCTTGCCTTGGAACTCAGGATTCACAACAAATGCAGCTGCATGCATGGGTGAGCTATAGGAGTTCCACCTCGTCACAACTAAATGGTGTATCTCCTCATACGCCTCATCATTTGGTGCCAACTCCTGCAACTTTTCATTCAGCCTATCCATAGCCTCATATACCTTGCCAATGCAAGGTTGCATAGCATCCATAACCCTCAATAAATGTACAATAGGTGATACCATAGCATCTATCCGCTTTACATCATCCCAAAAAGTGGAGTTATTTGCTTTCTCCAAGCATAAGATATCTATAGGAGTATCTGCCAATGTTGATGAGGTAAACTCATCACTAAGAAATAACTACCTCAAGGCACCACTGCATTCTCTTAGCCTGCCTAGCATCAAGAAGTTAAAGGCAAATCTGGTATCAGAGTATTTCAAAAGTGTCTTCTTCGACTGCAAAGAGAAGTGATGGCGAAGAAATTGGTGATTCAAAACAAAGCTAACTGTTTGAGCTTCTTACTCTATGACAGGTGCAATCCATGACAGGTTACCAATATCCTTTAGTAGGTTGAGAGAGAGAGAGAGAGAGAGAGAGAGAGAGAGAGAGATGGTAGAATGCCTGGTGAATGGGTTGGTGGAAAGGTTGATAGGGGGTGCCCAAGTAGTAGATGGAGAAAATAGCACCAAATAGATCACAACTAGATGCAGATAGATAGAACATGGCGTTTTCAACAATGTTTTGCTAGGTTGGAACGTTTCTCATAGAGTGACAAAAACAAAATAAAAAAAATAAAACAAAGCGGAAAAAACAAAAAGAAGTTCAAAGTGGTTTTTACATTGCCTTTGTGGATCTTGGAAGGCGATTGGGACTTCAATGCCTTGGTCTCTTTGGGATGTCCCTTTTGACTTTGGGGGGAAGATAACTATTGCCTCTGTAGTGTGGTTAGGTTCTTGGGCAGCCAACATGCACCCATGGACCAATGCCTTGGCTGCTTTGGGGCGGGACCTTTGGAGTTCCAATTTTGGGCATGAGAGGGGTTGCTAAGCTAAAAAAGAAGCATTTCACATTAATACTTAATTAGCTCATTTAAATAGCCCCCACACTCTAAACTTAATGCTAAAAGGAGTTTGTGTGTCCCATAAGCAAACTGCCACAGTTTAGTTGGTTCCTCATCTATAAATACATGGTGTGCTTGCTGCTCGGTCACTTAGCATCCCCATTCATACATTCCATCTTGTTTCATTCAATGCATCAGCCCTCATCAGCAGGTGGTTGTCTAGCCTCTTTGATGATTGCTGCCACATCACTTGAAGCCAGGTGCCTAGTTTCCAGCTTCCATTCAGGCCTTTGGAGGATTCATTCTGCTGTGTTTTACTGTTATCTGCAGACGTGAGCATCCTGCCCCTCATCTGGGCCAGCTTTGCTTGTTTTTTTGTCATCCTCAGCTAGGTGGCAGGCTGCTGTCTACTTTGCACCATTTCGGACAGACTCCATGTCAGCTGCAGCCCCTGGCCGGCCTTCCCATCTACCACCCTGATCAAATTGGGGCATATACGAATAAAAACCATATCTCCTTCTTTGAAGAGTCGCTCTTGTCTATTTAGATCTACATAGGCTTTTTGCCTATCCTTGTCGGTTCTAATGTCTTGTTTGATGGCCTTGACCTACTCATCCATTTCCTCTAGCATTTTCTTGGAAGCTTCTACCCTTAAGGTAGGATCTAAAAAATTCAATGGAGTAAGGCAGTCATGCCCATACAATGCTTAAAAAGGTGTCATTTGAATGCTCTACTGGTAAGAAGCATTATAGGAGAATTCTACTAATGGTAGATATTGGATCAATTTCTTGGGTTTATGGAAGCAATATGCTCTAAGAATATCTCCAATGACTTGGTTGACTCTTGTTGCCTGCTTGCTCAGACTAGTGGTTACAGCACTTCAGACCATCTGTGGCGGATGTTGCTTTTTGACTATTTCCTCAGCTTGCTCCCACAAGAGTCATTAGTTGTTGGACAGCTTGGCCTTCAAGCATCATGCACACACATTGATTCATATACAACATAAATTCATCGGAGTTATCTTTCTTCTTTGTTTGCATTTTGTGTTTTTTCGTGAATTATTGTATTTAGTTGTATTCATACTTTTTGTGCTTTCTTTGTGCAAACCCTAGCATATCTTCACATGTGTGCCACACTACCGACCTTTAAATTATAAAATAGGACTATATATTATATTCTTATCATGATTGGATACCTACAACATTGGTGTAAGGTATGGAATCCTATTTGCCCAACTCCCTAGAAGATGACAAAACCCAAAAAGATGGAAGAGATCCTTAAATCTTTATCACAACAATTAATAGAGAGCTAAATAAGTATCCGTTGTGAGAGCCCAAGCATGAACCTACACTCCACTTCCGTTCCACAAAGCCGTCTCCATAGTTGCACTCGTACATAGTACGAATTGGTTCGTACTATACGATTTGTACCTGTTAGCAGTCATGTTTGTCATGCCTTGTCATCTCCTGCCTGTGAGCCTCAGTCTGAGTTAGACGAGGACATTAGGAGCTTTGACATGTTTGTCATGTGTTATGATGGGGGAGGCTAGTCACTCTCGACTGGGTGTCTTAGGTTGTGTATTTCTTTTTGGCCTCTTTTAGTGGGCAGCCACTGGCTGCCTAGCCACTTTTTGGTCACTGTTGTGGGGCGCCCATTTTAGGGCACTTTTATGGTTTGCGCCCATTTTAGGGTTAGGGTTAGGGTTTGTCCGTTGCCTATTTATTGGCAGCCCCCCTCCCCACTTGATCACTTGTCTTCTTGCAGATTCCGACACTCCTTCTCCCCCGTGGTGGTGCTGCCATCATCATCAGCCTGATCTGGTGCCCTCACTGACGCTGTGGGCTGCGTGCAGGGACTGATCAGTCCATTTCAGTGTATTCAGTATTCATTTCAGTCAGTGCAGATTTCTCTTCCTTATTTTCAACTTTCTCTCTCTCTCTCTCCCTTCGTGTTCGTATTTCCTCTTCCGCAGCGCACTCTCACATGGTATCAGAGCCGAAGGAGAGTACACGGAGCTGAGTTTTACGCAGGAGAACACCCACAACTTTGCGTTTGCTGGTCAAGACGTCTCCAACAGCTGAGGTGTCACCTTCTGCACCATCTCCTTGATCAAGGCGGCCTGTTTTGGTGTCAACATATTTGCGTTTGCTGCTGGCGCCTTCTCCAGTGGCTGCCATGTCATCACCAACCTCTTCCTGCTTGCGTTTTCAGCCTGGGCGGCCCTCCTCCAGCTGGGCGACACCCTTCCAGCCTGCGCCTTGCTGTTTTGGCTGTTGTTCCATCGTCTGGCGGCTCTTTTCCTGCTGGCGACTTATTCCCAGGCTGCGTTTTCAGGCAGGCGGCTGTTTTTCTGAGGTGATTGCATCGTCAGCATTTGCGTTTGACATCATCCTTGCGTTCTGTGCAAGGCGGCCAGCTCAGGAGCTTCTGGTGTTTATGTTTCGGCACCGGCAACCTTCCCTTGTTGTGTTTTGGTGTTTGCAGATATCGAAGATGTCTTCTCATCAGTTTACAGGCTTTGATGACTCAGATGATGAGCTTTTGTCTCGACATTCATCTGAACGGAGGCGTGATTTCTATCACGAGGACCGTCGTCCGGAGTCTATTCCTCTTTCTCGTCCCCCTTCTATTCATGTATCTCGGTGATCCCCTTCCAGTGGGCCGACGATGCAGCCTTTGGTACCCCCTGTACAGGTACCCGTACTTCCTCAGCTGCCCAAAGAGGACCGGTTGGATGGCTCCAACTTTTCTTTATGGTCCTGCAAGGTGGAGTGTATCTTGGACTCCTTCGATCTTTGGGAGCTTGTTTCTATTCCTACTCCCCGGCCTATGGTGGATCCCGCAGATGGGACATCTATGGATCGCGCAGCCTTATGGGATCGGCTCAATTCTAGAGCCCGATCTTTCCTCTTTCTGAGTTTGCAGGATTCTGTCCTTGTTCATGTTCACAGGTTGAAGATTGCAGCGGACGTGTGGCAGAAGCTAGTGTCTCTCTATCAGCAGAAGACGTTTGCCCACCGGATATCTCTTGAAAAGAAGTTGCGGATGCTCGCTATTGATGATAGTCCTTCCATGAAGGACCACATCAATAGATTACAGGATATGAGGGATGAGCTTGCATCCCTCGGTCGGACGATATCTTCTGACGACATGGCTATGATTCTTTTGACTCAGCTACCATCGCCTCGGTTTGATGTCTTCTACACCAGCCTTCTTACATCGAGGACCCGTGAGAAGCTTCTATGGGAGGAGCTATCCCCGCTTGTCTTGGAGCATGACAGCGACTCAGAGAGGTCAGTGCTAGTGGATCCGACTCCACTAGAGCCTTTGTTGCAGGTTCGGGAGGACAGAAGAAGAAGACGAAGTCAAAGGCTAAGCAGAAGGACAGTTCTTCAGGCTCTGACTCAGATTCAGAGAGACCGAAGTGCCCACACTGTGGGAAAGGGACACATCCCGAGGAGAAATGCTGGAAGAAGTACCCTCACCTTCGTCCGGGAGCGAAGGGTGGATCTACATCGGAGCCTTCTTCTACCTCTACACCAGCTGTTACCCATGAGTCAGTGTTCCTTCATATCCATGCTTTGGAGGAGGATCCTTCTTCCATGGCTGCAGTGTCTTCTGCGCAGCCTTGGTTAGTGGACAGTGGTGCTTCGAGTCATATGACTCCCCGAGGTGATTTGTTACAGGATCTCCGTCCATCAGAGGGTTCAGTCACTGTTGGTGACCTTTTATCGGTGCCTATTAGTGGTGTTGGCACATTGCCTTTGTTTACAGACCGACCTACGAGCTTCCTTTCACAGGCCCTACATGTTCCGGACTTGGGCCTTCCCCTCCTCTCAGTTTATGGCCTTACGAGGCTTGGCACACGAGTGATCTTCACCGAGCATGCCGTTGTTATTGAGGATTCTCTTACAGGAGCTGTCTTATCTACAGGTTGGCAGGAGAGTGGGCTTTACAGGCTCCATTCCCCTTCTTTGATGCAGGGTCCTCCGAGGCAGTCTATTGCTACACCCGTTCCTGCTTGTGCACCTTCTATTCCACAGGTTCCTTCCCATCCCCCACCCTCTCCTCCGGTGGTTCCCTCGTACCCCCCATCCCTTTCAGAGGGGGACGATCTTGGTGATGTGGTTGTGGATTCCCTGGCCCCTAGTGTTTTAGAGGGGGCTTTCCAGGATCGTGAGGAGCTCCTTCAGCGGCAGTCTACATCGACGGACTTCATCGACATTGGCATTCCTCTTGCCACCCCAGGATCACTTTCTTCTTCGGCCTTCAGCCACATCCAGGATCTGAGAGGGGGTGTTAGCAGTCATGTTTGTCATGCCTTGTCATCTCCTGCCTGTGAGCCTCAGTCTGAGTTAGACGAGGACATTAGGAGCTCTGACATGTTTGTCATGTGTTATGATGGGGGAGGCTAGTCACTCTCGACTGGCTGTCTTAGGTTGTGTATTTCTTTTTGGCCTCTTTTAGTGGGCAGCCACTGGCTGCTCGGCCACTTTTTGGTCACTGTTGTGGGGCGCCCATTTTAGGGCACTTTTATGGTTTGCGCCCATTTTAGGGTTAGGGTTAGGGTTTGTCCGTTGCCTATTTATTGGCAGCCCCCCTCCCCACTTGATCACTTGTCTTCTTGCAGATTCCGACACTCCTTCTCCCCCGTGGTGGTGCTGCCATCATCATCAGCTTGATCTGGTGCCCTCACTGACGCTGTGGGCTGCGTGCAGGGACTGATCAGTCCGTTTCAGTGTATTCAGCATTCATTTCAGTCAGTGCAGATTTCTCTTCCTTATTTTCAGCTTTCTCTCTCTCTCTCCCTCCGTGTTCGTATTTCCTCTTCCGCAGCGCACTCTCACAGTACCGTACCGTACCGTACGAATTCATACGAATTCGTACCAAAAAACAAGCATTTTTTTTTTTTGGGTTTTTTGTTTTTTGTTTTTGTTGCGTGATTGTTGTCGTTGGTGGTGGTTTGGGTTGTTGACTGTTGTTGTTATGGTGGTGGTGGTGATTTTGTAGCCTTGATCGATCAACCAAGAAAGGTGATGGAAGCTTGATTAGACTCCTCATATATATTTTGTTATGATTTATCCTAGAGCCAAAGGCCATACATAAGGTATTCAAGTAGTTCCAAATGTTTCTAATTGATGTCCCTTCATTTTTCACAACATGTTTGTGTCATCAATAAATAAATTCAGCACCATTTGAGAATCATCAAGTAGCTTAATCCTATTGATTTTACCTTTGTTCATAGCTCATTTTGCACTACTCAACCCAAAGCATTAGTACACATTGCTAATAAAACTAGGCCAGAGGATAGCTTGGCCTAATGTACCTTCTGAGAGTACACGAATTAGTGAATGTACCATTGGTAGCTGCTTTAGCCTTAGTAATGCCAAACAAAACCATAACAAAATTCATAAATCTTTTACCAAAACCTTTGGTGGTTTATTTGGTAATTGTTGGTCTCACAGGTCATTTTGGCCTCTTGTAGGTGTTAATAAAGCATCTCATGTCATTTCATCTCTCTCTCTCTCTCTCTCTCTCTCAACCTTCTCTCTCTCAAGCATACATGCCTCTTATTTGTATGATCATTCATGTATGATGTATCCACTCCTATGTATGTACTTGTAAGTTGTCGCGCATGTTGCACATGCGGCATATGCCATAGAGGTTTTGGCATGTTACCCTCAAGTATTTATCTTATATACTCCAATAGCATTGGTATTTAGACTCTTAACATATGTTCTATCATCTATAGTTCAAAATAATGAAGTTAATTTTTTTCCGTACTAATATCGTATCGTATCTTATAAAATCTTAAGGTACCATTTAGTACCATATTTTATCGTACCGTACGGTACTGTACTTTTCGTACCTGACAACTATGGCCGCCTCATTGTCTAATCCGTCACAACTTTTCAAATGTTGCACGGTCTTCCTTCGTCTCTAGCCACGATCTACCATAAACACTCCAAATTGCCGATCTCTTGAACACTCCAATTTGCCAATTAGACTTCTCTAAACTATTCCATGAAGTAAGCATGAACAAAAGCAGAAGAAGATTGTGTTTGTTAATAGTCATGATTAGCTTCATGATGTCACAACTCTATAGAAACAGAATTTGTATCCTTTTTCATTAATTTGTCTATATAATGATTTATTAAATTTGTTTCCTTTGTACTAATTAGATATAAAGAAAAGTGCATTGGAGCTAGCCACTGATGAGTGGTCACAGGTTATGGTGGACCCACGCGGTGGGTTAGAGAAAAGATAGTTCATACTTCCACCTATATGGCCCGATTGGGCGCCTGTGACTAGAACACAGAAAGGATTGATGCCTTGAAGTGTGGGCTAGATCCGCCAGAACAGATAGTTACAATCAACAAGATGGCATGATCATGAAATGCTTGTACAATGTGCATGTGTGGGTTGAAAGCTTGAAATGCGCATTTCTTAGTATAGGAAAGTCACATGAAGATTTTGATACCGTTTTTGCGATGTACGCAGAAAAAGCTTTCATATGACACCCATATTGGAGGGGTCCCTAAATTTTAGGAGCCTCGAATTAGCCTAAAAATGCTACTCCTAAAAAATAGGGATGTCATTCTAAAAATAGTAAATTCTGTACTCTGACTGTGCTTACTAAATCTGGTTGTTTTTATTCTTGACAGTAATCAGCCCAAAAAGGAAGGCCATAGAGAAGAGACAAGTGTCAAGACACTTGCCACACAAGTTCCAAGTGTCCCACCACTTGTCACATCTCATGACATGTGGCTGGACACTTGTCTTGTGCTACTCCACTTTCCCCTTTTGTACTAGCTCTTCCCTCTCCTATAAATAAGAGCTCGTTTTTCTTTATTCAGCATCATTTTTCTTTGCTGTAAACTCATGTACAGCACCCACAAATAGCCAGAAACTGGCCCTATCCATCCCCATCATCATCCTCCAGTTCTCCATTATCAAATTCCTCCATATTCCCTCTTCTATCACTGCTGTTTTACAGGACAACAAGCCTGTAAATTCATTACAGCACCTCCTTCTCGAGCTCTTTTTTCCATTTTAGCAACAAGAAGTAAGCCCTATCCATGTACTACTGATCAACGATGAAGAAATGCTGATTTCCCCTCTTTCTTCTCTCATACTGTAAAGAAATCAGTTCTTATCATTGCATAATAGATAATGCATGTGTGTTTGTACATCTTTGCATGATCTTGTGAGAGTGAGAATTACTTCTCCTCACTCTCAGGTTGATTGTAAGTGAGCTCTTCCCTAAGGGACTTGGATTGAGCAGAAATACATTCCTTCGGGGGGGGGGGGGGGGGGTTTGCTTATCTTCAACCCTCAATCTTATCTCCATTACTTTTACATTTTCATGGCTGTAATTTTGTGAGTAATTTTCATTTTCAGCTTTAAGTGTTCATTCTCTTTTATATTAAATCTCGAAAACAAACGAATATCATAATTGTTAAGCATATTACGTTGTTCGGGGCGTTTACAGTGGTATCAGAGCTTTGGCTCGGTCCTCACCCCAACACTGGTAGTGCTTACAATTATAAGTTTGTTTGTTTTCAGCCCTTGCATTGAGTGCTTGAGCATATTTTTCTTAGAGTCTCAATGGATCAGTCGAGTGCTATCGTGCAAGACATTTAAAGTCTTAGAGAGGAGAATCAACAAATTCGTGAGCAACTTCTCAAACTGGAAAAAGTTGAGAATCCCAAAGAATTCAAGGAAAGAAGCCCATCTGCTTCAAGGAGACAAAGCCATACCAATGAAAGGAGCCGATCCATTTGGTATGCAAGCTCAAAAAGGCACTATATGGTTTGAAACAAGCTCCTAGAGCTTGGTATGCAAAAATAGATGCTTTCTTGCTTGGTTAGGGGTTTTTAAACAACTCATCTGAGTCTACCCTTTACGTATGTAAAGAAGGGGGATCTATGCTGATTATATGTCTTTATGTTGATGACCTTTTGCTCACTGGAACACATGCTGATCAAATTTCAGCATTCAAACAAAATTTGCAGCAAACTTTTAACATGTCTGACTTGGGAGTTTTGCATTGCTACTTGGGCATCCAATTCATACATAATGCTCGAGGTATTGGGCTATCACAGTCAAGGTATATTGGGCAGCTTCTTGAGAAGTTTGGCTTACAGGATTGCAAGCCAGTTTGTACTCCCATGGAACCTGGACTGAAACTGTCATTACATGATGACAGTGATTTGTTTGATATACATACATATGCTCCTGCTGTTGGATGTGTTATCTATCTATGCAATACTAGGCCGGACATACAGTTTGCAGTTTCAGCCTTGAGCAGGTATATGTATCAGCCACGTATGTCACATTGGCAAGCTGTCAAGCGTGTTTTTCGCTACTTGCAGGGTACTCGTTCTCTTGGGTTGCTTTATGCCAAGGGGGGACCACTGCAGTTACATGCTTATAGTGATTCTGATTGGGTTGGTGATTATGATACACGTTACTCCACTAGTGGCAATTGTTTCTTTCTTGGCTCTTCTTGCATTTCTTGGCTTAGCAAGAAACAATCCACTGTTGCCACATCGTCATGTGAAGCTGAATACAAGGCAGCTTTCACTACCACAGTTGAATGCGTATGGCTTAGATGCTTGCTAGCTGATTTGGATGTATTACTGAGCCTACTCCTTTGTTCACTGACAGTCAGAGTGCCATTGCAGTGGCACGGAACCCAGTGTTTCATGCTCGCACAAAACACATTGAGATTCATTATCACTTTGTTAGAGAGAGGCTACATGTAGGTGATATCAGCCTTGTCTATTGTCCTACCACCAGTAATGTGGCAGACATCTTTACCAAAGCTCTTCCTCGTGACAAATTTGAAGCATTTCACGATGCTTTAAATTTGATATCCTTTGGTGGCGGATGATCCTTGTACTCTTGATTACTCTTCACTCCAGGGGGGTTTGTTGGGTATTTGACTCACGCCTCACTTACGGCTACGCTCATATGGGAGTGTCGGTGATCAGTAGGACACTGGGGCACTTTTTACTCTCGGTAGGAGAGGTTTTTTTCCCCAGACTTATGGTCTTATTGTCGTATGTACTAATGTGCTTATGTTACACACATTTGGGCACTTAGTGTGTGTCGGGTGTGAACACCTCCTACAACCCTAAGGTTTAAGGGTTGTACTTTGTACTTTCTGGTTACACTCATTCAGTCTATTCTCTTGGGTGTCGTGCTTCAACTCTGTCTCTCACTCTCACACTGTCTACTGAATCCCAGCTGTACCTCGATCCTCCCATCTCACACTTGTTGAGGAGCAGCGTGGCTAGTTGGCGCATGTGAGGCATGGGCTGTGGGAGGAGAAAGGGGTTGTCGCGTTAGTTGCTGGGCTTGTTGGCTCAACACAAAACTATTATGTGTGGATTGACAACGCTTGCAGGAGTTGAGATGTGGCAAGATTGATGGTGCCTGAGTTAGGAGCTGTTAGGCATGTGCTATAGAGGTGATATACACAAGTTGTTGGTACAAAAACTATCAAGATGAGGCAACATAGGGTGTTGAGTAGGCCAACATAGGTAAGTAGATGTCATTGGGAGCGGGTGAGATTTGATGGGATTGGAGCATGCAGTCATGGCGATGGTGGTGGTGGCAATGGCTGAGAAGAGGTATGTTGTGATACCACTGCTAGGTTAGGGTTAAGTAGCACGCGTGCGCACACACACACTCAATGAACAAGTGAACAACAAGAGAGAAGAGTGTGTTGGAATGTCACATCCACTAGGTGAGAATGATATGAAAGTACAATTCCTAAGGCACTAAGTACCACACCCATTGACAGGTGTTTATACAAGGAAAAAACCCTTCTCTAGCTATAGCAAGTATAAAGTACCCATGGATAAGGGAGTGCTCACACCAGAACTTAGGAGAAACACGACAAGTGTAATATGGCTAAGAACAACTCAAACTCACCTTTGGTAGTATTCATGAAGACTTTGCCTTTGGAAGAAGGCATTTTAGTACCATTCTTTTCATCACATTCTTTCTTTCTACTTCCGTTCCATGTGTGGTTGTGTTGGCCTAGGTATGGAGTAATTGTGGGAGAGAGAGAAGAGACAAGTAGTTTGAAATATAGGTCCCTATAAATAAAATGAAATTGATTATAACGACTTCACCTTCCACATATCATGTTGGGCTCGTCACTTCTCTCTACTTAATGATTCACATAATAGCTTCACCTTTCACTTATTAATCTTTGGCTCCTAGCGTCTTGCTTGTGTCAAGACTTTGTAGTAGCTTAACTTTTCACTAGTCAAGATTCAACTTTTCACTTCCTTTCTTGTCACATGTTGGCTTTGATACCTAGTGTATGTGAGAGTGTGGAATAGAAGAGAATCATGAATGTAGGGTGTAAAGTCCCTTAGGGTGTAAAGTCCCATTAATCTCCGTGTGTATAAACTTACGGGTGTGAATACACCCTTATTTGTATCCTAACATATACATACATTTCATTCTTTGTGTACCGTAACACTAACTGGTACACTCATCTTGGAATTCTCTCTCTCACTCTCACTCTCAGCTCTGCTCCTGCTCCATTCCTGTCTCGCACTCCATTGCACTCTCACCACAACAAATTGGTATTAGAGCTACGGCAACAGTTTGCGCGCTTCCCAAGAGTGCAAGTCAGCTTTGTGCACGAGAAGAAGCTGTTAACCTTTTCTCTCAGTCACTAAGAGCAGGCCAGCTATCATTTTGGTCAAACTGATTAGGCGCAGTTCATCCGCTGGCTGTTCGTCATGGTTCCAGTAGGTGTGGCCAGCATGGCAGCAATCATGACCATCATTTGGACCTGGCGGTCAGTGTGGACCAGGCGTAGCTGGTCGGCTGGCGATGGGGCAATCCAAGCGTGAGACGACATCAGCATCGCACGGTGTGGGGTGAAGGCAGACGGCAGCATCATGAGACTAGGCAAAAGCACGTGAAAGTTTTTTTTGTGTGATGTGGCTCATTTTTTAAAGCTTTGGTTCGCGTGTGCAAGCACGGTCCTTAGGTTAGTGTATTTTTATGCTGGAAAATTTGGGGGCTTTCCGAGATCTGATGCTGGTCATACATGACAGTGACAGTGGACCTGGAAATTACAGAGATTGTGCACATTGGCCTTGAAAATTTTGGGGCTTTTCATGTATTAGGGAAAATTTTCTCAGCTGAGCCAAATTTACTGAGTTGGTACACTTTTCGACTGAGAGATTTGGGGCTTTTGCAAAATTCTTCAAAATTTTACTAAATTTGCCTATTCTATGCTATGGGAACACATATTAATGCAATTGGGGCAGATTGATTAGTAAAATTTTGGGGCTTTTGCTGAAATTTGAGAATTTTTGTTAAATTGATGTCTGAAATGTACATTGGGGACATTGCTGAAGCAACCTTGGTGCGGTATGTAGTGAAATTCGAGCTTATTATCTCTCACTTGTGAGATTTTGAAGAAATTGCAGAGAATTCTAGTGTTTTTTGTGTATTAGAAGTGCTTTTGGACACATATGTATGCAGTACACATGTTTGGCAGCTCCCATTGAGTTGATATATTGCTGAATATTCATGGTGCAGTAGTTTTAGTGATCACTAGTAGATCCGGGATTGTTGCAAATGTATTTTTGGTGATATTTCTGAAGTGGGAGTCACTTTGCAGTGGTGCATGCATGGATTATATGCTGAAATCTCAGTTATATTGTTAAAAGTTATTCCTTCTACTGTTGTACATGAGCTTGGATCAAATCTTGCTCTTATCTCTTGAAATTTTGGGCTGGAATTAGCTGAATATTCAATCCAATATTTAGTGTTATAAAATACCGCATTGGTACTTGGCACTTTGCCGAATAATAGCCACTAATGCTTCTAGCAGTAGTGACACTAAATCCCTTCTTGAAATCAATGAGGTTTGATAGCACTGGCTTTCACTTGTGGAAGGACAAGACGCAAGGCATTTTGTTTTTGAAGGATTGCAATGATGCTCTCTTGGAAATCAAGCTTGCAGCTATGACAGATGAGGATTGCGCTAGACTTAAAAAGAAGGCCATTGCATACATTAAAATGGTTGTATTTGATGATGTACTTACAAACATTAAGCGTCTTGATATGGCTTGTGCTATATCGAAAAAGTTGATGGATACTTATGAAAATACAACTCTAGTAAATCAAGTGCATCTCATGTACAAGCTTGTAAACATGGAGTTGGACGAGTCTAAGCCAATATCGGAGCATTTGAGTGCTTTCATAGGGATTTTGAGTTAGTTGTTGCAGGACCCTAGTTTGCAACTCTTCAATGATAAACTGAAGGTTATTTTCTCGTTGATGACTCTGGTTGATAGTTGGGAGTCTTTGGTTGTTTCACTAAGCAATAACCCTACTTTAACCTTTGATGGTGTTAGGGGCTCTATTCTCAATGAGGAGATTAGAAGAAAGTCCAGTGGAGAAAGTGGTGGTTCAGCCTATCATCTTAGAGGCATGTTAGAAAATAAGGTTAATGCAATAAATAAAGGCAAAAGCAGGAGTAAAAGCAAGGGCAAATAGTAGGATGTCACTTGCTATTAATGTGGACGTAAAGGGCATAAAAAGCACGATTGTCAATACTACAATAAAGAGCAAAAAAAAAAGAAACAAGGAAAGAAAAAGAAGGATGACAAGAAAGATGATGATAGCTCTCTCTCAAAAGGAGTTGCAAAGGCAAATGTTGCATCTAGTGTGGTCATTAAAGAGCTCTCTGACACTGGAGAGATACTTGTTGCAACCTCATGTAATGATGTAGATATTATGGCAGCAACAGGTGATATGCACATCACTAAAAAAGAGGTAATTGATGCCTTACTTTCAGCTCATAATGGACTGTCCCCATCATGGATAGTGGACAATGGTACCTCTTTTCATGGTACTTCCTCTTAGAAGTCATTTTTTGAATACAGTGAAGGTTGCCTAAGCAAGATTTACTTGGGCAACAATTATGCATGTGAAATAGATGACATAGGAATCATTCACTTGGCCCTTGAAAATGGCCAAGAGCTGATTTTGCAAGATGTCGGATATATCCTTGGCATAAAGAAAAGTTTATTGTCAGTTGGGCAGCTTGATGCAAGAGGATATTTTACTTCCTTTGGTGGTGGATCTTAAAAGGTTCACAAGGGCTCTATGCTGATTGTTAAAGGCAGCAAAAAGAGGACTTTGTATTATTTGCATTGTAAAGAAATACTTGGCAAGTTTTTGGCTGTGGCTGAAGTTCATTCATCACAGATGGAACTTTGGCACAAAAGACTTAGCCATATGAGCCAAAAAGGCCTTTAGGTTCTCTCCTCTTTAGGGAGATTTGATATAAAAGGCTTTGGTCTCAACTTTGGTAATGATTGCATATATGGAAAACATGTGAAGTCTCATTATTACTATGGTGTCGTTAAAAAGTCCAATGCTCTTGACTTAGTATACTCTGATATGTGTACTGTGTCTATTAATTCACATGGGGGTGTGCAGTACTTTATCACTTTTATTGATGATTTCAGTAAAAAGTCATGGATGTATGTGTTAAAGAGAAAAAAGGAAGTGTTGGATGCTTTTAAAAGGTTTCGTGCTTTTGTTACTACACAGAAGGGCTTAAGTTACAAGTTATAAGAACTTATAATGGGAGCGAGTATGTTTCTAATGAGTTCAAAAAGCCATGTGAGATACATGGCATTAAGAG
Source organism: Lygodium microphyllum (assembly GCF_053477565.2). Classification (NCBI taxonomy): domain Eukaryota; kingdom Viridiplantae; phylum Streptophyta; class Polypodiopsida; order Schizaeales; family Lygodiaceae; genus Lygodium; species Lygodium microphyllum. The sequence continues at coordinate 104,508,536 of NC_141162.1, forward strand.
GGAGTTGATAGCCCCTTATAATCTTGCATCAAATGGTGTGGTTGAAAGATATAATCGCACACTTTGTGAGAGAGTCAGATGCATGCTATCCACAACTAATCTCCTGTAGTAGTTTTGGGGAGAGGCTCTTAAAATTGTAGTCCATGTATGCAATTGCTCTCCTAATCGTACATTGGAAAATAGCATTTTTGAAGAGGCTTGGTTTAGCAAACCTGCTTCATATAACCATTTGTGTGTCTTTGGTTGTGATGTATTTGTGCATATTCCTGTAAATCAAAGGACTAAACTAGACGTGAAATCCTTCAACAAGGGCATCTTCATGGGATATGGAGATGAAGGAGAGATGGGTTATAGAGTTTAGCTTTCTCAAGTCAGGAAAATAGTATGCAGCCGAGACGTAATATTTAATGAGGCAAAGTTGTTGAAAAATGCACATGGTGACCTTGACAAAAAGAAGGTCGAATTTCAGTATGAACAGCCAGCCATTCAGCAACCATTAGTTGAAGATTCTCTCCCCTTTGATGCTAAAAATGAGCAGCAACCTATTGTGCTACAACAAGAAGATAATGGACAGAAAATAGATGCACACGATGGAATAGGACAGCAAAAACATGCTGAAAACAAGTTACAAGAGTAAGAAAATGCTGAAAATCAGCCACTAGGTGATGGTGTGCACATACTTGAGGATATAGGTCCATTGCCTATCAATACAAATCATTGGGTAAGAAGGTCTACATGTGTCAGAAGGCAGCCACAAAGGTTTCAACTATATTTGGATTGCATTTTATTGACTGATGAAGGTGAGCCTTTGACATTTAGAGAGGCACAATCGTGTGAAAACAAGAGAAAGTGGGAGCTTGCTATGTAGGAAGAGATGAAGTCTTTGTATGAGAATAACACATGGGAGCTTGTATCTTTGCCCAAGGATAGGAAAGCCATTCTTAATGGGTTTACAAGGTGAAATGTATTGATGGGAAGGCCAAGTACAAGGTACGTTTGGTTGCTAAGGGATATACATAGAAGGAAGGCATAGACTTCCAGGAGGTTTTTTCATTGGTGGTGAAGATGACCATGTTTAGTATTTTCTTTGCTCTCATTGTATCCTTGGATTTAGAGTTGGATCAAATGGATGTGAAGACTCCCTTTCTTCATGGTGACCTGGATGAAGAGCTGTACATGAAATACCGCGAAGGTTTTGCTATTCCAAGGAAAGAGCATTTAGTTTGTAAGTTGAAACGTAGCTTAGATGGGCTGAAACAAGCCCCTAGACAGTGGTATAAAAAGTTTGATACTTTTATGCTCAACCATGGATTCAAACAAAGTCATGTAGATTAGTGCTTATATACTAAAAAGGTTGATGATGGAAACCTTATTGTGCTGGTCTTATATGTGCATAACATGTTGATTGTAAGAAAGCATAAGAGTACTTTATATGCTCTTAAAAGGCAACTAAGTTCAGCCTTCTCAATGAAAGACTTGGGAGCCACTGAACACATTTTGGACATGCACATTAAAAGAGATAGAGGGAAGCACTGTTGTTTCTCTCACAGGACAAGTACATCAGCAAAGTACTTGACGGATTTAATACGGCTGATGCTAAGCCTCTTGGTGTGCCTTTACCGCCATATACAAAGCTTTGCAAAGCTGATTGCCCAAAAGATGACGCAGGTGCTACTGCTATGAAGGGCATACCTTATGTATCGGCTTGTGGTTCTTTGATGTATGCCATGGTTGCAACTTGTCATGACATTGCTTATGCAGTGGAAATTATTAGTAGATTGATATCTAACCTTGGTAAACCACATTGAGAAGCAGTGAAATGTATCATTAGATACTTAAAAGGTACACAAGACAAGTATATATTCTATGGAAGGGATACACTAGAGTTGCAGGGATTCTGTGATTCAGACATGGCAAGAGATCTTGATACTAGAAAATCTACCAGTGGGTATGCCTTTACTTTGGCTGGTAGGACTATTTCTTGGTCTTCAAGGTTGCAGAAAATTGTAGCATCGAGTACTATAGATGTTGAATATATTTCAACCACAGAAGTTGCTAAGGAAGCTATTTGGCTCGGCCATTTGGTCAAGGATTTTGGGCTTTCTTGAGGTACTCCAATGCTTGGTTGTGATAGCCACAGTGTCGTATGTTTGGCTAAGAATGCCATGTTTTATACACATACCAAACACATACATGTTTGGTATCACTTCATTCAACAGGTCTTGGATGATGGTCTTGTCACATTGATTAAGGTTAAAACCCAAGATAACCTTGCAGATGCTCTTACTAAAAGTCTTGCAAAGGCTCAACATGAGCATTGCATTCGGTCAATGGGAGTTGGCTAACTTAAAGGTACCACTTCGGGTCTTTAAGTGGGAGGTGGTTGGATGTAAAGTCCCTTCGGGTGTAAAGTCCCATTAATCTCCGTGTGTATAAACTCAGGAGTGTGAACACACTCTTATTTGTGTCCTAACATATAAATACATTTTATTCTTTGTGTACTGTAGCACTAACTGGAACACTCATCTTGGAATTTTCACTCTCACTCTCAGCTTTGCTTGTGCCCCATTCCTATCTCGCTCTCCATTGCACTCTCGCCACAACAATGAATACGGAGAGAAAAGGAGAGGAGAAGAGAAAGTAGGAAGAGAAGAATTATTTGCATTGAACAAGAAGAAAGCTGAATACGATGAGGATTGATCAGTCCTTGCACACAGCCCAAGGTATTAGTGAGGGCACTGTATGAGGCTGAATAATGATGACATACCTTTGATAGTGATAGAGACGATAATGGTGATAGAGATGGAGAGTATGTAGCCAATTGTCCACGACAGAGATGGAGAAGACTATAGCCACTTGATGAAGCACTTGCAAGATAGAAAAGTGAGTGGTCTATCCAACCAAGTCTGTCAGCTACAAATAGATGAAAACCACCAAATTTGTTCGTCTAATTTATTAGAGCTCCTATGTCTCCGTTAGACTTTAATGGAGCTCATAGCCAAGAGATGATAGATTGACAGACTAAAATAGGTAGGCTAACACCCCCTCTCAAATGCTAGGAGAGTCTGATGACCCAACAATCGCATATGGTGAAGCATAGAAGGATTGGGTAAAGGCTTGTGCTTTGTGAAGAGATCCGATGCATTGTTTGCCATAGAACAGTAGACCACTGCCAACTTGGAATCCATGATTTACTCCCGTATTTAATAGTATTGAATCTCAATGTGCTTCATGGAATCATGAAACACGGGGTTTCTGGCTAGAGCTAAGGCACTCTAATTATCCATGCGTAGCTGAGTGGGACATGCATGTGGAAAGCCAATCTCCGCCAATATCTGGTAGAGCCAGACTACCTCCATAGTTATGGAACAAAGGGCACAATGTGTGGCTTTTCACTGCTCCATGAGATATTGGGACAATCCAAGGGAGAGAGCATAACTTGTAGTGGATAATCTTAAGTCCACATCACTTGCCCAATTTGAGTCGCTTGATCTAGAAAGAGTAGCCCCCTCTTTGTACACAATCCCATAAAATTGAGTCCCTTATAAATGGCACAGAACGTGGAAAGTGGCTCTCCAATGAGTCTGAGTAGGAGTCTTCATAAAAGAAGACAACAATTCATTATGCCACCACAAGGGAAATGTTTGGGGAAGTATAGTTTAGCCAAATCAATGAATCAACAAGGCACCTGAAGAGGTAGCATTTGGAAGGGATCTTCAATCATGAAAACGTTGGACTCTAGGTCCATGGGGTAAGAAATAGGTCAACACTTGGCCATATCAAACTTTCAAAGTATCTCGAAGATGTATCCGTGCTAGGATACGAAGATACCTTGTGACATTTGATAGATCTTCAAGCCAAAGAAGAAGTGCAGAGTCCCTAGATCCGTCATGTCAAACTCTTGTCGCAAGATCTTTCAAGTTTGATCAACCTTGTGTGGGTCACTCCTTGTGATAATCAAGTTATCCACACATAAGGTGACGAGCACACACTTGTTACCTGCAACCTTATAATAAAGGTTGGGATCATGATCTGATCGATGGAAGCCACTCTGTAAGAAGAAATGATCAATTCTTTGGTACCAAGCTTGAGGAGCTTGCTTCAGGCCATAGAGAGCCTTCCGTAACCTGTAAATATGGTCCTTCTTTCCTTGCACAAGAGAACTAGGAGGCTGGGGAACCTAAATCTCCTTCTTGATTATGCCATTCAGAAAGGTAAACTTTATGTCCATTTGGAAGACATGCCAAAGGTGATGCGTTGTAAGAGCTAAGATAGCTCGAATAGTAGATATTTGAGCTGTAGAAGGTGGGAAGGTCTCTGAGGAGGAGTAATCCAACCTTGTATCCTAGGAAAATTTCTTGGCAACAAGTTGTGTATTGTGCTTGTCTAAGAATCCATCTACAAGATATTGGTCTTATAGAGACCCACCTCACACCAATCACCTTTTGCTTCTTTGGATGCGGAACGAATCCCCAAGTCTAGTTTTCCTCAATGGAATTAAGTTTCTCCTACATAAGACGATGCCAAATATCTTGTACAAGAGCCTCATCAAGTGTAGTAGGCTCACGATCCTAAGGAATTCGTGACATAAGGGCGTAGTTCATGCAAAGTGAACTATCCTACTAGACCTAAAATTTAGTTGATCTACGTGGGCTAGTAGGGGTAGCAAGAAAATGGGAAACACTTGAGTATTGCATAAGTTGCTGATGCCATAGTGGGATGGTGATAGGCTCTCTGTTGTGAAGGAAAGCAAGTAGCCTCCGGTACTTATAAGACATAGGTTTAGGATAGGGACTCCCTTTCACTAGGTGAATGCAAATTCTCCTCATCCGAAGAGGAAGGCTCCCCTTTTGATGGCTCAACACTCCAAGAAGAAACTGGGGGGATGGGGATAGAGTAGGAATACTCAAAGGTGAAGTAGTAGAAGGAGGAGAAGCCGTCAAAGGAGGAAGGACAACAGATGGAGAGGGAGGATGGGGAGGACTCGCAAATGAAAAAGAGGTGCGATTGGGTAACTTGGAAAGAAGGGGAGGGGTTGATGTTGGGGGAAGAGGGGGAGAGGGAGGGGATTAGCCAAAGGCAAATAATGACCTGTAGAAGAACCATCAACTTGATCATTAGAGGCCAAAACCTCATCAAAGATCACATCCTTGCTTGCCTTGATCTTTCATTTTTTTGGGTTGTAGAGTTGATAGCCCTTCGTAGTCGTATTGTAGCGCACGAAGGTTGAGATTGATTCCTCTTTTCTTCTTGTCCATATGGACAAATGCATTGCACCCAGACATGAAAGTGGAAAACAGAAGGCTTCTTTCCAAAGAAAGCTTCATAGGGAGTCATATCCTATAATGTGGAGGTAGGAGACCAGCTGGGGATGTGAACTGCAGCAGCCACCGGCTCACCCCAAAGAGAGTGAGGAAGATCCCTATATGCTCCAACATTGATCAAGCCATCTTCAGCATGTTCCAATTGGCATTCTCCACACACCATTCTTAGATGGTGTCTTTGGATGGGAGAACTCCATTCGAATGCTTCTATCCTTGCAAAACCTAGAAAAAAGGTTAGAACAAAACTTGTTACCATGGTCTGTTCAAATGCCTTGAATCTTAAAAGATGTTTGCATTTTGACAAACACCTTTCAATTGTAGAAGTTGGAGGACGCTTCACTCTTGTATTCCAAAAAGTAAGGCCACACATAATGATTGAAGTTATCAATTATTAGCATCAAATACTTGTCCTTCCCAATGGAGGTTGTGCCCATAGGACTGCATAGGTCAGTATGGACCAACTCTAGGGATGTAGAACCCTTGCGAGTGGTAACCTATGGATGGGGTTGTGTATGTTGCCTGGCCCTTAAATAGCCAGGGCAAAGAGTGTGAATGGGAGGGAATTTGGGAAGTCCCTCAACCATCTTCTTATAAGAAGCCTGCCTAATAGCATCAAAGTTGTGTTGTGGCCATATTAGGCATGCCAAAGTAGTCCTAGCTTGTTGGAAATCCCCACGGCAAGGGTTGTGAGTGTATAAAGCCTACCCTTTTGTGTACTTGTCCAAAGAACCACTCCTATAGAAGCATCCTTCATAGGCATTGCCTCCTATGTGAACACAAGGTGGGTACTAGCTGAGTAAGATAATGAACAGACAGTAGATTAAAACCCAAATCCGGTACATAAAGAACTTTGGTTGAAGAATGTTATAGACTTAGCAATGGGGGAATGATTCCTAATCCATGAATGGGTATAGAAGAATTGTCACCAATGGTGATGGATCCCCCTCTCGAACTCATATCCTAAAGCCAATCCTATCAATAGGTCATGTGGGAAGAAGCCCCACTATCCACAAGCCAAGGCTTCTCCATAATGGAAGAAGCAAGAGGGGTATCCTCCTCCTCAAACACATGGAAGAAAATGGACTCAGTGGCAGTTGGGGTAGCCTTGGAATCCTCAGATCCCTCCTTGGGCTTCAAATGGGGGTACTTTTGCTAACACTTCTCCTCTAGATTAGTGCCCTTCCCAAAGTGTGGGCATTTGGGCTTCTCATTATCCTACATGTCCTCTTTCTTGTCATCTTGTTTCTTTGCCTTTGGCTTTGCCTTTTACTTTCCTCCTCCCGAATCTGTTGTGAAAGTCTTTGTGGAGCTGGATCCAGTGGCTTCTACCTCTCTAAGCCGCCCCTCATGCTCCAAGACTAGTAAGGAAAGCTCCTCTCAAAGAAGTCTCTCAATTCCTTGATGTAAGAAGGTTGGTATAGAACACATTGAACTTTGGGTATGGCAGTTGAGTTAGTAGAATCATTGCCATATCCTTTAGAGATATAGGCTCCCAATGGATGCAAGCTCATTCCTCATGTCCTTCCGTTTGTTGTTGTGATTCTTCATGGAAGGAGAGTTATCAACACTAAGCATTTGAAGTTTCTTCTCAAGAGAAATTGTGTGGGCAAACGTCTTTTGATGGTACAAAGACACAAACTTCTTCCACACTTCCAGTGTTGTCTTCAATCTATGCACTAGGATAGAATCTTGTAAGCTTATGAAAAGGAAGGATTGGGCTCAATAGGCTCGAGAGTTGAGCCGATCCCATAGGGCTGCACGATCCATTGTTGTTCCCTCACAGGGATCTTTGATTGGATGAGGTATAGGTAGGGTAACAAGCTCCCAAAGATTGAAGGTGTCAAGGATGCATTCCACCTTGTAGGACCAAAGCAAATAGTTGGAACCATCCAGTTGGTTCTCTTTGGGTAAAGAAGGGAGAAGAGGCACCTGGGTAGGGGGTGCCATGTTGGGCAATTTAAAGCCAATAGAATGGGCTCTATGTGAAACATGGAGAGATGGGGGAGGAGAAGGCTACTTCAAATGATGAGATTGCACAATAGGGCTCAGTGACCTCCAATGCTGTTCTGAGGAGTGATGGGAAACCTCTTCGTCCAAGTCATCAAAACCTTGAAACAGGGGATTAGACATCTTTGTATAACTTGCAAGCACACAGGCTGCTGCGTTTTGCTGTAGGAGAGCCCAAACGGAGGGAAAATCAACATTTGCAAGAAGAGAGTTGTAGATGACCCACCTTTGTCTAATGTCACCTATAAAACACAAAAAATTTGCGCTTACAGCAGCGAACAGCAGGTTGAAATTTGGGTTTTCAGCGACAGTATGGTCTCTTATTTGGCTTGAAACTCCTTGTCCTCACGTAGGTGATGATACCATGTGAGAGTGCACAATGGAAAAGAATCATGAACATAGAGAGAAAAGGAGAGGAGAAGAGAAAGCAAGAAGAGAAGAATGATCTGCACTGAACAAAGAAGAAAGCTGAATACAATGAGGACTGATCAATCCCTGCATGCAGCCCGAGGTGTCAGTGAGGGCACTGGATTAGGCTGAATAATGATGACAGCACTTTTGATGGTGATGGTGATGGTGACAGAGAGTGTAGCTTGTTGCCCACGATGAAGATGGAGAAGACTGCAGCCACCTGATGGAGCACTTGTGAGATAGAAAAGTGAGTGGTCTGCCCAGCCAAGCGTGAGGTATAAATAGCTGAAAAACACCAAAACTGGCTGCCCTGATTGGGCTGACTGCAATAAAAAACTGCACAAATGCTGATGTGGCAGTCCTGGAACAGTCGCAAGCTGGCAGTGGCTGGAATCTGATTTGCAGGGCAGCACAGGCTCTGAAATGCGTGACAAACCTAAAAAATGCACACAAAACTCAGTCAGAGCTCCTATGTCTCCATCAGACTTTGATGGAGCTCACAACCAAGAAATGATGGATTGACAAACTAAGATAGGCAGGCTAACAATGTAAGGCATATATCTCCAAAATTCACAGCTTGTAGGAAAATAAGAGAACCCTCTATTATCTGATGCCATTTTAGATATCTTTAAACACAGATCGCCAAAATCCACAACTCACATGAAAATAAAAGAGCCCAAATGCCATCCATCCCTGGGAAACTCTTTTGGAAAAAAGAGAAAGGATGCCTTGTTTTCTCCACTATGTAGCAGGTAAGGCTTTTTTGTGCATGTTACTTTGGATGTATTTTGGCATTATAATTTTTCATGGCAATCTTTTCTCCTGCAATGTTTAAATAGTAGAAAACTCTGTATTTGGTTAAACATTTTGACAGCATTTGTGCCCTGTTTTCAACCACTACCAAGGCTTTTCAAACCCTGGGATGGCCTAACTGTTCTCACTCTTTTGATAAACTGCCTAAGTATTCTCAAGCCTGGTCATACAGATTGGACTTACTGGTGCTGTCCTTTTTGTGTTTACAGGTTTCAGCAATAACTCAGAAGGTTAGTTTTCTTCTCATGTCATTGCAAGTGCTCCTTCAATAACAAAATATCAGTGAGAATTGTTGCTTGGTATATCTGCTCTTGATTCAATTTCCATGTCCATTAACAGTGCATTACAGTAGATGTGTTTCAGGTGGGAGGATGGTGGTTCTCTAAACGCATGTTTCTTATGACTTTCCAGAGTGCATGAAACTTGACTCCAACATGCAAGATGAACTGGACAAGAATGCAGTCGACTTATTGACAGAGGAGCTCAAGTTGCAAGCTACTGTGGCTGATGAAAGCCAACAAAGAGCTGACTCTGCACTTCTTGATGCCAAGAAGTTGAGCTCTCAGTATCAGAAGGAAGCTGAGAAGTGCAATGCTGGAATGGAAACTTGTGAAGAAGCTAGAGAAAAAGCAGAGGAAGCCTTAATAGCTCAAAAGAAGGTATCCGCAATGTGGGAGCAGAGAGCTAAAGATCTGGGATGGAAAAGTGGATAGAAACCTCAGAAAAGTTTAGGGTTGATGAATTGGTCAAATTCTTTTGACACTCCTGTATTTTTCAAGAGCCAGTACCACAGGTTCGAGCTTGAAGATTTTTCTAGAGTCAATTAGCAGTAGAGGACAGTAATGCTCCTTGCATCCAGGATTCCTTGTACACGGGCATATCAGGTCAAGTCACAAAGCTATGTATTTTTTTTGGACTCTCAAATCAACGTCTTTTCTAATTTGTGACAAAATAAGATTTTAGAGATCGTCCACATGTGTCAAGCTGTACATTTAGTGGACTTGAACATTGCTGAAGGCAGTTCTAGTTAGAAGTGTGTTCACAGCCTGAGATGTCTGAATGACAGAAATAAGGGCATTAGACTGACCTTGGGTCTCGAAGTCCCAAGTTACTGGAGCAACAGAGCATGTCTGACTGCAGACAGAATTTGGACTTTTTTCAGTCCAAGAAAATCTGGACTTTGTCAAAAACAGCAGTATTTTTTCTGTATTAATATAAGCCAGCATAAGTGTATTCTTAAAGCAGTGAGCGTGAATGTCACTGTTAACTGGGTTAAATTTCCCAAGAGAGAAATTTCAAGACCAGTAAATCTCCAAACGAACCTGTCAACCTTGTTCCTGGAAAGAAGATAAGGAGGTACATCTGAAAAACAAGTGGGCAACTGACTTCTTTGGGGATTTCTTTCAAATTCTTAATGAGACTCTTTCTGATCAGCTAATGGCAGATGAAATAGTATTGCAGGAATCAATCAAGTATTCACAATCTTTACTCATGACATCCCAAGGCCCACTATCAAGTGTCGAATCCCTTATGGACATTATTTAAAAGCCATTATACTGGCCATGAAAATGAAGTTTCAATACCAAAGGGATAGCCAAAACAGAGCATCTATTGATGATTTTCCTCGTAAAACCAAGCTTAAATATTATCCTCACAAGGTGCTTATTAGGAAAGATTTGTGCCAATTGACAGTAATGCCAGAGGCAAGGGAGAACATGTTCATGGCGTCTTGAATGTTTTCTTTCTAGGCATGCACCAGCAAGGTGTCTATGAATGGGGGCATCAACATATGATGAGCTGCAATAGCAAAGAGAAGTGGCCTTAGTGGGTACATGCACCTTTTCAGGGGACTTTTCAGGCCTGAAATGTAGCATTACTTTGTTCATAGCATGATAAGCTAACTCAACAGCAAGCTCATATTTAAAATAAATATGGATCTTTAAATTTTGTTTGCAATCAATTTAGGAATCAGTTTAAGTGCAATGCCCATTAGTGTAATGGTCTCCAATGGCCAATTCTATCACAAATTATTGTTTTTGGGGAAAAGAAGAATCAAAACCTTCTTCCAATTCCATTGGAGAGATTCAGTATTCTCCACACAATTACATGGACACCAGAAACTAAATCTAATAATATTCCAAATAGAGACCATGGTTTTTATAGTAATTCCATCAAAGCTTGGGGCTCTCCCCCTCCTGACATGGAAATGCAAAATCCATGTCTTCAGCTGGAAATGGCTTCTCCATTTCATAAACTAGAATTAGGATAAGTGAGAAAGCTGCCTTTGAACATTCTTGCAGAGCACAAGCGATTTCCCAAAAAGTCTCCTCATTGCCAATTAACATAGCCTCAGTTAGGAGCTGCAGGAGATTGTCTGAGAAATTCCCATGTGTATTCTGCAAAGTTCAATAGCATTCGTTGGTCTACATGAATCTTTCTCCAAATATTTACTCAAGTCTCTAGTAAGTACATATGAACTACCAGGATATCCAAGAGTTTTTCTTAACATTGTACAAACTATGTACTACATCTCTAAGAACCTTGTATCGAAAAGGCAATAGCATATGCACAAGCCTTGGCAAGGCAATAGTACCCACAGCATTGCTAGTAAGAGATAAGGCCACAGGAAAGCCATCAGAGAAGCAAGAGTCAGTAACAACTTTGATAGAACAATAATTGGGGAAGGACAACCCAGAAGATGCATAGACTCTCTTGAGTTTAGCCCATCTGGCAGCCACACAACCTAGATGTAGTATAGATTTGTCTAAGTCTGGCCATGGGAGTTGTTGTAAGTGTAAGCTTTAAGACCATGATTGAGGGCCAATCATAAGTCCATGAGGCCACGACTGACCTTGAGAATGTACTGTCCTGCTTCAGAATTCCTGAGACTACCAGTAAGCTTGGTATGAGCATCCATGAACTCTGCCATACTGAAATTCCCCAAAACTGTGCAAATCATAAACCTTCCATTTGGTCCTGGAGATGAAGTCTTTTATTCTGATTGTTATGATGTTAAGATTCATTTGTATTGGGAGAATGATTAGGATCACAATTAGATAATAAACTACCCTTCCACAATCTGATTTTTAACATTAACTGAGGAGTGGATATAAAAATTAAATGGCATTCTAGGTGATGGCCATATGCTTGCACCCATAGCAGCATAGTAGCAATCCAGTTTGCTGTTGCTGAGTGCTGGTGGTTGCTCCAAACTAGATATTTAGAATTTAGCAGCTTGCCATACTTTATTCCTCACCCATAATTGAGTCCTAAACCTTCTTGTTTTTACTCAATAAGGATTTGATTCAATGGCATTTTTAAGTATCTGCAACTTTGGGCATTCCTTGACCGTTCATATAAAATGGCCGGCAATTCATTTATGCAGGTTAGTGCCCCTCCATGAGAAAAAAAACTAGAGCAACTCAAGTTGTTAATCCTATCCTTGTTAGAAGAGCAAAACGTGTAGTGGAATAATGAAAAACACAAAATTGATGGAAGAAACTATGTGTAATGTGTCCACTTATTGGTTGTCCAAGCATGTTTTAGCGGTCCATTGAGACATGAATCTAAGCATCGTTGCTTGGCACTCCCATGGAATGTTACGAGGTTTGTTGCCTAGGGTTTCTCGAATTTACCTCGCAACGGAATATTCGTGGTCGAATTTGTTGGAATTGACCTGAAAATTGGGTTTCTAGTGGTCAAGGTCTCCTGATAGCATTCTAGCATTGGGTTTCTTGGATATCTTTCTTTACGTAGAGAGATTCAATCGGAAGTAGATCCATGTCGCACTTGGTTCAAAGAGAATGGAAAATGAGAGGGATGGGTCGCTCAACCTTTCTACTTGTAGGGTATAGTCCAATTCCGGTCCCTTAAAACGGCATAAATTGGGTTCTAACCTAATAATACCTAAAGGTCGAATGGCAGTAAAACCTTGCGAAAAGCCTCCCAGTTCTTTGGGACCACCTTGTCGTAGGACACACTCGTCGAGGGTTTCACCCACCCGCTTCCCTCAATGGGCATTCTTTAGTTATCTAACTAGGTCCTATCACATTTATGTATGACATTTAAAATTAGCTTCCATAATTAAGCCTTTTAGGAAATAGGATTCGTTTGCATAACTTATAGCACTGGCATGAAAATAGAGCAAGCAGTCCTTTTGACAAACAAGTTCCTTAACTTATCTTTTGGTTAATCTTTGTCTCCTGTTTATACATGAGAAATTATGTCCCTTCTACCTTGTAGAAGTACTTGGTCCAATTCATATGGCACCATAATTTCTATCCTTTATCTAGAATAGGATTTTCCAACGCTATAGACGTTGGGCTTACGGTAGTCTTCAATTCCGTTCCGGACTAAGCAAGGGGTGTCTAGAGCTCCACCTGACTCGTAAGCTACCTAGAAGTGAAACACCATTCCCGTGGTTCGCTTTTTTACTACTTGACCTTCAGTCCGTGACTCGAGGAGTCTCCTTCTTGGGTTAATCCACGGTGCGATCTTGGAGATGATCCACCAGTGCAAAATATTCTTTTCTTAATTAGTTCATTTAAGAATCAAGTACAATCAAGGCAATCAACCCTAATATCATATTTTAAAAAATATTTCTTTATTCCCATGGCAACTTGTCATGACACATCCCTGCCATGAAGTTACCATCAATCACAAGTACTTGGGATAATAATCTAAATCACAATCCAAAAATTAGTTGATTGTGAAAGCACTTAGGGTGTTCGATTAACCCACAAAACTAATTGTATTTTTTTCAAAAAATACAAGAATAGATGCGATAACAATTCCATCGCATATTCACTCTCCTCCTTGGAATCAAAGAGTGATTCTAAGCAAAATTTACTTAATACTTGTATGTACAATTTTTAATATCATTATTTTTACGATTATGCCATTCATAACTCCTGATCGATTCTTCCTTCTAAATGCTTTAACAACGAATAAGCCCTATGTAACTAGGTGCAATTAACTTCCCTTGATACATGCACTTTGCAAGCTTCATCTTTCGAATATGAGAGATGAAATTTATCATTTTCGATGACCTATTCTCGTGCATTATAGTATAGGGCCTAACGTATCTCATACGATAATCAAAGCAAGCATCTATCAATTTGGAAATACATTACTTACAAGCGGTACGACAGTTGGATTGATAGTAATGCATTCGCTCGAAGCTTTGTTGTTGGTTGTAGGATTGCCATTCGCATGCGACATTCCTCGCTTGGGGGCCATCGTCCGTAAGTAGATTTGAGAGATAAGAAAGGAGGAATGGATTTGAGATGGGAGAGCGTAAGAGAAGATGGCTTAGTTGAAGACCGAGATAGGGAGAATTGAGCTAACTCTCTCCCTTGCATACTCTCGAGGTAACTCCTCTCTTTCTCTTTCTCAAGCTCCTTCTTGCAATCTCTTGGAGGGGTATCCTTCTACCTCTCTCTCGCAGCCTCTCGGGGTTTCCTTGTGCTTTTTTGTGCTTCCCTAATTGCTCCCTATGCCTCACATTTATAGCTAAACAAGAGAAGAAGGGTTGTGATTGAGAAAAGAGCTGTTTGTGGAGGGGATCTTGAAAAAATCAGTGATTTGATACTTAAATTATAAATTTCATGGTTTCATTGGCTCTGAAAGGGGGATAAAACTCCAACATACTTAATTAGAAATATTTCTAATTATTCTTTCTTTTTTTGAGTATTCAAAGTGCTGTTTACTACTTGTAAAATGCGATCGCGGTGTGCGGGATTTGACGAATCTCTTTTTTTTTCTTTCTTTATAAAATCTTCAAAACTAGCTAAAACATCACTTGCTTTAAAAAAAAAATATGACAGTTTTAAAAATGTCCATATCTTTTTAGGATAATATCTAAAATATCTAAAAAATGTTAGTTTTGCTCAAAATCTAATATTTTTGGACCACCCATACTATACACATTAACACTAGTGATTAATATGGTTCATAGCTCTTGTTCACGCTGTAACTTTGGTGAAGGGTAGCTACGGTCCTTGTCAATCCAAGAAAAATGTTGGATTATGGCTCGGTTAAAAAAAATATATTTTTAATTAAATAAAAATCATTAGTTATAAACATTAGTTAGTTTTTACTTTAGTTAGTAATATTACTAACTTTTTAATTGACTAACTAACTTTTAAACTAACTAACTAGCTTTTAATTACGTGAAAATATTACATCCTTCTCCCCTTAGAGAAATGGAGATGTCCTCATCTCGAGAGAAACTGGGAGTTTCATTCTAGAATCTATGGAGTAAGTCCTATCACGCATTCGTTGCGACACTTTGACTACTCATAAGCATGCGGTCTTTTAGAATAACAACTTATTGTATTTGATTTATTCGAGTCTAGATTACAAGAGAAGAGTTTATTGTAGTTACATATCATGGATATCTTCTAGGTTGTTCTAAGTATCGGATAATTTCTTGGTAGGTTTTAGATCACTAAAGCTTGTACAACTTCATTTCTTGTAAGCTCAAGTTTCCTTTTGAGTCCTATTGGGACAATTGACGTGGATAAGTCTAATGTTGTGATACTTAGAGTATCGGTGTTTAGGGTGCTTTGGACATTTTCTTTTGAAATGACCTAGTTCCTTGCAAAAGAAACAACACGAAGCTTTATCACTTGGAGTCAGAAGATTCCTGGTCGTCCTTGGAAGGATTTTCTTCTTTAAACCAAATTGTAGTTACAAGAGTAAAGTTTTTCCCAATACAAGTTGTATTTCATGTTGATAAAATTTTCAGGATTTCTAGTCATCCTAAAGAGGTGTAGTGGGTTCTAAGTCTTTGTCTTCATCTGATTCCTCTATATATCTGAAGACTGCACTAGTGTAGCTTTGTTTCCTTGGAGGCTTAATATCTTCTGAGCTTAAGTCAGGGCAGTTTGCTTGGATGTGTCCTAGTTTATTGCAATGGAAGCATTGACGGTAGGAACGTCTCCTACGGATGTGCCCTGTCTCTCCGCATGTGTGGCATCTCTTGCCCTGATCTTCGAAATTATATTTGTCACAATTGCCCGATTTAAGTTCTTGGACGATTGGCTTTGCTCGAAGTAATGCATCTTGCAAGTCTGTTGGATGCATTGCTTCAAGATAGTGGTTCAGAGGAGTATTTAGGCCATGGCAAAACTTGGATACTTGCTGCTCAATATCCATAGGCGGTGTGTATTTTAGTAGGGTCACAAACTTTGAGTAGTAAGCTTCCAAGGTTAGTTTCACCAGCTGCTTGAGCTTGAAGAATTCATTGATCCTCAAAGTTTGGTAGGTTGGTGGAAGATATTGTTTGCGTACAGCATCTTTCAGTTGAGCCCAAGTGACAGTAGCTTCAAAAATGCCTTGATCTTTACACCATTGCTTCCACCATACTTGAGCCTAGCTAATTAACTTAAGTTTTCCTATCATTGCTTGATTTATAGAAGCAGTTCCCGTGGTAGAGAAATAGTCATTCATCGACTCAATTTATATCTTCGCCTCTACTGCAACGTCTATCCCATCTCCACCAAACTGGGGTGCCTTAATTTACTTGAGAAGGAATTTCTTCTCTTGCATGTCAGTATACATGGGTGCAAAAGGTGTTTGACAATCAAGCCATACCACGTAGGTTACTCTATTTAGGATATGCCTATGATCCACACATTAATTAGTCACACATAATTATAGAGTTTCACTCTCATATCAACTGTAACGTGCCTGCCTAGGCACGTTTTAGCGGTCCATCAAGAGATGAATCTAAGCATCGCTGCTCGGTACTCCCGTGGAATCTTACAGGGTTTGTTGCATATGGTTTCTCGAGTCCACCTCGCAATAGAATGTTCATGGTCGAACCTAGTGTGAGCGACTTGAAATTTGGATTCCTAGTGGTCAAGGTCTCCTGACAACATTTTAGCGTCGGCGGGTCTTAGACATCTTCTTTACGTAGAATGGGAAATGAGAGAGATGCACTGCTCAATCTCTCTACCCGTAGGGTATAGTCCCATTCTAGTTCTCTAAAACGACATGAATCCGGTTCTAACCTAACAATACCTAAAGGTTGAATGACGGTAAAACCTTGTGAGAAGCCTCGCAGTCTCTAGGACCACCCTGCCGTAGGACAGACCTGTCAGGGGTTCCGTCCACCCGCTTCCCTCAATGGGCGTTCTTTAGTTATCTAATTAGGTCCTATCATATTTATATATGACGTTTAAAATCAGCTTCCTTAATTAAACCTTTTAGGGAATAGGGTTCATTCGCGTAACTTATAGCACCGACACGAAAACAGAGCAAGTAGTCTTTTTAACAAACAAGTTCCTTAACTTATCTTCTAGTTAATCTTTGTCTCTTGGCCATACAAGAGGAATTATATGTCCCTTCTGCCTTGCAAAAATACATGGCCCAATTCACATGGTACCATAATTTCCATCCTTTATCTAGAATAGGATTTTCCAGTGCCATAAACATTGGGCTCACGACAGTCTTCAACTCCGTTCTAGACTAGGTAAGGGATGTCCAGAGCTCCACATGGTTAATCTGCGGTGCGATCTTGGAGATGATCCACTAGTGCAAAATATCATTCCTTAATTAATTCATTTAAGAATCAAGCACAGTCAAGGAAATCAACCCTAATATCATCTTTCAGAAAACATTCCTTTATTCGCATGGCAACTTGTTATCAGAGACCCTTGCCATGAATTTACCATCAATCACAAGCAATTAGAATAATAATCCAAACCATTATCCAACAATTAGTTGATTGTAAAAGCATTTAGAGTGTTGTTCGATCAACCCACAAAACTAATTGTTATTTTCCCAAACAATACAAGAATAGACGCAATAACAATTTCATTGCATATTCGCTCTCACCCTTGGAATCAAAGAGCGATTCTATGCAAAATTTACTTAATACTTGTATGCACAATTTTTAATGCCATTCTTTTTACGATTATGCTATTCATAACTCTTGATCGATTCTTTCTTGTAAATGCTCTATCAACATGCAATTAGGTGCAATTAACTTCCCTTGATACATGCACTTTGCAAGCTCCATCTTTCGAATATGAGAGATGAAATTTATCGTTTTCGATGACTATTCTCATGCATCATAGTATGGAGCTTAACGTATCTCATACGAGAATCAAAGCAAGCATCTATCAATTTGGAAATACATTACTTACGACCGGTACGACAGTTGGATTAACAGTGATACCTTCGCCTGAAGCTTCGTTTCTGGTTGTAGGATTGCCATTTGCATGTGACATTCTTCGCTTAGGGGCCATTTTTCGCAAGTTGATTTGAGAGATAAGGAAGGAGGAATGCATTTGAGATGGGAGAACATAAGAGAATATGGCTTAGTTGAAGATCGAGATAGGGGGAATTGGGCTAACTCTCTCCCTTGTAGCCTCTCGGGGTAACTCCTCTCTCTCTCTCTCTCTCTCTCTCTCTCTCTCCTCGCAATCTCTTGGATATGTATCCTTCTACCTCTCTCTCGTGGCCTCTCGGGGTTTCCTTGTGCCTCCTTAATTGCTCCCCATGCCTTATATTTATAGCTAAACAATATAAGAAGGGTTGTGGTTGAGAATAAGAGCTCTTTGTGGAGGGGATCTTGGAAAAATTAGTGACCTGATGGTCAAATCATAAATTTGATGGTTCTATTGGCTCTGAAAAGGGGGGGGGGCCGGTAAAACTCCAAGATACTTATTTAGAAATCTTTCTGATCACTCTTTCTTTTTCTCCCTATTTGAAGTGTTGTTTATTGTCTGTAAACAATGATTGCAACACACACAATTTCACAAATCTTTTTTTTCTTTTTTTAAAAATAAAATCTCTAAAAATAGCTAAAACATGACTTATTAATTTAAAAAAAATATGACATTTAGTTCTAGAAATTTCCATATCTTTTTAGGATAATATCTAAAATATGCTAGTTTTGCCTAAAATCTAATATTTTTGGACCACCCATACTATACACATTAACACTAGTGATTAGTATGGCTCATAACTCTTGTTCACGTTGAGTGAAGGGTGGCTACGGTCCTTGTCAATCCGAAAAAAATGTCGGATTATGGCTCATTTTTTTTAAAAAATATATTTTTAATTAAGTAAAAATTGTTAGTTATTAACATTAGTTAATTTTTACTTTAGTTAGTAACCTTACTTACTTATTATTTGAGTAACTAACTTTTAAATTAACCAACTAACTTTTAATTGCGTGAAAATATTATACTATGGAGAAGATGTAATCGAGAATAGGAATCCGCTATGATAAGAATACAATGGTTGAGTGTGAATTCAAAGACTCCACAAGCTCTCTCTCTCCACACTAAGAATTTGTAAGTATATGAATGAAGAAAGGACTATGGACATACTACCTTCTTTTATAGATAAAATTAAAGGAGTTGTCCTATCACAAAATAAGTCGACCGATTGCCAATACAGAACATAGTGCCATAAATTAGGCTATGAGTGTTCGTGAAGTTGTGATATGACTACTTCTAACATCTCCTCTCAGAGTATAGGTGAACAAGCAATGAACAAGATCATTCAAGAAGATACACTATGGGTAGTCTAGTAGTGTGTACTCGGCTCGATGTACCTTGGTAAGGAAGCACCTTGAAGAAGTCCAACTGTCATAATTCCTTGTTGAAATCAAAGTAGTTGAGCTAGCCAACCTGCATCTCATGTAGACACACAAGCTCCATGGATAGCTTGTTGTGATGCTAAGATTGTTGCACTAGAGCATATGCATGCCCTTTGGGCCCCCTCATGCGAGACCACACAAAATATCATGTGACTTGTCCTAGCATGAACTTGGTGTTGGGCACACTAGCCCAAGGTTTTGAATGCTTGAAGGCATGAACTTGATGACACACAAAATCCACCTATAATGAAAGAGCATCAATATGCCATCGCTCCACCCTTGCACTTGCCCCTTCTGACTAAGAGCATGTGAGGGTGTGCAACATCACTATAGTCGAGAAGAATCGTTCACTTGAGCCATTGATAGGTCCTGAGTGAACTAAGAGGATGTAGACATATATGTGGTCTTGTGCTCTGCTAAGCATGACCATAATGTCCTTTGCATGAAGTAGCAACATGTCTGTCATATTGTTCTTCTTTGCAAATGTGGTGTTATGCCATACCATTTCTTCTCTTCACCTTCACGTAGATGACCGTTGAGTTGTCCCATTATCATAGAAGTGTAAAGTCTTCCAAAGGGTGGAGCAATCCAACACCTTGTTTGAAAAGCCCTGGTGAGTACACAATCACTCAGCCATAGCTCCATGAGATGTGTTAGAATATTGAATCTCTTAGTCAGAAGGCAACGGTATGATCATAAGGAGTGACATGAGAATGGAAAGTACTCACACGTTACCTTGGTTGGGAGAGAGTAGCAAAGGAGGCATGAATGCCTGCAAGGATCTCAATGCATGCATTGGCAACGACCAATGCGACAGCCACCAGACTGCACAGCAACAATATGAAAACGTGGACAATGTAGTAGTACACCACAACATGCAGCTGGGCGATGCATGCAGATCATGGGTCGATGCGCATAGGACATACATGAGTCAACGGCAACATACACAAGGTTAAGGGGACATGCCGGCAGGGTGGCAGTAGCTGCAATGCCTAGCACGCCACGCCACGCCTCAAAGGAAGGACTTGGCAGATAGACATCGTGCAATGTAGGATGCAAATGGTAGCACAAAACAGTTACAACACAATCAATATCAAAACAATCAAACATAGGCATAGTAGACCATGTTTCTCACAAACATACGCAAATGTCAATCACACAATGCAAGAAACGGATCAAATTCACACACTCTATTAACCTCTCCCTATCTAAGCATGATAAGCCTTTTCACCAATTGCCATTTATCAATCTTTTGCCACTCCCATCTTCATGCATGTTTGTTTTCCTCTTTGCATGTAAGCACTTGCTCAAAGAAGACAATGTCATTTTCAAGCAATTGAATGCAGGGTTGTTTATACAAGAGAATGACCCGGTGAGTACTTTGAGTAACTTGATCATACAAGACAACTACGAAATGGTAGCTTGGAGTTCTTTGGGTAACTAGACACTTTTTGGCTTACATTTTTGCGTGGATGCTTCTAAGATGCATTTTAAAAACTCAAGGTTTGTTTAAAGCATTAAAAAAGGTGCATGTGTTGAGTCTTAACTCAAGGCGAGTGTGAGCTTCCCATGTATGTATTGACTTATAGCTAAGCCATTGCTTGAAACACGATTATCATCACGGGGACTATTACTTTGGTTACTATTGGCTTCTTATGTGGGTAGATACAGGTGTAGGCTGAGGGAGCTTATTACTAGGACACATCTACACAAGTTGACACATGTACACATCTACAGGTGTATGTATGTATGCATGCATGTATGCATATATGTAGGTAGGTAGAGGAGTAACCTTTTTATTCCAATTTTGAATCTAGAGAGAGGGAGAACTTCAATCATTTGCTACATGTGCCTCTCATTTTCGTTGGTCACATTTGTGGATCAAATCTAAGCTAAGCTCTTGGGCTTCTAGTTGCCTTATATCTTGTGCCATGAAGGCAAGCATTGTAGAACAATCATGGTCTACAAGGAAAATCTAGGCAAATACAAGCTATGACTATGTTTCTCATGCCTCCTAGCCCCCAAATCCACTCTTAGTCTATTGAGAAAGGTACAAAATGCTTCAAGTGCTCTTTTGATGATGGGGCCATCCTTCTAAACACAATGTTGTAACTACGGCATGAAGAAGTTACTTAAGGTTTAGCTTTATAAAGGTTACTAGATCTAGAGCTTCATAAAATGACTTTTATTTTGTATTAAGTGTAATGCTTAAAGCTTCTTAGGTTTCATTTT
This sequence comes from Lygodium microphyllum, assembly GCF_053477565.2. Classification (NCBI taxonomy): domain Eukaryota; kingdom Viridiplantae; phylum Streptophyta; class Polypodiopsida; order Schizaeales; family Lygodiaceae; genus Lygodium; species Lygodium microphyllum. Next base: position 104,529,938 of record NC_141162.1, read on the forward strand.
CTTTACTCGCAACATGGGATGAACTCCACCTATTTTCAATACGGATTGCTTGCATTTAATAACATCCTTAATCTAGGTTATCTCTCTCTTAAATTTTTATTTTGATTTATGTAAACCTTAGTTCACACACAAGGAGCTTGATAATCTTACATTATTTGAAAAGTTCATATCAAGTCAACTTTTGAATTGCATAGTTCGAATTGTTGGGCTTAATAATCTCAAATCTCTCATGTAATTTGCAAATTCTTTACAAGCCAAAATTTCCATCCTCAATATAAATAGAACTTCTAAATTTTTTGATCATATCAAAATCATAATTTATAGCTAAACATTCTTATCGAATTTTACAAAATCCCAAATTTCGAGGTTGCTTATACTTATAAGCAAGTGTTCCGGTTGTTAAAACTCATCTATTAGCAACCAAAACCTTTGATTTGATACTTTTTCCAACAGTCTTGCAAACATTCCATTAATATCCAAAACTTCTCATCTTGAATAAAGTGGGACCATCCAATAGTAAAGAATTTGGCACTACATCTCTACTGCTAGCTCCAGCTGTGAAACAAAGTATAGATCTTTTGGCCGTGGAACTAGTACCATTTGGGTATAATATTTCCAATGAAGTTGCGAAAGGATTTGCTGGTTCACCAATCATTGATTAATTTGGGACCTCAAGACCCATAGTCAATGCAAACATTCCTGAAATGACTACTTGAACAAGAACGACATGAACGGGTCCAATTTCAATGATAAATTATTTATCTGAAATGCTTAAGTTCCAAATTATTCATCAAACCCAATCATCCTCTACTTGGCACCATCAATACAAATCTTGTACCTATAATGGATCATGGCCCCAAAGGTGCAAGAGAAGTCTTGTCTTATGTGGGAGCTTTCGCTCAACTGCCAAGATCCACAGACTGCTTATTGTTCAAGTGTTCCAAGCCGAGCACTAATGGCTACCTCTCACATAGCCGACGCGCCGTCCATATCTACGGGTGTAGTGAGCTTACCTCCATGCCGATCGAGTTACCTCCTCTCCCGCACACTCCTGTAGCTCCACGATCCAAGTGCAAGCTTCAAGCAAGCTCCATCCTCAAGCTCCACGCTCCAAGCTCCATCGCCGCGAGCAAGATAAGAGAAGAGAAGAGAAGAGAAGAAGAGAGGAGAAGATGGAGAGCTTCTCCTCCCCGGTCCCTCACCCTCACACACTCACTCCCTCACACTCTCACACTCCCTCTCTCAAGCACAAGCTCAAGCAAGCAAGAAGAAGAAGAGAGCCACTTTTGGTCACACATAAGAATGAGCTTCTCATTCACTTTTTAACTTTATATACAAAACCCTAAATCCCTTTTGGGCGGTCATCCCCTTATCCCCTTTTTTACATGGTTGGCCATGGCCTAGGCCCTTTTCCCCATTGTCCTTATATCTTCCTAGCTTCCTTTCCACCGCCCCTCCACATTTACAAATTGCACGGGTGAGAGTCCACGGCGCTCCTTGAATTAAACCATGATGCGCTTGCGCTCTTTTACGAAAGTATTGACTTGCACTTTTCCTTACGTGCATTTCTCCCTTATTTAGAAATTTTCTCATTGTGCGTCTTTGTTTTCTGTTTCACTTTGCCTTGGCCTTTGTCTTTTGCTTTAGCTTTTCTGGATTTTCCACCTTCGTTCGTTTGAGGGTTAACATTACCCCCCTCCTAGATGAGTGCCAATCCCATGGCACTCACCGTCGTAGGTAGCAGGCTGTAGCATGCACCGAAGACGTGGGTGGCAAGGACGTTTATGGGTGCCATGGAGGAGTGTTGGTAGTGGTGGGGAGGAAGGTCGTTGGGGGCATGTTGGTGGTTTAGGTGGTTGGTGGTAGGGCTATTCTTTGTGGGGATTGCACTGATAGAGTACAAGTGGTGGTTTGTTGGGGATTCTGCACATGACGATTCTTGGCGGGCTTGCAGGATGATAAAGGATAGGAATTCAGAGTTGAGTGTCGATGAAGAGTGAACGACACCTTCGTTGGAGTCTTCAATACCTGCAATTGAAAACTTCTCATAGGTGGTCTCTCCCTAGGGGTAGTGCTAGTCTTCTCTATCATGCACAAGACATAGTTTAATTAGTTTGGAAGATAGGTCGAACTCTAAGCAAGCTGAGAGTATTGTCCTGCACTTGAGGCCCCAAACTATGTATATATTTTGGTACAGATATTATGTGAGTGCTCATGTATACTTAGATATTACGTAGTTAGAAGACCGCGGGTTGGTTTCTCATAACAATGTGGGGATGAAGCAAAGTTGTCCATGTTGAGAAGAAGTGCACGTGAAGGTGTATGCGATATCCTTTGCATTGTGACTGCACGACGTAACATAATAGGGACACTACACTATTGGTTAGCTGGTAGCTATTGGACCTGCGTGATGAGGACAATGTAGTTTTCATGGCCATTCGTGCGGTTCTTACCACAAGTGATTGCAATGGTATTAAGGCAGAGTGCAAGAGGGAATTGTGCAAATGGGTCAGGGTGACAAGTCTAACCAAAGGCGAGACAAGCTCCCTAGGTATGTCTTGCCCTTGATGTGCCCTGAACAATTGTGGGTGATGTTAAGGGGCTAGGGGATTAGGGGCGGAGCCAGCCGACCAAGGTCACTGGACGCACCTAATTTAAGGACCCCTAGGTGCTGTGCTGTGATGGTAGGTGCTTCTTATCTTTTCGTTCTTTTCTTTTCTTTTCTTTTCTTTTTTCATTTTCTGATTTTTTTGTTTCTTTTTCTTATGTTTTTTTTTTTTGGGCCTGAGGACAACCATTGCAATATGTTGATGCTATCAGCATTTCAATGGGTTGGGAAATGTCAAGCTTCGAAGGCTCAGGAAATGGATATTACAGTGATGATTGTGCCCTAGCCTCGTTGTTAGAGAAATAGTTTTTGAGATGGGGAGATACACTTGAGATATTGCCAACCTCTTTGTGACACGCGATGTTGATACAATTGAGGTAACAACTGTCGTGAGCCAACTGTAGAGCTTGACCTAGAAAGAGAGCGTAGCCCATGACTATGCTTTGGATCATGCGATGTGGACACTCGTAAGGGTGATTCTTTGCATTCGACAGTGTGGTTTTGTCGCGGTGCTTTGTGAGGTTGGTGGCCTTGCGGTGATTTGGGCATTGAACACGTTCACACGAAAACCTGTGTCATCCTGCATCCACTTGTCACTTCATGAGAGTATATGCAAGTTGCATGTGTCAAGTATAACAAAAAAATATAATCATGTCAAGATATTACTTTTTTCAAAATCCTATGATGCTGATTGCGATGCCTATTTCGATGCTTGTTAAAGACTTGGCATATATTAGCAATAGGTGAGGAAAGTGTGTACAAGTGGGGAGCCTGCCCCTTGAACCCTCAAAAGACAAAAAGTTATGGCAAGATGGCCTTTGTTAAGTTGCTTGCATATCATAGGAGCTACTCTATTTGCACAAGGCGGGGTGAGTCCGGGTGGTCAAGCAACTGAGGCTCTACTGGTGAGGGGCTCCTGTGAGGTTGGGCAGGGAAGATATCGGCTGGGACCTGAATGGTGTAGTCTCTAGCGGACCTGAATGGTGTAGTCTCTGGCGTCGCCACCGTTTCCAAAATGCTTTTGAACAATGCATCGAATTCTTCCTTTTCTCGAGCTGCCCTTTTTGCCTTTGAGCACTTGGTGCCCGAGCGTCTATTGGGGGCTTGCGCAATCGGTGTTGCCATGCCTTGTGTGCTTCTTTGAGCTTATATTCCCCTAGCCTGGTGATTTTTTGGCCTACGTTCGGGGCGGTGTCGCTTGGGACCTCGTTTCTTTGCATACCTTTTGAGGCTAGGCATGTAGCGCACCGGCGGAGGAGCTTGTGCTGCATGTTCCCTTCGACGACAAAGAGCGTCTTTGCAAGGCAGCTGCCTTGGGTGCTCCATGTCTTCCACGTAGGGGGACTTGCAAAATGAGAACCAAGGATTAGGCCTTGATACAAGATAAAACCATTCGCATGGAGGGGATTATAGTGTGGGTTATCAAGCGTATATGACGAGGAGGGGAGAGATGAGGCATGCAGTGCTTGTTGTAGAGGGATGGCCCCCTATGATGATGTTCATTTTGCCTCCAGCCATTAGGAGATCTTGGCTTATGCTAAGTTGCGTGGACTGGTTGTCATGGAGTGGGGCAGGGCTTATCCTTGGAAGGATAGATTGGAAAGGAGGAAAGGTGTATAGAAAGGGACAGTACCCTATCTACACCCTCAGAGATGTTGGTCAGGGCTTCCTATTGTGGTAATGAGGGTTGCATGCCCTTCACCTGGAGGCGGAAATGGTCACACAACTTCTAAATGTGTGGTGAGAGGAGGACCTGAGAAGCTTAGCCTATTGAACCCAACTCTTCTCCTTGCGCTTGACTATCATTGCTTGAGTGTGTTGATATTGTCTATATAGGGTCACAAAATTCATTGTCTATTTATGTACATATATACGAATCCTTGTCACATCACGAGGATAAAAGCCAATTGTAGAACTCCGGATTGTACTGGAGTGTGGCACACACATCTAGTACTCGTGGTAGCTTACTTAATACCGATAGATATTTTGCAATATCGAGTAGCATGGAACCTTGTCCGAGTCTATTGGCAACATGTAACTCCTCCTCAGTGAGAACCTTATCAGACAGAGAGTTCTCTTGGCTAGTTTCAGCTAAGTCCATACCCCGAATGGCAGTCGGCACGAAAGGAAGTTGGTGCCACATAGGTTGGGTCTCTTTGAGACCTCCATTTGGCCAATCGCTCCTCTGAGACTGTCATGATCTAGGCTCCTAGTTCGGCCATTGCAATGAGGTTTTCACACCAACGTTGTTCAAATTGACTTCGATCCTCTGATAGTCGCTTTAGTTGCTCTATCTCTAATAGATTTGGTTGGCAGAGCACATCATTGAATGTGACAGTTAAGCTTAGTTCGTCGGCTTCCTCGTCAGAGATGAGTCGTATGTGTTCATATAGGAGCCTATTATAGTGCTCGTTAAGATGTTCTTGCTCTTCCCAGGATAAGGAAAATGGCAAGTATTCTTCAAGCTGTTCTTTAGGGAATGCGTCCATGTCTGCTAGGACATAGACACGTGCGAACACTTTGAGGTTAGCAGCCAACTCGGTTAAGCATTCTGTGACACTTCTATGTTCCACAAGGGCTTGCTTGGTTGCCATCTCATGCAAGGTTCTAGGAGTTTTCCCGGGCTTTAGCATAGCTGGGGGCTTAGGTCTAGACGAGCACGTTTGGCCAACACTAGGATTTCTTATGCTCTCGGGGTTCCCATGTTTCTCTTGAGGCTTTATCATTGTGTTATGGTTCTCCTTAGATGTGACTGGTATAGATTTGTCACCCTGTTGTGACAGCGTTGTATCCACTCTTGATTGGTCAATGCAAGTTCTATTGTCGGTGGATTGAATATTGCAAGCAGTCACCGTTGATGGTAATGACTGCTTTGATTTTTCAGAGCACACAGATGTGTCTGAGGTTTCATTGCTATTAGGAGATGCATCAATGGGGTCATTGGTGGATGGACTTGATGCTTTATTTCTCAACTCTCTAGTGTTCTTGGTGTCAATGTTCTTGGGGTCCATAAGCACCTGCAACTGCTCTTATTTTTGCTATTTTCTCCTCTTTTTCTTGGTCAGTGAAGGTGCATCTCTCAACGACTCAGGACCCTAGACTAGGTCAACTGTTGATGTGCTTGGTTGGGCCTCATCATTCTCTTTCTCAAGTGTGTCCTTATGGGACATAGCCGTGGCTTGCTGAATAGCCTCGCTAGGTTGTGAGGGTACAATTGCCTCCCTTTTTGGAGAGTCTAGCTCTTCCCTTCTGTTTAACTCCTCCAGCCTAGGCTTTTGGCGCTTTGAAAGTGCTAGAGTTGTTAAGGAAGTTGGTTGCGACACCTCCTCCACAGGTGAACTACTAAGGACACGTTCTGCAAGGGGCATTGTCACGGCCAAGGGATGTGACTGATGTGATCCCTGATTGGAAGTAGTAGCAACTATTTCAGCGGACTGGCTATTGCAAGTAGATTGCAGTGCCAAGTCCGTTAGGGTGATCGGAAATGGTTGCGTCTTTTGTTGCCCTTTGAGCATTCACTTATGTAGATCGAGCATGAGTTGATCTAGTCACATTAGGTTGCACATGCATATCCTTGGGCCGAGAGCTACGGATGGTGTCATGTCTCATCTCTTGGACATTTGGAAGCTTTGATGGAGATAGAGATTGGGAGTGAGCAGCCGCCCTTGACGATCGATGCTGTGCCTCCTGTGTCCGTTTGGAAAAAGAGGATGTAGGAGATCTAGGACTCTTAGGTGGACTTGGCACTAGAGCTGAATGATTTTCTCGAGGCTATTAGATGATTGTGCCATTTGCTTTGTTGAGCAATCAACCTTGCCATGAGCAATGTTGTGCCTATAATGCTTGTTATCCCCTTGGGAAATCAACGACTCTTTGGGCACTAATGGTTTTTGTGCATGCTCAATGGCTACATGTGACATCTTATTAAGCATGCTAGGCTGAGGCTCTTTCTTTCGAACACTCATGTCTGGTTTCTTGCCTCGAGACCTAGAGTTTCTCTTAGATTTCCTCCTGTGCTTCATTGCTTCTGATGCAACCTGGCCTTCAGCTGATAGAGATGGTTTAGCAAAGGATTTTGGTACCCAAATCCATTGGTTACTTGCGTAATACCCTTGAGCACGTAGCAATGCTTTGGATATCCATCGCAGCGTTGTGCTGACCCTCCATCGATGCCTGTGTCTATAAGACTTGGGCTTCTTTTGGGGTCTTCTACGATATTTGTAAGTCCGAAGCCCGTCCTTGGCCTTGTCTCTTGACCTTGTTTTAGGCATGGTATCACTCAGTGGTTCTCGTTGTTCGACCTGTGCTTGCATCAACTCTTCCACCAAGTCCTTGCTCTCGTTAGCAGGCTTGACTGTTATGTCAGCACCCTCCTTGCCTTTCCCTCAAGGTTTGATGAGGTCACCCTTGCTAAAGGTTGTGACTATCCTCATACCTAGTAGTGTCAGGTGTATCCTCTGTGCTACATAGTTGGCTTCACACTTGGTCGCCCTTTTGAAGGGTCTTTCTAGGAGGGTTTCCTTCCCGTAATTAGCACTACTTGTAGGAACATAAAATAGAATAGGAAAGCTTTCAGTTTCAATTGTCGCAAGGATTTTGCACTTCCCTATGAGTGCTTGTGGGTGTCCCTCGTAAGGGCTAAGGGTTGCATTAGTTGGTGTGAGCTCTGGTTGGCCTAGTAGGGTCCATGATTCATAGGTCAAGATATTAAAGTTTGCTCCTTCATTAATCAGAGCATCGATAGTATGCTCTCTTTTCGCGGTGATTTTGAACCTAAGATAAGTAGGTGGTACTATGTCTTCGTCTTTCGGATCTTGACTTGTAAATTTAAGCCTTCTAATAAATGCCCTTGAGTCCCTAACTGCATGACCAGATATGGATTCTCCACTAATGTCTTGGATCGTCAGTGCAGTGCTATTCAAGGAGCATCTATCGTCAGGACTGTCATATCTAGTCATTCTCGCTGTTGTAGCTTGATGTTGTTGCTTTTCGCTTTGACTAGATGCAGTCCGAATGCAACATGTACGTATTTTTACAGTGTGGCCTTTTTGCCCTTGTTGGCTAGATTGGCCCATTGATGTTCTAGGGTCTCTGTTTCTCTCTGTTTGGGTATGGGCTTTTGGTTGCTCTTTTGCAAGTGAGAATCCATGCTCATGTAGAGCCATTACTACACTAGGGTCTGTTTTGGAGAACTTGTCACGGCGCACATTTTCTCTCCAGCCTACTTGGGGGAGGTGCGGAGGGGGCCTCTGCGGGGGCTCGAAGGGGGGGGGGTAGTCCCCCCTGGCCCACATGGCCGTTACGGTAAACACCATGCGCAATTTGGAGGACCGTTTATAGCTAAATTTTGACTACTTGCTCTAAGTTTCAGCCCAGTGATGGATCTGTGATGTGCCTTTAGCTCTACGTAGCCTTTGGGGTCAATTTTGGGGTTTAGATGCGTCAAAATTTGTGTTTTAGATACCTGATCAATTTTAACAGTTTTCTGTCCGATTCTTAGATGTCCGATTTTCAAGAGTTCGATTATCAGAATCGGACGTCCAATTTTGGTTGGTTTGATCGACCCAGTGGTCCAATTTTGGTCACGCCCGATTTCTGGAATCGGATGTTTGATTTTGACGGGCGTTCGATTTTGAACTCGTCCGATACCTTGCGTTCGATTTTCGTGTGTCCAATTCTCAGGGTCCTAGTGTCCGATTTTCGAAAAATCGGACAGTTGAGTGTCCAATTAGACAAGCAAAGGTGGTCCGACTCCAGAGATCGGGCAATTATTTTCTGGGACTTGGCGAACTGGTCCACGGCGAGGCCAACGGCCGACGAGCTGCACGTGATGCCCTTAGGTCAATGTCTACTCCACCGAAACGTGCCATACCTTCCAAATAGATGCAAAGCAACAGATGGAACCGCCTAGCGTACCTGGACACGATGCGGCGCTCGAATCGATTAGCACTTCAACAGTCTCCCCACCGCTCTCTCTCCCTTGCTCTCTCCCTGGCTCTCAAGCTCACTCTCTTCTCAGAAGGTAGGATGTCAAATGTGGTCTTTCTTGGTTCCCTAGGCCTCTTATTGCCCCATCCCAGCCTGTTGTGACCTCAGAAGTTAGTCCCTCATACTCTTCTAGCCAGAACTCTAAATCTGTGCCGCTATTTCCCTGTTACAGCATGTTATACAGCAACAAAAAACCCTACTGTTTGCTCCAAGGTTTGGCTCCTATCCTTCCTAAATGCAAGAAAAAACTATAAGAAAAATACCTACACTACTCCATCATGCTTTCCCAAGTCCAAAACAACAAAAACCTACTTGCTAAGGAGATCGAATACCTCTTCAAACTCCCTCGCTTCCTACCTATCTACCTCAAGCACCGGTTCGGGGAAAACCCTACTTCAATGCTCGATTTGAAGTGCGCAAGCGCTCAAGGCTTGAAGTCGTTGGTCCCGGCAACGGAACCAAAATGTGGGAGCTTTCCCTCAACCGCCAAGACCCACGGACCGCTTATTGTTCAAGCGTTCCAAGCCGAGCACTAATGGTTACCTCTCACGTACCCGACACGCCGTCCATATCTACGGGTGAAGTGAGCTTACCTCCATGCCGATCGAGTTACCTCCTCTCCTGCGCACTCCGGTAGCTCCACGATCCAAGTGCAAGCTTCAAGCAAGCTCCATCCTCAAGCTCCACGCTCCAAGCTCCATCACCGCGAGCAAGAGAAGAGAAGAGAAGATAAGAAGAGAGGAAAAGATGGAGAGCTTCTCATCCCCGGTCCCTCACCCTCACACACTCACTCCCTCACACTCACACTCCCTCTCTCAAGCACAAGCTCAAGCAAGCAAGAAGAAGAAGAAGAAGAAGAAGAAGAAGAAGAAGAAGAAGAAGAAGAAGAGAGCCACTTTTGGCCACACACAAGAATGAGCTTCTCATTCACTTTTCAACTTTATATACAAAATCCTAAATGCCTTTTGGGCGGTCATCCCCTTATCCCCTTTTTTACATGGCTGGCCGTGGCCTAGGCCCTTTTCCCCATTGTCCTTCTATCTTTCTAGCTTCCTTTCCACCGCCCCTCCACATTTACAAATTGCACGGGTGAGAGCTTGGCGCTCCTTGAATTAAACCATGATGCGCTTGCGCTCTTTTACGAAAGTATCGACTTGCTCTTTTCCTTGCGTGCCTTTCTCCCTTATTTAGGACTTTTCTCCTTATGCGTCTTTGTATTCCGTTCCACTTTGCCTTGGCCTTTGTCTTCTGCTTTAGCTTTTTCGGATTTTCCACCTTTGTTCATTTGAGGGTTAACATCTTTACTTGGTGAGTTTAAAGACTCATTTTGCTAATGGGAAATACTCTAAACTTGGCAAAGTCAAGTGTCTCTCTCATCACTTCACTAAGCTTCCTTATTGTGGAATGTCACCTACAAAGTTTAAAAAAGACTTGCCGTATGGGATGTGTTTAAAAACATATTAAGATGTTTTCTTCCCTCACAATTTAAGCTATATGTCAACAATGGCAAGATACTTATCTCACAATGAGAAAGGGAAACCATGCCATAATACATCGAGTGATTTTAAAAACATGTCGACTTTAGACAATATAATGAGTGATTGAATCTACCTTCCAATGGAGATATATGTCTATTTTGAATCCCTTTTTCCATGTTGAACATGTTCAAAGCAACAAACCCTAGTGATACTATTTTTTCCCCCCATGTTCTAGAGCAAAAGAATAATGATTGTGGCTACCACAAAAGCAAGGCTACCTTAATCTAGATTTTTTTAGTGTGCTCGTCTACCATTCAATCAAACTCAACTGATAGAATGAGCAAATTGGGTAGTTGGGTTACACACATGCTATAATGGCCATTATAATGGAAAGCAAGGCCATAAGATGGAGTGAATCCGTAAAGGTTGTCTAAGGTTGGATTTTTCTATGTTGCTTGAGGACATGCTGGAATGGGTAGTTGTACCTTGGGCCCTTATGACAAGGAGACAAGTTGGTCTTTGGTCCTAGAAATTTAAATAAAATCCCTCATGCGAGCTAAAAGCACCTCTCTTTCCACTAAAATGATAGAAAATAAGACTAACCAAATCCCACATCCCTCCATCTATTCCATTAGCTAGTGTACTTGACAGATGCTGTATATCAATGTATCACATATATATTTGATGCTCAAATCGATTAGGAAGAGGAACAAATCAACATAGAAATAAATTGTATGTCTTAGATCCATTCATGCTAGTGACTTTATGCTACAATGGCCATTCTAATGGAAAGCAAGGCTATAAGATGGAGTGAATCCGTAACGGTTGTCTAAGTTTGGATTGTTCTATGCTACTCAAGGACATGTTAGAATTGCAAGTTGTACTTTGGGTCCTTATGACAAGGAGACAAGTTGGTTTTTGATGCTAGAAGATATTTAAATCAAATCCCTCATGTGAGCCAAAAGCACTTCTCTTTCCACTAAAAGGCTAGAAAATAAGACTAAACCAAATCCCACGTCCCTTCATCTATTCCATTAGCTAATAGACCTGAGAGATGCTATATATCAATGTATCACATATATATTTGATGCTGAAATCGCTTTGGAAGAGGAGCAAATCAACATAGAAATAAATTATATGTCTTATATCCATTCACTCTATCGACTTTGAAAGGAATTAAGAAACAGATTCATGTCTTGTAATCAATTATTTAGTTATGCATTAAGGAAGGGTTGTAAATTACACTTGATTTTAATCGAGAAAAACCAAATGAAAGAGGCTACAAATGCTCCAAAACAACCAACATTCCTTTATGTATTCTTTGATCATTACCTTTAAAATTCACCTGATGGCTTACCACTTTCTAGGCTTGGAGAGTATACCATAATTTGATTCTAGGAAGTCATTCTAAATATCTAGATAGGTGCAATGAGATAGAACAAAAGAAATTCAGTACTAAGCTTATAAGGCCTAGTAATTCAATACCAATGGGAGAGGGGATGGTGTGAAGGTGGTGTTGGGGATGTAGGTAGCCTCAAATAGTTGGTTTGGTTTGTAAGTGTTCTTCATATTTGGTTGAACCTTTGTAGGTTGGTAGAGCCCTCTTAGTAAGTCATATGTATGTTTGAAACTAAATCCGGTCTATAGCAGTAACCAATCCATCAAGGACTACCTTTCTTTTCCCAACAATGACAAAAGAAGGGACTAATGTGGGGCAATATTCTTGCCATCATGTACCTTTAGAACATATAATAATATATACACCTAACTACAAATCAACATCTAGCTGCCGTCACTTCTCACCTTTAAAGTTGGGATTAGTTTGGAAATATTCTACCTATCATGTACCTTCAAAACATATAGTAATATATAAATCTAACTACAAATAATCATCTAACTACCCTTACTCCTCACTTTTACCCTTGAGAGGTTTTGTGTAGCATTGCAAAGCTAATTTATTGTGTTTCACTTAGGTGAACCTGAGTCCGAACTTGATTTACAAAGTCTCCTTTAACACATTAATCTCTAGAATACTAATTTGAGGGAAAGGTGGTTAGGGGTGCCTAGGGGAGGGGTTTCAAAAAACCCTCCCCTAGGGGCACCCAACCTCCTTCCCCAACTTTTCTATCATCATCATCATTGTCATCATCAATATCATCCACATTTTCAGTAGCATTAACATCAGCATCAGCATCAACATCAACATCAACATCAACATCAACATAGCATGAATATCCTTGGGGTGTCCACCCATAAATACACAATGCATATCATATGGGTTCAACATAACATAATTTTTAAATACTATTTTTAATTTTCTAAAATATATAGAAAGATGATGTATAAGGAGGCGATTTACAAATTTAATGAAAAAAGAATGTATCTCATTTAAGAAAAATTCATAGACAAGGGTTTTTGGAAATAGGCCTTGAAAACACATGACATAGAGGACATACATATAGTGAAACACTCCACGCAATATCATCATTCTCATCTTTATTAACACCACTATCAATATCATCATCCTTAACAACAACAAGAACAACAACAACAACAACAACAACAACAACAACAACAACAACAACAACAACAACAACAACAACAACATCATCATTCTCATCTTGCTCATTATTCAGCAAGTTCATACTCATCATTATCATCATCATGTCTAGCATTGAAACTATGATGAGAGTACCATGTTAGCTAGCAGAAAAGTGGTTGGATGCCCCTTGGGGAGAGACCCCTTCATGATGACCTCCTTCCCCAACTCCACCACCACCACCACCACCACCACCACCACCACCATCATTTTATGATAAAAAATATCATCCATGTCTTAATCAACATCATTATTGCAAGTGTGAGCCTTGAAGTGGAAGTGCGGAGCGGAATCAAGAGCTATGGAGAGAGAGAGAGAGAGAGAGAGAGAGAGAGAGTGGGAACTCCAATAGTCACAATGTGTGATTGGCTTTCTTTTTATTCAAATGTCACCGAAAAAATAAAGAATGAAGTGATAGTGATGGGTATCCACCACCCTGCAGTATATATGTGTGCAAGTATGCAGGTACTATTAGTATAACTAATACACAGGCGGCTAGGCACAAACGCCTTTATCCCCAATAACCTCCCACTTAAAGGCGAATGTGCCCCTAATGAGGAGAGAATAAGAAAAAAGTGACAAAGTACAAATGTACATAAGTATAGTAGGATGAGGAAAGATGTCATCTCATCCAACGTACATCAACATCGTAAGGAAGGAAAAATGCTTTGCTAAGAGACTTTCAGTGAGCAGATCTGTAGGATTTTGGTTAGTTGAGATCTTGACAAGGTCAACTGACTTGTCCTCAATGACCTCTCTGATGAAGCAATAGCACACCTTAGTGTGTTTCATCTTCACATGGAAGACCCTATTCTTGGCCAACTGAATAGCACTCATAAAATCTGAATGCAGTTTAGGGACCACATCACTAATGCCAAGGTCTACCAACCTAGCCAGAGTACCTCCTTGTAAGCCTCAGTGGCAACAACATACTCTGCCTCTATATAGGGCCATACATTTTTGTACCTTGGACTTCTAAGAAACATCATCTCCAGCAAAAGTGAAAACATAACTAGAGGTGGACTTCCTATTATTTGCATGTCTTGCATAATCAGAGTTAGTGCACCCCACGACTCATGTATCTTGGCTACCATAAAATATACACATAGCTGTTGTGCCCTTTAGGTACCTCATGATACCCTTGACAATATCCCAATGCTGTCTGCCAAGTGTAGCCATATAGGGTGCCACAACTTCCACTGCAAATGCTATGTCAGGACAAGTGGCTAATCATGGCATATATCAAATTGCCCACTATGGATGCATAAGGGATCTTGGCCATCCCAACCTTCTACTCATCAAACTGTAGACAATCCGCTTGATTAACCTTCATGTGAGAAGGTAAAGAACAACCAATAGGCTTAACATCGTGTAGATGAAAACTCTAAAGGACCTTCTGGATGTACTTCTTCTGTGAAGTAGAGGAGCCCCTTAGAGTGATCACGCGTAATGTGCATCCCAAGAATATGTGATGCATGTCCCATGTCCTTCATCTCAAAGCTCTTCTTGAGTTGACCTTTCAAGGCATCCAACTCATTATGAGCACTCCCAATAATCAACATATCATCTAAATAAATGATCAAAATCATAAGGTTGCCATCACGAGCCTTCTTCATGTATAAACATGGATCCATATCATTGCAAGAATATCCATGTGAATGTATAAAGGCATCAAACTTGTGATGCCATTCCCTAGGTGTCTACTTAAGACCATAAAGGCTAATTCTCAATTTGCACACTAGGTGGTCCCTACTAGGTTCTACAAAGTCCTTAGGTTGCTCCATCTAAATCTCATCATGCAAGTCCCCATGAAGAAAAGCCGTCTTGACATCCATTTGAGAGAGATCTAAGTGAAGTTGAGCAACCAAAAGCCAGTACCAAGCGTAGGATAGTTATCTTCATAGCAAGAGAAAAGACTTCATCAAAGTCTACACCATGTTCTCACTTGAAGTCCTTAGCAACCAATCTGGCCCTATATGCCGGCTTGGGGGATCCAGGGGTACTTTTCAACTTGTACACCCACTTGCATAGCAAAGCACGCTTTCCACTAGGAAAAAAGGAATCAAATCCCACATATGATTTTTCTATAGTGAGTCATACTTTGATTACATGGCCCTCTTCCAAGAGTGACTATCACCTATTTGCATGACCTCATCATAAGTAAGAGGCTCGCTAGCATCTATCACCATAACATAATCCATAGAGGGCTCAAACTGTACATGCTATCATCTATCTCTAGTAGACTGCTAGCTGTGGGTTCTATACATCTTGTGGAGCATCAGGGACATGGGCAACTCGAGCATTAGCTCTGCCGCTAATGCTGTAAGTTATCACGTTGGCTATAGAGTAGCAGGAGGCTCCTCTTGAAATATCACCCTCACATGTACCTCAATGATAGGCTCAAGCTGCTTATGCATTTTCTGCCCACATGGAAAGCAACATCATGGTTGCGGATAACCTTTTGAGCTAGCCTGCGGATCCCATAGGCAATAGCCCATCTCACATGCATCTCCATAACCAAGAAAGATACATTTCTTAGACTAACACTATATTAGGGAATTTGGAAATTTCCATGCACTTTGGGAACCCCTAATACCTTTATTATTTGACCACATGGTCACATCTTGTTGTCTTACTTAAAGGTGGAGTCAACCCTAAATGCTATATAAGCTACCTTTCCAAATCCCACTTTCAAATATGGATCAAGATTTAGCTACATGGTCAAATATTTATCACTTATTTGAAATTGAGACTTAGAAAATTCTCAAATTCTCTAATATGATGTCGACTTAGGATCCAACTTATTGCACTTGTCCTTGAAAACATGGCCGAAAGCCTCATAGCTAAAGATACACAAATGAGCATATGAGGAAGGCTTTCTAGATCATACCTCCTCTGCAACCTGATAGTCAAAAGAAATATATGGGGACCGGTTTATCAAGTGTACAGTAATAGTAACTGCCTCAATCCAAAAATGCTGTGCTAAGCATGCCTGGCTAAGCAGAATGCAAACTTGCTCTTGAATTGTCCGATTTATGCACTCAACCATACCATTTTGGGGTGGGGTCTACAGGGCGGTTAGCTGATGCTTAACATCCCTCTCATCACAAAACTGCTTAAAGGCTTTAGAGACATACTCACCACTATTATTTGACCTTAGCCATTTTAGCAAGTACCCAAACTGATTCTCAACTAAAGCAAGCCAAAGCTGAAATATAGCCAAGACTTCTGATTTCTTCTTAATAGGATATACCTAGACCTTATGCGTATAGTCATCAATGAAGGTAATGAAATATTGCACCACTTAATGACTTGCAGGGCATGGGACCACATACATCACAATAAATGAGAGCCAATGGCTAACCCATGTGTGTCATACCAGAAACTTTATGCGTATTACGTGTCTGGATGCTATATAAACAATGATCACAAGACTCAAAGCACTTAGTGTCAAGAGGCAGAAGATACAACAAAAAATGAGTAAGCATTTTCATTCCTTTCAAGGACATGTGCCCAAGGTGATGATACCACATAGATACATGTGAAACTGTATTCACTGTCAAAATAAAGTCAATTGATCCAGATACAAGAAATGGGTAGAGCATATTGGATTTAGCACCATATGCAATGACAAGACTCACATGGATAATCTTCCATGAGAAATCACAAAAAGAAACCACATAACCTGTCCATCCAAAGTGCTAGCAGAGATAAGGCTCTTTGTGAGAGCCAGTACATGATACATAATGAAGAGTAAACATACAACCTAAACCAAATGACATCACCAATACCAACTATCTAGAGTGCCAGGCCATTACCCAAATGGACAGATCCAGTCAAACTGCAATAGGAGTGAAATCACTCTCTATGAGGGGTCACATAAAAGGAAGCCCTTGAATCTATCGGCCACACTGCGTATACCTAGATAGAGCATCAGTTATATCTGTGAACTATCAAGAGAAGAAGTTGTAAGTATGACATCATTATCAGAATCAATTTGCACAATATTAATCTCTTCAATCTTAACACTAGACTTGCTAGGGATGTTGGTATGATCATCATTTTTGTCATGTACTTTACCCTTGTCCTTTTCTTTGTGCTTGTCCTTGTGCATTTTACGGCACTGTGGCCAAATATGCCTTGCTTTCCCATAGTAATGACAAGACAATGAGGACTTATAGAAATAAGACTTATTGTGAGACCGTCCACATGACTGAGAGTGAGACTATTAAGAGTCTCTCCTTGGTAGTTATTATTTCCCCTACTAGTATTGCCTCTAGCTGTCAAAGCATGAGAGATGCAGGAAGCATCGATATTCTTTTTGTTAGCCTCTCAGTCGAGTGCACCCTCTACATCTTACAACTGTAACCCCCATCAGTAGGTATGTTGGCACACATATCAGTACAAAATGTATCCCATGATTTAGGTAGTGTAACTAAGAGGAACAAGGGAAGAAGAGTGTCCTTGAATTCAATCCCTTGCACATACAAACGAGTGATAATGAAATGAAATGCATCTAAGTGAGCTAACATAGAAGTGCTCTCCTTTGTGTGAAGGTCCATGAGTTGCTTCAGCCAATACATCTGAGAAGCATGGCTTTATTTATCATATACATTGTGAATCTTTTCCCATAATTCCCATGCGAACTGCCCATTAGAGACAACATTATAGAACACCTGCTTAGAGAGGGATACTATGATGGTGGACTTGCAGAGTTTATCTAATTCACCCCAATCCTCTAGATCAGTAAGTTTGGGCTTGACACCCTTAGGTTTCAAATTCCTAATTGCATTTTTTTGCACTAAAACTTGCCAGATTTGGGCCTTCCAGTTGTTGTAATTGGTGCCATCCAACTTGTCAATATTAAAGATATCACTTTCCAATGTAATGTTAGGCATTTTCTTTGTTCATGCCACTTTGTCAAGTAGCTCCACGAGCCCATGGTCCCACTACACTCACCTATTAGCCCACTTCATTGTGCATAGGCCCTTTGTTGCTGGCCGGTCATAGAGTTTTCAAAATCCAAATTTCTTGGCACATGTTGTAGGTTCAAGAGGCCTTCTAGAGGCTCAAGACCCCCCCTTAGCCTTGCAATATAGAATAGATGTGGAGGGAAAACTCAAGCTTTATATTCTCTTCAAACCAAACTTCTATATGTGAATTTGTTGTCCAATGTGGAAAAGCAAGTTGCATGTCTCTAGCATATAGGATAAGTACCACAAGTTCAAAGACTTGTTGCCCAAGAAGTACACCTTGCTTAAAATACACCATTGTTGTCATTACCAAATTTTTTTCCTTATATTAGACCTCCACATCGCATTCACAAAAATACAAAAATACCAAAGCATGTTCAAAAGGCACTATTGTTGGTGGCAATAACAACTTGTCTAATTGACATTGCTAATATCAATAATAACATGTAACAACTTGTCTAATTGACATTGCTAATATCAATAACCACTTGTTTTCTTGGCATTAGAGCTCCACATCACATTTGGAAAATTATAGAAATATCAAGAGTATGCTTAGTACAACTTACATCCACCATGGCATGTTCTCTAGTGTTGTGGTGCATGGGATGCTAGTAGATAGTCTATGGTACAAAGCATCGAAGCCCTAATATGATATCTCTCAATTCAGTTGTTCATATTGCCCACAAATCATGTGTTGAGGCTTGATGATGCAACCAAAGCTTGGCTTCAAAATCCTAGATGTCTAGGGAATTGATTATTATTGTGTTTGAAGAGATTCAAGTAGAATCAAATGTGCCTTTGCAATAAGAAAAATATCCCAAGAGAATGATCACTTACACAAAACTCATCAATCAATTACTACATAATGCAAATGCAAAGGATAGAAATGGGCAGAATTAAACAGAAGTCAAGTTGCTTATCAAGGTAATTGTGGCTCCACAAATGGAAAAGTCTAGTAGGAGGCTTCTCATCAAAATTAGCCCTTGCCACATCATGGGCAAAAAGCTTGATTGAGTAAATTGCACAATTATGGGGATGGGTGAAACTCAGATTGGGAGCCTTCCACTTGGGGGCTTATGGCATACCTTGACTTGTTGCAGTGATTTGCTCAAACTTATGCAGAGTGGATGTCTTCTGGATCAGTTAAAAGAGCATCTAGAACGCCTGCACGTGAGAACCTAGAGTCTAGCAGAGAAGTAAGCTGAAGAAGATGGGAATAAACAAGTGCTGGTGCTGACTGGAATGGAATTGAGACACAGAGAAATGGAAAGACAGCCACCCTCAGCCCCATTATCTACAAGGAGGTGGTGGTAAGGGAGAATCAGGAGTGGAGGAATCAATGGAGATGGACAATGGCTCTTCAGTGTGCAGAAGGGGTAGGGGATGCTGCAGAGCCAGATCTTGATGACCTTTTTGCTGCTGGTGCTGCAGCCGCTGCTGCTGCTGCTGCTCCTGCTGCTCAGTTTGTGGCTGCTTCTGTAGCTTGTCAGGCTGGAGTGGCATCTGATTTAAGAAGGGAGCCCCCGCACGCCCCATCGCCCCGCCCCCGAATGTCAGGATGTTTGTGAAGGAAAAGACCCCAGTCAGGGGTGGCTCTGCGACTGGAACTGTGCCCTCAAGCATGCGTACTACATTGGTCATCGAGGGCCGCGCTGCCATGTGATCTTGAATGCACCAGAAGGCGATGTGAATGGCAAGGCAGGCCTGGTCCATGTCAGCCTTTGCCATGCCGGCATTGCGCAGAGCGGGATCGATTATCTCCTCCAACCGCATCTCCTGTGCGCGCCTGAAGGCAAGGGTGGGGAAATACCAGGCATCTGAGTTTTGGGAGTGGTCGACATTGCGCCGGCCGCTGACGAGCTCAAGGAGAACCATTCCATAGCTGTAGACATCACTCTTGTGGGTGACACCGGCATTGATGAGCCATTCGGGAGCCAGGTAGCCAGGCGTGCCGCGCATGCTGGTCACAAGGCGGCTCTGCTCACGGTCGATGGCTCGCGAGAGGCCGAAGTCGGAGACCTTAGCATGGAATTTGGAGTCCAGCAGTATGTTTTGTGGCTTAACATCTAAGTGGAGGATAGTGTCTCTGCACTCTTCATGCAAGTAAGCTAAAGCCCTGGCGGTTTCTAATGCAATTCTGAACCTCATCATCCAGTTCAGAGGTGGGGGGCCACTGGACAGCTTCTTTTCCTCTCCGCCCTTTCTCATGTTCTCCTTCTCTTCTTCCACCATACCCACAAGGTCAACCTTGCCATTCTGGAAAGCCTCTAAGGTCCCAAGCTTTTTCTCAGCCTGCTGGTCTTGGCATGCCCCATTGATCCTCTTGGGAAACAACCACCTGTCCAAGGAGCCATTTTCCATAAACTCATACACGAGAAGCCTTTGGTTGCCCTCCACACAAAACCCCAGCAGACTCACTAGATTGACATGATGTATACCAGATATGGTGATCACCTCCGCACAGAACTCTTTGCACCTCAGCCTGCTCTCTGTCTCAAGCCTCTTTACAGCCACCTTGGTTCCATCAGGCAGCTCTCCTTCGTATACAGACCCAAACCCCCCTTGCCCCAAAAGCTTGCAAAAGCCGCCTGTTGCGATCTCGAGCTCTTTGAAATTCAGCTTTGTTGGAACATTGGAAAGAGCCTTGAGGATTTCATCTTCATCTTCCACATCCATACCATGCGTAGCTTGTCCTTTCTCTGCATCTAGGGCGTCCCAGAGCAGGCGCCTACGCGCTTGTATTAGCTTGTACAGTAGGAGAGACAGAGAAATACAACACACAACCGAGAGGGCAATCACCACACCAAGGTAGGTGTTATTGCCAGAAGAGACCAACTGAGTAGCTAGAACTGTGTCAATGACAACACCTACCGTGCTGAATATTGCCAGGCAGCGGATAAGGCCCATGATGATGAGTGTCTCTGCTAGGTGATAGATCAAGCTGTCAAATATTTGATATTAAAGAACATAGACATGGGGGAAGCCATTCTTCATAATTATACCATCATTTACACTATGGTTGAGCTGAAAGCATACACCACGGGCGGACCTCCTGCTTTGAAGTATATGTCATTTCCTCAGTCTACTGCTCCTGCCTCTACATCTGGAGTCTGCCCTTTTGCTTCTAACTCTCCCATGGCTCTAACACAGAGCTTCATGTCAGGAAAACCCTCTATGGATTACCTGCTGCGATAGGGGCTAGTGTGTTGTTTGCTGGCACTTGTATACTCGCAATTGCAGGTCAAGAAGGCCTACAGACCAGTTACATATGATAGAGAAGGCACAGAATAGCTTTTATGATGAACCACCCAGTATCTGATTGGGCATGGCTGAGTAAGAGGGCAATTGCATGATAATGACAGGAATCAAACTTGTGTTAGCTTGGCACAGGATTGGATAAGGGGGACTGATTTGCATGTGGGTCATGATAGACATCATTGGAACATGGAGGGCAGAGCTACAAAACTGAACCATGAGATCCTAGAGAGGGGGATCAGGGTCTTTCTTGGTAGGAAAAGCAAGAGCCTATGCACATCAATACACTAGATGGATCACCGTGGAGAAGCCATACCTGAACATCAGGTTGTCTCTCAAAGTATTGGGGCATCTACAGGGAAAATATCAAAAGAAATGTCCATCTCATGTGTGCAGCAACATAATTCATAAATAACATTCAGGCTCCCACCCAACATAAACAAAATGAATGCATGTTGGAGAAGCAAAGATGAAGAGCAGTGTGTGCAAAACAACATAAACTTATTATATAACTTATAACAAGGAAAAGGCAAAAACAACCCATAAGGGGTCATTCATGCACAGCAGGGAAAGAATCCATGAGTTCAGCTAAACTGACCCATCAGGCATTAAATTAACAGGGGTAACAGCCAGGATCAAGAGCAAATCAAAAGCTCTCAGGCATGACAAGTGCTAGCTTGTTTAAAAGAAGTAATGTGTCCTTGGAGGATCAGCAGGTAGCTACAAAAAGAGGCTAGCAAAAGAGGGGGCAAGGGGGGGGGGGGGGGGGGGGGGGGGGGGCAAGGGGGTAACCAGATACCTGGAGTCATGACATGACTGGAAGCCACAGGCAAGGGTGATAGAAGGGAGCTAGAATTGGTGAAATGCATCTTAGTGGAGCCTATAGAATTGCCCTAGTGCTTCTTCAACCTCTCTGAGCTGCCTCTGTAAATTATTGTTAACAGAGAAGTCATGCTATGCTGATTGACTGAGTGATGGGTTAAACATGCCTCACTGTGTTTCTTCAGCCTGCATAGATCTTTCCAGCAGTGCAGAAATCCTGTTGCCAATACCTATAATTAAATCAAAGCCTTTCCATATTGAATTAAATTCCATCTCCAACACATGATATTGAATAAAATTGGACTTACAAATTTTATAAATCATGCACAGAGTTTGAGTGGGGCAGGGTCCCCACCAATTTGGAAATGGGGTTTTAAAAAAAAATAAAAAAAAGCAGAAAAATGAAATTAAATTATGTTAAATGAAGGGGGACTGTATAAGCTTTACCTTGCTTAATGGAATTAAGAAAAGGGTTTTTAAATTAATTTTAAAAAAAAAGAATAGTCAAGGAATTCCAAGCTCTTTGGAGTTTTGCTTATATTCGCAAGGGCACGCTTGAAAGATGGCAGCAGGCAAGACAACAGACAAGCCATTTTTCCTTTGATTCTGCCGGGCTCTCCTATCGAGAAACCCTTTTTAAAAGAAAGAAAAATTAAAAAATTAATCCCCGAAAGTGAAAAAATTAAAAAATATCGCCATGGCAAATATAAACCATTATTGTCCTTGGAAGATAAATTATGCCTTTTTGCTTGTCTACGAAAGAAACCCCCCCCCAAAAAAATAATCAACCCCCAAAAGTGATTTTTAAAAAATATTGCCCTTGAAAATAAATAAACAATTATTTGTCCTTGGAAGATAAATTAAGCCTTTTTGGAGAGATGATCGTCAACCACCACCCAGTCATAAAATATTGCCATGGCATATGAACAATTGGAAACCTCTTGGAAGGCAAATTTTAAGACTTTTGAAGGGAACTGACATCATGTCTCCAATCATATTGATGTAATCAAACCCTTGTCTTCTAATAACATCAAAACCTTGAGAGGTTGGGGAACCCATAGCACTAGTGCCAATGGACGAATACTAACCAAGTCAAAGAGAGAGAGAGAGAGAGAGAGCTCCTTTTCTATTTTTGACAAATGGCTATGGCTCTGCTAGTTAAGCTGAATGCATGGTGATCAAAAGGTCTCGGGTTTACGCCCTACATTCTCTGCGGTTATTTACCATAGGTGTTAAAAAAATGGAGGTTTGTACCCCAATCAATGGCATAATAAAATAAGGGACTTATCATCATGGTAGCTACTTGATTACGAAAAAAAGAGAGAGAGAGCTTTTTGAATTCAAGACTTAACCTTAGGATGCTCTTTTTAACACCTACTAATTGTAGAATGGAAAAGTTTTCATCTCATTAGAATGTTGAGGGCAAATACTCCTAACTTCAAGAGAGATGATAGTGATGACAACAATGACGATGATGACAACAATTGTGCATGTGATAAGAATTTCCCATGAAAGGTTATAGGTACCAAATGAACACATGGGTGGACCAACTTGTTCCCATGGCTTCTCTGCACACTACAATGTGGATAAGCAAGTGTTGCTCCAAAGTTGCAAGACTAAAACTAAAAAAAAGTTGAGGCGGGTTGCATGCGACAAACAATAACCCATGGAAGGTTATTGGCACCAAATCAACTTATGGGTGGACCAACTTATTCCAGTGGCTTCTTTGCACACTACAATGTGGATGAGCAAGTGATCTTCTATCATATCTTTGCACACTACAATGTGGATGAGCAAGTGCTCTTCTATCATATCTTAATGGCAAAAACCTACTAGAGGTGCTTACTATTTCTACAACAACAATTTTCTAAAAGAGTTGTTAAGTCTAACCTAGTAAACATGACTTCTTGTGCTTAGAATAGACGTTGGATACTATTTCTTGTAGTAGCACATGCTTTCTAAATTGTGCATTTGTTAGGCATGTGAATGCGACTTCTATTAATGCATCAAGACTAGTGCTACATACACCAACCACATGAATGCACCATTTTCTTGTTCCTTTATACAAGAGACTTAAATCACAAATGGGTTGATCATGTAATTCACTTGCCTTAGATAAAATAACTTGCCATTGTGTGCATCTAATAGAGCCTTTGTTTAGAAGAAATGAGGAGACGGTAGAATTTTCCATTTTACTAGATGGTAGTCGAAGCCCTTCTCCTTGCTATCTTTAATTATGGCATATGTATTCTCAAATCTACTAGATGGTAGCTTAAGTTCTTCTCTTCATAGCCTTTTGTGGCATAGACAAACATACAAGATAGATTTCCTCATTACTTTTTATCCTTAATCTATATGGACCATGATTCTCTCTTAATCATAGCTCCATTGGACCCTACAATAGGTTGATCGAGGGAGGGACTAACGTGCTAGATTAGAACAGAGCATCAACATCTATTTTGTGCAACATAACATGGGAATTTGCCTTAAAATAAGGACCATTCTCTACCGCTTTACTTGATTTAAATGTTACTAATCATTTCAAGCACACTTATCTCCTCCAAATCTCTCTTGTGTTGCTTTGGTCTTACCAAGTCCTTTCTAAGTCATTGTCATAATAGAAGGAATCCAAGAAAATGCTTTTGTTTATATACAACGAGCATTTATTATTAAATGTTACTTATGATTTACTCCTTTTTGAACTATTGAGTTTTTTCCAAGCCTTCACAACATTGGTTGATAGCTTATGTTGGTCAATTTCTAAGCCTTTTTTGAGCTACCCTGAGTTTTTCCAAACCTTCACAACATTGGTGGATAGCTTATGATGGTCAATTTCTAAGTTGTTCAAGGGTGCAAGTCCTTGTTTCATTCAATTTGTACTCAATTTACTAAGACAAAAGAATGTATGAAAATTGTTAACAGAAGATATCAAGCTCCTCTTTAGAGGTTCAACTTAGCCACCAATCACATCTTAAGACCCCAATTTAATGGAGGTTAGAACTTTGCAGCTCCTCAATTTTCTAAATAAATATCATGAAGGAATTAAAGAGATCGATAAAATAATGGCTAAATTATTCTTTAAGACGTAGCTATTGGCATGCGTGAAATTGAATCTTACATGATTGACAAGGTTTTAAAACCTATTTGATGTTTGAGTCATGGATATGTCTTACACATATGCTTTAAAAATTTTAGCCCTAAGAAGCATTCTTTTCTTTGTGGCATTTTTTAAAACATTATTTGCTCTTTCCCCCTTTCAAAGCATATTTATGCACTCAACTCTTGGGAAGGGACACTCTAAGAGTTATCTTTATGTGCGTATTTTCTTCATGCAAGTGGCAGCAAGGTTGAGCAAACTATCTATTTAAAAACACATACATTTCTCTACACCTCTATATTAAAGAGACATAATGGTATATTACATACCTATCTTTTATATATTCCATATTATGGACTAACTTGACTAGCATTAGCCAAAAAGCAAAGGCATGTTCCCACCAGCTTGATGAGACTGAGCTAGTTGCAACCTAGTGATGCCCTCTCAAGCTCATTAGTAGTTTGATTTCAAGTCACTTCAAACCATAAGATAGAACCAAACCTCATGAAGAATGCCTACCCTAATGAGATAATAGTTTGGCCATTTATTGAGGCACCTCAAAATCTGTTTAATCCCAACAATAGCAAATATGTGCCATGCCATGTGACTAATTTTTCTTTTCTACTGCATGTTTAAACCAATCATTTGTCATGCACAAGGATAAACTGCTAGCCAATGTTTGCCAATTGGTTATTTTTCAATTATGAATCGAAAGGATTTGTTTCAAATTCCCCATATATAACACCTTAGTGGGTGCATTGTGTAAAGGAATTTCAAGGTATATTGTATATCTTGTGTTGGGAATCTATAATAATGTTGGACCAATAAATTTATGAGCTTGAAACATGTGAAGCTGTTAAAATCATAGATGACCATGTAGCAAATATTTTTGTTTGAATATTGTTAAATGATCAAATTTCATATTCTTAGCTCAAGATTGAACCAAGGTGCATCTTTATGTAGCAAATAAAGTGGAACTTTCTCCTTATCCCAACCCTTTCAGTTGAATAATATCACATATATCAAGCGCCATATGGCAATATAACATTTTTCAAAGCATGTATTGTAGGAGCAACATACTTGTTTCATCTTTTGCCCTTCAAGGACACTACCATTGTTAACACAAAGTTTTCTGTAAGGGACCCAATATAAGGTGATCTCCTCTAGTTAATGATTAGTTCTTGGTGTACCTTCTTATGCTTTGTCATATCCATACATTTAAGCATGTGGTGGAACATGAGGCTTTGACATAAGAAAACATAGAGTTGCACTATGGACCCCTTCTCAAACTTACTCTTCTTTCACAATGTTATTAACATTCACTATAACGATGTTTTCCATATGCATGTAAAGAAAAGTGGGATGCTAACAAGTTCTAAAGTAATCATGATCCAAAGTTATTGATTTATGCACTTGAGACCTATAGTTGTAAGGTGGATGAGCCTCAAACCATCTAGTAGCATTACAAGGCCATGCATCCATCCCTATTCACATGTGCATGTTAAAAGGTTAAAAAGTCAAGGACATGCCCATATGGGCATACATACATCTTACAAATTTCTCATGAACAATCCTATCACATGGTTGTGAATAGTTTAATCATCTCCATTTCAAAATTTTCATCCTTAAAACATAAAAGAAGCAAAGCTCGTATCACATGGTTGTGAAAAGTTTGACTGGCTCCAAGATCAAGGACATTAATAATTTCAAAATGGT
Source organism: Lygodium microphyllum (assembly GCF_053477565.2). Taxonomy (NCBI): domain Eukaryota; kingdom Viridiplantae; phylum Streptophyta; class Polypodiopsida; order Schizaeales; family Lygodiaceae; genus Lygodium; species Lygodium microphyllum. The sequence goes on from NC_141162.1 coordinate 104,556,474, forward strand.
CTAACAATTTGCAAATAGACCAAAACATTAGTGTAGTTCAACTGTCAAAAGCACTTTCAATTGGTTGATAATATTATGCAACATGAGAAGCTTGCTTTATTTATAATATTTTGTTGAACAAAGTTTTCATGTTGTCTCTACATTGACTTTGTCATTTCATGTGTCTTTGTATCATCTATAACATCAAGTCATAATTTTCCATTATTCAAGAATGATTTTACCATATTAGGGATAAAGCCATGGAATCCAAGCTTCTCTTTATTGTTGATAATTTACCCATCATTTAAGCTATTGATGTTACTTGATAGAAAGGTAGATTAGACTAAACCAAGTCTCAATGGCAAAATCTCAATGTTCACATGCTAACAAGCTATTGAATTGGCCCCATTGGTAATAGATACTAGGCGCTTCTTGCCTAGATTCTCTTGGCATGAAACATCAAAAGAATATTAGTGCGCTACATCACTAGGATTCAAAGCATTGGTGGTCAATAATAGTTAGGACACTTTGCATCCTAAGGCACTTTTTATGTGTGTGTGTGTGTGTGTGTGTGTGTGTAGAGCTTTTAGAAAATTATTTTCAATATAAACATAAATCTAAAACATAGATAATATATAATAACAATATATCAAGTTTAATTTATTATGTATTACAATAATAACAATGGAGAGAATTAGATTTTTAATAGTTCTCTCTCTCTCTCTCTCATAGATTGCATTAAAAAATATAAAATAGCATATAAGTAATCTATAATTATAATATAATATATGCACTATTACTATATATTATGTATGTTATAATATAATATAAATATTATATCATAATATATTTTATATATATACTAGATTACATATATATTATATCATATTATAATATATATATTTATATTATATTTTATAATAAAACTAAAATATTTTATGTATTATATTATAACATGTGTGTGTGTGTGTGTGTGTTGTCACGAATCGCGTGGTGGGGGGACTTGCGCAAGATGTTGCGCCGAACACACACAGAATGCACAAGGAGAAACTCACTCAAGAGATAAGAAGAGAGATGGAGGCCAAAACGTTTTCTTGCCGGTTTCTTCTTCTTCTTCCACACACTTTACAATGTACACAAAGTATAGATAAGATACAACATAAAGGAAAGTGGCCTACTAAGTCAAACAATGCATAACCGACTACACTAGTTGACTGGCGCTATAACTATGCCAGCTGTAAATAGGTGTAACAACCTGAATATAATAAGTAATGAGTCAGTGGCCATGTGAGAGTCATAATGACCATCGACTTGCTAAGTGTAGATTTGTGGACCCATCTAACTAGGCGGTCCATCATTAATGTCTGCATGTGTTGAGCTTGTCATCTCAACACTCCCCCTCAAGCTCAACTGCATCTCTGCAACTCCAAGTAAGCTTTGAAACTTTTGAAGCTTCTCTGTACCCAATGCCTTCGTGAAGTTGTCAGCTATTTGATCCTGTGTGCTGACATACACCAAATCAATCTCACCTGCTAGTACCTTCTCTCTCACAAAGTGGTAGTGTACCTCAATATGTTTTGTCCTAGCATGGAACACAGGGTTCCTAGCCAACTGTATACTGCTCATGTTGTCACAATAAATGACAACTAGACCTTCCACCTGCACATCTAAATCAGCCAATAACTTTTGCAGCCATACTACCTCACATGCTGCAATAGCAGCACCTTTATACTCAGTCTCTATACTCGACAAAGCAATTGTAGATTGCTTTTTGCTGCTCCAAGTAACTGTTGCACTACCAAGAGAAAACATGTATCCGCTAGTAGATCTTCTATCAGGCATACTACCAGCCCAATCTGCATCTGTGTATCCAAAAACCTGTACATCTGTACCTGCCTCATAAAAAAGTCCATAATGTAATGTGGACTTCACATATCTCAATATGCGTCTGACTGCATCCAAATGTGGCTTTCTAGGTACTTGCATAAATTGTCTCACAAGACCAACAACATAGCTCAAGTTTGGCCTTGTAATGGTCATGTAGATCAAACTCCCCACTATCCTCCTGAACATAGTAGGGTCTTCTATTTCATCCCCAACATCAGCACTCAACTTTACATTCTACTCCAACGGGATTGAAAGTGGTTTGCATGCTGTCATACCATACTTGGACAACATATCCAAGCCACACTGTCTTTGGGACAACCATATACCATCATCACATCTGATCATCTCAATGCCAAAGGAAGTACCTTAGCTCACCTCAATCCTTCATCTCAAACTTCTTCTTCAAAAAGTCCTTGACTTCAACAATCCCACTGTCACTATCACCTGTAATAATCAAGTCATCCACATAGATGACTATGATGACCAACCCTGCATCTCCCTTTCTCACATAAAGTGAGTGATCAACATTAGAAACATAAAAGCCAATATTGACAAGATACTCTCTAATCTTGTCAGACCATGCTCTAGGTGCTTGCTTGAGCCCATAGCGCGCCTTCTTCAACCTACACACATACGTGGGATGCTCTAAATCTTCATAACCTGCTGGCTGATCCATTATACACTTATTCCTGCAAATCACCATGCAAGAAGGCATTCTTCACATCCATTTGCTGCAACGTCCAACCTTTGGCTGCTGCCAAAGCAATCACACATCTGACAGTTGCCATCCTAGCAACTGGACTGAAGGTTCCTTCATAATCTATGCCATATGTTTGGGCATAGCCTTTTGCAACCAGCCTAGCTTTGTACCTACTAATAGAACCATCTGCATTGTGCTTAATCTTATAAACCCACTTACATCCAATAGCTTTCTTGCCCTTCGGCAATGATACTAGATCCCAAGTCTTATTGGCCTCTAATGCAGCCATCTCCTCATCCATTGCTGCATCCCAATGAGCATGATCAACAACCTCCTCAAAACATGTGGGCTCAACATCCTGAATCACTTTCACCATATAAGCATAATGGTGAGCTGCATAACCTTCAAAACCAAATCTGTTAACAGGGTATCTCACCCTGCTAGACCTGCGTACCACTGGATCACTCAATGGAGTCTTTGCATTGACACGTGCTCTCTGCACACCTGGAGTCCTCAATGAAGGAATGCCAAGCTCATCATCCAAGCTCTCCAAGCCATTGGAGTCTCCATCAAGTACTGCATCAATGCCATCTGACACTTTATTCTTTCCTTTGTCTTTACCTATAGTGCTACTAGATGCACCTGAAGATGTAGAGCTACTCCTTAGTCTCCCAGACCAAGGACTACCAGATGATGTCTCTGGTCCACTAAGAGTTCGTGATTCTTGCTTTTCAACCTGCACATGAGTGCCATGATCATCATCATCATCCAATGCATCACCACTAGATGCATACCAACTGCTCATTTCATCAAAGATGACATCCATGCTCACTCTGAACTTACATGTGATAGGGTTATAACAACGATACCCTTTTTGCTCTAAAGAGTATCCAACAAAGATACACTTTTCAGCCTTTGGATCCAGTTTCTTCCGCAACTTATCTGGCACATGAACATATGCAATATAGCCAAACACTTTCAAGTGTGAGACATTAGGCTTCTTACCTGTAAAACATTCTTCGGGGGTCATACCATGAACTACAGCTGTAGGAGTTCTATTCATAATATAAATAGTAGTATGAACAACCTCAAACCAAAAATACTCCTCAGACAAAAAATACTTAGGCATATTCTTTTCAGCCATCAAGGCGCGTGCAACTCCTGCAATATGCTTGTTTTTCCTTTTTGCAATCCTATTTTGCTGTGGGGTATACCTGCATGTGAACTGTCTCTTTATCCCATGAGACCTCAGAAAATCACTGAACTCATTCGAGAGTACTCTCCCCCTCCAACTGACCTCAAGCACTTTACTTTTAAGTCTGCTTCTCTTTTAACTGTAGCCCTGAAAGTTCTAAAGTGCTCAAACACTTCACTCTTTTCCTTCATAAAATATACCCACAGCTTTCTAGAACAATCATCAATGAATGTGACAAAGTATGAACTATCTCCAAGAGATACATTTTGTGTAGGCCCCCAAATATCTGTATGCACAACATCAAGGATATTTCTGCTTACATCTCTATCATGTGGAAAGGGTTGTCTTGCTTGCTTACCAAACTGACATGCTTCGCATACCTTATGAAATTCTGCAATTCTAAATGTAGGCAAACTTGTAACCAACTCTTTGGATTGTATTAATTTCAGCCTTTGTACATTTGCATGTCCAATGCGTTTGTGCCAAATTTTAATATCTGCAACAACACCTTTTTCTTTAGCATACATAGCAGCATTCATAGTAGGAATTCCAGCATCCAGAGTAAACATACGTCCAACTCTACTTCCCTTTGCAACCAACCTGCACTTGTCATTGAAGTCTTCTACAAAGCAGCCCTTTGCATTAAATCTGACTTGCAGCCCTTGCTCTACCATCTGACCGACTGACACCAAGTTCTTTGTAATAGATTGCACATGTAATACATTTGAAAGACTCTTTGTATTACCATCATGCAAGGACAAGGGAACTTTTCCAATGTGTGAAATTGGGTGGCATGAATCATCACCCGTCTGCACATAACCTATATTTTGCAAATCTTGCATCTCTCGAAACCATTCTGCATGGCTGGTCATATGATTAGATGCACCTGAATCAACATACCAAACATCATCATGTGTTCCCTTTCATGTAACAGCATTCAGTATATGCTGTATAACAAACAAATGTTCATTTTTTTCTTCATTTTGTTGTGAAGATAATGCATAGTTTCCTTGCTGCAACTTACCACTGTGAATATAATCTTTCTTAGCATAACATTGGGTTGCAATATGACCTATTTTGCCACAGTAGTGACACACAATACCATAGTTGTTAGAACCTTTGTTTTGCCATCCACCTCTTCCTCTAAAGCTCCCCCTGCCTCTAAAGTTACCACGACCTCTTGAAACTTGCATATCGCCAAATTGCTGATTCAATCTGTTTTGCTGGTTGTCACTACCACGTCCTGTACCACGGCCTCTTAAAGAGGACCTACCATGTCCCCTTCCTGAACTAGAGTAGAAAGCTTGGACCTGTTCACCACTTTTTTCAGATGTCTCACTCTGCATGTTGATCTCTTCAGTGACCATAAGGGAGACCAACTCATCGAAATCTGGAAATGGCTTTCTGACATATACGGAAGTTACAAAAGACTTCCAAGCCTTTTCATTGTTAAGTGCACCCAAGGTAAACGACACCAAATCATCATCATCGGGCATTGCATCAATCGCTGCCAAGGCATCTACAATTCTCCTTACCTTCAGTGCATACTCATTGATAGACATATTTCCTTTCTTTAATGTATTCAAGTCTTGCTTGAGTTGAATCTTTCCTGCCTTTATATTTATGGAAAACATACTTTCAAGTATGGTCCAAGCTGCATATGAATTCTCTGCATTTCTAATATGTCCCAGCATATTATTTTCAATTACTGCAGACAACCAACACATGACCTTTTTTTCTTTTACATTCCATTCCTTCTGTGCCTTTGTCTCTTCTGCAGTTGGAGGATCACTCACCTATGGCTCCTTTTCTTTACCTGAAACAAACTCGTAGAGGCCTTTTCCAGTAAGGAAGTTCGTGACACGGAACTTCCATGAAGGGTAGTTGTTCTTATCGAGCTTCTCAATGATGGGATTTCCACCGTTCTCTGCTATTATCACAAAACTAATACCAAACATCAAGCAAATCTTTTGCAATCCTCGACTTGTAGTGCACAACAATACACCAGACAACCTTTTTCACTGTCTGCTCAACAATACATGCAATTTGCAACCAATTTGCAGATAAACCTTGTGTTTATTCACTGGTAAACACCTTTGAACTTACAGATTTGAAATCTGTAACATGTGCACATGTATACGGCAGCCACAGCTGAAATTGCAGGATACCTCGAACTGCTGTTTGCAACCTTGCGAGTCTAAAACGGAGCCTGAAATGACCTTGGATGGCCAAAATAGCAGGGGGAAAGCCCTAAAGGGCCGTTCTGCAGAACACACAATGCTCTTCGCGTACACCAAATCTCATTGCAATCTCAAATTTTTGCTTTGCTCTACTTCCGGTGCCTCCACATGCACTGTCCAAGAGAAGTAGAGAATGGAAGAGCTTCTTATCCGTTGCTTGCTTGCTCGAATCCTTGGCTCCTCTCCTTCACTTTAGCCTTCAAAACCAACCTCAATCGGTAGTGTAGCTTTGATACCATGTCACAAATCGCGTGGTGGGGAGACTTGCTCAAGATGCTGCACCGAACACACACATAATGCACAAGGAGAAACTCACTCAAGAGACAAGAAGAGAGATGGAGGTCAAAACGTTTTCTTGTTGATTTTTTCTTCTTCTTCCACACACTTTACAATGTACACAAAGTATAGATAAGATACAACATAAAGGAAAGTGGCCTACTAAATCAAACAATGCATAACCGACTACACTAGTCGACTGGCGCTATAACTATGCTAGCTGTAAATAGGTGTAATAACCTGAATATAATAAGTAACGAGTCAGTGGCCATGTGAGAGTCATAATGACCACCGAGGTGCTAAGTGTAGATGTGTGGACCCATCTAACTAGGCGGTCCATCATTAATGTCCGCATGTGTTGAGCTTGTCATCTCAACATATGTGTGTGTGTGTGTGTATGAAAGAGCGACTCCATAGCCAAAGAAATACAAAAATAGACTTTAAAAAATAGGAAAGCTATGATCAAGATTGTCATAGTCTATGAATTGAATATTATTATGAAGTATTACACCATGGAAATGGATAGAGGTAGCAAGGAACTGACCCCTTACGATGGTGGAGCTCACCCCTTGTCATAGCAAGGGACTCACCCCACACAAGGAAGCCCTAAGAGAAATATTTGATTAGTGACAAAAAAGATAATGAACATGTGTTTTCCCCTAAAATATAAGGTTGGAGGAAGTGAAATATGCACAATTGTTGTAATTGTCTAAATAGGGTAGTTGATAGAAAAATTGCCATAACTTGGTGAGACATGTCCAAATCCATCAAATGATGTGTTATTAGAAAATATATATGATGCTAGGAGGCATATTCCACGGTGGATTCCGTGAGGTTTTGCGATGGATTTTGTGCTCATACACAAGGTGGATTCCTTGTGCGAAAAGTCGATGGGGACGCTTGTCCTTTTCGGGCGTTTTGTTAATTTAATGTGCAAGTGGGTGATTCCACAAGACATATATTTAAATTAATGGATGTTTATGAGTTTAGAGTGTGCACTCGTAATAAATTAAGGTTAGGATTGAGTTCTAACCAATTTATTTATTTTGTAGCTAAAGACTGTTAGGTATTCACTTTTGTCGGTTTAATTTTATTATTTTCTAACAATTGTAAATGCTTTAGTTGATGTATAGAGCAGGCAATGGTGGCGTTGGGAATCACTAGGCGATAGCATGTATTCAAGTTATCATCTTTTATGGGCGCGCATCTTAGGAGTGGCACCAATATTTATTTTGATGCGCTTATTTATTGAAGCGTTTGACATATATTTATTATTTTGTATACGCATGGGTGCATGATTTAATTATTTATTATTGGACATTATATTTGGACACAACGCGACTCTTTGGGCGCCCAACCGCTTTATTCTTTATTTGGACAAAAGCAAACACAAAAGCTAAAGCATGCTAATTGTAAATTTGGGCTATTTTTTGAGCTTGGAGATGAATAATATATAAAATACATGCTTTGTGGAGCGTTCACAAAAGGCATGGGGGGAGATTATACCCAATTGGTCTTTTTGGCTCATGTCGTGCAAGTCTTCTCTGTTGTTTTTTGTGCAAAAGTGGAGTTCTTTTGTTCTTGGGGACCTTCCAGTGCTCGCTACGTACGCATACAACATCCGATCTGTGCACTAGTGGTATCAGAGCGAAGCTAAGATTTAGGGCTTCCAATCGCTTACCATCTTGCGCGAAGACGAAGCTCCTGGAATGATTGAGCTCCATAATCAGTCTCGCGGAAATCCATCTCAATACCAGTGTGTTCCTGGCAGTGAAGAACCCCTTGCTACGCACTTGGATCATGAAAGACCAACCTCTATAGGTGGAGGATCACCCAAGAAGTTCCTTTGTTAACTCTTCTACTTCTCAGAAACATGCATGTAATTTCATGAAGATTAAGTTTGAAAGCTTTAAAAAGCTTAAGCCACAAAAATTCCACAATCAGCGGTGGCAGCATATACTAATCGCCACCGTCACCGTTCAGGAGCTGCCAATGTCCTAAAAAATCCATGACTTAAGCTAAAAACTCCTATTATTTAAAGCCTAAAGCTTTTTAGCTTCACTAAGGCTCAAAAATTCAATTTCAATCTTACTATAGAGGTTGTTCACACTGCAATACTCCCGAACTAGTTTCGTAGTTCTTGCAAGCCTCTGTTCACACTCGTGCAGTGAACAGAGGCAATATCCAACAAACAGATTGCTATACATAGTCTACACGGACGAAGTACACGCTTGGAAGAAGACCGTGACATCAACTTCAACATCCACAAAGAATAAATACTGCAAAAAGCCATTAAAAAAAAAAAGCCTTGTAAGCCTGACTTTGGGCTACACTCATCCCGCTAACAAGATTTCGAGTGTGTGAGGTTGTTTGAAATTTTGCAGGATGTTTGATCCAACCATGGAAGATTTTATGGCCGAAGGTGATTTATCGGAACCAACGATGGAGCAAAAACTGGACCTAATTATGATGCAGCTTCAAGAGGAATGAAGAGCACGTCAAACTTTGCAAGCTCAATTGGCCAGTCTGCAATGATTTACTGCTGACCAAGATGGACCACAATCTGAAGATCTTATACGACATACGATCGGTGCGACACTTGAAGCGTAATCTATTCGGAAAGAAACAAAGATAAGTAAAAGAAATTTCAAATTTCGTACTTTCAATGGGTCACGCGATGGAAAGATTGTACTTGCTTTTATCAATCAATTTGATGATTATTTCCATTAAGAATAGTATGCTGAGAAAGACAAAATTAAGTGTGTCACTAATCATGTAGTGGACACAACATCCCTATGGTGGACTGTTGGCCGTAAAAGCATTGATTGTCCTACTACTTGAGAGACTTTCCAAAAGAAATTTTTGCAGAATTTTCTTCCACCCCAATTCCACGAAAAAGCAATCAAACAATGGGATCTTTTGCAATTGAGGGATCGTGAGCCTATTTCACAATATACCGAGTGTTTTTGGAATGCTTTATTGCAACTTCGAATGCTCGAAGATGTACCTGAGGCAACCCATAAACACAAGTTTATGTCTGGCTTACTTGGACATTTTTATGCGGAGGTGAACATGTTCAAGCCAACAACTCTCGAAGATGTAATTTTCTTGGCCCATGATGCTGAAGACAAAATTCGAGGATGAGAGAAGCGACCACAAAAATTTCCAACTAATGGTAATTTTGGTTCAAAACAATTCAATTCAAATTTTCAAAGATTCAATCAAAACCGTTTCCTTCTATCTTTATTCTGTAAATCTTGGACACGACCCCTTGCTTTACCATGAAACACAAATCCAAATCCTAAGCCATCTTTCCAGCTAAATCCCAACATTCCTAAACTTCTCGCTATTATCAATAATGTGTCTAAGCCCAAATCCATAGTCTGTTACAAATGCCATCAACTTGGACATCTAGTGGCAAATTGTCAATCCAAAAAGCCAACTTTTCACATCAACTATTTGGGAGCGACTGAAGATGAAGACCGTGAAGAAATGCCGGATTTCACGGAAGATGATGACGATATCGGTACTACTTTAGATACTATACCAAGTATGCAAAATCTTCATTCTTTAGTAATGATGAGATGTCTTGTGCATGATAGAGAAAAGATTGTTTTACATAATGATGGGAGCACACATGACTTTATTTTTGCAAAATTGGTCAAAGAATTGAAATTACGGACTGTTTCTACTCATTATCGCATCAAGGCTACATTCTTAGGCACTAGATACAATGGAACATAAGAAGTGCATGACTTAGAAATTAAAATTGGTGATTATGTTGAACGTAGAAATCTCTTAGTTGTGCCTTTGCAATCTAGTGACATTATCTTAGGAATGTCTTGGCGTCATCAGTATAATCCCGATATAGATTATTCTACGTATTGAATGAAGATTCATTATGATGGGAAACAAATCACATTGCATGGTATTCACACTTTCGATAATTTTCCATTGCTTAGTCATATACAAGCTAAACATGCATTACGAAAAGGTAGCAAATCCTACTTAATATGGGTGAATGAAATTGAAGTTAAAGAAAATCAGATGCATCCTAAGCGCACACAATTTCTTTCACAACTTCAAGATTGTTTTGCTGTTTGCTGACTTACCACCTGGCTTACCACCTATACGTCCTCAAGATCACAAAATAGACCTAATTTCTGGATCACAACCACCATGTAAAGTACCTTATAAACATAACCAAATTGAACAGAACACCTGTTACATCATTGTCAAACAAAGTTCAAGCTGCTGATGATATTGCTAACATGTATGCTACTATTTTTGATGAAGTTAAAGATATGATTGTGATAGCCCAACAATCATATACAAAACAAGCTAACAAGAAAAGAAAAGCTATGAGTTTCAAAGTTGATGATTATGTTTGGTTACGTATTGAAAAGAGAAGATTACAAAGTGTTGATAAACACCATGTTGTAAAGTTAGCTCCTAGATTTTATGGACCTTTCAAGATCATTCACAAAATCAATGACAATGCATTTAAACTAGAATTACCACAACACTGGAAAATCCAAACACTTTTCATATTAGTTTGTTATGACCTTTTAGAGGCCAATTACCTCTACACCCTGTCTATGAAAACCCTCCTTTGTTAGAAGAAGAAACTGAAATCCTTGAACCAGAAACTATTCTAGATACTGACTTTATGACTACCAGAACTGGCCGTAGATATTCTAGATATTTGGTTAAGTTTAAAAATCATCCTGTTGAAGAGGCCCAATGGATGCACGCTCAAGACCTAGGTGCTTACCCCTCACTGTTGGCTCCGCATTGAGCTAATAGCAATTGAGGACAATTGCTATCCCACCCCGGGGGTATGATGCTAGGAGGCATATTCCACGATGGATTTCGTAAAATTATATTTATTGCCGAGGCTCATACACAAGGTGGATTCCTTGTGTGAAAAGTCGATGGGGACACCTGTCCTTTTCGGGCGTCTTGTTAATTTAATGTGCAAGTGGGTGATTCCATAGCGGGTGATTTCGCAAAATACATATTTAAATTAATGGATGTTTATGAGTTTAGAGTGCACACTCGTAATAAATTAAGGTTAGGATTGAGTTCTAACTAGTTTATTTATTTTGTAGCTGAAGATTGCTAGGTATCCACTTTTTTCAATTTAATTTTATTATTTTCTAACAATTGTGAATGCTTTAGTTGATGTGTAGAGCAGGCGTAGCGGTGGCATTGGGAAGCAATGGGCGATAGCGTGTATTCAAGTTATCATTTTTGATGGGCACGTATCTTAGGAGTGGCGCCAATATTTATTTTGATGCACTTATTTATTGAAGCACTTGACATATATTTATTATTTTGTATACGCATGGACACATGATTTAAATATTTGTTATTAGACATTGTATTTGGGCACAATCCGACTCTTTGGGCACCCAACTGCTTTATTCTTTATTTGGACAAAAGCAAACACAAAAGCTAAAGCGTGCTAATTATAAATTTGAGCTATTTTTTGAGCTTGGATATGAATAATATATAAAATACATGCTTTGTGGAGCGCTCACACAAGGCATGGGGGGATATTGTACCCAATTGGTCTTTTTGGGTCATGTCGTGCAAGTCTTTTCTGTTAATTTTTGTGCAAAAGTGGAGTCTTTTTTGTTCTTGGGGACCTTCCCCAACGGTCGCTACGTACGCATACAGCATCCGATCTATGCACCAGTATACCAAATAGAGGCTTCTCCATTCAAAAAGAGACATTTTGACTAAGCTAGGCCAATTATTTTCACAAAAAAATCTTAATACAACAAGTTGACTTATTTTGAAATTCAATGTTCTTAATGTATACGCCATGGAAAAGAATCAAGATAGGAGGATGACTACCAAGTATACTCTTCAAGAGTCAAATCCTACCATTTATTAAGATATTCCAACAATGTTCGATTCCTCAAAACTTTCTCTCACTTTTCAATGAATTTTTTTGACTCATAAATGATAAGACCATCTTCATTGATTGAAAGTAATTCTTCTAAAACTGTAATAGCTAGACCCACATACTTCTTTAGTTGAGAGATGTGAAAGGCATCATGAATGTGCATTGAAAAAGGCAATTCAAGCTTATAAGCAAGCTCTCCCACTCACTTGAGGATTTGGTAAGGGGAATAAAATCGATGATTAAGCTTATTATTACCTCCCTTCAGAGAAGCATACTTAGACTTAAGTACTTTGAGAAAAACCTAATCACCCTCATCAAAATCCAATGGCCTTCATTTCTCATTAGCATAAGCCTTCATGATGTCTTGAGCTTTGTGAATATTTGCCTTGCATTAAATCATCAATGCTTCTATCTTCTCAAGTTTGGCCTTAGCTTGTGGATTTACATCATCACAAGGAAAAGAGTGGAAGGTATTTATAGTGTTTCCATAGAGTACTTCAAAAGCTGACATGAAAATACTTATATGATGAGTATTATTGTAAAAAAATTTAGTCAAACATAACCATTGGTCCCAAGAAGCTTGAATATCATGGCCAAAATGGTGAAGATAAGCTTCCAACCATTTATTGATGTGCTCCATTTGGCCATCCATTTGGGAGTGATAGGGCATATTGTTGAGATATCGAGCTCCACTCGTGATATGCCAGGGTGACCGTTGTGCATTTATGTCACTGACTTGTCAGTTGTTTGCAGATGCGGTTGGTACATCGCCCATGAATAATAGCTAGATGACAGCTATCCTTATCTACTTTAGTTCATGGCTCAGTTAGTATGCCACCTTAGTTAGTTGAGTTTGGTTTGAGACCCATATATAGAGTTATTCTATTTCTTTGTATGAGAGTTCTTTTTGGCTTACACAACTAAGAAGAGGAAAAATGTTTTCAGCCTCCACCTTTGTGTGTATTCCCCCATTGTGCAAGGAAGAAAGCTACAAGTGAGACTCCTTCCTTCTCTCCCACAATCTTGACATGGTATCAGAGCCTTGTTCGTGGTAAGGAGCTCAAGAAAGCAAGCTAAGCTCGCGGTGTTCTAGTAAGAGGAGCAGTGTTGCTTTCATTTTCTGTTTTGGAAGCAGATCTCTGTAGGTAGCACAGCTGGAAATTGCAAGAGTGCATTGTCTCAGGTTGAGATGCCCTTCGCGGTGAAGCAAGAGGGCAGTATATGTTGCGGGACAGGGCTTTAGCCCTTGACGACCCTGTTTTTTTGATTTGAGGCCATTTCGGGGCCTGTTTTGGAGGTGGAAGTTTTCTGCACGCACTCAGGAAAAGGCCCAGTTTTATGCTGTGCAGCCACTGTCCTACAGGTCGGTGAAAAGTTTTAGTAGAAATTGCATCGTATGCCTGTGCGCAGAGACATTGGGAGTTACAGAATCATCCTTGTTTCCTGTTGATGAAAAATCGTCACTAGGAAGTGACTGTGTGGTTAAATACCACTTTCGTCAGTTTTGCAGATTTGCCCTTGTGAGGTTGAAGCTATGTTCTTTGCAGTGACAGAATTTTTTTGCAATATTCTATAATGGCGTCTGATTCTCTTTCACAGATTGTAACTGAAAAGCTTGACAAGAACAACTTCCAAGCATGGAAGTTTAGAATGATGAATTTCCTTATGGAAAAAGGATATTGGGAATTTGTTGCAGGAAATGAAGAAGAACCACTTCTTCCTGATGTTCCCAATCAACAGCAAATGCAGGCATTCAAAGCATGGCATGAGAGAGCCAGAAAAGTTATATATTGGCTGTCTATCAGTATTTTAGACTCTATGATAGTGCATATTCAGGATGCAAGTACGTCAAAGGAGGCATGGGATACTTTGTCAAAAATGTATAGCACAAATATGCAAGCCAGGAAAATGCAGCTCAAGCAAGAGTTGCATAATGTGTAAAGAGAAAGTATGAGCATCAATGACTACCACATGAAGGTGAAGAAGATTGTAGATGCACTTACTTCCATTGGGTCGCCAGTGGAAGATGATGATTTAGTTTCTGTGACCTTGAATGGTCTAGGAAAGGATTATACACAGTTTCGGACATCCATTTTAGTTCGTGAAAGATTTCCTGATTTTGAGGAGTTGATTGCTCTTCTAATTTCCGAGGAGCAGAGAAATGGTAGTGCATCTTCTTCAGGAGGAACTTCAAAAGAAACTGTCTTCTACTCAAATGCTGGAAGAGGTAGAGGCAGAGGTAGAGGAGGCCGATTTGGAGGCCATGGTAGAAATCAGAATATGCAATAAACTCAAGAAAACCAGTCCTATGGAGGAGGATGTGGTAACTCTAGAGGCAGGGGGAGCCAAAGAGGTCGTGGTGGATGGCAAAGAGACCAAAATGCCAACAGCAATGTTGAATGCTACTACTGTGGTAAAATGGGTCATATGGCTAAAGACTGCTATAAAAAGCAGAATGACATCATGAATGGAAAATTGCAACAAGGGAATTATGCATCTTCTAGTAGACAGGGTGATGACAGAAATGAGCATTTGTTCATGGCGCAGCACATGAACAATTCTGTGACAAGTGTAGAAGAAAGCAACGATGTATGGTATGTTGACTCAGGTGCATCAAACCACATGACAGGTCATGCAGAATGGATGGAGGATGCAATGAAAATGGAAAAACCAGGATTTGTGGAGACTGGTGATGATACTGTACATCCTATTGTGCAGATTGGAAAAATTCCTTTGTCTATGCAGGATGGGAAAAAAAATACCTATTCGATGTATTTCATGTCCCGAATATCACCAAGAATCTGGTTTCTGTTGGTCAAATGGTTGAGCAGGGCTTGCAGGTTAGATTTAATCCTCATGGATGCTTTGTTGAGGATATGAAAAATAAAGGTCACTTGATAGCAAAAGGAAAGAAGAAGGGCAGAATGTTTATGTTGGATGCAGACATGTCTGAATTGAGTGGAGCAATGTTTGCACATGGGACTGGTGTAGTTGCAGACATTGATATCTAGCATAAACGCATTGGTCATGTTAATGTACAACGACTAAAATCAATGCAGGCCCAAAATATTTTTGCACGATTGCCTAAATTCAAGGTTGCAGAAATGCCTAAGGTATGTGAAGCTTGTCAATTTGGAAAACAAGCAAGGAAACCATTTCCTAGACATGTTCAAGAGAGTAAGAAGCCATTGGAATTAATCCACTCTGATGTGTGGACTACTAAAGCTGCATCTCTTGGAGTCTATCATTATTTTGTCACTTTTATTGATGACTATACCAGAAAAGTTTGGGTGTATTTTATGAAAAAGAAAAGTGAAGTGTTTGGGCATTTCAAAACTCTTAAAGCTATGGTTGAAAAAGAAACAAGCCTGCAAATAAAATGCCTAAGGTCAGATGGAGGGGGAGAGTACCTCTCAAATGAGTTTGCAAGGTTCCTGCAAGAGCATGGCATAAAGCAGCAATATTCATGCAGTCATACCCCACAACAAAATGGAATTGCAGAAAGGAAAAATAGGCATATTGGAGAGGTATCTCGTGCCATGCTCAATGAAAAAGACTTGCCAGATTTTTACTGGGCTAAAGCAGTTGCTACAGTAGTCTACATAATGAACATGACTCACACTGAGCAATACATGGGATGACTCCAGAGGAGAGGTATACTGGTAGGAAACCATATATTTCTCATTTGAAGATTTTTGGTTGCATTGCCTATGTTCATGTGCCATATGAGTTGAGATCCAAGTTGGATCCAAAAGCTGAGAAGTGCATCTTTATTGGTTACTCTCTGCAGCAACAGAAAGGGTATAGATGCTATAACCCTTCTACTCGTAAGTTTATAGTGAGAAGAGATGTTGTTTTTGATGAGATGAGTAGCTGGTATAAACCAGTAAATGTGATTGATGATGTAGATACACAAAATGGTAATGCTACACAGAATTCACAACAGCAGTCACAAAATATTAGTGGACCTGGAACGTCCTCTAGCAGTGGTTCACATTCTTTGCCATGGACAGGCAGATTGAGATAAGGAGAATCTTATCAAAGCAATGCAGATAGTGATATTCATATATCACGAAAAGGAAAAGAGAAGGTAGATCAGCCCATGTTTGATGTGAATGCAGGTCACTCTTATGTGGATGGTGAATCCAGTGGCTCAGAACAGAGCATTGATGATGAGTTGGGTATTCCTTTTATTGTTACACCCGGAGTAAGGAAGACCAGGGATGTTTTGAGAGCACCTGAAGTGAGCCTACTTTGCGTAGGTCTACCAGAGCTAGGTATCCTGTGGATAGGCTGAAATATGATGGATTTACAGCCATTCACTATTCCTATATGGTCAAAGTGATACAGGAACCAGAACCCACTTCTTTTGAGCAAGCCATGGGAAAAGAAAAATGGGAGAAAGCCATGGATGAAGAAATGGATGCCTTGGAAGCAAATGCTACATGGAAATTGGTACCTTTGCCTAAAGGTAAGAATGCAATTGGCTGTAAGTGGGTTTATAAGGTGAAGCACAATGCAGATGGTTCTGTGAACAAATACAAGGCAAGATTAGTAGTCAAGGGGTATGCACAAACATATGTCATTGATTATGAAGAAACATTCAGTCCGGTTACAAGGATGGCAACCATAAGAGCAGTCATTGCTATGGCTGCATCAAAGGAATGGTCTTTACATCAGATGGATGTAAAGAATGCCTTCTTACATGGTGATTTGCAAGAAGAGGTATATATGGAGCAGCCACCAGGTTATGTGCATGCTGTTCATCCTGAGTTTGTTTGCAGGTTAAAGAAAGCATTGTATGGCTTGAAGCAAGTACCTAGAGCATGGTCTGACAAGATAGGACAGTATCTTGTCACTATTGGCTTTTAGATTTCCAAGGCAAATTTCTCACTTTATGTGAGAAAAACAGAGAAAGGTATTATGCTACTTGTCATTTATGTTGATGATTTGATTATGACAGGTGACAGTGATGAAGATATCCTTCATGTGAAAATGCTATTGAAGCAGAAACTTGAGATGAAGGATTTGGGAGAGTTGCGTTATTTCTTGGGCATTGAGGTGATTAGATCACCAAGTGGGATACGGCTCTTGCAGAGGCAGTATGGATTGGATATGCTGTCCAAAAATGGGATGACAGGCTGTAAGCCTATTTTACTTCCTTTGGAGCAGAATGTGAAGCTGAGCGCAGATGCAAGTGAGCTTCTAGAAGACCCTACTATGTACAAACGCATAGTAGGAAGTTTGATTTATATGACTATTACCAGGCCAGATTTGAGCTATGCTGTTGGATTGGTAATTCAGTTTATGCAGGCTCCAAGGAAACCGCATTTCGATGCGGCTAGACGCATACTCAGACATGTGAAGTCCACATTGCAGTATGGACTACTTTATGAGATTGGGGTTCGATACAGTTGCATGGATACACTGATGCTGATTGGGCTGGTAGTATTTCTGATAGACGATCTACCAGTGGATATGTGTTCTCTTTTGGGAGTGCTGCAGTCACTTGGAGCAGCAAGAAACAGCCTACAGTTGCCTTGTCGAGCACAGAGGTTGAGTACAGGGGTGCAGCAATGGCTGCATGTGAGGTAGCTTGGTTGCATAAGCTACTTTATGATATGCATCAGCCTATAGATGGGCCAGTTGTCATTTATTGTGACAACATGAGTAGTATACACTTGGCAAATAACCCAGTCTATCATGCTAGAACAAAGCACATTGAGGTGCATTATCACTATGTGCGAGAGAGAGTTTTACTAGGTCTTATTGATCTAGTTTATGTTAGCACAGAGGATCAGGTAGCTGATATATTCACGAAGGCATTGGGCGCAGAGAAGCTGCAAAAGTTCAGAGACTTGCTTGGTGTGCAGGAATTGGGATTGAGCTCGAGGGGGAGTGTTGAGATATCGAGCTCCACTCGTGATATGCCAGGGTGACCGTTGTGCATTTATGTCACCGACTTGTCAGCAGATGCGGTTGGTACACCGCCCATGAATAATAGCTAGATGATAGCTATCCTTATCTACTCTAGTTCGTGGCTCAGTTAGTATGCCACCTTAGTTAGTTGAGTTTGGTTTGAGACCCATATATAGGGTTCTTCTATTTCTTTGTATGAGAGTTCTTTTTGGCTTACACAACTAAGAAGAGGAAAAATGTTTTCAGCCTCTACCTTTGTGTGTATTCCCCCATTGTGCAAGCAAGAAAGCTACAAGTGAGATTCCTTCCTTCTCTCCCACAATCTTGACACATACTAGGAGTCAACTTAGTGCCCATAGAAAAAAAGAGACTCTGTAAAAAATTGCCCATACTAGGAGTCAACTTAGTGCCCATAGAAAAAAGGAGACTCCGTAAAAAATTGCCCATAAATTTAGTATTATGATAGTATACTATCTTTAGTGGCATTCCATGAAGCTTTAACGCACTCTCCATAAACTGATTAGTGGCTGTAAATTGGACTTTAGTGGGGATAAAATGGGTAGATTTTACAACCAATCAACAACTACATAAATGCTATTCCAACCATCACTACAAGGACATGGAAGCATAGCGATAGTCATTTTCGATGTGATTAGGCAGTATTGCCATAGTGATGATCGTTTTTGACGTGATTAGGCAGTGTCACTATTAGCCTTGCTATTTGTGTTAGTGGCACAAGTAGTGATCCATATAGCAACGCTAATAGTGATGCTAATTGCGATGGCATTCTAGGAAAAAAAATTACCGAAATCTAAGCATGGCGTTTTATAGGTTTGTAAATGAGCGAGAGGGCAAGAGAACAAAAGAGAGAGGGAGACAAATCAAAGAGAGAGAGAGAGAGAGAGAGAGAGAGAGAGAGAGAGAGAGCGCCATTGCCACCCACAAAGGAGGGAGGAAACAGGTTTAAAGGAGGAGGAGGAAACCTGTGAAGGAGAAGAATAACAAGGAGGGAAGTGTGAAGGGATTCTTCTTCAAGCTTTGAGATAAGTGCAATCTCTTTTCTCTCTTTGTTTTTCTTTGTTTATCACTTCTCTCTTTCTTTTTATTGATGAAGAGATATATAGAGAGAACAAGGGAGAGCAAGAAAGGGAGAGAGCTCAAAGCAAGGGAGGTTGAGAGAGAGAGAGAGAGAGAGAGAGAGAGAGAGAGAGAGAGAGAGAGAGAGAGAGAGAGAGAGAGAGAGAGAGAGAGAGAGAGAGAGAGAGAGAGAGAGAGAGAGATGCCATAGCTACCACCATTGCCACCTCCATCCACAAAGAGAGAGGAAACAACTACAAAGGAGAAGAAGGGAACCCATGAAGGAGGAGAAGAAGAAGGAGAGAAGCACAAAATGATTCTTTTTCAAAGCTTTGAGGTAAGTGCATTCTTTCTTCTTCCTTTTCTTCACTTCTCTCTTTCATTTTATTTATGAATATATATATGTATATATACATATATATACATATACATACATACATACATACATACATACATACATACATACATACATACATACATACATACATACATACATACATATATATATATATATATATATATATATATATATATATATATATATACATATACATATACATATATACATACATACATATATATATATATATACATATACATATACATATATACATACATACATATATATATATATATACATATACACATACATACATACATACATACATACATACATACATACATACATATATATATATATATATATATATATATATATATATATATATATATATATATATATATAGAGAGAGAGAGAGAGAGAGAGAGAGAGAGAGAGAGAGAGAGAGAGAGAGAGAGAGAGAGAGAGAGAGAGAGGGAGGAAAAGAAGAAGAGAAATAAAGAGGGAGGGGGAGAGAGAGAGAAATAGAGAGGTAGAGAGAGATAAAAATAGAGAAATAGAGGGTGAGATAAAGAAAGAGAGAGAGAGGGAGGAAGGTAGAGAGAGAAATAGATGGAGAGAAAAATAGAGAGAGGAAAGGAAAAAAGGAGGAGGGAGGGAAATAAAGATAGGAAGGGGAAAGGAGAAAGAGAAATAGAGGGAGGGAGAGGGAGAGAGAGAATATATATATATATACACATATATATATGGAGAGAGAGAGAGAGAGAGAGAGAGAGAGAGAGAGAGAGAGAGAGAGAGAGAGAGAGAGAGAGAGAGAGAGAGAGAGAGAGAGAGAGAGAGAGAGAGAGAGAGAGAGAGAGAGAGAGAGAGAGAGAGAGAGAGAGAGAGAGAGAGAGAGAGAGAGAGAGAGAGAGAGCCAGGCTATGACAAGTGAAGATGGCTTGATAACTTAACATGGAGCTACAACAAGAAATCATACTGAGGTGGAACTAGGAGATTATGTCTGTATCGAAAGAAGCCAAAAAGCGGGCCGAACTATGCTTGAAGTAGATGAGAGCCAAAAGAGTCCAAGACCTAAAGGATGGAGCGAAGGCAACCAAAGAAGAACTAAGGAGCGAAGAAAAGAAGAAGCAAGTGAAAAAAATAAGAGTTTTTCTAAGATGAAGATGACAAAGAAGGAAAGGGAGAGGATGAGCTCAACCTAGAAAAGAGTTCTCGTCCCCAACAAGAGAGTCGATTGCTACTTCCCTGACTACTACCCCTGAAGACTACTACTGAGAATGCTACCTTGAAGACCAATGCCTCTACAATGAATGCCTTCCTGAAGGAAATGGATACTACTACCTCGACCATCGGCTACCACCTAGAAGGAGAATAACTCTACACCAACTATCCCTATCTGAAGAATGCCAACCCAAAGGAGTCCAAGAAGAGGAAGGAATGATAGAGTATTATGTGAAGGGAGAAGGATATAGAATGGATGTGGGTCTTTTATTTTCAAAAATTTCCTTCTTTTGTGACCTCTCTCTAGTATGCAATGAACTGGAAGACTTGTTGGCAGCATTGTTTTGTCAATTCAGCTCTTCGATAAGCAAAGAGCTCTCCACGTCAGAGTATAGTAGCAATGCATTAGAGTTTCTCATGGCTGTCTTGAATGTATCCCAACTTTTAGGAAAAGTGTATAGCAAGAAAGTGGCATTGAACTCATCATCAATATTAAAATCCAAAGCAATTAGCTGGCTGAAAATTGAGTTGAACTCATTGAGGTATATAGGTATGACTGTACCCTCCTTCACATAGACATCCATAAACTTCTTTAGCCAATAAACCTTGCTAGCAACATCCTTTTGAGCATACAACTCCTCATGTATCATCCACATAGCATAGACAGAATCCAACTTCTCTATGTTGAACAACAAAGAGTATGCAACAATTGAAAGCTAATCATAGAGCATGTAAGCTCATCCAGATCATCCCAATCTTCTGGTTGTTGTGCGACTGAGCCTTGATACCATGTGAAAAACACAAAACTAGAGCATGGCTATGGTGGCTTGAAGACATAGAGTGAACTCATGAAGGCATAGAGTTGAAGATAGAATGCAACACAAGTGAATTAGGTTCCAAGATTGAGACTTGAACTCATAAACACAATCTTGTGTGGTTGGACAATGACTCAAACACTCGATTGAAAGGACAAAAGTACCATCATATTGCATTCAAAATGAAAGGAAAGTACAATGCTTTTATAGGTTCAAGATAGGTAGCACTATGCACCATTGTGCTTATGGGATCCAATATGCTTGCATGTCCTTGGCTCAACTGCTCCATACAATGAGGCACATTGGGTGTGATTGCCTAAATCTCAATAGTTGTATGTCTACTGGTCATATCCCCTTAGTCTTAATAGGCTTCACGTGTTTCTTTTGCACCAAGATGCTGTAGCATTGCTTTTGCCATATGTCAAGGTTATGTGCACTCTCAAGCTTCTTGATATGTTGAAGGTTGTTGCTATCACTACTGCAACCATGATTGTAGCCCAAAATGATAGGAAATGTCACCAAAGACAAGCCTAAACTGTCACACAACTAACCAAGAAGAGATGCAAAATCCAACTAGTAAGATATTTTCAAATTTTGTTATTCAGTACTGATACTGATTATTGATCATATTCCAGCATAGCTAAGGAATTTGATTATTGATCATAGTCAAGGAATCCTGTTATTCAGTACTGATTATTGATCATGTTCTAGCATAGCCAAGGAATTTGAGGCTAGTCGCATACACGAATGCATCACCAAATAGTATATGACAACTCTAGGCATAGATTGCCTACAAATGGTACATGTTGTTCACAATGTGCAACATAAAAAAATGTCTGAATAAAGTGATCTATTTCAGCCCACATATGAGAGGCACAAAGCATGTGCAATCACCACTCAAGAAAATGCTATTATGTCAGTACCAAATCAATACTAGAGAGCCTCACCAAAAGCATAAAACTCAAGGTCCAAAATCTCTTAGAGGTATGGTACCTATAGCTTGCAATTTTTTACAGCCAAAGACAATGTTGGCAAGCTCTAAACCAAGCTCAAAACATCCTCAAAGTCATCTCCAAATGTTTAACATTCATGGAATTAAAAGAATACATCATCAGTAGTAGGACCCAAGAGATAGCTCAAATCTAGTAGGCATAGCATAAACCTTTGTCAAGTCTATTTGGTCTTGTGTATTATGGCACATACATCTCTATTAAAATGGAAAAATTGAAGTGCTTGAATCATCCCAGAGACATCTCACAACATGAGCATAACATCCCCCAAGTATCAAACACCAATCATAGTCATTCATACATAATCAAATGAGTATAACTAAGGATCATGTGCCATCAAGATAAGGGGCTACCCAATTTTACACAACTTGTAGACTATTCTTCATAGTCAAGAACTAAAGATATGGTGGTCAATCTCAATCTCAAGTGTCAATAGTCAATGTGGAGGTTCATTGCCACTTAACAAGGAGGTAACTAGAAAAGATAAGCCACCATTGAGCTGGAGTAGAAGCGGGAGAGGACTGAATCATCAGAGAAAAGATCTGGACAATTGTGTGAATTTATGCCTGCTATTCCTAGGTTTTGGAAAGTAGCAAGTAATGCTTTGTAAGCCTCAATCAAGGCTATAGGAAGGCAAGCCTCTACAAGTCTTCATGTGAAAAGTGAAGTGGAATTGACATGTGGACTGAGATGAAAACTCATTGTCTTGAGCTCATCACAAGCTCAAGAAGTCCTGCAAAAGCACCCACAAAGCTGATGAAAAATGGCACTCATAGTCCAACTCTGATATCATTTTGAAATGCATGGATCCATGGGGCTTCAATGGAGTTTTCAATGTCAATGGAGATGCATGTTGAGTGAGAGAGAAGCAGACATAGTATGTGGATACAATGATAGTACCACTTAGGTTTTTTCAGATAGATATATGAATATGATACAACCCCGAACTGTACATTCACACCTAGTGTGGGTGTGAGCACGGTGGCCCTTTATTTCCAACACATTGATAAATGAATCATGCAACAATATTCCATGTATATAGCTAAAAGGGTGGCAAGGCATGCATCCTTGCCACGTAAAAAATTTTCCCCTCTGTAACCTTTGCTATTTGTGTCAGAAAGTTACTCTGTAATCGTCGCTATATGCATCACTATATGTCTCACTATATGTCTCACTATATGCATATAATGATGCATATGGCGATGGATTTATTGCATTGCTTATAACGACATGAATAATGATGACGGGGGAAATTTTTTCCATGAATAATTTCATCACTTTAAATGTCAGTATTGGGTCTATACATTGTAGTGCATGCTTTATTGTTGGTAGTCTCATGATGAAATCCATGTTAATATTAGTCCATTTGCCTTGAGAAATAGGTAATTGAGTGAAGTAATCCATTGAGTAAAAGTGTAGAATCTTTATTTTGTTGACATGGAAGACATTGACATAAACTTTGACATCTCTCCAAATACCCTTTTAATAAAACTCTTATGGACAATGTGAAAAGTCTTAAACAACCCATGGTGACCCACCAAATGTGAATAATGCATTTCTTGCAAAATGTGATGCTTGAAATATATTTGAAGTGTCAAATAAACCTAACCTTTATACAATAATAATCCATTATGCCATGTGAAATTTGGATACTCTTCATCTCTTCCTTGTTGAAATGCTCTCATCATAGTGGCTATATTTTCATCAAGCAAATACTTTTATCGTATATCCTGAATCCACTCTTTGTACAAAGTAGAAATAGAATGTAAACATGCCCATATTCTTGACAAAGCATCTTCCACAATATTTTATTTATTTGCTATGTATGAGATATTAAAATCATAGCCTTGAAGCATAGACAACCAACTTCATTGCTTAGGAGATAAAGTGGGTTGAGAAAAAAAATATTTCACCACTCTATGGTCACTCTTGCCCTTAAAATGATTGCCATAGATGTAGTGATGCCACTTTTGATTGCATGAGGAATGGCTAGCATTTCTTGCTCATAAACATGGAGTTGGCATTCCTTTTGATCTAATTTTCTATCTCATAAGTAATTACAATTACTCCATGATCTTGATATAGAATAGCCCCAATATCTCTTCCATTGGCATTCTCGCATATAGTGAATTCTTTAGAAAAAATTGGACATACTAGAATGGGTGTTGAAAATAACATAGATTTCAGCTCATTGAAGCTTTTGTTTGTTATGGAATCCCAAAAGGAAGATTCTTTCTTCAGCTTTTTAGTTAATGGGGCTACAATATGAGCATAATTTTTAATGAACCACTGATAGAAAGAAGATAATCCATAGAAAGATGTAGAAGTCATAGGGGTGGGCCAATTCTTGACACATTACACCTTTTTTGGGTCCACCCACTCTCATCGACAGTATGACCCAAATATTCTACATCATCCTACATAAAAGAATACTTGGATTCTCTTGCAAAGAGTTTATGCTTTCTTAATGTGAGAAATACCTCCCTTACATACTATAAATGCTCATCCTTGGATTCACTGTATACGAGGATATCATTGAAAAAAACAAGAACTGTCTTGAACAAAAATGATTGTGAAAAATCTTATTCATGAGAGCATGAAAAGTGGCTAGAGCATTTGATAGACGAAAAGGCATTATAAGAAACATATACAATCTCCTCTTAGTTCTAAATGCGGTTTCGTACTCATCCTCTCTCTTTCATATGAATCTAATGGCATCCGAAATGTAGGTTGATCTTCATAAAAACCTTTGCATCCTTGAGTTCATCGAGAATATCATTAATGCAAGGAATTGGATACTTGTTCTTAATGGTAGTCCTATTCAATCCCCTATAATTAATGCACATGCAAAATGTCCCATCTTTCTTCTTCACTAAAAGTACTAGAGAGGCAAAAGATGACTAGCTAGGTTGTATCAAACCCATTTGCAACAATCTATCGCTCCACCTCTTCATGCTCAAACTTTGACAATTAGTAAGGAGGTTTCATGGGCTTAGTATTAGGGACCAAGTCAATCGGGTGGTCAACCTCTTGCTTGGGTAGCAATGAAGATGGAAATTGAAATATGTATTTGTATTCCTTTAACAATTTACTCAATGTTGAATTATTCTTCTTTTGAGTAGGTGTGGGCTAATCTTCATTCTCTTTAGAAAAAACAATGGTGAATACACAAGACTTGGCATTGATTTCTCTCTTTAATTTATTTATAGGGATGGGCTCCATATACTTATGATCCACTCCTGCAAGGTAATTGGCTATCCATTCCAGGAAAATTCCAATTGCAAGGTATTTAGATCCATAGTAAATATGCCCATTGTTCTTAGCCAATCACATCCAAGAACTATGTCAATGGGTCCAATTTCCAAGACTGCTAAATCAACATATATAGTGCATGACAAAGAAATCTTGATAGGAGTACATAGGTATACTTCATCGCTGGATTTAAGAGTCCCATTGGCAACTTGTTTCCTCAATGGGGCCTCTATATTCTTAGATAATAGCTTTAACCCCTCCAAATATTTTATATTAATAAAACTATGTGTGCTACCCGTATCCATAAGAATATAGGCAACTTTGCCATTGACAAGCTCTTTGAGTGAAATAGTATTTTTACCTCTACTACCTGTCCATGCATCATGAGTATATAATAGAGGAACCACCGAGATTAGAAGGGAACTTGTCCATTGGATCATAAAACTCTTTATTTCCAACTTCAACTTCATGTGGCTCCTCTACTATAGGTAATGTTGACAGTTGAGAAAGTTCACCCTCGTTCATTTCCTCATCCGATCCCTCTTCTATGATCATGTTGATTTTTGCTCCCTTTGACTTACATGACTTACACTTTGTCTTATGGGCCAAGAGTCCATTTGTCTCCACAGTTAATGCATAAACCTTTGGTATACATCTCTTTCGAATTTTTGTTAGACACATGCTTCCTTGTGAATTATTGGTAATAGGTTTCCCTAAAAAATTTGTGAATTTAAATTTTGGTTTAAAATTAGTATTAGGACTTGGATTTATTCCATGTTTTGTGCCATAAACTGTAGGGAAAGTTGGAACCTTATTGTAAGAATTTTGGAACGTACCCTCACATCTAAATAGCTCTCTTTGTTGGCTAAATTGCTATCCCAATCTAGATAAATGATTTGAAAGTGCAATTCCCATAATTTTGGGCTGATTTGATGACATGCCACTATGGTACTTTTGGCTGTACCGTTCAACAAGTTGAATTTTTTTCATGGATGTTCTTAGGTTGCATTGCATCCACCTCCAAAGAAAGATGTAAATAAAGCCCACAAATATAAGTATTCAGCTTGGTTATATCAGTGATACCTTCTGTATACATGGACAAATTTAATAACATATTTGAGTAATCCCCCATATATATCTCCCTTTGCTTCAAGTTGTACCATTTTCTTTGTAACTTTTCCTTCTCCATTGGAGATACAAATACATCAAACATTACCCACTTGAATTAATCCCATGTGCCTCCCCAATCTTTTGCATATACCTCCACCAAGTGTGGATATAAATCTTGACTTCATCACTCCTTGGGTAATAATTCTTGACTTCATCACTCCTTGGGTAGAGAATAAAGTACATATCAAGCTTATTAATAAATTCATTCCATTTTGTAGGTGGAGAGTTATCTCCCTTGAAGTTGGTAATGTTGATCTTTTTCTTATATTCATGGTCATTGTATGGGGACTAACTAGAATTGGGCTCTCTAAAGGATTATTGTCTCCATGAATGTTGCTTATGATACAACTATCCATTTTGATTACTACCAAACCCTTGATGAGATGGCTGACCATTGCCATGATTAGAGGGTCTTTCAAATAATTGTTGCTCTCTTGGAAGTTGATCATGCATAGATCTTTATATACCCTCATGTCTATCATCAAGATTGACCTTTACTCTTCTTGGCATGGTAGAAGGTTGAGGATAGAATCATACTTATAGAAGGGATCACATCCATCCTCATCATCATCTACTCATGCATCCTCTTCATGCCTAGTGTCATTCCTTTAGTTGAATTGAGGTCTTGATTTATTCTTGAGTTGATATAAATTAGACTCATATGTATCTTTGATTTTAGAAGGCTCTCATTTCCCAAAAATTAAGGGGTCAAGAAATGGAGTGGAATATACTTCTTTTGGGGGCAGAACACTACCAACTATAGGCTGTGTTTCCTACATTTTGCTTTCCAAGTTCTTAATAACAACAATAAACTCATAAAATTTACTATCCATTGATGTGTTAAGCATATGTATATCTCCAAGGATCCCCTCATTCATGCTATTCAACTCCTTAGATAGTTATTGGTATCCATTAGAGCCTTGAGATACATGAAACTTTGCATTTTTAGGATGAGTATGCTGAGCTTTAATAACATTATTGCCCTGGTCATCTTCTTGGTGTTGATTTAGTCCAAGGTTAGATCCATTATGCTAAGATTGGTAGGTCCTAATGTACACATTCATTGTTTCCAAGATCTAGTCTTTTCTTTTGTTCTTGGCCAACTTGAATACAAATATTTCTATAGTGACCACCCATACTCATAGAACAACAATAAAATTTTGATTGAAGTGTCCAAACATGGCGATTTTTGTCTTGAGACCTTGGCAACAAAGTCCCCTATCTACATCATTGATTTCTGTTATAAATAATTTTACTAATCCTGGAACCAAATTCAGTCGTTTGTCCAGAACTATTTAGGCACTTGTTTAGATCTTGTTTGTACTTATAAGTCCACTTGTGAGTGACCTTTCTTGTACCAAACCCTTGTTAACATTGAATTGGACTTGCAAGATACTTGTGTGATTGATAGTACCACTCCCAAAAGTTGTAGAATACTTGCAAGTACATGTACAAGTTTGAAATACCTATCCAAAATTTCATGTTTATCAATGTTTGGTCGAAATTCACTTGTAGAGGGTTAAGACCACATGCAAGTGCTTGTACAAATCTTTCATACCCTATAAACTACATTAAATGCCATATTTTTTCATTGTAAAGCTAATATCACATTGTAAGACTTGTAATAATGTTGAGATAAAATGGGATTACTCTAGGGATGTAGAATGGAACCCAAATTCAATGCTATGGTATTGTCTTAAGTCCTCCAACATGTTGTACTTGTGTGAGGGATAAAATGATGGGATGGGCACCTACATAGGCTCGGAGACTTGGGGAATGTGCAAATTTCCTCCCCAAGCTCGGTTGTGCACCCCTTTGGGATATTCAATGTGAGGAGGGCCACCTCTCTTTTGGCTCATATCTCACTTCGCATATGCTTCACCTTGCAAGCATTTTGACATGAAAATTGCATGCTAGACTAATCAAACAATAGTGTATGCAAGGGAATAAAAAAATCTTTGTTCCTTTCAATGAAATTCAAGTGGAAAATAGGGGAAGGGAATGGATTGAAATTTAATGGAAAAGTATAGGGATTTTACCCTTTTTCAATGACTCAGTGCATTACAAATATTTTCCCACTTAACAACTACATGCTTTTCTCATGAGAGACATCAATGGATCAACCAAAATAGGAGGTTAGCTTTAGGAATCAAATGTCATCTATGAAATCAATGCATAATTTCAATGGAACACAAACATTTCAATGGACCAAATAAGAATTTAGATTATAACCACAATCAATCTTGGATGGGTTCTATTTGCTATCTATAATGATATTTAACCATAGACTACTCTTGATCTCTCTTTCAACAATAGGATAGGCTATAGACGCAGGTTAAAAAGAGGTTAAAAGACTATGGGAGTTAAAAGTACCTCTTATAGTTGTTGAAGATAGATGCTAAATCTCAAATTATCAATCCAATACTTGACTATTCCCTACTACATAAATGCCCCTTTGCTAAAGATGATCAAGAGTGATAAAATATACCAATAAATGTTGTCCCTACTCCAAGCTTAATCAATGAAGAGGTATCACACATTTGCTAAGATTCTTGAATAATGCATGCTGTTCCTATTTCAAGAGAGTAAAAATACCAAAGATCCCTTCATGAATCATCAATGCTTATTAAGACTGAGTTGAAATAGCTTCTTCTTACATCTAGGAAGTGGATCAGAACCAAAACCCCATGAATAGAGCTATAATAGACCAATATTTTAGAAGAAATTAATGGTACCTTGCTATAATGAGATTCAAGGAGTAGTAATTCCAACCAATTTTGATGTTGTGGTACACTGACGTGATTGAGCTACAAAAGCCCCTTAAATAGACAAGTTTGAATCAAAATTTCAGCAAAGACTCATAGTGCCTTGTTTTATCAAACAGAAATTGGAGATGAACTTCAAATGATTTGAAGACAATGCTTCAATCTTGGACCATTGATGAATGCTGAAGGTTTAAGAGGGTATCCAAATGAAGAAATTGAACTCAAAGTGCTTTCAAATGGAAAAAATCAATATAAAGAATGCTTGTTGTCCATAAACTCCATGTCTAGGGATTTGAAGCTTCAAGAGAGCTCAAGAAAGAGAAATCTTGTTCAATGGTTCAAGAAAGATAGCTATAGGCTGAATAGAAAGTCTATGAACAAGATTTCAAGAAAGATAGATGTAGGCTAAATAGAAAGTCTATTCAAGTTTTTTGCAACCTTTCATGAAGATACAAGCTATTGTCTTGTTAATTACAACAATGGAATGGAGCAAGGCCATGAGAATTCCTTCAATAGTGCTTGTTCAAGCTTACCCCTACTTGATCAAGCCATTTGAAGCCATATCATAGCAATAATTAGGAAGCCATGAAGTTGTGATCATGTAGAAATTCCTAGGCAACATGTAGCCCAAATTTCGGGCCTACTTTAGCCACGTGAGTAGGTGAAGTCTCCCCAAATGAGTGTTCAAATTGTTGCAAATGATGTCTAGAAGAATCTTAGAGTGGAATTTGATAGTGAAATGGTCAAGCTTAAAAGGCATGGAGCTTGAAGATTCATGGAGGTTGAAGGAGCTTAAAGGGAAAGAGGAAAGTAAGGGTATTGCAAAAGTAACTAGAGTTCTAGTTTCCTCCAAACTCTTTGAGTGCTATTTTGTCCAAGTTACACCAAATTTAGTCTCTTGAAAGATCATGACATGCTAAAGCAACATCATGAGCATCATTTCTTCCACAACCTTTTTAGTAGTCTTCAAAATGATCACCGTTAAGAATGGTAGAGCCTGCCTAAGCCATAGTTATGATGTGACCACACCTTGTGACCAAGATCCAATTGTAGTTCCTACCTTCAATGTCTATAACTAAATGCTAAGATGAAAAATGAATCTCTAACAGGATCAAAATCCATGCTTTAATACTAATGTAAAAAAGCTAGACTCCATAGCCATGATCAAGATTGTTATAGGCTATGAATTGAATATTAATCTAAAGTATTATACCATAGAAATTGATTGGGGCAACAAGGAAGTTACTCCTTGCAATGTGTGGACAAAAAGATAATGGACACAAGAAATCCCCAATATAAATATTTGATTAATGACCAAAAAGATAATGGGCACATGTTTCCCACAACTTTATATAGCCCCCCCTTGCCACTATAAGTAATATGCTTCATTTCACTTAATATGATATAACATGTTTTATGTGTGTGTGTGTGTGTACATATATAATACTATATTAGTATAAAAGTAATATTAAAGTAAAACATATGTATATAAAATTACAATAAATTCAGACGGTTCTATTGACAGATACAAAGCCCACCTTGTTGCCAGGGCTATGCCCTAATGTATAATATTAATGTATTTTTAATCATTATACTTATTAATAGTATATAATATTATTATATGTAATAATAAATATTAATAATTATAATTATCAATTATACGTAATATTAATATTACATAATATACAAATATATATAACATAATTATTAAAAAATTATATAAATTTAAATTTTTATAATATTTATATAGTATTAAAATATTAATATTATGATATGATAATTAATTATTTAATAATAAATATTATTATTACATAACAATTTTGTGATTATTATAAAATAATAGTAATATAGTAATACAAATATTAGTATTAATAAATTTTAAATGTAATAATAAATAATTAATGTGTTGTGAGCGGATACGTGGGTGTGGCTAGGCACATGCAAGGGGTGTAGGAGTCATTGCGTGGGTGGGGTGGGGGGGTCGCGGGTTGCCACATGGCACCCACTCCACCAATTGCAAAAGGGGTGGGAGTGTGCCACATAGCACCCACCCCCCACTTCCCCTTAGTATATTTGGACATAAAGACAACAAAATAATGCTACTCATTTATTACTCGGAATGCTCCTTACCACACCTGAGGTCTATCTTTTGCCTACTTCCCCCTATAACACTATGCCAAGCCCGTGATCTTTCCTTTGGTTGGATTGCATTGATGTACCATAAAAAACACAATTCACAATACATGTGTATTAAATTAATTTGAAAGAAATAGCAATAATATATCAATAAAGTATGAAGTTATTGAAAGTTGTTGCTATTTTGAACTATTTTTAGGAGTTAAATGAAGAGCACCCTACCACGGCACAAAATGAAGCTTGAACCAACAATATAGAGGCTACACATAGCTTATTAGCCCCCAAACTTATAAGATAAACACTCTTCCTCATCAAGAAAAGGCATAATAAAGCACAAGAGAAATGAGAGCAAGAGTTGTGCCCAAATGAAGAGAGAGAAGAAATGAATGATAAGAGAAAGGGGGTTGCAACCACACCCATCTTTTCAAATCACCCAACATAATCTTCTTTATCATTCTTAATATTGCATTTTCAAGTATGAAGTACAAGGCTAAGATCATAGACCTTAAATATTTTGGGTGTACCAAAGCATCTCTTTCATTTTGCCTTTTTTTGTTGGCATAGATTAATGATTATCATTCCACCCACAATTTAAGTATAAAAGCATCCTTGCAAATATATTGATGAAGAACCACAATTAGCTCTTGAAAAAGTATTCATTTTCACCTTTTTCCTTGATCTTATGGATTACTATTATTAAAAGGGAAAATGGACTAACACATGAAAGAAAAACATACAACTAGTTCCTTTAGCCTAGGTCACAAACACATCACACAAAAGATCTCATGGGGCTAATATATGTAAACCCTTTATATCATGTACATTCAATGCCTATTTAAAAATACTCTTATCTATGAGTTTTCTCTAAATAAAATCCACTCCATTTCTTTTCAATATGTGAATGACCACTTTATATGGGATCTCTTTGCATGTAAAAATTGTGCAAAAATGATATTTAAATAATCCCTTCTTTTGAACCCACATGATATTACATATTTATGAGTGACCCTCGAGCAAAAGATAGAGATTTTCAACAATTTAGAGATGAGAACAACATCACGTTCAACATTGATTGAAAGAAAACTACACAATGATGCACATAAATAGACCTCAAGAAAGATAAGGATCCAATCTGCCCTCATAAAAGATATAACAATGGAGTTCTCCACAAAGTTTATTTGGAAAAAAAGGAAAGGCAAGTGCTATTATTTAAAAAATCACAAAAAGGAAATTGATTTAAAAAACTTGTGTGTATTGGAGGGTAGTTGGTGAAAGAAGGCGTGAATAAGGATAGAACAAGCTATGCATACAAAGAACCATTAAGAAGGGATGCATACAATAAAAAAGGGGTTTTGTTTAAAAAAAATGATGTTAAAGGTTAATGTCTTTTTAATTTTAAGGGCCATCTCAAATGAGTCATTCCCTTGCTACATGGGTGGATAAAAAGATGAGGATGGTAATATAGGCCATAACCATCAAATGGAAGATGATGCAAGATGTTTGACATGACCAATCCATGCATATCCCACCAATTGCCTTGGTACATGGAAGATGCTCCTACACATTCAACCAATCCATGCATATCTTACCATTAAAATTGGCACTTGAATGTAGACATGGTGATCAAGACGAGGTGAAGATGGCATAGGAGAGGTGGGGTGATAGTGTACAGAACCTAGTTGATAGACTAGCTAGCATCATTTTGGGTAGCACACGGGGAGGAGGTTGAAGGAAGTAGATAGTATGGAGAGGCTGTGAGGCTATGTAGGGGATGGGGCTAGCTAGTAGATCCAAAGATGGTAGGTGCTACAATAGGTGGGATGGAGTGGGAGGTGAGGGTCAATACATTGAGGGCCATGGCAATTGCCCAAGGGAATATGAAGGGGCATGGGGCATACATATAGTAGTGTACATATAGAGTTGGGTGAAGTTCATAGTGGTAGTTGGTGGATAAAGATGGAGGAGTAGGGGGGATTAGGGGGAGATTCTCAAGGGAGGCTATGTCTAGCATCAAAATCCTTTCTCTAATTAGATATTCTTTCTTATCTTAGTTTCTTAGATACATTAGTATTGTGTTGGGCTAAATGCAAAATATTTGAGAGATTGGATGAACATCTATTCCTTCCAAAGCTGCAACTCACTTTGGTGATAATCTTCCACAAATTGGTCTTTCACACACACACACACACACACACACACACACACACACACACACACACACACACACACACACACACACACACACACACACACACACACACACGCACGCACGCACGCACGCACGCACGCACGCACGCACGCACGCACGCACGCACGCACAAGGAGACAAGACAATATGATAGAAGAAGTGAATGAATGCTCAATAGTTGCATTTACAAAGCTTTCACAACATGGATGCACGAAAATTGTGATTTCAGTTGAGATATTCCCTTCCTTATGTAAACTAAAAATAGGATTAGGTTACACCCTTCTCTAGGATGGTGCCCCATTTGCATTTTAGGGTTTGCACCCATTTTGTGTTTTAGGGTTGGGTGTCCAACTCACTTTTTGGACTATTGGTTAGTCTTTCCTTGAAGCATGCTTTAAAACTAACCTTTTTAGACTAGCCTCAACTATTCTAATTACATTTCCATGTGTGCAACCTATGGGGGTGATAATAAAATGAGCATGGAAGTGAGCCCCTGATTCTCATATAATAATACAACCATGACAGCAATGTACTCATAAAAAAATACAAGTGCCCGAAAATAGTACATTAAAGCTCCAAGTATAATAATCCACCAAAAAATAATATTGGCACTTGCACTTTGACTTTACTTTGACTTCCTTAACCATCTTTTGGTTTGGTAGAGAAGTGGAAATATGTCTAAATGCCGTGTGAAGTGATGGGGAAGTTGCTGATTTCTATGCATAGCATTTAGGACGGATGATAATTAAAATTAAGACCCTAGTAGCACGAGGATCACCTTGGTGCTAGGCCCATGCAATGAAGCACGAACGGTAGTTGGAAACCATTAAAAGAATGATTTGCACTTGTGCACAATACTGTTTTGCTAAATGTTTGAGCACTAGACATCCACCAAATGCATGGAGCATGAAAAGAATTTAAGAGTATCGGTGATCAGCTCCTGGACATGCATTGCAATTGGTTTATGGAGACACGACCTACGTTGAGAGGCAGTGAGGTACCCATGTTGTAGGCTAGTCGTGGGATCCTAAAGGGGAAATCAAGTAAGGACAATGGTACATTCCTGGACACGTTCATTTGGTACCTTGAGCGACGTTTGTGCGAAATGTCTAAATGTTGAGCGACGCATCGAGGGGCCAATCCCCAAGGTGTAGGAGAGTCGCAGAGGGTTGACGGCATTCAGCCGTAGGAGGAACCCCATGTGTATGTGATTCAAGCCTTTTGGCTATGTGAAAGGGACTCCCTCTGAGGAGTAATATTGGGTTAGGATCAGATCAGTTGGACTACAACGTATTACAAACGCAATGTGCAGGAAGGCAGAGATTTTGATAGACGCTCCTGGCCGCGAGGCCGAGGGGTTGTCTTGTGTGTAGTGACGAGGTCCGGCTAGTGCATGAGCCAGTGCCGGCCCGTTTTTAGGTCCATCAGTGGTGCGTCTGCCGGGAGCCGCTTAAAAGTGGCGGTCCTCGAATCCTGGTTTTCTAGGGACCAACTAGCAGTTTATGCCAAAGGATACTGAGATTGATCCATTATTTATTGATAAGCATCGTCTAGCAAAAATCCAAAAGTAAGAAAGAGACGAAAGAGCTAGGCGACATGCTGAAATTTTTAGGAGATATTCCCCTAAGCGTAGCGGCGCTGAATCCTTACGAGGGAGTGGATCTAGTGGTCTTAGGACCACAAGCAGTAAGTTAGGAGAAGGTGGAAGCTCTAGTGCTCCCCTTCCTTCTATAAGCCAGTCCACGTCAAGTACGGGAGGTGTAATCCCGCCGTTCCTTATTCCTAGTGCAAATCCAATCCGCGTCATGGCGCAGCCTATTGCAATTCCAGCAGGAACGATGGATTTGCCGGCTCTAGGTTACCCGCTACCCATTTTTAATGGGTTAGTTGAGGAAGATGCGGAACTCCACATTAGGGAGTTTCAAAAGCTGATGTTTAACTGTCGCATTCAAGAGGAAGGACATTTGATGATGTTCTTCAATATGACTCTCAAAGGAAGAGCCGCTATATGGTATCATGGTTTAGAAGCCGGAACCATATTGAACATTGATGCATTTTATGGAGCTTTTCGAAGGGAGTTTGCCCCTGAAAGGGGTGGGCAATATTGGTTGCGTGTACTCAACGTGACCCGCCAAGAACCACACGAGGATATTCGTGCTTATGCGAAGAAGATAAAAGAGGTTTTCCGTAAGTTGGACACCTCTATCCCTATCCCCGCAGCTGCCCAATTGCAATATTTCCTACATGGTTTGGACTTTAATATCCAATTGCAGTTGAGTAGTGTTCCCTTGGGGGATATAGATACTGCCATTACACGAGCACAAGAGGTGGAATCCTGACTACAAGCAGCCTATGCTTCTAGAGGCAATTCGAACATGGGTTTAGTATTGGGAAACAATATGGCAATAGCCAATGGCAGTAGTGGTCAAGGGATAGCGATGGCTAATCCTAATGGGAGAGGGAACATGATGCAGAATGTCCCTTTATTACCAGCTCCCCCTAGCATGTCGATGCCTACGGGCAGTCAAATGGCTCCAAGTAGTGGAGGCCAGGCGGTCAATTCTAACACCATGCCTGTAGCTCAACAGCCTGTGCCTAATCGAATTGTTAGGCCGATTGAACAACATGGTAATGACCAAGGCTATGAGTCGAGTTCTTCCAATGTTCTTGGCGAGGTTAAGGACATGATGAAGCATTATACCGACATGATTACGGAGCAGTATCGACAAATAGCCGTTGATGTCAACTTCCTTAAAAAACAACAAAATTTAATAGGAAGTAGATACCCGGAGGAGGGTGCACCGTCGAGGTTTAGTTGCAAATGGTGTGGCGGGCAGCACTATCCAAGGAATTGCCCAAATGTTAAGTGCGACATTTGTGGAAAATCTGGCCATTTAGCAGCTACTTGCTGGAGTAAGATCAGTTTCCTCCAACGAGGAAGTCGGCAACCAGGGCCTGTCAATCATCGTGCCCAAGGAAATGACTCCCAGCCAGAAAATGGGCCTAAACAAATACTTCAACGACCAAAGACTACAGTGGAAGAGCTACCAAGTGGTAGTGGGGTTAGTTTGATTGAGGCTGTACGCGTTAATGATGCTGAAACCTCTAATTTGCGTGCTGTTCTTACAAGAGGTCAAAAGGGTAGAGAAGCCGACAAGGATAAGCCTGTCGACGGAAACCCTAAACAAGGCGACAAAGGAACACAAGTTTTGGATCCTGCCCTAGAAGGGGGACCTTTGAAGCCCGTAGAGAGTAAAGCCGATAAGGAACCACCAAAGAAGAAGGTGAAAGTTAAGAAAGAGGCAATAAAGCCAGTTCAGCGACCTAAAAAGCGGATGGTTTGGCGTGAAAAGCGAGCTCTATCGAACTATCATGAATTCGATTTGGCGAGCTCTCTTTGCGAAGTCAAGCCGGATGTGAATCTTTTACAGCTCATTAAGCTTTCCCCAGGAGTACGCAAGGAATTTAGAAAGATCCTACGTACCGGGTACATCGTAGAACCTTTGGGTATTGCGCGAGTTGGTGATGACTGGTTTGAGCATGCTGAGAAGCATTGCCCAAGGGTTGCAGCCTATGTCGATGGGATATTAGTAGATTATGCCATTGTCGACACTGGATCATCCGTTAACATTATGAGTTCTGAACTGATGGAAAGGTTGGGTCTTGCGATTCAGAAAGATACTTCCACAATTCTCAGAATGGCAGATGACAGTTTGAGACAGCCGGAAGGCTGCATTACTAAGGTCCATGTCACTGTTGCAAATGTAGAATGCATGTTGGACTTTAGGGTGATTCGTTTTGCAGGGCGGCCAAGTTACCAAGTATTACTTGGACGACCTTGGATCTTGCAAGCAGACTGCCAAGTAGATATACCCGCCGGTCGATTGATATTCGACAGAGGTGCCCAGCGTGTGGTGGTTGATGCTTATCCTGAGTCCTCGCAAAGTGAGAGAGCTCCTCTATCTTCTACAGAATTGGAGACATTGGAAGATTTATCTGGCAGTGAGACATCATCGAGTGATGAGTCCAAAGAGGGATCCACCACGGAGGACATCTATCAGATCACTTTGAATGAGCCGATAGAGGCCCAAGATCGTATAAGAGATGCAGATGTTATCGAGCTAGACCTTGGTACGCCTGATGATTCGCGGCCAATCAAATTAGGCTCTATGCTCAGCACAGCAGAAAGGAAGGACTATGTGGCCTTGATCCATGAATTCCGTGATATCTTTGCCTGGAGTTATGATGAGTTGAGAGGCATCCCTCCTAGTCTTGCTGTTCATACAATTCCGTTGAAAGAGGGCAGTCGTCCTGTACGACAGAAAGTAAGGCGTATGCCTTTCGAATTGAGGGACGGGCTGTTTGAAGAGTTACAGAAGCTTCGAAAAGCAGGTTTGATTTTTCCTGTGCAACACACGGAATGGTGTTCGCCAGTTGTGATTAGAAAGAAGAAGAATAATCAAATCCGTTTATGTGTAGACTTTAGGGAGCTGAATAAGCACACAGTTAAGGACTATTACCCGTTGCCGTTTATTGACCAGATTTTGGATCAATTAGCGGGTAGGGAGATATATTCGTTTATGGATTGCTTTGCAGGATATAAACAAATGGCAATTGCAGAAGAGGACAAGTTGAAAACAACTTTCATTACTGTATTTGGTACTTTCGCGTACCATGTGATGGCCTTTGGGTTATGCAATGCACCTGGTTCGTGGCAACGAACAGCAGATAAGACATTCGGTGACATATCCCCTGACGAGTTGAGGGTGTTTATTGATGACTTAGGGGCTGCCACCGTGAGAGCAAGGCAGTTGATCATTTTAAGAAAATGCTTTGAGCACTGTAGACAATTTTGCATCGCCCTAAACCCACGGAAGTGTGTTTTTGGAGTACCTTATGGGCTATTGCTGGGTCATGTGGTCAGTTCGGTAGGAATTGCGACAGACCCCGAGAAGGTCAAAGTTATAGTTGCCATGGGTCCACCACGCACTTCGAAGGAGGTTCATAGCTTTCTGTCTTCGGTTGGTTACTACCGTCGATTCATCAATGCCTTAGCAGAAAGAACATTGCCACTTACAAATTTATTGTCCTTTAGCTGTTCGTTTGTATGGGGTGACCCTTGTAAGGTAGCATTCGAGGATGTGAAACAAGAGCTAGCAAGAGCGCCCGTTTTAAAAGCACCTAAAAGAGGTGAGGTGTTCTATATATTCTCAGCAGCCACCATGTATAGTATCAGCTGCTGTTTAGCCCAAATGTGGGAAGAGAAGTGGTACCACCCAATTGCTTTTGCTAGTCGGAAGCTGGGGGTATCCGAAATTAATTACACCTACATGGAGAAGCTGTGTCTAGCGATGGTCTTTGGGACCAAGAAATTCAGGCATTACATTCTTTATGAGAAAGTCGTACTTTATACGAAGGCGGAGGGACTTCGACTATTGATGAATAAGCTACAGCCGCCTGACCATCTAGCAAAGTGGTTGATCACTTTGCAGGAATTTGATTATGAAATCAAGAGTAAGCCACCAAGGTTGCAAGGCATCGTGGAATGTCTAGTGGACTTTGGGGAGCCGAAAGAATCTGTGGCTGAAGGTAGTGACATGGAGATGATATTTAAAATAGATACGGCATCTATTCCCTCCTGGTATGCTGCAATAACACATTATTTATCAACGGGAGAGGCGGGATCCGAATTATCTAAGGCTGAGAAAAGGAAAATTAAGCAGCAAGCGTTAAAGTTTGCATTGATCGCAGGTACATTATATCGGCAAGGGGTTGATGACATCTATCGCCGGTGTGTGATGCCTGACGAGGTGCCATTCATTTTGGAAGAGTGCCATGATTCTGCTTGCGGTGGCCATTTTGCTGGACGGCTTACAGCATAGAAGGCTTTAAGAGCAGGTTATTGGTGGCCTGCCATCTTCCAGGATGCGTTTGCGTATGTTAAGCGATGCGATATTTGCCAACGACATGATAGTCGAGAGAATAGGAAACGACCACTCACCCCTATTATGGCGATACTTCCATTTGAGAAGTGGGGAATAGACTTTGTGGGTCCTATTACTCCGTCATCAACTACGCAAAAGAGATACATCATTGTAGCAACTGACTACTTCACAAAGTGGTCAGAAGCACGTGCAACAAGGAAAGATGATGCTAAAGAAACTGCTAGTTTCCTTTTAGAGCAGATAATATGCCGGTTTGGTCCACCGAAAGAATTAGTGTCGGACCGCGGAACTCATTTCCTGAATAAGGTGATCAAAGGTTTGACAGAGTTGTGGAACATCAAGCATAACAAAACAACCCCATATAATCCGCAAGCCAATGGGCAAGTTGAAAGCACCAACAAGCAGCTTGTGGGCATCCTGTCCAAAATTGTGTCGGAAAAGAAACGGGATTGGGATAAAAAGTTATACGTGGCAGTGTGGGCTTATAATACGACCTTCAAACGAGCCACTGGCCATACCCCGTTCAAGTTAGTATATGGGGAGGAGTGTGTCTTGCCTCTAGAAATTGAGCTGCCGACTATTCGGTTTGCCATTAATCATTCTTTGAGCGATGAAGACGCTCTTTTTGAGCGCTTGACAACACTGGCACATTTAGATGAGCTTAAGTTGCAGAGCTTATTGCACCAAGAAGTGGCAAAGCGCCGAATGAAGAAGCTACACGACCTCAAAGCCAAGAAATACACCTTCAAGAAAGGACAGCTTGTTCTGTATTATGACGCACGACGAGAATTATTCCCAGGCAAGCTAGAACCCAAATGGGATGGGCCCTATATGATCGCTAGAATAGGAAAGAATAAATCCACAGTCTTGTTAGCTGACCTTGAGGGGATAGAATTTAAAAAAAAGGTTAATCTTAATAAGATTAAACCTTATTACTTCTGATTGCACTAATGCTATGACTGCCTTGCAGGTCTAGGCAAGATCGATCAAACATCTGCAAGGAAATCGTGATAGAGGTTGATGGGTCGTCTGATCCCTTATTTAGAACACCCATATTTGGAACAGAGGTATCATCAGGGAAAGCTCATTTGGTGGAGCAAAGGATACAAGGTGATTGAGCAAGAAGGCGGGATATTTATTTGGGAGATTAAGGTCTTCTGCCATCACTGCCTACAAATTTTGACGAGCATCCCTGTTGAATTCAATAATGATGGAGGGATGGAGCCTACAGTCCACCCGTTGAATATGTTGAATTTCGATTACCATAATTACGAGTAGAGTTCAGGATGGCGGGATATGTAAACCCTTTATGGACGTACACCTTGTACTTTGATGGGGCGTCCAGGGGTGCATGCAAAAAAGGAAGTGTAGGAGTTGTCATCCGAGACCCCCGATGACGCATTGTCATGAAGTTAGCTGCTTATCTCGGGGCGAATTTTACCAATAATATGGCAGAATACAAAGCCCTGATTATGGGTTTGAATATTGCGAAGAAGGGTGGTATCTGCTAGTTATTGGTGAAAGGGGACTCTCAGTTGGTTTTAAATCAACTCAATGGGACGTACATGGTACGAAACCCCATCCTTTGTATGTACCATCATACTGCCATAGCCCTGCTAGACGAATTCGATAGAGTGTCTTTTCAGCTGATTCCACGGAATTGGAATCAGTTTGCCGATTCATTGGCTAATCTTGCGTATGAAGAGGACCTCTTCTTTAATTGTGGGCCTTGTCCCGATATATCTATTGATGGTGAGACAGGGCCTGGTCGTTTGTGGGGTATGCTTTCTGAACATGCCCTCTTTGGCAGACGATGGTTGATTTGGGTGATGCAGAGGGTAAGCGAGACTCATCTGCCTTTATTATCGGGGACCCATAGACTGATTCGACGACATGTGATGCGAACACCTCTTGCGATATATGCAGGAGGGATAGGTCATAATTTAATGCACTTAGTATAGGGCTACGAGCCTTTGTTCCCCTGGGAATAGTATGTTTTGCTGTCTATCACAGTTGTTTCCAAGAGGATGTTCTGCATAGTCATGTTTTATTTCATTAGGCCAAGAGGGCCGATTCAGTTTTGTAGTGAAGTGTTTTATTTCATTAGGCCAAGAGGGCCATTTTCCTGTCTAGTGCAGGTACGTTTAATTGGGTTTTTGTTTTAGTGATGTGCTGGACAGATTTCGTGGTTAGTGGAATTTGGTGGAGCCTGGAGGAGCCTTTGCTGCGATGGAAGCTTCTTGTGGCTAATCCAGGTGATATTTCTCCTTTACGAGTACCTTTCTTTCCTGTTATATGTGTATTCGTACTTGTCGAGGGGATACATTTTGTTGGGGGACCGGCAACCAAGGCATGAAGTCCCAAGTTTAGGCTAAGTATGTTTGAGGGAGG
Source organism: Lygodium microphyllum (assembly GCF_053477565.2). Classification (NCBI taxonomy): domain Eukaryota; kingdom Viridiplantae; phylum Streptophyta; class Polypodiopsida; order Schizaeales; family Lygodiaceae; genus Lygodium; species Lygodium microphyllum. The sequence goes on from NC_141162.1 coordinate 104,598,897, forward strand.
TTGGAGTAGTCATCGCCTCCTGCAACGACATTGTTAGACATTGAAAGACCTGGTTTAGAAGGAAGTCCTAGTGGCCCTGTTCTGCTAACCTGCTAGGCAGCGTTCTAGGAGTTCTTGTTAGTAGTGAGGCAGTTAGAGAAGCCTGCTAGAAGATAATAATAATGATGCCAAGAAATCCTGAATATCATAAAAGATGAATATCAATACGAAGGTGTGTAAAAAGGGGTTCTAACCCCTATCAAAGAAAAGAAAAGAAATGAAAATATATAAGCAGTTGCTCATTGCCTTGCGAAGGCCTGGTAGGTTCCTGGGGATGAGTGAGACCCGGGGCCGATACCTTGTCTTCCTAGGGGTGGCTTCTTGCTGGATAGGAAATTGACAATACAAGGAAGGTTGGAGCGAAAATAAAAGTGAGCGTTAGAAAAGGATTACGTGTCGCCTTGCGAGGGCTTGGTAGGTTCTTGGGTGCCGAGACAGGTCCTGAGGCCGATGCCCTGTCCTCCTTGGGTCACTACGCTCAGCTCCCTCCTTTTTATATGCCCAAGTATGTTCATCCAATACAAATCCTAAAAGAAGAAATGTACTGAAAGAAAATATTCTTTGCTCGGGCTATAGGAGTCCTCGCCTTGTAGAAGCTCCTAGTTGCGTTGTCTTTAGTTGGTCAGTAGTTCAGACTACCACTTAGGGCAACCTCTTTGACAGTTCTTTTTAGTTTGGCTGTGTTGGAGCAGCTGGTTAGTGATTCGCTTCGGATCTTCTATTATATGATGCTAGGCCTACTCCTTGTGGATGTTATGCCTTGGTTCTGTCAGGGGTAGGGGGAGCATTGTGCTGAGTTTTATGATGATAATTGTTTTGTATCAGTTTGATGCTTCTTTGGTTGTTTATGTGCAGATATGTTCGTGGATTCGATGGGCTGAGTCGCCCTATCCCGTGGTCGCCAATGAGAGCGGAATTTAGGTGACGGGAAGTGCTTAAAAATAGCTAAAAATTATGAATATCAAGGGAAAAATATTCACCGTCAAAGGCGGCGGCTCGATCTAGGACGATTTTAAGCGCCAAACTTTAAAGGCGCCTGAGCGACACTTGTTGATTTTTCATAATTTTTCAGACAGTCGTGCGGGTTGACACGAGCTACTGGCCAATGTGGGATGCTAAGCCGGATGCCCAGGATTTTTCAGAGCTCGATTCCGAGTCCGGACGGAGAAATGGCCAAGAAACCGGTCAAGATGCGAAGAGGTGGACAAAATTTGGCCAAAATGGGCAAGTGACCCTTGGGAGCCCAAATTTAAATGTAACATGAAACTTTGGAGAATGGAGATGCATGAAATCGTGGAGAGGAAGCGTGAGGAACAGGCGCCGAAAAATGCGCTTCATGGTTGATCATGCATCATCCAGCCTGCAAACAACCCCCCCCAATCATTATTGCCCCTCATTCCCCTCTGTATCCTGACTCTATCGCCGCCCTTCGCTCGCGCAATGGTGGCCTCTTTGGAGAATTCTGATTTCAGTCTTTCTCTCTCCTCCCTCTCTCTCTTCTAAAGGCAAGTTCATGTGGGAAGAAGAAGGAAGAAGAAAGAATGATGGAGGCTTGTCCGGCATGGATCGGATTGCTACACGGGCTGAGAATGGTGATTTGTGATGGTGCTGGACATGAAGTGCTGCTGATTTCCAAATCTACAGCCATGGACACAAAACCCGAAACACGCAAATAAGCGGTAATTTAAGATTTTCAAAGGAAATTTGAGTTTTATGGCTTTTGATGGATGAAATGCTGTTCATGTGGGATAAAAATTGTTCATGATATTGTTTTCTATGAGTTCTTGCTGGTCATAATAAAAAAAATCAGAAAAATATGCATCTTGTGGTTCAAAATAATATCCTAAAACACGTAAAACATGAAAAAACAAGGGAAAATGAGGGTTTTTGGCATAAAAATGGGAAGGTGAATAAGAACATCAACTAAACTCTCATTTTTCTACAAGAAGGAACTAAGGGCCATAGCCCATAATCTGTTTTGAATTTTCAGCAATTAAATAATGCAGGAAAATAAGGGAAAATAGGGAAAAACCATGAAAAATAGGGAAAAAATACATTTTGGGTTCCGAAAAATAAGGATAAATAAGAACAATGTTGGTGAATGTTTGTGGGGATTGAAGCATGAGGATTTGCCTCAGTTCAAACCCACCTTCTTGTTCTAGTGTGTCTTATTCTGTTTTTTTTCCACATAAAATGATGGTGAAATACCCTATAAATCTATCCAACGATGCAATACTTAAACGGGGAAGGGTAGAGAAGTGGAAATATGTCTAAATGCCGTGTGAAGTGATGGGGAAGTTGCTGATTTCTATGCATAGCATTTAGGACGGATGATAATTAAAATTAAGAGCCTAGTAGCACGAGGATCACCTCGGTGCTAGGCCCATGCAACGAAGCACGAACGGTAGTTGGAAACCATTAAAAGAATGATTTGCACTTGTGCACGATACTGTTTTGCTAAATGTTTGAGCACTAGACATCCACCAAATGCCTGGAGCATGAAAAGAATTTAAGAGTATCGGTGATCAGCTCCTGGACATGCATTGCAATTGGTTTATGGAGACACGACCTACGTTGAGAGGCAGTGAGGTACCCATGCTGTAGGCTAGTCGTGGGATCCTAAAGGGGAAATCAAGTAAGGACAATGGTACATTCCTGGACACGTTCATTTGGTACCTTGAGCGACGTTTGTGCGAAATGTCTAAATGTTGAGCGACGCATCGAGGGGCCAATCCCCAAGGTGTAGGAGAGTCGCAGAGGGTTGACGGCATTCAGCCGTAGGAGGAACCCCATGTGTATGTGATTCGAGCCTTTTGGCTATGTGAAAGGGACTCCCTCTGAGGAGTAATATTGGGTTAGGATCAGATTAGTTGGACTACAACGTATTACAAACGCAATGTGCAGGAAGGCAGAGATTTTGATAGACGCTCCTGGCCGCGAGGCCGAGGGGTTGTCTTGTGCGTAGTGACGAGGTCCGGCTAGTGCATGAGCCAGTGCCGGCCCGTTTTTAGGTCCATCAAAACACAAATGTATATGCAGCAGCAACAACAATTGCATCAACATCAGTTGTCTCAGTAAAGGCAACTCTACTCGGAGCAGGAGAATGCAAACAGTGCGACTAAGGCTATTGAAGCAGTTGAGAGTGAGAAGAAGCTATTTGATGGGCGTAATGTTTCAGCATATTTGAAGACATATGAGATCAAGATGGGATTTTTCGGAGTTCCTGCTGGACTTATGAGTAAGTACTTCCTTCGTCTTGTCACACCTGCTTTGAGGACAAAAGTGACTGATCTTTTTATTCAAAATACACATTGGCAAGATTTTAAGAAGGCTCTAAAAGAAGAATACTTCCTTGAGGACTTTGGTATGGCTACTCGGCGGTCATTCCGAGAGTGGGTCTACATGCCAAACAAAGGTCTTGCTGCTTCAGAGTTGATTCGAGAATTCGAAGAGAGCTATAGTCAGCTTGATGCTATTGAACAAAGAGCATTGGATGTTGAAAAAGTTGAGCTTTTCTTGCAAGCTGCAGATCCTGCTCTTCAAGAAGAATTGGGTGAGCTTCTTGAAGATCGCACGAAGCCTATGGGTCTTAAAACTGATTGGCAGGATGCTCAGGATGCAGTCTCGACTTTGACCAAGAGGAGGATATGGAAGACTCGCCTACAGAATGGTTCCATGACACCTACACCATCATCTGCTCCTATGCCTACTTCTATCCCTGTTATTTCTTCTCCTCCTCATCCAGTTTCTTGGCCTATGCCAGTGCCTACTATTTCTACTCCACCTATTCCTCCTGTTCCACGACCGATGCCTACACCTTCTGCTCCAAAACCATCCGCTCCATCTGTGCCTACTTCTCTTGATGACATAATCAAAGGTATCACAGATTTGACACTTGAGTCAGTCAAAGCGGAGTTGGTGGGTAAGTTGAAGGAGCAGTTTGCTTCGACTGTGCCTACTACTTCTTCTAGTGCTCCTACTGCACCTAGGAGTGCTCCTAGTGCTCCTAGGAGAGATCAGAGATGTATTTGGTGTGATAGTGTCAAGATTGTGGGAGAGAAGGAAGGAGTCTCGCTTGAAGCTTTCTTGCTTGCACAATGGGGGAAGACACACAAGGGTGGAGGCTGAAAACAGTTTTCCTCTTCTTACTTGTGTAAGCCAAAAGAACTCAAGTACAAAGAAATAGAAGAACCCTATATATGGGTCTCAAACCAAACTCAACTAACTAAGGTGGCATACTAACTGAGCCACGAACTAGAGTAGATAAGGATAGCTATCATGTAGCTATTATTCATGGGCGGTGTACCAAACGCGTCTGCAACTGACAAGTCGGTGACATAAATACACAACGGTCACCCTGGCGTATCACGAGTGGAGCTCGATATCTCAACACTCCCCCTCGAGCTCAATCCCAATTCCTACACACCAAGCAGGTCTCTGAACTTGCGCAACTTCTCTGCGCCCAATGCCTTCGTGAATATGTCAGCTACCTGATCCTCTGTGCTGACATAAACTAGATCAATAAGACCTAGTAAAACCCTCTCTCGCACATAGTGATAATGCACCTCAATGTGCTTTATTCTAGCATGATAGACTGGGTTATTTGCCAAGTGTATACTACTCATGTTGTCACAATAAATGACAACTGGTCCATCTGTAGACTGATGCATATCATAAAGTAGCTTATGCAACCAAGCTACCTCACATGCAGCCATTGCTGCACCCCTGTACTCAGCCTCTGTGCTCGACAAGGCAACTGTAGGCTGTTTCTTACTGCTCCAAGTAACTGCAGCACTCCCAAAAGAGAACACATATCCACTGGTAGATCGTCTATCAGAAATACTACCAGCCCAATCAGCATCAGTGTATCCATGCAACTGTATCTGAACCCCAGTCTCATAAAATAGTCCATACTGCAATGTGGACTTCACATACCTGAGTATGCGTCTAGCTGCATCCAAATGTGGTTTCCTTGGAGCCTGCATAAACTGACTTACCAATCCAACAGCATAGCTCAAATCTGGCCTGGTAATAGTCATATAAATCAAACTTCCTACTATGCGTCTGTACATAGTAGGGTCTTCTAGAAGCTCACCTGCATCTGTGCTCAGCTTCACATTCTGCTCCAAAGGAACTGAAATAGGCTTACAGCCTGTCATCCCATATTTGGACAGCATGTCCAATCCATACTGCCTCTGCAAGAGATGTATCCCACTTGGTGATCTAATCACCTCAATGCCCAAGAAATAACGCAGCTCTCCCAAATCCTTCATCTCAAACTTCTGCTTCAATAGCATTTTCACATGAAGGATATCTTCATCACTATCACCTGTCATAATCAAATCATCAACATAAATGACAAGTAGCATAATACCTTTCTCTGTTTTTCTCACATAAAGTGAGAAATCTGCCTTGGAAATCTGAAAGCCAATAGTGACAAGATACTGTCCTATCTTGTCAGACCATGCTCTAGGTGCTTGCTTCAAGCCATACAAGGCTTTCTTCAACCTGCAAACAAACTCAGGATGAACAGCATTCACATAACCTGGTGGCTGCTCCATATAGACCTCTTCTTGCAAATCACCATGCAAGAAGGCATTCTTTACATCCATCTGATGTAAAGACCATCCCTTTGATGCAGCCATAGCAATGACTGCTCTTACGGTTGCCATCCTTGCAACCGGACTGAATGTTTCTTCATAGTCAATACCATATGTTTGTGCATACCCCTTGACTACTAATCTTGCCTTGTATCTGTTCACAGAACCATGTGCATTGTGCTTCACCTTATAAACCCACTTACAGCCAATTGCATTTTTACCTTTAGGCAAAGGTATCAATTCCCATGTAGCATTTGCTTCCAAGGCATCCATTTCTTCATCCATGGCTTTCTCCCATTTTTCTTTTCCCATGGCTTGCTCAAAAGAAGTGGGTTCTGGTTCCTGTATCACCTTGACCATATATGCATAGTGAATGGCTGTAAATCCATCATATTTCAGCCTATCCACAGGATACCTAACTCTGGTAGACCTGCGCAAAGTGGGTTCACTCCCAGGTGCTCTCAAAACATCCCTGGTCTTCCTTACTCCAGGTGTAACAATAGAAGGAATACCCAACTCATCATCAATGCTCTGTTCTGAGCCACTGGATTCACCATCCACATAAGAGTGACCTGCATTCACATCAAACATGGGCTGATCAACCTTCTCTTTTCCTTTTCGTGATACCTGCATACCACTATCTGCATTACTTTGAGAAGATTCTCCTGATCTCAATCTGCCTGTCCATGGCGAAGAATGTGAACCACTGCTAGAGGACGCTCCAGGTCCACTAATATTTTGTGACTGCTGCTGTGAATTCTGTGCAGCATTACCATTTTGTGCATCTACATCATCAATCACATTTACTGGTTTATACCAGCTACTCATCTCATCAAAAACAACATCTCTGCTCACTGTAAACTTACGAGTAGAAGGGTTATAGCATCTATACCCTTTTTGCTGCAGAGAGTAACCAATAAAGATGCACTTCTCAGCTTTTGGATCCAACTTGGATCTCAACTCATCTGGCACATGTACATAGGCAATGCAACCAAAAATTTTCAAATGAGAAATATCTGGTTTCCTACCAGTATACCTCTCCTCTGGAGTCATTCCATGTATTGCTGCAGTGGGAGTCCTGTTCATTATGTAGACTGCTGTAGCAACTGCTTCAGCCCAATAAAAATCTGGCAAGTCTTTTTCATTGAGCATGGCACGAGATACCTCTCCAATATGCCTGTTTTTCCTTTCTGCAATTCCATTTTGTTGTGGGGTATGACTGCATGAATATTGCTGCTTTATGCCATGCTCCTGCAGGAACCTTGCAAACTCATTTGAGAGGTACTCTCCCCCTCCATCTGACCTTAGGCATTTTATATGCAAACCTGTTTCTTTTTCAACCATAGCTTTAAGAGTTTTAAAATGCCCAAAAACTTCACTTTTCTTTTTCATAAAATACACCCAAACTTTTCTGCTATAGTCATCAATAAAACTGACAAAATAATGACAGCCTCCAAGAGATGCAGCTTTAGTAGTCCACACATCAGAGTGGATTAATTCCAATGGCTTCTTACTCTCTTGAACATGTCTAGGAAATGGTTTCCTTGCCTGTTTTCCAAACTGACAGGCTTCACATACCTTATGCATTTCTGCAACCTTGAACTTAGGCAATCCTGCAACAATGTTTTGGGCCTGCATTGATTTAAGTCGCTGTACATTAACATGACCAATGCGTTTATGCCAGATATCAATATCTGCAACTACACCGGTCCCATGTGCAAACATTGCTGCACTCAATTCAGGCATGTCTGCATCCAATGTAAACATTCTGCCATTCTTCTTTCCTTTTGCTATCAAGCGACCTTTATTTTTCATATCCTCAACAAAGCATCCATGAGGATTAAATCTGACCTGCAAGCCCTGTTCAACCATTTGACCAATAGAAACCAGATTCTTGGTGATATTCGGGACATGAAATACATCGGACAGGTATTTCTTTTTCCCATCCTGCATAGACAAAGGAATTTTTCCAATCTGCACAATCGGATGTGCAGTATCATCACCAGTCTCCACAAATCCTGGTTTTTCCATTTTCCTTGCATCCTCCATCCATTCTGCATGACCTGTCATGTGGTTTGATGCACCTGAGTCAACGTACCATACACCATTGCTTTCTTCTGCACTTGTCACAGAATTGTTCATGTGCTGCACCATGAACAAATGCTCATTTCTGTCATCACCCTGTCTGCTAGAAGATGCATAATTCCCTTGTTGCAGTTTTCCATTCATGATGTCATTCTGCTTTTTATAGCAGTCTTTAGCCATATGACCCATTTTACCACAATAGTAGCATTCAACATTACTGTTTGCATTTTGGCCTCTTTGCCATCCACCACGACCTCTTTGGCTCCCCCTGCCTCTAGAGTTACCACGTCCTCCTCCATAGGACTGGTTTTCTTGAGTTTGCTGCATATTCTGATTTCTACCACGGCCTCCAAATCGGCCTCCTCTACCTCTGCCTCTACCTCTTCCAGCATTTGAGTAGAAGACAGCTTCTTTTGAAGTTCCTCCTGAAGAAGATGCACCACCATTTCTCTGCTCCTCAGAAATTAGAAGAGCAATCAACTCCTCAAAATCAGGAAATCTTTCACGAACTGAAATGGATGTCCGAAACTGTGCATAATCCTTTCCTAGACCATTCAAGGTCACGGAAACTAAATCATCATCTTCCACTGGCGACCCAATGGAAGCAAGTGCATCTGCAATCTTCTTCACCTTCATGTGGTAGTCATTGATGCTCATATTTTCTCTTTGCACATTGTGCAACTCTTGCTTGAGCTGCATTTTCCTGGCTTGTGTATTTGTGCTATACATCTTTGACAGAGTATCCCATGCCTCCTTTGGCGTACTTGCATCTTGAATATGCACAATCATAGAGTCTGAAATGCTGATAGACAGCCAATACATAACTTTCCTGGCTCTCTCATGCCATGCTTTAAATGCCTGCATTTGCTGTTGATTGGGAACATCAGGAAGAACTGGTTCTTCTTCATTTCCTGCAACAAATTCCCAATATCCTTTTCCCATAAGGAAATTCGTCATTCTAAACTTCCATGCTTGGAAGTTGTTCTTGTCAAGCTTTTCAGTGACAATCTGTGAGAGAGAATCAGACGCCATTACAGAATACTGCAAAAAGTTCTGTCACTGCAAAGAACACAGCTTCAGCCTCACAAGGGCAAATCTGCAAAACTGGCGAAGGTGGTATTTGACCACACAGTCACTTCCTAGTGACGATTTTGCATAAACAGGAACCAAGGATGATTCTGTAACTCCCAATGTCTCTGCACATAAGCATACGATGCAATTTCTACAGTAACTTTTCACCGACCTGTAGAACAGTGGCTGCACAGCATAAAACAGGGCTTTTTTCTGAGTGCGTGCAGAAAATTTCCGCCTCCAAAACAGGCCCCGAAATGGCCTCAAATCAAAAAAACAGGGTCGCCAAGAGCTAAAGCTATCTCCCGCAGCATATACTGCCCTCTTGCTTCAGCGCGAAGGGCGTCTCAACCTGAGACAATGCACTCCTGCAATTTCCGGCTGTGCTACCTGCAGAGATCTGCTCCCAAAACAGAAAATGAAAGCAACACTACTCCTCTTACCAGAACACCGCGAGCTTGGCTTGCTTTCTTGAGCTCCTTACCACGAACAAGGCTCTGATACCATGTCAAGATTGTGGGAGAGAAGGAAGGAGTCTCGCTTGAAGCTTTCTTGCTTGCACAATGGGGGAAGACACACAAGGGTGGAGGCTGAAAACAGTTTTCCTCTTCTTACTTGTGTAAGCCAAAAGAACTCAAGTACAAAGAAATAGAAGAACCCTATATATGGGTCTCAAACCAAACTCAACTAACTAAGGTGGCATACTAACTGAGCCACGAACTAGAGTAGATAAGGATAGCTATCATGTAGCTATTATTCATGGGCGGTGTACCAATCGCGTCTGCAACTGACAAGTCGGTGACATAAATACACAACGGTCACCCTGGCGTATCACGAGTGGAGCTCGATATCTTAACAGATAGTACGGAGCATCAGCATTGCAGGGATTGTGACTCTTTCCAGGATGCAAGGAGGCAGAATTTGGTATATTGGGGGCAAGATGGTAAGATTTGGTTGACTGAGACAGGAGCTCCACTTGCTACCAACTTTGGAAAAGGTGGAATGAAGAAGTTAGTGGAGGACATGGCTGCGCGTACTTCTTATGTGACAGCTAGAGGCGATGCTTCTGCATATGGAGTACAGATTGAGAAGGGATCAGAGACTCAGTCAGTGCTATGGACTTATGCTATGGAGACTGCAAACAAGGGAAAAATTCAGCAAACTGTTTTGACTAGTGCTGGCTCTAGCATCAGATCAGAGACAGGTTGGGACTCACCTGTTGACAGGTATTCTATTTATGCTTATTTGGCTAAATCTCATGGTGCAGATGTATTTGTTGAGGAGAAGCGTAAGAGGGATGAAGAAAATCCAAGTGCAGCTAAGAAGACTAGAGGGGGTGAGTTTGTTTCTCCACCTACTGCAGGACCGTCTTCAAGACCAGGGCCAGATCGACAGATGGAGGATGCTCAAAAGAGGGAAAAGAGGCAAGAGCCTAGAGAGAGAAAGCAGCCAGGATTCAGATTGATGTCCGACATTGAGACATCTACAGATATGAAGAAAATCTTTAATGATAAGATACTTGGCAGTGAGGTGACTTTCACTATTTCCGAGATTTTGGGCATCTCAAAAAGAGAGTTTCAGGATCAGTTTCAGGAGGTCCTGAAGAGGAAGAGACATGCATTGGCTACCACTGATACACAGGGAGTTTTGATTGGAGAGTTGGATGAGGATGATGATGAGGTTATGGTTGATAATGCTTCTGTTTTGCCGCAGGTAGAGAAGAGGGTTCAGCCTATGCATTATGCTGAAATTGATGAGCCTGTTTTGATACTGCGTAGTCACTTCTCGCGGAGCCATTGGGCTAGGGCAACTACAGAGACGATGGTAAAGGTTGGAGAGAAACAGGTTCCTTATGTTGCATTGGTTGATCATGGTTCAGAGATTAATCTCATTGTTCGTGGAGTTTATGAGAGTAACAGATGGCCTATGGATGTAGAGCATGGGTGGCGTATGAGAGCCACCAATAACACTGCAGGTGATTTATATGCTGCTTGCCCTAGTGTCAGGGTTTCTATTGGTGATGTAGAGGAGGATTTTCATTTCTTTGTGCAGGATTCATGCTCGTATCCCATAATTCTTGGACAGCCATTCATTACAGAGATGCGCATGGAAACAAAGGTCATGGATGATGGATCTGCTTATGCACGGATTCGCAGTAAAGATGGTATGAGAGCAGTTCAGTTTATGACTGTATGTGTGAACCATGTTAGAAACAGGGATACTCTCAGAGATGCACCCTTGCCCACTGTGAGGGATTCGGGTTTTCATTAGGTACCGCTGTTTCGTGAGACGACGGTGGTACAGAGGAGAGGAGATTGGAGTTCTCGCCTCCTGGCAGCAGTGTTTTCTCCTTCGGTTATGTTGGGATTTTAGCAAACAGTTCAATGAGTTATCAGAAGACTTCTAGGTTGCCTAGAGCTGCCGGGCAGTATATATGCAGGAAGGAGAAAAATTTGAAAAATGTAAGAATTTTGGAGGATGATGAGTACATAGATGGGATGTATGACAGTGTGATTTGTGCAGATACGATGACAGAGATGGGAGATATGCTGAAAACTGATATGCTGAATTGTCATGGTAATGTATTAGTGCAGTCCCTGGACATGTTTCATGAAATTGCAGATTTTATGTCACAGATTGAGTCAGAGGCTGAGGTAACTCAGCGAAGAGTGTTGAGTGCTGAAGAAATTCAGCAAACAGAGTTTCCAGCTGGTTATGATCAGCTTTCAGAGAGACAGAGGGCTGAAAATTTTCAGCCAACAGAGTTTACTGCTGAAATATTTCAGCATTCAGAGTTTGGGGCTGTTCCTATGCAATCCATAGAGCAGAGGGCTGAGAATATTCAGCCATTGGAGTGCAGAATTGCTGATTTACAGCAAGGTTTATGTAATGCATAAGAGCATAATGAAGCCAGGGTTGACACGAAATACAAAACTATGGATAAGAAGGTGAAGCCGGTTGCTGTACCGCTTCCACCTGACAGTGATCAGCAAATAGAGAGGGCTGCTAAACATCAAATTTTGAGGAATCCGGAGCATATTGGTCATAAATTTTCAGCAGAGACACTTGCTGAATTGAAAATTGGAAATGGTGATTTCTTGTTACCCATAGAGAAGCAATGCTTTCAGGAGATGCTTGAGTGTCATGGAAGGGGATTTGCTTTTGTCCCACAAGAGATTGGATGTGTGAATCCTGATATTGTTGCTCCTATGGTCATTTTTACTATTCCTCATATTCCATGGAATCTCCGACCTATTCCAGTGCCTAAAGCACACTTGCCAAAGCTGATTGATTTATTGAATGAGAAAATCAGGATGGGAATCCTTGAGCCTTCATCTGCACCATACTCAAACAGGTGGTTTACAGTTCCAAAGAAGAATGGTACTCTCCGATTTATTCAGGACATGCAGCCAGTAAACAGAGTTACTATCAGGAATGTTGGTATAGGTCCAGTTGTGGATGAGTTTGCAGAGGCATTTGCTGGACGTGCCATCTATTCTTTGGGTGATTTGTACTCAGGTTATGATCAGTTTCAGCTGGCTTTGGAAAGCAGGGACATAACCACCATGAGAACTCCTATTGGGCTTGTTAGGATGTGTACCTTGCCTCAAGGTGCCACTAATTCTGTCGCGCATATGATGAATGCCATGCATAAGGTCCTTCGTGATTACATACCTCAGCTTACTATGCCTTTCTTGGATGATGTGCCCATTAAGGGGTGTGCAGAAGAAGAGAAGAATGAGAGCCTAAATGAGCAGGGATGCAGATGCTTTGTGGCTGAACATATTTCAGCATGTGAGAAGATTTTGGCCAGGTTAGAAGAAGTGAACTTGACACTTTCAGGGCAAAAATCTGTTTTTGGAGTGAATGAGGTTGTCATTGTTGGGCATATGTGTGGATATTATGGCAGGAAACCCTCACCTGATAAGGTGAATGCTATAGGCAAGATTGTAGAGTATTGTTCTACTACTTTAGAGATACAGAGATTCATTGGTGCTTGTGTGTTTTATATGATTTGGATACCTCATTTTGCACACATAGTAGATTGTTTGTATCAGCTGCTTCGAAAGGGGCAGAAATTCTATTGGGATGAGAGCCACACTAGAGCCATGTGGAAATTAAAGAAGTTATTGCAGAATGCTCCTACTCTCAAGAAAGCAGATTATAATTGTGATAGGCCTATTGTATTGACAGTTGACACTAGTCCAATTGGCATAGGTTGGGCTGTGGGTCAAGATGATGCAGATGGAAATAGGTATGCTATTCGGTTTGGGGCGAAAGTCCTAAATGAGAGACAGAGGAGATATCCGCAAATCAAGAGGGAGTTATTGGGAATTGTCACGGCTCTCAAATGTGACAAGGAATACTTTATTGGAGCTTCAGTTGTGGTAGAGACAGATTGCTTGCCATTGATTGGTATGATCACGAGTTGCTCTACTCCGGATATAGCTATGTTGAGATGGATTGCATACATCAAGTCATTAAATCCGGAATTTAAACACATAGCAGGGAAGGATAATCCAGTGGCTGATATGTTGTCTAGAGCCAGGTATGATGATGAGGAGACTCTACTTGCAGAAGAGGATGATGCAAAAATTTTAGTCACTATGGTTGATCATGTTTGTCATGTTTATGATATTGTGGCTTTCATAGAAGAACTCTATGTTGGAGATTGGTTGCAGATTGGCAGGTATCTTAGTACACTAAGCAAAAGAGATGAATGGTCAGATGAAGAGTTTAAGAAGATCAGAAGGAAAGCCTATGGTTATTTTCTCAAGGACGGATTTCTTTGGAAGCATCCGAAGAAAAGAGGCGGATTACCTTTGCGGGTTGTCTGCGATAGAGAGACACAGTTACAGGTGATGAGGGAGTTTCATGAGAGTCCTTGGGCTGGTCATAGAGGAGTATGGGCTACTTATGAGAAAATCAGGGAGAAATATTGGTGGAAAGGCATGTACAGAGATGTTTCTCACTTTGTTGAGACTTGCAAAGACTGCCAGATGTATTCAGTAGTGCGTCATAGAGATGAGCTTCATCCGACCTATCCGCTATGCATTCATTATAAGTGGGTAGTTGATTTGGTTACCATGCCTATGGGTCTATGGCAGATGAGATACATTGTTTTGGCTAGAGAGGATCTTTCTAATCATGTTGAGGGCAGATCTTTGAGAACGAAGACCACTAGTGCAGTGTGTAAGTTCTTATTGGAGGAAATTTTCTGCAGGTATGGTTGTGTGGGTAAGATCACTGCGGATCGTGGTGAATTGGATGCAGATGAGGCTAGGGAGTTTTTCTCTCAGCTAGGAATCAAATTGGCTCTAACCACAGCATACAATCCAGAGGGAAATGGAAAGAGTGAAAGAGGGCATCCGCCGATAGTGAAAGCATTAGCCAAAGCATGCAGGGGACGGATTGGAGAATGGCCAAGACTTCTACCATTTGCTTTATGGGCTGATCGTACGACTCATAGTGTTACCACAGGATATATGCCTGCAGAGTTGATGTATGGTCAGAAACCTGTTATGCCGATTGAGACTTATGCTTTGACTTGGTCAGTTTTACCTTGGCAGGAGGATTTGACGAGAGAGGAGCTCTTAGCTCTTCGGATTCGACAGTTGGAGAGGAGACCTGAGGATATTCAGCTAGCTATTGACAGGTTGAAGGTTACTAGACTAAGAAATAAGGACAGGTTTGACAGCAGGCATCGCTTGCGGCCTAGAGCAGTAGAAGAGGGAGATTGGGTATTGGTCTTTGATAGCAGCCTTGAAAATCAGCATACTGCACTTCGGAAGATGGTGAAAAGATGGTTTGGGCCATACATAGTCAGACATGTCTTTGATAATGCAACATATGAGCTGACAGAATTGGATGGAACAGTGCTTAGAGTGCCTATTGCTGGAAAAAGAATCAAGATTTTCAAGAAAAGAGATGATGAGGATTATGCATTGGAAGAATTTTCGAGAGAAGAGCAACGACAAGAAACTCCAATGGAAGAGACAGATGATATGGCTGAAAATCTTGTTGATCTACCGGAAATGCATATCGATGAGCTTGATTTATTTGTGGATCTTGATGATAATGATCATGGGTAGTTGGCCCATCCGGAGGATGCACAGGATTAGAGGGGGTGGATGCCGTATTGCTGCGCATTCGAGGTGTGTAAACCACCCAAAAGTTGTGCATGGGATTTGGTACTTTGTACATATTTAGTTGTTGTGATTACATTTATTCTCAGCGTATGAGTATTGATGCTCACATGAAGGGCTTCACTTCAGAAGTTTTTGTTAATAGCACACTTATTAGTATCTATGGTAAATGTGGCGCTTGTAGCCCCTTGGTGGGCAACTCTCTTGTGGATATGTATGGGAAATTTGGCTCCCTTGCGGAAGCGCATCATGTTTTCAACAACTTACCCATTCGTGATGCAGTCTCTTGCCTCAGCTTTATGTTGGAAACAAACTGGTAGACATGTATGGCAGAAGTGGCTTACTTGCTGAAGCACACCGTGTCTTTGACATGCTGCCAGTTCATGATGTAATCTCATGGAATGCATACATTTCAGGATACGCTGAACTTGGAGCTTGGGGGATTTCTTGAAATCTTTGTAGGATCACTGTCTGCAGGACTCATTGTTGGTGATATTGCAAATATATCAAATACTGAAGAAAGTTTCAAACGATGGTTTAATTTTCGGGAGGAGTTTTTCCTCCTGTTTTTACTGCCTCCAATTATTTTCTTTCTTTTCAAACTTTGGTGCGATCATCACCTTTGCTGTTTTGGGAACATTCAATGGTCACAGGAATTCTGGTGCACCTTGGGGGCCTTTTATTTCTGATGTACATGACAGTGGTGAAGGTTCGACATCATCCAGCTGCCAAGCACAGTCTTATTGCAGGATTCAGAGGGTCTAAAAAAAGAAAAAGCAAAGCCACGGATGGCTATTTTGGAAAAAGGAGGCTTTTTGAGGAGAAACTGAAGGAAGAGATTTTTGTTAAAGGATGCTGTGACAGAAATGACGAAGGACAGAAGAACGACGTGCGGGGTGAAGAAGAACCAGGCTGCAGGTGCTGATTAGTGATATAAGCCTTGCAAGTGTTGGCCTCTGCTTCTACAAGCTGGCTGCGGCATATGGGCTATTATGGCTTCTCAAAATATATGCCGTTCCTCTGTTAATTGTGAATGGGTTTCTTGTTCTCATCACATTCCTTCAGCACACACATCCTGCCCTTCCTCACTACTCTGAGGCAGAGTGGGAGTGGCTGCGTGGAGCGCTCTCGACAGTGGATCGTGACTATGGGATCCTCAATCACATGTTTCATCACATAACATGCACTCACGTGGCTCATCACATATTCTCTACAATGCCACACTATCATGTAGCTGAGGCAACTAAGGCAATCAAGCTTATATTGGGCAACTATTACAAGTTTGACAGCATCTGATTATTATTCAGACAGAGCTCGCAAGAGAGCACGAAGGAAGAAAGGAGGATGGTACTCTGCACTGGACGAGGGAAGAAGAGGAGTTCAGGATGAAGAAAATAGGGGATGATGAGGGAAGAGAAGGACGGACAGGAAGACGAGTAACCGAGGAGCTCTGCAACTGCGAAATTGGTTTTCTCTGCAACTGCTGAGTTGTGGGCTTGGACTGAAGTCGACTGGCAGGGAGTTGAAGGCAGAGCTTGCTTTGCTGAGGGTCGACAACGTCATCGGCGGTGCTCCTAACACGCTATCCAAATCTTGACTCAGAACCAAAAAGCTGAACTCTGTGCCTGCTGTAGATGATCGCTTTGATGGAGCTCCGATTCTGCAGAAGAAGGGGAAAGGTTTCTCTATGATCGAAACAGTACCACAGAGAGTGAGTGAAACTGAAGGTACTGAGACAATTCATGGCACGAAACTTCAGGGACAAGTAGAAAGACGCTTTTTGCAGGAATCAGAAATTTGTGAAGTGGCTATAGAAGGGTGCTGAATTCAATGTGTAAAGGAATAGAGTATTTGAAGATTGTTATGCGAAGGAAAAATGGTTCTTTGCGGTTCGACTAGGAGGAATAGGATAACGGAGAGGTCATCGACTGAATTTACAGGGCGAGTTCTGTGACTGTGTGGAGAAATAGTTTTGGACTTCAAGTTCGAAGGTACTCTGCTGCTTGAATGAGTGCTTTGGGAAGAGATGACTGGAAAGAAGACTGAATGCAGCTGAAGTAGATAAAGTCACGGAAGATGACAGGAGGTGAAAAAGGGATGAAGCATCATATAAGAGGGGTACAAGATCGATTAAAGCTCTGAGTACAACTTCAGAGATCAACACTTGAAGCGAATTGTAGAACAGAGCTCTCAGAAGTTTTTTTTTATCCTCAAAGAAACAAATTGTGATCTGTTCCTGCCTGGAGGTCCTTAGGCTCTATCCGACCGACTTCGTCTTCGTCTTCTACATCAATTCGAAGGATAAATAATTGCTAAGGCTCCTCATGGAAATGTCTATGTTGTCAAGAGTCGTTCTGATTGGAATAATAAGCTTTTCGAAGCCTATACAAATGGAAAAGCAGTAGTAGTTGATTTTACTGCAAGTTGATGTGGACCTTGTAAATTCATGGCTCCTATTTTTGCTGAATTGTCCAAAAATGTATTCCCATATAAAAAAAAAAATCAGAATGTTGCTGTTGTTAAAGAAGAGGAAGGAACTGAATTTTTAATGCAGAAAAGAGAGTCTCACAAGAGCTTTCATCTTTGGTTGATCGCTTGCATCAATTTCTGAAAACACTTGACAATATTCATCAGTGGAAGGAGGTTTATTTAACTCTTGGAAAGATATCTGATTTTGAACGAAAAGTGTTATTGAGAGGATGAAGCTTAAATTGCTTTAGTTGCTTGCACTATGGCTTAAGTGGCAAACTGAAGTGGATAAACAGAGTGCTGGAAGCACATCTTCAGGATTTCAGAATTTCTGCTGACAAGCTGATATGATTGATAAAAATTGTTTTTGACCAAATGTGGATAGGCAAAAGATGACGACGCTCGAGTGATATCTTCTATTCTGGAATTTAACAAGGACTTCTGTGGTTGCGACATTGCTTTCACGAATCCTTCGACAGCGGTTAAGCGTGCGCTCCCACTACAAAAGCAAGAACAACCAAAAGAAAACTCACAAAGTAATCCAAATAAGTCTTGTGGCTGCCACTCCCTAGATGATGCACAACTCCTGCCTCCAATCATGCCCTCCCTGCCTCTCATTGGGTGCTGCCATCATCCTAGAGAATCTGAGGCCTCCTCCTTAAGTCTTTGCTAATCCTTTGCATCTAGCCACTCCGGCTTTGAGGCACCACTCTTAATTGCCTTGCATGCATCTAATCATCTATCTGACATGTATGCATACATATGCTCCATCATCAACCTAGTGGAAAACCTCTTTGTCACCATAGGTATCGCAAACTCCTCATGCAAAGATGCTACTACATAGTCCTTGCTTCCCTCTAGCACATTATTGCAATGGACCAGAACATTGTGCCTAAATACTTGTTGGCACAACTCTCTCATGTGAGACATCACCCTTCTCCCTTTATCGATCATGATCACAACACCTATCTTCTTATCTCTAAGATATTCGTACCCTATTGGGATATGCATAAGGTGTGGCCTCTCCCACATGCAACCATGATTCTAAGCATAACTAGGAGACCTTATACATCTAGCATACCTGCAGGGTTAGTATCTCTCAGAGTAGTACCCATAGGGGTGCCACCTACTGTGGATGACTGAGTGAAACCCAGAGTCACACGAGTAGATGCCCCTACAGGTGTGACAAATCCTGGAGGTGACAAGTATCCACTAGACTGATGAGACGGAGACATTACATCCGTACCTCCACAACACCCACCTGAGCCACCCTCTCTAGAACTTGTATGAGAGTGAGGAGTAGTAATCCTCTCTGGAATCGACTGTGGGCTCACAACATCTACATCTCCACACCATCTCCCAAAACCACTCTTTCCATGAGGGGCCAGTCTAAAGCGTCAACCTCACCTATTGGAGATTGAAGCATTGGAGGATGCTGGCTTGACGATGTCTGTGAAAAATCCTCATTCACCATATCTCTAAAGTAGGTGTAGAGGCGATCAACCATCGAGACCCAGGGACCGCTTTATTGCTTCAAGAGTTCCAAGCCAAGCACTAATGGCTACCTCTCACATAGTCGACACACTCTCCATCTCTACGAGTGTAGTGAGCTTACCTGCATGCCCGATCGAGTTACCTCCTCTCTTGAGTACTCGGTAGCTCCACAATCCAAGTGCAATCTTCAAGCGAGCTCTAGCCTAGGCCCTTTTTCCCATTGTCTTCCTATCTTCCTAGCTTCCTTTCTACCACCCATCTACCTTTACAAATTGCATGGGTGAGAGCTCGGCACTCTTAAAATAAATCATGGTGTGCCCTGCACTCTTTTACAAAAGTATTGACTTGCGCTTTTTCTTGTGCGCCTTTCTCCTTGATTTAGGATTTTTCTGCACTTCTTATGTTTCCATATTTTGCTTGGTGCGCGTTCATCTTCCGTTTCACTTTTGTCTTGGCCTTGTCTTCTGATTTAGATTTTTTGGCTTTTCCACCTTGTTCATTTGAGGGTTAACATTACCCACCTCCTAGACAAGTCCGAGTCCCATGGCACTCACCGTCATAGGTAGCAAGCTTTGGCATGCACCGAAGATATGGGTGGAAGGGACATATGTGATTTGCCTTGGAGGAGTTTTGGTGGTGGTGCGGATGAAGGTCGTTGGGGCACGTTGTTGGCCCGGGTGGCTAGTGGTAGGGTTGTTGGAGTTGGTGCTAGGGCTATTCATGGTTGGGAATTGCATTGATGGTGGACACATGTGTTGGTTTTTGGGGCTTTTGCACTTAATGATTCTTTGGTAGGTTTGTAGGATGATAATGAATAAGAATTCAGAGTTGAGTGTTGATGAAGAGTTGACAGTACCTTTGTTGGAGTTTGCAATACCTAGAATTGAAAACCTTTATATGTGGTCTCTCCCTGGGGGTAGTGCTAGTCTTCTTATTGTACACAAGATGTAGTTTGATTAGGTTGGGAGACAGGTTGAACTCTAAGCAAGTTGAGAGTATTGGCCTGCACTTGAGGACCCAAACTGTGTATATATTGTGGTGTATATATTATGTGAGTGCTCATGCATACTTAGATATTACATAGTTAGAAGACCGCTAGTCTGGTTCCTCGTAGCAACATGTGGATGAAGCAAAGTTGTCAATGTTGAGGAGAAGTACACATGAAGGTGTATGAGACACCCTTCGCGGTGTGACAACACAATGTAGCATAATTGAACACATTGACACCTAGCTTTTGGTAGTTGGTAGAGCTACTGGGCTTGCTCGATGAGTACGGTGTACTTTCCATGGCCGTTCATGTGTTACTTACCACGATCGCTTGCAATGGTACGGAAGTGAAATGCAAAAAAAGAATCATGCAAGTGGGTCAAGGTGATAGGTCTAACCATAGGCCAGACAACCTCTATCGCTTGCAATGGTATGGAAGTGGAATGCAGAAAAGGAATCGTGCAAGTGGGTCAGGGTGATAGGTCTAACGAGACAAGCTCCTTAGGTATGTCCTGCCTTTGATGTGCCCTGAACAATTGTGGGGGATGTGTAAAGGGGCTAGGGGATTAGGGACAGAGCCAGCCGACTGAGGTCACTGGACACACCCGATTTGAGGACCTCTAGGTGTTGTGCTGTGATTGTGAGTGCTTTTTCTTTTTTGTGGCTTTGTTACTTTTGTTTCTTTTCTTCTCTCATTCTCTTTTTTTTGTGGGAAATAGAACCATTGCAATATGTTGAGGCTATCAGCCTTTCATTTGGACTAGGAAATGTAGAGAGTCAAAGGCTGTGAAGGTGGATGTTACAATGATGATTACGTTACTAGCCTCGTTGAGAGAGGAACAGTTGTGGAGATGGGGAGATACACCTGAGATTTCACAAAACCTCTTTGTAACATGTGACATTGATACAATTGAGGTAACAACTGTCGTGAGCCAAATGTAGAGTGTGACCTAAAAAGAGAGAGTAGCCAATGACTATGCTTTGGACCATGCTCTTTGTTCCTAGTATTTCTCTTGCTTTTTCTGTGATGGCTCCTTGTGGGGTTGGTGGTCTTGTGGCATTTTGGACATTGAACGCTTTTGTATAGAGATATGTGCATCCTGTATCCACTTGACAACTTGTGAGGATACATGCAAGTCATTTGTTCAATTATAATGAATAGGTGCAACACAAAGAGACATCACTCATCAAAATCCCATGGTGTTGACTTAGATGCATATCACATGTGCTTGATTTTTGTTAAAGTCGTGAAATATATTAAAAATAGATATAAAAAGTTTGCACAATTGGAGAGTCTACCACTTTTAACCATCTAATGACAAAAAGTTGTGGCCAGAGAGCACTTGATAAACATTTTATAGAGCATAGGGCTATTCTATTTGTATGAGGCAGGGTAAGTTTGGGTAATAAGGTGACGTGGGCGTTGTTGGTGAGGGGCTCCTATCAAGCTGGGCATGGGAGATATTGAAAGGTGAGAAGGATCGAAGCTTACTTAAAAGTGAGCTATGGCAGAGATCAAGAGCAAGAAGAGAGGAAGGCATAAATGGGAACTCCAACAGTCACAATGTGTAACCAGGCCTTCCTTTATTCAAATTGTCACTAAAAGAATAAAGAATAAAGTGATGGTGATGGGCGCCCGCCACCTGCAATGTGCAATGGCGGGTACTGTCAGTGTAGTAATACACGAGCGGCTAGGCAGAGGAGCCTTTACCCCCAACAACCTCCCACTTAAAGGCGAATCTGCCCCAGTGAGGAGTGAAAAGAAAAAGAAAAGACAATACAATGTACACATGTACAACATGATGAGGAAAAATGTCATCTCATCTAATGCCCATCAATCTCCTGAGGAAGGCAAAGCACTCATCAGTAGTGAGGCTTTTCGTGAGCAGATTTGCAAGATATTCGTCAGTGGGAATCTTGACAAGGTTAACAGACTTGTCCTCCACGAACCCACGTATGAAGTGATACCTCACCTCAATGTATTTTGTCTTCGCATAGAAGACCGATGAATTCTTGGCTAGCTGAATAGCACTCATAGAATTGGAATGCAGCATATGAAGTGATACCTCACCTCAATGTATTTTGTCTTCGCATAGAAGACCAATAAATTCTTGGCTAGCTGAATAGCACTCATAGAATGTGAATGTAGCATAGGTATAGTATCAATCCCGAGGTCATGAACCAAACGACCCAACCATATGGCCTCCTTGCAAGCCTCAATGGCTACAACATACTCGGCCTCAATGTGGTAGAGAGAGCTATATACTTTTGAACCCTAGACATCCAAGAGACAACACCACGAGCATAGGTGAATACATAGCCAGAAGTGAACTTCCTACTATCTGTATGTCCTACATAAATGGAGTCTGTGTACCCCACAACTCCTGTATCTTGGCTGTTATAGCAAATACACATACATGTTGTGCCCTTCAAGTATCTCATGATACCCTTCATGACATCATAATGCTTCTTGCCAGGTGTAGCCATATAGCATGCCACAACACCAACTACAAAGGCAATATCTAGACGAGTGGCTATCATGGCATACATCAAACTGCCCATAGCTGATGCATAAGGGATCTTGGGCATCTCGACCATCTGCTCATCTTTCTGCGGACAATCGGCCTATGAAACCTTCACATAAGAAGGTAATGGATAGCCAATAGGATTCACATCCTGCATGCAGAAACGCTCAAGGACTTTATGAATGTACTCCCTTTGTGAGAGGTAGAGTAGTCCCTGATGCCCATAGTGCTTAATGGGCATACCAAGAATGTGAGAGGCCTATCCCAAATCCTTCATCTCAAAGCTCTTCTTCAACTGAGATTTAAGAGCATCTAGCTCATCATGAGCTTTTTTTGCTATTAGCATATCATCCACATAAAGTACCAAAATAAGCAAGGAGCCATCATGGGCTTTCTTTGTGTAAAGACACTAATCCATAGCACTCCTGCTGTAGCCCTGTGAGTGCATAAAGGCATCAAACTTATGATACCACTCCCTAGTCCTTACTTCAAGCCATAAAGACTTTTCTTCAACTTGCACACTAGGTGCTCCCTGCCAGGTTTTGCAAAGCCCTTAGGCTGCTCCATGTACATCTCATCATGCAAATCCCCATGCAAGAATACTATCTTGACATCCATCTGATACATGTCCAAGTCAAGTTGCACGACTAAGACCAAAACTAAGCGTAGGGTGGTCATCTTGGCCACAAGAGAAAAGTCTTCATCAAAGTCAACTCCATGCTCCTGTTTAAAACCCTTAGCAAAAAGTCTTGTCTTATAAGCTGGCTTGGGGTTTCCAGGGGTACTTTTCAGCTTGTACACCCATTTGCATGGCAAAGCCTTCTTGCCCTGAGGCAATGCAACCAAATCCCAAGTCATATTTTTATGCAAGGAGTCTATCTCAGATTGCTTAGCCCTCTCCCACAGGAGTGACTGTCACCCCTATGCATAGCGTCATCATAGGTCAGAGGCTCTCTTGCATCTATAACCAAGACATAATGCATCGAGGGCTCAAATCTATCAGGTGGACATCTATCCCTAGTAGACCATCTCACGGCAAGCTTTGTGGCCGGCCCAACATCCTAGCCATGTGTACCAACTACTGCTGTAGGGTATCCAACTGGCTGTGCAGGAACACATGGCTCCTCTTGGAATATAACCTTGCGTATCTCTACCACCCTCTCAGGTTGCCTATGCATCTTGTCTTCATGGAAGACTACATCATGAATATGGATGACTTTCCGTGCTTGCGGATCCCAGAGGCGATAACCCATCTTGCCTGCATCCCCATAGCCAAGGAAAATGCATTCAACACTCTTTGGATCCAACTTAGTATGCTTGTCTTTGGGCACATGGCAGAATGCCTCACATCCAAAGACACGTAGATGTGCGTAAGATGGAGGTTTCCCAGTCTATACCTCATACCTCCTCGACAACCTGGAAATCCAAACCACTAGAAGGTGATCTATTTATGACATGCATAGTTGTACTGAATGCCTCAGCCCAAAAGCTCTGTGGTAAGCCGGCATGGCTAAGCATACTACGTACACGCTCCTAGATGGTTCTATTCATCCACTCAACCAAACCATTCTGGGGTGGGGTATAGGGGGCGCTCAACTAACGCTTAATACCCCTCTTGTCACATAGTTGCTCAAACTCACGTGACACATATTCTCCCCCATTGACAGTCCTAAGGCATTTCAGCCTATGCCCACTCTGGTTTTCAACAAATGCAAGCCATCTCTGAAGTACAACCAATACATCTGACTTAAGCTTAATGGGGTAAGCCTAGACTTTACATGAAAAATCGTCAATGAATGTCACAAAATACTTGGCACAACCCATAGACTGACAGGGCGTGGGCCCACAAACATCTGAATGTACTAGTGTCAGGGGGTCACTCATGCATGTCCTACCAAACTTCTTATGCGTATTCCTAGTCTGTTTGCCATAAAGACAATGTTCACATGAATCAAAACATGCGTAGTAAAGGGGTGGTAAGTTCTGCAAACCAGAAAGCATTTTCATTCCCTTCAAGGACATATGGCCCAAACATGCATGCCAAAGAGATACATGTGGGATGGAACCCATCGACAAAACATGGTCAACAGAGAACCCATCAACTATAAGAGGATAGAGGCTGCTAGCTTTGGCACCTCTAGCAAGCACAAGTCTGCCACAGATGATCTTCCAGGCAGAATCCCCAAATGAAACATGAAATCCAACATCATCAAGCTATCCTGTAGACATAAGACTGAGTGTAAGAGCAAGTACATGACGTACATCTTGTAATAGAAAAGTATTGCAAATAGAGAACTATAGCCGTACATCCCCAATGCCAACAATGGCAAGTGACCTGTCATCATCCAAGAGAACTGAACCAGAGACAGTGTGGTAGGAGTGGAACCACTCATGGCATGGTGTAACATGAAATGAAGCACTAGAATCCAAAATCCAACACTGCACATACATAGAGTGAACATCAGTCAATGACGTAGCATCACAAGAAGTAGCTACAAGTATGTACTCCCCATTGGAGTCATCAGTCTGCATGACATTTATCTCCTTAATTTTCACATTAGATTTCGCAGGCATAATGTTGCGATCGGAGGACTTTTCCTGTACTTTGTCTTTCCCCTTCTCTTTGCGCTTTATATTGCGCAATTCATGACATTGTAGGTGTATATGACCCTTCTTGCCGCAATGATGACATGTCATATTAGCATTTCTCCCAGAGACTTGCTACATGACTTACCACGTGACTTAGACCTAGACTTCTGCGGACGAGTCTTTGCCATGGCCATTCCCACGGTCATTCTTGCCATTACCATCTCTGCCTCTAACAATCAAAGCATGTGACACATGAGAGGCATCCAAGTTCTTACGATTGATCTCTTCCTACAGAAGAGCACTCTCTATATCAGGCAAGCTCAAAATAGTAGCAAGAGCACATAAGGCAGTGCCAAATACATCCCATGACTCACTTAGAGTCCCAAGCAAAAACAATGGAGTAACCTCATCATTAAAGGTAATACCCTGCGAAGTTAAGTTCTTGAGAATAGCATGGAATTGGTTCAAATGAGCATACATTGTCATATTCTCCTTCATGCATAGGTCCATAAGCTGCTTCAGCCAATACATCTGACTTGCTGGACTTTTCTTGTCATAGAGGTTCTTAATTTTATCCCAAAGCTGCCAAGCACTCTGTGCTTCCTCAACCACATTGTAATGCACTTGTTCAGTGAGAGACAAGATGAGGGTAGACATGCATAACTCATCAAGCTCATCCCATTCATCATCAATCATACTATCAGGCTACTTGCCATGCATCTTTAGTGGCTTTGTCTGCAATTTTTGCACCAATACCTGCCAAAATTTGCTTTTCCAATAGGCTTAATTCGTACCATCAAGCTTACTGATGTTGAAGATAGCACTGTTAGTGGAAGAAGAACCCATAATGCAATCCAAAACAGTGTAGAAAGCTCAAAATTGCTTGCTCTTTTCTGCTATAAATAGCCAAAATACCACCAAAACCAAGGCAAAATGACCACGAACTGATAGCTAACGATGCTGCCCACCAAGTACCATCAAAAGTACATAAAATCATGACCATCAAAAGTACATAAAATCAGGATGATTCAACATGAAAATTCCACATCAGTCCATATATAACTGCTTGCTGTAATAAATTACAGCCAAGTACAATGAGAGCAAACTGTAGGCAAAATCAATGCACCAAGTCAACCACTGACTATCAAAGCATAACCAACATCAAGTGGGCATAAATAAACATATGATAGTCATACAAACATCGAGCAAACACCCAAGCATGTCAAACAAATCCATCAGTAAGCTGGCACACCCCCTGTGTAATAGGGCAAATTGTACACAACACTGGCAAGACTTGACACAAAGAGGTGGATGCTCAGGGAGTGCGAAGCCCAAATCAACCCAAGTACATATATGCGGACCATGGCATATCGACCATGCAACATCCAAGTGAAGAAGATCCCTATCTCAGAAGACTCAAGCTCAATAGCATAAACCACCTACTCAATGTTTGTTAAGCATCCAATGATGCTCCCACTAGCACAAAATCCATATAGATCAAGCCAAGAAGCTCAAGAAAGGCATATGAGAGCACCAGTGACGAAAGATCCAAGACCAAACATCAATAAGACATCATGAGCATATAGGCTCTGTAGCCTCCAAATAGAGCATCCATAAACATCAACTATATCCCAAATACAACTTTGGCAAGCCAAGAAATATCTCAAGTAAGTTTTGGGAATCCAGATGCAAGCCAAGACAAGGCACTAGTAGCAATCGGCTTCAAACAATGTAACTAGCACGTAATAGTGGCATCGGCCAAGCATGTTAAGACCGGTCAGACATAGGTAACATACATGCCATATATGTACATCCAAGGCAGAGCATCAAATGCATTCCAAAGCCAAGCTCAAGATCAAATGAAGTTTCAGAATCAAAGACAAGCTCGATGTCATACCTTGAAGGCCAATACTTTATTGCATATCCCAAAGACATAGCCCGAAACCAATAGGCATAACCAAACATGTAGTAATAGGCTTCAGCCCACTATTGTACAACAGTGATTTACTATTCAAAAATGAGTATTTTCAGCAAGAAATCAGTCCAAAATGATGGCATAACATGTGCCTTGCATCCCCCAAAGAATCGGGCATTAATATGTACCAAACTAGTTGAGTAGAAGTGCCCAAGAAAGAATAGCATTAGATGCTAATGTTGCTTCTGCATAACATGACTGTGTGACTAATGTAAATAGTCCTAGGAATGTACAGATCAGACCCAAATCTTATGCCAATGATCAAGGAGGCTTCAAGACATGTTAGAGATCATTGCCAAGTGCATTGCCAAGCCCGAAGAAGCATGACATAGCCATCAGTGAGGAGTAGGTGAGCTACTGTAGTATGCTATCCAGATCAGCCAAAAAATGATGCAAATTTTTTTATGTTTGCTTCTGCTATTGTGCATCCACGTGGCCTCAATGGTAGTGGTTAGAGGCTCCAGGGGGTGCCTAGGGAGGCACACAACAAGCCTCAAGTGCCCAAATGCAAGATGGAGCAAGATACAAGCTCCAAGGATTTGCCTTGATTGACAACAACCTGAGAATTGAATAAAAGCACTAAAAGAACACTTCAATACCTTTGTAGCAATGCCCTGAGGGTGCCTCAATAGGTCAGGAAGGTGCTTAGGAAGCCGAGGAGTGATGAGAGCTCAGGAAGATCGGCTATGGCTACCGAGAAGGAGACCCAATGCTGTAGGCATTGGAATGGAAGCTAAAAATGCATGAACCAAGCTCGAGAAGTTGGGAAGCCTTGCTATGACACCAGTTGAAAGGTGAGAAGGATGGAAGCTTGCTTGGAAGTGAGCTATGGCAGAGAGCAAGAGCAAGAAGAGAGAGACACAAATGGGAACTCCAACAGTCACTGTGTGGCTAGGCCTTCCTTGATTCAAACCGACACTAAAAGAATAAAGAATAAAGTGACGGTAATGGGCTCCTGCCACCTGCATTGTGCAGTGCCTGGTACTATCAGTGTAGTAATACACGGGTGGCTAGGCAGAGGTGCCTTTACCCCCAATAGATATTGGCTAGGATCCAAATGGTGTAGTCCCTGGCCGCTGCCATTTCAAGAATACTTTTAAATAATTCATCAAATTCCCTCATGTTTTTAGCTTCCTTCTCTTCCCTTGAGCACTTAGTGCTCGAGCGTTTGGTGAGGGCTTGCACAGTAGGGGTTGCCACCCCCTAGGCGTTCTGTTGAGCCTCTGCCCTCGTGACTTGGGGAGTTTTTGGCTTGCGTCCTGGGCAGTGTTGCTTGGGGCCTCGTTTCGGTGCATACCTCATAAGGGTAGGCACATAGTGTTCTAGTGGAGGCTCTTGTGCCATATGCTCTCTTCTGTGGCGTAGAGCTTCGTTGCAGGCCAACTATGTTGTGTGCTCCAAAACAGATTCCTGTGGAGGGATTTGCAAAATGTGAACCAAGGGTTAGGCCTTGAGGCATGATAGAGCTATTCGCTTGAAAGGAATTAAACAATGGGTTATCAGGCACATATGACAAAGAGGGGCGATGCAAGGCATGCAATATTTGCTGTAGAGGATCCGTCCCTGTGATGATATTTGTCTTGGTTCAACTGTGGGGCACATTCTAGCCGGTAGCAAATTTTTGCCTATGCCAAGTTGCTTGGAGTGGTTGTGAAGGAGTGGGGTAGGGCTTGTCCCTAGAATGATAAATCAAAAATGGGGGAAAGCGTGTAGAAGGAGACGATGCCCCATCTACGTCCTCGGGGGTGTTGGTCAAGGCTTTGCATGGCGGTGGTGAGGGCTACATGCCCTCCCCCGGAGGTGGGAACGGTCACACAAATTCTAGACATGTGGTGAGAGGAGGACCTGAGGAGCTCAGCCTGTCAAACCCAAACTTTTCTCCCTGCGCTTGACTATCATTGCTTGTGTGTGTTGGTACTATCTATGCACAGTCTTGAAACTCATTTTTCATTTATGTACACGTTTATGAATCCATGCCACTACGTGAGGATAAAAACCAATTGTAGAACTGAGGATTATATTGGAGTGTGGCACATGCATCCAGTACTCGTGGCAGCCTACTTAATAACAACATGTATTTTGCAACATCGAGTATCATGGTACCTTGTCCAAGTCTACTCGCAACATGTAGCTCCTCCTTAGTGAGAACCTTATCAGGTAGAGAGTTCTCTTGGCTAGTTTCGGCGAAGTCCATACCTTGAATAGTAGTCAATACTTGGAAGGAAGTTGGCACCACATAGGTTGTGTCTCTTTGAGATCGCCATTTGCCCAATCTCTCCTCTGAGACCCCATCATAATCTGGGCTCCTAGTTCGGCCATTGTAACGTGGATTTCAAGTCAATGTTCTTCAAATTGACTTTGACCCTTTGATTGTTTCTTAAGTTGCTCTATCTCTAAGAGATTCGGCAAAGCACTTCGTTGAATGCCACAATTAAGCGTAGTTCGTCGGCCTCCTTGTCAGAGAGGAGTTGCATGCGCTTATGTAGGAGTGTGTCATAGTGCTCATTAAGAAATTCTTGCTCTTCCTAGGATAGAGGACATGGCAAGTATTCCTCAAGCTGCTCCTTAGGGAATGTGCCC
This sequence comes from Lygodium microphyllum, assembly GCF_053477565.2. Lineage (NCBI taxonomy): Eukaryota > Viridiplantae > Streptophyta > Polypodiopsida > Schizaeales > Lygodiaceae > Lygodium > Lygodium microphyllum. The sequence goes on from NC_141162.1 coordinate 104,628,457, forward strand.
ATGTCTCCAAGGATGTCGATGTGTGTGAATAATTTGAGTTTAGCATCCAACTCGACCAAGCACTATGTGACACTTCTATGTTCTATGAAGGCTGGCTTGGTAGCCATCTCTTGCAAGGTTCTAGGATTTTCTGTAGGCTTTAGCATAGCTAAGGGCTTGGGTCTAGATGAGCAAGTTTGGTCAATGCTAGGATTGCTTATATCCTTGAGGTTTTCATGTTTCTCCTAAGGCTTTGTTGCTATTGTGTCATGGTTTCCCTTGGATGTGACTGGTGTAGTTCTGTCAACCTATTGTGACAGTGTTGTATCCACTCTCTTGATTGGTCAATGTAAGTTCTATTGTTGGTGGATTGAGTGTTGCGAGCAACCGTTGATGATAATGGTTGCTTTGACTTATCAAAACACACGGATGTGTTTGAGGTTTCACCACTATTAGGAGAGATAGCCATGGGTTCCTTAGTGAGTGGACTTGATGCTTTATTCCCAGGCCCTTCCATGCTCTTGGTCTCTGTCTTCTTGGTGTCCCCAACCACTTGTAACTGCTGTTGTTTTTGTTGTTTTCCCCTCTTTTTCTTGGTCAATGAAGGTGTATCCCTTAAAGACTCAGGACCCTAAACTAGGTCAACCGTTGATGTGCTTGGTTGGCCTTAGCTTTCTCTTTCTCTGGTGTGTCCTCATGGGATGTAGCTACGACATGCTGGATAGCCTTGCTAGGTTGGTTGGTCAGATGTTCCATCTCCTTGGCCACATCTTCAAGAGGTTTCTCCTCAAGCCTAGGCTTGAGGTGCTTCAACAATGCTAGAGGTGTCAAGGATGTTGCTTGCGACACCTCTTCCAATGGGTGAATTGCTAAGGACACATTTTGCAAGAGGCATCATCATGACCAAAGGCTGTGGTGATTGTTGTGATTTTTGATTGGAAGTAGCAACAACTAGCTCACTGGACTGGCCACTATTGGTAGACTGCAGTGTCAAATCCTTAAGCAGATCAGAAGTGGCCATGTCTTTTGTTGCCCTTTGCACATTCACTTGTGCAGATCAACGAGCTAGTCGCAATGGATTGCACAGGCATATCCTTAGGCTAAGAGCTAAAGGTGGTGTCATGTTCCAACTCTTGGAAATTTGGAAGCTTAGATGGTGACAGAGATTGGGATTGAGTAGCTGCACTTGACGACTGCTGTTGTGCTTCTTGCGTCTGTTTACGAAAAGAGGGTGTAGGAGACTTGGTACTCCTAGGTGGACTTGGTACTGACTAGGATATTTGCTCGTGGCTGTTAGATAATTACACCAGTTGCTTTGCTGAACAGTCAACCTTGCCATGAGAAATGTTGTACTAAAGACGCTCGTTATCCTCTTCTAAAATCAAAGGCTCCTTGGGCACTAGTGGCTTTTGTGTACACTTGATGGGTACATATGATATGCACTTGTTAAGCATGCTAGGCTGAGGATCTACCCTTCGAATAGTATCGTTTAGATTTCCTCTTGCACTTCTTTGCTCTTGATAAGTCCTGGCCCTCAGTTGACAGAGGTGGTTTAGCAGGGAGTTTTGGTACCCAAATCCATTGGTTACCTGCATGATACCCTTGAGCACGTAGCAACGCTTTGGATATCCATCGCGGCGTTGTGCTGGTTCTCCATCGATACCTTTGTCTATAGGGCTTGGGCTTATTTCATGGTCTTCTATGATATTTGTGGGTCTGAAGCTTGTCCTCGGCATTGTCTCTCAGCCTTCTTGTTTCAAGCATGGCTTCGTTCACTAGTTCTCTTTGTTCAACATGCACTTTTATCAACTCTTTCACCAAGTCCCTACTTTTGTTACCATGCTTGCCTAGCATGTCAGAATGTTCCTTGTCCTTCCCTCGAGGTTTGATGAGGTCACCTTTGCTAAAGGTTGTGATTACTCTCACCCCCAGTAGTGTCAAGTGTATCCTTTGTGCTACGTAATCGGCCTCACACTTTGTTGCCCTTTTGAAGGGCCTTCCTAGGATGGTTTCCTTTCCACAATTAGCACTATTTGGAAGAACATGGAATAGGATAGGCAAGCTTTCCATTTCAATATTACAAGGATCTTGCACTTCCCTATAAGTGATTGTGAGTGTCCCCAGTAAGGAATAAGAGTTGCATTAGTTGGTGTGAGCTCTGGTTGGACTAGTAAAGTCCATGCTTCATAGGTCAAGATATTAAAGTTAGCTCCTTCATTGATGAGAGCATCGACTGTGTGCTCTCTCTTTGCAGTGAGTTTGACCCTAAGATAAGCAGGTGGTACTATGTCTTCATCTTTCGAGTCTTGGCTGATAAATTTAGGCCTTCTGATAAATGCCTTTGAGTCCCAACTGCATGACCAGATGTGGATTCTCCACTGATGTCTTGGGTTGTCTGTGTAGTGCCATTCAAGGTGCATCTATCATTAGGACTGTCATGTCTAGTCATCCTCACAATTGTAGCTTGATGTTGTTCCATTCCGCTCTGACTAGATGCAGTCTAAATGCAACCTATACATGTTTTTGTGGTGTGGCCTTTTTGCCCTTGTTAGCTAGATTGGCCCATTGAGATTCTAGCTTACTCCTTTAAGGTTTGTTTCTTCAGGGTTTATGACTCCATTGGTTGTCGTTAAGGTACTGACTCTCTCAACAACTTGCTCAAGCTTCTAAGTCGCTATGTCTTGTGAATTCACCTATTTCTTGTGCCATAATTGAGTTTTGGGAGTCAGGATGGCTCACAAAGGTTTGCGTTGTTGAAATCTAGCTCAGTTCAGTGCAATTTTCCAAAAAAATTGCAAAAATTTGACTCGGCCCAACTTGTTCAAATTGCAAAGGCTGAGTGGTGGATTCAGATGGGCCGAGGGCTGAATAGGAAGAGTGGCCGAATTTGCGGCTCGGATGGCCGAATGGATGTGACCGAGGGCCAAGTCAAGTTAGTGGACCGAGTCGATTGTTCGGACGAGCTGAGTCAAATAGGGCTGAGTGGAAATGGCCGAGTTGGTTTGGGCCATGGCTGAGGGCCGCGAATCCAAACATGTCCGAATGGTATGTTTAGGTGGGCCGAGCAAGAGGGCCGAGGGTTGAATTTAAAGGAGTTGGCCAAGTTGTCCGTTTGGATGGGCCGAATTGGCCAAATGTAAGAGGGCTGAGGGCCGATTCTGCGACTTGTCCCAGAACCAGGCCACTTGGACAGGGGGTTGAGTTGCGCGCGACGATGGTAGCGCTGAGGATGATTTCATTAAATCTAGTGATCCAAGCAATCACAAGGCACACAAACTTCCAAATCACAACAAGGATGTAGGAGGAAGGGTTTGATATACCTGGCATGTGAAAAGAACTCCCCGATGGCACAATCGATTCGAATCACTAATGGAAGCTCCCTCTCCCTCCCTCCCTCTCTCTCTCTCTCAATGCTAGGGTGAAAAATGAGCTCTTCTATGGTCTCTTGGCCCTTAAACCCCTTCCTGGGCAAGGTCTTCCTATCCCCAATCACTCACTTACCGACATTAAGCATTTCAACCACTCTTTTTTCCCCGTTTACCATGATTTGTGGCCTGTTTTACCCTGTTATGATAGCAGAAATCCTAATGCTGGTTTTTCTCTTTTTTCTTTTTTTTTTCCTATCCTAATGCATCCAAATCACAAAGCAAATACCTACATTACTCCAACAAGCTTTTCCAAATCCAAAAAACCAAAAACCTACTTGCTAAGGAGATTGAATACCTCGTCAACTTCCTTGCTTCCTACCTATTTACCTCAAGCACCGGTTTGGGGGAAAACCCTACTTCAATGCTCGGTTTGAAGCACGCAGGTGCTCAAGGCTTGAATCCGTTGGTCCCGGCAACGAAACCAAAATGTAGAGGCGAGACCCCCATGGACCGCTTATTGCTTCAAGTGTTCCAAGCTGAGCACTAATGGCCACCTCTCACAGAGCCGACACGCTCTCCATCTCTATGGGTGTAGTGAGCTTACCTCCATGCCCGATCGAGATACCTCCTCTCCCGAGCACTTCGTAGCTCCACGATCCAAGTGCAAGCTTCACGCAAGATCCATCCTGAAGCTCCACGCTCCATGCTCCATTGCCACGAGCAAGAGAAGAGAAGAGAAGAGAAGAGAAGAGAAGAGAAGAAAATCCGGGTCGGGAAATGAAGAGAAATCTGCGAGGAAGTGTATCATAGAGTCATCTAGGCTTTCTAGGTTAAAGAGGAGGCCATGTTTGAAGGATACTACATTAGAGTTATAGATAATGGGAAAGTCGTAATGCCCGTGGAGGGTGGCATCAAAATCCACACCTACCCTTTCAGGGTATGCCATGTATGTGGGGTTGTTCCTCTTGAAGGGCAGCCTGTTACAAAATGCCATCCAGGCAAGCATACTAATGTTGCATACTCGCTAACTAGCCGTGTTTGTTAACATGGTATTAGAGCTATGGTTGAGCTAGATAGCGAGTGAGCATAGCTTTCTAACATTCCCTTCTTCCTTGCATAGTCTAAACCCTTTTCATCTCGTTCTTCTCCTTGTACACGCTTGTCTCTATTTTGAAAATTTTAAGCCAACATCCACTATTGTGTATGAAGTAAAGAAGCGCAAGAAAGAAGAATCTGTCATTTGGAAGAAGAAGAAGAGGGGCCTGCTTAAGGCCAAGCTAAGGGCTTGCTTTCAATTGCAAGCAAGGGCTTTTCTTTGAAGGAAAAAGAAAGGGTGTGTTTTTGGAGAAGAGAAAGAAGAAGAAGGTGTGAAGTTTCAGTTGGAGAGTCTCATCATCTTCAGTCGCATCCTGTTCTGACAAATCCTCCTTGTAATAGAGTGCAGACTAGTCCACACCAGTCTCTGCCTCTTCAAGGTTATCACCAGCTTGTTTGGGTTTACAACAACACGAGATATGTTTGGCATGATCTCTTTATTAAGCTTTCGGATGCAATATCTAAAGCTTTGTCCGTCAACGTCATGGAGCTTGATGTCAAATGATCAGTCATCCATGAAGACAACCTAATCTGAGAGACAATGACGATGGTGGCAGCAGGATACTACAAGAAGAACTCAAGCTTGTCTGGCGCATTCATCAGAAATAGGAGATCCTTCCACTACCCAATAGCCACTCTTGGATCAAGAGTATTGTTGCAAAAGAAAAGAGAGAGAGTTGTGGGTGATATTAAGCGCATCGAATCAGAGGCTCACACAGCTAGCTTAGGGTTTAGAGAAGTGCTAGAGGAAGAAAAAAAAAGCAACTCGTCACCTGCAAGAGAGTAGAAGTTTTTTAATTTTTGAACACTCGTTATTTATTGCATAAGCCACAAAGCCTGTGAGGTGACCAAGAGCAAGAAGCTGTCATAGGTGTTCTACTTCGCGTTAGAGGAAGCCGAGGCCAAGGTCATGCAGATCATCACTTTCGGTGATTGGGCCTCTCTCAAGCCCAACTCCGGCAAGGCCATCTCCATCGGCGACCACAACATATGTGTTTCCAGTCGTGAGGACACCGACACTGGCTTCCGTATCTGGGAGTGGCACGGCCACCTGCTCCTCTTCAACGATGAGGAAGGTTTCACGCTGGAGTATGTGTATGGCAACCATTTCCAACCGCTTGAGAAGAAGGCCAAGGACAGTAATGAGGGCAGTAGTGTAGCTGTGGGGCTAGCGGTCTTATTTACGGCGAAGATAAGAAGCAGCACATTATCCCTTTCTTTCCTTAAAACTTAAGCATTAAGGTTAAAAGCCTCCTCCAATAAAACCTTTTTCACACTTGAGCCCTCTCCCTCAAACTAGCCTTCTCAATCCATTCACATTGATCTCAGTTAAAAAAAAAAACCTATATGCTTCCAATCTCCTTCACTCAACTCTATCAAGTGTCTCTTGACACTAGCATTGTTGTGTGTCATTTCAATATCTATGATCCCAAATATCACTTGCAAAAGGGATTAGACATTGTTTGAGAATACTCGCATTTGAGATGGTTTGCTTGCACTTTGCTCAAGAACCAATGTCAAGAGAAAATTCAATGTCATTCCTTCTAGTAAGTCAAAGCCAAAAATGACACTAGCATTGTTGTGTGTCATTTCAATATCTATGATCCCAAATATCACTTGCAAAAGGGATTAGACATTGTTCGAGAATACTCGCATTTGAGATGGTTTGCTTGCACTTTGCTCAAGAAACTAACGTCAAGAGAAAATTCAATGTCATTCCTTCTAATAAGTCAAAGCCAAAAATTCCAAAAAATCATGCATTCAAAGACCATGAATGTCAAGAAGGGTCTGACAAGCCAAGGCAATGTACCTCTTTCTATCCATCCCAAACTCACTATTTAAAAAAAAAAAGATTACACCAAGAAGAATGGAGCACAAGAAAAAGCACTAAGCATCAATCAAAAGAATGAAGAACAAGAGCATGAAGAAAAAGGGAGTCCAAGAAGATTTAAGATTGTACCAAAGAGTGCAAAAGAAGCATAAAGAAGATGAAGAAAACATTCTCCGCTGCCGATGACAAAAACCTTCCCATAGTGGATCTTGTTTCCCATAGTGGATTTTAAAACCCTTACCAAGAATGTAAAGTTTCAAGCCTTAACTTGACTAGGCTGCCAAAGAGCTAGTCTCCTGGTCCATGTTTGCATGCAGGGGGGGCAAAAAGCCAGCAAGGGTAGAGACTCATCATTTGAGGGGGGGTGTTGAGAATAGCAAATGATGTATGCCCATAGAGACTGAATATGTGCCCAAAAGAGGCTTGCCCATAAGTGGCTTTGTATGAGAGAGAGACAATGATGTATGCTCTAGGAAGAGATGTCTGAAATCCCATAAGCACAGAGAGAAAAAGTGGTACTATCCAAAAAGCTATAAAGGCATGTACTTGACACTCATTTCAATGAATGGTACTTTCAGTTGGGTTACTCAAGATTGTGTTTATGAGTCCAAGATAATCTATCTTGGAACCTAATTCACTTGAGTTACAATCTCTCATTTTGATAATGTATCGTGTATTTGATTTGCATCCACCATAGCTAGCTAGCTCTAGATCCGTGTTTGTTAACAAACAGTAGAAGGAGCCACCGAGCTATACATCTTGTAGCGCAAGGTTTGTTTACTAGATAGAGCAGGGCTTGATGGTCCACAAAAAAGGTAAAAGGTGTGGCCAATAGATAGTGCCAGAATTTCTTCACAGCAAACACCATGGCTAATCCTTCTCTTTCTATCGTTGAGTAGTTCATTTCCATCTCAGTGAGTTGTCTGCTAGCAAAGGTCACTGGATAGTCTAAGTTGTGTTTGCCAGGTTGGCACAACACTGCCCCTACGGCAAACTTAGAAGCATCAATATGCACGTGGAAAGTAACAATCCAATTTGGGGCTTGTAGAATTGGTGCTGTGGTTAGAGCCTTTTTCAACTCTTCATATGCTTGTTGGCATGCCTCGGTCCATTTGAAGACGATCAGCAGCTTGTACAAAGGTCTACCGATCAATGCATAGTTCAGTACAAACCACCGATAGTACCCCGTATGGCCTAGGAAGCATGGAACTCCCTTGTAGTTGATTGGGGGTGGAAGGTCAACAATAACCCTGACTTTCGAAAAGTCAATGGCAATGTCGTTCTTCGACACCACGTGCCCTAAGATGCATCCATGCCTTACCCTAAATTGGAACTTTAAGGGGTTCAAGGAGAGACAATATAAGCAACACTGCTCAAAGACTGCGCGGAGTTTGTCTAAGTGTTCGATCCAGGTCGAGTGGACACAGAGGTTGTCGACAAAGACTTCCAAGTCCTTGCGAAGCATGTCTTTAAAGATGGTGCACATGAGGCGTTGGAAGGTGGCAAGGGCATTAGTCAACCCGAAGGGCGTGACTATGTAAGCAAAGACACCCCACTCAGTGGCGAAGGCAGTCTTGTGCCTGTCCACAGGATGCACTCGCACCTGGTTGTACCCTGAGAAGCCGTCCAAAAAACTATAGGCTTCCTTGCCTGCCACTCTCTCAAGCATATGCTCAGTGTACGGCAATGGATAGTTGTCCCTCTTAGTAGCAGCATTCACCTTCTTGTAATTGATGCACACTTGAATTTTTCCATTCTTCTTCATCACGATGACTATGGGCGATACCCAGTCTGTGTGTTCAATTTCCTAAATGAATCCCGCTCTCATAAGCTTTTCAATCTCCTCTTTGACAGTATGAGCGTGTTTTGGATTCATAGGGTACGGTCGCTGCTAGACTGGTGTTGTGTCTGGCGTCATGGGTATGTTGTGAGTCACGACACTCGGATCTACCCCCTTAAGCTCTTCTAAGGACTAGGCGAGCACATCTTTGTATTCTCGCAAGAGAGTGACAAGACTCGTTTCTTCGTCCTCAGTCAAGTCATCGGTAATGAAGACTGGTCGAGGTGTTTCCCCTTCCTGGGCCAGGTTCACCTCCTTGACCTTGGCTGGTCCCTCGATTGGTTCGCTCATTTTCCCTTGATGCTTGGCACCTAACAGGACTACTACCCTATCCCCTTTTTTGAATTTCGTAAATCGTTTAGGGAGGTCCTGCGGTTTTCGCAGTTCTTCCGTTCGTGTATCCCTGGGTTGTTTTGCCTTTTCTGCCTTAATCGTTTGTGCCTCAGGTGGATGGGTAGGTTCCCCTTGGTGTGTTTGGCCGTGGGCAGTCTAGGGATTTCTGGATCACTATTCAAACTAACCTTCGACTCAGAGTCAAACTCCTTGTCATTGCTAGAAGAGGTGGTCTCCCCTGGTGGGCGCAGTTCGGACGGCGACTCTGTCCTAAGCACTGATGTCGTTCCTGGCTGGGCTAGGCCTACTTGCTGAAGGTCTATGGCTCCCATGTGTTCCAACCACGCACAATCACATTCCATGCGCATGACTCCTCGCTCTATCTTAAAGATACTGTTTTTCTGCGGCTTGGAGCCTGCTCATATTTGCTCTATTTCTTGTCCTTCAATGTCGTATTCCACGGTGTCTACCTCACCATCACTTTTGTCACTGAAGGATTGGCAGTCTTTGTATTTGTCGTTAGAATCCTCTTCGTCAGACTGGTCGTTGTCTCCTAGGGCTTGGCATATCTCTTGTCGTTGGTCAAGAACTAGGGCCCAGTTATACATGAGGTTTAAGTCATGCACTGTGGTCCATTGCCACTGGGATTCATCTAAGAGATCGTGGAGTGGTTTGAAGTTTACAGTTGGATTGCCAACTAGCTTGTCTGTTAAGTATTTCAGTATCTCCTGGAGTTCCCTTTTGTTGGTTGGGACTTGGAAGTTGACAGGCTTAGGTTTCCCACGAAGGGTTCCTGCCATCATGCAGACTAGTGCGGAGGGTGTGTCGTTAGACTTGCCGATTGTTTTGATGGCTTGCTCATAAACCTCATGAACTGAGAATGGCAGGTCGATTGTAGCAAGGACATGCATCCAATTTCGCTGTAATACCTCCGCACAATAAAAGTTAGTGGGTTAGTTTGAAAGTTAGTTAGTCAATTAATAAGTTAGTAAGGTTACTAACTAAAGACTAACTAAGGTAAAACTAACTAACATTAATTATTGATAATTTTATTTAATTTAAAATATTTTATTTAGAAAAATCAAGAGTCGTAAATTTGATATTTTTCTCGGATTGGCAAGAACCGTAGCCACCCTTCACGTAAATTGCAATGTGAACGAGACTTATGAGTTATATTAATCAGTAGGTTAATGCGTATTGTTTGGATGGTCTAAAAATATTAGATTTTGGACAAAACTAATATATTTTAGATATTATCCTTTAAAAAAAGATATGGAGATTTTTAGAACTGGATGTCATTTAAAATAAAAGACAAGTGATATTTCAGTTAGTTTGAAGATTTTATAAAAAAGAAAATAAAGAAAAGTGACTGGAAAAATCGCACGCGCCGCGATCGCAGCACACAGGTAGTAGACAGCACTTCAAACAGAGAAAAGAAGAAGGAGTGAACTGAGAGCTTTCTAACCAAGTGTCTTGGTGTCTTGGGGTTTTACCCCCCTTTCGGAGCCAATGGAACCATCAGATTTATGATCTGAGCATCAGATCACTGATATTTCCAAGATCCCCCTCCATAAAGAGCTCTACTTCTCAACCACAAGCCCTCTTCTCTAATTCACTATAAATATGAGGCATGGGAGAGGCATATGGAAGCATAAGGAGACCCCGAGAGGCTGCGAGAGAGAGGTAGAGAGGAGGATACTCCTCCAAGAGATTGTGAGGAAGAGCTTGAAAGAGAGCTTGAGAGAGAGAGAGAGAGAAGAGTCACCCCAAGAGGCTGCAAGGAAGAGAATTAGCTCAATTCCCTCTATCTCGGTCCTCGACTTAACCATCTTCTCTTACGATCTCCCATCTTGAATCTATTCTACCTTCTTAATCTCTTGAGTCTACTTGCAGAAGATGGCCTCCAAGCAAAGAATGTCGTGTGCGGATGACAATCTTGCAACCAGCAATAAGGCTTCGAGCAAAGGCATCACTGTCAATCCAACTGCGGTTTCGATCGTAAGCAATGTATTTTCAAATTGATAGATGCTTGCTTTGATTCTTGTATGAGATACGTTAGGCCCCATACTATTGCACAAGTATAGGTCATGGGAAAGGATAAATTTCATCTCGCCTACTCAGAAGATGGAGTTTGTGAAGTGCATATATCAAGGGAAGACAATTGCACCTAGATGCATATGGCTTATTTATTGGTAGAGCATTTACAAGGAAGAATTAGCCAAGGGTTATGAATGGTATAGTCGTTAAAAGAATAACATTAACATATTGGGCATACAAGTGCTAGCTTAAAGTATAGTCAAGGGCTATAAATAGCATAATTGCTAAAAGAATATGACATTGAGAATCATGAATAGAGAGTATTAGTTTAAAGTTTAGTTACTTCAAAAGTACTTAGCTTAAGAGCCCAAATATTAAGAAGAATTATATTCTAGCTCAAGGCAAGGCATGTTAGAGTCTAATTACTTGAGATAATCTCGTACTTATCTTATTAAGTATTCACACATTATGCCTATAACATGTTTGATATATGAGGATAATTTTCTAGTTGCCTCATGACTTGACTAAGAGCTAGTATAAGAAATTGATCATAAGGATTAAAACTAGGATGTCTTGAGATCCGTTGGATAACGATGACTTTTGCCAATCCAAATTCAGGGTTGGGTTATCAATCAAGGTAAGTGACCTATAGAACTTACATCATGAATAGTGTTTAAACCCTTAACATATGCCCTGGCCGAAGGAAGGAAGTGTCAAGAACATTTTTGCATGGTATTGCTTTTAGATCCCAAGGGGGAGAGCAAATATACGATGGAAGTGTTATATCGTCTATTCTTGCATTGGATGGAAAGAATGCAATTGGTTTTGTTGATTGATCGAACAACATCCTAAATGCTTTTATATTTAACTGGTTGTTAGTTGTTGTTTGGATGATTATTCCAAGTGCTTGTGATTTATGGTAAATGCATGGCAAGGGTCTGTGATGACAAGTCGCCATGGGAATAAAGGAATGTTTTCTTGGAAAATGATATTAGGACTGAATGCCTTGTTTGTGCTTGATTCTTAAAGGATTTAATTAAGGAAGGATATATTGTATGGGTGGATCACCTCCATGGTCGCACCGCGTATTAACCCGAGAGGGCACTGCTCGATTCATGGGCTGAAGGTCGAGTGGTGAAAAGGCCAACCACGGGAATGATGTTTCACTCCTAGACAGCTTCTGGGTCAATTGAAGCTCTGGACACCCCTTGCTAGGTCAAGAATGGAGTTGAAGACCTCCGTGGCCCCCAACATCTGGGCATGTTGGGAGATCCTATTCTAGATAAAGGATTGAGTTTGTGGTGCCATGTGAATTGGACCAGTTACTTCTGCATGGCAAAAGAGATACTTCTATTGGACAGAAGCGAAACATAATTTCTCCTGTATGGGTGGGAGACAAAGATTAACTTGAAGATAAGTTAAGGAACTTGTTTGAACTTGTTTGTCAATAGATTGCTTTGCTATGTTTTTGTGTCTGTGCTATAAGTTATGCGAACGAACCCTGTTCCCTAAAAGGCTTAATTAATGAAGCTGGCTTTAAGTGTCACACATAAATGTGGTAGGACCTAATTAGAAAACTAAAGCTATTAAGGGAAGCAGGTGGGCGGAACCCCCAACGGGTCCGTCCTACGACAGGGTGGTCCCAGAGAACTGGGAGGCTTCTCATAAGTTTTTATCGTCATTCGACCTTTAGGTATTGTTAGGTTAGAACCCGATTCATGTCGTTTTAGGGGACCGGAATGGGACTATGCCCTATGGGCAGAGAGGTTGAGCAGCGCATCCCCCTTGTTTCCCATTCTCTTTGAACCAAGTGTGGCATGGGTCTGCTTCGGATTGGGTATCTCTACGTAAAGTAGGATGTCCAAGATCTGACGCTAGAATGCTAACAGGAGACCTTGACAACTAGGAACCCAAATTTTAGGTCGATCCTAGTGGGTTTGGTCGTGAACGTTCCGTTGCGAGGTGGATTCGGGAAACCCTAGGCGATAAAACTCGGAATATATCCTAGGCGACAAAACTCCGAACATTCCCTGGGAGTGCCGGGCAGCGACGCTTAGATTCGTTTCTCAATAGACCGCTAAAAGAGTGCCTGGAAAGCCAATGGGCGGGAACCTCACACTCACTCGTCCTTTGGGCATGGGATATAGTTGGTCAAGGGCCCATAGGACTTCTTGACCCAGGTGTTGCCCTTGAGCATAGCAGAGATGGCATCTAAGTCGACTGGTAAGGTCTTCCAAGTGTCCATCTCTATTCTCACGGCATCCGTTCTATTGCCAAGGAAGATCAATCCGTTACCCCAATCTTCGATGACTCTAGCGTTGCGCATCCAGGGTCGGCCTAATAGCATATCGTAGTCCACTCCCTTCATGACTATAAAGTCCACAGAGAATTGGACACCTGCAATCTTCACTGGCCAATTCTTAAGCACCCCAAATGGCTTGACTCTCATACCGTTTGCTAATGTGACATTAAACCTAGCAGCTTTGATAGGCAGCTTTCCCCAAGTCTGAAGCACCGTGTGGCTAAGCACACTAACCCCAGCTCCCGTGTCCACGATTCCCTTTCTTGTTGTATCACCTAGGGCTAGAACCGGTAAGACCGCATGCATCTCGGAACCTTCCTAGAAGGCATTGATGTGTAAAGATTTAGGCATAGAGTGCAGCGTCAAACTTGGTATTTGTATCTCTGCATCATGGTCATGAGGGTCTGCCGTGACCTGCTCTCTTGACCCTTCAACCCACTGCTTAAGATCTTGCCATAGGGTGGGATGCTGCCTAAGTAGATCTCCTAGGCTAAGTGTTACAGGGGTAGTCACCAACGTGGTCAGGAGATCGTTGGGTGCTCGTCTTTCTCCTAACCTGGATCGTCCTGACCAATGGCTGTGTGACTGATCTGTGGCCCTGTAGCATCAAGGCTTGGCCTTAGCGGCACTGCTTGTGGTGTAGTTGCTTCTCCCGACTTTGGTTGAGGAGGTGAGATTGGCATGCTTATGCTGGAGAGATCATCGATCTCATCCTCTATGATGGGCTCAGCGTCTTTTAGATGCTCTTGAGTCTCCTTCACCCATTCCTTCACTTTTTCTATGGCCTTTAACTATGGCTTTAGATGCGGGTATTCCCCTACCTTAGCACTTCCCTTTTCGGCCGTCTTAGGGGCTGAAGTCTCTGCCTCTCTGTCAGAGACTTTCTTTCCAGCACACAGAGTTGTAGCACTCTCAGTTTTTAGTGCGATTTTAGCTTCCGGCCTCTTCTTCTTCCCCCTGCGATTTTTCTTCCCTATAGAAGCTGCGTCAAGGTTGCTAGGTCCTCGCAGTGATATGCCAGCCTGCTTTGTCAGGGCACGGGTCATGACCTGCAATGGGATAGGTGTAGCCTCCCCATTGAGGTTCTCGACACCAAATAGCCCCAATGGGACAGATGGTATGTTGGTTGAGCCAGAAGACGGCTTTCACTTTGGGAAATCGATGAAGAGATGAGTGATTCCATACTCAGCACACCTTTGGTCAGCCTTGTCTCTATTTTGTTGCTCCCTTTCAGGGCAGCGTGATGAGACATGACCTGGGTGACCACAAGTCCAACAGGTGATTGGATCCTGCGTCTACTCTGCTAGGCCTCTACCTCATCCTCTTCCTAACGCCATCACTGGCACGGGGCGATAATCCATGAGGACAGCGTTGCCCTCATCGTCATGCGATATGTAAGGGCATATGCAAGTTTATTCCTCATTTGGTTCTTCCACGTAGTGGGGTGGAGCATTGCTTGGTGGATGGGTTATGTAAGGACCAGGTGGTCCGGGTATGGCAGTAGGGTTTATGTCCATCCTAGGAAAAACTGGCTTAATGTCGTTAGGCGCAGGAAGGGCCAATGGGGTTCCCCTTCCAAAGAATGGCTGCGGTCTGTTCGCTAGGTAAGGCTGGCCGTAGGGTTGCGAGTACGTAAGTCTTCTTGGTAATCTACAAATAACAACGTCATGACCGAACCTACCGCAGTTAGCACAAGGTCTTGACCTAGGGTCTTGACACTCGGCTGGCAAGTGGTTTCCGCCACAGTGTACGCATTGGATGTGTGGGCGCGTTGGTCATCTCAACATGTCTTGCAACTTGGCTAACTCCATCTTTACATCAGCCAAGTCTTGGTTCCTCTTAGTGGCCTTCCCCTTATCTTTGGATGATGGGACTGATCGCTCACTAGAGGGTGACACTCTCTCTGAGCTTCGTGAGTTGGTCTCTTCTAGGTTCGAGCTCCTGGAGCTCCGCTCTTTCAACTGATCATCGACTCTGATGGCTTCCTCAAACACTCTAGCTAGCACATCTCGCTGTAAGCTCGAACTGCCTACCAAGGCCCTATATAACTCATCGTCTCAAATTCTGTTGATGAATACAATTGAAACTGCTCTTTCAGTCGGTCGCTCACCCATAGGGATTCTCTTGAAGAGACTCCTCACGTGGGTTACATAGTCGTGAATGTCCTCCTTCTCTTTTTGCTTGACATTCATCAAGCGTACTAGCAGATTATCGGAGTATCTAGGCTCGACAAATCTCTTAATGAAGAGATCCTTGAGGCCATTGAAGTTGGCTCATTCTGCGGCATCTAGGCTTGTATACTAAGTCCTTCCCTTGTCGCCTAAGCAAAGCCCAAACTCTTGAGAGTGTTGAGTCAGGTCATTGAGGCCATTGGCTTCGCAGACTTGCTGGAACTGCTCTACAAAGCTGTATGGATCCTCGTGGGGTTGGTGTTTGTCGAGTTGCTTGGCAACAATAGGGATTTTAGACTGCTCTTTGAGCCTTGGTTCGCTCCTAATCCTGCGAAGAGCAGTGATGTTGCTAGTGCCACAGCACTTTGCTCTACTGCCGTGTTATCTAGCAGCCGCTTCATGAGAAGCTCGCTCAATGTCAAGTCTCCTTCTAGGGGGCTCTCATGATCTATTTGGTTTCTACCTGCTAAGTTCAGCACTTGCTGTACCTCACGCAACTCCATGCTTTGCCTTTGGCTCCTAGTGTGCTGGTCCCTATTGTATTCGACTATGCTTTGTAAAGCCTTGTGGGCTAGTTTCCTCTCTTCTTCTAGGTCTGCGATGATAGCGTCTGCCGTCTTGCCGCGGTGCTCGTACCGGGCATGTGCATCGTAATTGCTGACCAGTTGCTGCTGAATAGCCTCCAGGAAGACGTTTAAGTTGAGTTCCTCATTAGACCTATGGTCTGAGTCTTCTTCTGTCATAGTCGTGTTGTCGTGCTCCACCAAGTTGTCGATCAAGTTGAGTAGATTTGTCAAATCCACATCGTTGATGCCACCTGCTTGGTCCTACTTCGTGCGTTGATGGTTTGTCTACGTCTTGGGTCCTCTCCTACTGGTGGGTTCCTTGAGTGGTTTATCTAAGTGAGTTCCTTCAGTTATTGAATACAATCCTCAATTTATGGTCACTCAGTGTGCGTGTCGCTCCTCGTGCACTTGTGCTCAATCAGGCTTTCAATTTCTTTAAGTGCAGTTAAGTGTGGAAATTCAAGGTGAGTGCAGCAAACAATCTCGAAGCATCTTATGCACTCTCGCTTTGTTTCGGGCCTGATAGGCTTGTTGGTCAATTTTCTGGCCGCCTTGACAGGGTTCAGGGTTTTTCACGCATGTTGCCTCATTTGTTTTTGGCCAATCAGGTTTTAACTGCTCAGCTTGTTGCATCTAGGTCTCTGGGTCTCGTTGCTGCCTACTTCAAGTTGCCAAGCAATTGCTCCCTACAATTCCGTCTATTTCGTGTGCCAGAATCAAGTTCTGAGCATCAGAAGGACTTTTGACAGTTTGCGCTGCTGAGCTCTAGCTAGTCAGGTCAAATTTCTGAGAATTTGATAAAAATTTTCACTCGGCTCAGCTGGTTTGAATTGCAGGGTCCGAGTGGGTCACTCGGACAGGCCGAGGTACATGGCCCGAGGGCCGAATTCGGGACTCGAATAGGGTAGATTTGGACAAACCAAGGCGCAGACTTGGACAAAGTTGCTCGGACAGGTTGGCTCGGATGGGCTGAATGGTCAATTTGGACGAGGTCACTCGGACGGGCCGAGGCACTTGGGCCGAGGGCCGAATATGACACGTGGCCAAGGGCCAAATCCTATGGCTTGGACGGCTTGCCTCGGATGGGTCGAGGGCAGGCCCAGGGCCAAATTAGTCGTTGGTCTGAATGGTCGCCTTGGACGAGCCAAGTAGGTCTGGGCCGAGTGGGCCAAATGAAAGAGGACTGAGGGCCGATTCTAGGGCTTGGCCCAGAAGTGACCGCTTGGATGGGCCGAACGTGGGGGGACGTCGACAGCGAGAGTTCAATTTCGCTCTATTCTTGCGATTTAATCCATCATAGCAAGCATAAACCTCCAGATTCTATCGTCGATGGTGAGATCGGATCGAATCGTGCGATGGCTCTCTCTCTCTCTCTTTCTCTCTCTCACTGAAATGGTCACAAATCAGCTCTACCTTGGCCTCTTGGCTCTTATACCCCTTTTTGGGTATGGTGTTGATGCCCCCAATCAATCACTTGCTGATCTTAGGCATCACAAGCAAGATTTTTACCATTTTTTGCACGATTTTTGCCTTGTTCTACCCTGTTTTGCAACAGTAAACCCTACCCTTCTCCGGTGCGATTTCCTAATCCTAACCTATGCTAAATAAAACAAGAATCGAAAGCAAAAAATTGAAATAATTTCTCCATGTTTCCCAATCATCAAACAAACAAAATATCCCAAAATACTTACTTGTTTTGAAGATCAAAAACACCCAAACTTTCTACCTATTTCAAGTTCCGTTTCAAGGATGAATCCCTTACTTCAATGCTCGATATGAGGCGTGCAAGTGCTCAAGCTTGAATCTATTGGTCTCGGCAAAATGGAATCAAAATGTGGTGGGAGCTCACGCTCAACCGCCAAGACCCACGGACCGCTTATTGCTTCAAGCGTTTCAAGCGAGCTCTCTAATGGCTATCTCTCACCTTGCCGATGCGTCATCGATCCTATGAGTGTAGTGAGCTTACCTTGATGCCGATACGAGTTGCCTCCTCTCTCGCACACCCCGATAGCTCCATGATCCTAGATGCGAGCTCAAGCATCCTCAAGCCTCCTCCATCTCCAAGCTCCATCCTCCATAGCCATGCTCGCGAGAAAAGAGAAGAGAAGAGAAGAAGAGAAGAGGAGATGGTGAAGAGCTTCACCCTCTTGATCCCTCACTCCCACACACTCACTCCCTCACACTCTCACACTCCCTCTCTCAAGAGCACACACAAGCAAGAAGATGAGGGGAAGAGAAGAAGAAGAGAGCTCTTGTTAGCCACACACCAAAGAATGAGCTCTCATTCACTTTTTGAACTTTATATATACAAACCCTAAAATCCCATGGGCACCCATCCCTTTTCTACATGACCGGCCATTGTGGCAAGGTCCTCTTTCCATTTCCCTCTTCTAGCCTTATGCCTCTAGCCTACACCTGTCTAGTATTTTACAATTGGCACAGGAGGGAGCCTGGCGCTCTTTTACAAGAGTTTTCCAAGTTTTTTGAGGTGCCTTTCATTTAAAATTGCACTTTTTGCCCCGGCTTAGCTTTGGAGGTCGCCTGCATGTCTTTGCTTTTTTTCCATGTTTTTTCTGCAGACTCCCCACCTGACAATGTCTTCCGCCTGGATCGGCATGCAAGCGTGCCTTAAGACCAGAAGCAGGGGCCGAGCCCCGCCTTTTTCCTTCCTTTTTCCGCCATCTCGACTTGGGGTTAACAAAGGGATTCAATATTTCTAACAATCAAATTAAGCTTTGTAAAATATCTATGCAATGATGGTGGTATCCTAAGGACATGTGAACTTGCTAATTTTCAAGGAGCTATTACAAAAAAAAGCAAAGAAATGACCCAAGTTGTATGAAACAATATTTGACTACCATAACAATCTAGTAGTGTTGTTGATGGAGCAAGAGGAATAGGAAGGCAATGCATACATCACCATTGGAGAGGTTTTCTCCGAGGATGATAGTGATGATGAGGATGCTGATGAATGGAAGTACCATGACTTATGGACATTTTCCAAACATGCTAGGCATTGTTTTTGGTTGAGCATGAAGTCCCCAAGAACATTGATCCATTGATCTTCGAGGTAGCACATCCTTGAGCATCTTCACCTTGGATCCCCATCAAGGCAAGCAGATAATTCAAATAGTGCATACAACCCTAGAGGACATCTATCAAGGTAGAGTGGGGTAATATCCTCGAAGGGGCCATGAGCTACTATAAGCATTGCAACTAGTACCCATGATGCAACAAGATAACAAGAGGGGAAGGACCTATCACTCCCATAGTTATCTTGTTAGCTCACTCGATCACCTTTGAATTCTTAACTTGATCCCAAGGTTATGAACTTAACCTCATGCATAAGCCATAACAACTTGGATGAGTGGTAGTTGTGTTGAGACTTGAGGGAGGATTTGAGAAGAAGTTATAGGTGCATTGAAACATAGCCAAGACCCTTGAGACTAACACTTGGATAGATACATGTGTTGCCATTGAATGACCAAGAGATAAAAGTTCTAGTTGGAACCAAGTGATGCACAATAAACAAGGAGGACCAAGAATTGGCTGAAAGATCTCAAATAAACACCATACTTCACATAACCAACCTTTATAAGCAATGTTAGATCACTTGCATGAGAAACTCAAGCTGAGAGTAGGACTAAACAAAACATATGACAATGTGTGTATTCGATAACTAAATCCAAAGGGGAGAGAGGTTAAGACTTAGGGTTACACAATAGTTTCAAGTGTCTCATTCAAGCTTGGTGTTGTCTCTTGGTATTCTAGCATATGTTTTTGAGCCTCAATGTTTATATTAGAATTGTACAAAAATTAATCAAAGAGTTTGATTGAGCATTTTTATCACAAAAAGTGTATTGCATCCAATCACATTGCTTGTGGAAAATCAATAGTCGTCTTGTGTACCATGCACTAACTACTAGAGAAAATATTAAAGAGACTATTTTGCCACCACAAAAAGAAGTATGAAACAAATAACGAGGAAATTTCGAGGGACCACAAAATGAAAACAGGATCATATTAGAAAAGAAACAGAACCTTGAATCCAAAAGATTAACCCAACAAGCACTCTAGAGGGTAAAAAGGGAAACATAAAGAAACACAACCAATCCTTGAAAAAAGCCATGGGAAACAAATGACCAAAATCATAGTTGTCAAGGTGTAGCACTAGTCAAAGGGAGAATTAGCTAGTGACCATGTCAATCCTAAGTGACCACTTGATAACCAAAAAGTGTAGCCTAGCAGCAAAGAAATTGTCTTCAACATAAGAGAACTAGTCAAAGGGAGAATTAGCTAGTGAACATCTTAATCCTAAGTGACCACTTGATAAAATCAAAAAGCATAATGTAGCAAAGAAATCAATGTTTGACAAGAGCATTGGCCACTCTACTCGATCTCATCTGCCTCATTGAATCCTTACTCACACAAGAAGAAAAAGTAACCATGTGAGTCTCAAGTTCAAATGTGGATGACCTAGGGTTTAACTCCAAGATGTTGGCTAATGCATGCAAGCTTTCAAGTTGTGCCTAGGAGAGATGATGCACTTGATTTACTAGTCTTGATGATATTGTATGTAATGACTTTGGAATGCTGAAGGGCCTTAAGAGATTCTCTGAACTAGGATATGCAAACAACTTGATTTTCAAACTAATGAATGTTAGTCAAAAAGACATAGAGAAAATTTGTGATTACATTACCCACATCTCCAATCTCTACAAGATGATTTTGATAGAGTTAAATGGCCTACTTAGAAAGTAGTCTGCACCATGTTCATTAATGGGATCAAGAATGAGGAACTCTATAAAATACTAGAAACAATTCAAATCTACAAAGGGATACTCTAACTAAGGTTTTCAAAGAAGTGATTATCATCTACTAAATGAGAGGAATGCAAAAGCTATTTAGCTTGTAGGCATTAGTACCATCCATAGTGAGAGATTTATGATCCTCAATGATCAACCTATTGAACATATGTAGGACAAGGGGAACATATGGACATTATGTAGAAAATTGAAGGACTTAAGATAGAGCTCATAAAAATTGAGGATGGACTATGATGGCCCATGAGACCACACATTCAATGTGTTCATTATGATGGCAATCATCTTCTGTCAAAATGTCTAGACCCACAACCAAGCACCTATACAAAAATGTGGAAGGGTTGGCCATGAGGCTATGCATTGAAAATTTCAAAGGACATTGCCATATCCTCAACCCTACTCACAACCATTCTATCCAATGGATAGGTAGTTCAACTATGGAAGAGGAGCTCTGTTGACTCACTCTATTAGTACCTAAATGAACACTACTTTCTTGTTGTCACCTGGTAGAGTGGAATACCAAGACCACTTGGACTCATTGTCACCCATCCACCTAGTGATGCTCTTCTACATTTTGTGGAAGAGACACTAGAAAAAGATTCATACTTGAATCCTTATGCCACTAATGGCAAAGAAGGATACCAGATCTTGATGGATTTTAGACTAATTATAGTCATGGCTCTGGGAAAGGGATGAGGTGGAGGCATGAGAAGAGGGAACCCACCATAGGAACCAATAACTTGTTGGATGTTTGGTCACCTCCTAGGACACATATAATCTAGATGCTCAGAAAAAGAACAAGTAAACAAAGACAATGTCGACTTGAGATATTCAGAATGTGGTGTCATATGCTTGTATATTGATTATCACCAGTACCACCTAGACTCTTTAGTATCGAAACACCAAATGATCATGACATGCCAATTCCCTTGAATGTCGTGTGGCCCAAGTTAAACATGTTGGCATTTCAATACTTGGACCTAGTGGATGTTTCATCCATATGAAAAAGAATCGAAAGGAAAAAAAAAGGCAAAGAAAAATTGACGCTTAAAATTGAGAGTGTCACACTAATGAAAAAAGGGAAAGAAGTTCATGATATGGAAGCCAAAATGTCTACTCCAAAACCAAAAAAGAAGGGGAGTGCCAAAGCTGGAGAATACCCCAATTCCTAGCAACAGTTGGATATAATAGACAAGGTGAGAAGCTGGGTGAATGAGCCATAAGTGCATCTCCAAGACACTGAATCAATAGTAGGAGAGGAGCCATAGGACTTGTTGATAGTGAGTCCACCTACTTCTCCTACCTACAAGGGGCTACAAGAAAACCAAATGCTAGACATGTCTCATTTAGAGAAGCAGTGCTATCGTAGAATGTTGACCAAAGCATGACCATTAGAAATAAAACATTGAGGGGTATAAGTAGGAGATATTGAGTGGTAGCTTCCTAGTTGCTTTAACCTCAATGTTAGTTTCTTTTTTGCCACTAGGAAAATTGCTAAAGCAAAGCTCTTCACTCAAGAATGCATTGAAAGAGTAGATAGAGTGACCAAACTTTGCAAGTCCACAACATTGACATGGGCATACCTAGCCTAACCCTAAATCCCATGATTAGAGATTTACAAGTAAATGCCTTTTGGGAGGGATGGAGATGCACATAGTTCTTCCTATTGTTGCATTAGGGGATATGCTTGGGGAAGTCCACATGTGAAAACTACACGTTTTAATGTTACATTGCCAACCAAATAAAGGTCAGCCATTTGGGGTGCTGAAGGATTCGCCTATTGAGAAATTGGGGACTAGGTAAATGGCTTAATTTTCTTCAAAAATAACATAGAAGTAGTTAATATTGAGATGGACACATGGAAGAACTCACTAGCTGACATGGATGCCATCTCTAGCTTCTTAAATGGCAACACTAAAACCACATCAAACTGTAGCTCATGAAATGCATCCCCTATGTTGATGATGAGTGAGACTGGATGCATAGATTTGTGGTACCATTCAAGTGGAGCTTCCATCCAACCAAATAATTAAGGTACACAAATTTTATAATGTTCCAAATCTCAAGAAGAATCTTCTCAGCATCATTAATCTCACTTCTCAAGCTTCTCTCACTACTCACTTCTTTAAGGACCATTGTATCCTCCAACTACTTTCACCTTTTCTCAAAATCACTTGCCCAATATTAGGTAGGATTTACACTCTTGGTTACTCAAATCTCAAACCTTCTACTAATGCTTTTGCTAATTCCACCTCACTCTCAAGCTCATCTCAAGACTCTCTTCTATGGCACTTTTGACTTGGTCATACCTCTCAACATGTCCTCCAACAACTTGTCTACCAAAAGCTTATCTTGAACATCCAATCATCTCTCTCTCATCTTCCCTTTTGTCAACCATGTGATCTAAGCAAAGCCGCACATAATCCTTACTCTAAATCTCACTCAGTTGAATCTCAACCCCTTCAATTAGTACATGTCAACAGTTGTGGTCCTATTAATCCTGCATCTCTCACAAGAGTAAAATATTTCATGGTGCTAATAGACGATTATTGTAGATATATTGTTGTATATCTTCTCACAAGGAATCCACGTGTTTTCAAAGTTTCAAGAGCACAAAGAAGTGATGGAGAATAAGCACGAGTTACAAATTAAGGATCTATAGATATATAATGGAGGAGAGTACACTCTGATGAGTTTCAAGATTATTGAAAATCCTTTGGAATTCATCATGAGCTTACCATACTGTATCATCCACAACAAAATGAAGTTATTGAAAGAAAGAACAACACTTTGTTAAATGCAATAAGAGCTACGTTATCTGTGGCACATCTTGACAAAGAACATTGGGAAAGCAATTGCCACTACAACTTATCTCCAAATCAGGTTGTATTCTACTTCTCTTCATAATCACACTCCCTATGAATTATGGCTAGGCCACCCTCCTGAACATATCTCAAGATATTTGGATGCACAAACTTTCTAGTCAATACTGATCACAAATCAAAACTTTCACCCGGAGCCACATAGATTGTATTCACTAGATATGGTGAGCCTTATGGCCACAAAGTGTATAGATTTTTTTATCATGACAACAAAGTCTTCATCTATGGTTGGATTGCTATATTCATGAACTAAATATATTCTTGACATACTTAGCCACCACTCACTCTCAATGTCTTAACCTTTATCTAGTTGCACCCATAGAATCCATCACATCTCCATTATCATCCACTGACGACTACACTTTAAATACTGGATCCCTTGCACCTCTTCTCATTTCAATATTCCATCCACTCCCAATACACTTACTATATATAACAAACATCTTACACCTATCCAAGATATCTTAATGCTTCCTCTTCAAAGGTTTCATAAGGGGAAAAACCAAGGTTATTCACCTTCTAGGTCACATTCTAGCTCATGATGTGTAAATAAGCATGGATATGGAGAGCAAATTTTAGTGCCTACATCAAGTAAGCCTTCTCTTCTTCATTCTTTTAACAATCCTATGTAGGAATCACATGGCACAATAGACAAAATTTGAGCAAGGAGTAGAGAACACATAGCAAATATGAGAAGAATAGAGACAGCTTTAATTTCAAATGAATTGATACAAAGATGGCACTGTTCACTTGTGTGCTTCCATTGTGAAGCTTAGATGGCAATCTAGATAGATAATAGTTGAAGAGCTTAAGGGTTTTTCTTTTATAGCTCGGAAAGGTATCTTGATCAGTATGTTCAACCATATTTTGAACCTTCCCTAGTCTGCTAGGGAATATTTTAGAAAATATTTCCTTTATCATCGGGCTGGGGGTGCTGCTCTCGGACCCCCATCAAGGGGATTGCTAGCCCCTTCAAGACCCCCTAGCTAGGGGTTTCTTTCATGGCCCTCAAACCCCAATATAGGGGTCCCTGATAACTCCCACACCTCACAACTTGATGCATTATGCCTCGAGTTGTTGCCATCATGACTACTCTATTTAACCCGAAGGTTAGATCCACAAAGGCTATCTTTTTGCCATTTGGTTACATAGACCTCATCTAACATACAAGTTAGGACCCACCCAATGTTTGGGGTTACACATGGCTTCTCCTCATAATGGGGGCATTACAACTTAGAGTACCATGGATCATTGGTGGCACCTTACGAGGGTGGGCATTGAGTATATCTAGCACCCCCCTCAATGTCCAATGAACTACATTCTCCACCCAATGTCAAGTCTCTGAACATGAATTTGAAGGAAATTCTTCATAAGAGATTTGTTGAAGATATTTGCTCCATTCTCCTTTGTTGGTCAGTAGACCAACTTTGCCATCCCATCCTTGATCAGGTCATCAATGTGTTTGGTGCATGCATGAACAACTAGATTTTTAGCAATGGTGATGTAACTATGATCGTCACATCTTAGTACTATTAGATCTTCATCATATACTCCCATATGCCATAGGATCCTCCTTAACCATATTACTTCACACGCAGCAAAGTAAGCTGGCTTGTACTATGCTTTGATAGAAGACAATGCAAAAGTTGGTTGCTTCTTATTGATCCAAGAGAAGATTCGTAAACCTAAAGAAAAATAATACCCAAAAGCTAATTTCTTGGAATCACTATCACTGCCCAATCTAAGTTACAGTTTTCTATAAGAGTACTTCCAAAATTATATGTGATACTATAGTCAAGAGTCTCATTCAAGTATCTAAGCACTTGCATCCCAGCTTTCCAATGACTTTCTCAAGGTTTGTTTGAGAACCTGCTCAAAACACCAATAGCAAAACTGATATCTGGCCTAGTGTTACACAAGTAGATGAGATTGCCAACCAACCTCTTGTACCTCCCAATTTCTACTAGTGCTCATGTATCTTCAATGGATAACTTCACATTGGCCTCCATCGGTGCAGCTATCTCCTTACACTTGGTCATGCCAAACACTTTTAAGATCTCCCATGCATACTTCTTTTGAGAGATGAAGATTTTGTCAGAATTCAATTTGTAACACTTCCACACAATAAAAGTTAGTCGGTTAGTTCGAAAGTTAGTTAGTCAATTAGTAAGTTAGTAAGGTTACTAATTAAAGACTAACTAAAGTAAAAATTAACTAACATTAATAACTAACTAACAATTTAAAAAAACTGAGGATTGTAATCCAACATTTTTTGCTGATTGACAAGGATTGTAGCCATCCATCATAGAAGTTTCCATGTGAATGAGAGTTATGAGCCATATTAGTCATTACTGTCAATGTGTATAGTATGGATGGTCCAAAAATACTAGATTTTTGGACAAAAATAGCATATTTTGATATTATTTATTGTAAATATGCTAAAAAGCTATGGAAATTTCTAGAACATGATGTCATGTAAAAAAAAGCAAGTGGATTTTTCATCCAGTTTTGGAGATTTAATGAAAAAAAGAAGGATTGGTGAAATCGTGTGCGTCGTGATTGCAGTTTACAGGAAGCAAACAACAATTCAAAAATAGGAAGAAGAATGAGTGATCTAAAAGATTTCTAACTAGATGTCATGGGATTTTATCCTCCTTTTGGAGCCAATGGAACCATTAGATTTGTGATTTGAGCATCAGATTGCATCCTAGAAGTTTTAGATTGCTGATTTTGTAAAGATCTCCTTCATAAAGAGCTCTTCTTCTCAACCACAACCTCTCTTCTCTAATTTAGCTATAAATAAGAGGCATGGGGAGCAGTTTAGAGAGGCACAAGAAGACCTTGAGAGGTTGCGAGAGAGAGATAGAGAGAATGAGGTAGAAGGATACCTCCTCCAAGAGGCTGTGAGAAGGATTTTGAGAGAGAGAGAGAGAGAGAGAGAGAGAGAGAGAGAGAGAGAGAGAGAGAGAGAGAGAGAGAGAGAGAGAGAGAACCCCTGAGAGGCTGTGAGGGAGAGAGCTAGCTCAATCCCCCCTATCTCAGTATTTGAATAAGCCATATTCTCTTATGCTCTCCCATCTCAAATTTATTCCGCCTTCCCTATCTCTCGAACACGCTCACAAATGATGGCTCCAAAGCGACGAAGTGGAAAGACCACGGGAACCACCGCAACCGGTCAAGGAACGGGTATTGTTAGAGATACAGGAGTGCCCAAGGTTGTTGGAGTTGCCAATACCAATGGAACATCAGGTGTGGCAAATACGAGCGGGAGCAAAGATGAAATTCCCAATGTCGTCATGCGAAACAAGGTTATTCACCACCAGGTTATTATTTTGCCATACAAAATAATAAGGTTTATGCCAAATTTTTACATAAAATATTAGCTTTCATATTTTTCACTTACACAAATTGATAATTTTATCTAGAGAGTGTATTATTGCACATATAAATGGTTAACTACTACCTATGACTTGTAGTTAGATTAATCAAAATTATAATTCGTAAGATCATGATGGAAATAGTTGCAAGAGGATATTGCATGAAGTGAGTAATAGACTATATGCACACTTAAGATTAATAAAATAACTTGATATATTGTAAATGTGACAAGGTTAAGGTTTATTAACACTGAAAAGTGAATGTCTATTTAAGGGTCTTGTGAATCATTTGATTAAATTATTGTCACAATATTTTTTTCTAAAGGAAATTCGCTTATATTGGGTAAGTTCTCCCCAAATGGGAAATTCATGTCTTGCTTAACATGTTGTAAGTCTACATGTACTCAATACTTCTTTATGGGGAGGAGAATCCCCATTAGAGTATAAGGTTACCTTAGGATAAGGTCTACCTTGGCTATGGAAGCTATGAGTTGCACGATGGTGTGATTGCCATTGCATCATTTAATATACATTTAAAAGGGCTATTTGTGTTTGCTAGAATCTAGATCTCTGATTAAAAACATTGACAAACAAGATAAAAGGAAAGGTTGCGCTAGGCTACCCCCAAGCTAGCTGCGAGACCCTACTCCAAGACTGTCACAATTATCGCTTCGAGAGGCTTAGACCGGCTCCGTAGAGCGAAAGGTCTATCGATAGGGATAGTCTTGGGCACTAGGAAATGTGGGTGCTAGGGAGGGACTTTGGCCATAAATTTTACATTATTCCTAGAATCTCACGAGCCCCTTTGTCGTGACCCAAGATGGGATCCTAGAACCCTAAATAATAGTTACAAGGCTGGAAACTTGGTGGGCAAAATACTCTCGTGGAATTCTGTATATCTTCCGGAGGGTCGAAAAGATGAAAATTGTAATAAACTTCCAATATAATAAAGAAATCTCTTTTACTCAAGGGTTGTTTGAATTGTATACATGTCTGTGAGATAAATTACGTGAAGGAACCTATGATTAAACGTACTAATTAAGGAAGCTAGTTGTATATGTTCCACTAAATGTGTTGTAGGTAATTAAAAAACTAAAGATGATTCCGTCATCAAAGGAAAGTGGATGGGCATAACCCCCAACGGGTTCATCCAATGGTAGGGTGGTCTCGATTAGTTGGGAGATTTTCTAAATTGGAGATAGAAATAGGAAGATGATAAAATAACCGAATAGTTGTTAGGTAGAATCAACTTGCATTGTTTTAGGGGGCCAGAATGGAATTTTGCCTTATGGGTAGGTGGATTGATGTATCACACTCCCCTTCATCTTCCATCTTTAAACCAAGTGCAATGGCAAGTCTGCTTCAGATCGAATAATCTTGTAGAAGTGAAAAATCAAAATTATTGATACTAGCTGGCTATTAGGAGACTTGTCTGATTTTAGGAACCCAAAAATTCAAGTCGATCCTAGTGGGTTTAGCCGGAACACTTCTATTGTGATGTAGACTTAGTGGGGTCTAAGTGACAAACCCCATGATATTCCCAGGAGCGCTGGGTGGCATCATTTGGAAAACCTACTGATGGACTACAAAAAGGTGTGCCTTGGAATGAGCCTGGTGATGGACACCTCACATTTGGTATCAGAGCACTCGTTAAAATTGAATACGACGTAAGCTTAAGAAATTTTTTTTTGGGATGGTAAACATAGCCTAAGACAAGTTTTCTTCTCTTTGTTAATGTATATTTTTGAATTATGGTAGAATAACGAATCTTGGAAATGATCCTTGATCTTCTGAATAATGTTTATGTTAGCTATGCATTCATCCAGTTTTGCTTGGAGAAATCAGATGATGTCGATACTAGATCAGTTATACAATCCCTTGACTCTATATCATGAAAGACGATGGATGATTAGCAGAGGATACTACTATATCGATGCAAGCCATCTAGCTTATCTTCAAAATAATCTGAAAATGGTAAAATGGATGGAAGATCTCCCTTCACCTCCACCTGTCGCCCCACTCGCCTCTTCCACCCTCTCCGCCTGCCTCTTCCGCCCTCTTCGCCTGCCTCTTTCACCTCCTCCTTCCCCTCCTCCACCACCTGTCGCCGCCCTGCCTCCTTTCACTCTCCTCCCTTCGCCTCCACCTATCACCCGCCCTCCTCTTCCGCCCTCTTCGCCTGCCTCTTCCACCTCCTCCCCACCCTCACCTCCTCCATCTTCTCTACCCCCCACGTTTCCCTCCACCACCTCTCCTCCCTCTCCGCCCCCCACCCTGCTGCCCGCCCAACACCTTTAGCCCCTCGCTCCAAAATTGGCTACCCCACCCCCCGCCAAATTAGCCCACCCCCTCCAAATTTAGCCCCCCCACCCAATTACCCTCCCTCTATTTTTAGCCCTCCCCTCCAGATTTACCCACCCCCTCACTAACTTTACCTCCCCCTAACCACAGTTGTTCTAACCCTGCCCCACCTAACCACAATCCCCCTAACCCTTAACCCACTAACCTCAGTTACCCTTCCCCTAGCCCCCCTTCCCACCCACCCCCCTCTCCACACGCAGAAACCCTCCCCTCTCCCTCCCCCGTTCCCACGCTGTGTGACCCTTTCGATGTGCGTGAGTGTACCGGTGTGGCTCGCGGGCATTTATGCATAAGGATGCACTTTCGACTTGTCCGTGCAGTGGTGTGTTGCAGTCAGCTGTTCACATGCAGTCATCCTCCACTGTTCACATGCAGCTTGGGTACCGCCTTTTAATTTTCGAACCCGAAAAACACTAAAAACACATAAAATACAAAAACCTCAAAAATTCATTAAAATTCATTTAAAATCCAAAAAAATCACAGAAAATTTTCTTTAAAAAAGTCTAACATTGTTGAAATCATTTGCAATATTTTTTTAAAAGTGAAAATTCAAGAAAATAAAATGCCAAAAATTCAAAACTTCAAAATTCTTTCAAAAATACATGAAAAATGAGTAAAATTCCTTAAAAATTAGTAAAAATTAAAAAATATTTCTAGAAAAATTTCAAAAAATTTCACAAACCCCCTTGCCCCTTTTGGCAATAATTTCTCAATTGAAAATGCTTCCATAAATGGTCAAAGTATTATTTGAAGCCAAAATCCTAAATTTTAACAAACCTAAAATACACTTTAATTTTAAAAAAATAAAAATAAAAATAAAACTAACAAAAAAACACTAAGATGTTTTATTTTTTCCAGTCAGTGGTGTTTGTTTTTTTTAAACTGGATTCCTTGCATTTGGGGACTACTCAGTGCGCCTTCAATCTTTTGCATACACACCCCTACCAGGTATTTATTTTTTGAGCTTTATTCATTTTCATTATCCCTTAACCACAGTTAATTGTTAAAAGAAACTTTATTCACCCACTTTTTCATGCACGCTCGCGCTAAACACGCAATGTTTCTAATAATTAGAAATCAACCAGCCGTTCACTTTGCACGCGCTACGTGCGCTTCAGAGGCACTTTAATGTTTAATAAAAATGAACTAGCCATCACAAAAAACCACGCACTGGAAAAAAAATGCTCCATATCACCATTAATTTTTAATTAATGAATTTGCACTTAGAGACCCCAGTCTGGGAATCGTAGTCCAGGTTTCGTTTAAGCACCGTTTCACCCTAATAAATTGTAATTAAAATTTTAAGAAGGAATCACCGTTTTCTTATTAAGGCTTATAACTTAATAAAATGTCACCCACTGTTAATAATTTCTTAAAATGAACCCTTCATTAAAACCATTTCCCCTCATTGCACTTTTTTTCCCCCTTTTTAATAAACACGCTTCATGGGATGGACACGTAAATTCCTCTAAGTTGAAATTGTTGGTCAAAGTTATGGTCAGGTCATGATCAGGTTTTTATGGTATTATGGTTTGCTTATGTGATACAATTACGAGTGCATTTTTTAGTTTTTTTCCTTTTTTGCCTGATACGGGGTCTTGGGTGACTACTTGTTGCATCGCATGAAGTTTTCGGTCGCATATGTGTAGAGGTCATGCCGAATTTTTTCTAGGATGTGGGTTGTTTGGGGTGGTAAATTGGTTAGCTACGTTTGTGTGTGTCCTTTTTTTGCTTGATTTCTTTTTTATGGCTATTTTGGTTGTTTTGCAGGCATTCTTTGTGATTGTCTGTGTTTGTGGTGTATGCGTTTTCCATCTGAATGGCGCCTCATGCTCCTCCTCCTATCTAGTATGTCCCGTTGATCAGTAGGGGATTATTCTTCTCTACTAGCTTTTGAGCCTATAGCGAAAGTAGGACTTGCAACTTTCGTGGTTGCTTCACTCCCATTGATTCTAGACGATCCATCCCTGTGTGATGAGTTTCTTGCATCATACAGTAAGAAGTCGGACCTGGTTCATGGTGCTTCCATGGTGTTGACACCCCGAGGGTTAGGGAATGCTTTGTCTCTTTCCTACAAAGGAGAACCCTTTGTTACAGGCCATAAAATTATTCTCCAATGATGAGATTCTCAAGCTGTTACAGAAGCAGACCAAAGAGGTTTTGGATGTCAAGAAAGTGATTAACACTTCCAGAGTGTCTTTTTCCATGATCACTGATCCTCTTTGGAAGTTAGTCTGCCAATTCCTCCTAGATAGGTTTATGCCTGCCAAAACACCATCCCAAGATCCTCTCCATAAAGAGCTCTTTTTCTCAGCCACAACCCTTCTTCTCTAATTTAGCTATAAGTAAGAGGCATGGGGAGTAGTTTAGAGAGGCACAAGGAGACCCCAAGAGGCTACGAGAGAGAGGTAAAGAGAGGGAGGTAGAAGGATACCCCTCAAAGAGGCTGCGAGAAGGAGCTTGAGAGAGAGAGAGAGAGAGAGAGAGAGAGAGAGAGAGAGAGAGAGAGAGAGAGAGAGAGAGAGAGAGAGAGAGAGAGAGAGAGAGAGAGAGAGGTTACCCCGAGAGGGTGCAAGTGAGAGAGAGAGAGAGAGAGAGAGAGAGAGGTTACCTCGAGAGGCTGCAAGTGAGAGAGAGAGAGAGAGAGAGAGAGAGAGAGAGAGAGAGAGAGAGAGAGAGGAGTTACCCTGAGAGGCTGCAAGGGAGAGAGTTAGCTCGATCCCCCTGTCTCGGTCTTCGACTAAGCTATCTTCTCTTACACTCTCCCATCTTGAATTTATTCCGCCTTCCCGATCTCTTGAACACGCTCCAAAGTGACGAAGTGAAAAGACTACGGGAACCACTGCAACTGGTCAAGGAATGAGTATTGCCAGAGATACAAGAGTGCCTGAGGTTGCCATAGTTGCCACTACCAATGGAACATCGGGTGTGGCAAACATGAGCGCGAACAAAGATGAAATTCCTAATTTCGTCATGCCAGACTAGGTTATTCACCACCAGATTATTATTTTGCTACATAAAATAATTAAATTTATGCCAATTTTTCACATAAAATTTTAGCTTCCATATTTTTCACTTACACAAATTGATAATTTTATCTAGAGAGTGTATTATTACATGCATAAATGGATAACTACTACCTTCTTCATTGTAGTTAGATTAATCAATATTATAATTCGTAAGATCATGATGGAAATAGTTGCAAGAGGATTTTGCACAAAGTGAGTAATAGACTATATGTGCACTTGCGATTAATAAAATATCTCGATATATTATCAACACAACAAGGTTAAGGTTGAGTAACGCTGAAAAGAGAATGCCTGTTTAAGGGCCTTGTAAATCATCTCATTAAATTATTATCGTAATATTTTTTTCCAAAGGAAATTTACTTATGTTGGGTAAGTTAGGCCCAAACTGAAAATTCATGTCTTGCTTAACATGTTGTAAGAGATGTACTCAACACTTCTTTATGGTGAGAAGAATCCTCATTAGAATGTAAGATAAGGTCTACCTTGGCTATGGAAGTTGTGAGCTGCACGATGGTGTGATTGTCATTACATCATTTAATATACGTTTGAAAGGACTCTTTGTGTTTGCTAGAATCCAGATCTTTGATTAAAAACATTGACAAATAAGATAAAAGGAAAGGTCGGTGCTAGGCTACCCCCAAGCTAGCTGCGAGACCTACTCCAAGGGGGTCATGGTTATCGCTTCGAGAGGCTTAGACCGGCTCTGTATAGCGAAACATCTGTCCATAGGAATAGTCTCAAGCAGTAGGAAATGTAGGTGCCAAGGGGGGCTCTGGCTGTAAATTCCTCATTATTCCTAGAATCTGACGAGCCCCTTCATGACCCAGGATGGGATCTTGGAACCATAAATACTAGTTACAAGGGTGGAATCTTGGTGGGCAGAATACCCTCATGGAATTCTGTATACCTTTCGTAGGGTCGAAAAGATGAAAATTGTAATAAAATTCCAACATAATTAAAAAAATTATTTTATCAAGGGTTGTTTGAATTGTATGTGTGTTTGTGAGATAAATTACATGAAGGAACCTGTGATTTAACAAAGACTAATTAAGGAAGCTTGTTGTATATGTTCCAATAAATGTGTTGTAGGTAATTAAAAAACTAAAGATGATTTTTTCATCAAAGCAAAGTGGATGGGCATCCTCGACGAGTCTGTCCAATGGTACATTGGTCGATTAGCTGGGAGCTTTTCTAAATCAATGATAGAAATAGGAAGATGGTAAATTAACCAAATAGTCACTAGATAGAACCGACTTTCATTGTTTTAGGGGGTTGGAATGGGATTTTCCCTTATGGGCAGGAGGGTTGACGTACCACACTCCCCTCCATCTCCCATTCTTTTTGAACCAAGTGCACTGGCAAGCCTCTTCAGATTGAGTAATCTTGTAGAAGTGGAAACTCAAAATTACTGATGCTAATTGGCTGTTAGGAGACTCATATGATTTTAGGAACCTAAAAGTTCAGGTCGATCCTAGTGGGTTTAGATGGAACACTTCTGTTGCAATGTAGACTCAGTGGGGTCTAAGTGACAAAGCCCATGATGTTCCCAAGGAGCATTGGGCGATGTCATTTGGAAAACCTAATAACTGATGGACTACAAAAAGGTGCACCTTGCCTGGCGGACATCTCACAAATCCCCAAATAATAGTACAACAAGCCCAATTCTATCATTTCAAACTCAGAGCTCAAAGCCTTTCTAGTCTAATTGATGATATCTTCATAGTCACCTATAATAAGGAGGTTATCCACATATAGGACAATCACTACAGACATTTCACTATCCCTACAAACATACAAGTTAGCATCTGAGACATATCTTTTGAAATTCAAACTTAGATATAATTTATCTACTTGACCGCTTGTACCATGCTCTAGGGGCTTGTTTTAGCCCATACAATGCCTTCTTCACCTTACAAACTTTGTTCTCAAAATGGGAGTCTCAAAACTTCTTCACCTTACATACACCTTCTTCTCAAGGTCACCATTCAAGAATGTTGATTTGATATCCATTTGGTAAATTTGCCATTTTTTATGAGCAGACATTGCAAGTACTTTGCGAATAGTGGTCATTCTAACAGTTGGAGCAAATAATTCTTAAAAATCAAATCCTTCAACCTATGAAAATCCATGTGCAACTAATCTGGCTGTGTACTTTTCTAAGCTACCATCAACTTTGTACTTTACCTTTTAGCTCCACTTGGTGCCAATAATCTTCCTCTTTTCTAGCCGGATCCACTAGCTCAAAGAATCATTTTTCATTATGCTATCATAATTAGCTTGCATGGCTCCTCTCCATGCTAGATTAACAAGTGTTTTTTCCAAGTATGCTTTACTTCTCTCATAATCTTAGCCCATCAAGGCCATATTGACTATGTGAGAAAAAGCCTTTCTTTGCTCCTCTATTCTCAAAGACCTCCTTGATCCATCTGCCTTTTCCCCAATTGTGGTAGGCATAGGATTATTGTGATAATAGAGCTGCTTCACCCATCGTAGCAATGGCTTTTTTAGTGGTGTGATTGTAGGTTAGAAATCTTCATCATTTGAAGATGATGCTTCCTCCTCCTTGAGGGTAGGGAAAACTCTTGGAATAGGTTCATGGTGGACTATTTCTTTGCTAGATGATAAAATGGAAGAACTTATATGCTCCTCCTCCATAGTATGTGGCTGCTTCTTGAACATCACATCATGGCTTGCTATGATCTTCCTTGATCTTGTTCATACAATTTTTAAGCCTTTTGCCCATCACTATAACCCAAAAAGATACATTTTGTGCTTTTTGGATTTAACTTATTTCTCTTATCCTTTGGAACATGTGCATAACCTTCACATCCAAAAGTTCTAAAATGTATAATAGATGGTTTCTTACTAGAATAGGCCTCATGAGCAGTTTTGCCCTTAAGATTCTTTGTCTAACTCTAATTACGAATGTAGACTGTAATATCAACAGCATTTGCCTAAAATTGGTTAGACAATCCCTTGCCATTTCTACAATTGTGCAATTTATGTGTTCAACAATACCATTTTGCTAAGGTGTATGAGTCATCATCAATTGATGCTTAATCCCTTTGCTCTTGCAAAAGTCGTCAAGCACCTTTGAGTTGAACTCACCACCACCATCTCTTCTAAACTTCTTCACACTTTACCCTGTTTCATTCTTAATAAATTTTAACCATTCTTAAAACTTACCAAAAGCTTAAGATTTATCACAAAGGGAGTACACCCACATCTTCCTACTGTAGTCATCGACGATCAACATAAAATAATAAGATTATCCTAAGGCTTTTGTAGACATTTACCACATAAGTCAACATGCACAAAATTTAGAGGAGCCTTCGCTATGTTTTTGGTTTCTTGTGAAAATGCCTTTCTCTGTTGCTTGCCTATCTTATAAGCTTCATAAGGGTCCTTTATTTCAATTACTGTAGGTAGGGGAGCAACCATACCAGCCATTCACTTTACATGCGCTATATGTGCTTCAAAGGCACCTTAATTTTAAATAAAATGAACCAGTCGCCACGAAAATGCACGCACTGAAAAAGAAGAGCGCTTCAAACACATTAAATTCTTAATTCATGAATTTGCATTTAGAGACCTAGTCTGGGTATCAAAGTTCGGGATTCGTTAAAAGCATCACTCCACCTTAATAAATTGTAAATAATAATTTAAAAATGAACCACCGTTTTTTAAAATTAAGGTTTATAGCCTAATAAAATTTCACCCATTTTTTATCATTTATGAAAAAAACCCTTCACTAAAATCATTCCCCTCACTACACTTTCTTATTCCCTTTTTCAATAAACATGCCTCATGGGATGGGCACGTGTAGTCTTCAGACTAATCTTCTCTTGTTACTAATGGTCAACGATGTTCTAGTTATGATGTGTGTGGTTATTGATTTAGTTGATTTATACGGTTAAGAGGGTACGGTCTAAATTTATTTTTCAATTTATATGTCTGATACGCGGTCTCGGGTGCATGTTTGTTACATAGCATGAAGCTTTCGGCCGCATTTGTCTAGAGGTCATGTCGAATTTTGTTTCTTGGATGTGCCTTGCTTGGGGATAGTCAGTCGAGTCTTGTTTCAAACCCTTGGTTGATATCTTATCTTTGATATTTTCTGTTGGTTTTGCAAGCATCTCTTTTGTTTGTGAGTTGTGTTGTGTATTCACTATCTGAATGGCACCCCGTACTTCTCCTCTTGTTCAGTACGCCCCATTGATCAGTAGGGATTATTCTTCCCTACGGACTTTTGAACCTATTGTGAAAGCTGGCCTTGCATCTTTTGTGGTTGCTCCTCTCTCTTTGATTCCAGATGATCCAGCCCTTGGTGATGAGTTTCTCGCATCATACAGTAAGAAATCGGGCTTGGTTCGTGGTACTTCCATGGTCTTGACACCTAGAGGGTTAGGGAAGGCTTGTCCCTTCCCTATAAAGGGGAACCCTTTATCATAGCCAGATAGTTATTCTCAAATGATGAGATCCTCAAGCTATTACAAAAGCAGACTAAAGATGTCCTCAATGTCAAGAAGGTGATTAACACTTCATGAGTATCTTTCTCAATGATCACTGATCCTCTCCGGAAGCTAGTCTGCCAATTTCTCCAAGACAGGTTCATGCTTGCCAAGACACCATCTCACTACTTGTCCAAGGAGCTCTTCACAGCTTCTAGGATGGTTTTAAGAGGGGTTACCATTGACTGGAGCACTTACCTTCTTACGAAGATGGACCAGCATTTTGTCAAAGTAACTAGAGGGAATGTTACCAATGTAACCATGGTTCATATTTATATGCTTTTTTGACATATTCAGGCCTTAAGAAGGGTGTTTTACCTCCTCCTCCATCTGATCTAGTTCCTCCCCCTCCACCTTCAGAAGATTTAGAACCCATTGACATAGAAGATACTGACTCCCCTCCTCCACTGGTCATTCAGTAAAAGCACTTGAAGTGTGTAGCAAAGACAATTCCATCAGTCATTCCTTCAGTGTTAGTTTCTGCTACCTCTGGAAGTGAACTCCCTGCCTACCTCGCATGCAACAACTTATTCAGGGCACATCAAGAGGGTTCTTTGGATATATCAGTTCCTTTGTTGAACTGCTTAGTGATAGGGGATGCTATCCCTTTCCTTTGTAAAGACATCCAGAGTTCCATTGAACACTCAGTGAGACAGCTTGTGCTCAACAGTTATATTCTTCTTTCTATGAAGAATTGATGCAATCCAAAGACCAGATGAATAAGGAAACCATAGAGATAGCCTCTGCCAAAAAGACACTCTTTTCGATCTGTTTAAGCAAATGGAGTAGCAGACCCAAATGATTGAGACCTAGAGAGAAGAAATATCTTCTTTGAAAAATCAATTAACAGAAGCTCAGTCAGAGGTTACCAAGGTCTTTGAAGAGAAAGAGAAAATGTCCAATGAAGCTCAAGAGATCAAGACTCTTCTAGATACAAAACTATCAGACCTGCAGACTGCTCACAATACAGTGGAATCCCAAGCTTCCCAAATTAAATAGTTGAAGGATCAACTGGCACAGTCACGATCCATTCCCTCAAGTCCCAGTGTCCCCATGATTCCTTCTATGTCTTAGTAGGACTTGGCTGCTCTTCAACGAAATGCCACTTTATGTCCCTTGTTTTAGGCCAAGGTTGAGAGATTGCAGTCTAGAATGGATATCTTATGGACTACTTTTGAGCAGTTTATGGAGTTTATTCCTCCCGCCCACTCTTTCTTTATTCATTATCAACAACAAAAGTTGGCCTTTTATGTTAAACTTTCAACCATGGATTTCTCTCCTCTAGAGGATGGCTAGAGTGGAATCTGGTTTGCGGATCTGTTGTCTGAAGTGGTTAGGATGGTG
This sequence comes from Lygodium microphyllum, assembly GCF_053477565.2. Classification (NCBI taxonomy): domain Eukaryota; kingdom Viridiplantae; phylum Streptophyta; class Polypodiopsida; order Schizaeales; family Lygodiaceae; genus Lygodium; species Lygodium microphyllum. The sequence goes on from NC_141162.1 coordinate 104,666,306, forward strand.
TTTGAGGATTCGATAGTCCCATATTCAATGATGATGTCCTATATGTACCTCAGAGGCGACTTGTTAATTCTAGATGATGAAGACCTCTCTTGGTATGTTGGAGATGTAGTCTTGCAAGCAGTACTCTATGTACACCAATTGGAGCTTAAGATTGATGAAATGTTTCAAAAGTATTCTTCTAGAGTAGCTAACTGTCCAGAGGATTCTTGGCATCCTATGCTGGATTCTGTGATTTTAAATCAAAGATAGTTAAAGGTTTTGTCTCATGTGCAAAATGTCAGCTAACTGAGGGTGGATCTGTTATCCTATCTTTTCAAGAAACCTACTTTTGATCCTTTATTTTTTGAGGCCTATGCTAGACGTTCTGCGTTAAGACCATTAGTTCCATCCTTGACCTACTATCAACAAATGGCTCATAGGTATGACACTTATCTGTCTCTTTTCTAGAATACCCCACATGTCATTTTACACCTTCTATTTCAACCTAAAGATGCAGCCCATATTCCTATTTTTACGTAATGTCCTTTCATCATTGATCGAGTATTTTCTCCCCTTCTTCCTTGTTTTCCCCCACCTTCTCATTTCATGTCCATGTTTCTACCACATTTCCTTACTCCCTTCCTTTTTGATATTGCTAAATTGTCAGATCCTCCTACCTTATCTTATTCTTATTTTTATGATTTCGGTTATCCCTCTCTTCATCCTTTATCCCTTATTCCATTCCTATCTCTTTCATCTTTTATTCAAACTTCCCCTCAGTTGGTTAATAGAATAAGAAGGCTTTGATTAGACAATCCTGAGAAGAAGAAGTTGGAGTACTGGAGATTCTTTGATGGGACCTCAAATTAACTGGCATGTGATTCTAGGAGAATGGAAGACTACAAATCAAGCCTTTCAAAACCATTTACGTTTTTCTCAGCTTCATTCTCAATCTTTGGATCCATCAGTGAGACTGATTGCTCATTTTTCATGGTATCTAGCCTTTATGCACCGTCACTCTCATGGTTATCAAAACCAAGTGCCAAAGTTATGTTTGGATGTCAATATAGATGTGGATACCCATTAGCTGGATGTGCTTTATTTTCATGCTTTGTGCTTGCCAAATAGATTTGTTATCCTACTAGAGAGAATGTGTTATTTACAATTCTTGCAAAATCCTCCAAAAACCTTTGTGAATGAATCTTTATCCCTAGAAAGGTTTAAAAATCATCAATCTTTTAAAAGGGATCATCTTCATTTATATGTTATTCTTTGTACCTTTGATGTTTGATCAGAATACATCTATCTATATTTTTCCTTCCAAAGAGGTGCCATTCAAAGATTGTTTGTGTAAGTGGTGTGTGTTGTGGTATGTCTATATTGTTTATCTTTGTTGAATGGAGCTGAAGTTGAAGCTGGATTGATGAAGAAGATATTTGATTAAAAGCTAGTAGAAGATGATGCTGATTTAAAGAAAAATCTTATATCCTTTATGAGTTTATGTTGCTATCAATTTTTTTTAAAAAAATGGAGATAATATCCAAACGGGTGTTTTCCTTTAGTTGTAGTATTATCAGATATATAGGTTACTTGTTGGGGTCGTGATTGGATGATTTTAAGAAGTGTTTTTGAAGAAAAAAGATCACATAGAGCTCTTTACTGAACTTATATTCTTATTTTCCTTAGTTTGTAAGGACACTTCCTTTCTAAGTGTGGAGATATGTTGGATGCTAAAATAATTATATTTTTTGGTTAATTTTTGTTTTTTAAAGTCTGAATGGTTGATTTTTGATGGATTTTGAGTGATGTTTAGCTATTTTGGAAGTGTTTGAGAGTGTTTTGGATGATATTGCTTATGTTTTGGAAGCTCATGATGATTCTCAGTAGAAATATGAGGCTTTGTGATGTTCTGATGGGTTCGGTTGAGGTTCTGATTGGTACTGATAGTTTCTATTTAGCTTATGTTTTGTTCTGATGTTCTTCTGTATGAAGCATGCATTGATGGTTGATGAAGGTTGAGGTATTTTGAAAGCTGATTGAATAGTTTTTTATATCTTGGAATGGTTTTAGTATGAGTTATGAGGTTTTTTTGTTTTTTGTTGACCTTCTGTAACCCTCTATAGACTTCTGTAGAGCCTTTGTTCCTGATTTGTTCCTATTTTGTTATGTTTTCTAGATCTTTTGTACATGTTTTCTGGAATGTATGTCTGACTTTGGAAAAGTTTTCTAACTTTTGGAAAGGATGAATTTAAGTTTAAAAGAGCTAAAACAAATGGAAAAAGTAGCTATTGAAGACTGAAGAGAAGATTGAAGTGAAGTGACTATAGTAACATAGCTTAGTAACAACACCAATTCTGAAGCTCCCAGACATAAGCAAGGAGTTCGAAGTTGTTACAAATGCCAGCTTACTTGCACTAGGTTGTGTACTAATGCAAGGAGGTCATCCCGTGGCATATTCCTCATGGAATTTAAAAACCCATGAGAAAAATTATGCTACTCATGACTTGGAACTATTGGCTATCATTCATGGCCTCAAAATCTGGAGGCACTACTTTCTAGGCAACAAATTCTCCTTGGTCACAGATCATAAGACCCTCAAATGGATCTTCTGCCCCAAGCTAACCTCAACATGAGGCAACGCTGTTGGATTGAGGTGCTACAAGAGTATGACTTGAAATCAAATATAGACCTGGCAAGGAAAATGTGGTTGTTGATGCCTTAAGTAGTAAAGCGTTCCTAAACTCTCTCATTATGGAGAAACCTTCGATGGCCGGCGGATCACTAGCCACCATGGTGTCAATGCCACGCAACTCTGTCCTTGAATTGACTAGGGAGGACTCTAAACATGACCCACAATATCAGAAAATGATAAGGGAGATCCTAGAAAATGACCAAAGTCCTAAACTCAAAGTTAAATACAAATAGTACTCTATCTATGAAGGCTCCATGGTCTACCCAAAAGGATCATTAGTGATCGAGACTCCCTTTTCACGTCTCATTTCTGGAGAGGGATATTTGAAGCTATTGGGACTCAACTCTATTTTAGTATGGCCTATCATCCTCAAAACGATGGCCAAACAAAAAGTGTCAATCAAGTGATTGAAGATATGCTTAGAGCATATTTCTGTCACATGAACCCAAGAAGTGGATCCAATATCTACCCTTGGTGGAGTTCACCTACAATGCTTCCTAAAAGGATCATTAGTGATCGAGACTCCCTTTTCACATCTCATTTCTAGAGAGGGATATTTGAAGCTATTGGGACTCAACTCTGTTTTAGTATGGCCTATCATCCTCAAAATGATGGCCAAATAGAAAGGGTCAATCAAGTGATTGAAGATATGCTTAGAGCATATTGCTGTCACAAATCCAAGAAGTGGATCCAATATATACCCTTTGTGGAGTTTGCCTACAATGCTTCCTTCCAGCAAAGCATTCAAATGAAACCTTTCCAAGCATTGTATGGGCATGATTGCTGTTCTCCATTAAATTTCTCTGATCCCACTTTAGGGTAGAGGCTTCCAAGAAGATGTAAGAAGAAATGGATGAATAGGTTAAGGCCATTAGGCAAGAAATCAAAGCCACCAAGGATAGGCATAAGGCTTATGCGGATTTGAAGAGGCAAGACTAGCTCTTCAAGGAGAGGGATATGGTTTTCATTCGTGTACGACGACCCAAGAAGAGTTTCTTATCCTTGGGAGAATTTAAAAAGCTTAGCCCAAGGTATTGCGGGTCTTACAAGATCCTCAAAAGCCTAGGATCTAGTGCTTACAAACTTCAACTCCCTGAAAATGTAAAAGTTCACAACGTATTTCATGTTCGTCTACTAAAGAAATATGTGCCTAATCCTAGCCATGTACTAAGTGATCAACAAATTTTAATGCCTAGCCAAGGAGTCTTAGATACTAGGGAGAGACAATTGAGGAGTAGAACCCTTAGAGAATACCTTGTCTAGTGGAATGATTATCCTGAAGAAGATGCTACATGGATAGATGAGAATGCTCTTCATCAGCAATACCCACGGTTTCTCTCGAGATGAGGACATCTTAATCTCTCTAAGGGGAGGAGGATGTAATACTTCTATGCAATTAAAAATTAGTTGGTTAGTTGGAAAGTTAGTTAGTTAATTAATAAGTTAGTAAGGTTACTAACTAAAGATTAATTAAAGAAAAAACGAACAAAGATGAATAACTAACAAATTTTATTTAATTAAAAAAAATCGAGAGTCATAATCTGATTTTTTTTCTAGATTGACAAGGACTGTAGCCACCCTTCACAAAAATTACAATGTGAACGAGAGTTATAAGCCATATTAATCACTAGTGTTAATGTGTATAGTATGGATGGTCCAAAAATATTAGATTTTGGGAAAAACTAGCATATTTTAGATATTTTAGATATTTCTTATTGTAAAGATCTTGAAAAGCTATCGAGATTTCCAAAACAGGATGTCATGTTTTTAAAAAAAGCAAGTGGTTTTTTTTCAGCTTTTTTTGGAGATTTAATACAAAAAAAGAAGGATTGGCAACATCGCACATGTCGTGATAGTAGTTTACAGGCAGTAAACAACACTTCGAACAAAGAGGAGTGATCTGGAAGGTTTCTAACTAAGTGTCTTGGGGTTTTACCCCCCTTTCGGAGTCAACATAACTATCATAATTATGATTTGAGCATCAGATTGTTGATTTTTAGAGATCCCCTCCATAAAGAGCTCTTCTTCTCAGCCACAACCCTTCTTCCCTTGTTTAATTATAAATATGAGGCATGGGAAGGAGTTAGAAAAGCACAAGGAGACCCTGAGAGGCTACGAGAGAGAGGTAGAGAGAGGGAGGTAGAAGGATACCCCTCCAAGAGATTGCGAGAAGGAGCGAGAGAGAGAGAGAGAGAGAGAGAGAGAGAGAGAGAGAGAGAGAGAGAGAGAGAGAGAGAGAGAGAGAGAGAGAGAGAGAGAGGTACCCCACGAGGCTATGAGGGAGAGAGTTAGCTCAATTCCCCCTATTTCAGTCTTTGACTAAGCCATCTTCTCTTATGCTCTCCCATCCCAAATTCATTCCTCCTTCTTTATCTCTCAAATCCACTTGCAGACGATTGCTCCCAAGGGAAAGATCTCTCCAAACACTAAAACTCCCACCACAACCAATGGGACCGCAACTACGGGAAACACGTCTCTTATGAATCAGGTGCACCCTGTTGTATTAGAAAAAAGAAACTTGGAGAAAAGAATGTTTGCATTAATTATCACAACTTAATTGAGCATATTTCGAGATAATGAGTGTGCTAGGAAAATTTTGTTCATCGCATTCATCTTAGGTGTTCAATTAAAATTTCACTTAGAAGCCATTAAATTGCACATAAAATGCATGGAAAATTCATGCTAATATACATATAAATGAAAAATTTTAATAATACGCATTAAACTGCAAGTAATCCAGATAGATTTTATGCATCGACATCCATTTGCTTGGTTGAAATAATAGGAAATCCTATTGCATCTCACAAAACATACATAGAACTTGTGATAGAATATGTAGGGTTCCTAGGAAGTTGAAAGAATTTTGAACCCTAAAGAGTTGAAGGATTCTTCTCAAGGCCCATCTTGCTTGAAGCTAAAAGGAATTCAAAGTCTTGCTTGAAGCTAAAAGGAATTCAAAGTATTGCTTGAAGCTCGAACCCTAAAGAGTTGAAGGATTCTTCTCAAGGCCCATCTTGCTTGAAGCTGAAAGGAATTCAAAGTCTTACTTGAAGTTCGAACCCTAAAGAGTTGAAAGATTCTTCTCAAGGCCCATCTTTGTTGAAGCTGAAAGGAATTCAAAGTCCTTAAGTAACTATATGAATTACGCGTCTAACCCTAGTTCAAACAAATACGTAGGGTTTCCTTATAGGGAAGCCAATGTCCCAAATTCCAATCAACATTGCAAGGATACTCCTTCATTCAAAAGAATGAGGAAATTAAATTAGGTTAACTCTAGAAATCTCAAAAGATAACAAGGATAAAGTCAATACTAGATGTTATCGCATAAAATCGGAATTTCCTTCAGTAGAGAGAACAAAGAATTGTCTAGTGCATATTGTGCACTTCTGCTTGTGTTGCACTTAGGAACACCTATTTGGAAAAGGAGTTATCTAACAAAGGAATTGATAAGAAGAAAATCTTTCAAATTGGATTCAGGTTGAAATACCCGAGAAAGGCGTGTTGAGCATCCCTAGGTAGCCACCAACCCTATTCAAGGGTTATTTTTTTATAACCACATCGAGAATGTGGACAGAACCCGTCATGAGAGGTCTCTCCATAGAAACATCTATTCGTAGGAGGATGCTCGGGTGCCAGGGCTCTGGTTGTAGATCCCCTGCCCCGGGTCCTACTTAGATGGTCTACGTGACTCGGGAAGGAATCTCGAGGCCCTGTTACTAGTGCAAGGGTGGAAACTTGGAGGAAAATAAGATGCATCCTTATGGATTGTGGGAATTGTCCCATGGACGGGATTTGTATCTCAGTTGAAATTTTAATATAAAGTTTACATTCAAGGAATTTGTCTAATATGTTTTCATGTTAGTGCATAAAATTACGTAAAGGAACATGTGACTAACGAGTTAATTAAGGAAGCTGCTTGTATGTGTTACCACTAATGTACCTTTAGGTAAGTAGGAAACTAAAGCTATCAAGGGAAGTAGGTGGGCGGAACCCCTGACAGGTCCATCCTATGTTAGGGTGGTCCCAGAGAACTGGGAGGCTTCTCAACATTCAATTCTCTTTGAACCAAGTGCAATATGAGTCCGCGCCTCGGTTTAGATGCTCTATGCAAAGTATATCGTTTGAAGACCGATGCTAGAAGGCTATAGAATGACTTGACCATTAGAAACCCAGGAAGACTCAGGTCAATCCTAACAATGTTGAGCAATATGTTTCGTTGCAGACTCGAGAGTTGATAACCAACAAACCCTATGACATTCCATGGGAGTGCCAGGCAGCATCTTTTAGATCAAACTCTCGATGGACTACTAAAATGTGTCGTGACCTAGGCACGTTACATTGTGATACTGGTTCATAGGCATGGAGGTTAATAATCCTTCAACCCTAGGCATTTTTTATACTTCTTGTCTAGGTTTAGCATATGCAATTGCGGATCTCTTGGTACCTTTGGTTATGGCCTCTTCAAATATTGCCTAAGAAAGTGTGGCAACTTCTGATGTTAGTTCATAGACCATGGTCTCCATCCTACTTCTAACAATGTTTTCTACAATATATGCATTGAGATAGTTTGGCAACTTGTGGTGTTAATTCATAGACCATGGTCTCTAGCCTACTTCTAACAATGTTTTCTACTAAATGCATTGAGATGGGAGGAATGGTTGCCATGTGGTAGAGGGGCTCCTAGTGAAGCTTTGACTTTACCTATCATTGGTAGCCTTTTGAAGGTACATGCTTTTGTGATAAGCTTCCTAAGTTGAGGCCTGTCAATGCTAGTTCTTTTGCTTGTGAGGGTTGTTTGATTGATCATCTAATGGGGCTAGGGCTAGTCTTCCTCTTTTTGCTTCTTGAGTCACTCCTCCTCTTTCTATTGCTTCACCTCCATTTCTCTTCTTCCTTTATTGATTCTTCCTTAACTCTTTCTTATTCGTTCTCCTTTGAAGCAACCTTTCCTTGTTTGGTGAGTAGTTTAATGATAAACTTTCCTCTTCCTTCCTTATACAAGGCAACTCATTTTGCCAATTCTAATTGTGCTTCTTTTTTAATTGTTTGGTTTTTAGGCCTACTAGTTGTGGATTATGGGATATTTTACTTGTCAATTTTGGTGGTAAAAAACAAGTGCATGATATTGAAGGATTGTTGTTGTGTGCTCTAGTAGATTCATGCCCTCTTCCTTGGTTTGGGCTTGTTTTGGAGATTTGGGTTGATGCCTTCTTGCCGGCTTGTAGAGTCTTGAACTTCTATCATATTGCTGCACGTATTATTGTAGTTTCCTCTTCTTTTATTTATACTCACTTAACTTCCTTCTCTCCTAGATATCCTAAGGTCACTCTAGCTCTGATGTAGCTACATATGTGGATGACACTTCTTGTATTGACATGCTTGAAGGTTTTTGGGATTCGGGTGTCTCTCTTGTTTATGGGTCCTCGATGGCTTCTTGTAGAATTGTCATTAACACACCCACAAATCCTATAACTGTGGTCTTGGTTACAACTCTTTTTCTTTTTTCTTCTTTGCTCTACTGATATGGATCTAGATCTTTTCGAGTCTTCTTGTGTACCAAACCCAAGCAACTTGGTTACATTGTAGATGGTTTTTCTAGCATAGGCATTGAGATACTTATTACATGATCATTGATGAACATCTTCTTGTCCATGTCTAGCATTGCATATATAGCCCTCTTTGATCTCTTCTCCTTTTTTTTTCACTAGGCCCAAAGCTTTATAAAGCACCTTTAGTATGAGTAAGATATAATCCATTTCAAAATGGTTGGGCTTGTTATTACACCACTAGACTAGCAAGGTTGTAGGTCATGAGGAATTAAAAATGTTTCTCATAACCCACCTCTCCAAAATTTTCCATATAGATTCTTAATCTACATTGGTACATAGTTCTTTGGCCTATGGATTCTTGGTCACCACATCACCGAGGTTGTGAATATGTCAATATCATAGGTGGAGATACCACTTGTTCTCCATTCTCAACTTGTAAACAATGTTCTCTTCCTTTGTAAATGATATTAGTGCCTTGCTTGTCTTCTCTTGCATGATTTTTTGTCCTTGGCTTTCCATCCTCTTGATTGTAGCCTAAGGAAGGACCATACAATTTGGGCCAAAGATTCCCTTTTGCAATGGGATGAATATCTTAGTCCAACAAATAAAGACTTGCGACATCTTCTTTGAGCATCAAATATTATACTCAGAGAAGTGGTTCAACCATGGAACACATAGCTTGCATCTAAAAGGCCTTGAACTCAAGCTAGATGGCATCTACCTTACGTGAACTATCACTCCATGAACCCTCAAACGATTGAGAGACACTTTGAGTCTACTAATTGTGGGATTTGAAACTAAAAAAGTCTAGTCTCAAATGACCAATTTAATTGTGTTAACCTTAAAGGAAGAAGGATGAAAAAGTCAAATTAAATCAAAGCAAAAACATGCAAATTAAAATATTAGAATCATTTTGAAATGGATTATATTTTGGGTTGCATTACATTAATTTAGACATGGCCATTTGCAGTGTGCAATTATAATGTATTCCAATTATTTTCTTGTGATTTCAATATTATTTTATAAGATTATTTGAGAACTAGACTTTCTCCCATGAAAAGTGTAAAATATCTAGGATCTAGACTAGAAAGACCCATAGCTAGGTGATGTTGTGGGCACTAATCTTCTATTAAATTTTGATAGGATCAATCCAATAAACGTAAGATGTATGCATAAATTAGAAGAGGACCAATCAAAGGCCAAAAAGATTGGTAGGATGTCTAGTATATATGGAGGAAACCCTAAACTTAACCCCATTGTTAACCCCTTCTAGCAAGGTAGGACAAAGAAGTGAAAAAAGGAAGACAACTTTTAGAATGATAAGAGAAGTATCTTGAAATTATTTTATAAAGAGAGACATGCTCACTCCCATGTAAACTATAAATATTAACTCGGTCATTCAAGGGATCTCATGCCAAAAAGCCAAAAAAGAGTTAAAAAGAATAAAAGAGTGCATGCAAGGTAAGAGAAGACCAGTTTAAGCCAATGAAGTGGGAGGGTGCCCAAGAAAACTAAGGCCATGTATAAATGCTAGAAATTGAATGAATAAGCTCATTTTCTTGTGGTGTGAAAACTTGAGACCATTCTTCTTCTTCTTGCTTCTAGTCTATCTACTTGTGCTCCATCTTGAGAGTGAAGGACTTGGAAATGATGAAGCCTCTTTCTTGCCACATGATTCTCTCTTCTTTCCCTTCTTGGGTGAGAGGTGGATTAGAGGAGAGATTGGATTACTCTCTTCTTCTTTGAGTTTCCTCTCATGGATTGAGTACTTGTAGATTAGATTGTAAGCTATGGAGTAGAGGAGGTGAATCAAGTACCACCACATAGATCATGGAGCCACCATCATTGAGCTTTCACTTCATGGCATCAAGGAGAACGTAAGGTGATGAGTTCATTACACCCTTGTCAATTAGTTCATTCATTCTTCCATGTGGTTCGGGAGAAGAATGGATAGATCAAGGAGCATAAGAGATGTATTGGTTATGTGAGAGGTAGCCATTGCCAAATTGGATGAAGCTCTTGAAACAATGATTGTTTTGTCAAGTTTAGCAATCGAGCTTACAAAAGCTACAACATTTTGGTTTTGTTTTCCAAGTCATGACAAAATCACTTGTGATGGCATACATTCTCTTTATCATAGTGGACAACTAACGTGATCCAAAAAGTAAAGGAATACACTATTGATTTCTTCAAAAAGGAAAGGAATAAAAGATAGATTTTTTCAAAAAGTAAAAGAATAAAATATACATGTTAAGACAAATGTGACCTAATCACAATGTAGTTGTAACGTGTCCACTAGAATCATTTCGGACACGTCTTAGCAGTCCATCGGGAAGGATGTCTAGAAAGCTCCGCCCGGCACTCCCATGGAATATTACGGGACTTGCGATCTAGGTCTTCCCGCGTCTGCCACGTAGCGGAAGTATCCTGGCCGTTCCCACTTAGGATCGACCTGAATTTGGGTTTTCCTGTTTGGTCATTAGCTAGCAACAACTAGCGTCAGACCCGAGCGAACTACTTTACGCAGAAACGGCAGATCCGAAGCGGATTCACACTGCACTTGGTTCAAGGAGAATGGGAAACGAGAGGGATGCAAGGCTTGACCTCTCTGCCACAAGGCATAGTCCCATTCCGTTCCCCTAAAACAGCGCGAATCGGGTAATAGTTAATTCTAGGTCATTGTTCTCGTTATTTGTTTCGGTGGTGATGATCATCCTTCTGTTTGTCGAAAACTTTGAGAAAAGTTCCCGGCTAACCGGGACCACCCATCCGTAGGACAGACCCATGGTCCATCCTCCGCACTTCCCTCGGTTTGTTTTAGTTATGTAATTACCTACCACATTAGTTTGACATATACAAACACCTTCTTTGATTAACCCTGTTATGCACTGGTTCCTTCACGTAATCTTATCACAGGACATAAAGAAAACAATGTCAAACAACTTCCTTATTATCATTTTATACTGTTATCTTTGAAATACAAGGAGTTCCCGCCCGTAGGCGTATTCATAATCCGCCCGAAGGCTATCCAGTAATCCACCAGGGATCACTAATCCAAGTTTCCGCCCGTAGACTAGTATGCGGGCCTCGAGATCCAATCCCGAGTCACGTTAGCCTCTTGTGCAGGGCCCGGAAGGCGAGGGATTTACGGCCAGAGCCCCCTCTGGCACCCAAGCGTCCTCCTGCTCCAAGTAGAACTCAACGGAGAGACCTCTCACGGCGGGTTCGGTCCACGTTCCCGGCGCGGTTAACAACCCCCTTGGTTAGGGTCAGGCAGGCAGTCGGGGGTAACTGAAGCTGCCTCTCCCTTCAGGCTTCAACCTGAAGTATTTAGATATATTTTCGTCCTTTAGTTCATTGAGCAAACAATGCAAACAGTGCTTTCCAAACTGTTACAAGCACAATCAATTTCCAATGGTCGTTTAGCTGGCAAACTGTTAAGGAGTGACTCCTTTTCTCCGAATGCAACCCGCATTCGATCCGGAATCAATTGCAACTTGGCAAGATTCCTATCATTCTTGGGTTAGGGTCATTCCCTACCAATACTTTAGGTTTTGTTGTGGTAGGTTCCAGCGACCATGTCGCTTTAGTTTATTGTCTGGTCATTTGCTTCAAGGCAAACACCTAACCTTTCCTTTTCCTTGGCAGTTATCCCCCAAGAAAAGTGAGTAACAGGATGATTACTCATCCTCTTGTAAGTTAAATTCTTTCAATAACTTGCCAACCTCGATTCGAGAGATGACAAAAACTCTCTTGTGGGCAAATCTCAAGTTTATACAAAGTTGCAGCTTTTTGCACATGTATTGCATCTATTCCACGGGATTATTCTACCCATTGTTTAGCGTTTTCCGGTCACGGAATTTACCTCCAGCCGAGTAACAGGGTTTTAGGGTATCCTCCAAACCATTCCTAGTTATGTTGGCCCATGGTCCTAGAAATAGGCAACTCCGTCGGAGTTTCATCATTTTGAATGATCCCTTGGGATAAAACCTTAGATCATTTCATGCATGAACATCCAATTGCTTCGACATTTCGTAATATCTTTAGATTTGCGGTTTTTGTCTTGGCAACCAGTGTAAACTAGGTCGAATTACCCTAGTTAACATTTGGGATTCCTATCATATCGACTCAATCATGCCCATACGAATCTTTGTGGTTTAGATTACTTTAGTCAACTCAATTAGGCTTGTCTTGCGACAAGGATGATCCTTCTAAAGGTAATAACTAAATCTAACGGAGAATAATAATTACCAATACACGTAAACATGCGATTTATTGCTTCTACGCATCACATGGTTCATGATAACTTTATCTTTCCTTGGTGTAGCAAAAACCCCATGATAATCTGGAAGTTAACTTTTCCTAAGACATACTAGGATTTACATCAATTAATCATGCTTACAACCTTAAAGTCTATACTCCCGAATCTTATGCTTTGACGAACCATGCAACCTTTTCTAAATGCGGCTTCTGATGAATGACGTTATCGCATGATGATTATGCAACATTCCCTTAGCTATAATGTAGTTAACGAAGTTTATACCAACTAAAGCTAATGTTAACTTAGTCCATACGATCATTTTCGTACTCTATTATTTCTTTTCGGATAATACTTTATGGTGCTAACCTTTCCTCATGAAATCATTACGAGAAGGATGTTGCCTAACATGCGGCACACGCTTATTCCTACCATGTCTAGGACAAAAGAGAATGCACTTATAAATTCCATTTCTTTGCCTAAGTTTAGACTCATTACTTTGATAAGGTACGAAAACTACATGCAACTAGCCTTCTAAGGTGGATAACTCGTTCAAATTCATGACATATTTCAATCTTGCCTAATGTTCAAGAGATGCTTTATCAAATGTGTTTTTTTCCAATTTCCATATGCTTTAAAATTAAGCGTAAAAATGCAATTTCCTTTATGAGCTAAGCGCGCCTAATCATGCGAGAATAATTCGAAAGAACCTGGACTTGAGGACTCGGGGAGATGTCCACTTGTATATTCGGAGATGAGCCTCCCGCGGTCGCACCTTGTGATCTTTTTGGGGCCATCGTAGGCGTAAATTCGACTTCCAATTTGCCTTTGTGGTCTACGGAGTGTCTTGCCTTGGCATGCAACCTTCCGACCTTTGCCTTTCCTCGTAGGCGGAAGATTTCTTTACGGGATGTCGCTTGCGGCAAAAGGGCTTTAAAGACTTATTGCGAAAGCCTTTTTCGAAGGGTCTTGGGGTTCTTTACGGCCTTCACCTCCTCCTCTTCAAAGTCCCGGGGAGGGGGTATGAAAGGGTTTTTTTGGGAAATGTGGTGGGAAGGGACCTTAAGGAGGCCCCCCCTTAGAAGCTTCTAAAGAAGCTTCTAAGAAGCTTCTGAGTTTCAGCCGTGACGTCGAGGGGGGGGGGGGGGGGGGGGGAAGGAATCTAATTCCAGCGTGGCGGCGGCGGCTGAGATGGCCTGGCGGCGTCTATGGCGGCCAACGGACTGGGCGGCAGCTATGGCAGCTGGCGGCAGCGCGGCGGCTTCTGCACGAGGGCGACCTCACCTCCCTCTCCACGGCCCGTCCTCTCCTCACGCTTTCCCTCCCACAGCTCCTCTAGCACACCCCCTTGCTAGGGGGTGTTTATATAGGCATGGGGGGCGGGGAAGAGGGCCTCCACACACGTGGAGGACTCCCCCTCATGCAGTCCCACTTCACTCCCTCTTGGCCATTCCCCTCCCACACTCCCTCTCCTCCAGCCATGCATCGGCTGGGGGAAGGGATAATAAAAAAAAAAAAATTGCCTTGTATTTATCCTATTGCCCCTTCCCAAGCGGTCGTTTCCTCGCGGTTTTACGGTCTTCAACCCCGGCCTTTAATTCTCGACGTGGAGACCTCATTTTCGAGGGTGCATGGTGTGGATTAGGTTACCAATAATCACGAAGTAGGGAATACTCTTGCACAGGGTTTACACGGCGTGCGGGAAGTTAATATTTGCGGTACGGGGTACGCGGAAATATTACATTCTCTCCCCCTTAGAAGAATCGAGATGTCCTCGTCTCGAGATAAACTGGGGATATTGAAGATTGAGAGAGCTTTCATCCATCCAGGTAGCATCCTCTTCGGGATAATCTTTCCATTGGACGAGGCATTCTCTCAAGGTTCTAGATCTCAACTGTCTCTCCCTGACATCTAAAATCTTTTCCGGTCTTAGTTCAAGGACTCCTTGACTAGGCATTACAATTTGTTGGTCATCAAGTACATGATTTGGGTTGGGTACATACTTTTTCAAGAGACTAATATGGAATACATTGTGAACTTTTAGGTTATCAGGAAGTTGCAATTTATAAGCATTGGGTCCTAGGCATTTGAGGATTTTATATGGTCCACAATACCTTGGACTTAGCTTCTTGCATTTACCTAGAGATAAAGAACTCTTTTTCGGCCGTACACGAATGAAGACCATGTCTCCTTCTCCGAAGATCCTCTCTTGGCGCTTCAAATCCGCATATGCCTTTTGTCTATCTTTGGCTGCTTGTATGTCTTGTCTTATTGACCTTATTTGGTCATCCATGTCCTCCAACATTTGTCTTGAAGCTTCCACTCTCAGGGTAGGATCAGAAAAATTTAGAGGACTTCGACAATCATGACCATACAATGCCTGGAATGGAGTCATTTGAATGCTCTGCTGGTAAGAAGCATTGTAGGAAAATTCTACTAACGGCAAATATTGAATCCATCTCTTTGGCTCTCGACAGCAGTAAGCCCTAAGCATATCCTCAATGATTTGATTTACTCGCTCTGTTTGTCCATCTGTTTGGGGATGGTAGGCAGTGCTAAAACAGAGCTGAGTTCCAATAGCTTCAAAGATAGCTCTCCAGAAGTGTGAAGTGAAAAGAGAATCTCGATCACTCACGATCCTTCTAGGTAGCCCATGTAGCTTGAATATTTCCTTGATAAACACTCTAGCAATGTCGGAGGCTTTATAGTTTGTCTTTATTGGAATCAGGTGTGCAACTTTAGTAAGCATGTCAACTACAACCATAATGGAGTTGTATCCTCCTTGGACTTGAGGTAAGCCCACCACAAAATCCATACTGATGAATTCCCATTTCATTTGGGGAATGTCAAGTGGTTGTAATTTTCCTGGCATCATGACATGTTCAGCCTTGATACGTTGGCAAGACAAACATTCGGTGACATATTTGAGGACGTCACCTTTGAGTCTCTCCCAATGATAGCTCTTCCTGACTGCATTGAGAGTTTTTGCATAGCCAGGATGTCCTGCGAAAGGGGAGTCATGAGCTTCCCACAATATCTTCTGCTTAAGTGACTGGCTTGCTGGTATACATAGCCTTGTTCTATAGTAAATAAGTCCATTGTCAACAGAAAATTCATGATACTTGGCCTGTAACTTCAAATTCTGATCCTTGGTAGATATTTCTTTTATCATTGCTTGGTAGGCTAAGTCATGGCATGCTTCCTCTCTAGCCAATTCGAGTATAGGGTTGCTTGGTATAGATACCTTTGTAGCCAGAGATCTAGCCGTTGATGGATTCTGCAAGATTAGTGAGTTTAGGAACGCCTTGCGACTGAGTGCATCGGCAACCACATTCTCCTTTCCTGGCCGATACTTGATTTCGAAATCATATTCCTCCAATACTTCAATCCATCGACGTTGCCTCATGTTGAGCTCGTTCTGGGTAAAAATCCATTTGAGACTCTTATGATCGGTTACTAGAGTGAACTTATTTCCCAACAGATAGTGTCTCCAAAGCTTTAGAGCATGGATGACAGCTAATAATTCCAGATCATGAGTGGCATAATTCTTTTCGTGACTCTTCAATTTCCTTGAAGAATATGCTATTGGATGACCTTCCTGCATAAGAACACACCCCAAGGCAAGAATGCTGGCATCAGTTACTACCTCGAACTCCTTATTGAGGTCAGGAAGTTTTAGAATAGGTGCTGATACCAAACATTGCTTCAATTGGTCGAAGCTATTTGCTCAGGAGTTGACCATGTAATGGAAGTCTGCTTCTTTAGTAAGTCGGTAAGAGGTGCTGCAATCAAAGCATAGTTTTTTATAAAGACCCTATACCATCCTGTCAAGCCAAGAAAACTGCGTATCTCTTTGACGGATAATGGTATTGGCCATTCAAGCACATCTCTGACTTTCGCTGGATCTACTGATATTCCTTCTGATGATACTATGAATCCTAGATATTCAATCTGACGTTTGAAGAATGCACACTTCTTCATTTTTGCATACAGCTTATGAGATCTCATTGTCTCTAAAACAATTCGTAGTTGGGGTTCATGATCTTCTTCCTGTTTAGAATAGACTAAAATGTCATCGAAGAAGACAAGCACGAAGTCATCAAGATATGGTCTAAAAATATCCTGCATTAATCTATTGAAGGTGGCAGGTGCATTTGTAAGGCCGAATGACATAACCAAGAATTCAAAGTGCCCATATCTTGTATTGAAGGCCATTTTTGGAATATCCTCATCCTTGATCCTGATTTGATAGTAGCCTGACCTGAGATCAATTTTGGAGAAGATCTTTGCACCTTGAAGGCGATCAAGAAGCTCATCTATTCTAGGAATAGGGTACTTGTTCTTGACTGTTGATTGATTCAACCCACGGTAATCAATACATAGTCGAAGTGTCCCATCTTTCTTTTTCTGGAATAGGACTGGAGCTCCCCATGGTGAATTGCTAGGCCGGATATAGCCCTGATCTAACAGTTGCTTGAGTTGTTCCTTCAACTCAATAGCTTCCGGAATAGACATTCTATAAGGTCTCTTTGCAATTGGCGCAGCTCCAGGTATTAGCCTTATTTCATGATCAACTTCTCTTGGAGGTGGAAGTTCAGTTAATTCCTCAGGGAATACGTCAGCATATTCTTTTAGCCAAGAGGGTCCCTCATGAGACTCTTGCTTTTGATCTAACTTGTTGAGTTTGATCAAGTAAACAGGTAATCCTTTCCTAACCCCTTTTATGATCCGCGATACCTTGGCTAGCTGGATTCTCGGCACTCCTGCCTCACCTTGAGTCGTAACAAACTCTCTGTCAGAGTTTCAAAAGGAAACTTGACCCTTTCCACAGTGGATGTGGGCGTCATTGGGCTTAAGCCAATCCATCCCGAGTAGACACTCATGGATGCCTAAGTTCATGACTCTGAATTTGACTGAGGTTTTCTTTCCTCCCAGATAGAACTCCTCCTTAGCAGTTTGCCTAGCACAAGTCACCTCACGACCGTTTGCCAATTCCACAAGTAGGGTAGGTGCTTCTACTGTGGCTATTCCTAATCTCTTAGCACATGCTGGTGAGATAAAGGAATGTGTACTGCCACAATCAATCAAGGTTTTGAAACCTTTACCTTGATAGTCCGACGGTGTTTGAATTACCGAGAACTGGCGATTCGGCCCCTTCTTGTGTAGAGCGGCATGGACCGTCGCTCTTTCGAAATCCGCTTCCATAGTCGGATCTTCCTCTTCCTCTGCTTCACATCTTTGCCTATTGGTAATGCAGGCAGCTCTTCCCCTTCCACGGGCGGCGGCTCCCTGACCGCGGCCAATACCTTGACGGTGTCCCTCGCTAAGCTTGGGGCATTGCTTTTTGAAGTGACCGAGTTCATTGCAGTGGAAACATCAGATGTTTCAGCCATTACCGTGAGTAGGAACAAAGTTGTTGACGTTATTTGTCCTTGCTTTCTTTCTTTGTCCCTGATTGTGGCCTTGAACTCTCTTAACCTGGGGTCTGAATGCTCCTCTGCTTGGGTTGCTATAAGTCCAGTTCTTAATACTCCTTGGTTTAGCTTGCACTTCCTGAATTATAGGTGCCGCTCGAATGAGTGCATCCTGAAGGTCTGATGGTCGCATAGATTTGAGACGGGTATTTACAGGTGGATTTAAGCCTGCGCAAAATTTGGACACCTGCTGTGTCGTGTCCATTTGTGGCGCATACTTTAAGAGTGAGACAAACTTAGAGTAGTATGCATCAAGAGTGAGTCCTAACTGTTTTAACTCATAGAACTCATTCATTTTTTGAGTACGATATGCGGGCGGCAAATATCTCCCTTGCACGGCTTGCTTTAACTTCACCCAGGTAACGGACCACTCTGAAATCCCTTGATCCCTGCACCATTGTTTCCACCATAGTCTGGCTTCACCGGTGAGTTTTAATTTGGCGAGCATGGCCTGATTGGCGGGTGCAGTGCCAGCGGCTTCGAAGTAGTCCTCCATAGATTCAATCCAAATCTCAGCGTCTGACTGGACGAATCTGCCTCTTCCGTCAAACTCGGGTGGCTTAATCTGTTTGAGGAGGAACTTCTTCTCCTGGATCACAGTCGTACTTGCCGTAGGGGGTGAATTTGGAACCTGTACCTGGGGTTGCGCCTGAGTAAAAGTTTTCTTAACATTATTATATAATAATTGACATTAGTTATCTTTAGTTCAACTATTTCGTAACTCATGAAGCTACTTAACTTTTTTGCAACAACCTTGATGCACAATCGGATAGTGAAGCTACTTAACTTTTTTGCAACAACCTTGATGCACAATCGGATAGTGATAAAAAGAAGTCCTTATTTATATTTATATGGCGTAGCCTCATACAACATCTCGAGTGATGATAATCCAATTATTACATTTAGTTTGGGGAGAACAACATTGTATTGGATTTGTCTATAGGAACTGTGTAATAGTAGGGTTTTGGGTCATGAATCTTTAGGAATCGATAATTCATCGGAAGTTTAGGATATCCTTTCCGCTGGAATCCATACTTCCCATGGCGGCCCAATACCTTAATCCTATCAGCTGGGATTACACGGGTTACTTCCTCATATACATATGAGTTTAATTCAACTCTACGACCTTGAATATGCAAAGTCGAATTCACGTGAGCTTCCACAAAAATGAACAGCTTCACGACTTTCAAATCTTCCAACCACCTGATCCTCTTCAGGTTGGTCTGTAGATAAGCGAACCGGTGGGCAGCTATGTAGTAGATTCCTGAAGACCCAGTCCATCTTCGCTCTATATATAGAGGTGATGGATTATAAATCTGCTCCAAGATGTTCATCATTTCAATTCTCTGCCTATAATGCGGAGAATGCATCGCAGTCATGAACATGATCCGGAACACCAAAAACTTATTCCACGCCTCGTAATTCTGCAAGACAGTATTGAAGATGAGAAAATGTTTGGACAGGAACAATTTCTTTACTTCTCTTCTAATGAAATCTTATGAAAACAATTCCATTGTAAGTCGGCTCTGATACCAACTGTAACGTGTCCACTAGAATCATTCCGGACACGTCTTAGCAGTCCATCGGGAAGGATGTCTAGAAAGCTCCGCCCGGCACTCCCATGGAATATTACGGGACTTGCGATCTAGGTCTTCCCACGTCTGCCACGTAGCGGAAGTATCCTGGCCGTTCCCACTTAGGATCGACCTGAATTTGGGTTTTCCTGTTTGGTCATTAGCTAGCAACAACTAGCGTCAGACCCGAGCGAACTACTTTACGCAGAAACGCCAGATCCGAAGCGGATTCACACTGCACTTGGTTCAAGGAGAATGGGAAACGAGAGGGATGCAAGGCTCGACCTCTCTGCCACAAGGCATAGTCCCATTCCGTTCCCCTAAAACAGCGCGAATCGGGTAATAGTTAATTCTAGGTCATTGTTCTCGTTATTTGTTTCGGTGGCGATGATCATCCTTCTGTTTGTCGAAGACTTTGAGAAAAGTTCCCGGCTAACCGGGACCACCCATCCATAGGACAGACCCATGGTCCATCCTCCGCACTTCCCTCGGTTTGTTTTAGTTATGTAATTACCTACCACATTAGTTTGACATATACAAACAGCTTCTTTGATTAACCCTGTTATGCACTGGTTCCTTCACGTAATCTTATCACAGGACATAAAGAAAACAATGTCAAACAACTTCCTTATTATCATTTTATACTGTTATCTTTGAAATACAAGGAGTTCCCGCCCGTAGGCGTATTCATAATCCGCCCGAAGGCTATCCAGTAATCCACCAGGGATCACTAATCCAAGTTTCCGCCCGTAGACTAGTATGCGGGCCTCGAGATCCAATCCCGAGTCACGTTAGCCTCTTGTGCAGGGCCCGGAAGGCGAGGGATTTACGACCAGAGCCCCCTCTGGCACCCAAGCGTCCTCCTGCTCCAAGTAGAACTCAACGGAGAGACCTCTCACGGCGGGTTCGGTCCACGTTCCCGGCGCGGTTAACAACCCCCTTGGTTAGGGTCAGGCAGGCAGTCGGGGGTAACTGAAGCTGCCTCTCCCTTCAGGCTTCAACCTGAAGTATTTAGATATATTTTCGTCCTTTAGTTCATTGAGCAAACAATGCAAACAGTGCTTTCCAAACTGTTACAAGCACAATCAATTTCCAATGGTCGTTTAGCTGGCAAACTGTTAAGGAGTGACTCCTTTTCTCCGAATGCAACCCGCATTCGATCCGGAATCAATTGCAACTTGGCAAGATTCCTATCATTCTTGGGTTAGGGTCATTCCCTACCAATACTTTAGGTTTTGTTGTGGTAGGTTCCAGCGACCATGTCGCTTTAGTTTATTGTCTGGTCATTTGCTTCAAGGCAAACACCTAACCTTTCCTTTTCCTTGGCAGTTATCCCCCAAGAAAAGTGAGTAACAGGATGATTACTCATCCTCTTGTAAGTTAAATTCTTTCAATAACTTGCCAACCTCGATTCGAGAGATGACAAAAACTCTCTTGTGGGCAAATCTCAAGTTTATACAAAGTTGCAGCTTTTTGCACATGCCATTCCTAGTTATGTTGGCCCATGGTCCTAGAAATAGGCAACTCCGTCGGAGTTTCATCATTTTGAATGATCCCTTGGGATAAAACCTTAGATCATTTCATGCATGAACATCCAATTGCTTCGACATTTCGTAATATCTTTAGATTTGCGGTTTTTGTCTTGGCAACCAGTGTAAACTAGGTCGAATTACCCTAGTTAACATTTGGGATTCCTATCATATCGACTCAATCATGCCCATACGAATCTTTGTGGTTTAGATTACTTTAGTCAACTCAATTAGGCTTGTCTTGCGACAAGGATGATCCTTCTAAAGGTAATAACTAAATCTAACGGAGAATAATAATTACCAATACGCGTAAACATGCGATTTATTGCTTCTACGCATCACATGGTTCATGATAACTTTATCTTTCCTTGGTGTAGCAAAAACCCCATGATAATCTGGAAGTTAACTTTTCCTAAGACATACTAGGATTTACATCAATTAATCATGCTTACAACCTTAAAGTCTATACTCCCGAATCTTATGCTTTGACGAACCATGCAACCTTTTCTAAATGCGGCTTCTGATGAATGACGTTATCGCATGATGATTATGCAACATTCCCTTAGCTATAATGTAGTTAACGAAGTTTATACCAACTAAAGCTAATGTTAACTTAGTCCATACGATCATTTTCGTACTCTATTATTTCTTTTCGGATAATACTTTATGGTGCTAACCTTTCCTCATGAAATCATTACGAGAAGGATGTTGCCTAACATGCGGCACACACTTATTCCTACCATGTCTAGGACAAAAGAGAATGCACTTATAAATTCCATTTCTTTGCCTAAGTTTAGACTCATTACTTTGATAAGGTACGAAAACTACATGCAACTAGCCTTCTAAGGTGGATAACTCGTTCAAATTCATGACATATTTCAATCTTGCCTAATGTTCAAGAGATGCTTTATCAAATGTGTTTTTTTCCAATTTCCATATGCTTTAAAATTAAGCGTAAAAATGCAATTTCCTTTATGAGCTAAGCGTGCCTAATCATGCGAGAATAATTCGAAAGAACCTGGACTTGAGGACTCGGGGAGATGTCCACTTGTATATTCGGAGATGAGCCTCCCGCGGTCGCACCTTGTGATCTTTTTGGGGCCATCGTAGGCGTAAATTCGACTTCCGATTTGCCTTTGTGGTCTACGGAGTGTCTTGCCTTGGCATGCAACCTTCCGACCTTTGCCTTTCCTCGTAGGCGGAAGATTTCTTTATGGGATGTCGCTTGCGGCAAAAGGGCTTTAAAGACTTATTGCGAAAGCCTTTTTCGAAGGGTCTTGGGGTTCTTTACGGCCTTCACCTCCTCCTCTTCAAAGTCCCGGGGAGGGGGTATGAAAGGGTTTTTTTGGGAAATGTGGTGGGAAGGGACCTTAAGGAGGCCCCCCCTTAGAAGCTTCTAAGAAGCTTCTGAGTTTCAGCCGTGACGTCGAGGGGGGGGGGGGGGGGGAAGGAATCTAATTCCAGCGTGGCGGCGGCGGCTGAGATGGCCTGGCGGCGTCTATGGCGGCCAACGGACTGGGCGGCAGCGCGGCGGCTTCTGCACGAGGGCGACCTCACCTCCCTCTCCACGGCCCGTCCTCTCCTCACTCTTTCCCTCCCACAGCTCCTCTAGCACACCCCCTTGCTAGGGGGTGTTTATGTAGGCATGGGGGGTGGGGAAGAGGGCCTCCACACACGTGGAGGACTCCCCCTCATGCAGTCCCACTTCACTCCCTCTTGGCCATTCCCCTCCCACACTCCCTCTCCTCCAGCCATGCATCGGCTGGGGGAAGGGATAATAATAATTTAAAAAAATTGCCTTGTATTTATCCTATTGCCCCTTCCCAAGCGGTCGTTTCCTCGCGGTTTTACGGTCTTCAACCCCGGCCTTTAATTCTCGACGTGGAGACCTCATTTTCGAGCGTGCATGGTGTGGATTAGGTTACCAATAATCACGAAGTAGGGAATACTCTTGCACAGGGTTTACACGGCGTGCGGGAAGTTAATATTTGCGGTACGGGGTACGCGGAAATATTACAGTAGTGGAAAATTAAAAACAAGATTTCATTTATTAGAATGCAATTGTGTGTACATGATGATTAGGAGGAACACCAAAAAAAGCATATTAAAGAAAGTATAATGCCAATCGACGTTATCTTCCATTAATATCAAGAAGCACTAACTCAAGTAATAAGTGCAGAATGAAAACAATCTATGATTGTAGAGGTGGAATAACACCAATTCAAATTGTCCCATGAGCTACAAAAAAGTTTCCAATTTGATGCCACAAAAAATTTTCTTACACAAAATGTTTCACTATCCAACAAACTTAGAGGACTCTAATCCACAATGATAGTGGGTTTTATGCGTCTAGGTTTTCTGGCAAAAATTGCACATCCATGAGAGAGAGCTCCATGATTCACAAGAAAGGCAAGAGGGTCGTAGTTATAATCATAGTCTATATAAAATGAGTGATAATGAAAATTCTAATCAACAATGGCATTGGGTTTTATGCATCTAGGTCGACTAAGCAACAACACAAGGTGTACATCCCTTTATAGCGAGCGTGAGTTGATGAATCAACATATGATGATTCTTATCTAAACCTAATACTTTTATATATACATAATAAAAATGCTTGTAAGTAAGGTATGACTCTCTCTCTCTCTCTCTCTCTCTCTCTCTCTCTCTCTCTCTCTCTCTCTCTCTCTCTCTCTCTCTCTCTCTCTCTCTCTCTCTCTCTCTCTCTCTCTCTCTCTCAAATACGAGCAAGAGCATAATGATTCACACTTGATCTGCACCTCATACTACAAGTGTTTAGTCATCATAAAAAAGGAGAGTATGGATGTAGGACCTTTTCATCCACAAATGCTACATTTAAAGACTCAGCTAAAGCTATTTCATTTTTCCTTATCTTGATATATTTTTCCTCCACTTCTTGCTCCATCTCCGAGGTGAGGACCCTTGTCCTAATTCCCCCCAAAAAACAACATTGGCAGTTGGTATTGAGGGGCTTTCTCCAAGTTTGGCATTAAATCCGCCATCTTAAGATAAAGGATTTCTGCATGGGACACATTTCCCCCTAGTAATAGGCCAAATAGAAGGCAACATGGGAACACATTGAACCTATTTGTCAACATCCCAAGTGTGTTTTACATTATTTTTGCATAACCAAAACCATTGAGATATCAACTTATCTTGGAATTTTCTCTCAGACCAAAAGTAACATGCAACTGACCCCGAAGACTTGCTATCTATTGAATGTTTGCATCCCTTCTTATTCACCAGTGTGAAACATTTCCTTTTGGAATGAAAATGCATTATACACAGAGCACATAAGCTCTTATACACATCCTCATTGACACTACTGCAAGTTGGTTGTCGAATGCCTCCTCCACTAAATCAATTTTTGTAGTCTCACAAGGAGTAAAGATGAATCTTATTTTGTGATGTTGGTCTTAGACATCCTCTCCCTACACTCCATACCATAGCCTAGTTTATGGGAACTACAACCATTTGTGCTCTTTCTTTAACTTTGCAATGTTTCCATTTAGAACTAGCTCACTGTAGAAAGGACTACCTATCACTACACTTTGGAATGCCCGTGCAATACATGCCAGGGATGGAGTACTTTGAGCAAGCACCCTATTCGATAGGGTGTCTAGGTCTAGTCAAATTCCATGGTAGCTTCATGTCATGAATGCCAATTGACAAGAACATTAAATGTATGAGTTGATCACGTCTGTCACGTAGGTATTGTACAAAGTTAATTTTTTATTTCCATACTCTTCTACTAGCAACTAGCTTGCATGTATTCCCTCTAACAAATTCGTATTCGGGATTTGAGCATGCTCCTAGGGGGTTAGATGAGCCTACAATTATCTCTAAGATTCAAAAATATAACAAATTAAATATTATTTCACTTATGAAAAATCCCAATTGGTAGTTTGTGGGACTATCATAACTACCTTATACAACATGCATTCTTCTTTTCTTTCTTGTTGGTATGAGAAAGGTGCCATTTTTTGCATAATGCAAGGTGTTCATTTTGAAAATTTGGGAGGGATTAGCTTCTTGGAATGCTTTAGCAAACTTTGATTCTAATGGAACAAGTACAACTGCTCTCTTCCCTCCATTAATAGCTAATAGGCACAAAGAGCTGCTATGATTCTTCTCTATTTTCAAGTTCTAGTATCATTGACATCGACATCAAGTTCACTCCAAGGAACTGGCTACAATCATTTGAATCCTCCTCAGTCCACTATGGCAATTCATGTCCAACTTTCTAACCTTCTTTATGGTAACCATTGAAGTACCAGGTTGGACATTGTGATTACGAGTACCCACATGTAACATCAAACATTCCATGCAAAGATCATTGGGTAGTATAAAGTATGCTTTGCAATAACAAGTTTCAATGTAGTACACCACATTCTTACTATAGTGACATGCGTGGCTAATTATATCCTTGCTTGCAATATAATCATTGCCTAGAACGCCATTCAAATGCCTATGAAAATATATATAATTGTACTTCTTATTTATAGGGTAATATGAGTAGTTGACTCAATGGTATTGAAGGAAGCCTAAACAATGAGAAATGCACTCAACAAAAGTACTAGTCATATGTGGTTTGGACCAAAGGTAACCATCATAATGATGTCACATCCCATCCATTCTAGATCCAGTGCCAAATTTTGGTGATAAAACAAAAAAAAGGTCTCCATTGTACTCATGTGCCCTTCAACTTCCTACCTCCTAGTGTTTGAGAAACCCACATAAGCATTTTCTTCCATTAAGGGGCATTTTTTGTTGCATTGCATGCTATAGTTTCCATCTATAGGTCAATGGTTGGAATTTTATGGTAGGTTGCTTGATTGATGAGTCAAAAAGGGAGATGGAGCTTACATTGCCTACAATTAAAGGAGCTGGACTTTCTTCACTTAACAGATTCTCCTTATGCAAATTTTATATCTCATCAACACAAACATTTCTATGTGTAGAAAGAATGTGATATTTCAAAGAAAGGGAGGCATCAAGAAGAAAATATTCACTCCTATCCAATATAGATAGGGGGTGAATCTTGATTTTATCATAAGGTGTGGAGTCGAGCATAGCATATAAGCCCAAAACCTCAAGATCAAGAGGGAGAAGAGAATATAAGAAGGAGCTGAGTAGATTTTTTCCATCCGTGAGAGGCACAACTCACTCAAGGTGTTGACACCCACCAACCTACTGGATTGTAGCCTCAACCATGAATGAAGAATCAAGGAAAGATAGAAAGGCCATGCTTTGTGGGTTCTCAATCTACACAAGGGGATGTCTATTTTTGAAACAAAAAATAATAATTGGAAAAATTTTGCTTAATTTTTTTCTTCAAAAAATAAAAAATGACATACTAGCATATTCAATGTCAAGATGGCGACAATCCTAGCGAATGTCATCCTTAGTAGAAAATCATGGAAGCTGTCAATAGGCTTTAACTATCCACATCCATAAAGTCACATCATTTCTTGAGTGTTGTAATAACTATCAATATTTTCCTTCTATATTCAATTAAAATATTACAAGAAAATCAAGGGAGCAAAGACACATACAATGTTTAGAGGACGTGCTATGGTTTAGGGTTTATGGGAGAAAAACTATTTTCCCACCCTTATTTGTGGGAAAGGGAAAAAAGAGTGGTGGTCTCTCTTTAGCTCTCTTTGGCTCTTTCTTTTTTCCAAATTCTCATTTACTTCCATTCTCTTATTTGCAAGAGGTGAGCCCTCTCTCAAGCTCCTCTTTGTTTGTTTACTCCATAGCCCAAGAGGTAGCTACATTGCTTCCTCCATGAAGGCTTCTCATAGTTCTCAACTCCTCCATGAAACCTACTCTTGCAATCCCTTTTTCCATGGAGTTTGCAAGGAATGTGAAAAGGAAACCAAGAAAATTAACATGGAAGCAAGCTTTTTGCATCACTTCACCATCTTTGCTTCTCATTTCATTATCCTCCCCACCTTGAAATCCATACTATTAGGGTTTTCTTGTTTTGAAGGAAGAAGGAGAAAGAAATGAGAAGAGGGTTTTGAATGGGGAAAGAGAAGGAGGAGGGAGGGTTTTGAAAGTGAAGGAAGGGGGGGGGGGGGGGGGGGGGGCACTTTTAGGGCCCTATCCCATAGTCCCACCACATTTAGTTGAGGCCATTGATGAGGAGTGCAAGGCTCTAGGTCCGTGGTGACTTACAACACAATTGTAGAGCCCCCAAGGGCCCTTTTTTTAGGCATAAGGCCAGGGGCCTTTGTGGCCCCCAGTCCACACCACCATAGCCACAATAGTGGAAGCGACTACCCTAGGTCACCATACCATCCTTCAAGTGCTTCTAGAACACCAAGGTAAATCCTTTCAAATTCTTATTGATTATGATGCTACTCACTCCTTATTTCTCCTAATTTTATTAAGAAAATTATAGTTAAATCCAAAACCTACTAGAAATCTTGTTATAGAACTAGCAAACAAGAAAGAAGTATACTCAAACCAAATAGTCAAAAACATGGAGCTACACGTAAGAAACCAATACATAAAGGCAAACTTTTAGGTCTATGTTTAGGAACTTATCATTCTGTATTGGGTGTGGTGACCACCCAAAAATGCCCCCCTCTGTGGCACTAGGAAGTGCATGGAGAGAGAGAGAGAGAGAGAGAGAGAGAGAGAGAGAGACTATTGGAAGAGAATGTGTTAAAGTGTTTTGTAATTAATATCAATGTTAATTTTAATGTTATGGTCTTTATGTATTGATGTTATATTTTTATTAATATTAATATTAATGTTAGTTTTATGTTTATTTATGTTAATATTAATATTAATATTTTATTTTATTAAAATTAATATTACTTTTATATTTGTAATATTAATATTTATTTTTAAAAATCTTAATGAAGTAAAATATCCTTGTTTGTTAGCCAAGCCTTTTTCCATAATTTTGAATTTTATAATGTCTTTAAATGTAACTTTCTTAAAAACTATTGACGATTGGAGGGGGAAATTCTATTTTATTTTTTATTTTTTAAAGGGTTGATGGGGGTATTGGGCATGCTTAAGAGGATAGGGAAGCCTATTGGAATACCAAAGTGAAAGCATGAGAAAGTGTGCATAAGAGGGAGAGAGAGCTCAAGTACAAGAAGAAGATCTTGCTTAATGAGTTGTTCACAAGCACAAATGGTACACTTTGTCAACAGTTAAGAGTGGCTCTTATGTTGTTTAAATAGCCTATGGATGGCTAGGGTTAGGCTTTCCCCCTACCCTCTAGTCCATTCACACCCATCTACCCTTATCCACCCTTGCACACATTGGGTTCACATGCCTATCTCTCAATACCCCTCCCCCCCTCAATGCCAGAGTGGCATTGGACTATAAGACGTTAATGTTCCCCCCTCAAACAAATGGAATGCCTTTATAAATCAGGCTACCAAAGTGCTTATAGGTTGAGAGTTTACATATTTAGAAAAAGTGATCATCAAGTGTTTTGGAGACAAAGTTGGCCTCCGATTCTTTTGGTACTTTAGGGGTGGTAGGGCATTTATTGGTAATATGGCATGTCTTGTTACATTTGTTGCACTTCATTTTGTTAGGATATTTTTTCCAACAATTGCTTAGAAGATGTCTCGTTTTATTGCAAAAAGAGCATTTTGGTGGAGATAGTATGAATCAAGAGTTGCTCATGGGTTGTTGAAGTAGATGCTTGACTAGTGCTACCTTCTTTCCGATTTCTTTTCTCCTGATCTAAGCAAGATTGGATGGTGCTTTCCAAGGTTGTTTAGGGATATTTATAAGAGTAGTTACAAGGGTTGGGAATACCTTATTTACATCTTTCAAGAGAATTTCAATAGTATCTTCATCATGAATTGGAGATTGAAGTAAGGATAGCTATGCCATGAGCCCCTTCATGTGTGAGATGAACTTACCCAACTCTTCTCCTTGCTTGTATTCCAAGCTAAAAATTTTTATTTTAAGAAAAAATTTAGAGTTCTTTCCTCTAGCCCCATAAAGCTTTTCAAGCTCATCCCATTTCTCCTTGAAAGTGGAGAGTTGTTCAATATAATGTATCAAAGATTCATCCAAGTGAAGCATGATTATGACTTGGGCTCTTTCATCATCTTCTACATCAACTGCTTTTGCCGGGTCAATAAACTTGGTCCCTTTGATGAAGGGCCAATAGACCCATTCCACCATTTTATAAATCACTAATATTTGCCATATATGAAAGTTTTTTCCATCAAACTTACAAATTTGAGCTCTAATATATGGCATAGACCATGGCCATGATACGAAGGTCTTATCAATTGCATTAGGCAATTGCAATGTCTAGTGCTTTATGCAATGGCCAATAAGTGTGGAAGCAAATGAAGTGATTAATAAGTAGCAGGCTCAAATGTAATGTCTTACAAGACTATATGAGAGATGAGGAAAATGGTCTATGTGTTTATATCCTACACATAACCTTACAATGATTAGGAAGAATGATGGCAGTTAAGCACTGAATGAATATGCTTAAGGTAGAAATGCATCTCCTCAAGATTGAGATTTAGTAAGAAAACATCTTTCACAATATTGATTAGAAACAAGATCATGACTATGAAATGTAGCATTAGTGCTTACAAGCACTTATCTCATAGTATATGTTTATAAGTCGGCTTTTTTATTAGCTTACTTATGTCCATCAGGTGTGTTTAAACTTGAGATGGAGCTTGCAAATCTACAACAAACTCCACAAGACTTAAAATAGTGATTAAAATCACGGATGATGATTTCAATGAGTGGAAAATTTCAAAAAAACAAGCGGGCTATGGCTGCCACAGAAAACTATAGTTGGGATGTTGTTTACTATGGGCAATATGAGGGAATTTCTCTGAACCCTCTTAGGTATAAATAGCTCACTTGTGGGATACAAATACCCCATGAAAGCTCCAGGGATTGTGCTTGTACTGCCTGCACTATTGCTAGAAACATGTCGTTGTCAGAACTACTCTAGATTTGGGAACAACCATAATTTCGTACTACTGCACCAACAATGTCAGGGTTTTATGTGCTAGAATGTTGCTCCACGAGTTGAGGAAGAGTTCTCTAGAAGAAAGCAAGGAAAAATATGCCCTCCTTTGGCCACACCAGTTCCTCCAAGGTCTGTAGGTCCAATTTGACTATGGAGGTTGAGATGTTCAAGTGAGGTATTATCAGAAAATAGCATGCTCTTCTGCACTTAGTGGGAAATGAAGTTGAAGGAAGTTTGTTGGATTAGATTTCACTCTAAAACCATGTTGGAATATTGGAGTGAGAGCATGAGAAGGTGTGCACAAGAGGAAAAGAGAGCTCAAGTACAAGAAGAAAATCTTACTTAATGAGTTGTTCACAAGTACAACTAGTACACTCTCAATAGCTCAGAGTGACCCCTAGGCTATTTATATAGTCTTTAGATGGCTAGGGTTAGGGTTTCCCCTTGCCCTCCAATCCATTCACACACATCTACGCTTATGCACCCTTGCACACATAGGGTTCATATGCCTATCTCTCAACAGAGCCAAGCCCCCACTTTTTAAATTTTTTCTAAGAGGAGGGGGATTGCACCTAGCCCGCATTGCATGTATACATGCTCACTAAGGTTGGGGAGCTTGGACCCCTATAGAAAGAAGAGGCTAATAGAGCAAGGATCCCCTTCCCCCCTACTCTACGAGTGTACATGCTTGCGAGGGTGGACCCCCTTATTTTAAAAAAAGGAGAGACTAATAGAGGGGGCCCTTTGCATCCCTCAAGTGCAGACACCTAAGGGGGGGCTTGGCCCCCCTATAGAAAGAAGAGACTAATAAAGTGAGGGTCCTTTGCCTCTCCCAAGCATAGACACCTAAGGGAGGGAGTTTCCCCCCACTGTAGGTGTACATGCTTGTGACGATGGAACTCCCTATTAGAAAAAAGAAGATGTTAATAGAGGGCAAGGTTCCCCCCTGTATGCACACCCAAACTTTAAAGATTAAAAAAAGTGGGGTACCCAAGGTCTCCCTAGGCATCTGTAATGGTCACATGGGCCTTGGTCAACCCCCCTTTTTAAATTTTCAATGTAATGTAAGGGGAGGTCTTAAAAGACTTTTATAAAAAGAGTGAGTGGGCCTTTGCCCACTCACTCTTGGGGGCAATCAAAGAAAGAGGAGTGCCCAATCAAAAAAGAAAAGGGGAGTGTCCTAGCCAAGTGGCTTGGTCACCCACCTTTTCTTTATTTTTTCTATGAGGGAGGGACTACATCTCCAAGGCCCCCTATTTTTTATTTTTTGGTAAGAGGGGGGGCTAGCCCCTAACTATGTCGAGGGCATACATGCTCATGATGGTTTTGTGTAGGGGGGTGTGCTTGGCCCCCTTGTAGAAAGTAGGGGCTAATGGGGGGGGGGGGGGGGGGGGGGGTTGTGTTGGCCCCCCCAGCTAGCTCCACAAGAATTTGTGCATGCGTAGAAGCTTGGGTGGAGGGGGAGCTTGGCCCCTTCTTTCATCACCACGAGTGCACACATCTGTAGGGGTGGAACTCTCTATTGAAAAAAGAAGAGGCTAATAGATGGAGATATCCTTGCCTCCCCCTCTCCTCCCTTTATTCTATACCTTGCACACCCAAATTTTAATCAATTTAAAAAAAGGGGTGCCCAAAGGTCCCCCCAAGCATTTATGACACCACAAGGGGACTTGGACACCCTTCCTTTTTTTTCTATATGGAAGGTTAGGGAAGGCCTTAAAAAGTTTTTATAAAAATAGTGGGCATGGCCCTCACCTAGCCCAATCATTAAAATTTTAAAAAACCTTTTTTTTTTCTAAGAGGGGGAGTGACACCCCCAAGTCCTCCCCTGCCCCCCACTGAGAGCGGAGCTTTGAGCCTGGAATGTGCCTAAAATTTGCCAAAAAATCGAGAATTTAGTGGGAAAATCTTCAACATCGAAGGCCGCGACTGCTGCAGCTAGGACGATTTTAAGCACCAAGTGAAAGACGACTTTTAAAAGGCGCATGAGTGACACTTGTGGATTTTTTATACTTTTTTCAATTGATGTACGGGATGCAGGGAGCTGCCAGTCAGTGCGGGATGCCAAGACGGACGTGCAGGATTTTTCAGAGGCCGAATCGGAGCCCGGA
Source organism: Lygodium microphyllum (assembly GCF_053477565.2). Taxonomy (NCBI): domain Eukaryota; kingdom Viridiplantae; phylum Streptophyta; class Polypodiopsida; order Schizaeales; family Lygodiaceae; genus Lygodium; species Lygodium microphyllum. The sequence continues at coordinate 104,698,479 of NC_141162.1, forward strand.
CGCGGAAGTGGCCAAAAATTGGCCAAATTTGAAAAGGTGGACAAAAAACTAAAGGCTAAAGGGGGTGCCCTCTATCATTTCGTTCTCTCTAAGTCTCTTGTTGTTTCTGTTTTTCTCTCTCTTTCTCTCGCTCTCTATTTGTTGTTTTCTCTATCTCTCTCATTCTCCCTCTTTTTGTCTCTTTTTCTCCCCTTCTTTTTCTAGCTCTCTCTTTTTTTCCACTCTCCTTCTTCTCTTTACTTCACCCTTTTATCCACCTCTCCCTTCACTCTCCGTTTCGTGTTCTATCCCCCCTCTCTTTCTTTGTTGCCTCTCTCTTTGTTTCTCTCTACCCCCTCATTGTTTTCTCACTCATTCTCATCTCTCCCTCCCTTTCTCTCTCTTTTTCTCTCTTTCTTTGTTATCTTTCATCTTTTTTCTCTCATTCTCTCTTCCTTTTCCTTCTTTCTTATCCCTCTCTTCTTTTCTCTCTTTCTCTCTCAATGCATCTCATTTTCAAGAAAAACAAACAAAAGGAAAGAAAAAAGCACAAGAACAAAGCAAGAAGAGGCAATGTACCTACCGCAAAGGTCCGAGGATGGATTCTTCATCTCCTCTTCGTGACATCCCCTCTTTCTCCCTCGTGCACTTCTCCCTCTTCTTCACGTATGGTGGTGGTGACGGCAGTGGTAAGAAGCTCTTATTCTCTCTCTTCCTCTCCCTCTCCCTCCCAAAGCCACTCTCTCATTCACTCTCTCTCTAACTATTTGCGGAAAAATGCCGTGCTCGGGTTTTTGGCACTTTTTTTTCTCAAAGTAATGTCGCTATTTGCATTGTATTTGCAATGCAAATAGCGACGCCATTGTTTAATAAATACTTTTTATTCTGATCACCTTCCAATAGAGCATGCTTCCACAAGTTGATAATTTTGTTGTTAGCTTGAACATTGGATGACCCTCTCTTGGACCCTAATTGCATTTTTTTTGTTTTTATGTACCTAAAATGACACAATTTTCCATAGATAATATGTCAAAATGTTAATATTCACAAGTTGAACACTGCAAAATGACCCCACCTTCTTGCACTAAAAGAGGTTCTTAATTTTGATGTTTGAAATTTACATAGATATATGTTAAAATGTCAAAATTATCACTATAGAGTGTAAATTTTGTTGTTTGATCTCACATTATAGAGTGTAAGATCGAACATCACAAGATGATGTCTCGCACACCAAAAAGTGTCCCCCTCGTGTTGTACAAAAACATGGCCCTAATGGTTTTAGTGTTTTTTTTTCACCCAAGATAGTAAAACTCTACACTGATGTTCATCAAAACATTGAAATTCACACCATATAGTGTGAGCCAAAACATCAAGACATTGCCCCCTTCTTACATAGAAAGGATCCCCCTTTTGTTGTTCAAAGCATGAATCTAACAAGTTTTATTTTAAGCTTATGACCCAAAAAAACCATTCTTATATGAATAATAATCTAACAATAAATTAACAAAGGGAACATAAATATGCTTAGAAAACATGAAAGAATCATGTCTTTCTTAAAAAAGGGAGCCCCTTGCTTTTTTTAAAACACAATTGTACAAGACGTTGAAAGTAATGGGTCATCTAAGGATTTAAAGTAAACCTTAATCACAACCTAGCTAGATAAAATAGACAAAAAAGACACCTGTTTAATTGCTCATTTTTCTCTATTTTTAGAGTCGAATAGCATTAACTAATAAGGCACCTCTCTCTTTCCTTACTTTCAATCCTCAAAATTTTGATTAGGACTGTGACAAAAACATTCGATTCCCAAAAAATTGATGCGACCACATCTACATTATCATTTTTCAAATTCTAATTATATTTTATTTTTGGGCTTAAATTTTTTAGTATTTCTACTTTTTTGCACTCTATCTATTATGTTGTTACTTTTTCTTTCTTTCTCTTCTTCATTCTCTTTCCCTTCTCACCATTTCTCTTTCTTTATGATCATTTGCACCATTAGAAAAAAGTCTAAAGTGTCATTTCCATTGCAAAAAACAAGAAAATCACCAAGTTATTGTTTGGAATACTAGGATAGCTCATTTTCTTAATGCTATATTGGTGAGTATTTTAGAATTATTTTGTATGCACCATTGGAAGAAGATTGATATATTAATTGGATTGTTGGAAGAAGCGAGGGGCTTTTCAAGATAATTGGAATATTAAGACCATAATTTTACTTTGCATTTGCATCCACAATAGTTTGAGAAGTCATAAATCATAAAAATATATTTGGATGTTGTAGCTCTCTCTCTCTCTCTCTCTCTCTCTCTCTCTCTCTCTCTCTCTCTCTCTCTCTCTCTCTCTCTCTCTCTCTCTCTCTCTCTCTCTCTCTCTCTCTCATGACATGGAGTGAAGCTCTAATTTGAAAAAATGATCATATATATCCCTTCTACCATTAGCTTTCCCTTCTTGGATGATGAGGATGATTATGTGAGGGTAGTCAATAGAATTCATGATGCAAGAGGAAAAATAGAAGTGATAAAACATAATTAAAAAACTTACCCTCAATTCCAATTTGTATGACGGTGAGAAGCATACTCACAACTCCTAGCATGACCTACTGCGTGCCTACAAATAGAATGGAGCTAATCAAGATTCTAGGATTTTTGAGAAATCAATTGCAACACAATCCAAATGCAAATTGAAACCACTTGAGGACTCTTGGAAGCTTACTTATGGAAATGGATGAAGGTCCATGATCTAAATTTAATATACAACTGGATGTTTCTTGAGAGAAGTGTCGAGTTAGCAGAAGAAGCAATGACTCATGATGCATTTTTGGATGCAAAATATATGGAAATCACCTATGTTGTGAGTATGAATCTATAGGATAAGACTTAGCCATGGAACTTGAAATGATCGACTATGGCATTGATGGGAAATCAATAGAGCATATCAACATAAACTCTAAGCCTAGGGAAATGCAAGCATTTCTCATTGATGGGGTAGTCATAATGGACTATGACAGGATGTGCCTAGAGTAGTTGGAGGCTGTAGATTATGAGCAAGATGGACTCTGTCAAACTAAGTCCATAGCATTGTATGAAATTGTCTACCTCTAAGCTATATCCACCTGGAGAAACATCCTTGTCTTACAAAAAGCTATGACTTTTACTCCGAATTGGAGGTTAACTTTGATAATGACCTTGAAATTCCTTCATTGGCTCAAATTTGATGCACTAAAGGGGATCTTCTAGACCACAAAAGTTTGAAAAAGGGGATAAAAAATCAGTAGTGTTTCTTGAGGCAAAGTGACAATGACAAACCATCAAGCTATTTAAAAGGCCAATCGAAATAAAGAAAATTGAGTTAGTTAAAGGAGGCAAAAAGCTAGACCAATCTTCATAGCTCATGACCTCATCAAAGACGAGGAGTCTAATCTTATAAGTTTCTTATGCAAGTTCAAGGATGTATTTGCTTGGTCAATCGAAGAGCTCAAAGGATAGATCCTAGCATCACAACATCTCCATGGTACCAGATGCAATGCTAGTAGTCAAGCAATGCCCTTGTGCAATGAATGCTAACCATGCTCCAACAATTAAAGAGGAGATTGACCAACTATGAATGCTAGATTCATTAATAAAATTGAGTACACAAATTGGGTTTTTCCTATAATTATTATGTTGAAAAATAACAAAAAAATCAGAATGTGTATAAACTATAAAAAAGTTTAATACTACAACAAAGAGACAATTGCCCACCAGTGCCCTACACTGAGCACATGTTGGAGAGGGTTGCACAAAAAGAAGCCTATAGTTTCCTTGAACTATTTTCATGTTACAACCAAGTGCTATTATTGCCAGGTTGGGGTTAGGATGTTTCTTTGTTGCACTTCATAATCTAGTTGCTTTTGGAGTTGGGCATAGTTATGTGTGGATTTTTAAATCTTATTCTCCAATTCCATGATCTATTTGTTTTTTGTTTGCCTTGCTTTCTCCATCTCACCCTTAGAGGTGCTTCATCTTCTCCAATTCTCCTTCTATCTTGACTTTAATATTCATTGCTTAGGCGTATTTACTTTTGAGCTATACACAACTCTTCCTTTCCACTTCATACTATTCTTGAAACTCTTTATACTCCTTTCCTTTTTCATTACTTTCCTTTAGGGTGGCCAATTCTCTGTTTAGATTGAAGATTTTCCTTACTTTTTGTTGTCAATATGCCATGTGAGATTCTTTCCTTCTCTAATGCTACTAAGGGTGACTTCCTCTCCTCATTCAATTAATAGTCCTTCAAAGCCTTGTGTCATGGAGTCAAAGTGGTCATAGGAAGAGAACCTGATGGCCCTTCCACCCTTGGTGTCTTAGGTGTTTTTTGACCAAACTTTGCATTCACAATCATTGATATTTTAGTATCAATAGCTATAGCTTCATCTTATCTCACCTGCAAGAGCACAATGACTTGTGTAGCAAGCTCATAAACCATACTTTTTAGCCTACTTCAAGCCACATCTTCTACTCTATGGGAACTAGGATGAGTGATGTGGTTGCTATTAGTGAAGGAAAGGCACTTCTATTGGGGCCTTGCCCTTTGCCCTTGGCCATGATTGGTGGCCTTGCCATAGTTTCACTAGTACCTACTTTTGAAGAACTTTCCAAATTAAGGCTCATCAATGCTAACTCATCTACTCTTGAGGATTGCTCCACTAATCTTCTAATGGCTAGGGCTATGACTCCCTCCTCTTGTTTCTTGAGGTGCTCCTATTACTTCAGCCTTCATTCCCCTTCTTCCTTGTTAGATGCTTCTTTATCTCTTCCTAATTCTCTCTCTTCTTCGGCCATACTCTTCTTGCATTTGGTAGATGTTTTAATGATAAAGTATCCCCATTCTTTCCTTTTGAATGTGGCTTGTGGCCCTTATTGTTGCTATTAGGTTTCTAGGCTCTTATATTGTGGATCTTAGAATCCTTATTTACACTTGCAAGCAGTACAGCTATTGCTTCATCTTTATCAATATTCTTCTCAAGAGTTGCAAGCTGGGGTTTTAAGCTCTTTAACTTGTTAATGTGTATGGTCATGGAAGCACTGCCTTTTATATCCACTTTATAAAACTGCATGAGTAATTTTACCTTTGAATTATTTTCTTGGGTACCAAACATCCTATCAAGCTCCTCCCAAGAAATTTTAGCATCTCTAATGCCAAAGATATGATGTAGCACATCATCACTTAGTCCCCAGGAAATGATGCCTAGTGCCTTACTATTCATCTTCTTCCATTCTTTGGTTTTTTGTGGAGCTACTGCAAGGATCCCTCTTTCTGAATCTTCTTTCTCGTCATCTACATCACTTTCATCTTCTTCAAAGAGATCCCAAAGGTATTTCCTCATGAGGTGGTACATGGTCTTTTCCTTCCAAGCATGGAAACCTTCTCCATTTAACTCTGCTATTTTCTCAAGCTTTTCCATGTTGATAAGCTTCAATTAACTAGAAAAAGAGTTGTATTTCAATTAACTAGAAAAATAGACACAAGTGCAAGGTAGTGTGAAGACACACTCTGTAGTATCAAGAGATACTATGTTTGGTCTTAAGCTTGAATCTTCTTTCTGCTTGATGATGATTCTTGATACTTGTCTTGTCCTTCAACTTGATTCCCCTCCTTGTTGATAAATGACTTGAGTTCAGCAGCAAATCTGAGTAACAGTACTTGGCTTTGTCAAATGGATTTGAGAATCCAGTGAAGAAAAAGGCTTGAATGTTAATGACTATGACGTTTATTACGGTTTTGAAGCACAAGCGAATGATTTTTTGGATGATACAGTGGATACAGTGGATGATCCAATCAAATATTTGATGAAGAGGAAGGTTACAAGCCACCCTTCAAATGCCCTATGCTCAAAGGAGGAATCGCAGTGCGCAGGCAATGATCAAGCTGTACGAACTTAGACAGGTGCAGAAATTACAGCAATCACAAATTTTGTCAATTCCAATGCATAGAGTGGCCAATGTTGATTTGTAAAGTGGTACAAAGTTGCACCGTGAGTTGTTAAACAACTCCTCAAAAGAAATAGTAATGAGATATGGCCTCTACTGTGAGATCCAAGCGCTCAAATGGCTACAGGTCCTATTTGGCTATGGAGAACACATAGAACAAAAGTTGACAATGTTGACAATGTTGAGCTATAGATGACCTAATGTTGAGCTCTGAGGTGACTAAGAGGAGCTCCAGGAGTAGCAATAGAGATCTCCAAAAGGAATTTTGTCAAGATCTTATTTGCTTGAAGAGATCTAAGAGCTTAAAGCAAGGTAAGTGTAGGGTGGCTATGGCTACCAAGTAGGGCAATGAGAAAAAGGAATAGGAGATGGGGTTCTAGAATTTGGACTGAGCTCAAGATTAGCTTGATGAGAGTGAAACGAAGGTGGAGGAGTAGTGTCATGCCCGACTGATACCATGTGAAAAGTCTCAATCTAGAGCATGGTAGGAGTTATGGAGGATGGAAGATGAAAACAAGACTCATGTTGACATAAACAAAGAGAGACCAACTATTACAGAAGTGAATTGGGTTCCAAGATGGAAGCTTGGACTTAGAAAGACAATCTTGTGTAATGGACTAACAATGACAAAGACACTAAGTGAAATTACAAAGCATCATGATATTGTATTTATTCCATATGAAAGTGATAGTCAAGTACTATGCTTTATAGTAGCTGGGTAGGTAGCATTCTGTACCACTGTGCTTATGGGATTCAGGACATCTCTTCCTAGAGCATACATCATTTTTCATTTCTCAACACAAAGACCCTAGCTAGCATGTCTCTTTATAAACTTGAATTGCTTGCTAACACTTTATATATTTCCTTGTTCTTGATCTTGCTCATGAATACAGTGTAGACTACTTTCTGGGTGGGTTGTTTAACTATTGGAATTTTCTTGTAGAGACCCTAGATGTGGGTAATGTAATCATAAATCTCCTCTTTGTCCTTCTAACTTACATTTATCAGATGCTTGACAATTAGATTATCCACATATCTCACTTTGACGAATCTCTTAATAAAGAGGTCCTTTAATGTATCAAAATCATTGCATTTAACATTATCAAGTCTAGTGAACCACATGCATCCTTTTTCTCCCAGGCATAGCCGCCCAGAAGCTTGTGCATGTTGGGTAGCATCTTTGAGGTTGTTGACCTCATAGACCTACTCAAATTGCTCTATAAAGCTATAAGACCATCCCTTGCCTTGTATTTCTAAATTTATTTCGTGATTATTGAGATTTTAGTTTGGTTTGGATGCAATCTCTAATCCGGCTAGGATTGAGAAAGCTAATGTTGCGCTACTTCGGTCATTGGTTGAATTGTCCTTGATAGGAGTTTGGTTGGAGTGAGATCAAATTTGAGCACTCTTTCCATGTCTACATTAGTTATTGGCCTAATGCGCTTAGCAAACACTAAGATGCATTGGACCCAATTAAGCTTGACTTCTTTCCTTTGCCTATAACAACCCTTTGTGCTCGTGTAATCCTAAAAGCTTGTTGCAATAGGCCTTTCCCCAACCTTATCTCTTCTTCTAATTCAATTATAATCGCATGCATTGGTCAACCCACATGCACTAGTTTTGCATTTTGTTTGTGTTGTGCCAAGAATTGCTAGATCTCAGCTAGAAATTCTCTAGGATCAATCCCTAGGTCATCAACATTTGAGCTTGAAGTTGACATGGTCACTTTCTTTTATTTTGCAACTAAGGCTTTGATGATGCCAATGAGATCAAGTAGGTTGGAGGGTGCACTTATTGAAGACAGATTTCTTTGCTTCTAGGATTTACAAAGTGATTGGCACATTGGTCAATTAAGGTTGAAGTTTTTTATGAGAATAGCTCTCATTGATGGCAAGGAATATTGACACTAGTACCACATTTTCTTCTCTCTCTTAGATTGTTTCTATAGTCCACTTTACTCTTTGAGTTTTCCTTTTTTTATAGTAGGGTAGTTTGCAGGGTTAATTGTATCATTTGTAATCTCATTTTTTTTTACTAGGCCTTCCTTAATTGATCCTAGTTTCCCTTGTTGTTCCTTTTTTATTCAGTCATGCATTCCTTTTTTATGTCAATAAATTCTTTCCACTTAGTGAAAATACTAGCACAGGGTGCACAAGCATGCTTTCATTTTTTCTTAAACAATGTGAGTGCAAACAATGTACTTTTTGTAACAATAGAGTATTCACACTTTTCGATCAATTTTTGTGGAATTCACATATGAACATTAGAACCCAGAAAAAAGCAACGTTAACCTTAGGGACTTAACACCAATCTTTAATGACTCTAGAACTTGAATTTTTTGTTTATTTGAAGTTTGCAACCCCTCTTAAGTTAGGTGTTTGTTCTACATGTTAGGTGATTGTTGTGAGTTCATTCCTATTTTTGGCCCCTCTTCCTTGTAGATGATCTCCTAATGCTCATAAGGATTGGTTAGCTCAAGTATTGCACCTATTTCAACTTGCCAAGTATTGTTTGGTCTATTTCTTTTCATCATATAATGGTGGTTTCCTAGTAGGTTGTAGGAATCTTTCAAAATGTGTAGGTATATCTCTTGCCAATGCACTTATCCTTATTATGTGTCCTGATAAAACTTCAATTAGAGGAAGACCAGGATGGATCAAGTAGAGGTAAGGAGCTACATGCTCTCATCCTCTTCATTATTCTTCTCCTACTATCTTCTCTGCAATCTTCTTTTTTTATAAGTTTCTCACACACACTTAATACAACTATAAATAAAGCTTAGGCTTTTTCCTTATTTCTCAACACACACTTAATACAACTTGATTTCTCACTTAATACACACACTTAAGCTTAAACTATCACTAAATAAAGCTTAGGCTTTTTCCTTATTTCTCTCTAATGAAGTGATAGTGCACTTCTATGTGTTTTGTCCTAGCATCGTAGAGTGGATTATTTGACAACATAATGTTGCTAATGTTGTCACAATATATGATGACTCCACCATCAATTTTAATCCCCATGTCACATAAAACCAATCTCACTCATGCTGCCAATGCAACACCTCAATACTCAACTTCTACACTTGATAAAGCAATTGTAGGTTGCTTTTTGCTACTCCAACTTACCATGGTTGATCCAAATGAAAATGCATAACCACTAGTGGATCTCCTATCCATAAAATTACATGCCCAGTCTGCATCAGTATACCCAAACAAGGTAGGCTTTATTCCCTTCTCATAGAATAAGCGAAATCCAATTGTCTTCTTCACATACCTTAGAACTCTCCTCACTGCATCCAAATGTGATTTACATGGTCTTTGCATAAATTGGCTAATCAATCCAACATCATAACTCAAATCTAGCCTTGTAATGGTTAAGTAGATAAGACTACCAACCATCTTTCTAAACATAGTCACATCTTCCACATATTGCCCATCATCAATCATTTTGATGTTCTAATCCAAGGGAGTATCCACTAGTTTACATCCTGTCATGCCATACTTCTCCAACATCTCCAAGGAGTATTGTCTTTGTACCAACCAAATACCATGAGGTGTATCAATGACCTCAATGCCCAAAAAATATCTCAACAGACCAAGTTCCTTTATGTCAAATTCCTTATGAAAACCATGCTTCACTTTAGCAATCTCCTTCTCAAGTGTACCTATAATAATGAGGTCATCAACATAGATGACAATCACAATCATACCATCCTCTCTATGTCTCACATAGAATGAGTAATCAGCCATGCTCTACTAAAATCCCATGCTACTCAAGAATCTACTAATCCTCTCACACCAAGCTCTTGGTGCTTGCTTTAGTCCATACAATGCCTTCTTCAACTTGCATACATAATGCGGGTATTTAGGATTCACATACCCTTCAGGCTGATCCATGTATACTTCCTCTTCTAAATTCCCATTCAAGAATGCATTTTTCACATCCATTTGATACAATTTCTAGCCATATATAGAAGCCAATCATCAATCTCACTGTAGTCATCTTTGCCACTGGACTGAATGTCTCCTCATAATCCAATCCATATGTTTGTGCATAATCCTTTGCAACCAGCCTTGCTTTATACCTTTCTAGATAACCATCCAATTTGCACTTGACTTTGTATACCCATTTGTAACCAATCGATTTCTTTCCATGTCATTGAGGTAATTGCACTAAATACCAAGTCTAGTTTTTCTTCAATGCATCCATCTTCTCATCCATAGCTTGTCTCCATTATTTGCCTTCCATTGCTTCCTCAAAGCAAGTAGGTTCCACATGATGTACATAAGAAATCATATAAGCATAATGCATCTTCATGAACCCATTATATGTCAATCTCTTAATAGGATATCTAACCCTTTCTGATCTCCTCAGCTGAGGTGCACTACTTGGAGTCTCAACTGCTCTTGCATGTGGTGACACATAATTTTCCTGCACTTCTAGTACCCATATTTTTTACATGAGGAGTGCCATACTCATCATTGATAGATTCATCCTTTGAACTTTCAGCCATAGGCCTCTTTCCTTTTGCAATTTCTACACTCTTTTGTGAACTCCTCAACCTGCCACTCCATGGACTATAGCTGCCACTACTTATTGCATTCTCCCCAGACATATCTTCTAAGTGTTGATTTCCAAGCTTACCATTTGCTAAAAGTTTCTTCCTATGAGCATCATCGTCACTACTCATGAAAATCCAAGTCCACTGCAATCTTGGGCTTGTACCATGATTCATACTCACTAAATCTGACATCCTTGCTAATGTAAACCTTCTTAGTCACTGGAACATAGCATTTGTAACCCTTCTTCTCATCAGGGTATCCAAGAAAGATGCATTTTATAGCCTTTAGCTCCATCTTCTTCCTAAATAATCAAGAATGTGAACATAGCAAACACATCCAAAAACCTTGAAGTAGGCAACAATGGGTGTCCTACCATACATCTTCTCATATTGTGATATATGATGAGTCTCTCCTCCATTATCAGACCTCAGGCATTTTATGTAACAACCAAACTATTTTTCAAACATAGCTTTAAACTCCAAAATTTTCTAAAAGGCTTCACTTTTATGCTGCATGAAATGCACCCAAGTCATTCTGCTAAAGTCATCAATAAAAGTGATATAAAACTTGCATCTCCCACTCAATGAGACATTCTAACATGGACCCCAAATATCAAAATGCACCATTTCCAAAGGATAATTGCTGATTCTCCCCCTCTTTGGAAATGGTAATCTAGCTTGCTTGCCAAACTGACAAGCCTCATATGCATGATCATAATTAACATAACCAAAATGGGGCAAACCATGAACCACCTATTTAGTTCGCATTTGTTTCAACATGACCAATCCTCCTATGCCATAATTATCAACATCCTTATCTTGACCATGCCCACTTTCAGCATACATAGAATTGAATGATGGTATTTGCATCCAATGCAAATAACCTGCCTTTCTTCTTTCCTTTTGCAATCAATCTGCCAGGCCTTCCATTTCAAAATTCCTCAATGAAACATCCATATCTATTGAATCTCACTTGCATTCCTTGGTATTCCATTTGACCAATTGATGCTAAGTTCTTATTGATTGTAGGTACATAAATTACATCCCCAGTCTTATTTTCAACTCCATCTCTAGTGACAAGTGGCACACTACCAATATGAGTAATTTTATGCTAAGTGTCATCCCCAGTAGCCACATACTCTTCATTCTGCATTTTTTGTTTTATGGCAAACCACTCAAGATGATGAGTCATGTGATTTGTAGCTCAACAACATTTTTTGTTTTGTGTCAAACCACTCAACATGATGAGTACAAAAACCAATCATCCTCATTGGGAGGGTGTATCATGCTTCCTAATACATGTTCCATGGCAAATAAATGGCCTCGAGCAAATCCACATCTAGGTCCATAACCTACACCTCCATAGCCACCTATATAATGGTTATATTGAGTCCTTCCTCAACCCCTAGGCACATCATTTTTCTTGTGATAACATTCCCTTTCAAAATTTCCATACTACCCACAATAATTACATACACCATCTCTATGTGGAGGAGTAGATCGTCCTCTACCTCTAGAGTAAGCTCTCCCCCTGCCTCTAGGCATGAAACTACCACGACCAAAGGTACCTCGACCACGTGCAAGGCTATCACCTCCACGGCCATAAGATGAGCCTCTAGCTCTAGATGGGCTATCATGCCCTCTCTGATGATAAAAGACACTATCTCCACTTGTATTCTTGCTGCTCCTAGATGCATTCAATCCCAACAACTTTATTTATTCTATAAGTAGCAAAGCAATCAATTCTTCAAAGTTTGGCACAGAGCCTCCTCTAACTAAAATAGAGGTATCCAAAGATTTATATGTTGGGTCAAGACCATTAAGTGTGACTGAAACCAAGTCATCATCATCCACTGGTGCATTTATAGATGCAAGATCTTCTACAAACCTATTTAATCTCTGCAACATAGTCACTAATAGTGTGGTTTCCTCTCCATGCTCCATGCAATCATTGCTTAAGTTGTATCTTCCTTGCCTCCATACATGTCCCATACATTTTCTCAATGATCTCCCATGCCTCTTTACAAGGGTTTGCCTTTTTTATATGAGGAATCAAAGTCTCTAATATGCATATAGAGATCCAATGCAAAACCTTCTTGTTCTTTCCAGTCCAATCCTTGTATGCCTTATTTTGCTCTTCCATGGACTCCTCAAGATCTCTGGACATGCATCATCACCTGTAATGAGGTCCCAAAGACCTCTTCCCATTATAAAGTTCTCCATTCTATATGACCAAACACTATAGTTGTCCTTGGTCAATTTATCTCCAACAATCTGGGTAATTTGACATTTTGATGATTGCAATTTCAAAAAAACCAGCAATATGTGTTGTCCCAATCAAGCATTCAACAACATGAACCAATCCACTGTGTCAAATGGTCAATGCGAAACCAAATATGCACCAAAAAATAGCCCAAATTTTTATGTGAATTCCCTTCCAAGAGAATGGATGCTATAGATAAGCTCAAATGATGTCATAATATCCATACATGATGCTCATACCTCATACATTGGATGTCCAAGAACCATCCAAACCAGAGCTCAAACAATGCTCATATGACCCAAAAAGCATCAAAATACAGTCGACCAATGTCCTTGCTATTTTTTTGCAGTTTTTTGTGCCAAGAATGAAGTCCCAGTCAAGCTACACAAATTTTTTTGGGAATTTTTCTGCAATTTTTTGGCCTCCAAAATGGCATCCGAAAATGGCATAAAATTGACCTTACAGCAAGAATACTCAACTCTGGACACTTATTTAACATGCCATTGTGGCAATAAATCTGAGTTACCAGTTACATTTTCAATTAAAAGAGATGTAGCTTCATGGTGCGCTCCTTCTATGAGCTCCATATCAAGTCACAATAGTAGTTTCTGATTTGCAATGGCTTCACTAGCAATTCACTTTTCTCTTCCATTTCATATCCTTGAACTCTTCAAGACAATGATGCAGCTCAATTTGCTTCTCCAGGATAGCTTGCAATGTCTTTCATGTTTCTGCAAGTTCATCTCCAATGACCTTATCCATTCCAAAGATGCATCTAGCAAAGCTTCTTTGGGATCATATAGCTCTTGTACTCCATTCAGCAAAGTGCTTCTAGGCAAACTAACGAATAGAAAGCATATGGAGGTTCTTGATAAGTTGATGTCTTGTCATAGAGACCTAGTTTTAAGTGGGATTTCTTGTCCTTTGAAGTGACTGTCCTGCTTCTGCCATTGTTTTAACAACAATGAATATGGTGCAAACTAGACATAATGCTCAATATGTCCATATGGCTAGGCCTTGGTTATTTTCAATAACAGGAGTTCTGTTGACCAATGACATTGTAACCAATGGATAAAAAATGCATTGTAACCAATGAAAAGAGACCTTTGATTGCGAGGAGTGATTGTTGAACCTGATAGTGCATAATGACAAGGTAATCACTAGTCTGCTGCATCGGTCCGTTGCTATCTTATGCCTTCTAGCCACATTTCATAGTCATGGATGCAGCTCATCCTGTCCACACTCCCCTTAAAATTTGGCCCCATCTTGACCTAGACGAAGATGCTTCTTTAGTTGCAAAAGTTCAGATAGCAAAAGATGAAGTCAACAGAGAGGCAGGGAAAGTAACCAATGCAACTGAACTTGAGGCCCAAATCAAACCCTTCAAAAAATGCAAAAATGCTAGCATCTGCCTATCGTGCTTAAAAAAAACTCCATCACGTGAACATAGAGACTATAATGTGATTCGACCAACTCATTGTACCCCACCTACAGGCCTTGATAATCTTGAAATGAAATTTTGGCATTGCTCTTGCAACTGCATTAGAGTTGTTCCCACAAAAAGACTCATGCATTCAACATTTGCAGAAGCCAACAGTATAGCATTTGCATTTGACCAATGTCATAGAGCATGTCAAGCTCTAATGCCATGATAAAACTTCAATTAGAGGAAGACCAGGAAGGATCAAGTAGAGGTTAGGAGCTACATGCTCTCATCCTCTTCATTATTCTTCTCCTACTATCTTCTCTGTAATCTTCTTCTTTTACAAGTCTCTCACACACAAGGTAGATGAAAAGAATGGCACCGTGAAGACTAAAGGGAAGGAAACATCTAATATAGTTGAAGCAGAGTTGGAGTTATTCATGGTGGCGACCATTGAGGAAGTGTGTTTCTCGGTGCAAGAAATATCCAACACTGACTCATGGGTATTGGATAGTGGCACCTTCTGTCACACAACCAACAAGAAAGGACTATATAGTTCTATGAAGCCTTTGCAAGAATCCCTCACTGTGACAGTTGGGAATGATGAAAAATGCCCTATTAAGAGCAAAAGTACTATTTTCTTTGTTATTGCAAATGGTGAACTCAAAAATCTTTCAAATGTTGTATGTTCCAGAGATTAAGAGAAATCTGCTATCAATTGTTTCTATAATTGATATTGGATGATGAGGTGAAGTTTACTAAGACAAGTGCATAAATTATCGATAGTGCTAGTAAAGTTGTCAACAAAGGAGAAAGGAGAAACAACTTACATTATCTATGTACTCTTATAGCCACCGTTGGTGTGGGCACAAGTAAACTTTTTGGTTTTGCAATGTTGAAGAAGATATTGAATTTTATTTAATTAAAAAGAAGGTGTGTTCAGTACAGATGCGCGTGCCATGGTGGTGATTAAGGTTCATCTTAGGAATTAATATGTGAATTTTAGGGTAATAGAAAAAATAAACGAGAAGGGAAAAAAGAATTACCTAGAGAGACAGAGTGTGTGTATGTGTGTGCAAGGATACTGAATGCGCACGTATCAATCCCACAATGCAAATGAGTCTCAAAAGAGAAAAGTCAACAACAAACAACTAAAAAAGATTTGAACATGGTAAGCTCAGAAAAAACCAAACCAACACCTTGTTTAAAAATAATAATCAAGAAACATGTGGTGTTTAGTTAGATTTTTTGCAAGACAATACTAGATTTTTCCAACGTTTTTCTGTTTATGTTTGACATTTAACTTTTTTTTTCAAGAATCTTACCCAAAAATTAAAATTGGACCATTTTGTAAAGCATATTGAGCTTTTTTTTTAAATCCAAATTAAAGTAGAAGATGGATTGAATTTTTTGATTTTTTTTAATTTTATATTGTTTACCAATTTTTAATGGATTTTAAATGAATTTTGAAGTTTTTGAATTTTTTGCAATTTATTTGTGGAATTTCAACTTTGAAAAATAATTCAAAAAGTGTCTATTTGGTCAAATGAATTTTTAGCTATTTTATGTAGATTTTTAGGAGTTTTTATTAATTGTTGTTGATTTTTATATGTTTTTAAGGGTTTTTTTTACAGTTTTTAAATGAAAAATGGGTACTAGGCAACGTGTGAACAGCAGCTTGTGGTCAGACGGGCACGCACCACCGCACAGACAAGCCCAGACATACATCCTTGTGCGTGAATAGCCGCTTGCAGCTCACGAACGCAAACACAAACACAAACAAAAGACTCACTGCGCGTGGGGGACGACGGACGGGGGGTAGGAGGGAGGGCTATGGACAAGGGGTAGGGGGATAATGGGAGGGGGGAGGGACGTTTGCAGGCAGTAGCGAGGCAGCCTGGGCAACAGCGGAGCTAGCGGAGGCAACTCAGCGGCGGTGCAGATGATGGCGGCGAGGGCAGAGGGATGACGGCGGCGGTGTCGCGTATGACGACGACGTCGAGGGGAGGGGAGGAAGGAGGCGTGTCGGTAGGGAGGAGAAAGGGGAGGAAGAGAGGGTGGAGAAGGAGAAGAAGGGGAGGAAGAGGGGAAGAAGAAAGGAAAAGGAGGAGGACATGGAGGAGGAGAAGGAGGGAAGAGGAGGAGGGGGAGGAGATGGCGGGAGGAAGAGGAGAAGTAGGAGCAGGGAGAGAGGGGAGAGAGAGGGAGGGGTCGAGGATAGAGAAGAAGAAAGAGAGAGAGAAAGAAGAGGAGAGAGAAGAGGAAGGAGAGGGGGGAGGAGGGAATCGTCGGGGGTGGGTGAAAAAAAATGTATTTTAAATAAATAAAAAGAAAGAAAGAAAAACGTAAAAATCGGGCCCAAAAACGCACGAAAATTAATATTGAAAAATCCGTTAGCCAAAATGAAGTGAGGGAAGAAGGAAAAATGTGCAAAAAGGCATGTCAGACAGGGCTATCATGGTAGAACATAGTTTCAACGAAGATAAGACCCATTCACATGGAAAAAACCAAATCATCACCCCTAAAACGGGATGCGAAAATTATTATAAGAAGATCCAAACATTGGAACGATGGGTAGTAAAAAGAAAGAATGTTTGAACAATAGTTTTTCACAAGACTGTCACATTGGAATGCATGTCCAGGGGGTTTAGGGGGGATGTTCACAAGGAAAAAACAAGAAAATAGAGCTTGAAAACACCAATAAAAATTAATAACAAAAAAATCCAAAGGTCGAAACAGGGTGGAGGAAAAAGGAGAATTGGGCAGGAAGGGTGGCCAAACAAGGCTATCCAGTTAGAATTGAAGTCTGAGGAGAATAGGGCCAGTTCCTATGGAAAAATGGCAAAAATATGCACAAAAAAGACACGAAAACCCGCAAAAATTAATAACGGAAAAATTGGACGTCGGAATGACACTGTGTAAAAAGGAAAAATGTCCAGAGGAGGGCACAGGGATGGTATGTCAGATTATCATTCAAAAGCAAGAAGAGAACGTTCTCATGGAAATACATCCAAGTGGGCAAGAAAAGCTTCAAAAATTAATAACGCAAAAACAGTAAGCCATAATAGGGGGATGTAAAAAGGAAAAGTGTGTCATTCAAAGGGAGGGTGAACATAGGGTGTGCTCCCATAGAAAAGGAAAAAAATTTCACAAGAAAAGCAACCGCAAGGGAAATGACCTCGACGACAAGGGATACGAGGGTGGGTGGGTGGAGAAGGGTCCCCATCAGGGTAGAACTAGTATGTGGTAGACACACATGATTGGGTAATGACATATGCAAGGGCTTATGCACATCAAATGCGTAGGGACACGTCCCCACACTTAAGACCTTACCGGTTAGGGTAGATTGATCGATACGGCCGAGGACTTGTCAACTGATTGGACGCTGACATCCCCACACTTAAGACATAACATGCACTTGCAAACAGAAAGATAGGGTTAGGAACACTTGGCCCATTTCATAGATGGTTGAAGGCAGCCATCGTTGTTGATGCCATGAAGATCGAAGCCATCGACAGGAGGTACCAGGGCCCGCCACAGAACACGTCTAGCATGGCAAGGACCATGCAACAATACCTAAGGAGGTAGCTTTGTTGGTAGAGTTTGGCAAGTCAAGTGTCGATGACAAAGAATAGAACTCTCAGCTCACGGGCACTCAAGAGAAGGATAGAACAGTCACTCGTCCCATGACGCCCATCTCTCAATGAATAAGCATGAAATCACATAACTCATGCCCGGTTTAGAATTGAACAAGGGGAAAATGATTTGAGGAGGGAGTATGCAAGTGTGCACAATTGATGGTGCATTCGTGCATTCCACCTGGTGTTGGCATACGATGCAAAAAGGAAGGCTAGAGAGCCTTGTCGTGCAGTGTACAAAACAGGGTGACGTGGCCTATGATGGTGGCAGAGACCCATCTCGTGGGTGCATAGGGAAATAGAAAGCATACTTGACTCCATTATCATAACGTCCCTCAATCCACCCCTCTCAATGATTGTTTTGAGGACACACCAGTCACACTCTGACCCCCCTCTGTCACTCACTCTGTGGATGAATACAAGAGGGCAGCCCATTCCTTACACCCATTGATGTAAGCCTCACAGTCACTTGTATAGAGGTTGTATATAATGCAGTGCACAGGAGCAGATAGTGCTTTGTGCATTGAGAGGCCCGACCCATGTGTGCAACACTCCATTCACACATCACACGTCTCATTTGAATTGAAGGGAAAAGACTAGCCACTCACCCCACCCTCTGTCTCACGCTCACTAATAGATACAGAGGGTAGACCATACTCACATCCCCATCCGATTAGGATGAAAACTCACATCACTCAATTGTTTGTCAATGAAGATCACTTTTTCTATTATTGTCATCAAGGTCTTGACAATGAGGCATACCCAGGGAGGCAGCCAACACGTCTAGTACTTCGATTGGGTTGGATAAGAGATCATCTGTTGAAGGGGTCAGACAGATGGATGAAGTTGCAGAGACAATGCACTAAGGGAGGTGGCTTGAAATTGTATCTAAAGAATGTCTGCTAGTGAGTCAGCTATCCCGAACTATGGGGTGTTACCACATTTTCTTGAAACAAAGCCTACTATAACAATGAATTTCTTCCTTTTCTCGCATAGCAAATTTATTTTTAGTTTATTTTATTTTTTCTCTTTTCTTTTTTTTTCTCCCTACTCCCAAGGTTGTTGCCACCTTTTCTCGAAGAGTAGGTCGGCATGACAAGGACCAAAGTCCTTTTCTCCCATGACCGATATATCTGGGTTTTTTCTTTTCTTTTGACTATCTTTGAAACATCGAATGGCAGGGGTGCCAAGTATTAGAATCACCCTTGCAACCTCTATTGGATCAGACAAGAGGAGAACAAAGTAAGGATGGGAGGTGTCTTGGAGGGGCTAGCAAAACAAGACCGCCTCATGAAGAAGAGCATAATGGCTATCAGTAGCACAAGGAGAAGGATACTGCAATGCCCAAAAGGGGAAGGATGGGTCGACTATGATTGTCAAGATCCCCAAGGAGGGAAGTACTTCTTCAGGTAATAGCCATTGATGAGGAAGGGATCATGAGAGGCATCAATTGTCTGGACTTGGACTGAGCTATTTGGATTGACGACAACTATCTTATAAGGACCCATCCAACATTGTTGAAGCTTGGTAGGAAACTTTCCACATCTTGAGTCATAGGCCAAGACAAGATGAACTCCTTATACTTGATGAAGTTGTCATGATAGACCTTTCTACGAGCTTGTGTGGTTTCCATGCACTGTAAGGCCATACTACAGATCTTATCAAGACACTCCAAGTGCAATAAATGGCATTGCAGGGACTCAGCATCTCCCAAGCGTTCATTGATGGCCATGCATAGAGAGAGTAGCTCGAGTTCAATAGAAAAGATGGCTTCTATTCCATACACAAATTGGAAGGCAGTCTATCCTATAGCTGCCTTATGGGAGGTTCTGTACACCCAGAGGGCCTTGTAAGTCGATCATCGCAATCATGGAAATGTGCAATAATTTTCCTTGTCAAGATTGAGTAGAGGATGCAATTAGTAACTTCAACTTAGCCATTGGCTCTGGGGTAATAGGGGGTGGATTGATGGCAAGTACCTTAGAAGGACCCATCCAACGTTGTTGAAGCTTGCTAGGAAACTTTCCACATCTTGAGTCTAGGGTATAGGAACAAGGCCATGCTATTACCATTGTCCCGCTTCAGAGCTTTAGCTTCACACCACTTAGTGACATAATCCGTACATACCAAGATGTATCTGTTCTGCTTTCATCTAATGGGGGATCGATTGGATCTACGAAGTTGATGTCCCACTTCTTGAACGGCTTCAAGGGAAGGATAGGTTGCAGTGGTATGGCACTAGTCTTGGTGGGTTTCCCCATTCGTTGACAAGCATCACATCGCTTACAATAGTCATAGGCATCCTTGTGGAGGGTTGGCCACAAGTATCCTACAAAGCAAAGCCTTTCTGGCTGTTGCTTCTCCTACAAAGTGGCCTCCACATGGCTCGTCATGGAATACTTTCAATACTATGCCAATTTCGTCTCCTGCAACACATCTCCTGCAACATATCTTCTTGTATAATGCACCGCCTAGCAAGGCATAAGGGGCTAATTCCAACAGAAGCTTCTTCTTCTCATGGCTCGAGATGCTAGAGGGATAATGTTGAGTTTCCAGGAGGTTGGCTATGTCTATGTACCATGGGGTAATTATTTCTACTAGAAACAAGGGAGCATCAGGAAGGTCCGGATCATCTTGCTCGTGTTCATCATCATTTTGAGGGATTCGCGAAAGGTGATCAACCAGGACATGAGAGCGATCGGGTTTGGTTTCCACTTCAAAGTCAAACTCTTAAAACCGAAGGAGCTATCTCATCATTCTTCCCTTCACATCGGCCTTGTTCATCAGGAAGGAAATGACTTCATGGTCCACATAGAATTTTAAATGCATCGACAGCAGATAATGTTGAAACTTCTCCAAAGCAAACACCATTGCTAAGCACTCAACATCTGTCACTGTATAGTTCCGTTCTCTATCAGTGACATTTTCGCTTGCATAATATATTGGTTGATCTAATTTAGAGGGGCCCTTTCGGCATAAGACAACACCTAGCCCTTCGACCGATGCATCTATGTGAACATGGAACTCCTTTGTCCAATCAGGAGGTTACAGAATGGGTGCTCTGATGAGGCATTGTTTTAGGGTATTGAAAGCTTCTTCGCAGTCATCAGTCCAAAGGAAATCTGCATCTTTCCTTAGGATCTGCAGCTGCCTTGGTTGCAAAATGTGCAATGAATCTTCTATAGTAGCCCACATGGCCAAGAAATCCTCTCAATTGCTTGAGGTTTGTTGGTATTGTCAAGGCGAAAATCTTCTCAATCTTCACCGGGTCTATTGCGATCCTTATGCAGAGACAATATGGCCTACAAGAACTCCTGATGAGATGCCAAAAACACATTTTTCGGGGTTGAGAGATGAGAGCGGAGTTTTGAGCCTAGGATGTGCCTAAAATTTGCCAAAAAATCTAAAATTTAGGAGAAAAATATTTAACATCGAAGGCACCAAGTGAAAGACGGCTTTTAATATGCGCCCGAGCGACACTTGTGGATTTTTGATAATTTTTCAGACTACCGTGTGGGATGTCAGGAGTTGTCAATCAATGCAGGATGTAAAGCCGGACGCCTAGGATTTTTTAGAGCTCGAATTGGATGCCGGACGGGGAAGTGGCCACAAAATGGGCAAGATACAAAGAGGTGGACAAGTTTAAGGCCAAAATTGGATGTGCCCTTTGGAGCCTTTGTCCCTCCCCCCCCCCCCCCCCAAAAAAAAATTTTCATGCAAATCGTGAAGAAGCATGGCGTGGGAAAAAAACGTAAGCAGGGGCGGCGCATTTTTCGCTTGATTTTGATGGAGGATGATTTTCAGGCTGAATGTACCCCATGCAATTGACATTGGGGCCGATCTTCTCCCTCTTGGGTGGTTCTATCGCCGCCCTTCACACGTGGAATGATGGACTAAATGAAGAGAACAGATTCTAGTCTTTCTCTCTCCTCCCTCTCTCTCTTCCCTATGGGCTGTTCATGTGTGCCATCTTGAAAGAGGAATCCGGGATGGAGAATGAAGAAAATGGTGAAGAAGATTGATGGAGGTGCTGAAGATTGAAGTACAACATTGGATTGAGAGCAATGGAGGCTCCATCTACTGGTTATGCAATCATTCAAAGCATCTCGGGTTATGTAAAAACACGGTGTGACCATTTTTATGAAGAAAATGAAGGATTTTTTATAGTTTATGATTATAATTATGTTCTTATGGGAATTCCCGTAAACCCGAAATGCCGTTTTTTAAGTGGCAAAATGACAGTTTTTCTGTTTCGGGTGGGCAAAAAGTGTTTCCATGGGGGGAATATGGAAGATAAATTGAATGTTAGTATGCTGAAGTGATCGGACCAAGAAAAAACTAGAAAATAGTATATTTTATTACCAAATAAATCAAGAAAATGAAAAAAATAAGGAAAAAAATAGAAATACATCTTGGAAAAAATAAGAAAAAATATAAGAATTGTTCGTGGATGTGTGGTAGTGGCAAAGCATGAGGTTTAGCCTCAATTTGCCCTATCTCCTTGTCAAAGTTTGTGCTTTATTGCTTTTTCTACATCAAAATGAACCTCTACACCTATACAATGAAAGCAATACCTAAACGTAGGGGGTTGGGAGGTTTGAATGGTGTGATTTGCGTACTGATTGTTGCTGATTTTTTGATGCATTTCATGTCATAGAGTCCATGTTATTTTTATTAAGAGGGTAGTAGCACGAGAGTGATCTCGGTGCTATCCTTTCATCGTCGCAATGCGTTAGGGAATAAGCATAGAAAGCCTGGTTGTGCACAAAGTATGTTTCTGATTTGAAAATGATGTTTGAGAACTTTAGAATCATTCACTTTGCATGTGCATGAAACCATGGTATCGGAATAAAAAACCTGGATGCATAGCACCTGTTTTCAATGACCATGACTACGTTGAGTGTGGAAAGGCATCCTAATCCGTAGGATAGATGGTCATTTCTTGGGGGATTATTTAGTAAGGAAACATGTTATCATCTCCTGGAGACGTTTGAAATGAAGAGTGGAGTTTGTTCGTTTGTTTTATATGTTGAGCAGTGCATCAAGGGGCTAATCCCTGCAATGTAGGAGAGCTGCAGTGGGGCCACTGTGTTTCTTCTGAGAGGTTGCCTCCTATGTATGTGATTATCGTGGTATTTATTGGTAATGTGTATGGGTTCTCCCTCTGTGGAGTTTATAGAAAGGGAAACGTTGGACTACAAAACTATAAAACTATAAACGCATAGATTAGGCTTTAGGGCAGTTTGTCCTTTAGCATTAGATAGACGCTCCTAGTCCATGAGACTGTGAGGGTGTGTTTGTATGTTATGAGCATGAGGTCCGGCTAGTGCCATAGCCAGTGCCAGCCCATTTCAGGTCCCATCAGTGGTGCATTTGCCAAGAGCTGCCAATAAGTGGTGGTTCCCGAATCTTGGGTTTTTAGGGACCAAAAAGTTGGTTTATATCCTCTGACAAGGACCGTCAAGCCAAAATACAAAAAGTAATACGTGCTGAGAGGGCTAGACAGCAGTTGGAGATTGTAAGTCGATATTCTCCTCAAAGGAGTAGCTCGATACGCATAAGAGACAGTGGTCTTAGTAACCCAACTGCTGCACACAGTTCTTTAGGTGCAGGAGGAAGCATAAGTTCTTCCTCTCTTCTACCAAGTCAACCCACTTCAAGTGGGGGTGTGATTCCATCAGTTCGAACTCCTATTGTCAATCAGATTGTCGTCATGGCACAACCCATTGCAATTCCTGTAGGGATGCCGGATCTG
Organism: Lygodium microphyllum; assembly: GCF_053477565.2. NCBI lineage: Eukaryota > Viridiplantae > Streptophyta > Polypodiopsida > Schizaeales > Lygodiaceae > Lygodium > Lygodium microphyllum. The sequence continues at coordinate 104,722,070 of NC_141162.1, forward strand.
CCAACTTTAGGAGTTCCTTTGCCCATTTTTAATGGGTTAGCTGAAGAAGATGCAGAGTTTCACATTTATGAATTCCAAAGATTAATGTTTAATTAGTGTATCCAAGATGAGGGACATCTTATGATGTTCTTTAACATGACGTTAAAAGGAAGGGCTGCGGTATGGTATCATAGTATAGAGACTGGAACCATAACCACAATCGACCAATTCTATGTAGTTTTTCGAGGAGAATATGCCCCTGAAAGAGGTGGCCAATACTGGTTGCATGTGTTGAATGTAACACACCAAGACCCCCATGAGAATGTGAAAGCCTATGCCAAGAAGCTTAAGGAAGTATTTCATAAGTTACAAACTTACATTCCTATTCCGTCGGCTGCCCAATTGCAATACTTCTTGCATGGATTGGATTTCAATATTTAGGTGCAATTGAGTAGTGTGGCTTTGGGCTGATATAGACACCGCCATCATGGGGGTAGAAGGAGTAGAGTCACGATTACAAACGGCCTACTCCTCTCGAATAAATCTTAATGCGGATCTAGTACCTGGAGGCAATCTACCATTGATAAATGGAATTCAAGGGATGCCTATGAATAGCCCTAATGGGAGAGGAAGCATGGTTCAAAATGTACCTTTGCTGCCAGCTCCTCGCAGTGTGACTATGCCTATGGCTAGTCAGTTGGCTCCACCAAATGTTGGAGGCCAAGCTTCGAACCCTAATGTTGTTCCTATGAGTCAACAACCAATGCCCAATCAAATTGTTAGGCCAATGGAACGACAAATAGACAATCAAGGCTATGAGTCGAGTGCCTCTAATGTCCTTGGTGAAGTTAAGGATATGATGAAGCACTACACTGACATGATTTCTGAAAAATATTGGTAAATAGCTGTTGACGTCAATTTTTTGAAGAAGCAGCAAAATCTGATAGGGAGTCGACGCCCTGAAGAGGGTGGACCCTCAAGATTCAGTTGTAAGTGGTGTGGCGGACAACATTTCCCTAGAAACTGTCCAAATGTTAAATGTGATATTTTCAGGAAGTCGGGCCACTTAGCCACTACCTGTTGGAGTAAGATTAGTTTCCTCCAACAAGGGAGTAAACAACCTGGTCCAGTTAATCATAGAGCGCAAGGCAATAACCTACAGCAAAATGATGGACCAAGACAAACATTGCAAAGGGGAAAGACCACTATAGAAGAGTTGCCACAAGGCAATGGAGTCAGCCTTATTAAGGCTGTATGCGTCAATGACACTGAAACCTCTAACCTAAGAGCCGTGACAAGAGGCCAAAAGGCTAAAGAGGTTGACAAAGATAGTGCAAAACTGGTTGAGGAAAACCCTAAGCAAGGGGATAAGGGGACGCAAGTCCTGAATCCTGGCACGGAAGGTGGACCTTTAAGGCCTATTGACATAAAATTCGATCCTAAGAAGGATGAGGAAGTGCCAAGAAAGAAGGCAAGAGCTAAAAAAGAAGCACCAAAGCCGGTCCCGAGACCAAAAGAAAGAATGGTATGGCAAGAAAAGAGAGCTTTGGCTACCTATCATGACTTTGATTTAGCAAGTTCTCTTTGTGAAGTCAAACTAGAAGTAAACATCTTACAGTTGATTAAATTATCTCCAGGAGTACGCAAGGAATTCAAGAAGATCCTGCATATTGGGTATATTGTAGAACCTTTGGGTATAGCCCGAGTGGGGGAAGATTGGTTTGATCATGCTGAAAAGAATTTCCCGAGGGTTCTAGTATATGTGGATGGAATATTAGTAGAGCATGCTATTGTAGACAATGGGTCCTCCGTCAATATCATGAGTTCAGAGTTGATGGAGAGGTTGGGTCTAGGCATTCAAAAAGACAGCTCCACCCTTCTTAGAATGGCTGATGATAGTCTAAGGCAACCAAAAGATTGCGTTACTAAAGTCCATGTTATAGTTGCAAGTGTAGAATTCTTCTTGGACTTTAGGGTGGGGTGATAAGGTTTGCAGGACGTCCTAGCTATCGAGTCTTGCTAGGCAGGACTTGGAACTTACGAACAGACTGTCAAGTCGATATACCCACCGGTCAAGTGATTCTAGGTAGAGGTGCTAATCGAGTAATAGTCAATGCTTACCCTGAGTCTCCTCAGAGTGAGAGAGCTCCTTTATCCTCTACTGAATTAGAAACAACAGATGATCCATCCGGTAGTGAGACATCATCTAGCGATGAATCTAAAGAGGGGTCCACTATAGAGGATATTTATCAGATAACTCTAAATGAGCCGATAGAGCCGCAAGATAGGATAAGAGACACGGATGTGATTGAGTTGGACCTTGGCACGCCGAATGATTCGCAGCCAATTAAATTAGGTTCCATGCTCAATTTAGCAGAAAGGGAGGACTATGTGTCCTTGATTCAAGAATTTTGTGATATCTTTGCTTGGAGTTATGGCGAGCTGAGAGGCATTCCTCCCAGCCTAGCTATTTGTACTATTCCTGTAAAAGAAGGCAGTCCTCCTGTGCGTTAGAAGGTAAGGCGTATGCCTTTTGAATTGAGGGACGGGATGTTTGAGGAGTTACAGAAGTTACGAAAAGCTGGTTTAATCTTCCCTGTACAGCACACAGAATGGTGTTCACGAGTTGTTATCAGGAAGAAGAAAAACAACCAGATTCGACTATGTGTAGATTTTAGAGAGCTGAATAAGCAAACGGTTAAGGATTACTACCCGTTGCCATTTATTGACCAGATTTTGGATCAATTAGCGGGTAGGAAAATATATTCATTTATGGATTGCTTTGCAGGATACAATCAGATGGCAATTGCAGAAGAGGATAAGTTGAAAATGACTTTCATCACAGTCTTTGGTACTTTTGCGTACCATGTGATGGCCTTTGGTTTGTGCAACGCACCTGGATCATGGCAACGAATAGCAAACAAGACCTTTGGTGACATCTCCCCAAACAAGTTGAAAGTGTTTATCGATGAACTGGGGGCAGCCACTATAAGGGAAAGGATGTTGATTATCTTAAGAAAGTACTTTTAGCGCTCCAAACAATTTTATATTGCTCTTAACCCACGAAAGTGTGTTTTTGGAGTGCCTTATGGGCTATTGCTAGGCCATGTGGTCAGTTCAGTAGGGATCACAAACTGACCCTGAAAAGATCAAGGTTATAGTTGCTATGAGTCCACCATGCACTCTGAAAGAGGTACATAGCTTTCTGTCATCGATAGGGTACTATCGAAGGTTTATAAATGCCTTGGCAGAAAGGACATTGCCACTAATGAACTTATTATCCTTTAGCTGTCTATTTGTATGGAGCGACCCTTGTAAGGTAGCTTTTGAGGATGTGAAACAGGAGCTAGTAAAAGCACTAGTTTTAAAAGCACCTAAAAGAGGTGAGATATTTTACATATTTTCAGCAACCACCATGTATAGTATTAGCTGTTGTTTACCCCAAATCTAGGAGGAAAAGTGGTATCATCCGATAGCTTTTGCTAGTCAAAAATTGGGCATATTAGAAATCAACTACACTTATATGGAGAAGTTGTGCCTGCGATGGTCTTTGCGACTAAAAAATTCAGGCACTACATCCTCTATGAGAAGGTAATTTTCTATACGAAGGCGCAAGGGCTTAGATTGCTCATGAACAAGCTACAACTGCCTGATCGTCTGGCAAAGTGGTTAATCACTTTGCAGGAGTTCGATTATGAGATTAAGAGTAAGCCACCGAGGTTGCAGGGTATTGTGGAATGCCTTGTGGATTTCGGGGAGCTGAAAGAGACTTTGGTTGAAGGAAGTGATATCAAAGAAGTGTTTAAAATTGATACAGCTTCTATCCCATCTTGGTATGCTGCTATCACGCATTATCTATCAACAGGAGAGACTGGAGCTGGTTTGTCAAAATCAGAAAATAGAAAAATCAAACAACAGGCTTTGAAGTTTTCCTTGATCACAGGAACACTTTATCGGCAGGGTGTTGATGATATCTATCGCCGATGTGTGATGCCTGATGAGGTTCCTTTCATCTTGGAAGAGTGCCATGACTCTGTATGTGGAGGGCACTTCACAGGACGGTTGATGGCATAGAAAGCTTTAAGAGCTGGATATTGGTGGCTGTCCATCTTCCAAGATTCCTTTGAGTATGTTAAGAGATGTGATACTTGTCAAAGGCATGACAGCAGAGAGAATAGAAGACACCCACTTACACCTATCATGGCTATCCTTCCATTTGAGAAGTGGGGCATTGACTTTGTAGGTCCTATCACCCCGTCCTCTACTACCCAGAAGAGATACATTATAGTAGCAACTGATTATTTTATAAAATGGTCAAAAGCACGGGCGACGAGGTAGGACAATGCAAAAGGGACTACAAGTTTTCTTTTAGAGCAGATCATCTGCTGTTTCGGTCCACCGAAGGAACTAGTGTCGGACCGTGGAACGCACTTTTTGAATAAAGTGATCAAAAGCCTGACTGAAGCTTGGCAAATCAAGCACAATAAAACGACCCCCTATAATCCACAAGCAAATGGGCAAGTCAAAAGTACTAATAAGCATCTTGTGGGTATCTTGTCTAAAATAGTCTTTGAGAAGAAACGAGACTGGGACAGGAAGTTGTATGTGGCAGTATGGGCATATAATACAACGTTCAAGCAAGCTACCGGCCATACTCCATTTAAATTAGTTTATGGGGAAGAGTGTGTGTTACCCCTTGAAATCGAGTTGCCAACCATATGGTTTGCAATTAACCACTCTTTGGGAGATGAGGATTCACTCTTTGAGCGGTTTACAATCATAGCCCATTTGGATGAATTGAAGTTGCTGAGCTTATTACACCAGGAGGTAGCTAAACGTCAAATGAAGCAGGTGCACGACCTAAAAGCAAAGAAGTATACCTTTAAAAAAGGGCAATTAGTTTTGTATTACAATACGTGTAGGGAGTTGTTTCCAAGGAAGCTGGAACCTAGATGGGATGGCCCCTACAACATTTTCAAGATAGGGAAAAATAGGTCTACGGCTCTACTAGCTGATCTATAGGGAGTAGAATTTAAAAATAAGGTTAATCTTAATAAGATTAAACCTTATTATTTCTAAGTATGCTAATACGAAAAATGCATTGCAGGTCCATGCTGGGGCTAATTTGAGACCTGCAAAAGAGCTTAAAGCTGGTTGATGGGACGGTTAATTCCTTATTTGGAGCACCCATATCTAGAGCAGAGATACCATCAAGGGAAACTTATCTGGTGGAGCAAAGGATACAAAGTGATTGAGCAAGAAGGCGGAACCTTTTTGTGGGAGATCAAAGTCTTCTGCCATCACTGCTTACGAATGTTGACAAGTATCCGTGTTGAGTTCAATGAAGAAGGTGGGATGGAGCCGTCAGTTCATTCTCTAAACATGTTAAAGTTTGACTATCATAATTACGAAAAGAGGAGTTCGTGATGACAGGCTGTGTAAACCCATTGTGGACGTACACTTTATATTTTTATGGAGCGTCCAGGGGCCCTAATGAAAAAGGGAGTGTTGGAGTAGTAATCCGAGATCCCCGACATAGAGTTACGATGAAGTTAGATGCTTATCTCAGGGTAGGATTCACTAACAATATGGCAGAGTATAAAGCCTTGATTATGGGACTGCATATTGCCAAACAAGGTGGTATTCAGCGGTTGTTAGTAAAAGGGGATTCCCAGTTGATCCTGAATCAGCTAGATGGGACATACACAGTGCGGAATCCCATTCTTTGTATGTATCATCGAACTGTGATGACCCTACTTGAGGAGTTTGAGAGAGTGTATTTTCAACTGATTCCACGTTACTGGAATCAATTTGCAGATTCATTGGCAAATCTTGCTTATGAAGAAGACCTTTTCTTTAACTATGGTCCTAGTTTGGATATTTCTCTCAATAATGAGACAGGACCCGGTTGCTTATGGGGAATGTTATCGGAGCATGCAATATATGGCAGGCGATGGTTGATATGGGTGATGCAAAGAGTAGCCGAGACCAATCTACCGTTGTTATCTTGGACCCATAGGTTGATTCGACAACATGTTATGCGTACGCCTCTTGCTATATATGCAGGAGGGATGGGTCATAACCTTATGCATTTAGTTTAGGGTTGTGAGCCCTATTTTTCCTCCTTGGATAGGAGCATATTGTTATATATCTATACTATTTCAGGGAGAGATGTATAGGTGCTATTCTGTTTGATTTCGTTAGGTCAAGAGGGCCACTTTTGCGAGGTTTTACTATTTTATTTCATTAGGTCAAGAGGGCCAATCAGTTTTTGTAGTGAAATGCTTTATTTCGTTAGGCCAAGAGGGCCAGTTGTCTGTTTAGTATGGGTGCGGTTAATGGTTTCTTGTTTTAGCCCTATGCTAGATAGGTTCGAAGAAGAGCTTGGAAGGAGCCTTTGTTGCACGGAAGCCTCTCGTGGCCCTATCCAGGTGATATTTCTCCTTTTCGAGTACTGTGTTTTATGCTATATGTGTTTGTGTACTTGTAGGGGATTTTCTTTTCTTGTTGGAGACTGGAGTCCAATGCATGAAGTCCTAGGTTTAGGTTAGGTATGTCTGAGGGAGGTCTGAGTAGTCGTTGCCTCCTGTAAAGACATTGCCAGGCATCGAAATACATGTTTTAGAAGGCAGTCCTAGTGACCTTGTTCTGCTAGCCTGCTAGGCAGCCATTCTATGAGTTCTTGCTTAGTTGTGAGGCAGTTAGAGAAGTGTGTCGATGGAAAAAAAACCCTGAATATCTCAAAAGAAAATAAATATATACAAAGGTGTGTAAAAAGGGACTCTACCCCTATAAAAATCGAAAAGAAAGGAAAATTTATAAGCAGTTGATCATCGCCTTGTGAAGGCTTGGTAGGTTCCTGGGGATGATGCCTTGTCTTCCTAGGGGTGGCATCTCGCTGGAAAAGAAGAAAGTAAGGAAGGTTGGAGCCGATGCCTTGTCTTCCTAGGGGTGGCATCTCGCTGGAAAAGAAGAAAGTAAGGAAGGTTGGAGCGAAAATAAAAGTGAGCATCAGAAAAGGATTAAGTGTCGCCTTGCGAGGGCTTGGTAGGTTCTTGGGTACCGAGACAGGACCTAAGACCAATGCCATGTTCTCCTTGGGTCACTACGCTCAGCTCCCTCCTTTTTACATGCCCGAGTATGGGAAAATAAAAATCTAAAAGAAGAAATGTGCTAAAAGAAAATACTTCTTGATCAGGCTATAGGAGTCCTCGCCTAGTAGGAGCTCCTGGTTGTGTTGTCCTTAGTTAGGTAGGTAGTTCAGACCACCACTTAGAGTGACCCCTTTGATAGTTCTTTTTAGTTTAGTCGTGTTGGAGCAGTCAGTTAGTGACTAGCTTCGGACCTTCTATCAGATTATGCTAGGCCTACTCCTTGTGGATTTCATGCCTTGGTTTTGTCAGGGGGTAGGGTGAGTATTGTGCTGTGTTTTAGTATGTATCTATTTTGTATCAGTTGGATGCTTCCTTTGGTTGTTTTTGTGCAGATATGTTGTGGAATTCGATGGGCTGAGTTACCCTATCCCGTGGTCGCCAATGAGAGCGAAGTTTTGAGCCCATGATGTGCTTAAAATTTGCCAAAAAATCTAGAATTTAGAAGAAAAATATTTAACATCGAAGGCGGCGGCTCTAGCTAGGACGATTTTAAGCACCAAGTGAAAGACGGCTTTTAAAATGCGCCCGAGCGACACTTGTGGATTTTTGATAATTTTTCAGACTGCCGTGCAGGATGTCAGGAGTTTCCAGTCAATGCAAGATGTAAAGCCAGATGCCCAGGATTTTTTAGAGCTCGAATCGGATGTGGGACGCGGAAGTGGCCACAAAATGGGCAAAATACGAAGAGGTGGACAAGTTTAAGGCCAAATTTGGATGTGCCCTTTGGAGCCTTTGACGACCCTCCCCCCCCCCCCCCCCCCCAAAATTTTTCATGCAAATCGTGAAGAAGCATGGTGTGGGAAAAAAACTTGAGCAGGAGCGGCGCATTTTTCGCTTAATCTTGATGGAGGATGATTTCCAGGCTGAATGTACCCCATGCAATTGACATTGTGGCTGATCTTCTCCCTCTTGGGTGGTTCTATCGCCGCCCTTTGCACGTGGAATGATGGGCTGAATGAAGAGAACAGATTCTAGTCTTTCTCTCTCCTCCCTCTCTCTCTTCCCTATGGGTTGTTCATGTGTGCCATCTTAAAAGAGGAATCCGGGATGGAGAATGAAGAAAATGGTAAAGAAGATTGATGGAGATGCTGAAGATTGAAGTACAGCATTGGATTGAGAGAAATGGAGCCTCCGTCTGCTGGTTATGCAATCATTCAAAGTGTCTCGAGTTACGTAAAAACACAGTATGACCATTTTTATGAAGAAAATGAAGGATTTTCGATGGTTTATGATAATAATTATGTTCTTATGGGATGAAAATTTATTTGTGGGTTGTTTGCATCATGAATAATTGATGTTTGTAAGAAAATCTTGGTTTCGCAATGATTTACATGCTTTATTTAATTCCCGTAAACCCGAAATGCGGTTTTTAAGTGGCAAAATGACATTTTTTCCGTTTCGGGTGGGTAAAAAGTGTTCCCATGGGGGGAATGTGGAAGATAAATTGAATGTTAGTATGCTGAAGTGATTGGACCAAGAAAAAACTAGAAAATAGTATATTTTATTACCAAATAAATCAAGAAAATGGAAAAAATAAGGGAAAAATTAGAAATACGTCTTGGAAAAAATAAGAAAAAATATAAGAATTGTTCGTGGATGTGTGGTAGTGGCAGAGCATGAGGTTTAGCCTTAGTTTTCCCTATCTCCTTGTCAAATTTTGTGCTTTATTGCTTTTTCTACATCAAAATGAACCTCTACACCTGTGTAACGAAAGCAATACCTAAACGTAGGGGGTTGGGAGGTTTGAATGGTGTGATTTGCGTACTGATTGTTGCTGATTTTCTGATGCATTTCATGTCATAGAGTCCATGTTATTTTGATTAAGAGGGTAGTAGCACGAGAGTGATCTCGATGCTATCCTTTCATCACCGCAATGTGTTAGGGAATAAGCATAGAAAGCCTAGTTGTGCACAAAGTACGTTTTTGATTTGAAAATGATGTTTGAGCACTTTAGAATCATTCACTTTGCATGTGCATGAAACCATGGTATCGGAATAAAAAACCTGGATGCATAGCACCTGTTTTCAATGACCATGACTACGTTGAGTGTGGAAAGGCATCCTAAGCTGTAGGATAGGCGGTCGTTTCTTGGGGGATTATTTAGTAAGGAAACATGTTATCATCTCTCCTGGAGACGTTTGAAATGAAGAGTGGAGTTTGTTCGTTTGTTTTATATGTTGAGCAATGCATCAAGGGGCTAATCCCTGCGATGTAGGAGAGCTGCAGTGGGGCCGCAGTGTTTCTACCGAGAGGTTGCCTCCTATGTATGTAATTATTGTGGTATTTATTGCCAATGTGTACGGGTTCTCCCTCTGTGGAGTTTATAGAAAGGGAAATGTTGGACTACAAAACTATAAAACTATAAACGCATAGATTAGGCTTTAGGGCAGTTTGTCCTTTAGCATTAGATAGACACTCCTGGTCCGCGAGGCCGTGAGGATGTGTTTGTCTATTATGAGCATGAGGTCCGGCTAGTGCCATAGCCAGTGCCGGCCCATTTCAGGTCCCATCAAGAGAAATCCCATACTCTTGGCATCTATCAAAACATTGCTCTAGGTGTCTCCAATGTTCAAGGATTAGGATATAGACATAGAAGTCATCAAGATGCACCTGAATGAAATCATGTAGATGGTTTTGGAAGGCAGCCATCATCACTTTCTAAAAAGTAGTTGGGGCATTTCAGAGCCCAAATGGCATTACTCTGTAGGTATAGGTCCCCCATTCTGTGGTGAAGGTTGATTTGGATTGGTCCTCTTTTGCGATTTGGACTTGGTTGTATCCGTTGAATCTATCCAAGAGGGAATTGAGCTCATGGCTTGCCACTATGTCCAAGAGTTGGTCTATGAATGGGATGTGGAAATGATCCTTCTTCGTCTTCGAGTTCATCTTTCGAAAGTCCACACATATTTGAAGTTTCCCGTTCTTCTTGGGTACGACCACAATAGGCAAAACCCATTCACTGTGAACCACTGGATAAATGAACTCAACTTCTAGAAGCTTCAATAATTCAGCCTTCACCAGGGCAAAATAATTGGGATTCATACGCCTCTGTCTTTGCCTCACTGGTTTGGCATCAGGCTCAAGGTCAATGTGATGTTGATAGACTATAGGATCAATCCCCTTCAGGCCTTTGTACGACCAAGCAAACACATCTAAGTTCTCCTTTAGTAGGTCTCGCAAGGCCACTAGTTCTTTTTCTGGAAGATTTAGACCCACTTTCAAGTGATGTTTTGTATCGTCATCATCATCTAGGAACGTCAATTGCCTTTCACCTTCCACTTCACGGATAAATGTCCCACGGATTGCTTTTGGGTAGAGATCTAACTCCTTCACGGGAGTGGTGTCCTCATCTAATGTTTTACTAGAACTGACTTCTTCTTTGGGTTGCTCCTTAGGATATTGAAATATAATTAGGGCTATTTTGGGTTTGGTTTCAAAATTAGTTACCTCTTGGCTCGAGGACTCATCTTCTAATGATGCATCCAAGAATGTCACATAATAAGGACCATGTGATGTCTGTTGGGGCCATTGGATTGGTGATTGTTAGCAAGGTGCATCATCATCATTTTTTCTTGGGATGGATGGGTGAGGGTGACAAGAGCCATTGCTGAAAGACAACTTATTTTTTTAAATCTATTTCTTATAACGATTTTGCATATGAGAGGATCTATTTACCAAAACAAACGGTACAATTGCCATTCTGTCCCACCGCATGAGATCTTCTTCTTCTGGTGCTCCTGGGACATCCTCCTCATATGTATCCTCTTCAAGTGGGATAGATTCTTCCAGTTCACTTTCATAACCGTCTTTCTCAATATCATCTTTGTTCTCTTTGGACTCTGTCTCTGTCTCTATAGGAGCTCTGTAAGAGAAGAACAAGTTCTCTATTTCATCTTCTGCCTCTGTCTCTGGCTCTACTTCAGCCATGTAGCAGGGAGAGCAATACATCCAGGCCTCTATCTCGCTATAAGAGGTAATGTCAGAAGTCATTCCTGGTTCAGGCATGAAGTATTCATCAATTGACAAGGACTTTGCATCATGAGGGAGTTGGCTTACAATGCCCATTGTTAGGGACTGTGCCTCTATTTTCTTAGGAAATATATGTTTAACAGCTTCTTCTTCTGCTAATGTACAATCTGTTACTTCATTAGAGGAGTCAGTTATGACTTCAATGGATGTGGATCCATTGCCTTTTTGCGATCCATACAACTTCAATACTACTTTGTTGGGTCCTCTGCCTAGGCTCAGGTTTCCTTTGAACCAATCTGTCCTCACTCTCACTTCAAAAATCCATGGCACATCAGAGGGTATGAGGTCCCATAAGAATTTTGGTTTCACCACCAGATACCTCAACCAATAGTCTCTTCCTGCCAAGGTCGTCTTTATGTACGGGAGAATGCCCAACAGTTTGATTCTACTTTGGTCTGCCAATCTAATAAGCCATTGTGTAGGTTGCATTCCTTGCAAGCCTAGATCCTTCATTGTCACATTTGTCATTATGTCTGCTAATGAGCCTCCATCAATCAATGCATCTGAAATAAATCATCCTTCCATCCATAAACCAATCTTTAGGGTTCCAGGATCCAAGAAGGCGTTAGCCACATCTACTTCCTTCACCGGTTCTAAGGCTCTGTTGGACTTTGTTGTTGTTGGGGGAGCAATCCTTAGGCCGCATCTTCTTGTCAAGTTGCTTTTGAATCTTTTTCAGCAACTAGGAGACAACATTAGTAACTATTGGAATGTTAGGTTTGGTTTAAAGGTGTCTAGGTCTTTGACCAGATCATATTCTTTGATAGGATCCACGGGCTTTTCCAAAGGGCTACAGAATGGGGTGACACCCATTTTCATTTTCCCTTTTTCTTCTAGTAGGGGCATCATGGGAACTTCTTATGTCACTTGTGGCACTTCCTCCTCTTCTATCTCTTGGACCTCTGGCCCTGTCTCTAGGAGTGTCTCTATGACTCTCTGTGGCACTGTAGTGCTCTATACTACCCTGTTATGTTCTAGTTTTCTATTAGAAGACTGAACTTCATTGTTTTGGCAGGAGGATTATTTTCTTTTTGGACAAGTGGTTCCTTCTTAATACTTGCGACTGTAATCACATCCATAAGCTCTTTCTTAATACTTGCGATTGAATTGGATAGGTAGTCCTTCAAATTTTCACCTCGTGGAGTACTTGTAGTAGGGTTTTGGGAAGCTTTTGTAATTATTACATACACTAGTTGGGTTGATCCATGATGTCCTCTATTCTTGTTCTGATTTAGACCTCATGTTGAGACTTGGGGTTATTGATTCCAGTGGGTAGGATTCCACTGTTGTTGAGTCGCCATTGGAGGAACTATTTCAGGCCACTGTTGTTGTGGTTGAACCATCATTTGAGGCATTGTCATTTGCGGCCACTATGGATTAGGTGCATTGTACTGCGGCATTGTTTGCATCTAGGGGTAGAAGTAGGGAACTGTCCTTGGAACTGCCTTTGGTGGGTATACCATTCCTGGCATGGGATAAGATAAGATTTGTCTTCCTGGAGTCATTGACAACCTTGCTTCGACTTCGTCATACAGACTTGCACCTTCCATTGCAGCTTGCAAATTGACTGGTCTTCTCAATTCCGCGAACTTGCGAACTTCTAGTTGTAGGCCTCTAAGGAACACTCCTTTTTGGATGCCTTCATCCAAATGATGGTTGGTCTATCTCTTCAGGATGGATTCCATTCATGAGAAAAAAGCTTATACTCTTTCTCCAGAGGACTGACTTAGGTTCATGAACTCCTCTCGCATCCACTCTTCAAAACCTTCATGCCTGAATTAAGTGAGGAAGGCCAACTTCAGGTCATCACATGTGCCAAAAGTTCCTATTGCTTGTCTCTCATACCATTGAAACGCCGCACCCTTGAAAGTGGCAGGGAATATTGCTAATCACTGCTTGGGAGTTATGGCATTGTTAGCCATGCATGCTATCATAAACTCTACTACATGAAGATCGGGATCTTCATTGTACTCTCCCTTAAAAATTGGCAATGGGACTACATTTTCTGGCCTATCATCAATATTTCCAGGACGAATTTGACTGGGAAGGGGACCTTGAGTCGCCATGGGGACTTCTGTAAAGAGTGCTTTTAAGGCGTCAAAGGAGGCTTCTGCTGCAAGCTCGTTCTCGGCCTTGGTTTTTGCCTTCTCTCTTCTCACGTACCTCTAGACTCGTTCTAGGGCGTGCCTCTTGATTGCGTCATTCATCAGAGGGTTAGGTCTAACCAGTTGGTCCGTACTCAACAAAACAGAATCAGAGGGAGCTTCAGTCTCTAGAGAATTCTCTAGCCAACATTTATTCTACTTCCTTCTTTTCAACGTCTCTGAATTATGCTTGCATGCCACTGCATAGAAGAAGATATTCGGTTCTAAAGGTGTCAAAGTTCATACATCTAAGCATTGTTGTCAAAGCTTGCATCTAAGCTTCTGATGGTTTCAACATTGTATGTTGTAAAGAACACTTTGTCTACCAACTTCCAGTGGGTTGCTAGTTGGACAATTGTCAGAACACCAAGCATCCCACCTATCTTGCTATTGAGCATCCACGAACAAATTCCAACTCTTTTCTTTCTTGTTTTCGTGAACCTCCACTGACCATGACTCCTGAAGCTTCTTCATGATCTCCCACTTGATGATGTCTGGAAACTTCTCAATGAATGCAAAATCTTCCATGGATGGTCATTCTCTATGTTTCTGCACTTCAGTTTGTTCCCAAACAATTTTCCACCAAGATGCAAGTCTCTTGCTTCAACAAGAAGAGGAAATAGTCCACCACATAGAGCTTGCATCATGATGGTAATATGGTTCCGCCATTTTGAGATGAACTTCTTGTAGAAAGTGGCTTTGGCAATAAGAATCTCCAACTTTTCAGTGGAAGAATGAACTTTGCAAGCATCCATTGAATTCTCCTCTTCTTGGCAATGCCATTTCCTTCATTTTCAGCCTCTTCTAATGCTTGTTGATGGCAAGTTTCCCCGGCTGCACACCAAAAACATGGAGCCTCAAGAGAGACACCAAGGAAAAGGGGTTTCTATTGCAAGAAAATCTATCTTGTAACATCAACAAGCTTTTGTTTTATTCTTTAGATGACTAGAACAAGGAAAAGAACAAATCTTCGCGCAGTATCATTGTAGATATCTCCCACAGATTTGATAAAATCAACCAATAGTAAAATCATTCAAAATATCAAAAAGTATTCAATAAGCTTTCAAAATACCTCAACATTCATCAATCATCAATCCATGCTTCATATAGAAGAAAATTAGAACAAAACATAAGCTAAACAGAAGGTATGATAACTAATCAGAACCTCAACAGAACCTATCAGAACATCACAGAGCCTTATATTTCTGCTAAGAATCATCATGAGCTTCCAAAAAATAATCAATATCATCCAAAACACTCTCAAGCACTTCCAAAACAACTAAATATCACTCAAAATCCATCAAAAATCAACCATTCAAACTTCAAAAACAACAAAAATCAACCAAAAAATCTAGTCATTTCAGCATTCAACATAGGAGCATTGGCTAATCCAAAGGACATTACTATGAACTCAAAATGACCATATTTGGTATTGAAAGTTGTCTTTGGAATATCCTCATCCTTGATGTGGATTTGGCAATACCTTGACCTTAAACTATTTTTGAGAAGATTTTTGCCCCTTGTAGGCGATCGAGTACCTCATCTATCCTTGGGATAGGATATTTATTCTTGATGGTTACTTGATTCAGCCCTTTGTTGCATAGCCAAAGCATTCCATCCTTCTTATTCTGAAACAACACAGGAGCTCCCCATGGTGAACTACTAGGCCGAATGAACCCCTGATCTAAAAGTTATTTGAGCTGCTCCTTTAATTTGATAGGTTTGGGAATAGACATTTTGTAAGGTCTTTTTGCACTGGAGTGGCGCCTAGTATGAGTTTGATCTCATGATCAATCTCCCTTGGGGGCAGTAGCTCTCCGATAGTTCGGGGAACACATCCGCGTGCTCCTTCAGCCATGAAGGTTCTTCTTTAGACTCCTTGCTTTGCTCTAGCTTATTCATCTTGATCAAGTAGATGGGTAAACCCTTCTACATTCCCTTAACTATCCGTGATGCCTTTGCAAATTGGATTTTGGGTTTACCAGCCTCCCCTTGAGTTATGACTAGTTCCCCTTCAGAACTTCGGAAGGAAATTTGGCCCCTTCCACAGTGAATGTGGGCATCGTTGGGTATTAACCAATCCATTCCAAGTAAGCATTCATGAGCCCCTAAGTTCATTACTCTGAATTTTACAATTTTTGGCTTTCCACCGAGTAGGAATCTCACTTTGGCAGTTTGTCTAGTACAAGTGATTTCACACCCATTTGCTAATTCCACAAGTAAAGTGGATGCAACTATTGTGGTTATTCCTAGTTTTCTTGCACAAGTAGGAGAAATAAAAGAATGCATACTTCGACAGTCAATCAAGGTTTTGAAATTCTTGCCTTAGTAGTGTGATGGGGTTTGGATCACCAAGAATTGGTGATTCGATCCCTTTTTACGGAGAGTGGCATGGACTGTCGCCCTTTCAATCTCTGCTTCCATAGTTGGTTCTTCCTCTTCATTTACTTCCTTGATGGTGATATTGGAAGTCCTTGCCCTCCCCATTTTTGCTTGACCCTGACAATGCACAACCCACATAATCGTCCTTGGTGGTGGTCCTCACCAAGTTTGGGACACTCTCTTTTGAAGTGCTCGAGTTCCTTGCAGTAGAAGCATCACAGGTTTTGGTCATTTCTCTGTGTAGGAACAAAGTCATTGACTACATTCACCTTTGGTTTCTTCCAATATCCTTGACCTTGTCCTTGTACTCTTTTAAATTGGGCTTTTGTCGTTTTCTGGTTCTAGTCTTTGTAAAACCAATATCTATTATTCGTGGATTTGGGCTGAACTTCTTGGGCAATGGAACGTGCTCTTATCAATGTGTCTTGTAAATCTACAGGATGCATAGATTCCAATCAAGTATTCATTAGTGGATCTAAACCATCACAAAATTTGGAAACCTGTTGGGATATGCTCATAGTTGGGGTGTACTTTAGCAAGGAGACAAATTTTGAGTAGTATGCCTCAAGAGATAGACCAAACTGCTTTATCTTAAAGAGAGACAAATTTTGAGTAGTATGCCTCCAGAGATAGACAAATTTTGAGTAGTATGCCTCCAGAGATAGACCAAACTACTTTATCTTAAAGAGCTCGTTCATCTTCTGAGTCTTGTATGCTGGTGGCATATATCTCCCTTGCACTACCTCTTTGAGTTTATTCCAAGTTATTGTTCTTTCAGCTACTGCTTGGTCCTTGCACCACTACTTTCACTAGAGCCTAGCTTTGCCGGTCAGCTTGAGCTTGACAATCATACCCTAGTTTGCAGGTGTTGTTCCTGCTGCAATGAAGTAATCCTCCATGGATTAAATCCATACTTCAGAATCGGCTTCAACGGTCTTCCCTTTCCCATCAAATTTTGATGGTTTTATTTGTTTGAGAAGAAACTTCTTCTCTTGTGCCTCTGCCGAGCTTAGTGCTGGAACACGATCTTGATTCTGTGTTTGGGGTTGTGTCTGATTTGATTAAAATTTCCGTGTCAAGATTGCATTTACACATCTCTTCAGAACTTGTCTCAATGCACCGATTTTGATTAAATCACTCATACTTCAACACTATGCAACAAGTCAGGTAATCATAAAATTATCATTTATTCAAAAGAGGTATAAACCTCAAGTACAATCATTTGGGGGTGATATAGATAGGCTAGATAACTGTTCAAAAGATACATCAACACCAGGAGAACAATTCCTCATTGGATTCTTTTACAAGGACAGAGTAGTAATATGGTTTTGGGGAATGGATTCTCAGGAAGCGATAAGTCATGGGAAGTTCAAAAAATCCCAGCTTCTGATAGCCATGATGTTCACATCGCTCCATTATTTTAATTCTATCTACCGACAAGACTTTGACCACCTCTTCATAGATGTAGCAAGTCTGTTCTACCTACCGGCATCCGACATGCAGGATTGAGTTCACACGTGTCTCATGGAAGATGAATAACTTGATAACCTTCAAGTCCTTCAACTATTTTAGCCTCTTCATATTGTTTTGAAGATAAGAAAACCGGTTGGCATCTATGTAGCACTAACCTACACTCCAAGTCCAATGCCTTTTCACAAATAGTGATGAAGGGTTGTAGAGGCAATCCAAGATCCCCATCATGTCGATTCTTTGGGGACAGCTTGAGGAGCTCATAGTAGTCCCAAACATGATATGAAATATGAGGAATCTGCTCCATGATTCGTAGGTCTGGACGCAACAACAATCCTCATGTGAGTAATAAAAAAATATTTCTACTAAAAATATTACTTCACTCTACTTGATTTACTCTTATCTTGCTTATGTTGTTCGTTGGTTCACTCTGATACTAACTGTAACATGCCTAGGTCGTGACACGTTTTAGTAGTCCATCGGGAGTTTGGATACCGCCTAGCACTCCCACAGAATGTCACAGGGTTTGTCAATTAGCGACTCCCGAGTCTACTCTACAATGAAACATATTGGCCAACCCTATTAGGATCGACCTGAATCTTCCTAGGTTTCTAATGGTCAAGTCATTCTACAGTCTTCTAGCATCAAATCTATTTTGCGTAGAGCATCTAAACCGAGGCGGACCCATATCGCACTTGGTTTAAAGAGAATGGGAAATGAGAGGGATGCATCGCTTGACCTCTCTACCCGTAGGGTAAAGTCCCATTTCGGTCCCCTAAAACGATATGAGCCACGGTTCTACCCTATATTATCTAAGGTCAATACATCATCACGATTTGAATGTTGACAAGCCTCCCAGTTCTCTAGGACCACCTTGCTATAGGACAGACCAGTCAAGGGTTTCGCCCACCTGCTTCCATTGATAGCTTTAGTTTTCTACTTACCTAAGGGTACATAAGTGGTAACACTTACAAGCAGCTTCATTAATTAACCTGTTAGTCACATGTTCCTTTATGTAATTTTATGCACTGACACAAAAACAGATTAGAAAAATTCCTTGAAAGTAAAATTTATATTAAAATTTCAACTGAGATACAAAGCCCGACGATACCAGCAATCTGTAAGGATGTGTCTTATGTTCCTCCAAGTTTTCACCCTTGCACTAGTAATAGGGCCTCAAGATTCCTTTCCAAGTCAAGTAGTCCATTTGAATAGGATCCAGGGCAGAGGATTTACATCCAAAGCCCCCCTTGGTACTTGAGCATCCTCCTACGAATAGACGTTTCTATGGAGATACCTCTCACAACGGGTTCAGTCCACATTCCCGACATGGTTATTTTTAAAAAACCCCTTGGATAGGGTTGGTGGCTACCCAGGGATGCTGAACACACCTTTCCCAAGTATTTTAACCTGAATCCAATTTGAAAGATTTTCTTCTTATCAATTCCTTTTTTAGATAACTCCTTTTCCAAACATGTGTTCCTTAGTACATCACAAGTAGAAGTGCACAATATGTACTAGACAATTCTTTGTTCTCTCTACCGAAGGAAATTTCGATTTGATGCGATAGCGTCTAGTTTTCGCTTTATCCCCATGATCGTTCAAGATTTCTAGAGATAACCTAATTTAATTTCTTCATTTTTTTGAATGAAGGAGTATCCTTTCAATGTTGATTGCAATTTGGGACATTGGCTTCCCTACAACGAAACCCTACATATTCGTTTGAACTAGGGTTTGTTGGATAATTCATATAGTTACTTAAGGACTTTGAATTCCTTTTAGCTTCAAGCAAGATGGGCCTTGAGAAGAATCCTTCAACTCTTTAGGGTTTGAAATTCTTTCAACTTCCTAGGAATCCTACATATTATATCACAAGTTCAATCTATGTTTTGTGAGATGTAATAGGATTTCCTATTATTTCAACCAAGCAAACGGATGTAGATGCATAAAATCTATCTAGCTTAATTGCAATTTAATGCATATTCTTGAAACTTTTCATATATATATATATATATATATATAACATGAAATTTTTCTGCAATTTATGTGCAATTTAACGGCTTCTAAGTGCAATTTTAATTAATCACCTAAGATGAATGCGATGAACAAAATTTTCCTAGTATGCTCATTATCTCGAGTCTCACACTAAGCCTAGTGTAAGGTTTTAAAGAGTTGCTAAAGGAGATGGAAGAGCATATATATTAGTTAGATGAAGAAAGAACATCAACCTTAGCCACACTAAAAAGAGAAAAAAAAATCCACTCAACATATCAATAACAAAAGACTAGGGAAATCTTAGTCTAATATTGAAGGAGGGCAAGGACAAAAGAAAGAGGTATAAGGAGTTGCAAGAGCAGTGTGAAGTTAGAGAGATGATTCAATGTAGCTCAAGTGTTAGTATGCCCAAGCCATTAAGGAGAAAGTGAAGGAGAAAGCGAAGGTAGAAGAAGAGCTAGATATGCTTAAAAAAATACAATGGCAACTATTAAGAGAGTTGGAAGAGCAGAAAGTCAAACAAAGGAGGAGGAACAATATAGAAATAGAAAGCATGTAGAGTGAGCTAAAAATGAAATAGAAAATGCCTCATTTAACTACACATAACTCCAAAAGAAATTAGAATATAGAATATAACATAGGAAAACCATAAGTTGAGAACTTAGAGGGAACAATAGACCATACTAAAATCCTCAAAAAATAGCAAGGTAGGGGGATAGAGTAGGCAAAGGAAAAGATAGCTCAATGGGAGAAGAGAAATGTCAATGCCATGCACAACTTGGCCACCCACCTAGCTCAAGCAAATGTGAGAAGAATTTGGAAATTGAAAGAACCAAGGAAATAGAAGAAGTGATGTGGGCACAATAGAAAAGCTTCACCAACATGTTGCTTGACACCTCACGACTATGTGAGGAGGAGAACATTTTTGCAATCTTATAAGGAAGCTATAACTCACCAGGAAAGGCACTTAAGCATAGTCTGAAAATAGAAGTACTCTAGCTTGAATATAAGATGATAAAGGAATATCAGGTGCTACTATTGAGAGAAGTCATATACTTGATAGAAGACCTAAAGTGATTGGGATTGTAAGACCGATGAAGAACCCACTCCATCCACCACAAAAGAGCCATCACCATTACCTCCTACACTTGAGATAGATTAGGAGCTAAAGGAACCTAAAGAGCTAATCTCACAAAATCTAGAAGCCAATACAAGGGCTAAATGGGAATCCACTCCTTCAAAAGGAATAACAGAGGCTATGAAAAGAAGAAGGGACAAGGTACAAAGAAGCAAGAGAAAGCAAACTACCACCCCCTTGCCTCGGGAGGTGCACCTACACAAAATCATTTATATAACATTTTTTCAAAGAATACTACCAATAAATACCCATTCTTTGCATGTTATAAGGCCATAAAATGACCCATTCTACTTTAACACCATATTAGAGAATTTGGGAATCTCCCAAGTCCTACCTTCAAATAAGGGGTAAAGATTTAGCCATGTGGCTAAATCTTAACCCATGCTTCAATGTGAGATTTGGAAAGACAACTTACATAGTAATTAGGGTACACTCCACTTTCAAGTAAGGGGTCAAGATTTGATCATGTGGCCAAATATTAACTATATTGGGAATCTCTAAACTATATGAGAATTCCTAAATTCCCTAATATAGTGTTCTTTATTAAACTTATGAATTTTATTCAAATTGTAATTAAAAATACCTTTTATAAATATAATCTTATGACTTGTACTAAATAAAATAACATTTCTTTTGAACTCATTTCAATCAATTGAGACAAGGAGATGAATGCATGGGAGAAATGGGCAACCCAAGAAATCCTAATGCAATTTTCTTTCAATTTTCCACGTGGACTTAGGAAGGTTCTACCACTTACTATAGTACAACATGTGACTAAGGTATTCTCAATGATTGGAAAGGAGATAGCTTTAGAAAAAACTCAAGGTCATAAAATGTGGTAGCGAGAACCAGTCAACCACTGTCAAGGTAAGGTAATTTGGTGCTAAGGACTATGAAGGGATATGACTCTAAACCAAGATCAAATAGGATGGACAAGGAATATATTATGTGATAATATGGAAGGGTAGCATCTGTGTAGGGGGGTCCCAACTACATGCCTTATCCCAAAAGACATGGGGTTGACTATGACTCTAAAAAAGCATGGTAGGTATAAAATCCCTTTATATGATATCCCTCTAATCTTCAGTGTTAACATTGATAAGACAAAAGAAAATCTCAAGTTTTGTGAGTATGACTTTATTATCTCCTTTAAATAGTTTCTAGATGACTTCTCAGCTTGTCCTAACCCTGCTTCATTACCACATGCAACTACTTACAATTTCTTCTCTAGCTACTTAATCAAAATAAGGTGGTAGAAGAAGAGGGTTTGCATAGTCTTCTTTAATATAAGTGCAAGAATAGATAGATATGCCATGCTGAGCTTACTTCTTCAAGTCACACTACTACTTACACATTGTTTTGAGCTATTAGAGGAGATGAATGCTAGCCACCCCTTCCTTCTATTTACACCCCATGGTTGCAAGAGAAACATTAAAGATCTACATGATGGGTAAGATGTGCCTGGAAAGATCATTACGATCACTTCCTCGACCACCAACACCAAGGGGAGAAAAGGAGGCACAATGAAGCTCCCACAAAAGAAAGAAAGAGAGAGAGAAATTAAATGAAATGAATAAAAGTAAGGAAAAACTTCACTAGGAACACACACAATCATATCACCTAGGGGCCCTCAAGGTGGGGGTGCCTTGTGGAAACAACTAGCAATCTCTTTCCCCAACCCCCTAGCCCTTCCTCACTACACAAACTCAAGGCATATTAAGGGCAAGATATTCCAAGGCTATTGATACAGCTATCACCTTGAGCATTGCACCACACCTTCCCTTGTACCAACCAGGTCCTCAAGTGTGGGACAACAATTTGAGCTTGGTTGGGATTCAACCCATCTCCTTTACACTCTCACTTGTATGAATATTCATAACACAATAAGGTAGGCATACACTCTTAGGGACTGCACATCCTTTTTTATAGCAAAAATAGGGCTTAAATATCAACTTCACCAACCCATCAACATTGATGGCCCTCATCATACTATTCCTTTCATTTATCCCATGGACTACTATAGAGACTAGCTCTAAACAACAAAGGTAAAAGAGCTAATTCTATCCAAACCAACAATGACCCAATATTAATGTGTCATTACTAGTCACCCTTGCCATGATCCATCAATACCACCCACATAAAGCTATCTACCCCATTGTAGAGTACCATGGGATTAAAATTGCAAAATTTTGGAAAAGAGATGTGGAAAAATGGTTTGTAAAGTGCTTGTATTTTGAATAAGAAAAATATTTTGTACATTATCCGCAAGAGTTGGTTTCACATGTGTAAGAATTGTAATAACATTTTGAATGTGTGAGAAATAAACACTCTCAACTTAATAAGTAGTGTAACCAATAGAGTTTACACATGTGAGAAAGGACTGGTTTAAGGCAATGAGATGAGAGGGTACCCACAAAATCAAGGTTGTGTATAACAACTAAGAAATGAAAGGATAAGCTCATACTTGTAGTGTGTTATCTTTTGGATCTCAGTTCTTGCTTCCTTATTACATCTTGCTTGTTGCTTATGTGAGGGAGAGAGGGAGAGTGTAAGATAGAGTGAGGGACCAGCACAGCCGGCTGAAAGCTCTTCTTCTTCTCTTCTTCTCCTTCTTCCTCTTCTAAAAGCAAAGCATTGAAACAATGAGGCCATCAAGATGGAGCTTTCTTGAGGCACATTTCTTGAATAATGGAGCCATCATAACGAATCTTTGTGGATAAACTACAATGAGAAGTTTGTGAGTTCACTATGTTTATTTTGTGAGTGTACAATAGTTATACAAGAGGTAGCCATAGCTACATTTCTCAAAGCACTAGAAATAATAAATTTTCCATCAAGTCTAAGCATTTGTAGCTTGTAAAAGTGTTCGCATTGTTTATATTTTGTTAATTCTGAAAAAAATTCCAGTTTTGCTTTGAGGGGGATAACCCTAGAATCATCCCCCGCTCCTATTTTGTCCGCCTCCATGCCATTATTGTGTTGTATATCACCGAAAAAATGACCATGGTGGGATCTACCTCCATCATCGTGATGCTCACAGATAACTGCAATGTTGCATGTAGTCACAATCACCAAAGAGGACACACACCACTTGCTAAGGATGACCTTTAGTGCTTGAATCAATGACCCCTGGCCGTCTTTCAATGGTTTGGCATAGCTAGCAATTATCTTACTACTACCTTTGGGCTATCGATGATTAATTAGTGGTTCAGTGAGCTACAAGATAGTGGTGTTGTGGGTGGTAGGCATGGTGACCATGTGTGGTTCCTAGGGCTATAATACTTTTGCCAAGTGGGGGACACCAAGGAGGGATGCTCACTAGCTATGAGCCATCCATAAAGGTGACTGTTTGGCACCCCTAGAGTTGATGCTTATTGTTACAAGTGGACAATCACCTTACTGCCCACCATAAGCACTGCCATGGTAACCACTAGTTGGCCTTTGAACCATAGCTCCACTACCTCTTCCAACTTGGATCTGCAATGGCCATCTAGTCCAATCTACACCTTCTCTATAACCACCATACCTTCTTCCTTCCACTACCACTACTAGTATCACAACTGTGGGAGCTTTCGCTCAACCACCAAGACCTACAGACTGCTTATTGTTTCAAGTGTTCCAAGCCGAGCACTAATGGCTACCTCTCACATAGCCGACGCGCCATCCATATCTATGAGTGTAGTGAGCTTACCTCCATGCCGGTCGAGTTAGCTCCTCTCCCCCGCACTCTAGTAGCTCCACGATCCAAGTGCAAGCTTCAAGCGAGCTCCATCCTCAAGCTCCAAGCTCCAAGCTCCATTTCCGCAAGCAAGAGAAGAGAAGAGAAGAGAAGAGAAGAAGAGAGAAGAAGATGGAGAGCTTCTCCTCCTCGGTCCCTCACCCTCACACACTCACTCCCTCGTACTCTCACACTCCCTCTCTCAAGCATAAGCTCAAGCAAGCAAGAAGAAGAAGAAGAAGAAGAAGAGGAGAGTCACTTTTGGCCACACACAAGAATGAGCTTCTCATTCACTTTTCAACTTTATATACAAAACCCTAAATCCCTTTTGGGCGTTCATCCCCTTATCCCCTTTTTTACATGGCCGAATGTGGCATAGGCCCTTTTTCCCATTGTCCTCCTATCTTCCTAGCTTCCTTCCTACCGCCCATCTACCTTTACAAATTGCACGGGTGAGATCCCGGTGCTCTTTAAATTAAACCAGGATGTGCTTGTGCTCTTTTACAAAAGTATTGACTTGCGCTTTTCCCTGTGCACCTTTTTCCCTTGTTTAGGACTTTTCTGCACTTCTTGTGTTTCTAGATTTTTCTTGGCACACCTTCATCTTCTGTTTCACTTTTTCCTTGGCCATGTCTTCTACTTTAGATTTTTCAACTTTTCCACCTTGTCCATTTGATGGTTAACATTACCCCCTTCTAGACGAGTGCCAGTCCCATGGCACTCACATCATAGGTAGCAGGCTTTGGCCTGCACTGAAGACGTGGGTGGAAGGGACATCGATGGTTGCCGTGGAGGAGTGTTGGTGGTGGTGTGGAGGAAGGTCGTTGGGGGCATGTTGGTGGCCTAGGTGGCTGGTGGTAGGGTTGTTGGAGTTGGTGGTAGGGTTGTTCTTTGTTGGGGATTGCACTAATGGCCAGTACAAGTGTTGCTTTGTTGGGGATTCTGCACATGACGATTCTTGGCGGGCTTGCAAGATGATAAAGGATAAGAATTTAGAGTTGGGTGTCGATGAAGAGCGAATGGCACTTTCATTGGAGTCTTCAATGCCTACAATTGAAAACCTCTCATAGGTGGTCTCTCCCTAGGGGTAGTGCTAGTCTTCTCTATCGTGCACTAGAGATAGTTCAATTAGTTTGGGAGACAGGTCGAACTCTAAGAAAGCTAGGAGTATTGTCCTGCACTTGAGGACCCAAATTGTGTATATATTTTGGTGCAGATATTATGTGAGTGCTCGTACATACTTAGATATTACGTAGTTAGAAGACCACGGGCTAGCTTATCGTAATAATATATGGATGAAGCGAAGTTGTCCATGTTGACAAGAAGTACACGTAAAGGTGTATGAGACATCCTTTGCATTGTGGCTGCACGATATAGCATAATTGAACACAGGGACACCGCACTTTTGGTAGTTGGGAGCTATTGGACTTGCTTGATGAGGACGGTGTACTTTTCATGGCCATTCGTGCGGTGCTTACCACAATTGATTGCAATGGTATTAAGGCAGAGTGCAAGAGGGAATCGTGCCAACGGGTCAAGGTGACAAGTCTAACCATAGGCGAGACAAGCTCCCTAGGTATGTCCTGCCCTTGATGTGCCCTGGACAATTGTGGGTGATGCTAAAGGGCTAGGGGACTAGGGATAGAGCCAACCAACCAAGGTCACTGGACATACCTAATTTGAGGACCCCTAGGTGCTATGCTGTGATCATGGATGCTTCGTATATTTTCATTCTTTACTTTTCTCTTCTTTTCTTTTTTCCTTTTCCGTTTTCTTTTTCTTGTTCTTTTTTCTTTCTTTCTTTCTTTCTTTTTGGACTTGCCTGAGTACAATCAATGCAATATGTTGAGCCTATCAGCCTTTCAAAATGGGTTAGGAAATATCAAGCTTCGAAGGCTCAAGAAATGGATATTATAGTGATGATTGTGCCCTAGCCTCGTTGTTAGAGAAGCAGTTGTTGAGATGGGGAGATACACTTGAGATATTGCAACCCTCTTTGGAACATGCGATGTGGGTACAATTGAGGTAACAACTGTCGTGAGTGCCCGGCGTAGAATGTAACCCAGAAAGAGGAAGTGGTTAAGATCATGCTTTGGGCCATGCGACATGGGCACTCGCAAGGGTGATTTTTGCTTTCATCAGCATGACTTTGTCGCGGCTCTTTGTGAGGTTGGTGGTCTTGCAGTGACTTGGGCATTGAACATGTTCGCACGAAGACCTGCATCATCCTGCATCCACTTGTCACTTCATGAGAGTATATGCAAGTCGCATGCATCAAGTACAATGAATAGATGCAATCATGTCAAGATATTACTTTATCAAAATCCTATGATGCTGATTGCAATGCATATTTCGGTGCTTATTAAAGACGTGGCATATATTAGCAATAGGTAAGGAAAGTGTATACAGCTGGGGAGCTTGCCCCTTTAACCATTTAAAGACAAAAAGTTATGGCAAGATGGCCTTTGTTAAGCTACTTATATATCATAGGGGCTACTCTATTTGCACGAGGCAGGGTGATTCCGGGTGGTCGAGCAAAATTGAGGCTGTGCCGGTGAGGGGCTCCTGTGAGGCTGGGTGGGGAAGATGTCAGCCGGGACCCAGATGGTATAGTCCCTGGCCACAACTATTTTTAGAATGCTTTTAAACAATGTGTCAAATTCCTGCTTGTCTCGAGCTACCCTCTCCTCTTTCGAGCACCTGGTGCCTGAGCGTCTGGTGGGAGCCTGCACGGCCGGTGTTGCCACACCCCATGTGCTCCCTTGAGCCCTCGTCCTCTTGGCTTGGGGGGTTTTTGGCCTGTGTCCTGGGCGGTGTCGTTTGGGGCCTCTTTTCGGTGCATACCTCTTTAGAGTAGACACGTAGCGTTCTGGTGGGGGCGTTAGTGCCTTATACTCTTTCCGATGGCGGAGAGCTTCCTTGCATACCAGCTGCATTATGTGGTCCATGACTGCTACCGTAGGGGGACCTAGAAAATGCAAACCAAGGATTAGGCCCTAAGGCAAGATAAAACTATTCGCATGGAAGAAATTATACAATGGGTTATCGAGCGCATATGATGAGGGGAGAGGTGAGGCATGCAATGTTTGTTGTAAAGGGATGGCCCCCATGATGATGTTTGTTTTTCCTCCATCCATTAGCAGATCTTGGCTAATGCTAAGTTGTGTGGACTGGTTGCCATGGAGTGGGACAGGGCTCATCCTCAGAAGGATAGACCGAAAAGGGGGAAAGGTGTATAGAAAGGGATGGGATCCTATCTACACCATCAGAGACGTTGGTCAAAGCTTTCTATGGTGGTAATGAGGATTGCATGCCCTCCACCTGGAAGTGGGAATGGTCACACAACTTCTAAATGTGTGGTGAGAGGAGAACCTGAGGAGCTTAGCCTGTCAAACCCAACTCTTCTCCCTACGCTTGACTATCATTGCTTGTGTGTGTTGATATAGTCTATATCGGGTCACAAAATTCATTGTTTATTTATATACATATTTACGAATCCATGTCACTTCACGAGGTTAAAAGCCAATTGTAGAACTCCGCACACACATCTAGTACTCGTGGCAGCTTACTCAATAACAATAGATATTTTGCAACATCAAGTAGCATGGAACCTTGTCCGAGTCTACTGGCAACATGTAACTCCTCCTCAGTGAGAACCTTATCAGACAAAGAGTTCTCTTTGCTAGTTTCAGGTAAGTCCGTACCCCGAATGGCAGTCGGCACTCGAAAGGAAGTTGGTGCCACATAGATTGGGTCTCTTTGCGACTGCCATTTGGCCAATCGCTCCTCTGAGACAATCTGAGCTTCTAGTTCGGCCATTGCAACGCGGTTTTCAAACCAAGGTTTTTCAAATTGACTTCGACCCTCTGGTTGTCACTTTAGTTGCTCTATCTCTAAGAGATTTGGTTGGCAGAGCACATCATTGAATGTTACAGTTAAGCGTAGTTTGTCAACTTCCTCGTCAGAGGTGAGTCACATGCATTCATGCAAGAGCCTGTCATAGTGCTCGTCAAGATGTTCTTTCGCTTCCCAGGATAGGGGAAATGGCAAGTATTCTTCAAGCTGCTCTTTAGGGAATGTGCCCATGTCTGCCAGGACATAGACACATGGGAATACTTTGAGTTTAGCATCCAACTCAATTAAGCATTCTGTGACACTTCTATATTCAACAAGGGCTTGGTCTGTTGCTATCTCATGCAAGGTTCTAGGAGTTTCCCTAGACTTTAGCATAGCTGGGGGCTCAGGCCTAGATGAGCAAGATTGGTCAATGCTAGGATTTCTTATGCTCTCGAGGTTTGTACATTTTTCCTGAGGTTCTGTTGCTATTTTGTCATGGTTCTCCTCAGATGTGGCTAGTATAGATTTGTCACCCTGTCGTGACAGTGTTGTATCCACTCTTGATTGGTCACTCTGAGTTCTGTTGTCGGTAGATTGAGTGTTGCAAGCAATAGTTGATGGTAATAGCTGCTTTGATTTTTCACAACACATGGATGTGTCTAAGGTTTCACTGCTATTAGGAGAGACATCAATGGGTTCATTGGTGGATGGACTCGATGCTTTATTCCTTAGCTCTTCGACACTCTTGGTTTCAATCTTCTTGGGGTCTACGACCACTCGCAACTGCCGTTGTTTTCGTTATTTTCTCTTATTTTTCTTAGGCAATCGAGGTGTATCCCTTGAAGACTCGGGACCTTGAACTAGGTCAGTCTTGTCGATGTGCTTGGCTGGGCCTCGGCATTCTCTTTCTCTAGTGTCTCCTCATGGGACATAGCCGCAGCCTACTGAATAGCCTCGCTAGGTTGTGAGGCTACAACTGCCTATCTTTTTGGAGAGTCTAGCTCTTTAGCCAATTTCCTTCTGTTTAACTCCTCCAACCTAGGCTTTGGGCACTTTGGAAGTACTGGAGTTGTCAAGGAAGTTGGTTGTGACACCTCCCCCCCAGGTGAACTGCTAAGGACACGTTCCGCAAGGGTCGTTGTCACGGCCAAGGGCTGTGACTACTTTGATCCCTGATTGGAAGTGGTAGCGGCTAGTCTAGTGGGCTGGCTAATCTTGGTGGATTGTGATGTCAAGTCTCTAGGGCGATCGGAAGCGGTCATGTCTTTTCTTGTCCTTTGAGCATTCACCTGTGTAGATCAAGCATGAGTTGATCTAGTCACATTAGGTTGCACAGGCATATCCTTGGGCTGAGAGCTACAGATGGTGTCATGTCCCGCCTCTTGGACATTTGGAAGCTTAGATGGATATAGAGATTGGGATTGAGCAACTGCCCTTGATGATTGCTGTTGTGCTTCATGTGTCCATTCGGAAAAAGAGGGCGTAGGAGATCTAGGACTCTTAGGTGGACTTGGCACTGGCTGAATGATTTGCTCAAGGCTGTTAGACGATTGGACCATGTGCTTTGTTGAGCAATCAACCTTCTTACGAGCAGTGTTGTGCCTCTGGTGCTCATTATCCTCTTGGGAAGTCAAAAGCTCCTTGAGCACTAGTGGCCTTTGCGTATCCTAAACAATTACATCTGATATCTGCTTGTCAAGCATCCTAGGCTGAGGATCTTTCTTTTGAACACTCATGTTTGGTTTCTTGCCCCGTGACATGGAGTTTCTCTTAGATTTCCTCCTCCCTGTGCTTCATTGCTATTGATGCAATCTGGCCTTGAGCTGATAGAGGTTATTTAACAGGGGGTTTTGGTACCCAAATCCATCGGTTACCTACATAATACCCTTGAGCACGTAGCAACGCTTTGGATATCCATCTCGGTGTTGCATTGACTCTCCATCGATGCCTTTGTCTATAAGGCTTAGGCTACTTTTGGGGTCTTCTACGATATTTATAAGTCCAAAGCATGTCCTTGGCATTGTCTCTTGACCTTCTTGTTTCAAGCATGGCCTCACTCACTGGTTCTCGTTGTTCGACCTGTGCTTGTATCAACTCTTCTAACAAGTCCTTGCTCTCGTTAGCAGGCTTGACTGTTATGTCAGCACCTTCCTTGCCTTTACCTCGAGGTTTGATGAGGTCACCCTTGCTAAAGGTTGTGACTATCCTCACACCCGGTAGTGTCAGGTGTATCCTTTGTGCTACATAGTCGGCCTCGCCCTTTTGAAGGTTCTTCCTAGGAGGATTTCCTTCCCGCAATTAGCACTATTTGGAGGAACATGAAATAGGATAGACAAGCTTTCCATTTCAATTGTCGCAAGGATTTTGCACTTTCCTATAAGTGCTTGTGGGTGTCCCCCGTAAGGGCTAAGAGTTGCATTAGTCGGTGTGAGCTCTAGTTGGCCTAGTAAGGTCCATGCTTCACAGGTCAAGATATTAGAATCTACTCCTTCATCAATCAAAGCATCGATAGTGTGCTCTCTTTTCATGGTGATTTTGACCCTAAGATAAGCAAGTGGTACTATGTCTTCATCTTCTGGGTCTTGGCTTATAAATTTAAGCCTTCTGAAAAATGCCCTTGGGTCCCCAACTGCATGAACAGATGTGGCTTCTCCACTGATGTCTTGGATCATCTGTGCAGTGCTATTCAAGATGCATCTATTGTCAGGACTATCATATCTAGTCATCATCACAATTGTAGCTTGATGTTGTTGATTTCTGCTTTGACTAGATGCAGTCCGAATGCAATACATACGTGTTTTTGCGGTATGGCCTTTTTTCCCTTGTAGGCTAGATTGGCCTATTGAGGTTCTAGGGTCTCTATTTGCCTTTGTTTGGGTATGGGCTTTTGATTGCTCCTTTGCAAGTGAGAATCCATGCTTGTGTAAAGCCATTACTACACTATGATCTAATTTGGAGGACCTGTCACGGCACGCATTTTCTCTCCAACCTACTTGGGGGAGGTACTTGCTCTAAGTTTCAGCCCAGTGATCGATCTATGATATGGTTTCGACTCTATATGGTCTCTCGGTCAGTTGGGTCTACATGTTAAATTTTGGACAAATCCAAATTCAGCCCAACATGTCTAAATTGCAAGGGCCGAATGCCCGATTCGGCCCGTTTGAGGGCCGAGTGGCCGAGTGGACCGAGGGCCGAGTCAGGTGGGCCGAGTCAAGTTGGCTGAGGGCCGAGTGGTGAATTTGGCCGGGCCGAATGTCAACTTGTCCTAGTGGGGTTGGGCCGAGAGTCGAATTTCAAAGTTGGTCTGAATGCTTCACTCGGATGGGCCGAGTGAAAGGCGTCCGAGTGTAGTGGGCTGAATGGCCGAATGGCCCAAGGGCTGAGTGGCCGATTGGGCCGAGGGCCGAGTCAGGTGGGCCGAGTCAAGTGGTCCGAGTGGTAGTGAGCCAAGGGCTGATTCTAGGACTCGGCCCAGAATCGTTGTCACTCGCTAGGCCGAGCGCGGCGCGACTTTGGCCGGCGCAATGATAAATCACTCGAATCACACGATTCAGGTCACGGCCCATCACACACACCTCTAGATCAAAGCTATGTATGGAGGGGGAGAGTTGTATATACCTGGAATAGCCAATAAACGCCAAAATACAAATTGGCAACCGAATCAAACCCTCATGCCCTGTTATGACAGCAGAAACCCTAATGCTTTTTTTTTCTTTTTCTTTGTTTTTTCCTACCCTAATGCATCCAAATCACAAGAAAAATACCTACACTAGTCCAACATGCTTTCCCATCAAAAAACCTACTTGTTAAGGAGATCGAATACCTCTTCAAACTCCCTCGCTTCCTACCTATCTACCTCAAACACCTGTTTGGGGAAAACCCTTACTTCAATGCTTGATTCGAAGCACACAAGCGTTCAAGGCTTGAATCCATTGTCCTAGCAATGGAACTAAAATGTGGGAGCTTTCGCTCAACTGCCAAGACCCACGGACCGCTTATTGTTTCAAGAGTTCCAAGCCGAGCACTAATGGCTACCTCTCACATAGCCAACGTGCCATCCATATCTACGAGTGTAGTGAGCTTACCTCCATACTGGTCAAGTTACCTCCTCTCCCGGGCACTCCGGTAGCTCCACGATCCAAGTGCAAGCTTCAAGCGAGCTCCATCCTCAAGCTCCAAGCTCCAAGCTCCATTGCCACAAGCAATAGAAGAGAAGAGAGGAGAAGAGAAGAAGAGAGGAGAAGATGGAGAGCTTTTCCTCCTCTGTCCCTCACCCTCACACACTCACTCCCTCGTACTCTCACACTCCCTCTCTCAAGCACAAGCTCAAGCAAGCAAGAACAAGAAGAAGAAGAAGAACAAGAAGAAGAAGAGAGCCACTTTTGGCCACACACAAGAATGAGCTTCTCATTCACTTTTCAACTTTATATAAAAAACCCTAAATCCCTTTTGGGTGGTCATCCCCTTATCCCCTTTTTTACATGGTCGGATGTGGCCTAGGCCCTTTTTCCCATTGTCCTCCTATCTTTCTAGCTTCCTTCCTACCGCCCATCTACCTTTACAAATTGCACGGGTGAGAGCCCGGCGCTCTTTAAATTAAACTATGATGCGCTTGTGCTCTTTTACAAAAGTATTGACTTACGCTTTTCCTTGTGCGCCTTTTTCCCTTATTTAGGACTTTTATGCACTTGTTGTGTTTCCAGATTTTTCTTGGCACGCCTTCATCTTCTGTTTCACTTTTTCCTTGGCCGTGTCTTCTACTTTAGATTTTCCAAATTTTCCACCTTGTCCATTTGACGGTTAACAACAACCACTACTAAACCCCTAATCTTCACCCTACCCCACCTCTATTCCATCCATCCTCAATATCTTGCCCCTTTGTATCATCATCTTTCCCTCTCCTTCCACCAACCACTATTATACTACTACCATCTAGCTAGTACCAAAGGGGGAGGTGAGAAAAATGCTACTATAAGAGAAGGACTACCATCTGCCATCACAAGGAAGAAAACCATCAAGAAAGAGGTAAGTCACTATTAAGAGGAGGAGCCACCAGTAGAAGCAAGGTCAAAAGCAGCAACCTTCACCATACCCAATAAGGTATGAATATATGGCTACCTCTCCTCCAAGCATCGACTATCAGTATTGAATTTTTGGAAGTGTTGTATTGAACAAGAGGAAGGGGGAGGGAAGGGGGGACTTGACATCTTGGCTTCTATGACTCTCACCCTCTTTTGTAAGGAGGGAAGAAGAGAGAAGATTTAATGGGTGGAGGGATGGTTGCCAACTTGCATTTGGTTAGATCCATTTTTCTAACAATAAATATTGCACTCAATATTCCTTGGTTAATTAAGGCACATTTAACTTTTAACTGTGTATGATCATCCCTTAATGCACACTATTGCACACCACCCACCATCATACACCATCGTGCACAAGTACAACCTTAAAACACTCACAACATACTTGAGCGCTCTCTCTCTCTCTCTCTCTCTCTCTCTCTCTCTCTCTCTCTCTCTACAAAACTTGCTCTATTTGCATAGGGGACCAAAGTAAAGGAGTAAAGAAGGTCCTATATGGAAATATCCAATACCAATGCACTACATGTGCCCCCAAACATGCACCAACTATGGCACCTTATCTCTCACCCCATCCCACCCCATTGGGACAACATGGTATATACCCTGCCACCCCACCCTAAGAACCTGTAAAACCCCACTCCACAAAGGAGAGGTGCCATGCTACAGTTGAGGCAAGGTGAGGGGCCATGGTGTGGTTTGGAGGGATGGTTTCCATGCCACATTTGAAGCAAGGAGAGGGCATCACATTATGGTGGAGAGGGGACCATGCATGACATATGCAAAGACAATTGTGATAAGGAGAGGAGGTGCCATGTCATGCCATGAGGGGGGAAGGGGGGAGGGGGTTTCCCCGCTATGGTGTCCATGTGGAGAGACAAGATGTGATCAAGATGGGGCACACTATGCCATGGTCACAAAATGTGCATGCAAAAGGGTGCAGCACTCCCCTTCCGAGAGGTCACCCATCTAGTACCATTCTATCCTAAGCATGCTTAACTCTAAATTTTTTATGGAATTTGGTATATCAGTGCTTGTATGACTGTGCAAATAAGGGGGAAGCACAAACTGACCCTATTAGATGATTTCCTATCAATTATATTGTGTGGCTAATGCTAGGACAATCTTCTTTGAGGATGCATGTGAGTAGAAAATTGAGGGTGTGCTATAGGTACATGGAGGGATTGCATGAAAACACTTTCACACATACACCAATGTGAGGAAGATTCTACACTCCCAGTTGTGGTGGTCCGCTCTTTTCATAGATATGGCCCATTTTCTCAAATACTATGATGATTCTAAACAATCCAAGCTTTCAATAAAATGAAGGTCTTCCCTATAATTGCCTATGCCAACACTTCAAGAAGTAAGGAATAGAATTTATGAAACCTATCAAGCCTACTACCTAGTACTTCCAAGTGCGCTATATTATCATGGCTATCGATGACTACATGACTAAATGTGCCTAGTGATGGCAATAAGGAAGATGATGCTAGAACCATGACAAAATTCCTGTGGGAGCAAGTCATCTCATGAGTATCTTATATCCACATTCTTCATCCTAAGTTGTAAGTATAATCCTTACTATCCACAAGTAAATGACCAAGAAAAAGTAATTAATAAGATCCTGGTTAGTGTCTTGACAAAACTTATCTCAACTTCTAAATCAAACTGGGATAGTAAGCTCATTGGATGCACTTTGGGAAGCAGCTTGCAATATAGCAACGGGCCAAAAAATCCTTCAAGCTAACTTATGGGAATGATGCAGTTATGCCCATCGACTTTCGTATCCTTATTCTTGTATCATTGGATCAAGCACTTTATAAAACTTGAACACCTTACTAGAATATGATTACTTACAGCTCATGCGTTGCTTGTGAGAAAGTTTGATGAAAGGCATGGTTTGATAGAAATATTAAGCAATGATCCTTAGAGAAAGGTGATCTAGTACTACTACACTCTTTCAAAGGCCACAACTATAATGTAAACTTCGAGATTGCAAACGCTACCATGTCTATGCCATCATAAGGATAGGCAACATCGATTTAGAGACCTTAAAAAAGCCACCCATGAAGGACCTCAACATTCATGTACAATCCATCATGGTGACTGAGAAAACCTAGTATTTAAAAATGGAGCAATGCACATAATGCAACAACCAACCTTCAAATAGCCTTCTCTAGAGGAATTTTAGTTTTAGGGCAAGTGACTATTAGTAGCCTATGCTCAAAGGACGACTTGATAATTTCTCTTTCTTATCTTTGCATTCAATTAATCACAAAGAAGGATATGACTGCTGATGCACCCCTTTACAAACATGCTAACTTCAATACTCTTCATTTTTGCTATTGGCAATATTTGGGTCAACCACTACTACATTTGATTGATATCAAATCACACCCCTAGAAAGTCCAAATATATTCATTGTTGGGCAAGTGCAAAGTTACAATTGCTTGTAGATACTAGAAGAATTCCAATATTTTTTAATGTTCTAATAAACAAGGCATATGACTTGAAATATTTTTAGGCCATCCATTCAAATTCCTCCACAAGCTGCCATGTCAACTCTATTGAGAAATGCATCCACCTAAAATTTCACGAGGCAAGGGTTATCTCATCATTTAGTCTAGGGAGTTTAACTTTGTAACCCATGCTTATCAATACTCCCACCCCACTACCCCAACAAACCACACCCCAACTAATATAGCTCTCCTTTCACATCTTTCAATTGCTCATGCCCAGAAAACATCATATTAGATAATTTGGGAATTTCCCAAGTCCCAATTTCAAATAAGTGATAAATATTTTACCATGTTGCTAAATCTTGATCCATATTTGAAAGTGGAAGGTATCTTATATAGTATTTAGGGTAGGCTCCACCTTTAAGTAAGACAACAAGATTTGACCATGTGGTCAAATAATAAAGGTATTTGGGGTTCCCAAAGTGCATGGAAATTCCCAAATTCTCTAATGTAGTGTTAGAATCAACAATCTGTGAGCACCAGCACTTCACTCCCTCAAATATACTATAGGTCCAAGCCCCAATCTTACACATCATACAACTCTACTATCCCTAATCGACATGACATAAATGCCACTTCACTCCCACATATGACACATACCCAAGGCTCTCTACATGCCCAAGAGTATTATCAAGGCTATAAATACCTCTGGCTCCCTATGCAAACCACATGTGCAATTGTATTGTTTAGAATATTTCCTTTCCCTACATTGACATGCATGAATACTCAACATCAGGCATTATACCAGTAGCATCTCTGTATTGTAGCTTCATCTAAAGGAAAATCACACTCCCAAGCCAAAGCGAAGCTTGCCTTCCAAGATGCAGAGCACATCGCACCAGATGCCATGGAGCAAGAAGTCACCCCTATTCACACCCATAAGGACCCTAGCACTATCATGGTTTATTGGCCCAAGCACACCATTGTAAACCCCTTGGCTCTTCCTGAGGTACCTATACCACTTGAATTTGCATGCCTAGATGACCATGCAACACTTTGTGAAAACCTTCACACCACCGCTTCCCTCAACTACACTACCTCTTGAGCAAGAACTTCGTGCATATCCCTTTTGGATTAGTCATCATAAGCCTAGCATAAGCCACCTCCCCATGGCCATTCAAACAAGAGTTGGCGATGTTGTTCAATCTATGAGATGGTAGAAGAATTGGCCTAGCAAACATAGCCATGCCCCACATAATGCTTCTTACAAGTAGACTCCACACCTTTGCAAAAATTCTCACCATGATCAAGTTAGGTCTAGCCAATGATGATGATGGAATTACAATTGTATCCTAGTGGCATCCCACATGGGAAGATCCAAAGCATCTATACCATAAAAGCATTCCTATCTAAGATCAACTCTCCCATGAACTGTTTGAAGACCAATTCCAATATGTCTATTTTGTTTGAAAATTGCAGTAAGCCCTATGCATTCTAGGAGGAAATTTGAGGATTTCAAATTGCCTCCCAATGTCCAATAGGGTCCCCCTATTTCAAGTCTTTTACTCCATCTTTCTTTTTTACTACTGATTTTGCCTTTATTTTATACATGCTTCTACATAGTTTGTGCAATTCCTATCCATAAGTTTATTTGGATAGGAGAAGTGGCAAGTGTGGGATAAACAATAAGAAAAGTTATAAGGGTCTAGGTAGACACAACACAAGCCCAAAGCATGCCTATCCAAGTGGTAAATCCTCAAGAGACGATACAAGAGGAAGAGAAGACACATAACAACCCAAAGTACATATACCTAGGAGTCAAATCCTCAAGAGGCTGTAAGAGAAGGAGAAGACACACATTGGATATACAAGAGAGGCCCATAGCATACCTACCTAGGAGATAGGAGCATCAATTCCAAGCACTAGCATTGTCATTTTGAGGGCAAGAAGGAAAAAGAGCCTCAAGATGGGAGCTTTGGGAAAGGTAAATAAGGGCCTTTGCCCATTCAAGGGCAAAATAAAAAAGTTCTTCCAAGGTGCCTACTTGTAGCACTGGATATTTGAAGGGCCAAAAGTTCATTAGGAGAAGGGTAAATCAATAGTTGAATTCCATAAGGGAAATTGAAAATGCACAAAATGCTTTCCATATATACTGACACCAAAAGCTCCCTCTCTAAGGTTGATCAAGGATATCTACCTCAATTACTAGCTCAATGTCAAGTGGCGAACAAGTGCATTGGCCTGATTTAAGAATCCATACATGACTTCCTGATAGACTTTTGACAAGATAGCGACATCTATGTTTCCCATGATTGCAACATAGCCCTAATGGACAAAGACATGCATTGCAAAGATCCTTGGGAATAGGTTTTGATAACGTAATTGTACCAATACACATAGCAAAACAAGGAGATCTATGAAATTTTAAACATTCAAAGTACAAGAAGGGCCAAGGAGACCATAGTCCAGGTTGAAGATATCAACAGAAAGGATACAAATATAGGTCAATGAGAAAAGGAGGAAGAGATTAAAAAAGGCTCACCACAACATAAAATACAATAGTATCATTCCATCTATCTATTAAGCATAATGCAGCAGTCACTGTACACACATATTTTTATGATAATAGATTATGCAAAAAATAGACAAAATCCACAATAATAAAAATCAATAATGGTAGGCAAGGAGAGATAGCTTGGAAAATGAGAAGATGGGGAGGCTTATTATATGGTGGGGTGGAGAACATGTAGGCACACACACACACACACACACACACACACATAGCCTATTAGGAAAAAATTGAGTTATCAAAAATGCCTTGTGAGGGAGGGGACCAAGGAGGGGGAGAGAGAGAGAGAGAGAGAGAGAGAGAGAGAGAGAGAGAGAGAGAGAGAGAGAGAGAGAGAGAGAGAGAGAGAGAGAGAGAGATGCAAGAGGAGGAAAAAAAAATGATGAAAGATGAAGGCCTAAGAGAGGATGAAGAAATGCTTAAGCAGCTCTGCTAGACTTGGAAAAAGGAAACAACAAAAGGTTTCATGAGATTTCATGTAAGGTGCTAGGATGTTGGGTTTGAGGGCAGCCCAAAATATGTAACCATACCTCAAGAGGACACCATGCCTCTCCATAGAAAGTACAAGCAAATTAATGGTACAACAACTTTCATCCCATGCAGTATGCCTTCCTCATGTTTTATTTAGTTATTATATGCATCACATTCACTCATAGAGGGCTAGACACTTGTGGGAATGCTTTACAAATGGAATATATGCACAAAATAAGGTATTTTCGAGGCTAGACCTTATAGTGTGATGGAAAGAAATTCAACATTACTGAAGCCTGTATGGTTAAATATGATGCATTCTCAATGTTAAGTCCCATCTAGTTTAATCTTGAATTTTTTTAAAAAAAGATGTCTACTCCTCACATACCCAACTGACAAAAGTGTTTGTAGTAGATCTTGTCATCTCTACAAATGCCAATGCAAATAAGATGGCATTCTTCTTATAGGACGTAAATATTAGGGATGTCCATTATGTTATCATTTTTTAATAATGAGTGTTAAGCCAAAAATTTCATTGTTTCATGCCAATAGTTGATAATTTTAAAAATAATTAGAAAACCTTTGGTTATCTTTTATATACCACTACCTTGGACCTCATGAAATCCATCCATGGTTTCGATTAGGATGTCAAATTATATGTGTAAGTTTGTCTTTGCTATTGAAGGTGTCTAAAATATTTTAGGACTAGATCTTGGCAAATTTTTCAATACGTTTTCAAAAAGGGCATATGCTACATTGGAGAAGAAGCACACGATTTAAAAATAATTAAGAAATATTATTTTAACAAAATCTAAGTCCCTATAAATAGCTAAACATCTCCTATGGATAGAGAGTGAAGAAATATTATTTTAACAAAATCTAAGTCCCTATAAATAGCTAAACATCTCCTATGGATAGAGAGTGATTACGAATTCATGGAGGTTCCTAGAGGATAAATATATGCTTGAAAACACAAGAATAGTTAAGTGATCCAACTTTTTGCTCTTACATAAGGACTTATCTTTCATTGTTTCTATAACAACCATGCTCTCACTTTTGTAATTCATTAAATGTTGCTACAAGGATGAGTATGTTTGTCTTGCAAGGGGAAAGGAAATTGAAATTCTTATTGAGAGGCATTTAGTCCTACCTCCAAACCTAGATTCTCCAAAAGTTAAGAAGCCAGTTGTAGTTAAATAATAAATTGCAGGGACCAATTGGCAAGGGAACAAAACAAAAGGAGAAAAGGAGGGTGCAAATATGGAACACTAAACCAAATATGGAACACTATTAACAACAAATATGGAACACTAAACCTTCCCCGTTTAAGTATTGCATCGTTGGATAGATTTATAGGGTATTTCACCATCATTTTATGTGGAAAAAAAACAGAATAAGACACACTAGAACAAGAAGGTGGGGTTGAACTGAGGCAAATCCTCATGCTTCAGTCCCCACAAACATTCACCAACATTGTTCTTATTTATCCTTATTTTTCGGAACCCAAAATGTATTTTTCCCCTATTTTTCATGGTTTTTCCCTATTTTCCCTTATTTTACTGCATTATTTAATTGCTGAAAATTCAAAACAGATTATGGGCTGTGGCCCTTAGTTCCTTCTTGCAGAAAAATGAGAGTTTAGTTGATGTTCCTATTCACCTTCCCATTTTTATGCCAAAAACCCTCATTTTCCCTTGTTTTTTCATGTTTTACGTGTTTTAGGATATTATTTTGAACCACAAGATGCATATTTTTCTGATTTTTTTGATTATGACCAGCAAGAACTCATAGAAAACAGTATCATGAACAATTTTTATCCCACATGAACAGCATTTCATCCATCAAAAGTCATGAAACTCAAATTTCCTTTGAAAATCTTAAATTACCGCTTATTTGCGTGTTTCGGGTTTTGTGTCCATGGCTGTAGATTTGGAAATCAGTAGCACTTCATGTCCAGCACCATCACAAATCACCATTCTCAGCCCGTGTAGCAATCCGATCCATGCCGGACAAGCCTCCATCATTCTTTCTTCTTCCTTCTTCTTCCCACATGAACTTGCCTTTAGAAGAGAGAGAGGGAGGAGAGAGAAAGACTGAAATCAGAATTCTCCAAAGAGGCCACCATTGCGCGAGCGAAGGGCGGTGATAGAGTCAGGATACAGAGGGGAATGAGGGGCAATAATGATTGGGGGGGGTTGTTTGCAGGCTGGATGATGCATGATCAACCATGAAGCGCATTTTTCGGCGCCTGTTCCTCACGCTTCCTCTCCACGATTTCATGCATCTCCATTCTCCAAAGTTTCATGTTACATTTAAATTTGGGCTCCCAAGGGTCACTTGCCCATTTTGGCCAAATTTTGTCCACCTCTTCGCATCTTGACCGGTTTCTTGGCCATTTCTCCGTCCGGACTCGGAATCAAGCTCTGAAAAATCCTGGGCGTCCAGCTTAGCATCCGGCATTGGCCAGTAGCTCGTGTCAACCCGCACGACTGTCTGAAAAATTATGAAAAATCAACAAGTGTCGCTCGGGCGCCTTTAAAGCACTTTGGCGCTTAAAATCGTCCTAGATCGAGCCGCCGCCTTTGACGGTGAATATT
Source organism: Lygodium microphyllum (assembly GCF_053477565.2). Taxonomy (NCBI): domain Eukaryota; kingdom Viridiplantae; phylum Streptophyta; class Polypodiopsida; order Schizaeales; family Lygodiaceae; genus Lygodium; species Lygodium microphyllum. The sequence continues at coordinate 104,763,093 of NC_141162.1, forward strand.
TTTCCATTGATATTCATAATTTTTAGCTATTTTTAAGCACTTCCCATCACCTAAATTTCACTCTCATGTTTGCTGATTTTGGAGCTGCATATACATGGACATATTCTGCAAAATCTGTTTTAGATCCTCCGTTGAAGTACTTGATGCAGCAGTCATGGATGGAGCTGAAGTAGACGCAACTGGAGTTGTAGAGGAAGCTCAAATAGAGGCTGAAGTATCTCCCATCCTGAAATTTTGCGACGCTTTCACGTCGGGTTCACCAAAGATGTCGAAGGATTCGTGAAAGCAATGTCGCAACCACAAAAGTCCTTGTTAAATTCCAGAATAGAAGATATCACTCGAGCGTCGTCATCTTTTGCCTATCCACATTTGGTCAAAAACAATTTTTATCAATCATATCAGCTTGTCAGCAGAAATTCTGAAATCCTGAAGATGTGCTTCCAGCACTCTGTTTATCCACTTCAGTTTGCCACTTAAGCCATAGTGCAAGCAACTAAAGCAATTTAAGCTTCATCCTCTCAATAACACTTTTCGTTCAAAATCAGATATCTTTCCAAGAGTTAAATAAACCTCCTTCCACTGATGAATATTGTCAAGTGTTTTCAGAAATTGATGCAAGCGATCAACCAAAGATGAAAGCTCTTGTGAGACTCTCTTTTCTGCATTAAAAATTCAGTTCCTTCCTCTTCTTTAACAACAGCAACATTTTGAATTTTTTGTTTTATATGGGAATACATTTTTGGACAATTCAGCAAAAATAGGAGCCATGAATTTACAAGGTCCAAATCAACTTGCAGTAAAATCAACTACTACTGCTTTTCCATTTGTATAGGCTTCGAAAAGCTTATTATTCCAATCAGAACGACTCTTGACAACATAGGCATTTCCATGAGGAGCCTTAGCAATTATTTATCCTTCGAATTGATGCAGAAGACGAAGACGAAGTCGGTCGGATAGAGCCAAAGGACCTCCAGGCAGGAACAGATCACAATTTGTTTCTTTGAGAATTAAAAAAAACTTCTGAGAGCTCTGTTCTACAATTCGCTTCAAGTGTTGATCTCTGAAGTTGTACTCAGAGATTTAATCGATCTTGTACCCCTCTTATATGATGCTTCATCCCTTTTTCGCCTCCTGTCATCTTCCGTGACTTTATCTATTTCAACTGCATTCAGTCTTCTTTCCAGTCATCTCTTCCCAAAGCACTCATTCAAGCAGCAGAGTACCTTTGAACTTGAAGTCCAAAACTATTTCTCCACACAGTCACTGAACTCGCCCTGTAAATTCAGTCGATGACCTCTCCGTTATCCTATTCCTCCTAGTCGAACCGCAAAGAACCATCTTTCCTTCGCATAACAATCTTCAAATACTCTATTCCTTTACGCATTGAATTCAGCACCCTTCTATAGCCACTTCACAAATTTCTGATTCCTGCGAAAAGCGTCTTTCTACTTGTCCCTGAAGTTTCGTGCCATGAATTGTCTCAGTACCTTCAGTTTCACTCGCTCTCTGTGGTACTGTTTCGATCATAGAGAAACGTTTCCCCTTCTTCTGCAGAATCGGAGCTCCATCAAAGCGATCATCTACAGCAGGCACAGAGTTCAGCTTTTTGGTTCTGAGTCAAGATTTGGATAGCGTGTTAGGAGCACCGCCGATGACGTTGTCGACCCTCAGCAAAGCAAGCTCTGCCTTCAACTCCCTGCCAGTCGACTTCAGTCCAAGCCCACAACTCAGCAGTTGCAGAGAAAACCAATTTTGCAGTTGCAGAGCTCCTCGGTTACTCGTCTTCCTGTCCGTCCTTCTCTTCCCTCATCATCCCCTATTTTCTTCATCCTGAACTCCTCTTCTTCCCTCGTCCAGTGCAGAGTACCATCCTCCTTTCTTACTTCGTGCTCTCTTGCGAGCTCTGTCTGAATAATAATCAGATGCTGTCAAACTGGTAATAGTTGCCCAATATAAGCTTGATTGCCTTAGTTGCCTCAGCTGCATGATAGTGTGGCATTGTAGAGAATATGTGATGAGCCACGTGAGTGCCTGTTATGTGATGAAACACGTGATTGAGGATCCCATAGTCACGATCCACTGTCGAGAGCGCTCCACGCAGCCACTCCCACTCTGCCTCAGAGTAGTGAGGAAGGGCAGGATGTGTGTGCTGAAGGAATGTGATGAGAACAAGAAACCCATTCACAATTAACAGAGGAACGGCATATATTTTGAGAAGCCATAATAGCCCATATGCCGCAGCCAGCTTGTAGAAGCAGAGGCCAACACCTGCAAGGCTTATATCACTAATCAGCACCTGCAGCCTGGTTCTTCTTCACCCCGCACGTCGTTCTTCTGTCCTTCGTCATTTCTGTCACAGCAGCCTTTAACAAAAATCTCTTCCTTCAGTTTCTCCTCAAAAAGCCTCCTTTTTCCAAAATAGCCATCCGTGGCTTTGCTTTTTCTTTTTTTAGACCCTCTGAATCCTGCAATAAGACTGTGCTTGGCAGCTGGATGATGTCGAACCTTCACCACTGTCCTGTACATCAGAAATAAAAGGCCCCCAAGGTGCACCAGAATTCCTGTGACCATTGAATGTTCCCAAAACAACTAGCCATCCGTGGCTTTGCTTTTTCTTTTTTTAGACCCTCTGAATCCTGCAATAAGACTGTGCTTGGCAGCTGGATGATGTCGAACCTTCACCACTGTCCTGTACATCAGAAATAAAAGGCCCCCAAGGTGCACCAGAATTCCTGTGACCATTGAATGTTCCCAAAACAACAAAGGTGATGATCGCACCAAAAGTTTGAAAAGAAAGAAAATAATTGGAGGCAGTAAAAACAGGAGGAAAAACTCCTCCCGAAAATTAAACCATCGTTTGAAACTTTCTTCAGTATTTGATATATTTGCAATATCACCAACAATGAGTCCTACAGACAGTGATCCTACAAAGATTTCAAGAAATCCCCCAAGCTCCAAGTTCAGTGTATCCTGAAATGTATGCATTCCATGAGATTACATCATGAACTGGCAGCATGTCAAAGACACGGTGTGCTTCAGCAAGTAAGCCACTTCTGCCATACATGTCTACCAGTTTGTTTCCAACATAAAGCTGAGGCAAGAGACTGCATCATGAATGGGTAAGTTGTTGAAAACATGATGCGCTTCCGCAAGGGAGCCAAATTTCCCATACATATCCACAAGAGAGTTGCCCACCAAGGGGCTACAAGCGCCACATTTACCATAGATACTAGTAAGTGTGCTATTAACAAAAACTTCTAAAGTGAAGCCCTTCATGTGAGCATCAATACTCATACGCTGAGAATAAATGTAATCACAACAACTAAATATGTACAAAGTACCAAATCCCATGCACAACTTTTGGGTGGTTTACACACCTCGAATTTCGCAGCAATACGACACCGCTAAGACCCACGGACCGCTTATTGCTTCAAGTGTTTAAAGTGAGCTCTAATGGTTATCTCTCACCTAGCCGACACGCCATCAATCTTACGAGTGTAATGAGCTTACCTTGATGTCGATGTGAGTAGCCTTCTCCCTCGCACACCTCGGTAGCTCCACGATTCTTGATGCTAGCTCAAGCATCCTCAAGCCTCCTCCATCTCCAAGCTCCATCCTCCGTAGCCGCGTGCGCAAGAGAAGAGAAGAAAAGAGAAGAGAAGAGAAGAAGAGAAGAGAAGAAGAGAAGAGGAGATGGTGAAGAGCTTCACCCTCTTGATCCCTCACTCCCACACACTCACTCCCTCACACTCTCACACTCCCTCTCTCAAGAGCACACACAAGTAAGAAGAAGAGAAGAAGAGAAGAAGAAGAGAGCTCTTGTCAGCCACACACCAAAAAGAATGAGCTTCCATTCACTTTTTGAACTTTATATACAAACCCTAAAATCCCATGGGCACCCATTCCCTTTTTTACATGACCGGCAATTGTGGCAAGGTCTTTTTTCCATTTCCCTCTTCTAGCCTTATGCCTCTAGCCTATGCCCGTCTAATATTTTACAATTGGCACAGGAGGGAGCCTGGAGCTATTTTACAAGAGTATTCCAAGTTTTTTGAGGCGCCTTTCATTTAAAATTGTGCCTTTGATTTTGGCTTAGCTTCTAGAGGTTGCATGCGTGTCTTTGCTCTTCTTCCATGCTTTTTTTGCTTTTTCCTTCATTTTTTGCCATCTCGACTTGGGGTTAACATTACCCCCCTCCGAGACTGGTGCCAGTCCCATGGCACTTCTGTGTTGTTGTAGGGTGGTAGGCACTTGGGCAATGATGGTGTAAAGGAAAGGGCCACATGTAGATTCAGGTGCATGTGGAAGCTGATGTTTGTCGGGGAAGCCGGATGGATAGCGAGTGGTTGACAGGGGCCTCCGAAGTTGGTGGTTTGCCACTTGTGTGATGCCTGAAAGGAGAAGGTGCGGTGCTCTTTCTAAGGGGAGTGTCTACCTTACTATTGTAGTACAGTGTGCTCGTGCTAATGGAATGGGGAGGTGTGGTGCAAGTGGCTTAGGGTGACAGGTCTAACCATAGGCGAGTGTTAGCTCCCTAGGTATGTCCTGCCCTTGATGTGCCCTAAGCATGAAGTGGGGAAGCAAAAAGGGCTAGGGAGTTAGGAGCGGAGCCGGCCAACCGAAGCCACCAGGCACGCCTAACTTGAGAACCCCTAGGTGCAGTGATAGTGCTCTATGTGGTGTTTAAGTGCTTCTGCAAGTGAGTGCTTGTGTGCTTTTCCTTTCATGTTATTCTCTTTTTTTTTTTTTAAGTTGCAGTTGTGGAATGACAGTCAGGCCTAATTGTCTTCATCTGAATGAGGAGGGGAAGGGGATCGGATGGATTTGCTCAAAAACTGGTAGCTTTGCATGTATCCTTTCAGATTCATGTGGACGTGGAGAGAAGTGGTGGAGAGGAAAGGGTGATTGCACCTAGTGAATTGGCTGTCATTCATATCTTCTAGGAGGGCTAGGCAAAAAGAGGGGAGGAGATAGCCCTCATCATAAGACAAGCCATGGCGTAGCTGTCAATAGCGTTAGGGTCAAAGAAGAGGAGAGGTAGGCCGCGCTCTTATGGAGTCAGGTCCTGCTTAAGGAGTAGCTTAAGTAACCTAAGATAATTATAGGTTGTTACAAAGGCGGGGTCAGGATATGAGGAGAAATGCACAAGAAAGCGTGTCATAGAATCATCTAGGATTTCAGAGGTAAAGAGAAGGGCATGCTTGAAGGATACTATATTAGAGTTATAAATAATAGGGAAGTCGTACCGCCCGTGGAGGGTGGCATCAAAATCCAGCATATAAGGCTCTGCATGCGATGCTGAGCTTTCTTTGCATCACCTCCAACGACTCTCCTTGCGTTGAGCGGGTGGTGTCTATGATGGTGTTGAGGAAGGCTTTTTGTTGGGCACCGAGAGCCACTTGGGCGGCTTCTGCCTTGCTCTCTGCAATGATTTTCTCCTTCTCTACCAAAGCAAGGGTTCGTATAATGAGTTTCTGCTCTTGGTCCTCCAACTCCCTGACCAGCCTCTCTTGCTCTTCTTTTTCAGAGTCCAGTTGATCTGTCAAGTGCTCAATTTCCTCTTGCTACTCCTCTATGTCTTGTTTTCTCTCCTCATCTCTGGCATTCAGCTCAGCCAACAAGCGCATCAACCTGAGCAGATTTTGTAACGAGCTCCTGGTATTGCACTATCAGGAGCTTGTGCTCTCTTTGCACCTTCACTAGCTCCTGTGTTTCGTTTTCAAACTGATGTCTCCAGTGCTCCTCCCTGTCATCCTTAGCCTTCATTTCTTGTTTGAGATCTGCGATCTCCCTTTGCTGCATGGCTATCATCCTCATTTTATCCAGCTGGAAGGCGGCTACTGATTCCTTCTTAACTGCCAACTCAACCACGGCTATCTTGCGTTCCTCCTTAGCTTTCTCCAATTGGGAGAGCAGCTCGACGACGTACTCGTTGTAGTTAGCCGATGGCGTCATCGTTGTGTGGATGGGTGAGGTTGAGGCTTCTACCTTCTGCCTTTTAGAATCTTGCATGGATTCTGCATCAGTAGAGCTGGCCTCTTTTGTCCTATGGCCGTGGTTCCTGTGCTCTATCCCTGAGCCATCTCTTTGTTGATGAAGTAGTGCATCCATGCCACGAAATTTGACACGTCGACACTGGTCGGGATGCTAGGGGTGATGGCGGTGGGTTCACTGGAAGGCACCAAGAGGGCAGAAATTGGATGAATTGGATGAATTGGGGCCTTGCCCTTGCCCTCAGTGTTGACTGTAGGTGGCACGATCTCTAGCACCTGTGCTAGACCCTGGCCTTTCTTCTCTCTGTGGGCTCCAGTTCCCCAATTCATCAGCTCATCTTTGTTGCTCGATGGACTGGCATGTGGCTTCAGCCAGGTCCTCTTCCTCCTTCCTACTTAGTTCTTCATCTTCCTCATCCGCCTTTCTTCTCCTTTCCTCCTCCTCTTTTCTCTGCTCTTCCTTCTTTTTCTCTTTTTTTTTCCTTTCTTTTCTTCTCCTCAGCTTCCTGTTTCGATGCCTTCTTTGCTTTCTGTAATTCTTCTTTTTCCTTCTCTTCCTCCTGTCTCTTCTTCCTCTCTCTCTCCTTGGCCTCTTTTAGGGACTCTTTCTTTGCCCTTACCAAGTCTTCTCTCTCCTTCTTTCTGTCTTCATCATCCTTCTTCTTTCTCTACGTTGTCTTCTTCTTGGGCTTCTTGGTTGTCTTTTTACTTGTTTGTCCTTCACCTTCTTCCTCTGTCTCAGTTCTATCGGTGGACCTATCCTTGTCCTGGTAAGGAAGCGACCTCTCTGGCATCTCTCCTTCTCCTTTTTCTGCATCCTATGCTTCCTTGACTACCTCCTGGATGAGCACAGTCAAGACACCTCCATACCCAATGAAGGAGACTTTGGAGGAGGCTTTCTTTCTTTCTGTAGCTTTAGAGGCTGGAGATTCTCCTCATGTTGGCACACTTCCTAGGGCCAATGCTTTGGCTGCTTGGTCGATCGTTTTTCGCACATACTCATTCCAATCTACTTCGTCTAGGGTATGGGCTACTACATTCTCCAGCACAGGTACGCTAATTTGATGCATCAATGAATTGTAGCGCCGGCTGGAGAAGGGCACATGTATCAGCTTGGCTTGCATCATGGCTTCTGCATCGAGGATATCTTGGATGCTTATGCCGTCATTTGTGAGCACATCTTCCTTCTTCATTTTAAGCATGGCATAAACATCCCTTTTCTGTTTCCTCTTCGTCTTTGGCTCCAACCCCAAAGCCTTCTCCACCATGGCTGGGTCTAAGAGGACATGTACCTGCTTTGCATCTTCTCCTCTACCCACCGTCACAGTACCACATTCTTGATCCGGGTTGTACGTTCTGAGGAACTCCATGCACTTCAGGTGGTCCGGCTCCTGCGAGAACTTATCAAGATACTTCGTAAGGTTGCATTGTTAAACCACCCTCCTAGCTGCTTTCTCCTTGGCCACCAGAACTTCTATGTTGTGGATGGTTCAAAATTTAAGGTGGCTGAAGGCGCGGTTCTCTAGATGGATGCGGTATTGCTCCCTTTCCTCGTTTGTGAACGGGAGTCAATGGGCACAGTCTTGCTACGACATTTTATGCTCCTGTCATAAATCGTAACTTTCATTAGTGCTTTCCACACATTAATTCGTTGATTGCTGGAAAAGAAAAACTCTATGCTTTTTGAATGAATTCATTAAGAAGCAATCTAGATTTTCCTTTCTAGACTTGGACTTTTTGCCCTTTACTTCAAAGTTCTCATGCCCATTTTCCTACCCCATCTGTTTTTTCATAATACATGTTTATGTTTTTCACTGATTTTACTTTGATTTATCCCCTTTGATTCATTTCTCATCTGATTCATTTCACCTTACCCCTTTCTCATCTGATTCATTTCACCTTACCCCCTCCCCTTCCTACTTGAGAAGAATCCTTCCTAGGATTGAGGGTCAAAAGGTCAAGGGCTTTCGGCATGGTGTTGTAGGAGTTACTTGTGAAGGAGCCAAGTATAGAAATTTGGATTGTATTCCAATTGAGCTGCACGGTCCAAATCAAAGGGTCGAATTCCCACATGCGTGATGTATGTGAGAACATCTGTGAGAAAGTCACTAGAGTCGACATGGCTAGCAATGTGTAACTCTTCCTCAGTCAACAAGCGATCGAGGTAGGGGTGTCCTTTGATGTGTTCTTCCATGGGTCGGCCACGAAGAGTGGTTAACACTCTATACGAGGTGGGTGTGACATAAGTGGGATCATACTCTGCTGTTTTGAGGGCACGGCGTTGCTCAGTGTTGGTCATTATGTGACATCCTTCAACTTCCCATTGCAACCTAAGAGCATACCACTGCCTCAAGAAGGGTGATCCAGTATCAGCGAGTTGTGATAACTCCGTGATTTCTTGGTCAGTGATAGCAGAAGTGGTTCGTGGATCGTATGACGTGATAAGACACCGTTTGATGGCTTGCTCTTTTGAGATTTCACTATTAAGCAACTCAACAGCGGAGCGAGAAGCTTTTGTGAACACGAATTCAAAGGTTTCCCAAGAGCAAGTCATATTTTGCACTTCAGTTGCAAAGGGTTCTTCTAATAGACCTAAGTTCAAGCAGTCGTAGCTTAGCGCGAGTGACACGAAAGTGCCATCTAGTCTTTTAATACAATCCATCACGTCATCCCTGATGTCCTCGACGAGGTCAGCGGTGGCTAGCGCTAAAAAGGATTTTTGTTCATAGGAGGGCGTAAGGCCGACAGGTGGTTGAGGTTTGAGAGAACAAGAACTTTTGACAACGAAGATGGGCGGTTGGAAGGGTTCGTGATTTTGTGGTTGGGCCGCTTGGATGTTGAGTGGATTAGGAGTAGCCACGACGGATGGGCTGCTACATTCAAGTTGGGAGTGCGTAGGAATGGGCCCCATAGGGGCTTAATTTAGCATTTGTGGGCTGAAGTGGTGGTCTGCCAAGTTTGGTCCAATGATCATGAGTTAGGTCATTGAAGTCTACTCCCTCATCGATCAGAGCGTTGAAAGCGCAGGTTTGTTTTGCAATGACCGTTATATGGAGGTATGCGGGCTCTACGGCTTCCTCATCCTCATCATCAATCTCCGTGATTGTGGCACTCGTACTTTGACAGGCGGTTCTAACATCGAGGGCTCGTGCAAAGGATGGGTAGGAGGGTAGTACTTCTTGACATGACTGCCATTAAAGAAGCCTATTCCCTCACTGTCTAGGGTTTCGAGCTCGACATTGCCTGTGCGGCTAATCGCATGAACTTTGAAGGCTCCAAGGCCTCAAAATTTCATTTTCTATTTATGTCCCTTAACGGAGTAGAGGAGCACTAAGTCGCCCTGTTCAAAGTCGCGCTGCTTGACATGCTTGTCAAACCAACTCTTGCGACGGGCCTTCTCACATATAAGTGTATGGGTGGCTAGAAGACGGGTCTCTGATAGACATTCAAGCTCAACCAGGCATTGCGTCCATGCCTCCTTCCCTTCCCATCATTCTTGAAGGGCTATTATTAGGCTAGGAACAAAGAATTCTAAGGGTAGGATTGCTTCTGTTCCATAGGTCAGCCTGAACGGGGTTTGACCGACATCTGTTTTATAAGCTGTACGGTAAGCCCACAAAGCCGCCATAAGTTTGTTGTCCCAGTCGCTACGTGAGGCTGAGACTACTTTGGTCTTATTCGTGGATTCTACCTGACCGTTCACCTGAGGGTAGTATGGCGATGATTTACGATGGACAATGAGAAAGGTGGACAGGAGATGCGGTATCACTTCGTTGATGAAGTGCATGCCTTGGTCACTGACCAATTCGATGGGGCAGCCGAATCGCGAGATCACTTGCTCCCACAAGAACTTAGCAGTCATCCTAGCGTCGTTTTTACGTGTTGCTCTTGCCTCTACCCATTTTGTGAGGTAATCCGTGGCCACAATGATGTACTTGGCTTGTGAGTACTACGCCGCACGACTAATGGGTCCTATGAAGTCGATTCCCCATTTTTCAAAGGGTTTCCGAGCAATAATTGGGGTCAACTCCGTCTGATCCTTGCGAATTGAGACTTTTGTCCGCTAGCACTCGTCACAATGCTTGACGAATCGCGTGGCATCGTGGAAAAGTGTGGGCCACCATAGTTGAGACTGCAGCACCTTCCGTGCTGTCGTGTCTTTGCTAAAGTGTCATCCCGCAATGCCGTTGTGTGCCTCCGAGAGCATATCGTGCATCTCATGCTCACATATGCATCTATGCAGCAATTCGTCTTGCCCCAGCCTATAGAGTTGACCTGCAATCAGCTGATAGGGCTGGATCTTAAGGATCAAGCGCCTAAGTTGGGCTTTTTCTATTGGTCGCTTAGGTAGTCCGTGCTCAAGCACTTGGATTATGTCATCCGCCCAATATGGCGTTAGATCAGCCTTAAATAAATCTCTCTCGTTGGATAGGTGGAATAGATGGGTGTCGGGTAATTCATCAATGATGCCTTGTCCAGTAGCTTCTCCCGTGGGAATGCGTAACATATGGTCAGCCGTGTAGTGTTGTTTTCCTTTCCGCACAACCATGGAGAAATCAAATTCCAATATCAAAAGGAGCCATTGAGCTATGTGTCCTGTACCACAAGGTTTTTTTACTAGATAGAGCAGGGCTTGATGGTCCACGAAAAAGATGAAGGGTGTGGCCAATAGATAATGCTGAAATTTCTTCACATCGAATACCATGGCTAATCCCTCTCTTTTTGTTGTCTAGTAGTTCATTTCCATCTCAGTGAGTTGTCTGCTAGCAAAGCTCACTGGATAATCTAAGTTGTGCTCACCAGGTTGGCACAACACTGCCTCCACGGCAAACTTAGAAGCATCGATGTGCACGTGGAAGGTAATGATCCAATCTGGGGCTCGTAGAATTGGTGCTATGGTTAGAGCCTTTTTCAATTCTTAGTATGCTCATTGGCATGCCTCGTTCCACTTGAAGACAATTAGCAGCTTGTACAATGGTCTGGCGATCAACGTATAGTTCAATACAAACCGCCGATAGTACCCCGTATGGCCTAAGAAGCATTGAACTCCCTTGTAATTAATTGGGGGTGGAAGGTCAACAATAACCCTGACTTTTGAGAAGTCAGTGGCAATGCCATTCTTCGACACTACGTGCCCTAAGATGCATCCATGCTTTACCTAAAACTGGCACTTTAAGGGGTTCAAGGAGGGATAATATAAGCGACACCATTCAAAGACTGCGCGGAGTTTGTCTAAGTGTTCGATCCAGGTTGAATGGACACACAGGTCGTCGACAAAGACTTCTATCTCCTTATGAAGCATGTCCTTAAAGATGGTGCACATGAGGCATTGGAAAGTGGCAAGGGCATTAGACAACCCAAAGGGCATGACTATGTAAGCAAAGATGCCCCACTCAGTGGCGAAGGTGGTCTTACTGTCCGCAGGATGCACTTGCACCTGGTTGTACCCTGAGAAGCCGTCCAGAAAACTGTAGGCTTCCTTGCCTGCCACCCTCTCAAGCATGTGCTCGCTGTATGGCAATGGATAGTTATCCCTCTTCGTAGCAGCGTTCACCTTCTTGTAATTGACACACACTCGGATTTTTCCATTCTTTTTCATCACGATGACTATGGGTGATACCCAGTCTGTGTGCTCAATTTCGTAAATGAGTCCTGCTCTCATCAGCTTGTCAATTTCCTCTTTAACAGCATGAGCGTGTTTTGGATTCATAAGGTACGGTCACTGCTTGACAGGCGTTGCGTCTGGCATCATGGGTATGTTGTGAGTCACGACACTCGGATCTACCCCCTTAAGCTCTTCCAAGGACTAGGCGAATACATCTATGTACTCTCGCAAGAGAGCGACAAGACTAATTTCTTCTTCCTCAGTCAAGTCGTCAACAATGAAGACTGGTCAGAGTGTTTCCCCTTCCTGGGCCAGATTCACCTCCTTGACCTTGGTTGGTCCCTCGATCAGTTCGTTGTTTGTCCCTGACGTTTGGCACCTAACAAAACTACTACCCTATCCCCTTTTTTGAATTTTTTGAAGCGCTTAGGGAGGTCCTGTGGTTTTCGTTGTTCTTCCGTTTGCGTATCCCTAGGTTGTTTTACCTTTTCCTGCCTTAACCGTCTACGCCTCAGGTGGACGGGTAGGTCCCCCTTCGTGCGTCTAGTCGTGGGTGGCCTAGGGATTTTTGGATCACTGTCCAAACTAACCTCCGACTCAGAGTCGAACTCCCCGTCCTCGCTAGAAGAGGTAGTCTCCCCTGGTGGACACAGTTCAGATGGTGATTCTATCTTAAGGACCGGTGTCATCCCTGGCTGGGCTAAGCCTGCTTGTTCAAGGTCTATTGCTCCTACGTGTTCCCAACCAAGCGCGGTCACATTTCCTGCACATGACCCCTCGCTCTATCCTAAAGATATTTCTTTTCTGCGGCTTCGAGTCTGCTCGTATTTGCTCTATTTCTTGTCCTTCAGTGTTGTATTCTACAGTATCTACTTCACCCTCAGTTCCATCACTGAAGGATTGGTAGTCTTCGTATTCGTTGTTAAAATCCCCTTCATCAGACTGCTCGTCCTCTCCTGGGGCTTGGTACACCTCTTGTCATTGGTCAAGGAGTAGGGCCTAATTATACATGAGGTTTAAGTCATGCACTCTGGTCCATTGCCACTTGGATTCACCTAAGAGATCATGTAGTGGTTTGAAGTTTGCAGCTGAATTGCCAGCTAGCTTGTCTATCAAGTATTCCAGCATCTCCTGGAGTTCCCTTTTGTTAGTTGGGACTTGGAAGTTGACAGGCTTAGGCTTTCCCCGAAGGGTTCCTGCCATCATGCAGTTGGTACAGAGAGTGTGTTGCTAGGCTTGCCGATCGTTTTCATGGTTTGCTCATATGCCTCATGGTTTGAGAATGGCAGGTCGATTGCAGCAAGAACATGCATCCAATCCCACTCATTCTCTGGGCATGGGATATACTTGGTCAAAGGCCCATAGGACTCCTTGACCTGAGTGTTACCCTTGAGCATAGCAAAGATGGCATCTAGGTCAACTGGTGAGGTCTTCCAAGTATCCATCTCTATCCTTACGGCATACGTTCTGTTGCCAAGGAAGATCAAGCCGTTACCCCAATCTTCGATGACTCTAGCGTTGTGCATCCAGAGTCAGCCTAATAGGATATCGTAGTCCACTCCCTTCATGATTATAAAGTTAATAGAGAACTGGATGCCTACAATCATTACTGGCCAATTCTTAAGTATCCCGAATGGCTTTACTCTCATACCGTTTGCTAGTGTGACATTAAACCTAGCAGTTTCAACAGGTGGGTTCCCCCAAGTCTGAAGCACTGCATGGCTAAGCGCACTAACCCCAGCTCCCGTGTCTATGATTCCCTTTCTTGTTGTGTTGCCTAGGACTAGGACCGGTAAGACTGAGTGCATCTCAGAACCTTCCCAGAAGGCATTGACGTGCAAGGATTTAGGCACACAGTGCAGCGTCAAACTCGGTATTTGCATTTCTGCGTCATGGTCTTGAGGGTCTGTCGTGACCTGCTCTCGTGACCCTTCGACCCACTGCTTAAGATCTTGCCATAGGGTAGGATTCTGCCTAAGCAGATCTCCCATGCTAAGTGTTACAGGGGTAGTCACTAGCGTGGTCAGGAGATCATTGGATACTTGTCTCTCCCTTAACCTGGATTGTCCTGTCCAATGGCCGTGACTGATCTGCGGCTCTGTAGCATCAAGGCTTGGTCTTAGCGGCACTGTTTGTGGTGCGGTTTCTTTTGTTGACTTAGGTTGAGGCGGTGATATTGGCGTGCTTACACTAGAGAGATCATCGATCTCATCCTCCATGATGGGCTCAGCATCCTTGAGATGCTCTTGAGCCTCCTTCACCCATTCTTTCACCTTTTCTATGGCCTTTAACTGTCGCTTTGGATGCGGGTATTCCCCTACCTTAGCGCTTCCCTTTTCGGTCGTCTTAGGGGCTGAAGTCTCTACCTTTGCGCGTCTAAAACCTTCTTTCCAGCAGACAGGGTCGTAGCACTCTCGGTTTTTAGTGCGACTTTAGCTTCCGATCTCTTCTTTTTCCGCCTGCGGTTTTTCTTCCCTATCGAGGCTGCGTCAAGATTGCTAGGTCCTGGCAGAGAGATGCCGACCTGCTTCATTTAGGCTCGGGTCATGACCCACAATGGGATAGGTGTGGCCTCCCCATCAAGGTTTTCGACACCAAACAGCCCCAATGGGACAAGCAGTACGTTGGCTGAGCTAGAAGATGGCTTTCGCTTTGGGCAATCTACGAAGAGATGGGTGATTCCACACTCTGTGCACCTTTGGTCAACCTTATCTCTATTTTGTTGCTCTCTTTCAGGGCAGCATGATGAGACATGACCGGGGTGACCACAAGTCCAATAGATGATTGGATCCTGGTTCTGCCCTCCTAGGCCTCTACCTCATCCTCTTCCTAATGCCATCACCGGCACGGGTCGATAGTCCATGAGGACAGCGTTGCCCTCGTCGTCATGCAAGACGTAAGGGTATATGTAAGTTTCTTCCTCACTTGGCTCTTCCACGTAGTGGACTAGAGCATCGCTCAGTGGATGGGTCACATAAGGACCAGGTGGTCTAGGGATGCCCGTAGGATTTATTTCCATCCTAGGAACAGCTGGCTTCATATCATTAGGCGCGGGAAGGGCCAATGGGGCTCCCCTTCCAAAGAATGGCTGCGGCCTATTTGCTAGGTAAGGCTGGCCATAGGTTTGCGAGTATGGAAGTCTTCTTGGTAATCTACAATGCGCGACATCATGGCCAAACCTACCGTAGTTAGCACAAGGTCTTGACCTAGGGTCTTGACACTCGGCCGGTAAGTGGTTTCCACCATAGTACACGCATTGGACGTGCGGGCGCGTTGGTTGTCTCAACATGTCTTGCAACTTGGCTAATTCCATCTTGACATCACCCAAGCCTTGGCCTGTCTCAGTGGCCTTCCCCTTATCTTGGGATGATGGGATTGATCGCTCACTAGAGGCTGACGCTCTCTCTGAACCTCGCGAGTTGGTCTCCTATAGGTTCGAGCTCCTGGAGCTCCACTCTTTCAGCTGATCATCGACTCTGGTGGCTTCCTCAAACACTCTAGCTACCGTGTCTCGCTACAAGCTTGAATTGCCTGCCAAAGCCTTATATAACTCCTCGTCTTGAATTCCGCTAATGAATACGGTCAAAACTACTCTTTCAGTCGGTCGTTCGCCCCAGACGGATTCTCTTGAAGAGACTCCTCACATGGGTTATGTAGTCACGGATGTCCTCCTTCTCTTTCTGCTTGATGTTCATCAAGAGTACTAGTAGGTTATCGGAGTATCCGGGCTCGGTGAATCTCTTGATGAAGAGATCCTTGAGGCCATTGAAGTTGGCTCGCTCTACAGCATCCATGCTCGCATACCACATCCTACCCTTGCCGCCTAGGCAAAGCCCGAACGCTTGCGAGCATTGAGTTAGGTCGTTGAGGCCGTTGGCTTCGCAGACTTGCTCAAACTGCTCAACAAAGCTGTATGGGTCGTCATGGGGTTGGTACTTGTCGAGTTGCTTGGCAACGATCCGTATTTTGGACTAGCTCTTTGAGCCTTGGTTCGCCCCTCGTCTTGCGAGTAGCAATATTACTAGTGCCGCGGCACTTTGTTCTACAGCCGTGTGATCTAGCAGTCGCTTCATGAGAAGCTCGCTCAACATCAAGTCCCCCTCTAGGGCTCTCTCGCGATCTGTTCGGTTCCTACTTGCTAAGTTCAACACTCGTTGCACCTCGCGCAACTCCATACTTTTCCTTTGGCTTCTAGCCTGTTGATCCCTATTGTATTCAGCTATGCCTTGCAATGCTTTGCGGGCTAGCTTTCTCTCCTCTTCTAGATCTGCGATGATAGCGTCTGATGTCCTACCGCAGTGCTCATACCGGGCGTGTGCATTGTAACTGCTTACCAACTGCTGAATAGCATCTAGGAAGACGTTCAAATCGAGTTCCTCATTAGACCAGCGGTCTGAGCTTTCCTCTGCCATTGTCGAGTTGTCTTGCTACACCAAGCTATCCATCAGGTTCAGTAGACTTGTTAAATCCATGTTGTCGGTGCCCCTTGCTTGGTCCTAATCTGCACTTTGATGGTTTGTCTATGTCTTGGGTCCTCTCCTATTGGTGGGTTCCTTGAGTGGTTTATCTGAGCGAGTTCCTTTAGTTATTGAACACAAACCTCAATTTATGATTACTCAGTGCGTGTGTCGTTTCTCGTGCACTTGTGCTCAATCAGGCTTTCAGCTTTCTTAAGTGTACTTCAAGTGCGGAAATTCAATGTGAGTACACCAAGCAATTCCTCGGCGTCTTACGCACTCTCGCTTGTTTCGTGCCTAATAGGCTTGTAGATCAATTTTCTCACCATTTTGTCAAGGTTTAGGGTTTTTCTCGTATGTCACCTTGTTCGTTTTTTGTCAGTCAAGTTTTGCAGCTTAGCGGTTCGCGTCTAAGTCCTTGGGTCTCACAATTGCCTACTTCTAGCCGCTAAGCGGATGCGCACTACGATTTTTTCCTATCACGTGTGCCAGAATCAAGTTCTGAGCACACGAAGGGTTTCCACAATTTGCGCTACTACGTATTAGCCGGCCAGGCCAGATCAAATTTCTAAAAAATTTGATAAAAAGTTGCACTCGGACCAACCGGTCCAAATTGCAAAGTCCGAGTAGGTCACTCGGACGGACCGAGGCACAGGGCCGAGGGCTGAATTTCAGGGTTTGACTCGGACGGTTTTGATTCGAATAGCGGGATGGCAAATTCGGGGGCCAAGGGCCGATTCTGAGACTCCGCCCAGAAAAGGCCACTCGGACGGGCTGAGTGTGGCATGTGTAAACAGTGCAAACACAAATCGGTTCGATTCACAAGATGTAAGCAAGCACAACGGCCATGCACTTCCAGGTCCTATCTAGGGGAATAGAGAGAGAGATTCATATACCTGAACGGACCGGTTAGGGTGTCGGTTATGCGATCGAATCGATGTGGGCTGGATCTCTCTCTCTCTCTCTCTCTCTCTCTCTCTCTGAAATGGTACAAATGAGCTTTCCCTTGACCTCCTGGCTCTTATACCCCTTCCCAAGTGTGGTGTTGATGCCCCCAATCACTCACTTGCCGATCTTAGGCATCACTAGCAAGCGTTTTACCCATTTTTGCACGATTTTTGCCCTGTTTTGAAACACTAAACCCTACCCTTCTCCGGTTCGATTTCCTAATTCTAACCTACGCTAAATGCAACAAAAATCGAAGGCAAAAAACTGAAATAAATTCTCCATGTTTTCCAATCATCAAACAACCAAAATATCCCAAAATACTTACTTGTTTTGAATATCAAAAACACCCAACTTCCTACCTATCTCAAGCTCCATTTCGGGGATGAATCCCCTACTTTGATGCTCGATATGAGGTGCACAAGTGCTCAAGCTTGAATCCGTTGGTCCCGGCCCAATGGAACCAAAATGTAGTGAGAGCTCACGCTTAACCGGCAAGACCCACGGACCGCTTATTGCTTCAAGCGTTTCAAGCGAGCTCTAATGGCTATCTCTCACCTAGCCGATGCACCGTCGATCCTACGAGTGTAGTGAGCTTACCTTGATGCCGATGTGAGTAGCCTTCTCCCTCGCACACCTCGGTAGCTCCACAATTCTTGATGCTAGCTCAAGCATCCTCAAGCCTCCTCCATCTCCAAGCTCCATCCTCCATAGCCGCATACTCGAGAGAAGAGAAGAGAAGAGAAGAGAAGAAGAGAAGAGGAGATGGTGAAGAGCTTCACCCTCTTGATCCCTCACTCCCTCACACTCTCACACTCCCTCTCTCAAGAGCACACACAAGCAAGAAGAAGAGAAGAGAAGAAGAAGAGAGCTCTTGTTAGCCACATACCAAAAAGAATGAGCTTCCATTCACTTTTTGAACTTTATATACAAACCCTAAAATCCCATGGGCACCCATCCCCTTTTTTACATGACCGGCCATTGTGGCAAGGTCTTTTTTTCATTTCCCTCTTCTAGCCTTATGCCTCTAGCCTATGCCCGTCTAATATTTTATAATTGGCACAAGAGGGAGCCTGGCGCTCTTTTACAAGAGTTTTCCAAGTTTTTTGAGGCGCCTTTCATTTAAAATTGCGCCTTTGGTCTCAACTTAGCTTCTAGAGGTCGCTTGCGTGTCTTTGCTCTTCTTCCATGCCTTTTCTACTTTTTCCTTCATTTTTTGCCATTTTTCACCATTCTCCACTATCTCGACTTGGGGTTAATAGCTTTTCTTATTTGGAATATCACTTGTACTAAAAACCTTGTTTCTAACAATGCTATTCTATTTTCTTTGCAGCACTCCATTACAAACCGTGATCCCACAAGTTTGGAGACTTGATATGCAGAGAGACACATTCTCATTGCACTTATCGATAGATTGTATGCACGTGGTGGTCCAATAACTCAATCCTCTTTCTTGTCTATAGTCATTAGTTTTTTTGTGATGCATTATATATGGTGGACTAAGGTCTAATTGTTCATTTTTCAAAGTCCGTTTGATGCTTCTTTGCGTAAGGACAAGCTTTGAGATGGAGAGGATCTATAGCATATGCTTGGATTCATAGAGTTCATATCATTTTCTTTTTGGTCATGTGATCCGTGCAGGCCTCTTTCATGTAGCATTCCTTAGATATACTTGTCATCCTTTGTATAAAATTACACTTTACAATATTTACAAATAGATTGTCTTATTTTTTTTGGCTCTTCTCTCCATGGTTCCATGTAATTTCATGAGTTGACATCACCAGTCTTGTACTTATTTTATGAGTTATTAATCGTCTTATGGTTTTAAGTAGTTTTTTCATCTGTCTTGATGATGATTATGTATCCAATATGCAATCGCTTCACAGAATATTATCCAGCATATGGTGCTCAAAGCATCGCTATTTGTCGCTATCTATGTTGCTATTAGTGTCGCTTTTTTGTGATGAATTTATAAAGACGCCTATACTGACGCTTTTAGTGTCAACGGAGGTAAATTTTTTTATGAATATTTACATCACTTTGAACATCGATATGTGGCCTATATCTTAGTGAGGGCCATTTTATTATCTATGAATGAAATGGAATCGGCATAACATATGAAACTCATAATAATAAGGGGAAAAAAGCAAACTCTCTTACTTCTTTAAAAAATGCATGTAGGAGGAATTTCATGTGATGTTCTCCGTAGTCAATCAAAGTAGGATCACAAAAACTATCCTTGAAAGAGCACCTTTTTAGGATAATGGATTGGATTTTCATCCCCTCTCATTCCCAATTCTCTAAATGAATGGAAGAGTTGAAGCTCATCAAAATTATCATGTTTGAGGAACCTAAGACTAATGTCATAATAAATGAAAATGATTGGTATATCTATCAAGAATGGTATGTCTATGACTAAGTAACTAATATCATCCCTAGTGATAAAATAGTACTTTTAAGTAGACTAAAACAAAATAATTATATCATCAAAGGTTTTCTAGAACAACCCAATCAAGATCATGTTTTGAAAGTCTATGAGAAGCCTCTTATATATAAAGAAATATCCACTGTCCATTTCCATGACTAAGCCCCTAAGTAGTATTTTGAAAAGCTCTTTCCAAAGCTATGAGCGTTCTACATATTCTATGCAATAGAACTTGAGCTTTTATGGTGTGAATAATCACATGTAAACTTTTCAAACATTTCGAGTACCCCCACCTCTAGTCACTTTCTTTGAATAGCAACAAAAGAAGTTTTTGTTGAAACAAGTAAAGTCTCTAAATTCAATAACGAGGGTCCCAGAATAGAAACCAACGCTACAATCTAGATCAAATAAATGGATGACTACTTTTTTACTCCTAGGTTGAGCAAGCCAATTGGGCTATGATTACTCAACTTTGACTTATCAGAGAAACTCATCTCCACTAGAAACAATGGTGCCCTGACAAGGCCATCATTGAGAACTCCCAAACTTGGAAGCAGCTTAAAGTGGTAGTCCAAGAAAGGTATATATCCCCATCTTACCAAATCTAGAAGACTGATGAGTTCTTAATTGCAAGAAGCTAGGATTGGTGATGGAAGGTTACTACTCTCACTTTATTACCCTCATAAAATATGCCCCTAAGATAATAATGATGCAACAAGGCATGAATCCATCGCTAAATGGGTAGCTTAAAGCCATGAAACCCTCCTACCTTGAGAATTCCCTATAGCGAGCTCAACCTGCTCACTAGGTGTAACTTTCAAGTAAACCCACACCTTTCAAACCTAAGATTTTCCTACTTAAAGAGGATTAGAGTCAATCTCCAAATGTTCAATCAAAATTGGGATCATATTAATCTTGTCAACGATGCCCTGAACCACCAGACAATACCAACCCTAACCCTCTCAATGGCAATGAGAATCAAGGGTCCCGATCCATTGTTTCCAATGGAGCTAGTTAGGCCACTTCTAAGCCCAGTGCCCTGCTAGGGCAAATAATGTCTATATAAATCCTCCTTATAACCCTCTAGCAAGAGGTAACTTCAAAAACCATAATCAAGGATGAGGAGCACAACAATGCAAGTGTTTATGCTTGCTTCCTAATAAGGGAAGAAGAAGAAGACCCTACCATTAATGAAGAAGTAGAGAGAGACACCATCCATGCAACTATCAAGAATCAAGAGCTGTGCATCAATATTTCATCTTGCAACTTCTTGCAGATCACCAAGGTAAATCCTTCTCATTGATTATGGTGCGACTCACTCCTTCATCTATCCTAAGTGTATAAAGAAATTACAATTGGATCCCAAACCCCTAGAAAGTTGATAATTGAACTAACAAATGGAAAATAAATTTTCTCAACTTAGATAATCACAAATGTAGAATTCAATTTTAGGAAAATAACATACAAATGCAGTTTTTCAGGTCTTACGCTATATGATTATCTCCTAGGTATGGATTGGCTAGGTCCCAAATCAAGCCAGTATTCATTGTGGAGAAGGGAAGATTACCTTTAATGACATCAAAGGAATCTTAGTCTAGTAGGCTCACAAAAGAGTAGAAAAATGAAGATTACAATTAGCCAAAGCCAAAAGATTAATTAAGGGTCTTAGAAAAGAACTATCCATATAGCTGATCGAGTTGAATAAGATAGAACCACCCACATACCCAAAAGAACCTTCATGGCTTTGTGAATCTACTGATGTGATTCCAAATGTGATTCCAAAATACCTATTTGATCTACTCCCCAACCATGAAGTAGATCACAAGATTAAAGTAATCCAAGAGCCGAATTGGTTGCAAAAAAGACTCTATAAGATATCTATTTTGGAAACCATTGAACTAAAGGAACATTAAAAGCAACTATCAGAATGTAATGAAGCATTCAACCAGGAAAAGAAATCTAACTAAAACTGAAATAGACATAAAATAACAAAGAACTATTGCACCAAGACATCTTGCCATGTATTAATGATGAGAGTTCCAAAAATACATGACAGCCATGGCTTATGCTTCATCTAGCAAGAAGGAAGCTAACATCAAGAAAGTTAATAGCAATTTTTTTGTGAATGAGCCAAAAGATATCTTCTCTTAGCCTCTTGCCTTCTTTATCCTAACTCCTCATCTCCAAAGTTAAGGGTACATTACATAGGCAAGGGCTGAATTTACAAGAGCTGGAAATTACAAGGTATGGAATTAGCATGATTCCAAAGTACAAAAATATCAAGGTATTTTCTTTTATGACAAACCATCCCGTCCTAAGATGGTTTTGTCCTCAAAACCAAGGATAAATGGACCAAATCCAAGCCAAGGATGATAGTAATCATGTCCATGTAGCTCCGATACGATAGGAAAGCACTTTCCATATAAGAGAGACCTTTATGTATACCAAACTGTGTAAACTGGCAGCTGTCCAAACAGGGCTGATTTACAAAAACTATCATAACTTTTGATAGAGTGGTCCAAATGACACATATGAAGTATAGAAATGAAGTATACAATCCCTAGTATCACCCCATAACGTCAAAATAAATTTTTGATAAAGTCAAGATAATTTTATTGCCAGCAAAAATATCTCACAGCAAGCTGTCCCTACACAGTATGTCAAGTATCATCCTGCAATAACCAAGGAAAATCATTCACATAAGTGGATGGTTGCCAAGAAGATTCCTCTATAGACAAGCTCTTCCACTTAATGAGGTACTTAGTAAGAGTATGATTTCTGAGCACTTTTTCTCTCTTTCCAATAATACTTTCAGGTTCATATATGACAAGTCCTACTTCATCCAGTGGTGGCAACTCTTCCAATACCTGCACATCAAGTCCAACATACTTCTTAAGCTATGAAACATAAAATACATCATGTATTCTAGTGGAAGAAGGTAGTTGGAGCTTATAAGAAATCTCTTCAACTTTGTCCACTACCAAATATGGTCCATAAAATCTGTGAGCAAGCTTATTGTTCCCACCCTTCAATGAAGCATAGTGTGTCTTGGGCACTTTAAGAAACACCCAATCTCTAACTTTGAATTCCAAATGTCTTCTCTTCTCAATGGCATAGGCTTTCATTAATTCTTGTGCTTTCCTTATGATGTCCTTGCATTGTCTCATGAGCGTCTCCATCCTTTCCAACTCTTCCTTTTCTTCGGGGTTGATATCTTCATGAAACAAAATTGATGGGATTTGGACTTTGTACCCATAAAGTGCTTCAAATGGGGACATAACTATGCTCATGTGATACGTATTGTTATAGCAAAATTCAGCAAGGTGGATCCAACGATCCTATAAAGCTTGCGTGTCATGACAATAATGCATAAGGTACAGTTCCACCCAGTGATTGACTCTCTCCATTTGCCCATCGATTTGGGGGTGATAGGCTGTACTAGGAGTGAGAAAATTACCCATAGAAGAGAATAGACTTCTCCAAAAGTTGCCCATGAATTTTGTATCTCTATCCGATACTATTCTCATTGGCATACCATGCAGCTTGAACACACCTTCCATAAATTGCTCAGCCACTTGCCTTGCTGAATATTGTATTTTGGTTGGAATAAAGTGGGCTGATTTAGTCAATTTGTCAACAACCACATAGATACTATTCCATCCATGACTAGTAGTAGGTAATCCCATCATAAAGTCCATAGAAATGTCGTCCATTTTCCCATAGGAATAGGTAAAGGCTAAAGGAGTCCGGCTGGTAATAAAATGGAGTCCTTATTTTGTTGGCACTCTAAACACTTGGATACATGCTCCTTGACATCCTTCCATAAACCCTTCCAATAAAAACTTGTTTTCACCTTGTCAAAGGTCTTGAAAAGACCCAAATGACCATCTGTTGGTGATGAGTGCATCTCATGGAGCACTTTTAGCTTGAATTTATTGTTAGGAACTAAGTACACTTTACCCTTAAACCATAAGAGTCCATTATGCATTTTGAAATTTGGAAATTCTTCATCATGTCCTTACTGTAATTTTTGTAAAATCTGGACTGCATGCTCATCTAGTACATATTCTTCTTGGATGCCGTTTATCCAATCCTTATAAATTGTAGACATTGTAGATACATTGCACGCCCACATTCTAGATAACGCATCAGCCACAACATTATCCTTTCCAGCCATGTATGCTATGTCAAAATCATATGACTGCAAGGTAGCCAGCCATCTCTTTTGCTTGGGAGAAAGGTTAGGCTGTGAGAGAAAATACCTCAACACCCTATGATCGCTTTTGACTTTAAAATGTGTTCCATAAAGATAATGATGCCATTTCTTGATCACATGTAGAATAGCAAGCATCTCTTGCTCTACACATGCATCTCCCTCTCTTTATAATCAATTTTTTTGCTCTCAAATGCAATGATACCATGCTTTTGAACCAAAACAGCCCCTAAATTCTACCATTAGCATCCGCATAGATGGTAAAAGTCTTGGAAAAATCAGGGCAAACTAGTATTGGTGATGAAACAAGCAATTGCTTCAGCTCATTAAAGCTCTTGTCGGCAATTTCATCCCAAAAGAAGGCCTCTTTTTTTAGCCGATCTGTAAGAGGAGCTGCAACATGAGCATAATTCTTCATAAACCTACGCTAAAATATGATTACCTAAGAAAACCTCTTAAAGAAGTAGCATTAATTGGGGTAAGCCATTATTTGACGCATTGCACCTTCTTAGGATCCACTTTGATTCCATCTTCTCCCACTATATGACCCAAGTATTCAACTTCCTTTGTCATGAATGAACACTTAGTTGCCTTGGCAAATAGTTTGTGCTTTCTCAATATATCGAATACTTCTTTTACATGTTGTAAATGGTCCTCTTTGTTCTTGCTATAGATCAAAATGTCATCAAAGAACACCAAAACTATTGGAAATAGCAAGGGCTGAAGTATCTTATTCATAAGAGATTGGAATGTGGCTAGAGCATTGGAGAAACCAAAAGGCATAACCATGAATTGATAGAGGCCTCTTTCCGTCCTAAAGGGTGTTTTAAACTCATCCCCTTCCTTCATGCGTATTTGATGATACCCCGATCTCAAGTCAATCTTGGAGAACACCTTAGCATCCTTCAATTCATCAAGGAGGTCATCTATTCTAGGTATTGGATACCCATTCTTGATAGTGACCTTGTTAAGATCGTGGTAGTCGATACACGTGCGAAAAAAGCCATCTTTCTTCTTTACAAGAAGGACCGGAGAGGCAAAAGGCAATTGGCTTGCCTTGATGAGACCCATTTCTAATAGCTCTTTCACTTGGCACTCTACCTCTTCCCTTTCCACTTTGGAGAGGCGATATGGTGGTTTGTTTATAGGCTTGGTGTTGGGCAGCAAGTCTATAGGATGATCCACTTCTCTTTTGGGAGGAAGAGAAGTAGGTGGCTGAAAAATATCATCATAATCCTTCAGCAACTTGCAAAGACATGGGTCTATGTCATTGGTAGGAGGAGAGGGCTAATCCTCATCAATCTTTGAAATAAGATCAGTAAACATGCATGCCTTTGCATTTATCTCCTTTTTTATCTTCTTGGGGGGCTGATCACCTCCATTTTCTTCTTCTCAACACCATGTAGAATTACTTGCTATCCACACCATTGAAATTCCATTTCCAGCTTGTTAAGATCCATAGTAAATCTGCCCAAAGATTTCAGCCAATTGCAGCCAAGTATAATGTCAATGCGAGACCCATTTCTAATGCAATCAAACTCACTAATGTAGTGCACAATGGAGATAGAGTGATAGGAACATTTGGGCAGCATTGATTACTATTTTCAAAGTCTCCATTGGCCACTCCAATTTTTAGGGAAGAAGGCATATCCTGTGTACTCAATTTCAACCCTTTGAGTGATTTGGAATTAATAAAGCTATGTGTACTGCCCGTATCAATGAGTATGTGAGCGGTCCTTCCATTGATTTGGCCTTTGAGGCATAGGGTATTGTCCACTCTTGAACCACTCCATGTGTCATTTGATATGGAACATAATGATGAGGGATGTAAATCAGTCCAAGAATCATCCATGTAATGACTGCCTGGATCAAAAGGAAAGCCATCCATTGGGTTATAAAACTCGTCATGGATACTCTCTTCATTTTCATGCATCTCGTCTTGTATAGTAGAGCCTTCAAGCTGTGCTAGACTTCCCTCCATAGGTTTAGCATCAGAATCATCATCAAAAATCATACTAACCTTCAAATTCTTAGCCTTACACTTGGACTTATGGTTGGGTGACCATTTCTCCCCGCACTTGAAGCATAGCCCTTTGGCATACATTTCTTTGAGCTTATCATTAGACACATGCTTGCCTAGGGTAGGGGCTAAAATTTTGGCACTAATATTAGTCCTTTTTCCATCAAACTTATTTTCAACATTAGATCTAAAATTGCTACCCTGCTTTGGTCCATAAACAGTGTGGAAAATTGGTATCTTGCTATAGGTATTGCTGTGAACATTTATTGGCTTCCCACCATGCTGAAAATCAATCCTTACATGCCCATAATGGCCTGATGTCTTTGGGAACTATGTAGGCTGAAATAAATGCCCTATTTTTCGCTGGAAACTCTTGTATTTCTGCCCATAACACTCAGCCAATTAAATGGCAGCTTGCAAAGATGTAGGCTTCATGCCTCCAACTTCTGATGATAAGGTAGACTCCAAAACAAATATATACTTGTTCAATTTGGCACTATCAGAGACTCCATGAACATACATTGAGAGGTTTAAAAACTGATTTGAATACTCTCTAACCGAGAGACCACGTTCAAGGGCATACCATTTCTTTTCCAAGTGCTCTTTTTCAATGGGAGAGACGAAGACTTCAATCATAGCATTCTTTAGTGCTTCCCAAGATAAGAATTCATGTCCAATTCTTGTCATATATCTCCACCAAGTATGTGCATAGCCTTCTAAATGAAGGGCTGCAAACTTCACTTTGGCATTTTCGGGCCTTGGATAAAGGAAAAAGTACATCTCCAATTTGTCAAACCACTCCTCCAACTCTGTGGGTTAAGGATTCTCTCCTTTGAAATTTGAGATGACAATTTTCTCTTTATACTCTCTCTCATATTGAGGTGGCTGCCCATTGTGGTGCTGCTGTCCATTATGGTGTTGCTGTCTAAAGGAGTTATCAAATGAGCCTTGGCTAGGGAATTCATTATTCCAAGTTCCTTGTTCATATGGGGTTTGATGTCCATACTGCATACCATAACCTTGTGGCTAGAAATAATGTCCTTGAGGCTAACAATGAGTGTTACGCATATTGGAAGGTTGTCCATGGTACCCTTGATGTTGTCCATACATAGGAGTATTAAATGGTGGTCGTTGCCCATTGTTTTGTTGAGGCCAACCATGATTGGATAAAGGGCTTGGCATATTAGGCTGAACTTGAGTATGAGGATTGTATTGTTGCTGTCCATAGCAGTTTGGGGTTGAATTCACATACCCTTGTTCATGCCCACCAATATTTTGTTGAGGATAGAATTGTTTATAAAATGTATTGCAACCGTGGATGTCCTCTTCATGCCTGGATCTTGCTTGAACCCTATCGTGTGGATCTTGCCCATGTGGCTGAGAATAGGCCTTTGATTGATGGGGCTGAGGCTGAAATGAAGTGGGCTGTATAAAATATTTAGCCTTTGACAATTTCCCAATCTCAAATTATCCTACCACCTTTGGAGTAGAGGGTTTGGGTTGCTCTTTAGCCAAAGGAGGGTTTGGAACATTGGGACCAACTATAGCCAACATCTTTTCACTAAAGATAGCCACCGACTTGTCAATACCCATCCTCATACCATCAAAGCGTGATTTCATCTCTTTAATATCATTTGAGAGTTGTTGTAGGCTATTAGAGTTCATGAAAGCATGGGACATCTCAACTCCATTCATTGGTTGATTGATAGGAGAATGAGTGGAGCTTACATCAAGCTCTTCATTCTCATAATGCTTGTGGCATATAGCTTCTTGAGGGGTTTCATGTTCATGCTCATGTTGGTATTCTCTCAGCTCTTCATTGATGGTCTCCAAAATAGGATCCTTTTTCTTATTCCTTGCCATGAGTAACTTCATGTCATGTATATATAGTAGAGGAAAAACTCAAATATCTTGAGTTCTAGTGCTCTAAATAACAAGCTCTTTGGCTTGCTTGAAGCTTGAGAAGTCCCCTTTCTAACGAACTATCAAGTGTTGAAAGTAGTTGAATACAGAAAATTCTATAAACAATTTATTGTAGCTGTCTGGAAATTCCTGCAACCTATGAATGCTCTATTTTGATCATTTAGTGGCTTGTACCTTCAATTTTCATGTATCTACCAACCATGTAGACCAGTAAGGGAACTCCATATATTTTCCAAAGCTGAAAATACCCTTTTTAATAACCAGAATGATTGAATAATCCACTGTAGATTGCAAGATTAATGGGACCCTGTTTGTATACCCTATCCCAAAACCTCAATGATAATCCAATGTCAAAATTACCATGCTGAAAACTAAATTCTTGTTCCCTTGAGTGGTACCTACACCTAAACTTTAAATGCGTGGGATCCGAGACTTGAGGGGTGTGCAAATTTCCCTCTGAAGCCAGTTTTTGCTCCCCTTCAGGGTCCTTATCAGTAGGGGAGGGTCACCTCTCTTTTGTCCTACCAACTCACCCGGCATCCACTTTTCCCCGTGGGTATACACATGGCAATTCAATGCTAGGATCTAAACATCAAATTGAAATGCATGGAATGAAAAGAATTTGATTGCCCCTTTTATGATATGCAAGAACTTGAATGGAATAGGGTGAAATTGAAATGGGGATAGGTAAGGGATAACCTCAGCAGTGACTCACTGCTTAACAATTCTTATTCCACATATCATTGGGTAAAATTTTACTCATGTCAATGAACAAAAAGAGCAAACAATTCAATATCAGGGTTAGGTAAATGAAATGATAATTTGAGGCACTTGACTGATTATTTCAATGAATGAGAGTGATTATGCAATGATCAATCACTAAAATAGCTCTATGGATTTCACATGAAATGCATTTAATAGAATGGATGGGATTCTGTATCATTTTAATTCCTCTTTCATCAATTTGACTTAGCTCAACAAGAGGATTTAAAGAGAGATTAAAAATGATTAGGGAACCTCTTAAGCTAGTAGGAGAAGAGTGTTGTTGTTGATGAAGGAATCTCCCAAAAATAGAACTTGGCTTCAACAAATAGAGCTTGACTTCAGCTTCTATTAATCCAATAAATCCCCATCTTAGCTTTCCAATGCTAATATTCAGCTTCTTGATCAAGAATCTTCATGAAGAGTGCTCCCATGAACCATTGGACCCAAAATTTGATGAAGAAGACTTCAATAGAGATACCACTTGAGTTGAAGATGTTGATTACTCTTCATTGTATAAAGTAGGCTTCAAAGAAACTTCAAAATTTGAAAGAGAATCCAATAATTCCCTTCCTTCAATTGACATTGGCTTCCCCTTCCATGAATCCTTCAAGAATCCACTCCATTCTTCCACAATGGTGGAAAATCCATGCAGTGTTGGTACTATCCTTTGTGTAGAGGCTTCAGGAAGTGAAATTGAACAAAAGCCCCATGATCTTGATAAGAAATCTGAGAAAATAAGCTTGTTGTCCAAAACTGTCCCTGTCCTTTATGAGAGAGGGAAAGACTCAAGATGAAAGAAATCTCATCAAATCTTGGAAGAGACCAACTATACCAAAGGAAGTAGGAGCTTGGTATGGCCTAACTAAAGCTTATTAGCTCCAAATTTCAAATCGTGAGGTAGGAGTATGATCAGGTGTAGATCACGCAGCATGCATACTCATATACCATGACCAAAAAAATGAGTAATACTCTCAAATATGGTACTCCATAGAGAGCTCAAGTGGCAAGGAAGATGCTTGTGAGGTCAAATGGCAAGATAGAGTTCATGGCTTGAAGGTAAGATCAGATATTTCCATGGTTTCCATGAGAGAAGCTTGTAGGAAAAGTGAAGAAACCCTTGTTCTTGAAAAGTAATCACAGTTAAGCTCCACTAAGTCATGTAACCCTCATTCTCTTCAAACTTACCCCAATTTTGGTCCAAATCTTGGTCGTGACCTGCAAAATTGGTTGGAGCCCGCCATTGTCCACTGGTTTATGCCAAGAACCTCCATCTTAGTCACGGTTTGTAAGAGTTCTCCATGTTAGACCACGGTTATGGAAGAACTAACTCTTGTGACTGAATTTTAACTACGATTTTCACTCCCTAGTCGCTACAACTAAATCTATTGCATGAAAATGACTTCTGGCAGGATCTAAACTAAAACTCTGATACCAATGTAATGAAGCATTCAACCAGGAAAATAAATCTAACTAAAACTAAAATAGACATAAAATAACAAAGAACTATTGCACCAAGACATCTTGCCATGTATTAATGATGAGAGTTCCAAAAATACATGACAGCCATGGCTTATGCTTCATCTAGCAAGAAGGAAGCTAACATCAAGAAAGTGAATAGCAATTTTTTTGTGAATGAGCCAAAAGATATCTTCTCTTAGCCTCTTGCCTTCTTTATCCTAACTCCTCATCTCCAAAGTTAAGGGTACATTTACATAGGCAAGGGCTGAATTTACAAGGGCTGGAAATTACAAGGTATGGAATTAGCATGATTCCAAAGTACAAAAATATCAAGGTATTTTCTTTTATGACACAGAACAAGGATTCATAAGACTTAGCAACTCACCTTGAGGTGCCTCTATACTCTTCCAAAAAAAGAAATATGGGGTTCTAAGGCTTTGCATTGACTATTGCAGGTTGAATCCAGTAACCATCAAGAATAAATATCCCATCCAATGAATTGATGAGTTGCTTGAATAATTTCAAGGAGCAAAAATATTCCTAAATTGACTTAAGATCATGATACTCTCAAATTTCAATAAAAGATAAAGATATCCCAAAATTTTACTTCAACACTAAGTACGGCCATTTTGAGTTCATAGCAATGTCCTTTGCTTTAACTAATACACCAGCTACTTTCAACATGTTAGTACAATATATTGTAATAAAGCTAAATTCCACAGCAAGCTTTTAATCTAAAAATACAAGAAAAAAGCTTCCTTTTTGAGCCTATCCATCAATGGAGACGCCACTTGAGCATAATTCTTGATGAACCTTCTATAGAAGGATGACAACCCAAGGAATCCTCTCAAAGAGGTTGCATTCATAGGAATAGGCCATTCTTTGATACATTTTACCTTATTGGGGTCCACTCTAATCCCTTGTTCTCCCACAACATGACCTAAGTATTCAACTTCATCTTCCATGAAAGAACACTTCATCATCTTAGCAAAGGGTGTGTGTCTTCGTAAAGTGTCTCTCCATATGCTTCAAATGCTCATCCTTAGATTTACTATGGATTAGGGTATCATCAAAGAAAACAAGAACTGTTTTGAACAAGAAGGGTTGCAATATTTTATTCATGAGGGCTTGAAAAGTAGCGGGTGCATTGGATAGTCCAAATGGCATAATCAAGAATTGGTATAGCCCTCTTTCAATTCTAAAGGCAGTTTTGAACTCATCTCCTTCCTTCATTCGAATTTGATGATAACCCGGTCAAAGATCTATTTTGATGAAGACATTTGTATCTTTAAGCTCATCCAAAAGATCATCAATTCAGGGAATAGGATACCTATTCTTGACCATTGACTTGTTCAAATCCCGATAATCAATACACATGCAAAATGATCCGTTCTTCTTTTTTATTAAGAGCACGAGAGAGGCAAACAGTGATTGACTTTGTTGAATTAAACCCATTTGCAGCAATTCCTTGACTTGACGCTCTACTTCTTCCCTTTCAAACTTGGACAAGCGATAGGGAGGTTTGTTGATGGGTATTGTATTGGGCAATAAGTCAATAGGATGGTCAACCTCTCACTTCGGAGGTAAAGATGATGGTGGCTGAAATAAATCCTTGTACTCCGCCAATAGCTCTTCTAATCTTGGATCCCTTTCCTTGGAAGAAGAAGATGGCTGATTTGATTGTCTTTCATCTACTTTCGCAAGAAAAAGAGTGAAGATGCATGACTTTTCATTGATTTCTTTTCGCAATTTTTTTATGGAGATGAGTTCTATTTGTTTGTGGTCTATGCCTTTCGACTCTATGTGTTGTCCTTGCCAATTAAATTCCATTAGCATTTGCTCCAAGTCCAAAGTAAATTTTCCAAGTGTTTTCAGCCAATTACGACCAATGATAATGTTAATAGGCCCCATATCCAAAGTGATCAAATCCACTTTTATTGTGCAAGAGGGCGATAACTCAATTGAAATACATGGACACACGTCTTTACTAGACTCATATGCACCATCGGCAACTTGTATCCGCAAGGAAGAATCCATATCAATGGGTAGCAACTTCAGCCCATTCAAAGATTTGGTGTTGACGAAGCTATGAATGCTGCCCGTATCCACTAGAATATGTGCAATCTTGCCCATATCCACTAGAAATTTTCCCGTATCTACTAGAAATGGTATACAAGGAAATGGTATCCACTAGAACCTTGCGTGGTATCCACTAGAATATGTCCATGCATCATGTGAGATGGTATACAAGGAAACATGAGAATTAATCATGATTACCACCTGGATCAAAAGAAAATCCATCCATGGGATCATAAAATTCTTCATTGGTGGCATGCTCTTCTTCATGAATCTCTTCAACCACTGGGTATGCATCAACATGCAGTAAATTTCCCTCTTCATCTTCTTCTCCTTCAACTTCCACTTCCTGAGTGATCACCATGTTGATTTTTGAGTTCTTAGCTTTACACTTCAGCTTATGATCTTGTGACCACTTCTCCCCACACTTGAAGCATAATCCTTTTGCATGCATTTCCCGAAGTTTGTCATGAGGAAGGAAGTTACTATTAGAAATGATTTGGGACAGTTTAGGAGCATTTTCAACTCTTGAAAAAGTACTTCTTGGCTCAGCCACATTTCTGAAAGTTTGCCCCTATTTTGGTACAAAATTTCCACTCTTTTTAGAGGCATAAACACTAGGAAATGTTGGCACTTTGTTGCTATAACTATTTGGACTGTTATAACCTCTATTTCTTGTCTAAAGAGCCTCTTGATTGGCTGAAAACTTGCCCATACTTTGTAGGTTGATTGGAAACATTATTGCCCATACTTCTTTGCTGAAAATTTCCTACATCCCTTTTGTACTTCAAAGAATATCTTTTAGCCAATTGTATGGCCTCATGTAATGTTTTTGGTTGTTGAGCTCCTACCTCTGATGATAGGGCAAGGTCAAGACCAAAAATGTATTTATTCAGCTTCTTAGAAAAATCTGAAATACCTTCAACATACATGGAAAGATTCAAGTAGGCATTGGAATAGTCTCTAACAAACATTCCCCTTTGAGCGCACGCATACCATCTTCTTTGAAGCCTTTCTTTTTCCAAAGGAGACACAAAGACATCAATCATCGCTTGCTTGAACTCCTCCCAAGAGTGCCCAACCTTTTGCATGTAATGCCACCAAGTATGGGTATAACCTTCAAGATGAAGAGCTGCGAAATAAATTTTAGCCTCTTCACTTCTAGGGTAAAGGGTGAAGTACAATTCAAGCTTATTGATCCATTCGTCCCATTCTGAGGGTGATGCCTTATCTCCTTTGAAATTAGTGATATTGATCTTCTCTTTATATTCTTTTTCATTGTAAGATGGCTACCCATGAGATTGTTGTCTCCATGAATCTTTATTCAATGAATTTTGTCTAAACGTAGGTGGCCCAAAACCATGAGATGAGGGTCTTCCATTTGAAACATGCTCTTGGTTTGGGATGTCATGGGCTAATCTTCGCTCATCATGCCTTCCACCTTCATGAACTTGATTGTTGACTATATTTCCTTTTTGTGCATTTGAGGGCTGATGATAAAAATTCTTGTAGAAGGGGTCACGTCCATGATAATCACTGTTCCATCGAGTGTTGTCATGTTCCCCTTCATGTCTATGATTATCCTTTGGACTGCTAAACTGAGGTCTTGGGGTATGAATACCATGAATTTGTGAAGGATGATGGTTGCCCTTGACTCTATATGGCTCTCCCCTTTCAAAGGTGTGCATTACTGGCTAAGACTTTTCTTTGTTTAGATGGGAAGGATTACCAACAAAGGGAATCCCTTGGGAGTCTTCAATATTTTGAGGTTCACTTTATGCTTTGCTTCCGATTTCCTTTATGGCTGAGATGAGCTCTTGAAATAAGAATTTATTACTTTGCTGCAATTCAGAGTTTCCTTGGTTTACCTATGCCATCCCTTGCAAAAAACCTTGATTCATATGGGTTAAACCTTCATTCAAAGCCTTCAAATCCTTAGAAAGGCCTTCATTGACATGTCCCAGCTCTTTTGGCAGTAGGAGATAATCATTCCCTGCATGCTCTTCATGTATGTCCTATTGTCCTTGATGCATGCTATGAGCAATCCCAATGCTTATTTCTTCATCTACTTGATCAACATTATGGTCTTTAGTTGTGTAGTTTTTATCCTCTTGGAAGTCTCTGACACCATCATTCAATGCCTCAGTAGGGTCTTTCTTCTTATTCCTGGCCATTAGGAAACAGTGCTGTAGTAGTAGACATTTTGTTACTTAACCCCCTATTTCTCTCTGAATATGGCACCAATCCCAATGCTTAATAGCTCTATGGAAATCTTATTATATGGGGATATATCATATTTAATAATATCTCAACTTTCAATAAGATATATAGGTAGAATGAACTCAAACAATGTATTCCAGACAGCCTGTTTAGGTGCAGTCCACTAGACCCCATGTTAGTAAATTGGCCATAGCTTTTGCTTCCAATGTCAGAATTAAAAAGTTTTTGATTCAAATCAGAGCTTAGGATCTCCTCTTCAAATCAATATATTAAGATTCCAAATCATATCACAATATAATTTTCTATCATAGGAACTGTGTATCTGTCTAGAGAATTCCTGTAACCTGTTAACACCCTGTGGAAACCCCGTTTGACCCTGTAGGAATACCCTAAGTGAAGTAAACCACAACTGATGGAGCTTTGCATGTATCCACTAGAAATGGTATACAAGGAAATGGTATCCACTAGAACCTTGCATGGTATCCACTAGAATATGTCCATGCATCATGTGAGATGGTATACAAGGAAACATGAGAATTAATCATGATTACCACTTGGATCAAAAGAAAATCCATCCATGGGATCATAAAATTCTTCATTGGTGGCATGCTCTTCTTCATGAATCTCTTCAACCATTGGGTATGCATCAACATGCAGTAAATTTCCCTCTTCATCATCTTCTTCTTCAACTTCCACTTCCTGAGTGATCACCATGTTGATTTTTGAGTTCTTAGCTTTACACTTCAGCTTATGATCTTGTGACCACTTCTCCCCACACTTGAAGCATAATCCTTTTGCATGCATTTTCCAAAGTTTATCATGAGGAAGGAAGTTACTATTAGAAATTATTTGGGACAATTTAGGAGCATTTTCAACTCTTGAAAAAGTACTTCTTGGCTCAGCCACATTTCTGAAAGTTTGCCCCTATTTTGGTACAAAATTTTCACTCTATTTAGAGGCATAAACACTAGGAAATGTTGGCACTTTGTTGTTATAACTATTTGGACTATTATAACCTCTATTTTCTTGTCTAAAAGAGTCTCTTGATTGGCTGAAAACTTGCCCATACTTTGTAGGTTGATTGGAAGCATTATTGCCCATACTTCTTTGCTGAAAATTTCCTGCATCCCTTTTGTACTTCAAAGACTATCTTTTAGCCAATTGTATGGCCTCATGTAATGTTTTTGGTTGTTGAGCTCCTACCTCTGATGATAGGGCAAGGTCAAGACTAAAAATGTATTTATTCAGCTTAGCAAAATCTAAAATACCTTCAACATACATGGAAAGATTCAAGTAGGCATTGGAATAGTCTCTAATGGACATTCCCCTTTGAGCGCACGCATACCATCTTCTTTGAAGCCTTTCTTTTTCCAAAGGAGACACAAAGACATCAATCATCGCTTGCTTGAACTCCTCCCAAGAGTGCCCAACCTTTTGCATGTAATGCCACCAAGTATGGGTATAACCTTCAAGATGAAGAGCTGCGAAATAAATTTTAGCCTCTTCACTTCTAGGGTAAAGGGTGAAGTACAATTCAAGCTTATTGATCCATTCGTCCCATTCTGAGGGTGATGCCTTATCTCCTTTGAAATTAGTGATATTGATCTTCTCTTTATATTCTTTTTCATTGTAAGATGGCTACCCATGAGATTGTTGTCTCCATGAATCTTTATTCAATGAATTTTGTCTAAACGTAGGTGGCCCAAAACCATGAGATGAGGGTCTTCCATTTGAAACATGCTCTTGGTTTGGGATGTCATGGGCTAATCTTCGCTCATCATGCCTTCCACCTTCATGAACTTGATTGTTGACTACATTTCCTTTTTGTGCATTTGAGGGCTGATGATAAAAATTCTTGTAGAAGGGGTCACATCCATGATAATCACTGTTCCATCGAGTGTTGTCATGTTTCCCTTCATGTCTATGATTATCCTTTGGACTGCTAAACTGAGGTCTTGGGGTATGAATACCATGAATTTGTGAAGGATGATGATTGCCCTTGACTCTATATGGCTCTCCCCTTTCAAAGGTGTGCATTACTGGCTAAGACTTTTCTTTGTTTAGATGGGAAGGATTACCAACAAAGGGAATCCCTTGGGAGTCTTCAATATTTTGAGGTTCTCTTTGTGCTTTGCTTTCGATTTCCTTTATAGCTGAGATGAGCTCTTGAAATAAGAATTTATTACTTTGCTGCAATTCAGAGATTCCTTGGTTTACATGTGCCATACCTTGCAAAAAACCTTGATTCATATGGGTTAAACCTTCATTCAAAGCCTTCAAATCCTTAGAAAGGCCTTCATTGACATGTCCCAACTCTTTTGGCAGTAGGACATAATCATTCCATGCATGCTCTTCATGTATGTCCTGTTGTCCTTGATGCGTGCTATGAGAAATCCCAATGTTTATTTCTTCATCTACTTGATCAACATTATGGTCTTTAGTTGTGTAATTTTTATCCTCTTGGAAGTCTCTGACACCATCATTCGATGCCTTAGTAATAGGGTCTTTCTTCTTATTCCTGGCCATTAGGAAACAGTGCTGTAGTAGTAGACATTTTGTTACTTAACCCCCTATTTCTCTCTGAATATGGCACCAATCCCAATGCTTAATAGCTCTATGGAAATATTATTATATGGGGATATATGTTATTTAATAATATCTTAACTTTCAATAAGATATATAGATAGAATGAACTCAAACAATGTATTCTAGACAGCCTGTTTAGGTGCAGTCCACTAGACCCCATGTTAGTAAATTGGCCATAACTTTTGCTCCCAATGTCAAAATTAAAAAGTTTTAGATTCAAATCAAAGCTTAGTATATCCTCTTCAAATCAGTCTATTTATATCCCAAATCATATCACAATAGAATTTTATATCATAGGAACTGTGTACGTGTCTAGAGAATTCCTGTAACCTGTTAACACCCTATGGAAACCCTGTTTGACCCTATAGGAAAACCCTAAGTGAAGGAAACCCTTGTAAACCACTGTAGCAACTAGGAGAGGATTATGGGGCACCTGTAGGGCTCAAGAACAACTTGTATATGGGTATATATATGCTGTTTTATTTTTCAAACACCTATAGGTGTCCTGAAAATAGAAGATGCTCTGCCCCTCTTCCAATGGTTCACCAACCACTTATGGAACCCTGATTATTGAATATCAATGCTGTACTTGGGCCATATTATGATGATAGAAATGTACCTGCACCTAAATTTAAAAATAGCACGGGCTCCGAGACAAGAGGGGTGTGCAAAGTTCCACCTCAAACCGGGTTGTGCACCCCTTCAGGGTCTTAATCGGGAAGGGAAGGTCACCTCTCTTTTGTCTTCCCGACTCGACTAGCTTGTGCTTTTCCTCACGGGAACCAACATGGCAAGTACATTCTAATGGCTAATCAAACAAGGATGCTATTCATTGATTGAAAAAGCCTTTGAACTTTTAATGAAATGCAAGTGGGTATTGGGAAATGACTGAATTGAAAAGGCTATGGATAGGGCATTACTTTTTCCAGTGACTCACTGCTTTTACAATGTTCCCACTTACCATTTTCATCATTATTTCAGTCCTATAGCATCAACGCTCAACCATCCAACAAAAATTCAAGTCAAGTAGGTATTGAGTAGCATGAGTAGCATTATACAATCAATTGAGCTTCAACATTTGAATGGGCAAAAAAGAACTCATCAAACAATCATAATCAGTCCTGGGCTGAATTCTACATGCCTTCAATAAGAATTAAGAGGTTCTACTACACTTAATCTCTCTTATGAACAATAGGACTGGTTCAACAATCGGATAAAAGAGAGATTAAGCTGAAAGTACTAGAATTACCTCTTTAATGCTAATGGGAAGTAGTGGATGAATCCAATCAATCAACCTTCAGCATAAGACCCCACCAATAGACCAAGATTTAAATCAATAAGACCAATCATCAAGAAGAATTTGTCCAATATGATTTCTCCCAAGTAATCTTCAGCTCCTGATCAATAAGATTGCTCCAATGCAATCAAAAGAAGTCAATGACTTGATAGGAATCCACAATAGCTTGTTGGAGATGATCCTTTGAGCTTTGATATGTGTAATTTCTCATTAAAGTCATGGATTCCATGAATTTTTAGACATTCCCATGTACAAGGGCTGAAAATGCTTTCAAACTTTAAGAATTCCTTCAATGTAAACCAAATCGTTGAAGAATACCTTCAATTGAACCATCTCGGGGTTGTAAACAACAAAAGCCCCATGAAATTGAAGAAGATAATCCAAGAATGGGATTCTTGAATATTGCTGCCCTGTTTTGATTCCATAGCCACCATATTTTGAAGCTTCACATCCAAGAAGGCTTCAATGTCGATTGTTGAGGAAGCTCCAAGATACTTGTTAGAGTAAAATCCCTTTGGTTCTTTGAAGAAATTTCAAGAAAATCATTGTTGTCCTGAAATCTACCATAGCTAGGATTTGAGAGCTCAAGAATGCTCAAGAGAATGGTCTTCAGCTGAGTATACTAGAATAGAGACTCAGAGATTGATGATTATTGATTGCTCAAGCCATAGGTGATGCCTTTGACTGCTAGGAATAGGGAAAAGAAGAGCATGAAATTCAGCGCAAAATGCGTTGATTCAGCCTGTTGTCCTAGATCACACTCATCAAAGGTGAGTAAGATGCTACTCAATCTAGAGCTCTTGGCACAAAGAATCAGGCTATGATGTCCCTTCAGGAGGAAATAGATCTTGGAAGAAGATTTTAGCAAGTGACTCCATGCATTCTTGGAGAGAAGCTTGAAAGAAAGAAGAGAGAGAAACTATCCCCAAAAAGTAATCTCAGTTTAACCACTATAACCCCACTTAGACTTCAGTTAGGGCCAAAAGCCTTAAAAATGGACCTCCATTTGACCACGTCCTGCTATTTCGGCCAAGAACCTTCATCTTCCTCAAGATCTTCTTCAAAAAGCCTTCAAAATTAGTGTCGACTTGTTATAGAGAACTCTGACTAGTCATGGTTTGAACTGTACCAAACCCTATGACCAAATCTTAGTGCTCCAATTAACTAGTTCCTAACCCAATGACTAAATTCTCCAAGAAAATGACACTTCCCATGGATCAAAATCCATGCTCTAATACCAATGTAATAAAGCTAAATTCCACAGCAAGCTTTTAAACTGAAAATATAAGAAATATACATAAAATGCCAGGAAGCCATAGCCAAGGTGGCTTGGCAAGAAATGGTATTACCAATATTGGTTGAGAATCAAATGATGAGAGGCTACAGCAAGGTATGCACCCCAAGCTATGGTGGCCAAGAGTATTCACCCTCTTAGTTGGTGGGAGGTTGAGACATCAACAAGTAATGTTTGTAAAATGGCAAAAAGATGCTACACATATTACACCTCCACCTTTTATGCTTACCCTAGACTAAGACATTTATGCTAGGCATTTATGCTTTATTACATATATTTTCATGCCTTACCTCAAAGAATTTGTTCTTATATTCTTTAATGAAACCTAACCTATTTGAAAGAAGAAATAGACCATCCAGACTACCTCTGAATCATCCTTGAGATCTTGAGGATGAACAAGCTCTATGTAAAATGAGTAAATGTGCATTCTTCAAAAAAAGATCGAGTATATAGGATTCATTGTCTCACATGTAGATATCTCAGTTGACCCAGCCAAAATGAAGGATATTCAAGATTGGCCACCATAGCAAAGCATCTAAGAAATCAATTAATTTTTAGGTCTCATAAGATGGTACTATATCTTTATCAAATATTATTACCTCATCACTACCCCCTTGACTAAGCTTCTTAAGAAATAGACCAAGATAGTATGGACTCCTAAAGAGAAAGAGAGCATTGATAAGCTAAATGTATATTTCACGAAAGCTTTGACACTAAAGCTTCCTGACTTTTGCCAAGAGTTTGAAGTCATCATACAGATAGTAACATCGTAGCATTAGGATGTGTATCTTCATAGGAAGGTTGACCCATGGTCTACTCTTCTCAAAAAGTCAAACCATTGAAGGGAGTGAGCTAAGAGTGGAAGCACATGATTGAAAGCAAGAGCTATGGTGGAAGGACCAAGAGCAAGAGAGAGAGAGACACACACACACAAGATGTGGCAACTCCAATAGTCACAATGTGTGACCGGCCTTCCCTTTATTCAAATGACATTGAAAGAATAAAGAATGAAGTGACATTGATGGGCACCTGCCACTTACAATGTACAAGTGTGCAGCTACTGTCAATGTACTAATATACATGTGCCTTTACCCCTAACAACCTCCCACTTAAAGGAAAATGTACCCCTACTAAGGAGAGAACAAGAAAATTTTGACAAAGTATAAATGTACATAAGTATAACAAGATGAGAAAATATGTCATCTCATCCAATGTCCATCAACTTCCTAAGAAAGGAAAAATGCTTCATTGAGAGACTTTTCATAAGTAGATCTATGGACTTTTGATTAGTTGAGATCTTGATAAGGTCAATAGATGTATCCTCAATGACCTCTCTGATGAAGTGGTAATGCACCTTGGGATAGCACTCATAGAATCTGAATGTAGTGTAGATACCACATCAGTAATACCAAGGTCTGCCACCAGAAAACCTAGCCAAAGAGCCTCCTTACAAGCCTCCATGGTTGCAACATACTCAATCTCAGTAGTAGAGAGGGCCATGCATTTCTACACCCTGGACATCCAAGAAATAGTACCTCCAACAAAGGCGAAGACACAGTCAGATGTGGACTTCCTACTGTCTGCATGTCCTATATAATCAAAGTTATTGTACCCCACAACTCCTATATCCTGGTCACCATAACATATGTAGATAGTGATTGTGCCCTTTAGGTACCTTATGATACCCTTGATGGCATTTCAATGCTATTTGCCAAGTGTAGCCGTATAACATGCCACAACTCATACTGCAAATGCTATGTCAGGATGACTAGCTATCATGGCATACATCAAACTACCCATGATGGATGCATAAGGGATCTTGGCTATCTCAGCCTTCTACTCGTTAGACTACGGACAATCGGCTTGACTAACCTTCACATGAGAAGGTAGAGGATACCCATTAGGCTTACCATCCTACATACGAAACCGCTCAAGGACTTTCTGGATGTGCCAAGTTATTACCCAACGAACAGAGCTAGTTATACTACAATAAGAGTGAAACCACTCTCTATGAGGGGTCACATGAAAGAAAGGCCTTGAATCCATCAACCAACGCTACGGGTATCTTAACAAAGCATCAATCAACTATGAAGCATCCAAAGAAGAAGCTACCAAGATAAGATCATTAGATACATCAAATTGCACCACTTTAATCTCCTCAATCTTAACACTAAACTTGCTAGGCACAATGCTATAATCATCATTCTTATCCTGCACTTTACCCTTTTTCTTTTCCTTGCGCTTGTCTTTACACATTTTATGGCACTATGGCCGAATATGACTTGCTTTCCCACAACAATGACGAGTAAGACTTGACTTACGGTCACTGACTTACGGTCACATGACTTATTGTAAGAATATCCACATGTCCTAGACTGAGACCTATTAGAGTCTCTACCATAGCCATTCCCATCCTACTGGCCTCTCACAGTCAATGCATAAGACTTAGAGAAAGCATCCACATTCTTTTTGTTCACCTCTTCTATCAAGAAGGCACTCTTAACATCCTGTAATTTCAGCCCATCCTTTAGCATAGAGAGTTGTACAAAAAGTGTCCCACGACTCAGGTAGAGTACCAAGCATCTTGAACTCAACCTCCTATGAAGTTAAATGGCTAATGATGGAGTGAAACGCATTCAAGTGTGTAGACATAGAAGTCCCTTCCTTCATGTGAAGGTCCATCAAGTATTTCAGCCAATACATTTGAGATGTAGGACTCTGCTTATCATAAATATTATTCAACATGTAGTGAATCTGCTTAGAGAGTAATAAAATGATTGTGGACCTGCATAACTCATCCAATTCATTCCAATCCTCAACTACAATGTTTTCAAGTTTTATGCTTCCATTTTTGAGTGGTCTAGCCTACTATTTCTGCACTAAAACTTGCCATATTTGGCTACTCTAATAGCTATAATTGAACCCATGTAGTTTCTTAATATTGAAGATAATACTATCATGAGAACCACTAGCCATAATGAGACCAAGCAAGTACAAAGAAGGGAAAGACGGGATGTTGTAATACCCTACAAATCAGCCCCAAAACCACTGCTAAATCAAGCTAGATATAGGAGATACTGCCAAAGTAATGAGTTGTTCACAAAGCGTAAGCAAAAGATTGTCATGTCTACCTAACTATCCTTAAATAGAATGCATAAAATTGAAATGATAGGTTGCTATAATAATTTGTAGCAATAGGCCAACAACCAACTGTGAGCAACCAAGAGGGAAGAAGCTAGGAATAACTAGCACTAAAGGTTGTCACAACTGCAGTGTGTTAGAAATCATATATACAATAGGCATAGATGGCATGCACATGGTAGGTCTCAAGGGTAAATGAAGAGAACTACCAAACACATAACCCACTAAGAAAAAGCTAAATACATAACCCAAAAGCATATAAATACCACTAACAACATCATGACAGACATAAGTACCAGCTCTAAGCCAAGAGATCAAATTAGCCCATGATAGATTAGCTACACCCAATAAATATAGAGAGCATGTACATATCACAATGAGTCCCACTGTCTCACTATAATAAGCTCAACCTCAACTACATAAACCAAATGCTTTGTAGTATATCTAAGTGCCAATGTGGCTCAATACATAAAGTCAACTACTCCACTGATGTAAAAGTCTAATGCCAAATGAGCAAGAAAAGCTCAAAATATCATGTGAATGACATCTGAGTATCCAAGTTACATGAAGCATAAGTTGAGAGCATAAAACCCAATAGGTTCCTCAAGCCCGTAACTACATAAGCCACAAAAGTAACCAAGGTATGTGACCATAGTGACCACATCCAATATCAATGTAAAAGAGCTCAAATCTCAATTCAAAAGCATGCCGTAGCATATCAAGAAGTATACATAACAATCGACGTAGCCAGTATATCCACTAAGTATCTCATAAAGCATCAATGAGCATTAGGCATAACCTTTTCACTAATTAATACTTGTTGCCTTGTTATTATAGCACTAAAATGACTAAAATTTGGCTATTTTAAGCTCAAATCAGTCCCAAAAGCATAACCATACCATATGGGCACCAAATAGCATCCCCAAAGCATCAAACATGCATTATCAAATTTATTTTTTACTATACAAACCAAAACAATTATGTTCTATTTCAAATAGATAATAGGAAACTACACAAAATCAACTCTATGAGTGCCCATATTTGTAGCTCTTGTTGCATTCTTTGTTTCTAGCTATAGAATGCCTAAATCTGATATCATATACAAAAGTTATAGCCAAAATATTATAGTGCTGTCAAGCTACCATAGCTATCTCGGCTTCTACAACATGCTCTATATCCACTCAAAATGGATAAAATGGCTTCTTATTAGCTCAATAAGCACTCAACAAGGCTCAACTAAGCATTGGGAAGCTCCTCAAAAAGTGCGAGGCAAGTTGGAACAAGCCAAAAGAAGGAAATACTCAATGCATACTTCAAGAGAAAGACACAATAGCTGCCATGAAACCTCAAGTTGAAGCTTGAATCTGGCCTAAAGAAAAGGATGAAGAAGCTCCTATA
Source organism: Lygodium microphyllum (assembly GCF_053477565.2). NCBI lineage: Eukaryota > Viridiplantae > Streptophyta > Polypodiopsida > Schizaeales > Lygodiaceae > Lygodium > Lygodium microphyllum. The sequence continues at coordinate 104,806,909 of NC_141162.1, forward strand.
ATGGTTGGATCTGATACTAGTTGAAGGGAGTGAGCCCAGAGTGGAAGTATGCAAGCACAAGCAAGAGCTATTGTGGAAAAAGCAAGAGCAAGAGAGAGACACACACATACAAGATGTGGAAACTCCAACAATCACAATGTGTGACTGGCCTTCCCTTTATTCAAATGTGCCTTCCCTTTATTCAAATGTCACTGAAAGAATAAAGAATGAAGTGACAATGATGGGCGCCCATCACTTGCAGTGTACAAGTGTGCAGGTAGTATTGTCACTGTACTAATACACGAGCAGTTAGGCACATGCACCTTTATTGCCAACAACTATATGAGAAGAGTTATGCTACACATGATTTGGAGTTGCTAGCAATCATTCACACTCTCAAACTCTAGTGCCATTATCTACTTCATTGAAGATTTACTCCCATCATTGATCATAAGAGCCTCAAGTGTATTTTCACTCAATAAGATCTCAATATAAGACCAAGGAGATAGATCAAAGTCATGTAAGAATTCAACTTTGAGATCAATGTTGTGGCTAATGCTCTAAAAAAATCCTTTCTAAATGCCCTAATAATTGTAGACCCTTCAAGGCAAGGAAACCTTACAAGTTTTCTCTTTATGCCCAACAATCCCATTCTTGATGCCATGGCTCTATTGAAGCTCTTAATGATATGGAATACCTTAAGATCAAGAATATTTTTTTATTAGAGAAAAAGACCCTGAAAGACGAAACCAAGTTTAAGAATTATCTTCTTCAAGATGAACTTTTGTACTATTAGCAGAGGCTATATGTACCCAAGAATTGGAATTTGAAAAAGAAGGTCTTGTGTATGGGAAGCACATGACATCCCAATGGTGGCTAGACACTGTATAGGTAGGGTAGACCTATCCACTATATAGGTAGGGTACGATTCCATCTTAGTGATTATGGATATGCTAACCAACGTAGACTCATGATATCCCTGTCAAATCAACTCATAAGGCTTCAAACATCACTAAAATATTCATCAAGGAGATATTTTCATTACATGGGCTCTTGAAAAGAATCATGAATTATCATGACACCTTTTTCACCTCCAAATTTTTTACTAGTCTCTTTCAAGCCATCGGGACTCAAGTATCTTTTAGCACAGCTTATCATTCCCAAAGCAATGGGCAAATTGAAAGAGTCAATCAAGTCTTGGAGAATATTTTGAGAATGTACTATAACATAAAATCAAAAAATTGAATTAAATAGCTTCCATTGGTGGGATGTGCCTATAATACTTCACTCCAACAAAACATTGGGATCTCTCCATTTCAAGAATTATATGGGCAAGAGTCTTTGTCTCCTCTCAATTTTTATCGCCTTACCATATAGATTGAAGCCTCAAAAAGGATGTTGGATGACATGCAAGAGCAAGTAAAGGCAATCCACTAAGATATAAAGGTATCTCAAGATCAATAAAAGACACTTATTCGATTTAAAATATTTTATTATGATTTAATATGTTTTTCCTAATTAAATTGAATTTTTCTTAATTATCTCAAGTTTTTTAATTTATTTTAATTATATTATAAATATAATATTTAATTTTAGTTGTTTTTAAATTTAATATCAATTTTCTTATTTTTATCATAATTATTTGCTAATTTTTCTAATTTATTTGAAGTTATTATTAATTTTCTCAAAATTTATAATTTATTATTAGTTTTTATATTTATTATTAATTATTACTATTATTATTATTACATTATCTTACTTTCTTGTTAACTAACTTAATTTAATGAAAAAGTGTTTTAAATTTTTAAAAGTTGGAAATTTTTCCAAACTAATTTACTTTAATTCGGACTTCAATGTATTTAATTGTTGAACTTTATTTTATTTTTTGAAAATGTTAATTTAATCAATAATATCTTTTTAAAAATAGAAATATATATATAAATATAAAGAAAATAATAATAAGGAATACAAATAAAATTGCATTCTCCTCCCCAAAAAGGGAAAAACCAATAGGACTTTTCATTAACCTTTTGTAGCTTTGGCAAAACAAATTTTATTATTTTATTTTGATAAACACAATTTCCATTGCAACATATTATATCCAATAACTTCGCCTACATAAACGCTTTTTATCTCTTCCCCATCATCTTGCACATTAAAGCATTTGCTCCCAACCTCAAGAAACTTCAAAGGAGCTCTCTCCATGTCATATAGCTCTTTACGTAGTGCTAGCGAATGACTTCCAAATGCATCTTCCTTGCCTTGAACAGTTGGTGCATCCATCTACACGTCCAAGTACTCTCCCAAAGCAAATATTGCTTTTGCATCCACAAGTAGCATAGCATCATCATCCCTCTCTTTCTCAATATCATCGGCATACTTCATCATCACATCATCATGAGGCATGTTACCAATAACATCAAGATTCAACTAATCCAAAGTATCAACCACAGCATGTATAGCACCATTTACTAGCATTGCATCAATCAATATATATGTGTCCTGAACAACAACCTGAATATCAAAAAACATAGTGGCATCCTCAATCAAAACCTCTGCATCTTTACAACCTTTAGGCATTACTTCTATATCAACATTGATTGTCAATACATCTACATATCTATAGCACCAAATTGCATGTCGAACAACATAGAAACATCCCTAGCCTAGTCATAGAAACATCCCTAGTCATAACCTTAGTAGCATTAGTACACTCTAGCTCTGTGTCCACATCAGCATTATCCTCTATCACTAGTGATGGAGGCTCAAACAATCCAATAGACAAGTTATGATTTAGCATAGAAAACATAGCTTTAGGGGCACACTTAAATTCTTCCCAAGCTTTAAGAGAATGCTTGTACCCATCCCAAGTTGTTCCATACATTTGTCGTATCTCTTGAATCTGTGCCTCAACCCCACTTTCAACATTGCATTCAAAACATTTAATCATGTAATCCTCTAGGATATGAAATTGCTACATTCTTTCCTCAAAAACTCTAAGATAGTTAGATGTATCCTATCCATTAAATAGACCCGCTTGCTTTGAATCATCTGAAGTGCTTCCATTGCCAAATCCTCCATATGCTCAAGTTATTATTCAATAATTTCCTATTTTTCCATATATATGACTTGATACGGCAACTGCATTTGTACTACTTCTATAACTATTTGAACTACTCATACCATATAATCCATATCCAAATCTTCGTGCTGCTCAACTACCTATATACACTTTTCTACTAGTTGCATCCACTCCCTACTACATTCTCTATTAAATTCCATGTGACCTTCATGATTCCTATGGTCTCCCATCCTACAATCTCCACATGGAATTTCACGTTGAGTTTACCACTAATGTTGGAAGAATGAGCATGTAGACCAGAAAGGCACAAGTTCTCTAAATGACAATTTCAAGAAAGAGGAGAAAGGAAAAACAAAATAACTCTTGAAGAGCAAGAAAGAGCATGTAGACCAGATGGGCACAAGTTCTCTAAATGACAATTTCAAGAAAGGGGAGAAAGGAAAAACAAAATAACTCTTGAAGAGCAAGAAGTGAATGTTCATTTGTATAATGAATCCCTAGGCAAATCAAGCCCTGACACTAATTTCAATTAAAACACCCATTCATGTGACAAAAGTACCCTTTTTTATTAGTCCCCCACTTCATTTAAGCCCTTTTTCACCTATGAGTGGTCATAATCTAACCAAAATCCCTATAAGATAACCTTGTTTAGGTTTGTTTTTGTGGAACTCATCTACAGTCAAAGCTCCTTTATTTGATCTTCTAGTTTTGCCCTTTCTTAGTCATTGTTGTCTTCTTTAGTATAAGCTATCACATCCTATTGCTTTTGACAAACCAACTCTCCTCTTTAGTCACCAACTATCAATGGCATTTCTCCTATCTTCTTCTTCCATAGTCATAAGAAACCCCATCTCTCTAGGTATTATTATAGGTTGGCTTTCTTTTTCATATCACCAATCGACTCTTCAATTTAGCTATCTAATAGCTCTTGGCTTAAAACATTGTTACTTTATCAGTAGAAACATTATGCATGTCACATGACCTCCTTCACGAAGTTGTTGATCAATCTTAGCATAGCTTCATTGTTTGCTATTGTAGTCTAGATCACATTGGCACAATGCTCTTTTTGTTGAGCAACCTCCCTTGTAGAATGCTTGGATTGTAGGACCTCCCACGGAAGTGAGACAAGCCTCAATATTAATGCTACATGCTGGAAAAACGCCAATGGCCATCCTTCTTCACATGAAATAATAGCAACCAAACTACGGAGTGATGTCGCTGTTGGTGCAAACTAGCTTTTTGTCTCCATGATCCTTTGCAATCAGTCGCCATCATGAAAGACCTTCCATTTGAAGTATATAGACAATTCCATGGTATCAGCCTTCAATAGAAATACTACACTGCAACCTCAATCCATCTTTAGTGCAGTAGTTTCACACGATGGCATAATCAATAGTATTTTATCTTACATCAAGTCAACCTATTACATATTAAACAAACGACTAGTATGCTCTAAAACTGGTCTCCTTCATTCAAGGTCACTGCAATACCAATTGTCCCTCTTGGAAGCTACACCACCAATCCTTGTCTCAACAAATAAAGTTGCCCCTTATCAATTGATCAAAGCCACCAATTGATGCATGCTGTTTGTGCACAATCAAATGTGTGTCTTGGCTATAGTTGGAAGCTTCCTCAATAATCACTAGATTCCATCACAATATACACCTCCACAACAACAAAGCAATTTCACTCTTCAACCCTACATGAAATACAATTTAGATGGATACTTTTCCCACCCCTCTCCACCACCCCCCTTGCATCATGACATTGCCTTTCTCTTTTTTTCCCACATTAGCCTTCTAAGGCTAATATTAGCCTTAGCTTCACCCCCCCCCCCCCCCCCTTTTTCATATTTTTCAAAGCTTTCTTTTTGAAAGGTGAGAAGGATCGAAGCTTGCTTGAAAGATCTATGGCGTGAGAGAGCAAGAGCAAGAAATAGAGAGAGACCAAAATGGGGACTCCAACAGTCACAATGTGTGGCTAGGCCTTCCTTTATTAAAACTGTCACTAAAAGAATAAAGAATAAAGTGACGGTGACAAGCACCCACCACCTACACCTGCCACCTACAGTGTTCAATGGCGGGTACTGTCGGTGTAGTAATACACAGGTGGCTAGACAGAGGTGCCTTTACCCCCAACAACCTCCCACTTAAAGGAAAATCTTCCCCAGTGAGGAGTGAAAAGAAAAAGAAAAGATAGTACAATGTACACATGTACAACAGGATGAGGAAAAACATCATCTCATCCAATGCCCATCAATCTCCTATGGAAGGCAAAGTGCTCAGTAGTGAGGCTTTTCGTGAGCAGATCTACATGATTTTTTGTCAATGGAGTTCTTGACAAGGTCAACAGACTTGTCCTCCATGACCCCACGTATGAAGTGATACCTCACCTCAATGTATTTTATCTTCGCATAGAAGACCCTGGCGGATTCTTGGCTAGTTGAATATCACTCATACAATCCGAATGCAGCATAAGTATAGTATCAATCCCGAGGTCATGAACCAAATGACCCAACCATATGGCCTCCTTGCAAGCCTTAGTGGCTGCAACATACTCAGCCTCAGTGTGGTAGAGAGAGCCGTACACTTTTGAACCCTAGACATCCAAGAGACAGCACCTCCAACATAGGTGAATACATAGCGAGGAGTGAACTTCCTACTATCTGCATGTCCTACATAATCGAAGTCTGTGTACCCCACAACTTCTGTATCCCAACTGCCATAGCAAATACACATATGTGTTGTGCCCTTCAAGTATCTCATGATACCCTTCATGACATCCCAATGCTTCTTGCCAGGTGTAGCCATATAGCGTGCCACAATACCAACAACTACAAAGGCAATATCTAGACGAGTGGCTATCATGGCATACATCAAAATGCCCATAGCTGATGCATAAGGGATCTTGGCCATCTCGACCCTCTGCTCATCTGTCTGCAGACAATCGGCATGTGAAACCTTCACATAAGAAGGTAATGGACAGCCAATAAGCTTCACATCCTGCATGCGGAAACGGTCAAGGACTTTATGAATGCACTCCCTCTGTGAGAGGTAGAGTAGTCATCGATGCCTATCACGCTTAATGTGCATATCAAGAATGTGAGAGGAATGTCCCAAATCCTTCATCTCAAAGATCTTCTTCAGCTGAGATTTAAAAGCATCCAGCTCATCATGAGCTTTCCCTGCTATCAGCATATCATCCACATAAAGTACCAAAATAAGCAATGAGCCATCAGAGCTTTCTTCGTGTATACACACAGATCCATAGTACTCCTATTGTAGCCCTGTGATTGCATAAAGGCATCAAACTTATGATACCACTCCCTAGGTGCCTGCTTCAAGCCATAATGACTTTTATTCAACTTGCACACTAGGTGCTCCCTGCCAGGTTCTGCAAAGCCCTTAGGCTGCTCCATGTAAATCTCATCATGCAAATCCCCATGCAAGAATGCATTCTTGACATCCATCTTATACATGTCCAAGTCAAGCTACGTGACTAAGGCCAAAACCAAGCGAAGGTTGGTCATCTTGACCATAGGAGAAAAGACTTCATCAAAGTCAACTCCATGCCCATGTTTGAAACCCTTAGCAACAATTCTTGCCTTATAAGCCAACTTGGGGTGCCCAAGGGTACTTTTGTTGTACACCCATTTTCATGGCAAAGCCTTCTTGCTGTTAAGCAATGCAACCAAATCCCAAGTCATATTCTTATGCAGGGAGTCCATCTCAGACTACATAGCCCTTTCCCAGGAGTGAGTGTCACCCTTGTGCATAGCCTCATCATAGATGAGAGGCTCTCTTGTATCTATAACCAAGACATAATGTATCAAGGGCTCAAATCGATCAGGCTGATATCTAGCTCTAGTAGACTGTCTCACTACAAGCTCTGCTACATGTCTAGCAACCTGTCCAACACCTAGGCCATGTGTACCAACTGTTGCTGCAGGCTGTCTAATTGGCTCTGTAGGAGCACGTGGCTCCTCCTAGAATATAACCCTGTGTATCTCTACCACCTTCTTAGGCTACCTATGCATCTTGTCTTCATGGAAAACTACATCATGGATGCGAATGACTTTCCACCCCTACAAATCCCAGAGGCAATAACCCATCTCGCCTGCATCTCCATAGCCAAGGAAAATGCATTTGACACTCTTAGGATCCAACTTAGTCCACTTGTCCTTGGGCACATGGCAGAATGCCTCGCATCCAAATACACGTAGATGTGCATAAGATGGAGGTTTTCTAGTCCATACCTCCTCTGCAACCTAGAAATCCAAACCATTGGAAGGTGATCTATTGATGACATGCATAGTTATACTAACTACCTCAGCCCAAAAGCTATGTGGTAGGCTTGCATGGCTAAGCATGCTGCGTACATGCTCCTGGATGGTTCTATTCATCCGCTCAGCCAAACCATTTTGGGGTGGGGTATAGGGGTGATCAACTGACACTTAATACTCCTCTTGTCACATAGTTGTTCAAAGGCACGTGACACATATTCTCCCCCATTGTCTGTCATAAGGCATTTCAGCCTATGCCTAGTCTAGTTCTCAACCAATGCAAGTCGTCTTTGAAACACAGCCAAGACATCTGACATAATCTTAATGGGGTAAGCCTAGACTTTACGCAAAAAATCATCAATGGATGTCACAAAATACTTTCCACCACCCATAGACTGACAAGGCATGGATCCACAAACATCCAAATGTACCAATGTCAAGGGCTCAATCATGTGCGTATCCTACCAGACTTCTTATGCGTATTCCTAGTTTGTTTGCCATCAAGATAATGCTCACATGAATCAAAAAATACATAGTCAAGGGGCAGTAAGTACTACAGAAAGCATTTTCATTCCCTTCAAGGACATATGGCCCAAATGGGCAATGCCAAAGAGATACATGTGGCATGGAACTGACTGACAAAACATGGTCAACAGAGGACCCATCAACTACAAGAGGATAGAGATTGCTAGTCTTGGCACCTCTAGCAAGCACAAGTCTGCCACGAATGATCTTCCAGGCAGAATCCCCAAATGAAACATGAAACCTAGCATTATCAAGATGCCCTGCAGACATAAGACTACGTGTAAGCGTAAGTACATGACGTATATCCTATAACAAAAAAGTACTACCAATAGAGAACTGCAGCCATACATCCCCAATTCCAACAATAGCAAGTGACCTGTCATCACCCAAGCGAACTAAACCAGTAGAGAACTGCAGCCATACATCCCCAATTCCAACAATAGCAAGTGACCTGTCATCACCCAACCGAACTAATGGAACCACTCATGGCAAGGTGTAACATGAAATGAAGCACCAGAATCCAAAAACCGGCACTATGCATTCATAGAGTGAACCACGGTCAACGGCATAGCATCACAAGAACTAGCTGCAAGTATGTACTCCCCATCGGAGTCATCAGTCTGCATGGCATTTATCTCCTTGATTTTCACACTAGATTTCGCAGGCATAATGCTGCAATCAAAGGGCTTCTCCTATACTTTGTCTTTTCCCTTCTCTTTTTGCTTCTCGTTGTGCAACTCATGACATTGTGGGCATATATGACCCTTCTTGCCACAATGATGACATGTCACATTAGCATTTCTCCCACGAGACTTGCTGCACGACTTACCACACAACTTAGACCTAGACTTCAGCGAGTCTCTGCCACATCCATACCCATGGTCATTCTTTCCATTACTATCTTTTCCTCTAACAATCAAAGCATGCAACACACGAGAGGCATCCAAGTTCTTAGAGTTGATCTCTTCCTGCAGAAGAGCACTCTCTACATTAGGCAAGTTCAAAGTGTGGAATACATCCCATGACTCACTCAGAGACCCAAGCAAAAACAATGAAGTAACCTCATCATTAAAGGTAATGCCCTGCGAAGTCAAGTTTTTGAGGATAGCATGGAATTGGATCAAATGAGCAGACATTGTCATATTCTCCTTCATGCACAAGTCCATACGCTACTTCAGCCAATACATCTGACTTGCTGGACTTTTCTTGTCATAGAGGTTCTTAATTTTATCCCAAACTTGCCAAGCACTCTATGCTTCCTCAACCACATTGTAATGCATTTTTTTAGTGAGAGACAAGATGAGGGTGGACTTGCATAACTCATCAAGCTCATCCCATTCGTCATCAGTCATAGTTTCAGGCTGCTCGCCATTCATCCTTAGTGGCTTTATCTACAATTTTTGCGCCAATACCTGCCAAACTTGGCTCTTTTAATAGGCATAATTTGTACCATCAAGCTTAGTGATGTTGAACATAGCACTATCAGCTGAAGAAGATGCCATACTACAGTCCAAAACGGTGTAAACAGTTCAAACTTGCTTGTTGTTTTCTGCTGTAAACAGCCAAAATACACCAAAACCAAGTTAAAATGACCAGAACTGATAGCTAATGATGCTCCCCACCAAGTACCATCAAAAGTACATAAAATTAGGATGATTCAGCATGAAAATTCCACGTCAGTCCATGCATAACTGCTTGCTGTAATAAATTACAACCAAGTACAATGAGAGCAAACTATAGGAAAAATGAATGCACCAAGTCAACCATTGACTGTCAAAGCATAACTAGCATCAAGCGGGCATAAATCAACATGTGACAGTCATATGGACATCGAGCAAACGTCAAATGAATCCGTCAATAAGCCGGCACATCCCCTATGTAATAGGGCAAAGTGTACACAACACTGGCAAGACCTGACACAAAGAGGTGTACGCTCAAGGAGTGCAAAGCCCAAATCAGCCCAACTACATCCATGAGGACCACCGCATATCAACTATGCAACATCCAAGTGAAGATCCCAGTCTCACAAGTATCTGAATACTCAAGTACCATAAACCACCTACTCAATGTCTATCCAGCATATCAAGATTCTCCCACCAGCACAAAAGCCATAAATATCAAGCAAATAAGCTCAACAAGGGCATATGATAGCACCAGTGCCAAAAGATCCAAGATCAAGCATCAATAAGACCTCATGAGCATATAGGGTGTGTAGCATCCGTACATAGCATCCATAGATATCAAGTATATCCAAACTATAGCTTTGGCAAGTCGAGAAATAGCCAAAGTAAGCTCCAAGTAATCAAATGTCAAGCTAAAGCAAGGCTTAGTAGCATCCAACTCCAAACAATGTAACTGGCATGTAGTAGTGGCAGAGGCCAAGCATGTCAAGACCGGTTAGACATAAGCAAAGTACGTGCCATAAGTCAATCAAAGATGAAGATCCAAATTCTATGCAAAGCAAGCTCAAGCTCAATGAATGATTCAAGAGAAAATCCAAGCTCTATGTTGATCCCCGAGAGTCACTACATCAATGTATACATCCAAGACATAGCCCGAATCCAACAGGCATATCCAAACATGAGCAAATTAAGCTTCAGCCCTAAATATTCCAGCATCAAATAAATGTCCAAAACTGCGTAAATAGTGGCTCAATCCAAGCTCAAAATCATAGGCATACTTTCCCATATGTATAGGCACCAAACCGGGCATAATCGGGGCATCAAATGACTATGTAGCATGAGCATAAAGTGTAATGACAGAGGGCTGCCCTATTTGGGCTGCCTATGGATTGTGTAAAATAGTCAATAACTGAGTAAATTCAGCCCCAAAAGCATCTCACATCATAGGCATACATTCCCTTAGCATTCGGGGTGCATTCGGGACCAAACGAGCAACCAATGTCAATGCCAACCAAGCATAAACATAAAGTGATGATGTAACACTATTTGTGGCTACCTATGGACTATGGAAAATAGTCCTGGACTGAGGTAAATCATTCCACAAATCAATGCCAATGATAACCACTAATATCGAGCATCAAGGGGGTGTTCCCAAGTGCCAAATGAAGTGTTTTCAAGCTGCCAATGAGTGCCAAGGGAGGGCTAAAGTAAAAAACGAATTTTTCACAAGTCTTCAAGCTATCCCAAACTGGTATGGGGCCTGTGGAAGGGCTAGGCAAGGTCAAGTCAAGGTTGGGGGAGTAGTCAAGGAACCCCAAGAGCTCCCTCTTGAAGGGCAAAGTCACCAGTAGAGAGTAGGCATCACAAGAAGTAAGAGGACATGGCTTCCCTGCTTCACAAAACCTGTGGATTGAAGTAAAATAACAAAAAAGAGAGCTCCAATACCTCTAAAGGAATGCCCTGATGAGGGTGCCCAAATGGGTCGGGTAGGTGAGAAGCCGAGGAGTGACGGGAGCTCAGGAGAGTTAACTATGGTTGCGGGAAAGGAGACCCAATGAGTGTAGGTACTATTTCCCCCAATGCTTCAACTCCTTAAATAATTCACTATCATGTTGGAGATAAATACCTTATGACTTGACAAATTTTGAGTGATAACAAAGGACTTAATCTAGTCTCCTCAATATTATAAATCATGGTAACCATCCCAACATCACCCCTTCCATTTACTTGTAACTCAATGTTGTTTATATGATTGTTGATGCATTTAAGAACATGAGCACTCCTCTCAAATCTCTCATGTGCTATAGTTGCAATTACATGTAGAAAAAGTCAATGTAGTCTTTCTCCATGTGCTACCATTTCAACATACAGGTTGGCTATCTCTACAAATTGTCAATGTCTCCAAACATCAGTGATGAACCCAATAGCTTCAACTTCTAATTGGTTATTGTCTTTAGCTTTTGATCAATTACTCATGAACTTATTTACAAGCTACCATACACAGCAATCAAAACATACTACTAATGACACTAACTTTGGCTTCACTAAACACTTGACTTACAATCATCCTCCAAGGTTTTTCACAAGTGGATGTGGACCATCATGACACTGCAAGTGAAGAATCATTGAAGCAAAATTCCAATGCCCAAATACATCCCATGGACCTCAAATAGGAAGCTCAAAGTGCATCATAAGTATATTTGAGCACATACATTAATGGCAAGCATCCATATAAGCATATAGGATCCTTGAATCGCTTGTAGACATTTCAAAGCATAAAGCTTCACTATTATATGCTTGTTATCCAAACTATATTACAACAATAAACCTTATCAAAACTAAGCTAAATGAGCTCTATCCTATCCAAATAGTATCTCAAAGCATCCTCATAACATTTTAGTATCAAGATAGCTTCCCATAAGCATTACATAAGTCATAGGGAGTCCAAAGGGTGCTATCCATCACAATATATAGCAAACTGTTTCAAAACAATGAGGCAATGGTTGAGATCTCTTGCCTAAAATAGTAAAGCAAATGAAGCTAGAAACATTGTCCACTCCTAAGAGCCAATGGCTATGGGCAACACAAGCTACATGTCAAGGACAAAGGGCTATCACAGTAGGCACAAACAATGTTGATCATGCTTGAAGGGGCTATTGTTTGTGATGGAGTTAATGTCCTTTGTTAGGACACTAAAGAGTGCTTACTCAATGACCTAGAGGTATTGGAGCAAGGCTAGACAAGCTGGGAGATGGGGGGACTCAATGCATACCTCAAATAAATGAATCCATGGCTGCTATGAAAACAAGGAATGAAGCTTCTTCATAAGCAAAAGTAAATGATCGATGACACCCCTCGAATGCCCACTTTAATAGCATTTGAAAGGTGGAGCGGAAGTGGAAGCAAAACATAAGCAAGAAGGGAGCAAGAGCTATGGAGGTTCAAGCAAGAAGAGAGACACTAGTGTGTGGCAACTCCTATAGTTACAATGTATAACCTGCCTTCCCTAATTCTATTACCACTAAAATAATAAATAATAAGTGATAGTGATGTGTGTCCACCACCTGCAATGTACAAGTTGTGGATACAGTATACAAGTAAATGTAGGCGGCTAGGTATAGGCAGTATTTGACCCCCAACATATTAGACTCTCAATCTTATTTAGGATATGCAAACTAGCATTTGCTTAGGTTATGCCTAAATTAGATGTATCCCTAAATCAAAGCATACATGGTGGTCCACACACCTTTATTTGTATTTGTAATTGAAACTTAATAATATTTGTTTCAATACCAAAGAGTTGATCGATAGCCTTTTTTATATGCATTTTCAAAAAAAAGAGAACTTGGTTCTTACTCAACCACTCTTCTATCTTAATCTTACCATATTTCTATCTAACTCTCTCATGTCATCACATTTTGACATTTAGTATGCTAAATAAACTATAGTGGCATTTATGCCATTCTTAGGCATATTCTACATAAGGCTTAGTCATTGCCTCTCTCCCTTTGTGCATGGCTATTTCTATCTAACTCTCTCGTGTCATTGCACTTTGACATGTGATATGCTAAATAAGATACAATGGCATTTATGCCATTCTTAGGAAAATTATTCGTAAGGCTTAAACTACTTATGTTGTGAAAAGAGGAGGGATCCTTTAGTTAAATCATCATTTATTATGTGTGACTAGCATTTTAGTAGGCTTAAGAAGTCCTAAGCTAAAAGGAAGAGGGAGCTACTATGGATATTGATGATTTATCGCAAGCATGTACCACAAATGATATTTACTACAAGAGACTTAGGTAATCGTGATTTTGCAAATGAGGTAACAATCCAAATGACATATGGCAATTTAGAACACTAGCTATAAGAATTCTTTTTCAATACCATGTACACGTGGGTGAGCTCCTCTCTCTCTCTCTCTCTCTCTCTCTCTCTCTCTCTCTCTCTCTCTCTCTCTCTCTCTCTCTCTCTCTCTCTCTCTCTCTCTCTCTCTCTCTCTCTCTCTCTCTCTCTCTCTCTCTCTCTCTCTCTCTCTCTCATATACATACATACATACATGTGTGTGTGTGTGTGTGTGTGTGTGTGTGTGTGTGTGTGTGTGTGTGTGTGTGTGTGTGTGTGTGTGTGTGTGTGTGTGTGTGTGTGTGTGTGTGTGTGTGTGTGTGTGTGTGTGTGTGTGTGTGTGTGTGTGTGTGTGTGTGTGTGTGTGTGTGTGTGTGTGTGTGTGTGTGTGTGTGTGTGTGTGTGTGTGTGTGTGTGTGTGTGTGTGTGTGTGTGTGTGTGTGTGTGTGTGTGTGTGTGTGTGTGTGTGTGTGTGTGTGTGTGTGTGTGTGTGTGTGTGTGTGTGTGTGTGTGTGAGATCAAAAAGCTCATCAAATACATTTAACTAGATTGTGACTTTCCATTTCGAAGATAAGTAAAGACAATATAAATTGCATTATAATTGTTGCAAAGTATCATTTCAATGATGGTGTAAGGAATAAGGATTGGAATGAAATGCATGTTGATAGATGTGAACCAACATCCACAATAAGATAATACAGAGGAATTATGTGGCAAGATAAAGATGGTTGCAAACTGATACATTTACAATTTACAAACATAGTACAATTCACATGGTGAAGAGGTGATCCTAGTACCTACAAGCCAACTAAAAACACTAGTTAGTAAGGACCAAAGAGTATTGATGGGTTGCAGGTATCAAGAGACCACCTCAATTGTCATCCCTTTTACACCATGTGAATTGTACCTGATTAGCAAATTTTGAAGCCATGGAACTTGCCAAAAAATATCAATTGGCTTTTATCTCTGAGTGTGGAGCTTGTTTTGATCAAAAAATGTTGTATAGAGGTGAGACCAAAATTGCCATTTTATAAGGAGATTGCCTAGCAATGTACCCTACAGTGGTGAGATAGAATTTACTACAACTTGAGGTATATGTACAATTTTAAACCATTATTATATTAAGAGGTAATAGTGTGTGTGTGTGTGTGTGTGTGTGTGTGTGTGTGTGTGTGTGTGTGTGTGTGTGTGTGTGTGTGTGTGTGTGTGTGTGTGTGTGTGTGTGTGTGTGTGTGTGTGTGTGTGTGTGTGTGCGCGCGCGCGCGCGCGTGTGCGTGTGCGTGTGCGTGTGTGTGTGCGTGTGCGTGTGCGTGTGCGTGTGCGTGTGCGTGTGCGTGTGCGTGTGCGTGTGCGTGTGCGTGTGAATCACATAAAGTCTAAAGTGTTTAGCATGTATTGTGTGTTAAGGGTAAGGTTCTTAGTATGTATAGTCTATTATCATTTTATATTTATAAAAGCATTAAGTGGAAAAAATGTATAAATGGCCTTACCTTGTAAGGTCTATAGCCTTAAGGATGTAAATTCAATCAAAAACTTTTGACACACCCACCGTGAGAGAGATTTGCTAAGCAGGAGATGGAGAGAGTGGAGTTGATATGGTAGTGATATTGTCCATCAACATTGAAAATCATTGGAAGCATTAAGTGGTGGATAATTGGACTTACCTCTTGTAACATGTGAAGCCTTTGGGTCAACTTCTTTTGACAGCAATTGTGAGAGAGATTTGCTACTCAACGAATGGAGAGAATTGAGTCGATCGGGAGGAGGGTTGGGAATTCCAAATGAATAGGAGAAGAGAACGACTGCTATTGAGTATGCCCAATAACCTTTAAATTTTGTAGAGGAGTGGTGGATTGATGTTTATTCAGTGCAATCATAAGAGTTTTTGGAGCATTCGCAAATGAAAAAACCAAACAGCTGCACCATCAAAGAATCCACAAAAATGAGTCTCTTTCCTACCACAACCAATTGTTAGTGATATGTCGAGTATCAATTCACCTTTCTCTTTTTCATATTGTGGTAATCATTGTTTTGCATTGATTTGTGAGGTATAAGTAATAACCTTTAAGGAAACATTAAAATCAAAAGCTCAATGATAGTAAGGATGATAGGTTCTCTTATGGCGAAGGATGAAAACATGAAATGTTTTTAGTTATTTTAAAAGGGTGATAGTACATGTAATGCATATTGCCAAAGTAGGAATAAAGAGTTATTTGAGCTACTCATGCTTAGACTTAAACATGAGTTTGGAAGTAGAGACCATCTCTAGCATGCAAGCACTTTTATATTCAAGAGCATTTCACCTCCACAAAAATGAAACAATTGCTAGCTCCATCAAACCTTATGTACTACTTGCAAGTATGTAGAAGCTACTTGGAACTAGGGTAAGATTAAGTTGATCAACCAATTATAAGTATAAACATGTCTCTTCAATACATATCTAAAATTCTTATGAAATAGATATTAGTTTTTAAATTCTCTCTAAAGCTAGGTGTAGTTTGGATTCTCATTGCATAATGGAGTATTTGGATCTCTCTAATCAATGAAATCAAAAGAAGTAGCTTAGAATATGAAAGTGTTACCAAAGCTATAGAACTTGAAGACATGCTTGTCAAAGCCACATTTCTTCTATTCTATGCAATGGTTGAATTAGCACATAATGGCTAATATGTTCTCCTTCCATGATTGGTTCAAATCGATGTAGCAATTCTAGTGATTTTTTTTTGAAGATTATGTTGGGTTTCTGGTATGTTCAAGGAACCTAGAAGCTATTTGAACTCAACTATGTGATGATATCTATATGTTCTTCTCCCATGATTGGTTTAGGCACAAGTCTATGTAGCTATTATAGTGATTTCCTTGAGAATTGGGGTTGTGGGTTGTTTAATCCAATGATAATAACTAGCTAGTTTGAAAGATCCCTTGATCTACCTTTTTCAATAGTTAGTATAGGAAGAACCTTCAATTCATATTTTTCAAGGGTCACAAGAATGCTACATATGCTAGTATAATATGTTCTATCTTTTGTTGTCTTTTGAGCTAAAAATGTGTGCCTAGATATCTCATGTGAGATCTTTTAGATGTTTTTTATTGATTTTTGTAATGTAACGTGATGTGTGGGATGGTTAGATATCTTTTTCACTCATATTGGAATCACAATTTGTTTTAGAGATTGATTTTATATACTATTTTACCATTGTGGACTATCATGCCAAGATCCATGTCTCATGGTACACATGGGTGCATAGTAAGAATATGCTTACCAAGGGATCTTCTCTCTTTAGTAAATCTATATGTTTATGCTCATAAAGGAAGATGTGTTTTCAACCCCCTATTTTTATATAAGTGCATTTGTACCTTAATGTGCTTGAGTATATGTGAACAACAATAGTTGAGAACAATCTTTACTTACCTAACCATTTTATAGGAAGCCTTAATTATTTAATCATTAATTCCCATTTTGTGATTTACCTCTCACCAATATAATTATGGATTGGAAGTTATAGCAATAGGGGCTCATGCAAACTAGGAAGTTCCTAAGTGGAATGGGTGATGAATTTCTTAGTAGGGTCATGTATAATCAAAAACCAAGGCATAGGACTTACAAGATTTTCTAGTGATCTAAAGATGGGAAGAAAGAGTTGAAAACTCTTCTATCATAAATAGAAGGGTGTTGGAAAATTTGTTAGGACTTATATTTTCAATCCAAAACACTTAAGGACCTCGTAACTATCCAATGTCATATGTGAAGTAGGCAACATATACCTCATCTATTAATTAAGATGAAGGAGCACAAAAAATAACATTGTCTTAAAGTGAAGAATAGCATTGTGTGTATTCCAAGTTGCTGAAGATAATATATATTTTTACCCATATGAGTTTGCATAACGTTTACAAGCCTGTTACTTGATCCCAAGTGAGAGTCGCAACAAAATATAATATATTTAAGTACTGGGTGAATCTTAAACAAGTCTGTGTTTTTATGTAAATTTGAAAAATGGACTAAAAGTAGAATATTTTAGCTTACATATAGTCTCTATCTAATATGCCATAATAGTACAAACTTCATGAGTTATGGGTCATAAAACACTAACTCCATCTAGGGGATATGATAACATATCGTACATGGGGCAGGAGACAAGGAGGGCTCTCATACCTACTTTGCCTTATTGTAGACTCTATTACTATATTACTAATGAGCCTTAATTAAAATTAACCATCAATCAAACTACTAGATATTTAACTTATGTTTGCAATGACCATACTAAGTAGTGAGGCATTGGATCCAAGTAGATATATATATACATGTAGGCAAGATCCATCTCCTTGTGGATTTTTTGTCTGAATTTGCAATCATAATGATAGAATGGCAATTATATACTAGAAAAGTAAAGTAATATAGAGAGACAAGCATTAGAGTACCCACCTAAACCTGCATATTGAGGGAGGCCTAGGGGTAGGTAGGTGTAACATAGAGGGACCTACCTATTGGCTAGGTCCCTTTTATGCACACCCTAAAGGAGTGTTCTTAGCTTGAAGATGTCAAACATAAGCTATCTTTTTTTAAGTAAATATCTAACCAAACTCTACTATTGTAAAATTGCTTGATTGTTGTCTTAATAGATGAAGATGCTTCCCGAACTAAGTTTGTTGAGTATCGTCAAGAGTGAATTTATAATAAAATAATATTGTGTACCCAATTCAAAGGTTGATTACCCCCTCTATGAATGAACCTAATTGGTTCAAAAGGGAGACCATTTCTTTTGCCAAAACTTCTCAACAAATGCTCATCTTTAGAGACAATTGTTTCCAATTTGAGGAATGTAGTATAGATAGAAATGTGGTGGAAGTCATTGAACATATAAAACTTATTGTCATAGTAGTCAAGATCAATGAGATCTTTAGGATAAATATAAAAGATAGATTCATTGTCTTCAATTCTGGTATTAAAAAATATCAAAGTGTTTGGAACATTGATGAGTAGAAGATAGATTCATTGTCTTTGATTGTGGTTTTGAGAAATATCAAAGGGTTTAGAACATTGATGAGTAGAATATCATCATAAATGCGATAATAATGTTGAAACCATTTTAAAACGTCCCATCTTTATTTGCAACAAGGTCTTTGAGAGAATGTATATTTAAAGTAGAATAAATATAGATCACACCATAGAGGTGAACAAGAGAAGCCCATACGTATACCCAGGAGTTGCCTACTAATTTTTTCATTTAACTAAATATACATATGGTTGGTAAGCCAATTATTGATTAAAATGACTTCTTGGAGGTTGAAAGAGAGTGATTTTATATTATTGCCCTAAGAATCACAAGTAGAATCAGTAGGGAAACTTCAAAATGAAATATAAGAGGCCTTAGCAAAATGGAATGCCTAGGAGGTTAATGCTATTAGGGTGTTCTTTAAACCTTTTGGTCCCTCATGAGGGATTGATTCATAACATTTCTTGATGTCCAAGGAGCATGCACTAAAGACATTCTTTGGAAGATTTATAATACATTCAATAGTTGAGTCAATGGTCCAAAATGATTGGATTCAAAGGCATGTAATCAAGAAGATTTTTTTTATTGAAGTTTCCACTCATGGCTTGAAGCTCTACTTTGCAAGTACTTAGTAGTGCAACACCACAAGTGATGTAATTTTCAAGTAAAGGTAGGATTAGGCATTTGTAAGCCATCTAAATTTTGCTTCATGCAATTTGAAGTTGGCCATAAGAGAGGGAAGTGTCATGGAAGAGGGTGTGAACTCAAGATTTAGAAGGAACATTAGTTCATGTAGCAAATATGGAATGTCTTCTAGAAGAAAGAACATAGAGGCAAAATCAAAACCAGTAATTTTTTGTTTGGCTAGTTGGAGAAGAAGCTTTTACATATAAAGGAAGGGTTGTTTGGAGCCTTATCCAAACCCATAATGAAGAAGTGAGAAGTGTATCAAAACAAAGGGTTTCCTCCTATATTTAATGAATTCGCCCATTGATCAAAAGCTTAAGTTTGTTATAGATGAATTGGGAAAGGTTGTGAATTCGCAAGTTACATATTTCGCAAAAGGATGAGAAAGAGTCTAGTAGAGCATGCATTGCTTTTTGAACATTTGGAGGTTGTGATGGGATGTGATTAAGTCCTAACTTGAGTAATCTTCAAAGAGAAGGATTCTTGATGATATTGAGGTCAGCTATTACCGCATGTTGATATTCTTGAAAGAAAATTTTAGAATCATAGAGGTGGCAAAAATATGAAGAATTGTTTTTATACAAGAAGCATAAAGACTGCTTAAGAGAGGGGAGGAAATTCCATCCAAAAGTGATAGATGAACAAATCTAGTGAGGAAGAGTAATGGTCGTTGTGTGTGTGTGTGTGTGTGTGTGTGTGTGTGTGTGTGTGTGTGTGTGTGTGTGTGTGTGTGTGTGTGTGTGTGTGTGTGTGTGTGTGTGTGTGTGTGTGTGTGTGTGTGTGTGTGTGTGTGTGTGTGTGTGTGTGTGTGTGTGTGTGTGTGTGTGTGTGTGTGTGTGTGTGTGTGTGTGTGTGTGTGTGTGTGTGTGTGTGTGTGTGTGTGTGTGTGTGTGTGTGTGTGTGTGTGTGTGTGTGTGTGTGTGTGTGTGTGTGTGTGTGTGTGTGTGTGTGTGTGTGTGCGCGCGCGCGCGCGTGTGTGTGTGCGTGTGCGCGCGTGTGTGCCTGCACGCGCGTGCGCGTGCATGTGCGCGTGTGCATGTACACATGTGTGCGTGCACGTGTGCGCACCTACATGTGCATGTGCATGTGTGTGATGTTTAGAGTAAATCTAATCAACAATACATCAAGGAGAGCCTATAAGCTTCACATAAGTGAAGTCATCACCCTTCACAATCCAAAACCATGGTCAAACCTTCTCTCTTGCTCACTTGTGCACACATCCCATGGAAGCAAGCATGAATAAAACATGAGCAAGAGAGGGAGAAGCTTGGAAGCATTTGGCACACACACGAGAATGGCCTTTTTCATACATGGACTTTCTTTCTTGGGCATTCTTCTACATTGGGTGCCCATTTCCCTAATTAGGCCCTCGAGTTGGCTCCTTGCCTTAAAACACTTACCTTGATGGACTAAAAATTGTCTTGTCTAATTTTCTATGTGATTTTTTTTTACAATTTGCATGAGAGTGAGCATGTTGGCTCTATTAAGAAAACTTTTATGACGAGTTTCATTGCAATCAATTGATCATTAACTATGAAATAGGTTGGTATTCTAAAAAAATTAATCCATTAAATCCATGTTGGCTTTCTCATTGATTCTCTTTTACCATTGTCAATGATTATATGTCCTAATGCATCCATAACATCTTCAATATTTAATTGTGGCCAACCTAAGAGATGTGGGATTTTGCAACTACTTGCCCTTTATATTTAACTACATTTTATTTCATTAAAAATTTTAATACATTATAGAGTAGCCTTTGCACATGAGATTTTTACCTAAGAGATCTACCTAATGACTAACATTTTTGAGATACAAGCCATTAAACTTCACCTTCTAAATGTTAGTATTTGTAGTTGTTAATCTAACATTAAATGTGTGAAATGTGTCCCTTTGGAAATAACAAAATCTTAAAAAGATGTAAAGGCTCCAAGCCAAGATGTCAAAAAACAATCCTATCTTTTTTAATAGAATTTTTTAATTATCTCTCTTTAAGATGGATTATCACTTTTTAGGAGAGCCTTTTTTTAGTGTAAAGTAATATGCACATAAGTGATAAGTACATTGATCCCAACCAAGTAGAGCAATGCAAACATATTGTATGACCAAATAAGCATAGTGAATGAATGGGAGACGTGAGAATAGCATCCTATCTACTACGATTTTAGCTTAATCACTAGCATTCAAGTTATCACATTAAAAAAACATTTCATTAGAGAGTGCAATCTCTAATTGAGATGTCCATGAGTATTTAGTATCTTGAACCTTGCCTTTATATATGTTTTTAAGATGATGATACAATGGCTCCACATATGCCACAAACCAACATAAATGGGGAAGAGCACATGAGTTGGCTTGTAAGTGAAGTCTTTATGAGGGACATTATGCTTGTGTGATGTAATGGGAATTAACCATGGAAATGTTATGACACAATGCACAAATGTGCAATAGGGATTGATCATACAAATGTAACATTATAATATACAAAGTTGCATCTTGTTGGAGGGCACGGAGCAAAATCAAGCTCGAGTAGGTGATATAACAAATATAGCTACTAACATCGAGTGACTCCTCCACTCTAGCATCAACATCCACACAAAGGCACAATAGTTGGGCTCATCAATGCATGAGAGGCTATGCTTTTTTTTGTGATACTTATGATCTAGAAAAAAAGTGGATGAATGACTACTCACAACAACAAAAATATGTGAAACAATGACTACTCACAACAACAACAAAAATGTGTGAGACAATGATAACTACAAAATAAGAAAGGCACAAAGCTTCCATTTTCTTTATAACTAATGTTGAATATTGACCAAATGTATTAACACTGGCACCAAGAAAGAAGTTTTCTATGTTTTGATGGGATATTCGTAAGGAAAGAAGGTTGATTGGCAGGTGTACCGACTACAAATGAACTAGGTTAGAAGGATAGTATGTTTAAAGACCACTCCAAGTGGAAAGGTGTGAATTGAACATTGTAGGGTAGTCTTTGGTGTTAGGGTAATCTTCAATTAGTTGTCTACCTAAATTGAAAAAGTGAGTAGGGCATGTGTAAGCAAATGAAAATAGAAAACTAGAGTCTTTCACAAACACAAAAACAAAGTGATAGCCATGATTTTGTATCAAAGCTTGTAATGTATACTAGTGTTCTACATGTGTGGAATACTAGGCCACTTTGTGACTCCTTCACGCTACCACGACGAAGCGACAAGTGAAGTTACTGCATGATAACTTCACTCAACAATCCATTTCTCCTATTTCTCTCTTCTCTTTTCTCTCTCTATTTCTCTCTCTCTCTCTCTCTCTCTCTCTCTCTCTCTCTCTCTCTCTCTCTCTCTCTCTCTCTCTCTCTCTCTCTCTCTCTCTCTCTCTCTCTCTCTCTCTCTCTCTCTCTCTCTCTCTCTCTCTCTCTCTCTCTCTCTCTCTCTCTCTCTCTCTCTCTCTCTCTCTCTCTCTCTCTCAAAGAAGAGATTGAGAGGAGGGACAAAATGAGGAGAAGAGATAGGAAGAGAGGAAGAAGAAGGGAGAGAAGAAACTAAGAAAGGAGAGAGAAACAAAAGAAAGCGGGGAGAGAGAGAGAGGAAGCTATGGAAGCTAAAGAAGAAGGTGAAGAGTCAGTTCTTGATTATACATGGATGCCCTAAATTGGGTCTCTTATATCTTTTACACCATGATCAATGTGACTTGGTATCTAACCCCTAGTTCTCATACGTCTCACCCCTTACCCCGAAGGTTTTTGCTCACTAACTTTTGATCAAGTGCTCTAAATGAGATATGCCACATATCAAAATAAAGCATATGATGAGCACTTTCAACCCATCTATAGAGCTCATGGCTATAATCAATGCATGTACAAGACTGTTCTAAAATAGTGTGTAGACTACATACAATATGGGATCAAAACAAGGCATATCTATCTAGTCTTCAACATGTTGGGCTTCTCCTAAGTAAGAAAACCCTTCTAGTATAGGGGCTAGGCACCATGAGGCTTCTTCTAGGGGTAGGCCTTGCCATTTCATGAGGTATTTCTTGATAGATCAAGATTGCAAGTGTTTATCTCGCTACCCAATTATTACCTTGAGGATGTATTTAATGATGCCTTCTTCATCTATGGGAGGTAGCTTTTCTACATAGTCCACTAAGGTGTCAATGAAGGCCTTCAACTAGTTGACATGAAATTAAAATGAACTTAGCCTATATTGAATCAAATTGCTAAGAAAATCAAGAAATAACATATGAATCAATTAGCCATAGCCATGCCATAGTTGAAACTTGTATTAAACTACAACACAATGAAGCCATAACTAGATTGAATCAAGAAATAATGAGAAACATGATGAAGGCTATTACAAGAAATTCACCTATTGGAATGGTAGGCATCGAGTATTCACCCTCAATGTTGGTGGGGATGGTAGAAAACCTTCAAGATCCAAGAAATTGAGAAAGTTACAAATGTCCAAAGAGATCGTTACATTAGCACTCTCTTGCCTTTTATACTCTAACCTAAAGCAACCTATAATTCCTTAACTAAGGGTATAAAATTTGTTTTGTTTACCATCCATCCCTACCCAAATTTTTTGTCTTCAAATTTTTGAAGATTGAAATGGTAAATGGATGGTAAAATGAAGAAATAAGAGGCTAATGCTGAAGTAGCCTTGTAGAATCGACATCAAGGTTCAAATAATTGAAATCTGGCATGATATCCCTAAAAAGGATATCTGTAGAAAATGGCCCACTAACTTTGGATAGAAATGTCAAATTGGCACATATAACATGTAGAAATGAAGTATACTTTTATAAGGCATCCATCCATATAATCAAAATTCAAATTTGATGTTGATAGGCTAATTATTTTCAATATAAAAATTTAATATAGCAAGTTATACGCTACTCAATGTGCTAAGTATCTTTTTGAAAAAGTCATGAAAATTGTTCCAAATATGAAACATGTTGCCATGGGCAAACCCTTCCACTTTACAAGACATTTCATGACAATATGGTTCCTTAGAACCTTCTCTTGCTTGTTGCCAAAAATCCTTCTAGGCTCATAAATGATCAACCCATCTTCATCGAGGAGAGATAGTTCTTTAAGAACTTGGATGCCAAGGCCAATATACTTCTTGAAAAACATTGTAAATACATGTGATTGAAGGCAAATCAAGTTGGTAGGCAAGATCTCCAACTTTTCTTGTGATTTGATATGGACCATAATAGCGATGAGCAAGCTTATTATGACTTCCCTCAAGAAATACATAATAGGATTCAAGTACCTTCAAGAATTCCCATTCTCATTCTTCAAAATCCACATGTTTTCTTTTATCATCTATATAAGAGTTCATAGTCTTTTGTGCCTTTCAAATATTTTCCTTGCATTGCTTCATTGAGGCTTCCATCTTTTCTAACTCTTCTTGAGCAAGAGGATTTACTTCATCGTGAAATAATACTAAAGGTACTTGGACCTTGTATCCATACAATGCTTCAAACGGTGGCATGTCTATACTCATGTGATATGTATTATTGTAACAAAACTCTGTAGGATGGATCCAATGACCCCATGCATTTTGTGTCATGGCAAAAGTATCTCAAGTAGACTTCTAACCATTTATTGACCCCCCTTTCCAACTTGTCCATTTATTTGTGGATGATAGGCTATGCTTGGAGTTGATTTGGTTCCCATGGGAGTGAAAATGATTTTCCAAAAATTTCCCATGAATTGTGTATTCCTATCACAAATAATCTTCATAGATAACCCATGAAGTCTGAAAATTCCTTCCATGAACTAATATGTCACTTGTTTAATTGAATATTGGACTTTGGTAGGTATGAAATGGGTTGATTTGGTAAGATGATCAACCACAACAAAAATACTATTCCAGTCATGCTTAGTGGTAGGTAATCCTAGAATAAAATCCATGTTTATGTTAGTCTATTTACCATGTGAAATGGATAATGGCTAAAGTAAGCCACTAGGCAACAAATTGAAATATTTATTCTGTTGACATGGTAAACACTACATTACATAATCTTTAATATTTTTCCAAAGTTCTTTAAGGTAAAAGCATTTGTGGATCTTATCAAAGGTCTTAACAAATCCAATATGCCTTGTCAAAGGAGAAAAATGCATCTCCTATAAGATATATTGCTTAAATGATATCTAAGCAGTCAAATATACTCTCTCTTTGAATTGAAGAAGTCCATTCTACCACTCAAAATTAGGAAATTTAGATTCATTGCCTTTGTGTGATTTATTCATTATACTAGCAGTGTGCTCTTCTAACAAATATTCCTCCTAAATGTCTTGGATCCAAACTTTATTAAGGGTAAAAATAGTAGAAACAATTTATGTCCACATCATAGATAATGCATCTACCACTACATTATCCTTGCCTACTATATAAGAAATCTCATAGTCATAACTGTGTAGAGTAGCCAACCACCATCTTTGCTTAGGAGAAAGATTAGGCTATAAAAGAAAATGCTTCAGCACTCTGTAATTACTCTTGACTTTGAAATCATTGCTATAAATCTAGTGATGCCACTTCTCAATGGCATGAAGTATGGCTAGCATTTCCTGCTCATAAACATGGAGCTTCCTTTCTTTATTATCCAGCCTCCTTCTTTCATAAGCAATAACACCATGATCTTGGAATCAAACAACTCCAATACCATGACCGCTAGCATCATATATATATGTAAACACCTTGGAAAAGTCTGGGCACACTAAAATAGGTACAAAGATAAGAAGACTTTTTAGCTCATTGAAGCTCTTCATAGCCATAGTATCCCAAAAGAATGCTTCTTTCTTCAATCTATCACGCTTAAAAGAAGCTGCTATATGAACATAATTCTTGATGAATCTCCTATAGAAAGAGGTAGTCCTAGATATCCTCACAGTGAAGTAGAATTTTGTGGCATGGGCCAATCCTTGATGCATTGTACCTTCTTTGGATCAAGCATGATCCCTTTCTTACCCACAATATGACCCAAATATTCTACCTCACTGGCCATAAAAGTACACTTGCTTTCTTTTTGCAAAAAACTTATGTCTTTCCAATGTAAGAAGGACTTCATAGACATGTTATAAATAATTCTATCTATTTTTGTTGTATATAAGGGTATGATATTATCAAACAATACCAATACAAATCTATATAAGAATGGTTGTAAGACCTTATTTATGAGAGTGTGGAAAGTAGCAGGTGCATTGGAAAGCCCAAATGACATAACCAACAAGTGATAGAGACCCCTTTCTATCCTAAAAGTTGTTTTGTACTCATCACCTTTCTTCATCCTGATTTGGTGGTATCCTGATCTCAAGCCAATCTTAGTAAACACCTTTGCATCCTTGAGTTCATCCAACAAATCATCAATGCAGGGAATGGGATACTTGTTCTTTATTATGTTCTTGTTAAGATCTCTATAATCTATGCATATCCTATAGGAGCCATCTTTCTTTTCAACAAGCAATACGAGAGAAGCAAAAGGTAACTGACTAGGTTGAATAAACCCCATTTCTAGCAAGTCTTTAACTTGTTTCTCCACTTATTCTCTTTCATACTTTGACCACCTATAAGGAAGTGTATTGATAGGTTTAGTGTCAAGTGCCAACTCAATAGGATGATCCACTTCTTAGTTAGGAGTTAATGATGTAGGAGGCTGAAATATGTCTTTAAATTCTTCCAAAAGTTTACATAGATATGGATTATGCTCTTTGGGTGAGGTGTGAAAATATAAGGCATAGCATTGATTTCCTTCTTCCTCATATTTTGTTGATTATTTCTACTCATTTCCTCTCTATGCTATCAGGTGTTACTTGTTGCCTATTCCAAGTAAACTCCATGAGTATATGATTGAGACCCAATGAAAATTTACCAAGCTTTTTGAACCAATCACAGCCAATAATGATGTTAATGGGACTCATATCTAGGACAATCAAGTTTGTCATAATAGTACAATATTGGGATAACTCAATAGGATTTTGTAGGTATATCTCCTTGCTCAACTCTGGAGCTCTATTTGCAACTTGTATCTTTACTGGAAAGTCCATTTCTTGAGTCAATAACTTCAACTCGTATAATAATTTGGTATTGACAAAGCTATGTGTGTTGCCTGTATCTATGAAAATATGAGCAACCTTAGAATTGATTGTGCCCTTAAGCCGAAGTCTATTCTCTCCTTTACAATCCATCCAAGAATCTTGGGATATGGAATATAACATGGGTGAATATGCAATAATCTAAGAGTTATCCATCTGTAATCCACCTAGATCAAATAAACCACCTGGATCAAATGGAAACCTATTAACTTGCTCTAAATCCTCCTACGTGTGCTAATCATCATGCTCATACATCTCATCACAAGTAGAAACTACATCTACCTATAATAGAATTTTCTCATGTACCTCATCTTCATCAAAGTTTTCTATGATCACCATGTTAAACTTCACACTATTAGCTTTACATTTCTATTAATGATTGGATGCCCAATTTCTCACCACACTTGAAACATAATCCTTTCAACTTGTCATCATTAAAAAAAGGCTTACTGCCAATATTATTAGGTGATTGTTTGGTTCCATTTTCACTTCTCTTGAAATCCCCTTTTGGTTTAGCATTATATGTAAAGTTGTTACCTTGTTTAGAAATATATATTATAGGATAAGTGGGAATCTTACTATAAATATTTGGAGTCCTATGTTTGTTTGTTATGTCAGCATGGCCATTTACTTGCAGATAGTAGGGAGTTGATTTTCTACGAATGATCAAGAAATTACAGAGAAAGTGCTCTACTACTTCATTTATGAAATGGGTTCTTAGATTGCTCACAATTTCTATTGAGCATCCAAACCTTGATATCACCTATTCACAAAGGAATTTGTCCATCATTCTTGCATCATCCATTTTGTCATATAGTTATGGTGGTAGCAACTATGATATATTAAGCTTGAGAATATAGTGTGGCAGGGTTGATAGATTTCCCATTATTTGAAAGGTTGAAAAGTGAGCGTTGTTACAATCTCCATTCTGTTCTTCTTTAGGCACCTTCGTGCACTGACATTCATCACAATGTTTACAGACCTTTCTACATCCTAGAATACAGTTGGCCACCATAGTTGAACCCTCTTTTTGTTGTTTGAATTGCTATCAAATTCCCATTGGCTAATTTGAATAGTAAATGACTCCTATTTTGGACTGAAAATAGTTCAGATCTCTTTTATATTTTTGACTATATCATTCAACATATTGTATGGTTACATATATATTTGTAGGCTTTGATGCCCTAATCTTTGTTGAAATGTTTGGATCAAGACCAAAAATGTACTTGTTCAATTTTTGTGAATCGGATATACCCTCAACATACATGGAAAAGCTTAAAAATTGTCTAGAACACTCTCTAACTATAGACCCTCTTTGCCTAAGATCATACCATTTCCTTTTTAGGTTCTCTTTTTCCATTGGAGATACGAAAACTTGAGTTATAGATAATTTAAAATATTTTCATTTTTGAAAATCTTGCCCAATTTTTCTCATGTATCTCCACCACGTGTGTGCATAACCCTCTTGGTGTAAGGCTACATAATATTTATTTGCTTCATCATTGTGTGGATAGAGGGTAAAGTACATTTCCAACTTGTTGATCCATTCTTATAAATCTATTGGTGAGGGGCTATCTTGTTTGAGCTCAGGTACGCTAATTTTCTCCTTGTATTCTTTGTCATAGTGATAATGTTGTCCATTGTTGTTGGGTAGACCAACTAACCGTTGTCTATGAGAGAAATTTTTAGGTGTTTATTGACCATGATTATTGAATGTTATCCATTTTTCTTATTCACAAAAGAATAATAACCAAGTGAATTAGTCCCATGTGACTGATGATTTTGGTTAGGCTAAACATGTGGCACCATGTCATCATCAAGGTCTTCATCATCATGCTAAAATTTGTCATTTCTCCTTGATTCCTTATGAATGTGTTGATCTTATCCATTCATTGCATTAGGAAATTGAGTATTTTTTAGATAAAACTGTTTGTAGAAAGAATCACATCCATAAATGTCAACATCTCTATCAGCATACTGAAAATTCTCTTACTGTCCATGTTCTTTGAAGAGTTAAAATTGGGTTTTCCTCTATTCCATGAATTAGAAAGGGGATGAACTATTTCTTTGACTCTTGAAGGGCCACCATGCTCATGAGTTGACTGTACAGACTGATTGGTTGCTTTAAACTTTACGTTATCATTTGGAAGTGGTACACCATTGTCATCAAAAGATTGATTACTTTGCCATTTATTGCTCAAGTTGTTGAGAATGGAAATCATTTGATTAAACTTTGTATCCAATATATAATTATGGTGTCCAAACTTCTCAAAATGGGTGATCATTGACCAAACATGTCATCTATCATATGATCCAATCGGATGATACCTTCATTCATGCTATCAATCCATTGTGAGAGTTGCTTATACTCATTTAAATTATAAGATATATTTGCTTTAGCCATAGGTTCCACATCATGATGATCTCTTGGCCAATGTGACTCATCATTTGTGTTGTTATTTCCCATAACATTTTCCCCTCATGGATGAGTTAATCTATAATTAGCCACTCAAGCACTTGCTCCTTTTTCTTGTTTCTACCCATTGGAATAGGTGCAATAGAAAAGGACTCCTTGTCACTAAATATGTGATATCTTGAGTTTCACTGTCCAATCCTTTTGATTATGAGCTATAAATGAAGCTTATTATGTGGGGGTAAGGCAAATTTACTAAAAATCCAAGTTAAAAATAGATAAGTGATAGATCTAAGTCAAAATAGTAAACCCTATCTAGCTATCCAAGAGCTGCCTAAAGTGGCCATCTGTCAGTAAAATGGCCATGTCTTTTGATCCACAACTCCAATTGCTAAACTTTTTGGCTAAGATCAAAGATTTTATTTTTATATTATATTTATATTTATTCATCCGGATTCATCCTCTTTAAAATAAGTATAAGAAATCCTTGTTAGCATCAAGAAATCTATTTTTATAATTAATTATTTGTGATTGTCCAAAATGAGATAGCAACTTGTATATACTTATAATTTAGGCCTTGTTTTGCCAAACATCACCATGAGTCTTTATCATACACCTATGGCTACTAAAAGTAATCATGTATACCATACGAATACCATCCAACCACCTGTATATGAGTTGTAAACCTATAAATCCTTGTAATTTTTTATTCTCATTATCCTGCTTTACTTTGTTTTAGTGGCGCCAATGAACCCCATTTATCCTTGAGTATTTTCCACTCTTCCCAACAAGTGGTCTTCCATGGTCCACTATCTATGGTGAGAGATAAACGATAGGCAAAACACCTAATGGACTCTAAAACTTTGAAATGTATGTAAAGTTCTTTTTAGGGTTAGATTGTGTCTCCCTATAGAGTCCTAAATAGCAAGGGAATGTCACCCCTCTTTTGTTGGGATGGCAAGCTCAACATGTGCGGACATTAATGATGGACCACCTAGCTAGATGGGTCTGCATGTCTACACTTAGCATGTCAATGGTCATTATGATCCTCACATAGCCACCACTGACTTATCACTTGTTATATTTAGTTTATTGCACCTACCTACAACTGGCATAGTTATAGCACCAGTCGATTACTATAGTCAGCTATGTACTTTTCAACTTAGAAGGCCACTTTTCTTTATGCTGTCTTGTGTACATTGTATTGTGGGTTTGTATTGTGGGTGGAAGAAGAAGAAACTAGCAAGAAAACATTTTGGCCTCTATCTCTCTTCTTGTGTTCTTGAGTGACCTTTCTCTTGTGTGTATGGTGTGTGTTTGGCATAGCAACTCAAGCAAGTCCCCCCACCACACAATCAAAGCGACACCATTGAGAGAGGCTGGTTTTGAAGGTCGAAGTGAAGGAGAAGAAGCAAGGATTCGAGCAAGTAAGCAATGGGTGAGAAGCTCTCCGATTCTTCTATACTTTCTCTTGGATAGTGCCTGTGGAGGCACTGGAACTGTGCAGAGTAAAATCTCAGATTGCTATGGGATTTGGTGTGCAAGCACATAGCACTATATATTCTATAAGCAAGCCCTTTTGGGCTTACCCCTTGTTTTTTTGGACATTTGAGGCCATTTCACACCCTATTTTTAACATGTAAGATTACGAACAACAATTTTAGGACATATTGCAATTTCGAATATGTCAACCAAAAGTGGGTGTACAATTTAAATATTTTTAATCTATGAGTTTCAAGGTGTTTTCCAAGAATTAAACATAAGTTTTATTTGCAAACATGCTACAGATTAGATGTACTATTGAGTAGTCAAAGTGAAAAAGGCTACTTGGTATATTGCTATACACTTGTTATGAAAGGTTACAAAAGAAGTACTTGCTCTTTTGTATCATTTTTGTGGTAATGGCAAAGAACAGTGGAAACTCCATCATTGAGAAGTTCAACAATAATAGTTACCTATCATGGAAGTTTCGTGTGACAAACTTCCTTATTAGAAAATGCCTTTATGAGTTCATTTCAAAAGTGAGGAAAAAAGGAGCCAAAGTTGAGTAACCCGACAAATGCAAATGAATTAAAGGCATGGAAAGAATGGAATGCAAAGGACAAAAAGGTGATGTATTGGCTATCTGCAATCATTGATAATACTATATTGGGACATATCAGGAATGCAAAAACTTCACATGGAGCTTGGACAATTTTTTAGAATATGTTTTCAGTAAATACAAAGGCACGAAAGATTCAACTCAAGCAGAAGTTGAATAGTTTGAAGAAAGGAAAAATGTTTGTCAATATGTTTTGAAGGTGAGAAGCATTGTAGATGCTTTGGCAGTGATTGATGCAATGCCCAATCATGATGATTTAGTTTCATCCACTTTGGGTGGCATTAATAATAAGAAGGCTTGAAAATCATTTATCACTTCTGTATATGTATAGAATTAATTTTTAGATTTTGATGAGTTAGTCTCTCTCATGATTACC
The DNA here is from genome assembly GCF_053477565.2 of Lygodium microphyllum. Lineage (NCBI taxonomy): Eukaryota > Viridiplantae > Streptophyta > Polypodiopsida > Schizaeales > Lygodiaceae > Lygodium > Lygodium microphyllum. The sequence continues at coordinate 104,839,199 of NC_141162.1, forward strand.
AAAGAGATCAATATGCAAGGTGACTCATCTAAAAGAAATTGTGAACATGTCTAAGCATTTTACTCAAGTTCAGGAAGTGGATGTGGTAGATCCTCTTTGAGAGGCCATGGTATGGGACATGTTGGTGATAACTAGCAAAACAGGTTAAGTTAGCAAATCGATCAAATGCAAGTTTCAAGAGGCTATGAAAACTTTAGAGGTAGGGGGAGCTCTAGAGAAAGAGGTGGATGGCCAAACAAATATTCTTGCGATTATGATATTGTTTGTCATTATTGTGGTAAAACTGGTCATATTATAGCCCATTGCTATACTAAGAAGAATGATATCCACAATAGTAAATTATAGCAAGGAAAAACTATGCATCATCTTCACAACAGAATGTATATAAAAGTGAGCACCTGTATGCAATATATGATGAATGTTGTTATAGAAAAGGGGACACATGATGATGTATGGTATGTGATTCAGGTGCATCTAATTATATGACCAGTCATCATGCTGAATGATTTGAAGAGATGCAAGATTTACAAAATCCAGATTATGTGCAGATGGGTGATGGTTCATGCCACCCAATTTCACACATTGGAAAGGTTTCCTTATCCTTGCATGATGGCCAGACAAAGAGTATGTTAGATATACTATATATGCTATTAATCACAAATAATTTAGTGTATGTTGGCCAAATGGTAGAGCAAGGGTTGTAGGTTCAATTTCATGCAAAATGTTGTTTTTTAAAAGACTTTAATGATAAGTATAGGTTGGTCACAAAAGCAAGAGTTGACCGCATGTTCACTTTAGATGCTCGAATTCCTACAATGAATGCTGCCATGTGTGATAAAGGTAAAGGAGTAGTTGTAAATATTGAAATATGGCACAAATGTATTGGACATGCAAATGCAAAAAGATTAAAATAAATATAGTTCAAAGGATTAGTTACAAGGTTGCCTGCTTTTAGAGTTGTAGAATTTCACAAAGTGTGTGAAGCATGTCAATTTGGTAAGTAGGCAAGACAATCTTTTTCACATGATAGAGATTTGAGCAAAAATATACTTAATGTTATGCATACATAGAATATATCTTCAAGGAAGCTGTGGGTATATTTCATGAAAGAAAAGAGTAATGTATTTGAGCACTTTAATACTTTCAAGTCTACTATTGAAACAAAAACAGGCTTGAAAGTTAAATGCTTGATATCATATGGAGGGGGAGAGTACCTCTCTAATGAGTTTAGTGGCTTCTTGCGGTCTCATGGGGTAAAGACATAGTTTACTTGCAGGTACACCCCACAACAAATGGGGTTGCACAAAGAAAATATAAACATATTGCAAAATTGCATGGGCATTGATGGTTGAAAAGAATATACTAAAATATTTTTGGTCTGAAGCTATTTATATTGTTGTCTGTATTATGAATAGAACTCCCACAGTTGTAGTTTATGAGATGATCCTCAAAGAATGCTTTATAGGTAAGAAGCCCAATTTTCACACTTGAAAGTGTTTGGTTATATCACATCTGTTCATGTGCCAGATGAGCTATAAAAGAAGCTTGATCCAAAGTCTAAAAAATGTATTTTTATTGACTACTCTTTAGAATAGAAAGGCTATCATTATTATAACATTATCACATGTGAGTTCAAAGTGAGTAGGGATGTTATTTTTTATGAGATGAGTAGTTGGTATGTATCTAGTGGTGATGCATTGGATGATGATGATGATGATGATGATACTTATGTGCAAAAAGAAAAGCAAGAATCACGGAACCTTAGTAGACCAAAAACATCATCCAGTACTACATCTACAATTAGCCCTTAGTCTGGGAGACTAAGAAATAGCCCCACATATTCACATGCATCTACAAGTGTTGATGCAAGTAAAGACAAAGGGAAGGAGAAAGTGTTGGATGGTAATGATGCATCTACTAGTCATCTAGGATTTGATGGAGATTCTAGTGGTTCAAAGAGTTCGGTGGATGATGAGCTTGGTATTCCTTTAGTCAGGACACTAGATGTACAAAGAGCACATGGTAGTGTAAAGGCTCCACTAAGTGATCCAGTGATATGCAAGTCTAGCAGGATTAGATACCTTGTTAAAAGATTTGGTTTTGAAGATTATGCAGCTCACCATTATGCTTATATGGTAAAGGTGGTCAAGGATATTGAGCCCACTTATTTTGAGGATGTTGTTGGTCATACTTATTAAAATGCAATAATGGATGAGGAGATGGTTGCGTTAGAAGCCAATAAGACTTGGGATTTGGTACCCTTTCCTAAGGGCAAGAAAGCTATTGGCTATAAGTGGGTTTACAAAATAAAGCATAATACAAATGGTTTTTTTTAGCAAGTATAAGGCTAGACTGATTACAAAAGGCTATGCTCAAACATATAGCATAGATTATGAAGAGGTATTCAATCTAGTTGCTAGAATACAATTGTTAGATGTGTGATTGCTTTGTCAGTAGCCAAATGTTAGAATTTATAGAAAATGGATATCAAGAATGCCTTCTTGCATGGTGAATTGCAAGAAGAGATTGTGGAGCAAGCAACAGCAAGTTATGAGGATTTAGAGCATCCCACATATGTGTGTAGGTTAAAGAAAGCGCTCTATAGGTTGAAGCAAGCACCTAGAGCATGGTTTGACAAGATTTGGAGAGTATCTTGTCAACATTGGCTTTTATGTTTTTGATGCTGACCACTCACTTTATGTGAGAAAGAGAGATGCAAGCTTGGTCATCATAGCCATCTATGTGGATAACTTAATTATTACAAGTGATAGTGATAGTGGGATTACTAAAGTTAAGGACTTTTTGAAGAATAAGTTGGAGATAAATGATTTGGGTGAGTTGAGGTACTTTCTTGGTATTGAGGTGATTAAATATAATGATGGTATATGGCTGTCCCAAAGGCAATATGACTTGGATATGTTATCTAAGTATGGCATGACAACATATAAGCCTCTTTCAGTAACATTGGAGCAAAATGTGAAGTTGAGTGCTGATGTTGGGGATGAGATAGAAGACTCTACTATACTCAGGAGGATAGTAGGGAGTCTGATTCACATGACTATCACAAGGCAAAACTCGAGTAATGTTGTTGGCCTTATCAGTCAGTTTATGCAGGCAGATACCTAGATAGCCTCACTTGGATGCACTTATATGCATATTGAAGTATGTGAAGTCCATTTTACATTATGGACTTTTTACGAGGCAATTAAGGATGTATAAGTGTTTGGATACACAAATGTAGATTGGACTGGTAGCATATTAGACAGAAGATCTACCAGCAAATTCATGTTTTCCCGTGGTAGTGCAGTAGTTACATGGAGCAGTAACAAAAAGCAACCTACAGTTGCTTTATCGAGTACAAAGGCTGAGTATAGAGGTATTTCTATATGGCAACATGTGAGGTGGTATGGCTATAAAAGTTATTGGATGATTTGGATGTACAAGCCGATGGTCCAATTGTCATTCATTGTGACAACATGAGCAATATACAGCTAGCTAGGAATCCAGTGTCCATGCTAGGATAAAACATATTGAGGTGATTGACTTAGTATATGTCAATACACAAGATTGGATAGCTAGCATTTTCACAAAGGCATTGGGTGTAGAGAAGCTTCAAAAGTTTCGAAGCTTACTTCGAGTTGCAAAGATACAGTTGAGCTTGAGGGAGAGTGTTGAGATGACAAGCTCAACATGTACGAACATTGATGATGGACCGCCTAGCTAGATGGGTCTGCATGTCTACACTTAGCATGTTAGTGGTCATTATGATCCTCACATAGCCACCATTGGCTTATCACTTATTATATTTAGTTTATTGTACCTACCTACAGCTGGCATAGTTACAGTGCTAGTCGATTAGTATAGTCAATTATGCATTGTTCGACTTAGTAGGCCACTTTTCTTTATGTTGTCTTATGTACATTATATTGTGGGTAGAAGAAAAAGAAGAAACCAGCAAGAAAAAATTTTGGCCTCCATCTCTCTTCTTGTGTTCTTGAGTGAGCTTCCTCTTGTGTGTATGGTGTGTGTTTGGCATAGCAACTCAATCAAGAACCCCCACCACACAATTCTTGATATCTTTTGTCTTGTTATCTTGTCTAACTTTGACCTTACTTCGACCTTTTTCCTTGATCAATATGAATACATAGCAATGCTTGTCTTCTAAAAACAAGAATGATATGCATGGATGAAATAAAGCTTGGGACATTCAATAATATGTAAGAATTTGAAAGCTTGATGAAATTAGAGAGGGCTAAGAAAGGTTTACCTTTAGTAATTAATGCCTTACTAAATTATGAAACTCATCTTTTATAATTTCTTGGGTATTTTAATGTATATTATCAACAAGAGATCAAAATTCAGAGATTAACCAATCACATAAGTAAGAAATCACTAAAAACTTCAAATAACAATGTACTTACATTTATGAATCATTCACAAGAAGTGTCAATGAAAGAGAGCAAGTGTCTATCCATTGGTACCATGCTCTAGGGGTTTTTTTTAGCCCATACAATGCCTTCTTCAACTTACAAACTTTTGTTCCTACAATGGGGGGCCACAAACCCTAGTGGGGCTGAGCTACATATACACCTCCTCCTTGAGGTCACCATTCAAGAATGCTGATTTGATATCCATTTGGTAAACTAGCTACTTCTTACGAGAAACCACTACAAGTACTATGCAAATAGTGGTCATTCTAGTAGTTGGAGCAAATGGTTATTGAAAATCAAATCTTTTAACATGTGAAAATTCATGTGCAACTAATCTAGCTTTGTATTTTTCTAAGCTACCACTAGTCGTGTACTTTACCTTCCAAACCCACTTGGTGCCAATAATCTTCCTCTTTTCTAGCTAATCCACTAGCTCCCAAGTGTCTTTCTTCATTATGTTGTCATACTCAGCTTGCATAGCTACTCTCCATGTGGGATCATTAAGTGTTTCTTTCAAGTTGCAGGCTCCTTTACTTCTCTCGTAATCTCAGCCACCATCAAGATCATATTGACTATGTAAGTAGAAGCCTTTATTTCCTCCTCTATTCTTAGTGACCTCCTTGATCCATCTGCATTTTCCTCAGTTGTGGTAGGCATAGGATTGTTGCAATCTTGGAGATGCTTCATTCATCATGGCAATGGCTTGTCCAATGGCATGATTGCAAGTTGGTGAAATTTTTCCTCATCATCCAAAGATAATGCTTCCTCCTACTTAAGAGTAGGGATAGGTTCATAGTGGACTACTTCTTTGCTTGATGATAAAGTGGAATAACTTCTATTCTCCTCCTCCATTGTATGTGGTTGCTCCTACACCACATCATGGCTTGCTATGATCTTCTTTGCCTCTTGGCCATACAATTTGTAAGCCTCTTGCTCATCACTATAACCCAAGAAGATACATTCTGTGCTTTTTGGATTTAACTCGTTTCTTTTATTCTTTAGAACATGTGCGTGATATTCACATCCAAAAGTTTTCAAATGTGAGATACATGGTTTTTTACTAGAATAGGCCTCATGAGGAGTTTTTCCCTCAGAGCCTTTCTCTATCTCAAATTGAGAATGTAGACTGCAGTATTAATAGCTTTTTCCCAAAACTGGTTAGGCAATCCCTTGCCCTTAAGCATGCACCTTGCCATTTCCACAACGATGTGATTTTGGCATTCAACAACACCATTCTACTGAGGTGTATGAGGCATTTTCAATTAACACTTAACCCTTTTGCTCTTGCAAAAGTCTTCAAAATCTTTTGGGTTGAACTCACCACCACCATTTGTTCTAAACTTCTTCTCACTTTGCCATGTTTCATTTTCAACAAGTTTTAGCCATTCTTTAAGCTTTTGAGCCTTATCATGAAGGAAGTACATCCACATCTTCCTACTATAGTTGTCGATTATCAACATAAAATAAGAATACATATATATATAGTAGGCATTTTACCACACAGGTCAACGTGCACCAACTCTAAAGGAGCCTTCACTCTATTCTTGCTTTTAGGTCTTTCTCTGTTGCTTGCACGTCATACAAGCTTCACATGGTTCCTTCATTTTAATTACTGCAAGTAGGTGAGCAACCATACCTTGCTTATGCATCTCCTTTAGTGCTACAAAACCAATGTGACCAAATATTTCACCCCACAGTAAACTTATACCCATGTTAGCAGTGGCTATAAACAAGTTGTTCCTCCTTTCTCCTTTACTGCAGTGGAAGCTCACGCTCAACCGCCAAGACCCATGGATCGCTTATTGTTTCAAGCATTTCAAGCGAGCTCTCATGGCTATCTCTCACCTAGCCTACGCGCCATCAATCTTCTCGAGGTGTAGTGAGCTTACCTTGATGCCGAAATGAGTTGCCTCCTCTCTCGCACACGCAGGCATCCATCCCTTTTTACATGACCGGCCATTGTGGTAAGGTCCCTTTTTCTAATTCCCTCTTCTTGCTTCATGCCCTAAGCCTATACCCATCTATTCTTTTACAAATGGCACAGAAGAGAGCCTGGCTCTCTTTTACAATAGTTTTTTGAGTTTTTTGAGGCGCCTTTCATTTAAAATTGTGCTTTTTGCCTCAGCTTAGCTTTAGAGGCTGCCTCTACGCCTTTGCTCTTTTTCCATCCTTTTTTTGTTTTTTTCTTTATTTTTCCACCATCTCGAATTGAGGTTAACATTACCCCCCTCCGAGATGGGTGCCAGTCCCATGGCACTTCTAGTTGTTTGTTCGGAAAGGGTAGGCGATTGGCAAGTTGTTGGTTTTTCTTGAGTTTGATGCATATTCTGATTTCTACCACGGCCTCCAGATTGGCCTCCTCTACCTCTGCCTCTACATCGCTATCATTCATATCTTCAAGAAGAGCTAGGCAAGGCTAGCTCTCATCATCAAGTGCTATCGATGGCATTAAGATCAAAAAAGAGGGATGGGAGGCCACGTTCTTGTGGGGTAGGGTCCTGCTTAAGTAAGAGTTTAAGAAGCATAAGGTAGTTACAGGTGGTTATGAAGGTTGGATTGGGGCAAGAGGAAAAGTCAGCGAGGAAGCAAGTCATGGAAACGTCTAGGCTTTCAAAGGTGAAGGTGAGAGCTTGTTCAAAAGAGGCACATTTAGGATTATAGATAATGGGGAAGTCATAGCGTCCATGGAGGGTAGTGTCAAAATCCACTCCTACCCTATGAGGGTACACCATAAATGTAGGGTTGTTCCTCTCATAGAGTAAGGTGTTGCAAAAGGCCATCTAGGCGAGCACGCTAATGTTGCACACTCGTCTCCTCCACATGGGCTAGCAATTATAGCCTTGTACAGAATGTGGCCCTTCAAATACCTTATTCTACCAAAATTCTGCTTCTTCGGTCCCCTAAAGAGTGGGATTCTTTTCTCTCTCTTCCAGCCATTGCTGGCCTAGTCAGCTTCCAATCGCAATCATTTCCTCCACTACTTTAAGTGGCATGACTCTCCTCAGGCTATTGGGCAGAAGGAAGCTAAAGGAGAAGGGTTTTTTGTCCCTTTTCTGTCGCTCCCAAACTATTAATTCAGCATGGAAACCTGTTGGGAGGTCATTTGGGCATGGTGGTAGGGGTGCGGATGGTTGCACGACCGGCTTGGCTCTCATTTGTTTCCTGGTTTCTTCCACTAGTTCTTTCTCCTTTCCCTGAGGGTGGCTTGTCTTTTCGCAGATGTGTCAATTGATGGCTGCTCTTGGGAATGTGGCAAGGGGGGTTGTGGGATCACCTCTTCTTTGAATCTGCCCATATCAAATTCAAGTTCAGCTTCATCCCTCTGTCGATCTACTTGTTGTGTTTCCTCTTCAAAGCCTAGTGCATCGACCTCCTGGGAGATTAGGTCGGCCATCAATAGCTTCATCCCTTTGTCGGTTTGCTTGCTATGTTTCCTCTTCAAAGTCTAGTGCATCGACCTCCTGGGGGGTTAGGCCAGCAATCAATAAGTACTTTCGTTCATCATCAAGGCTTAGCCCCATGACATCGAGTTGGGGTGCCATGTGCAGTCTTGCTTGCAGGGCCCTGTGGGCTATGCTTAGTTTCTTCTTTGCCACCTCGAGGGGCTACCCTTCCTCTGAGTGGGTGGTATCCATTAGTTTATTCAAGAAGGCTTTTTGTTGAGTGTTGAAGGCTACTTGGGCAGAATCTACTCTACTCTCTGTGAGGATTTTCTCTTTTTCCATGAGAGCCAGGCGGTGCATCAAGGTCTTCATCCTCCGTTCATTCTGTCCCACCCATTCTTCGGCTCTCTTCTTCATTTCCTCCATGCCTTCCCCCTGCCTTTGCACCAAAGCTATGAGTCTTTGCTCCTGGTCTTTCAATTCTTTGCTCATTCTCTCCTGCTCTTTTCGTTCTAAGTTTAGCTTCTCGATCATGGTCTCCATCTCCTTGTGATGTTGTTCTTCCTCTTGCTTCCTTTCCTCTTCTTTGGCAGCAAACTCCTCCATGCCTCATTCAGTCTAATCAATCATTGCGGTTAGCTCTTCATGTTGCATGATCAAGAGTTTATACTCCCTCTGCATTTTTACCAACTCCTAATTCTCATCTTCCAACCGTCGGTGCCTCCAACTTTCCTCCCTGTCATCCTTAGCCTTCAGCTCCTGTTTGAGATCAAAGATCTTTTGTTGCATCGCTATCTGTCAGGTCTTTTCAAGCTGAAAATTAGCTACCGACTCTTTTTCCGTAGCTAACTCGGCCACAGCTATTTTTCTCCTCTTTAGCTTTCTCTAGTTGAGAGAGCAATTTAGCAAGTCATAGTTAGTTAGTGAAGTCATCGTCGTGTGGATCAGAGTGGTTGAGGCCTCCACTTTTTGGCATTTTGGATCTTGTCTAGATTCGGCGTATGTGGCTGGCCTCTTTTGCCCCGTGGCCGTGGTTTCCACGCTCTTCCCTTGGGCTAATTCTTTATTGATGAAATATTACATCCAGGCCACAAAGTTTGAGACGTCGACACTAGTGAGGATGCTTGGGGTGAGGGAGGTTGCTTCAGTGGTAGGCACCAGGAGGGTCGGGATAGGATGGATGGGGCCTTTACCCTTGCCTCTAGTGACGGCTGGCAATATGATTTCCGGCACCTGAGTGCTTGAGCCTAGCCCCTCCTCCCTAGGCGGGCTCAGAGCTCCTAGGTCATCTGCCCTACTTTGTTGCTCTATAGACCGACGTGTGGCTCCAGCCATGTCTTCCTCCTCCTTCCTTCTTAGCTCCTCCTCTTCCTCAACAGCCCTTCTCTCCCTCTCTTCTTCTGCTTTCCTAGATTCTTCCTCCAATTTATCTACTTCTTATTTTTATTTCTTCTTCCTCTCTTCGGCCTCCTATTTTGACACCTTTTTGACTTTCTTGGCTTCTTCCTTCGACTTTTCTGCTTCTTGTTTCTTCTTCTTCTCCCTCTCTTCTACCTCTTTGAGGCATTCCCTTTTTGCTCTCTCTAAAACCTTGACTATTCCTTCTATTCTTTCCCTTCTTCGTCACTTTCAGTCATGTCGCTAGACAACTCTTGGTCCTGGTGAGGGGGCGATCTATCGGGTGTTTCTCCTTCTCCTTCCTCTACATCGTGTGCCTCTTTTATTGCCTCCTAGATGAGGGCAGTCAAAACACTTCCATAGCCAATGAAAGAGGCTTTGGATGAGGCTTTCTTCCTCTCAGTGCTTTTGGAGGCTGGGGACTCCCCGCCTGCTAGCTTACTCCCCAAGACTAGTGCTTTTGCTACTTGGTCTATGGTCTTGCATACATAGCCATTCCATTCAACCTCATCCATGTTGCGAGCTACCACGTTCTCCACCACAGGCACGTTGATCTGGTGCATGAGGGAATTGTAGCGCTGGCTGGAAAACAGTGAATGCACCAGTTTTGCCTGCATGCGGGCTTCAAAATCAAGGATATCCTAGATGCCGATGTTGTCGTTGGTCAGCACCTCTTCCCTCTTCATCTTAAGCATGGCATAGACGTCCCTTTTTTGCTTTTCCTCCACCTTAGGATCTAACCCCAATGCCTTCTCCACCAAGGCTGGGTTCAAGGGTACCTGTACCTATTTGGCCTTCTCCCCCCTTCCCACTGTTATAGTTCCACATTCCCGATCTGGGTTATAAGTTCTGAGGAATTCCACACACTTTATGTGGTTAGGCTCTTGTGTGAACTTCTCGAGGTACTTAGCAAGGTTACACTACTAGAGACCCTCTTGGTTGCCTCCTCCTTGGCCACTACTTCCTCAATGTTATGGATGGTTCGAAATTTTAGTTAGTTGTAGGCACGACTTGCCAAGGAGATGTTGTACTGGGTACTCTCCTCTTCCATGAAGGGGAGTCAGTGGGCACGGTCTTGTTGCGACATCTTTCGTTCCTGTCTCATGAACCATAATTCCCATTAATGCTTTTAAAATAATAATTTGCTAAAAAGAAAGATTTTATGTTTGTTGAATGAAAGCATTAAGATCCAACATAGATTCTTCCCTTCAGAAGTTTTACCTTTTATTTCAAAGCTTTTGTGACATTCCTCCTACATCACCAGTTTCTTATGTATTTGTGTGTTTGCTTGATCTTGATTGGTTTTAATTTGATTCACCTTACCCTCTCCCCTTTCAGATTGAGAAGAATCCTTCCTAAGATTGAAGGTTAGGAGGTCAAGGGCATTCAACATTCAGATATAAGGGTTACATGCACATGAGCCAAGTATAGAATTATGGGTTATACTCTAGCTGAGCCTTGAAGTCCAAATCGAAGGGTCGGGTACTTACGTATGTGATGTAAGTGAGGACATCCGTTAGGAAATCGTCGGAATCAACATAGCTAGTGATGTGTAGCTCTTCTTTGGTCAAGAGACTATCAAGATATGGGTGTCCTTTGATGTGCTCTTCCATGGGTCGGCCACAAAAGACAATTAACACTCTATATGACGTGGGTGCAACATAGGTTGGGTCATACTCCAATGTCTTGATTGTGCAGTGTTGCTCGGCATTGGTCATGATTTGACATCCTTCGAGTTCCCTTTGCAATCGCAGAGTGTACCAGTTTCATAAAAATGGGGAGTCGGTGTCAGCTAACGCTTTCAACTCCTCGACTTCTTTGTCAGTGGAAGAAGTCACACACTTATCGTAGGACATAATGAGGTGTTGTTTGATTGCTTGTTCTCTTGATATCTTAGTATGTAGCAACTTGACAGCTGAGTGGGGTGTTTTGACAAATGCGAATTTGAATGTTTCCCAGGAACAAGGCATCGTGCAAACTTGAGTTGCTAAAGGCTCTTGCACAACAGGCCTAAGTCCAAGCGGTCATAACTTAGAGCCAGCAACATGAATGTGGTATCTAAGCATCTAAGACAAGTAATAACGTAATCCCCCATGTCTTCAGCTAGGTCTGCGCGGCCAGAGTTAAGAATGATTTCCGCTCATAGGAGGGTTTAAGGCATGCAGGGGGCTGGGGTTTGATGGGGCTAGAAGGCTTGGCGGCGGATGGTGGCAATTGCCCATGAAGCGATGGTTGAGCCTCATGGATGAGCATCGGAGTAGTAGCTGCTATGGATGGATTGCTATACTCAGATTGGATTTGGCAAGTCTTATCCGCACTAGCAGGGGTTGAAGTGTGTAAAGGCATTTGTGGTTTGGGCCGATAGGCTTGCTCAAGTCTTCTGGGCTTATGGGTGGGTGAGCTTGTAGGAGGCGAGTCCTGGATGTTGAGAAACATGGATCTAGAGCTAGTTAGCTATGGTGGATGCAAATCAAACACACGATACATTATCAAAATGAGAGATTGTAACTCAAGTGAATTAGGTTCCAAGATAGATTAGCTTGGACTCATAAACACAATCTTGAGTGAATCAAATTGATAGTGCTATATCATTGAAATGAGTGTCAAGTACATGCCTTTATAGCTTTTTGGATAGTACCACTATGCCTCACTGTGCATGTGGGATTTTGGACAACTCTTCTTAGAGCTTCTAGAGCATACATCTTTATCATATCTCTCATACAAAGCCACTTATGGGCAAGCCTCTTTTGGGCACACATTCAGCCTCTATGGGCATACATCATTTTCTATTCTCAACACCCCCCCTCAAATGATGAGTCTCTACCCTTGCTGGCTTTTGCCCCCCCCCCCTCCCCCTCCCCCCTACATGTAGACATGGACCAAGAGACTAGCTCTTTGGCTCCCTAGTCAAGTTAAGGCTTGAAACTTTACATTCTTGGTAAGGGTTTTAAATCCACTCTGGGGAACAGATCCACTCAAGGAATTCTAGATCCTCTATGGAAATTTTTTGCAAAAACATTTTGTTGGTTTGCAGCAGCAGAAAAAATATTTTCTTCATTGTTTTTGTTTTGTTGCTTCATTGGCAACCTTTGATCTTCTTCATCTTTTTGGACTTCTTTATCTCCATGCTCCTTGGTTTTTGTTGCATTCCTTATCCTTTTGTCGATGTGTGGTACTTCTCTTTTTGCTTCAATCTTCTTGACACTATTGTTTTTCTTTATGATTTTACACGTGAGTACACCGATGGATACATGAGCTTTGTTTCTCACAGATGAGATGAATCTCGAAATACATGGCTTTTTGGTTTTCATTTGGCATTGACTTTCCTTTTGAGCACTTGTGCAAGCAAATCATTTCATGCGGGAAGGTCTTACCGTGAGTATACTCAGCAATGTCTAGTCCCTTACAAGGATAGGAGTTCAATAGAGACTCTAATCACAAGTAACCTCTTAGGATTTTTGATAGCTAATTATCAAGAGTATTAACAATCCGTTCTTTTAGTTCAAGCCAAGTTGAAACACATATAGTGTAAAAGCTAGTTAAATGTGAAGGCAATGTGATGATGGAGTATGAGATGAGTAGGCTGGGTTGAAGAGATAGAGTGTGAAATAGACTTGTGAATGGAGTGGATTTGGAGAAGGAGGTGTGAATGGGCTTTAAAAGCTAAGGCTTAGATTACTAAGGCCTTTATAAAAAAAATTAAAAAAAAATTAAAGGAAACGAAATGCAATAGCTTGTTGGTGCCGATTTCCATCGATGATGCATTGATTTGCCAAGAGACCCGCCAGATCTGGACTTCTTTCCCAGGCTTCTCTCTAGTTCTCGTTCTTGTTCTTTGTGGCTTTATCTTCTCTATCTCTAAGTGGGTTTTCTCTCTTGCCTGTTGGTTGCTCAGTGTCTTCAGAATATGACAGCCGCCATGGCTACTCCTTTGATTGTCATCGTCATCCTTTACTACTCTTCGTCACTGCCCTACCTTGAAGATAGGGTTTTTGCCGCTATGTGGCTACTCTAGCCAATGTCTACTTACTGCTCCACTTGTGAGGAGACACCTGTGTCTCCGCTCATGTTCTCTCTCAAGTCATCTTCTATTGCTTCATCAATGTGACTTAATTCCCCTTCCATTCTTTTGAATCCTCCTCGTTCAACCGACGCTCTATGGAGCTCCATGGTGGCTAACGGAGAGTGGAGGAAGAGATAGATCTGATAGCATTGTGTTGCTCTGGTAGCGATGTAGACAGGGGCACCAGAGCCAACACGCTGAGTATAGCTACCATTTTTTTGGTACTCCTGTTCGGCAAAACAAAGCCTGATGTATAGCACGATCAAGTTCAAAACGATTATTTCACGAGTTTTTTTTTTAAATCCTCCACTCAAAATTGAACAGGCACTGCACAACTGCTAAATCTAACACGACCTTTTACAGCAGAGGTAGCGAGCAATCCTTCCAGCAGAGAACTAAAGGCCAATAGCACCCTTTGAATCTTCCTTTCTTTTCTCTGTCTCTATCCAGTTGCTTCTTTCTTTGTGGCTATTGCTTGTTTTTTAACACAAGCTAGCCTTCAATGGTTGTAGCCTTTGTCTTTTTTCTGTTGAGATATCGAGCTCCACTCGTGATACGCCAAGGTGACCGTTGTGTATTTATGTCACCGACGTGTCAGTTGCAGATGCGGTTGGTACACCGCCCATGAATAATAGCTACATGATAGCTACCCTTATCTACTCTAGTTCGTGGCTCAGTTAGTATGCCACCTTAGTTAGTTGAGTTTGGTTTGAGACCCATATAGAGGGTTATTCTATTTCTTTGTACTTGAGTTCTTTTGGCTTACATAACTAAGAAGAGGAAAACTGTTTTCAGCCTCCACCCTTGCGTGTTTTCCCCCATTGTGCAAGCAAGAAAGCTTCAAGCGAGACTCCTTCCTTCTCTCCCACAATCTTGACATGGTATCAGAGCATTGTTCGTGGTAAGGAGCTCAAGAAAGCAAGCCAAGCTAGCGGTGTTCTGGTAAGAGGACCAGTGTTGCTTTCATTTTTCTATTTTGGGAGCAAGTCTCTGCAGGTAGCACAGCCGGAAAGTGCAAGAGTGCATTGTCTCAGGTTGAGCCACCCTTCGCGGTGATGCGAGAGGGAAATATATGCTGCGGGAGATGGCTTTAGCTCTCGGCGACCCTGTTTTTTTGATTTGAGGCCATTTCGGGGCCTGTTTTGGAGGCGGAAGTTTTCTGCACGCACTCAGGAAAAGGCTCAATTTTATGCTGTTTAGCCACTGTTCTACAGGTCGGTGAAAAGTTACTGTAGAAATTGCATCGTATGCTTGTGCGCAGAGACATTGGGAGTTTCAGAATCATCCTTGGTTCCTGTTTATGCAAAATCGTCACTAGGAAGTGACTGTGTGGTCAAATACCACTTTCGCCAGTTTTGCAGATTTGCCCTTGTGAGGGTGAAGCTGAGTTTTTGCAGTGACAGAATTTTTCGCAGTGTTCTGTAATGGCGTCTGATTCTCTTTCACAGATTGTAACTGAAAAGCTTGACAAGAACAACTTCCAAGCATGGAAGTTTAGAATGACGAATTTCCTTATGGGAAAAGGATATTGGGAATTTGTTGCAGGAAATGAAGAAGAACCAGTTCTTCCTGATGTTCCCAATCAACAGCAAATGCAGGCATTCAAAGCATGGCATGAGAGAGCCAGGAAAGTTATGTACTGGCTGTCTATCAGTATTTCAGACTCTATGATTGTGCATATTCAGGATGCAAGTACGCCAAAGGAGGCATGGGATACTCTGTCAAAAATGTATAGCACAAATACGCAAGCCAGGAAAATGCAGCTCAAGCAAGAGTTGCATAACGTGCAAAGAGAAAGTATGAGCATCAATGACTACCACATGAAGGTGAAGAAGATTGCAGATGCACTTGCTTCCATTGGGTCGCCAGTGGAAGATGATGATTTAGTTTCTGTGACCTTGAATGTTCTAGGAAAGGATTATGCACAGTTTCGGACATCCATTTCAGTTCGTGAAAGATTTCCTGATTTTGAGGAGTTGATTGCTCTTCTAATTTCTGAGGAACAGAGAAATGGTGGTGCATCTTCTTCAGGAGGAACTTCAAAAGAAGATGTCTTCTACTCAAATGCTGGAAGAGGTAGAGGCAGAGGTAGAGAAGGCCGATTTGGAGGCCGTGGTAGAAATCAGAATATGCAGCAAACTCAAGAAAACCAGTCCTATGGAGGAGGACGTGGTAACTCTAGAGACAGGGGCAGCCAAAGAGGTCGTGGTGGATGGCAAAGAGGACAAAATGCAAACAGTAATGTTGAATGCTACTACTGTGGTAAAATGGGTCATATGGCTAAAGACTGCTATAAAAAGCAGAATGACATCATGAATGGAAAACTGCAACAAGGGAATTATGCATCTTCTAGTAGACAGGGTGATGACAGAAATGAGCACTTGTTTATGGTGCAGCACATGAACAATTCTGTGACAAGTGCAGAAGAAAGCAATGATGTATGGTATGCTGACTCAGGTGCATCAAACCACATGACAGGTCATGCAGAATGGATGGAGGATGCAAGGAAAATGGAAAAACCAGGATTTGTGGAGACTGGTGATGATATTGCACATCCTATTGTGCAGATTGGAAAAATTCCCTTGTCTATGCAGGATGGGAAAAAGAAATACCTGTCCGATGTATTTCATGTCCCGAATATCACCAAGAATCTGGTTTCTGTTGGTCAAATGGTTGAACAGGGCTTGCAGGTCAGATTTAATCCTCATGGATGCTTTGTTGAGGATATGAAAAATAAAGGTCGCTTGATAGCAAAAGGAAAGAAGAAGGGCAGAATGTTTACGTTGGATGCAGACATGTCCAAATTGAGTGCAGCAATGTTTGCACATGGGACCGGTGTAGTTGCAGATATTGATATCTGGCATAAACGCATTGGTCATGTTAATGTACAGCGACTTAAATCAATGCAGGCCCAAAATATTGTTGCAGGTTTGCCGAAATTCAAGGTTGCAGAAATGCATAAGGTATGTGAAGCCTGTCAGTTTGGAAAACAGGCAAGGAAACCATTTCCTAGGCATGTTCAAGAGAGTAAGAAGCCATTGGAATTAATCCACTCTGATGTGTGGACAACTAAAGCTGCATCTCTTGGAGGCTGTCATTATTTTGTCAGTTTTATTGATGACTATAGCAGAAAAGTTTGGGTGTATTTTATGAAAAAGAAAAGTGAAGTTTTTGGGCATTTCAAAACTCTTAAAGCTATGGTTGAAAAAGAAACAGGCTTGCAGATAAAATGCCTAAGGTCAGATGGAGGGGGAGAGTATCTCTCAAATGAGTTTGCAAGGTTCTTGCAGGAGCATGGCATAAAGCAGCAATATTCATGCAGTCATACCCCACAACAAAATGGAATTGCAGAAAGAAAAAACAGGCATATTGGAGAGGTATCTCGTGCCATGCTCAATGAAAAAGACTTGCCAGATTTTTATTGGGCTGAAGCAGTTGCTACAGCAGTCTACATAATGAACAGGACTCCCACTGCAGCAATACATGGAATGACTCCAGAGGAGAGGCATACTGGTAGGAAACCAGATATTTCTCATTTGAAAATTTTTTGTTGCATTGCCTATGTACATGTGCCAGATGAGTTGAGATCCAAGTTGGATCCAAAAGCTGAGAAGTGCATCTTTATTGGTTACTCTCTGCAGCAAAAAGGGTATAGATGTTATAACCCTTCTACTCGTAAGTTTACAGTGAGCAGAGATGTTGTTTTTGATGAGATGAGTAGCTGGTATAAACCAGTAAATGTGATTGATGATGTAGATGCACAAAATGGTAATGCTGCACAGAATTCACAGCAGCAGTCACAAAATATTAGTGGACCTGGAGCGTCCTCTAACAGTGGTTCACATTCTTCGCCATGGACAGGCAGATTGAGATCAGGAGAATCTTCTCAAAGTAATGCAGATAGTGGTATGCAGGTATCACGAAAAGGAAAAGAGAAGGTTGATCAGCCCATGTATGATGTGAATGCAGGTCACTCTTATGTGGATGGTGAATCCAGTGGCTCAGAACAGAGCATTGATGATGAGTTGGGTATTCCTTCTATTGTTACACCTGGAGTAAGGAAGACCAGGGATGTTTTGAGAGCACCTGGGAGTGAACCTACTTTGCGCAGGTCTACGAGAGCTAGGTATCCTATGGATAGGCTGAAATATGATGGATTTACAGCCATTCACTATGCATATATGGTCAAAGTGATACAAGAACCAGAACCCACTTCTTTTGAGGAAGCCATGGGAAAAGAAAAATGGGAGAAAGCCATGGATGAAGAAATGGATGCCTTGGAAGCAAATGCTACATGGGAGTTAGTACCTTTGCCTAAAGGTAAGAATGCAATTGGTTGTAAGTGGGTTTATAAGGTGAAGCACAATGCAGATGGTTCTGTGAACAGATACAAGGCAAGATTAGTAGTCAAGGGGTATGCACAAACATATGGCATTGACTATGAAGAAACATTCAGTCCAGTTGCAAGGATGGCAACTGTAAGAGCAGTCATTGCTATGGCTGCATCAAAGGGATGGTCTTTACATCAGATGGATGTAAAGAATGCCTTCTTGCATGATGATTTGCAAGAAGAGGTCTATATGGAGCAGCCACCAGGTTACGTGCATGTTGTTCATCCTGAGTTTGTTTGCAGGTTGAAGAAAGCCTTGTATGGCTTGAAGCAAGCACCTAGAGCATGGTCTGACAAGATAGGACAGTATCTTGTCACTATTGGCTTTCAGATTTCCAAGGCAGATTTCTCACTTTATGTGAGAAAAATAGAGAAATGTATTATGCTACTTGTCATTTATGTTGATGATTTGATTATGACAGGTGACAGTGATGAAGATATCCTTCATGTGAAAATGCTATTGAAGCAGAAGTTTGAGATGAAGGATTTGGGAGAGCTGCGTTATTTCTTGGGCATTGAGGTGATTAGATCACCAAGTGGGATACAGCTCTTACAAAGGCGGTATGGATTGGACATGCTGTCCAAATATGGGATGACAGGCTGTAAGCCTATTTCAGTTCCTTTGGAGCAGAATGTGAAGCTGAGCACAGATGCAGGTGAGCTTCTAGAAGACCCTACTACGTACAGACGCATAGTAGGAAGTTTGATTTATATGACTATTACCAGGCCAGATTTGAGCTATGCTGTTGGATTGGTAAGTCAGTTTATGCAGGCTCAGAGGAAACCACATTTGGATGCGGCTAGATGCATACTCAGGTATGTGAAGTCCACATTGCAGTATGGACTATTTTATGAGACTGGGGTTCAGATACAGTTGCATGGATACACTGATGCTGATTGGGCTGGTAGTATTTCTGATAGACGATCTACCAGTGGATATGTGTTCTCTTTTGGGAGTGCTGCAGTCACTTGGAGCAGCAAGAAACAGCCTACAGTTGCCTTATCGAGCACAGAGGCTGAGTACAAGGGTGCAGCAATGGCTGCATGTGAGGTAGCTTGGTTGCATAAGCTACTTTATGATATGCATCAGTCTACAGATGGGCCAGTTGTCATTTATTGTGACAACATGAGCAGTATACACTTGGCAAATAACCCAGTCTATCATGCTAGAACAAAGCACATTGAGGTGCATTATCACTATGTGCGAGAGAGGGTTTTACTAGGTCTTATTGATCTAGTTTATGTCAGCACAGAGGATCAGGTAGCTGACATATTCACGAAGGCATTGGGCGCAGAGAAGCTGCGCAAGTTCAGAGACCTGCTTGGTGTGCAGGAATTGGGATTGAGCTCGAGGGGGAGTGTTGAGATATCGAGCTCCACTCGTGATACGCCAGGGTGACCGTTGTGTATTTATGTCACCGACGTGTCAGTTGCAGACGCGGTTGGTACACCGCCCATGAATAATAGCTACATGATAGCTATCCTTATCTACTCTAGTTCGTGGCTCAGTTAGTATGCCACCTTAGTTAGTTGAGTTTGGTTTGAGACCCATATAGAGGGTTCTTCTATTTCTTTGTACTTGAGTTCTTTTGGCTTACACAACTAAGAAGAGGAAAACTGTTTTCAGCCTCCACCCTTGTGTGTCTTCCCCCATTGTGCAAGCAAGAAAGCTTCAAGCGAGACTCCTTCCTTCTCTCCCACAATCTTGACATTTTCTCCCAAATGACAACTTGAGGATATGGAAATGATAATGGACCTCAATGCCTCCAATGTGAAATAGATCTTCTTGAACAACACTGCAACACTTTCTTAAGCTTCTTCACCTCCTACACAGCAATGGATCTTGAATGGCTTGTATAGGGAGAACAAAATGAGAAGGAAATGTTGAAAGACTATTCTCACTAACTACCTAGCTCAGCCATGGCTCTAATACCATGTTGAGAAACATGGATCTAGAGCTAGTTAGCTATGGTGGATGCAAATCAAACACATGATACATTATCAAAATGAGAGATTGTAACTCAAGTGAATTAGGTTCCAAGATAGATTAGCTTGGACTCATAAACACAATCTTGAGTGAATCAAATTGATAGTGCTATATCATTGAAATGAGTGTCAAGTACATGCCTTTATAGCTTTTTGGATAGTACCACTGTACCTCACTGTGCATATGGGATTTTGGACAACTCTTCTTAGAGCTTCTAGAGCATACATCTTTATCATATCTCTCATACAAAGCCACTTATGGGCAAGCCTCTTTTGGGCACACATTCAGCCTCTATGGGCATACATCATTTGCTATTCTCAACACTGGAAGCACTGCGGCTTTTGGTTTTGAGGTTCTATGGGGCTCAGGGTGATCGAGCTTGAGGGTGGTGTGTGAGTAGTGCCTTGGGCCATTTGGGCCATAGGGATCCATATCCATGCATTTCCATCATAGTAGCCTTACGTGTGCAAGAGGACTTTAGGAACCCATCTTGGCTTGATCGTGCTTCGATTTCTGTAACATCTTCTCAGCCTCCTAGGTTTAGATTTTCTTGTGTTACAAGGACGTGAGCGTCTACTCCTAGGCGGTGGTTGCGGTTGTTTAGGCCTCCATTGAAACTTAGGTTGTTGGGCCTTAGCTTTTGCTGCTGTGAGCGACGGCTCGTGAGATTCAGTTGATGGTGGCTGAGCGCAACCCCCCTCCATAGACTTGCTTGCAAACATTTCTACCGATGGCCTTGTGGACTTTGATGAGGTCGCGCATCCCTTGCTGAAGGCTATAACAATGCGGACATTGCCTATGGCAAGGTGGATGCACTGTGACTCATAATCGACATTGCAGTGAGTTTGCCTCTTGAAGGTTTTTCCTAGTAGTGACTCCTACCTACGTCTTTAGTATTTGGCAACACATAAAAGATCATTGATACAACAGCGGCCCTACACTTGTCGAGAAGTGCATGTGAGTGACCCCCATATGGGCTTAATTTGGCATTAGTGGGCTGTAGTAGTGGTTTACCAAGTTGGGTCCAATGATCATGAGTTAAGACATTTAAGTCTGCTCCCTTGTCGATCAAGGCATTGAAAGCGCATGTTTGCTTGGCAGTGATCATGATGTGGAGGTATGTGGGTTCTACAGCTTCCTCATCCTCATCATCAACTTTCATGATTGTGGCGACTTGTACCTTGACAAGGGGTTCTAACATTGGTGGCTCATGTAGTGGATGTGTGGGAGGGTAGTACTTCTTAAATGCGACTGCCATTGAAGAAGCCTATGCCCTAGCTGTCTAGAGTCTCGAGCTGCCAGTTCGGCTGATTGCATGAACTTTGAAAGGCCCAAGACCTCTAAACTTCATTTTCTGCTTGTGTCCTTTAACTGAGTACAAGAGCACTAAGTCGCCCTATTCAAAGTCAAATTGCTTGACATTCTTGTTAAACCAACTCTTGCATCATGCTTTCTTGCATATGAGCGCATGAGTAGCTAGAAGGCGAGTTTTCACGAGAGGCATACAAGTTCAACTAGTTGTTGCGTCCATGCCTCCTTCTAGAGCGTGAGTAGCTAGAAGGCGAGTTTACGTGTCCATGCCTCGTTCCCTTCCCATCATTCTTGAAGCGCTATTCTCAGTCTAGGAACGAAAAACTCTACTGGTAGAATTCCCTCAATCCCATAGGTCAACCTAAAGGGAGTTTGGCTGATAGTCATTTTATAAGTTATCCTAGTCGCTGCGCAAAGCAAAGACTACTTTGGTCAGAACATTTACAAGGATCGTATTTGTGGATTCTGCCTACCCGTTTTCCTGAGGGTAGTATGGAGAGGATTTACAGTGGATAATTAGAAAGGTGGATACAAGATGCGCTATCACTTCATTGATGAAGTGCATGCCCTAATCACTCACTAGTTCGATGGGGCAGCCGAGAACCGTGAGATCACCTACTCCCATAAGAACTTGGCAGTTGTTCTAGAGTCATTCTTTCACGTTGCTCTCACTTCTGCCCATTTTGTTAGGTAGTTTGTGGCCACAATGATATATTTGGCCTACGAATACTGTGCCATAGGACTAATGGGTCCTATGAAGTCGATCCCCCATTTTTCGAAGGGTTGTCGTGCAATGATTGGGGTCAACTCCATTTGATCCTTGCAAATCGGGACCTTTGTCCAATGACACTCATCATAATGCTTGACAAATCGTGCTGCGTTGCGAAAAAGCATGGGCCACCATAGTTGAGACTGCAACACCTTGCGGGCTATCGTGTCTCCGCTAAAGTGTCCTCCAACAATTTG
Organism: Lygodium microphyllum; assembly: GCF_053477565.2. Classification (NCBI taxonomy): domain Eukaryota; kingdom Viridiplantae; phylum Streptophyta; class Polypodiopsida; order Schizaeales; family Lygodiaceae; genus Lygodium; species Lygodium microphyllum. Next base: position 104,861,127 of record NC_141162.1, read on the forward strand.
TGGGCTGTCGTGTCTCCGCTAAAGTGCCCTCCAACAATTTCATTGTGTGCCTCTACAAGCACATCATGCATCTCATGCTCGCATACCCGTCTACACAATGTGTGCCTTTGCGGCACACCATGCATCTCATGCTTGCATACCCATCTACACAATAACCTGTCTTGCCCTAGCCTATATAGTTGTCCTGCTATCAACTGATAGGGTTGGATTTTGAGGATAAGTTGCCTAAGTCAGGCTTTTATTATCGCTCACTTAGGCAGTCCGTGCTTCAACACTTGGATAATGTCATCACCACAATATGGGGTTAGATCAGCCTTGAATAAATCTCTCTCGCTGGAAAGGTTAACAGATGGGCGTCTGCAATGCCTTGTCTAGTGGCCTCTCCCGTGGGGATGCGTGACATGTGGTCAGCCACGTAGTGCTATTTTCCCTTCCCTACAACCACAGAGAAGTCAAATTCTAAAAGTAGAAGGAGCCATTGAGCTATGTGTCTTGTAGCACAAGGTTTGTTTACTAGATATAGGAAGGCTCGATGGTCCACAAAGAAAGTAAAAGGCGTAGCCAACAAATAATGCCAAAACTTCTTTACAGCAAATACCATGGATAAACCCTTTCTCTCAGTCTCGTCGAGTAGTTCATTTCAGTCTCAGTGAGTTGTCTACTAGAAAAGCTCACTGGATAGTCGAGGTTGTGTTCGTCAGGTTGGCACAACATTGCCCCCACGGTGAATTTCAAAGCATCAATATGCACGTGTAAGGTAATGGTCCAATCTTGGGCTCTCAAAATCGGTGCAGTAGTCAGAGCCTTTTTCAATTCCTCATATGCTCATTGGCATGCTTCAGTCCAGGCGATCAATGCATAGTTCAGCACAAACCATTCATAGTATCCCGTATGGCCTAAGAAGCATTGAAATCCCTTATAGTTGATTGAGGGCAGAAGATCAACAATAACCTTGACTTTCAAGAAGTCAGTGGCAATGCCATACTTCGACACCACATGCCCTAGGATGCATCCATGTTTCACCTAGAACTACCACTTTAAGGGGTTCAGGGAGAGACGATATAGACGACACCGCTCAAAGACTGCTCGAGTTTGTCTAAGTGTTCTCTCTAGGTCGAGTGAACACACAATTTATCCACAAAGACTTCCAATTCTGTGCGAAGCATGTCTTTAAATATGGTGCACATGAGGTGTTGAAAGGTGGCTAGGGCATTAGTCAACCCGAAGGGCATGACTATATAAGCAAAGATGCCCCACTCAGTGGCAAAGGCAATCTTATGCCTATCGGTAGGATGCACTTGCACCTGATTGTATCCAAAGAAGCCGTCCAAAAAGTTGTAGGCCTCTTTGCCCGCCACTCTTTTGAGTATGTGCTCGGTGTACGGCAATGGGTAGGTGTCTCTCTTAGTGCCAGCGTTCACCTTCTTGTAATTGATGCACACTCTAATCTTTCCATTTTTTTCATCTATATGACTATGGGGGACACCCAATCTGCGTGCTCAATTTCGTAAATGAATCCTACTCTCATCAACTTATCAATCTCCTCTTTGACTACATGAGCATGTTTTGGATTCATCGAGTACAATCGCCGCTTAACCAGCATTGTGTATGGCGTCGTGGGTATGTTATGAGTTACTACACTTGGATCTACCCCCTTAAGCTCTTCTAAATACCAAGTGAACACGTCTATATACTCTTGCAAGAGAGCAATAAGACTCGTCTCCTCTTCCTCGGTCAAATCATCGGCAATAAAGACCAGTCAGGGTATCTCCCCTTCCTGTGCTAGGTTCACCTCCTTAACCTTGGTTGGTCCCTCGATGGGTTCACTCGTTTGCCCTTGGAGTTTGACACCCATCAGGATTACTACCCTATCACCCTTCTTGCATTTCGTAAATCTCTTTGGGAGATATTGCGGCTTTCTTTACTCTTCCATTTGCATGTCCCTAGGCTGTTTTGCCCTTTCTTCCTTCAACCGTCTGCGCCTCAGGTGGACCGGAAGGTCCCCGTTGGTGCATCGTGTCTTGGATGGTCTAGGTATTTCTAGGTCACTATCTGAGCTTACTTCTAACTCAAAATCGGACTCATCGTTTTTGCTAGAAGAGGTGGTTTCTCCTGGCAGTCATAGCTCAGAGGGTGACTCCGTTCTAAGCACTGGTGTCGTACCTAGTTGGGTTAGGCCTGCTTATTCGAAATCTATGGCTCCTATGTGTTCCAACCAAGTGTGGTCACAATCCATGCGTATGACCCCTCGCTCTATCTTAAAGACACTCTTTTTTCTGTGGCTTGGAGTCCGCTCGTATCTGTTCTATTTCTCGTCCCCCAATGTCGTATTCCACCATGTCTATCTCACGCTCACTTTCGTCACTAAAAGAACAATAGTCTTTGTACTCATCATTGGAGTCATCTTCGTCCAACTCCTCATCGTCTCCTAGGTTTTGGTATATATCTTGTCTCTGATCGGGGACTAGGGGCCAATTGTACATGAGGTTTAAGTCATGTACCCTGGTCCATTGCCACCTTGGTTCATCTAACAGATCTTGGAGTGGCTTCTTATTATTTGGCACTTGGAATGTGGCAGGTCTAGGTCACCCCTGAAAGGATCCTACCATCATGCAGACTGGTACGGAGGGTGTGTCTTTTGACTTGCCAACAGTCTTGATGGCTTATTCATATGCCTCATGATCCGAGAATGGCAAGTCGATCATAGCAAGGGCATGCATCTAGTCTCGCTCATCCTCTGGGCATAGGATATACTTGGTCAAGGGCGTATAGGACTTCTTGACTTGAGCGTTACCCTTAAGCATCGTGGAGATGGCATCCAAGTCCACTGGTGAGGTCTTCCAAGTGTCCATCTCTACCCTCATAGCTTCGGTTCTATTGCCAAGGAAGATTAAGCCATCACCCCAATCTTCGATGACTCTGGCATTACACATACAGGATCGGCCTAATAGGATATCATAGTCCACTTCCTTCATGACTATAAAGTCAACCAAGAACTAGACACCTGCAATATTCACCGACCAGTTTTTAAGTACCCCGAATGGTTTTATTCTCATACCATTTGCTAGTGTGACATTGAACCTCGTGGCCTCGACAAGCGGGTTTCCCCAAGTCTAAAGCAATGTGTGGCTCAATACACTAACCCCTGCTCCTGTGTCTACAATTCCCTTTCTAGTAGTGTCACGTAATGCTAAGACAGGTAAGACCGCATGCATCTTAGTGCCTTTCTAGAAAGCATTAACCTGCAAAGACTTAGGCATAGAGTGTAGCATCAGGCTCAGTATTTGTGTCTCTGTGTCACGATCGTGCAAGTCTATGGCAGCTTGCTCTCATGATCCTTCAACCCACTGCTTCAGGTCTTGCCATAGGGTGGAGTGCTGCCTAAGCAGGTCTCCCAAGCTCACCGTCACAGGGGTGGTCACCAACATGGTAGGTCATTGGCTGCTATTCCGGATTGTCTTGGCCAATGGCTATGACTAATTTGATGGCCTGTAACGTCGAGGCTTTGCCTAAGCAGTACCTCTTGCGGCAGAGTTGGGTCTCTTGCTTTCTATCGAGGGGGTGAGACTAGTGTGCTTATGCTGGAGAGATCTTCGATCTCATCCTCTAGGATGGACTCAACATCTTTTAGGTGGCCTTGGGCCTCTCTTACCCATTCCTTCACTTTCTCAATAGCCTCTCATTGGCGCTTCGGATGCGGGTACTCCCCTATCTTAGCACTTCTCTGTTTGGTCATCTTAGGGGTTGAGGTTTTTGCCCTTGCATCAATGACCTTCTTTCCAATAGGCAAAGTCGTGGCACTCTCAGTTTTCAACGTGATCTTAGCTTCGGGTTTCTTCTTTCTCCGTCTATGTCTCGTCTTCCCAATCGAGGCTACATTGAGATTGCTAGGACTTGGCAATGATATGTCGACCTTTTTTTTCTGTGCTCGGGTCATGACACACAATGGGATAGGTGTGGCCTCCCCATCGAGGTTCTCGACATCGAACAGTCCCAATGGGACAGATGAACATTGACTGAACTTGAGGATGGTTTTCGCTGGGGACAATCAATGAAGAGATGAGTGATTCCACACTCAGGGAACCTTAGGTCTGCCTTGTCTCTATTTGGTTGCTCCCTTTCAGGATAACATGATGAGATGTGCCCTAGATGACTGCAAGTCCAACACATGATTCGATCTTGCGTCTGCCCTCCTAGGCCTCTACCTCGGCCTTCTCCTAACGCCATCACCGATACTAGTCGATAGTCCATAAGGACTGCGTGTTGCCCTCATCATCGTGCAAGACGTATGGGTATACATAAGTCTCTTCCTCATTTGGCTCCTCCACGTAGTGGACTAGAGTGTCACTTGATGGATGGGTCACGTAGGGACCAGGCGGTCTAGGTATGCCTATAGGGTTTATGTCCATTCTAAGAACATCCAATTTAACATCGTTAGGCGCAAGAAGGGCCAATGGGGCTCCCCTTCCAAAGAATTGTTGAGGTCTACTCGCTAGATATGGATGGCCGTATGGTTGTGAGTACGGAAGTCTTCTCGGTAATCTACAATGTGCAACGTCGTGACCGAATCTACCGCAATTAGCGCAAGGTCATGACCTAGGGTCTTGACTCAACCACCAAGTGGTTTCCACCGCCACAATACACACATTGGACGTGTGGGCACGTTGGTCGTCTCAACATATCCTACTGTTTGGCTATCTCCATATTTACCTCAGCCAAGTCTTGGTTTGTCTCAATGGCTTTCCCTTTGTCCTGGGCATTTGGGCCTGATCATTCACTAGAGGCTGATGCTCTCTCTGAACTCTACGAGTTGGTCTCTTATGAATTTGAGCTACTGGGACTCCGCTCTTTCACTTGGTCGTCAACTCGAATGGCCTCTTCAAACACCCTAGCTAACGAGTCTCACTGCAAGCTCAAGTTGCCTGCCAAGACCTTATACAGCTCCTCACTCCGTATTCCACTAATAAACATGGTGGACACTGCTCTTTTGGTAGGTCGTTCACCCATGGGGATTCTCTTGAAGAGGCTCCTCACATGGGTGACATAGTCGCACATGTCCTCTTTCTCTTTCTGCTTGACATTCATTAGTCTTACTAGCAGATTGTCAGAGTGCCCGGGCTTGAAGAATTTCTTGATGAAGAGGTTTTTGAGGCCGTTAAAGTCCGCTCATTCTCCGGCATCTAGACCCGTGTACCAAGTCCTACCCTTTTCGCCTAAGCAAAGCCCAAATGCTTGAGAGCATTGAGTCAAGTGAGTGAGGCCATTGGCCTCGCAAACTTGCTCGAATTGCTCTACAAAGCTGTATGGATTGTCGTGGAGTAGGTACTTGTCGTTGTTGCTTTGCAACAATTGGGATTTTAGACTGGCCCTTAGAGCCTTGGTTTGCTCCTAATCCTGCTAGTAATGATGTTGCTAGTGCTATAGCACTCTGCTCCGCTGGTGTGTTGTCGAGCAGTCACTTCATGAGAAGCTCACTCAATGTCAAGTCTCCTTCCAAGGCTCTCTCATGATCGGTTTGATTCCCACCTGCTACGTTCATCACCCGTTGTACCTCGCACAATTCTGTGTTCTGCCTTAAGCTCCTAGCATATTGGTCTTGGTTGTATTTCACTATGCCTTGCAGCGCCTTGTGGGCTAGCTTTCGTTCCTCTTCCAAGTCTGTTATGATGGCCTTTGTCGTTCTGCTACGGTGCTCGTACCGAGCGTGTGCATCGTAGCTGCTCACTGGCTACTGAATTTCCTCTGGAAAAACTCCTGAGGTGAGTTCCTCGTTCGACATGCGGTCTGAGCTTTCCTCTGTCATGATTACATTATCATGCTCCACCAAGCTGTCAATTAGGTTGAGCAAGTTGGTTAGATCGACTTCTCTAGTGCCGCTTGCTTGGTCCTACTCTGTGCTTTGGTCGTCCATCTATGTCTTGGGATCCTCTCCTATTAGTGCATTCCTTGAGGTGTTTATCTGAGTGAGTTCCTTGACTTATTGCATCCAATCCTCAATTTCTCTCTACTCAGTGTGTGTGTGAAAATTCAAGGTGAGTGTGCTCAATCAGGCTTTCAATTGTGTCCTTAAGTGTACTTCAAGTGTGAAAATTCAAGGTGAGTGTGGAAAACAAGTATCTAAGTAGCTTACACACTCTCACTTTGTTTTAGGCCAGATAGGCTTGTTGACCCATTTCTGGCCATCTTGTTAGGTTTTAGGGTTTCTCGCTGCGTTGTCTTACCCGTTTTAGGTTTGCTCAAAGCCTTTGGCTCAGCTGGCTATCGTTAGGGCTCTGGGTCTTGCAATAGCCCACTTGAGCTGCTAAGTGGCTGCGTCCTACGAATTTGCCTCTTCCTTGAGCCAAAATTGAGTTCTATGAATCGGGAGGACTCACGAAGGTTTACACAATGCCAAGTCTAGTCTAATTTCTTGAAAATTTGGAAAAATCCACACTCTGTCCAACTCGTCTGAATTGCACGAGCTGAGTGATGGATTCGGACGGACCAAGGGCCGAATGAGAAGCTCGGACAGTGTGACTCAAACGGGGTGATTCAGATGGGCCGAGGGGATTCACTTAGACGGGCCAATGGAGTCTCTTCGGATGGGTTGAGTTGACTAATGGGCCGAGCCGGTCAAGAGTAAGTGAACCCAGGGTCGATTCTGGGACTTGGCCCAGGAACCGACCACTCAGACGGGCCGAACGGTGCACAACGATGGCAGCAAAGGCACTAATATGCTCAAAGCTTGCAACACATACAATCATATCACACAAGAGCTTCCATATCAGTACCAAGGCATAAGGGGAAGGACTGGATATACCTTGAATGCATGGTAGACTCCCTGGCAGCAAGATCGAATCGAATCTCCAAGATCTCTCTCTCTCTCTCTCTCTCTCTCTCTCTCTCTCTCTCTCTCTCTCTCTCTCTCTCTCTCTCTCTCTCTCTCTCTCTCTCTCTCTCTCTCTCTCTCTCTCTCTCTCTCTCTCTCTCTCTCTCTCTCTCTCTCTCTCTCTCTCTCTCTCTCTCTCTCTCTCTCTCTCTCTCTCTATGTCAGGGTATGAAATGAGCTCTTCCTTGACCTATTGGCTCTTAAACCCCTTCCCGGGTAAGGTTTTAATGTCCCCAATCACTCACTTGCTGACATTTAACATCCCAAGCACTCTTTTTCCATTTTTGCATGATTTGTGCCTTTTTTTCCTTGTTTTACAGCAGCATGTTGAGATGGCAAGCTCAACACATTATCGGAGGGGTTTTTGTTGAAAGGTTGAATCCATCGGGGATCAGAAGTAGAAGGAAGTAGAGATAGGAGATAAAAGAGAAGATAGAGAATACCCAAGTGGTAAACACGACAAAAATAAATCACAATGAATTGAATCAATATGTATTGAAAGAACCTAGAATCTTTGCACTACTTAGAAGCAATCTCCAGGCATTAGTTCTCCTGGAGCTCCTTCGTAGACCAAAAACGTGGATCAGAAAAATTAGCTCTTTCTCTGCTGCCCAGAACCCAAATCTGATGGCTCCGTTGGCTCCGAAAGGGGGTAAACTTTGAGAATACCTGGTCCGAATCTCCCAGGTCACTCCTTCTTCTTCTTTCAGATCAATTTGCAGTTTTCACCCTATTTACAGCGACCACAACGCGTGCAATTTTGTCAATCTATCTTTTTTATGAAAAATCTCCTAATTGACTGAAAAAGCAACTAGCTTTTTGCATGCCATCCTAATCTAGAAGCTTTTTCTAACTTTTTTAGATTTTTACAATAAATAATATCAAAAATATACTAAAATTATCCAAACATCTAGTATTTTCGGATAATCCATGCAACTCACACTAGTACTAATGGCTCAGATCACATTGACTCTCTAAATCAATAGAGAAGTCGGATGATGATGCATTCTATACTTTTTCACACTGTGTCCTCATAATATCACGACATCCACCCCCTCTAAACCTACATATCCTCCGGTATGTGCCAAAATCCTAGTTGTCACCAGATTCTGAGTCCTCCTCATCTTCTGCAACCATATCCTTTACTTCTTCATCTTCCATATCTTCCTGGCTAGCCCCTGTATCATGGCCACTATTTTTTTCCAATTTTGGTAACTCATAGATAGTAGATTCCTGCCTTTTGAATAATTTGATTATTTTCCTTGCTATCGAAAGTTTTATGGCTGTCCCATCCAGCTCATTTAATGCATAAGTAGCATTATCTAACACCTATCTTACCACATAGGGTCCAAACCATCTTTTGGAAACTTTACGCATGGCACTATGCTGGTTATCTAAACTGCTATCATAAACCAATACACAATCCCCATCTTGTATGGTTCTTCGTCTCAGTCTATGTCTTTTGTCAAACCATTTCTTGTTATGTATCCTTGCTACCCTTAACTTTGTAGTTGCTGCCTCTATGTCTTCTGACTTTCTTTCCAATTGTCTAATCGTAAGGCCAACAACTCCTCTCGATTGAACTCCTCCTCCCAAGGTAACACACTCCATGTGGCTATCATCTCTTCTATCGGTATGATAGGTTTTTGACCATACATCAATTCTGCAGGCATATATCATGTAACAGCACTATGAGTTGTTCTGTCGGCCCACAAAGCATAAGGGAGCAATCGTCGTGGCCACTCTTTTACCTTCTCTCCACATGCTTTTGCCAATGCCTTCACAATAGGTGGATGACCTCTTTCACTTTTTCCATTTCCTTCAAGGTTATAGGCTGAAGTTAAAGCGAGCTTTATCCCCAACAATGCAAAGAAATCATGAGCTTCATTTGCATCTAGCTCACCCCTATCTGCTGTAATTTTTCCCACACAGCCATATCGACAAAAGATCTCTTCTAATAGAAAAGTACATACGACATTTGTGGTCTTAGTACGTAGAGCTCTCCCTTCCACTTGATTAGTCAAGTCTTCACGAGCAAGCACAAGATATCTCATTTGCCAAAAGACCTATAGGCATTGTGACCAAATCCACCACCCTCTTAAAATGAAGAGACAATGGATATGTGGGTTGCAATCCATCCTGATGTCTCACAGTTGAATACATTTGACATGCTATACATGTTTCCACAAAGTGAGCAACATCCTTATACATACCCTGCCACCAATATCTTTCTTTGATCTTTGTAAAAGTATCCCAAATACCTCTATGACCAACCCACAAGCTTTCATGAAATTCATGCATAACAGTTACTTGTGAAGCTCTATCACCCAAAACTCGCAATGGCATACCCTGTTTCTTTTTAGCATGTTTCCATAAGTATCCATCTTTTAAGAAAAAACCATAGGCTTTCCTCTTGATCTTCTTAAACTCCTCATCTGACCATTCATCTCTCTTTGTTAATGTACTGAGATATTGAACAATTCTCAGCCACTCTCCTGCATATTTGTCTTCCAGAAACACTTCTACACAAGATCCAAAACATCTAAAGTGTCTTCTCTTTGTTGTCCAAGCTTCTGCTAATGCTGTAGCAACACCTTGCATTGCTAAAATCACTCTTGCAACATCATTTTCAGCCATAAGAAAGCCATCTTCTTCCTCCTCATCCATCATCCCATCTTCATTCTCATAGCGTGCTCGAGATAACATGTCTGCCACTAGGTTATCTCTTCCTGCAATGTGCTGAAATTCAGGGTTTAAAGATTTGATGTATGCAATCCACCGGAGCATAGCAATGTCCGGGGTAGCACAACTAGTAATCATACCCAATACCGGCAAACAATCAATCTCGATGACTACATGAGCACCCATAAAATACTCCTTATTACATTTAAGGGCTTTCACAATTCCCCATAATTCTCTTTTTACCTGTGGATATCTTCTCTGTCATTCAGTCAATATTTTTGCACCAAAGCATATTGCATACCTTTCCCCTTCCTCATCATCTTGCCCAATTGCCCATCCAATCCCGATTGGGCTTGTATCAACAGTAATAATGATAGGCTTTCCATGTGAATAGTCAGCCTTTCTCAACATAGGAGCAGATTTTAAGAGTTGCTTCAATTTCTTCATTGCTTTCTGATGCTTCCTTTCCCAATGAAATTGTTTACCTTTCCTTAAAAGTTGATAAAGAACATTGGCTACATGTGCAAAGTGAGGAATCCATATCAAATAGAACACACATGCACCCAAGAATCTACGCACCTCTGATACATTCGTGCATACATCTTGCATTCTATCAATCCCATCTATTTTTGCTGGTGATGGCCTTCGCCCATAAGGCCCACACATATGCCCAACAATCAAAACCTCTTCAATTCCAAAGACAGACTTTTGTCCAGAAAGAGTTAAATGCACCTCTTCTAGACGTGTCAAAATCCTCTCACAATCCACAATATGATTTGTAACAAATTATCTGCATCCATGAGCATCCATCTCTTCATTCTTTTCATCCACTTCACACCCTTTGATTGGAACATCATCCAAGAAGGGCATAGTCAATTGTGGTATAAAATCCCTGAGTACCCTATTCATAGCATTTGTCGTGTGTGCCACTGAGTTTGTTGCAGCTTGTGGGAGAGTACAAATCCGTACTAACCCCAAAGGAGTCTTCATGGTTGTGATATCCCTGCTTTCAATTGCAAGCTAAAACTGATCATACCCTGAGTAAAGATCACCCAAAGAATAGATCGCTCTGCCTGCAAAAGCCTCTGCAAATTCATCAACCACAAGACTTACATCCACATTTCTTATGGTCACTTTATTGACCAGTTGCATGTCTTGAATAAATCTCAAAGCCCCATTCTTTTTGGGCACAGTAAACCAACGATTTGAGTACGGGGCTGAAGAAGGCTCCAAGATCTTCATGCGAATCTTTTCATTTAGCAAATCCATCAGCTTTGGCAAGTAAGCTTTAGGCACTGGAATAGGCCTCAAGTTCCATGGTACATGTGGCACAAAAAATATGACCATAGGAGAGACAACATTTGGATCCACACAACCTATTTCACTTGGTTGAAATGCAAATGCCTTCCCATGTCTAGCCAACATCTGCATAAAACAGTTTCTCTCAGCATGCTTCAGCCACTTTCTTCTCTTTTCCACATGTTGTCCACTGATTAGTAGCTTCCTGCATAGGTAATCTAGTACTTATTTCATGCTCATATTCAGCCCGAATTCCCAACAAACCAGTTTCTTCTTCAAATTGCAACAATGCACTAGTGGTATCACCAAGAAATTGACGCTTCCTTTTAATTATGTCAATGATCTCATCATAAAACTCTCGCTTGGCAATGCCAAGCACCTCTCCCAAGGTAAATTCCACCCAACTGTTTAAGATCCATTCTTCAAGAACCTTCTTAAGATATGTGGCTGTCTCAATGTCAAATTGCAACCTATATCCTGGCTGCTTGCCCTTCTTTTTGCCCTCTTGTTTGTTATCCTATTTTTGCTCCTAACTGACCTCTTCCATAACATGCTCAGGAGGTGGCTGATTTGCAGCTTTAGGCTGATCCACACTTCTTCTTGTCATTCTTTTAGATGTCCCTGCAATATCCTCATCTCTTTTTCATTTTTCTTCCATAAGTACATCCGTGTTTTGTACCTTTGTTGAATATGCATACACTGAATATGCATCTACCAATGATTCCCAACCAGTTATGCCACGAATGTCTTGCCCTGCATGAGACATTTCACTATCAGTGACCTTTCTCTTTTTAGCAGCATGTAAAGCATGTGTCCATATTTCAGCCTTTGGACCAACCATCACTTGGCCATGCATTCTATCAAACTGTAAGACCAAAAGTAGAAGCATGTGCCGCCGCATAAGCATTTTGGACAGCCAAGTCTTCCAACAAATTTTGCATACCCCCCTTTCCAAAATTCAAAGCAAGAGACAATCCCGTTTCTTGTTCATGGATCTTGCCATCTTTCCAAAAGATAAGCTATCATGCCAAGGCCTCCTGATAGGTAGCACAATCCTTTCTCTCATGCTGTAAACTGTCACACCACATACATCTTTTTCCAGGCTTAGGGGCTGCTGCCCATCCCCTTTCCTCTTGTCCTTTTTCATCCAATTTTGCAACCTTCAATTGAAGATCCCACATCCCTTTGACCAATTCATCTAAGACATCTTCCCTAACAGAGGGAACAATAGCAGGTACAGCCATAGGGTTAGCCACAGAAGCGGGCGGCTTACTATATACTTCAATTATCTTGCCCGTAATAGAGGGCAAGCTAGAGACATGCAATCTTTCCCTTCTTCTATGCTTCTTCACAAGTGCAGTAGCAGCTTCCTTGACATGTCTCCATTCTATTTTCAAACGTGTCTCTGTAGTCTGATCCTCCAGTAAAAATCAAGCTTCTCTTGAAGCTCAGGATCAGTTGCCTGTAGAAACAATTCAATTTTCTGGCTTGCAAGAGCTTGCTATTCTGCAAGATCCGACTGCTCAAATCTACTTTCAAATTCTCTTAACAATTCTGTAGCCACAAGACCCTTATTAGGTTGTATAACCCACTCCTGAAAAGTCTTGTGTGTAATCAAACTAGTTTCCTCAATGTAAAATTCTTCATTGAGTGTCTTCTTGAAGGCTACCTAGTCTGCATCCTACAAGTATAATTCAGTAATCCATGCTTTCAGTTCATGAACAGTAACACGTACAAAATACCGGCTCCATGCAGATTGAGCCACTCCAAAGAATTCCATCTTCTAAGCATAGGTATGTACATATGCAGATACATTTCTGCCATTGAATAACTTCACCTCATGCTCAACTGCTTGCAAAGCATTCATCACAGCACTTTCTATTTGAGCTAAAGTTTGCATCATCTATTGTTGTTGTTGTACCTGCATAAGCATATTCATATTTTACACCAACTGTTGCAAAACATCATTGGAGATTGTATTTGAAGGTTCTCCCATATTATCTTTCCTTCCTCTGTGACGACCTTTCACGTCAGGTTCACCAATGTCGAAGGGGTTTTTGTCAAAAGGTTGAATCCACCGAGGATCAGAAGTAGAAGGAAGTAGACATAGGAGATGAAAGAGAAGATAGAGAATACCCAAGTGGTAAACACGACAAAAACAAATCACAATGAATTGAATCAATATGTATTCAAATAACATGGAATCTTTGTACTACTCAGAAGCAATCTCCAGGCATCAGTTCTCCTGGAGATCCTTCGTAGACCAAAAACGTGGATCATAAAAATTAGCTCTTTCTTTGCTACTCGGAACCCAAATCTGATGGCTCCGTTGGCTCCAAAAGGGGGGTAAAACCTGAGGACACCTGGTCACGGATCTCCCAAATCACTCCTTCTTCTTTCAGTTCAATCTGTAGTTTTCAGCCTATTTACAGTGATCGCGACACGTGCGATTTCGTCAATCTGTCTTTTTATGAAAAATCTCCTAATTGGCTAAAAAAGCAACTAGATTTTTGCATGCCATCCTAATCTACATTGTGTGTGCTCTTCTCTCCCGCATCTTCCTCTTCTCCTTCTCCACTGCCATTGCATCCCCTTCAACTATGCTGGGACATATCAGGAATGCAGAAACTTCACATGCAACTTTGACAATTTTTGAGAGTATGTTTTTAGTAAATACAAAGGCACGAAAGATTCAACTCAAGCAAGAGTTGAATGCCTTGAAGAAAGAAAAAATGTATGTCAATGAGTATGTGTTGAAGGTGAGGAGCATTGCAGATTGTTTAGCAGCGATTGATGCAATGCCGGATGATGATGATTTGGTTTCATCCACTCTGAGTGGCCTTAACAATGAGAAGGCATGAAAATCATTTGCTACTTTAGTATATTTATAGAAGCCATTTCCAAATTTTGATGAGCTGATCTCTCTCATAATCACTAAAGAGATCAATATACAAGGTGACTCGTTTGAAAGAAATGGTGAATAGGTCCAAGCATTTTACTCGAGTTCAGGAAGGGAAAGTGGTAGATCCTCTTCGAGAGGCTGTGATATGGGACGTGCTGGTGATAACCAGCAAAATAGGTTCAATCAACAATTTGGTGAAATGCAGGTTTCTGGAGGCAGAGGAAACTTTAGAGGCATGGAGAGCTCTAGAGGAAGAGGTGGATGGCAGAACAGAGGCTCTGAAAATTCTTCTATTATTTGCCATTATTGTGGCAAAACAAGACATGTTGCAGCCAATTGTTATGCTAAGAAGGATGATATTGGCAATGGTAAATTGCAGCAACGAAACTATGCATCATCTTCACGACAAAATGAAGACAAAAATGAGCGTATGTTTGTTATGCAACATATGATGAATGCAATTACAGAAAAAGGGACACATGATGATGTATGGTATGTCGATTCAAGTGCATCTAATCATATGACTAGTCATGTTGAATGTTTGGGGGCCTATACAGAATATCTCTTGGTGGTAGCAAATACTTTGTCACATTTATTTATGATTGTTCAAGGAAGCTATGGGTATACTTCATGAAGGAAAAGAGTGATGTGTTTGAGTACTTCAAATGTTTTAAGGCAGCTGTTGAAATAGAAACATGCTTAAAAGTGAAGTGCTTGAGATTAGATGGAAGGGGAGAGTACCTCTCTAATGAGTTTAATGGCTTCTTGAGGACTCATGGAATAAAGAGGCAATTTACTTTTGCAGGTATATCCCATAGAAAAATGGTATTATAGAAAGGAAAAACAGGCATATTGTAGAAATTACACGGACATTAATGGCTAAAAAGAATATGCCCAATTTTTTTTTATCTGAGGCTATCCATACTGTTGTCTACATTATGAACAAAACTCCCACAGCTGCAGTTCATGGGATGTCTCCTGAAGAATGCTTTACTGGCAAGAAGCCTGATGTATCGCACTTGAAGGTATTTGGCTGTGTTGCATACATTCATGTGCCAGATGAGCTACGAAAGAAGCTTGATCCAAAGGCAGAAAAATATGTTTTAATTGGATACTCTTTAGAGCAGAAAGGGTATCGCTGCTATAACCCTGTCAGGTGAGTTCAGAGTGAGCAGGGATGTTATCTTTGATGAGATGGGAAGTTGGTATACACCTGTTGGTAATGTTTTGGATGATGATAATGGTCGGGACAGTTATGTGCAAAAATATAAACAAGAATCATGGAGTATTAGTGGACCAGAAACATCATCTAGTACTACACCTACAGTGAGCCCTTGGTCTGGGAGACTAAGGAATAGCCCCACATCTTCAAGTGGATCTATAAGTGTTGCAAGGAAGGACAAAGGAAAGAAGAAAATGTTGGATGGTAATGATGCATCTACCAGTCATTTGGGATTTGATGGATATTCTAGTGATTCGGAGAGTTTGGATGATAAGCTTGGCATTCCTTCAGTCAAGACACAAGGTGTACAAAGAGCTCATGGTAATGTAAAGGCTCCATTGAGTGATCCGATGGTACGCAGATCTAGCAGGGTCAGATACCATGTTAAAAGATTTGGTTTTGAAGGTTATGTAGCTCACCATTGTGCTTATATGGTGAAACTATTTGAGGATGTTGAGCCCACTTGTTTTGAGGATGTTGTTGGTCATGCTCATTGGGATACAGCAACAATGGATGAGGAGATGGCTACATTAGAAGCTAATAAGACTTGGGATTTGGTACCCTTACCTAAGAGTAAGAAAGCTATTGGCTGTAAGTGGGTTTACAAAGTCAAGCATAATGCAAACGGTTCAGTTAGTAGGTATAAGGCTAGGCTGGTTACAAATTATTATGCTCAAACATATGGCATAGATTATGAAGAGACATTCAGTCCAGTTGCTAGGATGGCAACTATTAGGTGTGTGATTGCCTTAGCAGCAACCAAAGGTTGGATTTTATAACAAATGGATGTTAAGAATTCCTTCTTGCATGGTGAATTGCAAGAAGAAGTGTATATGGAGCAGCCAGCAAGTTATGAGGTTTTAGAGCATCCCACATATGTGTGCAAGTTAAAGAAGGCGCTCTATGGGCTAAAGCAAGCACCTAGAGCGCATGGTTTGACAAGATTGGAGAGTATCTTGTCAATATTGGATTTTGTATTTTTGATGCTGATCACTCACTTTATGTGAGAAAGGGAGATGCAAGTTTGGTCATCATAGTCATCTATGTGGATGACTTGATTATTACACGTGACAGTGACAATGGGATTGCTAAAGTTAAGGACTTCTTGAAGAAGAAGTTTGAGATGAAAGATTTGGGTGAGCTAAGATACTTTCTTGGTATTGAGGTGATCATATGTGATTATGGTATATGGCTATCCCAGAGGTAGTATGGCTTGGATATGTTATCCAAGTATGGTATGACAGCATGTAATCCTCTTTCAGTACCATTGGAGCAAAATGTGAAGTTGAGTGCCAATGTTGGGGATGAGATAGAAGACCCTACTATGTTCAAGAGAATAGTAGGGAGTTTGATTTACATGACTATCATAAGGACAGACTTGAGCTACATTGTTGGCCTCATTTGGATGCAGTTAGATGTATATTGAGGTATGTGAAGTCCACTTTACATTATGGACTTTTTTATGGGGCAGGTAAGGATGTACATGTCTTTGGATACACAGATGCAGATTGGGTGGTAGCATGTCAGACAGAAGATCTACAAGTGGATTCATGTTTTCCCTTGGTAGTGCAGCAGTTACATGGAGCAACAAAAAGCAACCTACGGCTGCTTTATCAAGTACAGAGGCTCAGTATAGAGGTGCTGCTATGGCACCATGTGAGGTGGTATGGTTGTAAAAGTTATTAGGTGATTTGGACGTGCAGGGAGATGGTCCAATTGTCATTCATTGTGACAACATGAGTAGCATACATTTAGCTAGGAATCCAGTGTTCCATGCTAGGAGAAAACACATTGAGGTGCACTACCACTTTGTGAGAGAGAAGGTACTTGCAGGAGAGATTGACTTGGTATATGTCAACACACAGGATCAGATAGCTGACATTTTCACAAAGGCATTAGGTGCATCGAAGCTTCGGAAGTTCCGAAGCTTACTTGGAGTTGCAGAGATAGAGTTGAGCTTGAGGGGGAGTGTTGAGATGGCAAGCTCAACACGTGTGGACATTGATGATGGACCGCCTCGCTAGATGAGTCTGCACGTCTACACTTAGCACATTGGTGGTCATTATGATACTCACATGGCCACTGACTCATCACTTATTGTATTCAGTTTGTTACATCTAGCTACAACTGGAAAATATATAGTGCCAGTCGATTAGTGTAGTCGGTTATGCACTGTTTGACTTAGAAGGCCACTTTCCTTTATGTTGTATCTTATCTATACTTTGTGTACATTGTATAGTGTGTGGAAAAAGAAGAAAAGTCAGCAACAAAATGTTTTGGCCTCCATCTCTCTTCTTGTGTTCTTGAGTGAGCCTCCTCTTGCGTGTATACTATGTATTTGACGCAACAACTTAAGCAAAGTCCCCCACCACGTGATTCTTGACACAGTAAATCCGACACTTTTCCAATCCAATTTCCTAATCCTAACCTACGCGAAATGCAACAAAGATCGAAGGCAAAAAAATTGAAATGATTTTGTGGGAGCTTTCGCTTAACCGCCAAGACCCACGGACCGCTTATTGCTTCAAGCATTCCAAGCGAGCTCTCATGGCTATCTCTCACCTAGCTGATGCACTATCGATCCTCTCGGGGTGTAGTGAGCTTACCTTGATGTCAAAATGAGTTGCCTTCTCCCTCACACAAGTCGGTAGCTCCACGATCCTAAATGCTAGCTCAAGCATCCTCAAGCCTCCTCCATCTTCAGGCTCCATTCACCATAGCCACGTGCGAGGCAAGAGAAGGGAAGAGAAGAGAGAAAAAGAGAGAAGAGGAGGTGGTGAAGAGCTTCACCCTCTTGATCCCTCACTCCCACACACTCACTCACTCCCTCACACTCTCACACTCACTCCCTCAAGAGCACACACACAAGCAAGAAGAAGAGAATAAGAGAGGACTCTTGTTAGCCACACACCAAAAAATGAGCTTTCATTCACTTTTTGAACTTTATATATACAAACTCTAAAACCCCCATGGGCACCCATCCCTTGTTACATGATCGGCCATTGTGGTAAGGTCCCTTTTTCTAATTCCCTCTTCTTGCTTCATGCCCTAAGCCTATACCCGTCTATTCTTTTACAATTGGCACAGGAGGGAGCCTGGCACTTTTTTACAAGAGTTTTTTAGGCACCTTTCCTTTAAATTTGCTCTTTTTGCCTTAGTTTAGTTTTAGAGAGTCTGCCTCTATGTCTTTGCTCTTTTTCCATTCTTCTTACACTTTTTTCTTTATTTTTCCGCCATTCCAATTTGAGGTTAACATTACCCCCTCCAAGATGGGTACCGATCCCATGGCACGTCAAGTTGTTTGTTGGGGAAGGGCAGGCGGTTGGCAAGTTATTGGTCAAGCGATGATAGGGCCATAGGTGGACTGGGCTACCGTGGAAGCATGGTCAATAATGGGGTCTCCGAAGATGGTTTGGCACATCTTGTAGTATTTGAGAGGAGAAAGTGTGGTGCTCTACCTAAGGGGAGAGTCTGCTTTACTATGGGGTACCTTGTGCTCGTGCTGGTGGAACGAGGAGCTGGGTCTAACCACAAGTAGGCCTAGGTGATGTCCCACACTTGAGGACCCCGTTCGTGCGGTAGGGAGGATGCAGTGAGTATAGTGTAGGGTGACATGTCTAACCATAGTAGGCGAGTGTTACCTCCCTAGGTGTGTCCTGCCCTTAGGGTGCCCTAAGCGTGAAGTGGGGGAAAAAAAGGGCTAGGGGGTTAGGAACAAGGCCGAGGAATAGGGCCGGCCGACCGAGGTCACCGGACGCGCCTAGCATAAGGACCCTTAAGTGGAGAGATTGTGAGCCATGTGCCATGATGCGGATCTTTTTTTTTTTTGGGTTTAGTAGTAGGGAATTGTTAGTCCTCATCCTCATGGGGGGGTGGTGAAGGAGATTTAATGGAATGGCACAAAAATCTCCAATTCTGCATGAAATTCTTAAGGTTCAAGCGAACCTGGAGGGGAGTGGTGGGGAGGAAAGGATGGCTGCAGCAAGTGAACCAGATGTCACTCATGTCTTCAAGAACAGCGAGGCAGACAGAAGGGAGGAGGTTGGCTCGCATCACCAGGCGGGTCATCGCGCAGCTATCGATTGTGTTAGGATCAAAAAAGAGCGGGGGAAGGCCACATTCGGCTGGGGTGGGGTCTTGCCTAAGTAGGATTTTTAGGAGCCTAATATAGTTACAAGTGGTGATGAAGGCGAGATCTGGGCGGCAGGAGGAGAAATCAGCGATAAAGCGTGTCATGGTGGCATCTAAGCTGTCAGAGGTGAAGGTGAGGGCCTGTGCTAAAGTGGTGGTACATGGGTTGTATATTATAGGGAAGTCGTAATGGCCATGGGCATTTGCATCAAAGTCTACTCCTATTTGTCGAGGGTACGCCATGTAGGCAGGGTCGTTTCTCTTCGAAGGGAGAGTATTACAGAAGGCCATCCATGCGAATACGTTGTTGTCGTACATGCGCCTTTGCCACAGCGGTTGGCAGTCGTATTCGGGCACGAACTAAGGCACTTCAAAAACTTTATTCTACCAGTATTCTGCATCCTCAGTGCCCCAAAGGGTGGGATTCTTCTCTCTTTTCTTCAGCCACCACTGTTGGCTTAGGCGGCTTCCAACGTTGATCACCTCATCCACTATTTTAGTGAAAAGAACTCTGCACACGGCATTGGGGATGAGGAAGTTGAAGTTGAAGGGCTGCTTTTCCTATTCCTATCTCTCCTAGAGTATGAGCTCCGCATGAAAACTAGGAGGCATGTCATTTGGGCATGGCGGGAGGGGTACAGAGGGCTGGGCCACAGGGTTAGCTCTTAATCTTTGTCTAACTTCTTCCACCAGTTTCCTCCTCTTCTCCCTCAAGGTGGTTTTCCTCTCCACAGATGATTCTGCTGGTTGCCCTTGCCCTTTAAGATGGGGTAAAGGGGGTTGTGGAACCACTTCTTCTTCGAATCCGCCTAGGCTAATGTGCAGTTCTGTCTCACTCCCTGGGTGCTCTTGCTATTGCATCCCTTCTACGAACCCTAGGGCATCAATTTCTTGGGGTTTTAGGCCGATCGATAGCAGATACCTATGTTGTTCCCCCGGGCTTAGCCCCATTGTAATGAGTTGGGAGGCCATGTGTAGCTCTACGCGCTATGCTTAGTTTCTTTTTTACTGCTTCCAAGGATTCCCCTTCCTTCTCATGAGTGGCATCCATCAAGGTGTTCAAGAAGATTCGTTATTGAGTGTGGAAGGCCACTTGGGCTGCCTCTGCTTTGCCTTCTGCTAGGATTTTCTCTTTCTCCACCAGAGCCAAGCGATGCACCAAGGTCTTCACTCTTTGCTCATTCTAGCATGCCCACTCTTCAGCCCTCTTTTTCATTTCTTCCATGCCTTCTCCCTATCTTTGCACCAAGGCTATGAGCCTCCGCTGGTGCTGATCTTCCAACTCTCTGCTCATTCGCTCATGTTCTTCTCTTTTGAGGCTCAGTCTTTCAGTCATTGTTTCCATTTCTTGGTGGTGGTGCTCCTCTTCTTGTTTCCTCCCTTCCTCTCCTTCGGTAAACTCCTTCATGCCCTGCTCGATCCGGACTATTTTTGCTACTAGATCCTCATATTGCATGATCAGCAGGTCATATTCTTTTTGCATCTTCTTGAACTCTTGATTTTCATCTATCAATTGTCGCCACCGGCTTTGCTCCTTTTCTTCTTTGGTCTTTAGTTCCCTCTTCAGGTCAAGAATTTCATTTTGTTGCATAGTCATTTGCTTTGTTTTTTCGAGCTAAAAGGCCACTACCGCTTCCCTTTTTTCCTCCAGCTCGACCACCGCGATCCTCCTTTCCCCGCTTTCCCTTTCTAATTGTGAGAGCAATTCATCGACATATTCGTCACGATTTGTGTGTGGCATCAAGGTGGTGGAGATTGGGTGGTCAAGGCTTCCATTTTTTGGCGTTTTGACTCTTGCTTGGATTCGACATCTATAGTTGGCCTTTTGTGCCCGGTGCTTGTGGCCTCTCCGCTCCTTCCTTGTGGTAGTTCCTTATTGATAAAGTATTGCATCCACGCCACAAAGTTGTCCATGTCAGTGCTAGACGGAATGCTGGGGGTGGCAGTAGTGGCTTCGCTGGCGAGTACCAAGGGGGCCGGAATGGGATCGAGGGGGGCCTTACCCTTGCCCTCGATGACCATGGCCGGCATGGCTTCACTAGGTACTTGTACTCTTGAGCCAAGTCTATCTTCCCTAGGCGGCGGACTTAAGGTCCCTAGGCCATCGAGTCGGCTCTGTTGTTCTATAGACCAGCGAATTGCTTCGTCCATGTCTTCCTCCTCTTGTCTTCTCAACTCTGCCTCCTCTTCCATAGCTCTTCTTTCTCTCTCTTCTTCTATTTTCCTTGATTCCTCGGCCAACCTTTTAGCTTCTTCCTTCTCCTTCTTTTTCCACTCTGTCACCTCTCTCAAGGATTTCTTTTTTGCTCTTTTCAAATCTTCTTCTTCCTTTTTCTTGCCTGCCTTCTGTTTCTTCTTCTGAGATGCCTTCCCAACAAACTCCTTTGTTTTTCTTCGTCCAAATTGAGCCTTCCACTCCTCCTTTTCTATCTTGGTTTCTGTCCGGTCACTCGATTGCTCCTCTTTTTGATGGGTCAACGGCCTGTCTGGGGTCTCATTTGCTCCTTTGCTTTCTTGTTGGGCCTCTTTCACGGCCTCCTAGATGATGGCCGTCAGTATGCTTTCATACCTGATGAAAGAGGCTTTCGAGGAAGGTTTCTTCCTCTCCATATTCTTATATGAGAGGGATTCTCCACATGTCTATTTGTTGCCTAGGGCTAGTGCTTTGGCCACCTGGTCTATTGTTTTATGCACATAGCCATTCCAATCCACCTCATCCAGGGTGCGGGCTATCACATTCTCCAGCACAGGTACACTGATCCGATGCATGAGGGAATTGTAGCGTTGGCTAGAGAAAAGGGCATGCATCAACTTTATCTATAGGCGAATCTCAGCATTGGGGATGTCTTGTAAGCTAATGTCATCATTTGTCAAGACTTCTTTCGTATTCATCTTTAGCAGGGCATACATATCCCTCTTACGTTTTTTCTCCACCCTAGGTTCCAGCCCCAATGCTTTCTCCACCAAGGCTTGGGTTAGTGGTACCTGCACTTGTCGGTGTCCCTCCTTCCCACCGTCACCATTCCGCACTCTCAGTCGGGGTTGTACGTTCTCAAGAACTCTACACACTTTGTGTTGTTAGGTTATTCGTCCTCATCACCAATTTCCGTGATTGTGGAGACTCGTACTATGACAGGGGGTTCCAACATTGGTGGCTCATGCAGCGGATGCGTGGGAGGGTAGTACTTCTTAATGCGATTGCCATTAAAGAAGCCTATGGCCTCGCCATCTAGAGTCTCAAGCTCAACGTTACCGGTTTGGCTGATTGCACGAACTTTGAAAGGACCAAGACCTCTAAACTTCATTTTCTGCTTGTGTCCTTTAACTGAGTATCAAAGCACTAAGTCGCCCTATTCAAAGTCACACTGTTTGACATGCTTGTCAAACCAGCTCTTGCGTCGTGCCTTCTCGCATATGAGTGCGTGAGTGGCTAGAAGGCGTGTTTCCGAGAGGCATTCAAGTTCAACCAGGTATTGCGTCCATGCCTCGTTTCCTTCCCATCATTCTTAAAGCACTATTCTCAGGTTAGGAATGAAGAACTCTACTGGTAGAATTACCTCAACCCCATAGGTTAACTTAAAGGGAGTCTCGCCACAGCCGTTTTATAAGCTGTACGATAAGCCCACAAGGCTGCCATTAGCTTATTATCCCAGTCACTGTGAGAAGCGGAGACTACTTTGGTCAGGACATTTACAAGGATCCTATTTGTGGATTCTGTCTGTCTGTTTGCCTGAGGGTAGTATGGAGAGGATTTTCTATGGATGATCAGAAAGGTGGATAGAAGATGTGCTATTACTTCATTGATGAAGTGTGTACCCTAGTCACTAACTAGTTCGATAGGGCAGCTGAATCGTGAGATCACATGTTCCCATAAGAACTTGGCAGTCATTCTAGCATCATTTTTTTGTGTCACTCTCGCTTTCACCCATCTCGTTAGGTAGTCCGTGGCCACAATGATATATTTGACCTGTGAGTATTGTGCCGCAAGACTAATGGGTCCTATGAAGTCGATTCCCAAGTTTTGAAGGGTTGTCATGCAAATGATTGGGTTACCTCCATTTGATCCTTGTGAATCGGGACCTTTGTCCACTGACACTTGTCACAATGCTTGACGAATCGTGCTGCCTTGTGAAAAAGCGTGGGCCACCATAGTTGAGACTGCAACACCTTGCGAGCTATCATGTCTCCGCTGAAGTATCCTCCATCAATCCCGCTACGCTCCTTTGTTAGCACATCGTGCATCCCATGCTCGCATATTCATCTACGCAGTAACCCATCTTTCCCTAGCCTATATAGTTGGCCTGCTATCAACTAATAGGGTTGGATTTTGAGGATAAGTCGCCTAAGTCGGGCCTTTTCTATTGGTCACTCAGGTAGTCCGTGCTCCAGTACTTGAACGATGTCATCTGCCCACTATGGTGTTAGATCAGCCTTGAATAAATCTCTTTTGCTGAAAAGGTTGAATAGATGGGTGTTTGGCAATTCATCGGCAATGCCTTGTCCAGAGGCCTCTCCCGTGGGGATGCGTGACATGTGGTCAGCCATGTAGTGTTGTTTTCCCTTTCCTACAACCACGGAGAAGTCAAATTCTAAAAGTAGAATGAGCCATTGAGCTATATGTCTTGTAGCGCAGGGTTTGGTTACTCGATATAGGAAGGCTTGATGGTCCACAAAGAAAGTAAAAGGCATAGCCAACAAATAATGCCAAAACTTCTTTACAGCAAATACCATGGCTAAACCCTCTCTCTCAATCGTCGAGTAGTTCGTTTCAGTCTCAGTGAGTTGTCTGCTAGAAAAGCTCACTGGATAGTCGAAGTTGTGTTCGCCAGGTTGGCACAACACTACCCCCACAGCGAATTTCAAAGCATCAATATGCATGTGGAAGGTAATTGTCCAATCTTGGGCTCTTAGAATCAGTGCAGTAGTCACAGCCTTTTTCAAATTCCTCATATGCTCATTGGTATGCTTCAGTCCACTCGAAGACAATCAACAGCTTGTACAAAGGTCTGGCAATCAATGCATAGTTCAACACAAACCATTGATAGCATCCCATATGGCCTAAGAAGCATTGAAATCCCTTATAGTTGATTGGGGGTAGAAGATCAACAATAATCCTGACTTTCGAGAAGTTAGTGGCAATGCCATACTTCGACACCACATGCCCTAGGATGCATCCATGTTTCACCCAGAACTGCCACTTTAAGGGGTTCAAGAAGAGACGATATAGGCAACACCACTCAAAGACTACTCGGAGTTTGTCTAAGTGTTCTCTCTAGGTCGAGTGAACACACAATTCATCCACAAAGACTTCCAATTGTGTGTGAAGTATGTCTTTAAATATGGTGCACATGAGGTGTTGAAAGGTGGATGGGGCATTAGTCAACCCAAAGGGCATGACTATGTAAGCAAAGACGCCCCACTCAGTGGCAAAGGCAATCTTATGCCTGTCGGTAGGATGCACTTGCACCTGATTGTATCCAAAGAAGCCATCCAAAAAGTTGTAGGCCTCTTTGCCGGCCACTCTTTCGAGTATGTGCTTGGTGTACGGCAATGGGTAGTTGTCTCTCTTAGTGCCAGCGTTCACCTTCTTGTAATTGATGCACACTCTAATCTTTCCATTTTTTTCATCTATATGACTATGGGGGACACCCAATCTGTGTGCTCAATTTCGTAAATGAATCATGCTCTCATCAACTTATCAATCTCCTCTTTGACTACATGAGCATGTTTTGGATTCATCGGGTACGCGCCGCTTAACCAGTGTTGCGTCTGGTGTCGTGGGTATGTTATGAGTCACTACACTCGAGTCTACCCCCTTAAGCTCCTCTAGGGACCAAGCGAACACATCTATATACTCTTGCAAGAGAGCAATAAGACTTGTCTCCTCTTCCTCAGTCAAGTCATCGACAATTAAGATCGGTCGGGGTGTCTCTCCTTCCTGTGCTAGGTTCACCTCCTTGTCCTTGGCTGGTCCCTCGATGGGTTCACTCGTTTACCTTGGCGTTTGGCACCCAACATGATTACTACCTTTTCACCCTTCTTGAACTTTGTAAATCTCCTCCGAAGATCCTGCGGCTTTCTTTGCTCTTCTGTTTGTGTATCCCTAGGCTGTTTTGCCCTATCTTCCTTCAATCGTCTGTGCCTCAGGTGGACGGGTAAGTCCCCCTTGGTGAGTCTAGTCTTGGATGGTCTAGGTATCTCTGGGTCCGTATCTGAGCTCACTTTGGACTCAGAATTGAACTCACCATTTTTTCTAGAAGATGTGGTTTCTCCTAGCGGTCACATCTCAGAGGGTGACTCTGTTGTAAGCACTGGTGTCGTACCTAGTTGGGTTAGGCCTGCTTGTTCAAAATCTATGGCTCCTGTGTGTTCCAACCACGCACGGTCACAATCCATGCGCATGACCCCTCGTTCCATCCTAAAGACATCCTTTTTCTCTGGCTTGGAGTCCACTCGTATATGTTCTATTTCTCGTCCCTCGGTGTTGTATTCCACCATGTCTATCTCAGCCTCACTTTCGTCACTAAAAGAACAATAGTCTTTGTACTTCTCATTGGATTGCTCATCGTCTCCTAGGTTTTGGTATATCTCTTGTCTCTGATCAAGGACTAGGGCCCAATTGTACATGAGGTTTAAGTCACGCACCCTCGTCCATTTCCACTTTGATTCATCTAATAGATCTTGGAGTGGCTTGAAGTTTGTTGCTGGATTGCCAGCTACCTTGCCAATCAAATACTCCAGAATCTCTTGGAATTCCCTCTTATTATTTGGCACTTGGAATGTGACAGGTTTAGGTCACCCCCAAAAGGTTCCTACCATCATGCAGACTAGTACGGAGGGTGTGTCTTTTGACTTGCCAATTGTCTTGATGGCTTGCTCATATGCCTCGTGATCTGAGAATGGAAAGTCGATCATAGCAAGGATATGCATCCAGTCTCGCTCATCCTCGGGCATGGGATATACTTGGTCAAGGGCCTATAGGACTTCTTGACATGAGTGTTACCTTTAAGCATTGCAAAGATGGCATCCAAGTCGACTGGTAAGGCCTTTCAAGTATCCATCTCTACCCTCACAGCTTCGGTTCTATTGCCAAGGAAGATTAATCCGTTACCCCAATCTTCGATGACTCTGGCATTGTGCATCCAGGGTCGGCCTAATAGGATATCGTAGTCCACTCCCTTCATGACTATAAAGTCAACCGAGAACTAGATGCCTACAATTTTCATCGGCCAGTTTTTAAGTACCCCGAATGGTTTCATTCTCATACCGTTTGCTAGTGTGACATTGAACTTGGTGGCCTCGACAAGCGGGTTTCCCCAAGTCTGAAGCATTGCGTGGCTCAATACACTAACCCCCGCTCCTGTGTCTACAATCCCCTTTCTAGTTGTGTCGCCCAGGGCTAAGACAAGTAAGACCGCATGCATCTCGGTGCCTTTCTAGAAAGCATTAACGTGCAAGGACTTAGGCATAGAGTGCAGTGTCAAGCTCGGTATTGGTGTCTCTATGTCACGGTCATGCAAGTCTATGGCAGCTTGCTCTTGTGATCCTTCAACCCACTACTTCAAGTCTTACCATAGGGTGGAATGCTGCCTAAGCAGGTCTCCTAGGCTTAGCGTCACAGGGGTGGTCACCAGTGTGGTAGGTCATTGACTCCTCGTCTTTCTCCTATTCCGTATTGTCTTGGCCAATGGCCGTGACTAATTTGCTGGCCTGTAGCATCGAGGCTTTACCTAAGCAGTACCGCTTGCGACGGAGTTGTGTCTCTTGCTTTCGATCGAGGGGGTGAGACTAGTGTGCTTATGCTGGAGAGATCTTCGATCTCATCTTCTAGGATGGACTCAGCATCTTTTAGGTGATCTTGGGCCTCTCTTACCCATTCCTTCACTTTCTCGATAGCCTCTAGTTGGCATTTCGAGTGCAGGTACTCCCCTATCCTAGCACTTCTCTTTTCGGCCATCTTAGGGATCAATGACCTTCTTTCCAGCAGGGAGAGTAATGGTGGCAGGCTCGGTTTTCAGCATGACCTTAGCTTTGGGTTTCTTCTTTCTCCATCTACGGCTCTTGTTCCCGATCGAGGCTGCATCGAGGCTGCTTGGACCTGGCAACGATATGGCGGCCTGCTTCATTTGTGCTCGGGTCATGATACGCAATGGGATAGGTGTGGCCTCCCCATCGAGATTCTCGACGTCGAATAGCCCCAATGGGACAGATGGTACATTGGCTAAACTTGAGGATGGTTTTCGCTTGGGACAATTAATGAAGAGGTGAGTGATTGCGCACTCTAGGCACCTTAGGTCTGCCTTGTCTCTATTTGGTTGCTCCCTTTCAGGATAACATTATGAGATGTGCCCTAGATGACCGCAAGTCCAACATATGATTGGATCCCGCATTTGCCCTCCAAGATCTCTACCTCGGCCTCTTTCTAACACCATTAGCGGTACTAGTCGATAGTCCAGAAGGACTGCATTGCCCTCGTCGTCATGCGAGACGTATGGGTATATGTAAGTCTCTTCCTCATTTGACTCCTCCACATAGTGGACTGGTGCATCAGTTGGTGAACGAGTCACGTAGGGACCAGGTGGTCTTGGTATACCTATAGGGTTTATGTCCATTCTAGGAACAGCCAGTTTAACATCGTTAGGCGCAAGAAGGGCCAATGGGGCCCCCTTCCAAAGAATTGTTGGGGTCTGCTCGCTAGATATGGCTGGCCATAGTGTTGTGAGTACGCGAGTCTTCTTGGTAATTTGTAATGTGCAACGTCGTGACCAAATCTACCGCAATTAGCACAAGGTCGTGACCTAGGGTCTTGACACTCAGCCCGGCAAGTGGTTTTCACCACAGTACACGCATTGGACGTGTGGCCGTGTTGGTTGTCTCAACATATCCTGCAGTTTGGCTATCTCCATTTTTACCTCATTCAAGTCTTGGTTTATCTCAGTGGCTTTCCCTTTGTCCTGGGTTGTTGGACCTGATCGTTTACTAGAGGCTAATGCTCTATTTGAACTTTGTGAGTTGGTCTCTTCTAAATTTAAGCTCCTGGAGCTCCGCTTTTTCAGTTGGTCATCCACTCGAATGGCCTCTTCAAACACCCTAGCTATCGAGTCTCGCTGCAAGCTCGAGTTGCCTGCCAAGGCCTTATACAACTCCTTACTTTGTATTCCATTGATAAATACGGTGGACATCGCTCTCTCGATAGGTGGTTCGTCCATGGGGATTCTCTTGAAGAGGCTCCTCACGTGGGTGACATAGTCGCGAATGTCCTCTTTCTCTTTCTGCTTGACATTCATCAGTCTCACTGGTAGATTGTCAGAGTATCCAAGCTCGGAGAATCTCTTGATGAAGAGGTTTTTGAGGCCGTTAAAGTCCGCCCATTCTCCGGCATCTAGACTCATGTACCAAGTCCTACCCTTGTTGCCTAAGCAGAGCCCAAATGCTTAAGAGCGTTAAGTCAAGTTGGTGAGACAGTTGGCCTCGCAGACTTTCTCAAATTGCTTTATAAAGCTGTATGGGTCATTGTGGGATTGGTACTTGTCGAGTTGCTTTGCAACAATTGGGATTCTAGATTGGCCCTTAGAGTCTTGGTTTGTTCCTAATCATATTAGTAATGATGTCGCTAGTGCTGTAGCACTCTGCTCCGCTGCTGTGTTGTCGAGCAATCGCTTAATGAGAAGCTCACTCAATGTCAAGTCTCCTTCCAGGGCTCTCTCGTGATCGGTCTGATTCCCATCTGCCAGGTTCAGCACCCGCTGTACCTCGCACAATTCTACATTCATGCCTTAAGCTTCTAGCACACTAGTCTTGATTGTATTTCACTATGCCTTCAAGTGCCTTATGGGCTAGCTTCCATTCCTCTTCCAAGTTTGTTATGATGGCTTCTGTTGTTCTACCACGGTGCTCATACCAAGCGTGCGTATCGTAGCTGCTTACCAGCTGTTGAATCGCCTCTGGAAAAACTCCTAAGTCAAGTTCCTCATTCGGCATGCGGTCTGAGTTTTCCTTTGACACGATCGTGTTCTCGTGCTCCACCAAGCTATCGATCAGGTTGAACAAGTTTGTCAGATCCACTTCTCTAGTGCCACTTGCTTGGTCCTACTCTGTGCTTTGGTTGTCTGTCTATGTCTTGGAATCTTCTCTTACTGGTGGGTTCCTTGATATGTTTATTTGAGTGAGTTCCTTGACTTATTGCATCAAATCCTCAATTTACCTCTACTCAATATGCGTGTATTCTTTCCTATGGACTTGTGCTCAATCAAGCTTTCAGTTGTCCTTAAGTGTACTTCAAGTGCAGAAATTCAAGGTTGAGTGCAGAAAACAAGTGTCTGAGTGGCTTACGCACTCTCTCACTTAGTTTTAGGCCTAATAGGCTTGTTGACCTGCATCTGGCCGTCTTGTCTGTTTTTGGGTTATTTAGGATCTTTGGCTCAATTGGCTATCACTAGGACTCTGGGTCTAACAATAGCCTACTTGAGCTACTAGGTGACTGTGTCCTACGAATTTGCATATTCCCTGTGCCAGAATCGAGTTTCGCACCTCGGGGGTACTCGCGAATATTTATGCAGCTAGAGAATTTGGGAAAATCTTGACTTGGCCCAACTCATCCAAGTTGCAGGGGCCGAGTGTGTCACTCGGACGGGCCGAGGGCCAAGTGGAATTGTAGGCCGAGTGGATTCACTTGGACGAATGGTAACTAGTCCGAATGGGCCGAGGGCCGAGTGGGGCGAGGTTCGAATGGTGAATTCAGGAGTGTCGACTTGTCTAAGTGATGTTGGGCTGAGTCGGCAGGGCCGAGGGCCGAATTTTAAAGTTGGTTTGAATGCTTCACTCGGACGGGCCAAGTGAAAGGCGTTCGATTATAGTTGGCTGAGGGCCGAATGGTCAAGTGGACCGAGTACAGAATGGTTTGAGAACTGAGTGCCAAATGGTCTTAGGGCCGATTCTAGGACTCGGCCCAGAATCACCGAAACTCGAACGGCGGGCCGAGCCATGTGCGATGACGTTCGTATTGGGAGCTTGTCGAATCTAATGATTCGCACAACCACTGAGCACGCCACCTTTCAGATCACAACAAATACATAGGAAGGAGGTCTTGACGTACTTGAATCGCGTGAAGAACTCCTCAATGGCAAGATCGAATCAAATCAATGCTAGAAATACTCTCTCTCTCTCTCTCTCTCTCTCTCTCTCTCTCTCTCTCTCTCTCTCTCTCTCTCTCTCTCTCTCTCTCTCTCTCTCTCTCTCTCTCTCTCTCTCTCTCTCTCTCTCTCTCTCTCTCTCTCTCTCTCTCTCTCTCTCTCTCTCTCTCAATGTCAGGGAATGAAATGAGCTCTTTCTTGTCCCCTTGGCTCTTAAATCCCTTCCTTCTCGAGTAAGGTTTTGATGTCCCTAATCACTCACCTGTGGACATTAACATCCAAGCGTTCTTTTTTTCCATTTTTGCATGACTTGTGCCCAGTTTTACCCTGTTTTACATCAACAAACCCTACACTTTTCATATTCGATTTCGTAATCCTAACCTCCTCTAAATGCAACAACGGTCATGAAGGCAAAAAACTGAAATAATTTCTCCATCTTTTCCAATCATCAAACCAGCAAAATAACCCAAAATACTTACTTGTTTCGAATATCAAAAACCCAAACTTCCTACCTACCTCAAGCTCCGATTCGGGGATGAATCCCTTACTTCAATGCTTGATGTGAGGCGCGCGAGGGCTCAAGCTTGAATCCATTTGTCCCGACAACAAAACCAAAATGTGAAAGCTTTCGCTCAACCGCCAAGACTCACGGACCGCTTATTGCTTCAAGCGTTCCAAGTGAGCTCTCATAGCTATCTCTCACCTACTTGATGCACCATCGATCCTCTCGGGGTGTAGTGAGCTTACCTTGATGCCGAAGTGAGTTGCCTCCTCCATCTCCAAGCTCCATTCACCATAGCCACGTGCGAGGCAAGAGAAGGGAAGAGAAGAGAGAAAAAGAGAGGAGAGGAGGTGGTGAAGAGCTTCACCCTCTTGATCCCTCACTCCAACACACTCACTCACTCCCTTACACTCTCATACTTACTCCCTCAAGAGCACACACACAAGCAAGAAGAAGAAAAGAAGAGAAGAAGAGAGGACTCTTGTTAGTCACACACCAAAGAATGAGCTTTCATTCACTTTTTGAACTTTATATATATAAACCCTAAAACCCCCATGGGCGCCCATCCCTTGTTACATGACCAGCCATTGTGGCAAGGTCCCTTTTTCTAATTCCCTCTTCTTGCTTCATTCCCTAAGCCTATACATGTCTATTCTTTTACAAGTGACACAGGAGGAAGCCTAGCACTCTTTTACGATAATTTTTAGAGTTTTTGAGGCACCTTTCCTTTAAAATTTCTCTTTTTGCCTCGATTTAGTTTTAGAGGCCGCATTTGCTCTTTTTTTATTCTTTTTGTGCTTTTTCCTTTATTTTTCCACCATTCCGATTTGAGGTTAGCAAATTTCTCCATCTTTTTCAATCATTAAACCAATAAAATAATCGAAAAATACTTACTTGTTCCAAACATAAAAAAAACCCAAACTTTCTACCTATCTCAAGCTCTATTTTGGGGATGAATCCTTTACTTCGATACTCGATATGAGGCATACAAGTGCTCAAGCTTGAATCCCTTGGTCCCAACAACGGAACCACAAAATGTAATGGTCAACCGCCAAGACCCACGGACCACTTATTGTTTCAACCGTTTCAAGCGAGCTCTCATGGCTATCTCAGCCTCTTGCATCTCCAAGCTCCATACACCATAGCCGCACACGTGAGAAAAGAGAAGAGAAGAGAAGAGAGAAAAAGAGAGAAGAGGAGATGGTGAAGAGCTTCACCCTCTTGATCCCTCACTCCCACACACTCACTCACTCCCTCACACTCTCACACTCCCTCTCTCAAGATCACATACACAAGAAAGGTGAAGAGAATAAGAAAATAAGAGAGGACTCTTGTTAGCCACACACCAAAGAATGAGCTTCTCATTCACTTTTCAACTTTATATACAAAACCCTAAAATCCCATGGGCACCCATCCCTTTTTACATGACCGGCCATTGTGGCAAGGTCCCTTTTTCTAATTTCCTCTTCTTGCTTCATGCCCTAAGCTTACACATGTCTATTCTTTTATAAATGGTACAGGAGGGAGCCTAGCGCTCTTTTACAAGAGTTTTTAGAGTT
This sequence comes from Lygodium microphyllum, assembly GCF_053477565.2. Taxonomy (NCBI): domain Eukaryota; kingdom Viridiplantae; phylum Streptophyta; class Polypodiopsida; order Schizaeales; family Lygodiaceae; genus Lygodium; species Lygodium microphyllum. The sequence continues at coordinate 104,893,424 of NC_141162.1, forward strand.
TTTTGAGACGCCTTTCATTTAAATTTGTGCTTTTTGCCTTAGCTTAGCTTTAGGGGCCACCTCTATGCCTTTGGTCTTTTTCCATCCTTTTTCCATTTTTTCCTTCATTTTTTTGCCATCTCGAATTGAGATTAACATTTACCGATAACTTTTCCAACATTTTCGATAATTTCTGCACCTGTCTTATTGAGCCTTGCCTCATGGTCGAGATTACTACAGAAATAATTGATATAAAAATTCTCTTGATCTTTGGAACATAGAACACATTTGAAAGATTATTGAGTTTACCACTTGTAGTAACAAAGAGAGTAGTACCTATGCCCTTAGCAAAGCATTTTGCATTATTCCCAACAGTCATAGTGATGGATTCTTGTAGAGGCTTTATAGAACTATATAGACCTTTCTTATTAGTCATGGAGATGCCACTATCCAATACCCATGAATTAGTGTTAAATATTTCCATTGAGGAATGGATTTCCTCAATGGTTGCCATGAATAACTGCAATTCTGCTTCGATCGTATTAGTTGTCTCCTTCCCATTAATCTTCACAATGTCATTCTTTTCATCTGCCTTCTTAACACAACAATTTGCAATTGCATGTCATTTTTTATTGTAGTAGAAGCACTCTCCTTGAAAATTTTTATTACCACCCTTTTTAAAAAAAAATCACCATTAATAAAGGAACCACCTTTGCCATTCAGATTGGTAGAGAATGTAACATCTCTACTGCTACTACCTTCTCAAGCTTTAAGCCTCAACTTCTCCTCCTTCAGTAGTACACAAAATTCCTTAAATGTCAAAGCTTAGGGTCTCACCTGAGTATTTAGGGCAATTATCAATCTATCAAACTTTGGTAGACAAATCTAAAGACACCCCTGAACTAGCTCCTCATTAGTCTTTTGTATCCCATTGCCAGTCATCTGGTTGCACTGATTCTTAATCCGAGTGATGAATGCTTTAGTTGTCTCTCCTTCAACAAACTTCTCTACTGCTAGTTGATTCTCCAAGTTCTGGATCCTTGTTTGATTTTGCATTTTGTATTGACTTTTTATTACATTCCAAGCCTCTAATGCCTTGGTTGTATGATTGTGAATCAAGGTCAAAACGTTGTCAGAATAGCTTGTAACTAAGACACATAGTGTATATACATTCGTTTGTTTTCAAGCTCGTAGAAGATCTACATTTGGAGGAATCATAACGCTCAAATTTGATGGGTTGTGGTTCTAGGTTAGTTCCTAGCACCATCTCCAGAAGCTCATAAAAATCACGGATAGTTGTGATTTTGAACTTTCACAAAGTATAGTTTGTACCATCTAACGCTTTCGCTAAAGGTCGATGGATGATTCCTTTATGTTTAAATTGCCGAATATAGCACCACCACCACCTAATGTGCTAGCACTGCTACTTGATGCAACGAATTACATTTCTCATCTTTACTATTGAAGCCCTTGCCTCTCGCGTACTCTTCACTCTCCACAAGCCCCCTGAGCTTTGTTACCATGTAGAAATTATACAGCACAACAGACATAATCTGAGCAAGGAGTAGATAACACATAGCAAATATGAGAAGAACAAAGATTGCTTTAATTTCAAATGAATTGATACAAAGATGGCTCTACCCACCTACACAAAGAAGGCTCACGATAGCCATCTTATTGTCTTGGTGCTTTATGTGGATGATATGTTTATTGATGTGAGAGCTCATGATGAGTTGGATGCCTTAAAAAGACAACTCAAGAAGAGCTTTGAGATGAAGAATGTGGGACAAGCCTCACATATTCTTGGCATGCACATCACACACGGTCACTCTAAGGGGCTCCTTTACTTGTCACTTAAAGGACTATATACAAAAGGTCCTTGAGTGCTTTCATATGTAGGATCTTAGGCTTATTAGCCCTTACCTTTCCATGTAAAGGTTAGTTAGGCAAATTGTCCCCAGTTAGATGAGCAAAAGGCCGAGATAGCCAAGATTCCCTTATGCATCTATAATGGGTAGTTTGATACATAACATGATAGCCACTCATCTAGGCATAACATTTGCAGTGGAAGTGGTGGCACGTTATATGGTTACACCTGGTTGGCAACATTGGGACATCATGAAGGATATCATGAGGCACCTAAAAGGCACTATAGATATGAGCATTTGCTATGGTGGCTAGGATACTAAAGTCGTGGGTTATATCGACTTTGACTATGCAAGAATTGCAAATAATAGGAAGTCCACCTCAGGTTCTCTCTTTACTTTTGCTAAAGGTGTTGTTTCTTGGATGTCCAAGGTGTAGAAATGCAGTATTATTTACTACGGAGGTAGAGTATATTGCAGTCATTGAGGCTTGCAATGAAGCACTATGATTAGGCCATTTGGTGATAGACCTTGGTATTATTATTACTCCTATATAGCATTTGGATTCTATGAGTGCTATTTAGTTGGCCAAGAATTCAATCTTCCATGCAAACACAAAGCACATTGAGGGACTATCACTTCATAGAGGTGGTGGCAAAGAACAAGTCTGTTGAGCTTATCAAGATCTCAACTAATGAGAATCCTACAGTTTTGCTCGTTGAATGTCTCTCAGTAGAATGTTTTGCCTTCCTTAGGAAGATGATGAGTGTAGGATGAGATGATGCTTATTCCTGATCCTGTTGTACTTTATGTACATTTGTCCTTTATCACTTTTTTCTTATTCTCTCCTCACTACAGACATATTCACCTTTAAGTGGGAGGTTGTTGGGGGTAAAGACACACATGCCTTGTCAAGATTGTGGGAGAGAAGGAAGGAGTCTCACTTGTAGCTTTCTTGCTTGCACAATGGGGGAATACACACAAAGGTGGAGGTTGAAAACAGTTTTCCTCTTCTTAGTTGTGTAAGCCAAAAGAACTCAAGTACAAAGAAATAGAGGAACCCTATATATGGGTCTCAAACCAAACTCAACTAAGGTGGCATACTAATTGAGCCACGAACTAGAGTAGATAAGGATAGCTGTTATCTAGCTATTATTCATGGACGGTGTACCAACCGCATCTGCAGTTAACAAGTAGGTGACATAAATGCACAACGGTCACCCTGGCATATCACGAGTGGAGCTCGATATCTCAACACTCCCCTCGAGCTCAATCCCAATTCTTGCACACCAAGCAGGTCTCTAAACTTGCGCAGCTTCTCTGCGCCCAATGCCTTCGTGAATATGTCAGCTACTTGATCCTCTGTGCTGACATAAATTAGATCAATAAGACCTAGTAAAACCCTCTCCCGCACATAGTGATAATGCACCTCAATGTGCTTTGTTCTAGCATGATAGATTAGGTTTTTTGCCAAGTGTATACTGCTCATGTTGTCACAATAAATAACAACTGGCCCATCTGTATGCTGATGCATATCACAAAGTAGCTTATGCAACCAAGCTACCTCACATGCAGCCATTGCTGCACCCCTGTACTCAGCCTCTGTGTGCTCAACAAGGCAATTGTAGGCTGTTTCTTACTGCTCCAAGTGACTGCAGCATTCCCAAAAGAGAACACATATCCACTGGTAGATCGTCTATCAGAAATACTACCAGCCCAATCAGCATCAGTGTATCCATGCAACTGTATCTAAACCCCAGTCTCATAAAATAGTCTATACTGCAATGTGGACTTCACATACCTGAGTATGCGTCTAGCCGCATCCAAATGCGGTTTCCTTGGAGCCTGCATAAACTGACTTACCAATCCAACAACATAGCTCAAATCTGGCCTAGTAATAGTCATATAAATCAAACTTCCTACTATGCGTCTGTACATAGTAGGGTCTTCCAGAAGCTCATATGCATCTGCACTCAGCTTCACATTCTGCTCCAAAGGAACTGAAATAGGCTTACAGCCTGTCATCCCATATTTGGACAGCATGTCCAATCCATACTGCCTCTGCAATAGCCATATCCCACTTGGTGATCTAATCACCTCAATGCCCAAGAAATAATGTAGCTCTCCCAAATCCTTCATCTCAAACTTCTGCTTCAATAGCATTTTCACATGAAGGATATCTTCATCACTATCACCTGTCATAATCAAATCATCAACATAAATGACAAGTAGCATAATACATTTCTCTATTTTTCTCACATAAAGTGAGAAATCTGCCTTGGAAATCTGAAAGCCAATAGTGACAAGATACTGTCCTATCTTGTCAGACCATGCTCTAGGTGCTTGCTTCAAGCCATACAAGGCTTTCTTCAACCTGCAAACAAACTCATGATGAACAGCATGCACATAACCTGGTGGCTGCTCCATATAGACCTCTTCTTGCAAATCACCATGCAAGAAGGCATTCTTTACATCCATCTGATGTAAAGACCATCCCTTTGATGCAGCCATAGCAATGACTGCTCTTACGGTTGCCATCCTTGCAACCGGACTGAATATTTCTTCATAATCAATGCCATATGTTTGTGCATACCCCTTGACTACTAATCTTGCCTTGTATCTATTCACATAACCATCTGCATTGTGTTTCACCTTATAAACCCACTTACAATCAATCGCATTCTTATCTTTAGGCAAAGGTACCAATTCCCATGTAGCATTTGCTTCCAAGGCATCCATTTCTTCATCCATAGCTTTCTCCCATTTTTCTTTTCCCATGGGTTGCTCAAAAGAAGTGGGTTCTGGTTCCTGTATCACTTTGACCATATAGGCATAGTGAATGGCTGTTAATCCATCATATTTCAGCCTATCCACAGGATACCTAGCTCTGGTAGACCTATGCAAAGTAGGTTAACTCCCAGATGCTCTCAAAACATCCATGGTCTTCCTTACTCCAGGTGTAACAATAGAAGGAATACCCAACTCATCATCAATTCTCTGTTCTGAGCCACTGGATTCACCATCCACATAAGAGTGACCTGCATTCACATCAAACATGGGCTGATCTACCTTCTCTTTTCCTTTTTGTGATACTTGCATACCAGTATCTGCATTGCTTTGAGAAGTTTCTCCTGATCTCAATCTGCCTGTCCATGGCGAAGAATGTGAACCACTGCTAGAGGACGCTCCAGGTCCACTAATATCTTGTGATTGCTGCTGTGAATTTTGTGCAACATTACCATTTTGTGCATCTACATTATCAATCACATTTACTGGTTTATACTAGCTACTCATCTCATCAAAAACAACATCTCTGCTCACTGTAAACTTACGAGTAGAAGGGTTATAGCATCTATACCCTTTTTGCTACAGAGAGTAACCAATAAAGATGCACTTCTTAGCTTTTGGATCCAACTTGGATCTCAACTCATCTAGCACATGAACATAGGCAATGTAACAAAAAATTTTCAAATGAGAAATATCTAGTTTCCTACTAGTATACCTCTCCTCTGGAGTCATGCCATGTATTGCTGCAGTGGGAGTCTTGTTCATTATGTAGACTGTTGTAGCAACTGTCTCAGCCCAGTAAAAATCTGGCATGTCTTTTTCATTGAGCATGGCACGAGATACCTCTCCAATATGCCTGTTTTTTCTTTCTGCAATTCCATTTTGCTGTGGGTATGACTACATGAATATTGTTGCTTTATGCCATGCTCCTGCAAGAACCTTGCAAACTCATTTGAGAGGTACTCTCCCCCTCCATCTGACCTTAGGCATTTTATTTGCAGGCCTAACCATAGCTTTAAGAGTTTTGAAATGCCCAAAAATCTCGTTTTTCTTTTCCATAAAATACACCCAAACTTTTATGCTATAGTCATCAATAAAAGTGATAAAATAATAGCAGCCTCCAATAGATGCAGCTTTAGTAGTCCACACATCAGAGTGGATTAATTCCAATGGCTTCTTACTCTCTTGAACATGTCTAGGAAATGGTTTCCTTGCCTGTTTTCCAAATTGACAAGCTTCACATACCTTATGCATTTCTGCAACCTTGAATTTAGGCAATCCTGCAACAATATTTTGGGCTTGCATTGATTTAAGTCGCTGTACATTAACATGACCAATGCGTTTATGCCAGATATCAATATCTGCAACTACTCCCGTCCCATGTGCAAACATTGATGTACTCAATTCAAGCATGTCTACATCCAACGTAAACATTCTGCCCTTCTTCTTTCCTTTTGCTATCAAGCGACCTTTATTTTTCATATCCTCAACAAAGCATCCATGAGAATTAAATCTGACCTGCAAGCCCTGCTCAACCATTTGACCAACAGAAACCAGGTTCTTTTTTATATTCGGGACATGAAATACATCCGACATGTATTTCTTTTTCCCATCCTACATAGACAAATGAATTTTTCCAATCTGCACAATAGAATGTGCAGTATCATCACCGGTCTCCACAAATCCTGGTTTTTCTATTTTCCTTGCATCCTGCACCCATTTTGCATGACCTGTCATGTGGTTTGATGCACCTGAGTCAACATACCACACATCGTTGCTTTCTTCTGCACTTGTCACAGAATTGGTCATGTGTGTCACAACTCTATAGAAACAGAATTTATATCCTTTTTCATTAATTTGTCTTAAATTTATTTCCTTTGCACTAATTAGATATAAAGAAAAGTGCACTGGAGCTGGCCACCGATGAGTGGTCACAGGTTATGGTGGACCCACGCGATGGGTTAGAGAAAATATAGTTCACACTTCCACCTATATGGCCCGATTGGGCGCTTGTGACCAGAACTCACGCATATCAGGGTTAGACTCGCACACAGAAAGGATTGATGCCTTGAAGTGTGGGCTAGATCCACCAGAACAAACAGTTACAATCAACAAGATGGCATGATCATGAAATGCTTGTATAATGTGCATTTCAGCCCACACATGGCATGATCATGAAATGCTTGTATAATGTGCATGTGTGGGCTGAAATGCACATTATACAAGCATTTCATGATCATGCCATCTTGTTGATTGTAGCTGTCTGTTCTGGTGGATCTAGCCCACACTTCAAGGCATCAATCCTTTCTGTGTGCGAGTCTAACCCTGATATGCATGAGTTCTGGTCACAGGCGCCCAATCGGGCCATATAGGTGGAAGTGTGAACTATCTTTTCTCTAACCCACCGCGTGGGTCCACCATAACCTGTGACCACTCATCAGTGGCCAACTCCAATGCACTTTTCTTTATATCTAATTAGTGCAAAGGAAATAATTTTAATAAATCATTATATAGACAAATTAATGAAAAAGGATACAAATTCTGTTTCTTTAGAGTTGTGACAGCCCTCTGGCTTTTATTCAACTGTCCTTAGCTGAAAAAGCTTATTGATATGGCTGAAGAATGTTTGGGTAATCCTTCATGAACTTTTCATCTACCCACTGTGCATCTGTTGTGGGTAGATTCTTGAATTTTAGTAAGAATTTTCGTGTCACAAGGCCACTTCTCGTGGTTCGATCCTTGAGAAACAAAATCTTTTCAGGTTCCAAAAGTTGCTCTGTTTCTTCAACTTCTAGGGGATCTTCAGTAATGGGTTCCTTTGGTTCTGGTCCTATGTAAGGTTTTAGCAAACTTACATGAAAAGCGTTGTGTATTTTCCAATGAGCAGGAAGCTCAAGTCGATAAGAAACTTCATTTATTTTCTCAATCACTTTGAAGGGTCCAAAGTATCTACTGGAGAGCTTTGGAAAAGATGAATTTTGACCAGAACCTTGTTTGAGCCTGCTTTTATCAAACTTTAGTAAGACAATTTGACATTTTTCAAAAGCCAAAGGTCTTCATCGTTTATCTGCTTGCTTCTTTTGTCGCTCTTGGGCAACTTTGATAGTGGCTCGAACTTGATCCATTGTTGTTTTTAAATCTGAAGCAAACTCATCAGCATCAAAAATCTTATCTTTAGTGCGAATAATTGGAGGAGGAATCACTTTACCCTGTACTATTTCATTTGGAGCTTTCCCTGTGGAAGAGTGCACTGTATTGTTGTAAGCAAGCTCCAATAATGGAAGATATTTCTCCCATCGTGACTTATGTTCACTAACATAAGCTTTCAACATATCCAAAAGAGTGAGATTAATCACCTCTGTTTGGCTGTCAGTTTGAGGATGAAAAGCTGAGGATAACTTTAAAGTGGTTCCCAAATTCTCAAATAAAGCACACCAAAAGTTACTTGTGAATTTGGAGTCTCTATCTGAAATGATCTCAGAAGGCATACCATGTAATCTGAAGATATGTTGAATGAAAAGTCTTGCAGCTTGTGCGGATTTCAATGTTTTATGACATGGAATAAAATGTGATTGTTTGCTGAATCTATCAATTATGACCCAAATCATATCATAACCTTGAGGTGTTCTTGGAATACCTGAGATGAAATCCATTGTGATAGATTCCCATGGATCTTTGGGCACTTGAAGAGGTTGCAACAATCCTGGAATCTTCTGCCTATCATATTTGGATTTTTGGCATACCAGACAAGTCTCAATGAAGTTATGTGTATCTTTTCGTAATGTTGGCCAATAAAAGTAGCGCTCAATTGCACTTAGAGTGGTTGCCCTCCCTCTACGCCCTGCATAAGGGGGTTCATGACTTTCTTTAAGCACCTTTTGTCGAACAGGAAGAGTGACACAAAGGCGATTGTTCATGAGAAGGTAACCGTCTTTGATGGAATAATATGGATGAGAACCTCCTTGCTATAAATTTGACCAAATTGCTACAAAATCAGTATCTTCATCATAAGTATTCTTCATCGTTTGAAAATCTTCATGATGAGCCACTATTATAGTTGCAATGCGAGGCACTCTAGAAAGTGCATCAGCAACTACATTTTGTTTCCCTGGAGTGTACATAATTTGAAAATGAAACATAGACAAGAAATTTTTCCATCTTGCATGTTTCTCCTGCAAATGCTTTTGAGTCTTGAAATACTTCAAGCTTTGATGATCGGTTTTAATAAGGAATTCATTGCCTAAAAGATAATGTTTCCATATCTTTAAAGCATGAACCACTACTAAGAGCTCATTTTCATAAATGTCATACCTTTTCTCCACATCATTTAGATGGCGGCTTTCAAAGGCTACGGCATGGCCTTCTTGATTTAGCACTGCACCAATACGATCACCGCAAGCATATGCTTCCACCACAAATGGTTTTACCAGATCTGGAATGGTAAGAACAGGTCCAGAAGTAAGAGCTGTTATCAGCCTTGTGAAGGCTGCCTTCTCTTTTTCCTTCCATTGGAAAGAGATCTTCTTCTTTATAAGGTCATGAAGTGGAGAAGCCATATGTGCAAAATGCTTGATGAAGCGGCGGTAATAAGAACATAAGCCAAGAAATGATCGCACCTCATGTACATCATGAAGATGAGGCCATTCTTGGATTATCCTGATCTTTTCAGGATCCATCTGAATCCCTTCAGAAGAGATGACATGCCCAAGGTAATTTATTTTATGCATGAAAAATTCACTCTATTTACCATTTACCAAGAGTTGATTTTGTTGTAGTAATTGTAGAACAATTTCCAAGTGTTGATAATGCTCCTCTTCATTCTTGCTAAAGATAAGAATATCATCAAAGAAGGTACCGACATATTGTCGATGCTCTCTAAAGATGCGCTCCATCATTCGATTAAAGGTGGTTGGTGCATTGGTTAATCCGAAAGGAACCACCAAGAATTCATAAAGACCGTATGAAGTCCAGAAAGCAGTTTTGTGTACATCTTGTGGTATTACCCTAATTTGATGATAACCACTATTTAGATCAATGCGGCTGAAAACCTTTGAGCCTCCTAGACGATCCAAAATGTCGTCAATTCTGGGAATAGGAAACCGATTCTTCACAGTGATTTTGTTGAGGGCTTGATAATCAATGCACATCCTGAATGTGCCATCTTTCTTTTGAACAAGAAGAACCGGTGAACAAAATGGTGAGCGACTTGGCCTAATTAGCCCACGGTTGAGTAGGTCTTCGACTTGCTTTCTGATTTCTTCTTGTTGAGGACGGATCACACGGTATGGTGCTATATTAGGAGGAGAACTGCCCGGGATAATATCAATATGATGGTCTTTTGGCCTTTCTGGGGGAAGCTGATAAGGAAGATCTTTTGAAAAACAATCTTTATACTTTTCCAAGAGTTGAAGTTGCTCTTGGTTTTCAGCATTCATATTATCTTTTACATCAGTGACATAAAGCAGACAACATTAAACACAATCCTTAATTGCTCTAGAGACTTGCATATGGCTTACCATAGGTATGGTGTCTCCAGAAACTCCAGCTTGGATCTCGTACTTCTTGCTTTTGTTGGTGAGTTCTATCTTCTTTTTCTGAGAGAAGATGGTTGAATATACTCTATGATTCTAGGGCATGCCAAGAATCACATCGCAACCATCAAGGTCTCCGATACAGAAGGTATCTTCGTCACTGTAGCCTTGAATTTGAAACTTAAGCTTGCCAATGTAGGGTATCACAGTCTTCACTGTGTCACATTCATCAGCATTTAAAGCTTGGCGAACTTCTGTCGGAGTCTCCATCTCTTCATTCTTTAATCCAAGCTCTTTAGCTAATTGCAAGGAAATGATATTTTCATTCGCCCCAAGATCTATCAAGAATAGTACTTGCTTACCTTGCAACTATCCCCAAGCTTTTAATAATTTGCGTGTCTCTGGAGTTGTGTTTGCAACTACATCATTGATAGCATTGATTTTCACTGGCAACTTAGGCTTGTTGTCAGAAACCTTGCTTTGTCCCTTGTTTGGACTTTGCTTCGCTATGTGGCATGTTTGTCCACATTTAAAGCACTTCCCTTCTTTCATGAAGCGTTGCTTTTCTTCTTCGGAAAGTTGCTTTGCTTGTGGGTATAGATCGGAGCGAAATTGAGGAGCATTAGGAGGTTCATAGGGCTTCATCTTCTTTTGATTTGATGGCTGCTTTTGCCGTTGTTTTTGTCCTTCATTTGGGGCTGAATACTCCTCATTGTCAGCTACTCTCTTGTTATGATTCTTTTGGAATGATTTGTTGCCATTGTGCTCCATTTCCCATGTCTCATCATGGTCAATGAGTTCCCTGAGACTAGAACAATGATAATGATTAAGAGCAGTACGAAGTTTAAAATGCAAACCTCCTTGAAACTTCCTAATCTTTTTCGAATTGCTGATCTTCTTGAAATGTTAGACCTTCAAAAGTAGCTCCCAAAATCTCTTGGTATAGTCACCAAGTGGCTCATTTTTCCTTTGCCAAAGCCGATCCCATTCCATTTTTACATCTCTTTTGAAATGAACAGGAAGAAATTGGCTTTGTATCATGCAAACAAAGGACCGCCATGATTTTGGGGCAGCATGATCATATTCCAACCCCGTCCACCAAGTATGGGCTAAGTCGGTTAAATGTAAAGCTGCAAACTTAATCTTTTCTTTTTCTTTATACTTGTCACGACCATACAAAATTTGAAATTGATGAATAAACTTCAAAAGAAGATCAAGATTTTGGGAACCATCATACATATTGAACTTGATCTTCTTTTCAAGTTGAGATAGTGACTTAGGCTTCTTCTTCTTCTTATGCCTTCGTCCATGCTCGGATCTTGAGATTGAAGATGATGAAGTGCTTGATGGGGATGAAGATGGAGACGAGGGTGAAGAATGTTGACGCCTTTGACGATGATGAGGTCTTCCACGAGAAGGGTGTGACTCTTCGTTACTAGAAGAGGATCCATCAGAATAGACGTCAGATGACTTTGAAGAAGAGGATGAGATTCGACGCGATCTCTTTCTTTGTCTTGAAGTAGAATGGGACTGCCTCTTAGAAGTAGTTGGACTTCTTGATCGGCTCCTTTCATTGGTATGGCTTTGTCTCCTTGAAGTAGATGGGCTTCTTTCCTTGAATTCTTTGGGATTCTCAACTTTTTCTAGTTTGAGAAGTTGCTCACGAATGCGCTGATTCTCCTCTCTAAGACTTTGAATGGCTTGAAGGATAGCACTCGATTGATCCATTGAGACTCTTAAGAAAAAAAAAAAGCTCAAGCACTCAATGCAAGGGCTGAAAACAAACAAACTTATAATTGTAAGCACTACTAGTGTTGGGGTGAGGACCGAGCCAAAGCTCTGATACCACTGTAAACGCCTCGAACAATGTAGTATGCTTAACAATTATGATATTCGCTTGTTTTCGAGATTTAATATAAAAGATAATGAACACTTAAAGCTGAAAATGAAAATTACTCACAAAATTACAGCCATGAAAATGTAAAAGTAATGGATACAAGATTGAGGGTTGAAGATGGGCAACCCTCCCCCCCCCGAAGGAATGTATTTCTGCTCAACCCAAGTCCCTTAGGGAAGAGCTCAGTTACAATCAACCTGAGAGTGAGGAGAAGTAATTCTCACTCTCACAAGATCATGCAAAGAGAAATATCTTCCATTATTGGAGTTTGCTTACAACAATACAGTGCACTCTTCCACAGGGAAAGCTCCAAATGAAATAGTGCAGGGTAAAGTGATTCCTCCTCCAATTATTCGCACTAAAGATAAGATTTTTGCTGCTGATGAGTTTGCTTCAGATTTAAAAACAACAATGGATCAAGTTCGAGCCACTATCAAAGTTGCCCAAGAGCGACAAAAGAAGCAAGTAGATAAACGAAGAAGACCTTTGGCTTTCGAAAAAGGTCAATATGTCTTACTAAAGTTTGATAAAAGCAGGCTCAAACAAGGTTCTGGTCAAAATTCATCTTTTCCAAAGCTCTCCAGTAGATACTTTGGACCCTTCAAAGTGATTGAGAAAATAAATGAAGTTTCTTATCGACTTGAGCTTCCTGCTCATTGGAAAATACACAACGCTTTTCATGTAAGTTTGCTAAAACCTTACATAGGACCAGAACCAAAGGAACCCATTACTGAAGATCCCCCAGAAGTTGAAGAAATAGAGCAACTCTTGGAACCTAAAAAGATTTTGTTTCTCAAGGATCAAACCACGAGAAGTGGCCTTGTGACACGAAAATTCTTACTAAAATTCAAGAATCTACCCACAACAGATGCACAGTGGGTAGATGAAAAACTCATGAAGGATTACCCAAACATTCTTCAGCCATATCAATAAGCTTTTTCAGCTAAGGACAGTTGAATAAAAGCCAGAGGGCTGTCACAACTCTATAGAAACAGAATTTGTATCCTTTTTCATTAATTTGTCTATATAATGATTTATTAAAATTATTTCCTTTGCACTAATTAGATATAAAGAAAAGTGCATTGGAGCTGGCCACTGATGAGTGGTCTCACACGTTATGGTGGACCCACGCGGTGGGTTAGAGAAAAGATAGTTCACACTTCCACCTATATGGCCCGATTGGGTGCCTGTGACCAGAACTCACGCATATCAGGGTTAGACTCGCACACAGAAAGGATTGATGCCTTGAAGTGTGGGCTAGATCCACCAGAACAGACAGTTACAATCAACGAGATGGCATGATCATGAAATGCTTGTATAATGTGCATGTGTGGGCTAAAAGCTTGAAATGCACATTTATTTGCATAGGAAAGTCACATGAAGATTCTGATACCGTTTTTGCGATGTACACGGAAAAAGCTTTCATATGACACCCATGTTGGGGGGATCCCTAAATTTTAGGAGATCCGACATGTGACCGGACACTTGGAAACTTGTGTGACAAGTGTCTTGACACTTGTCTCTTCTCTATGGCCTTCCTTTTTGGGTTGAATACTGTCAAGAATAGAAACAACCAAATTTAGTAAGCACAGTCAGAGTACAGAACTTACTATTTTTAGAATGACATCCCTATTTTTTAGGACTAGCATTTTTAAGCTAATTTGAGGTTCCTAAAATTTAGGGACCCCCCCAATATGGGTGTCATATGAAAGCTTTTTCCGTGTACATCGCAAAAACGGTATCAGAATCTTCATGTGACTTTCCTATGCAAAGAAATGTGCATTTCAAGCTTTCAGCCCACACATGCACATTATACAAGCATTTCATGATCATGCCATCTCGTTGATTGTAACTGTCTGTTCTGGTGGATCTAGCCCACACTTCAAGGCATCAATCCTTTCTGTGTGCGAGTCTAACCCTGATATGCGTGAGTTCTGGTCACAGGCACCCAATCGGGCCATATAGGTGGAAGTGTGAACTATCTTTTCTCTAACCCACCGCGTGGGTCCACCATAACGTGTGAGACCACTCATCAGTGGCCAGCTCCAATGCACTTTTCTTTATATCTAATTAGTGCAAAGGAAATAATTTTAATAAATCATTATATAGATAAATTAATGAAAAAGGATACAAATTCTGTTTCTATAGAGTTGTGACAATGTGCTATACCATAAACAAATGCTCATTTCTGTCATCACCCTGTCTACTAGAAGATGCATAATTCCCTTGTTGCAATTTTCCATTCATGATGTCATTTTGCTTTTTATAGCAGTCTTTAGCCATATGACCCATTTTACCACAGTAGTAGCATTCAACATTGCTGTTTGCATTTTGGCCTCTTTGCCATCCACCACGACCTCTTTGGCTCCCCCTGCCTCTAGAGTTACCATGTTCTCCTCCATAGGACTGGTTTTCTTGAGTTTGCTACATATTCTGATTTCTACCACGGCCTCCTCTACCTCTTCCAGCATTTGAGTAGAAGACAGATTCTTTTGAAGTTCCTCCTGAAGAAGATGTACCATCGTTTCTCTGCTCCTCAGAAATTAGAAGAGCAATCAACTTCTCAAAATCAGGAAATCTTTCACGGACGAAAATGGATGTTCGGAGATATGCATAATTCTTTCCTAGACCATTCAAGGTTACAGAAACTAAATCATCATCTTCCACTGGTGACCCAATGGAAGCAAGTGCATCTGCAATCTTCTTCACCTTCATGTGGTAGTCATTGATGCTCATACTTTCTCTTTGCACATTGTGCAACTCTTCCTTGAGCTGCATTTTCCTGGCTTGCGTATTTGTGCTATACATTTTTGACAAAGTATCCCATGCCTCCTTTGGTGTACTTGCATCCTGAATATGCACAATCATAGAGTCTGAAATACTGATAGACAGCCAGTACATAACTTTTCTGGCTCTCTCATGCCATCCTTTAAATACCTGCATTTGCTGTTGATTGGGAATATCAGGAAGAACTAGTTCTTCTTCATTTCCTGCAACGAATTCCCAATATTCTTTTCCCATAAGGAAATTCGTCATTCTAAACTTCCATGCTTGGAGGTTATTCTTGTCAAGCTTTTCAATGACAATCTGTGAAAGAGAATTAGACGCCATTACAGAACACTGCAAAAAATTCTGTCACTGCAAAAAACACAGCTTCAACCTCATAAGGGCAAATCTACAAAACTGACAAAAGTGGTATTTGACCACACAGTCACTTCCTAG
This sequence comes from Lygodium microphyllum, assembly GCF_053477565.2. Classification (NCBI taxonomy): domain Eukaryota; kingdom Viridiplantae; phylum Streptophyta; class Polypodiopsida; order Schizaeales; family Lygodiaceae; genus Lygodium; species Lygodium microphyllum. The sequence continues at coordinate 104,908,705 of NC_141162.1, forward strand.
TGACGATTTTGCATCAACAGGCAACAAGGATGATTCTGTAACTCCCAATGTCTCTGCGCACAGACATACGATGCAATTTCTACAGTAACTTTTCACCGACTTGTAGAATAGTGGTCGCACAACATAAAATAGGGCCTTTTCCTGAGTGCGTGTGAAAATTTTCCGCCTCTAAAACAGGCCCCGAAATGGCCTCGAATCAAAAAACAGGGCAACCAAGGGCTAAAGCTTTTTCCCGTAGCATATATTGCCCTCTTGCTACACCGCGAAGGGCATCTCAATCTGAGACAATGCACTCTTGCACTTTCCGGTTGTGCTACTTGCAGAGACTTGCTCCCAAACTCAAAAAATGAAAGCAACACTGGTCCTCTTACCAGAACACCGCGAACTTGGTTTGCTTTCTTGAACTCCTTACCACGAACAAGGCTCTGATACCATGTTAAGATTGTGGGAGAGAATGAAGGAGTCTCACTTGTAGCTTTCTTGCTTGCACAATGGGGGAATACACACAAAGGTGGAGGCTAAAAACAGTTTTCCTCTTCTTAGTTGTGTAAGCCAAAAGAACTCAAGTACAAAGAAATAAAGGAACCCTATATATGGGTCTCAAACCAAACTCAACTAACTAAGGTGGCATACTAATTGAGCCACGAACTAGAGTAGATAAGGATATCTGTCATCTAGCTATTATTCATGGGCGGTGTACCAACCGCATCTGCAGTCGGTGACATAAATGCACAACGGTCACCCTGGCATATCACGAGTGGAGCTCAATATCTCAACAAGCCTATGCTGCCATTTATTTACTTCACATTGTGATCGCACACCTCTATACTATAAGTGATAGACGCCCATCATTGCCACTTTATTGTTTATTCTTTTAGTGACTATTGAATAAGGAAAGAACGATCACACATTGTGACTATTGGAGTTCCCACACACACGCACACACACACACACACACATACACACACACTCTCTCTCTCTCTCTTGGCTATCTACCATAGCTCTTCCTTTACTCTTGCTTTCACTTGTGTACTTTCACTCGAGCTCTACCTTTCACTCTCTCTCCAAACTTTTTTGCCCTCTCTCTAAAATTTTTATTTCTTTTAAATTCTCTCTCTAATCTCTTTCTCTCCCTCTCTTTGTTTACTTCTCTTTAAAATTCTCTCCCTCCAAAAATTTTATTTTCTTTTTACCAACTTCTCTCTCTCTCTCTCTCTCTAAACTTTTTTACCCTCCAAAATTTTCATTTCTATTTAATTATCTCTCTAATGTCTCCAACTCTCTCTCTCTACACACACACACACCCCATCACATGATTCCTGTGTGCTTTTTGTCATTCGATGTGCTAGGTGGCTCTACTCATCGCCGATTCCCCACTAGACTATGCTTGTAGCGATCTAGCTCTCTGTCATTGCTGCTTGCTTGCTGGAACTACCTGCACTTAGTCATATGCCTACTATCCTTGTCCACCATGCTTGCTCAACTCCCCCTCCTTGTGTCTATTGCTTATCTACCAGCCTTCCCACTACTACTAATGCCACTTGTCTACTTTGCCTCCTCACTACCACAAATGCCACTCGAATGCCACCGCATACACTACCATGTTTCCCGTCTCGCCTTCTCGAGGCAATGTTGAGATAAGAGATGTAAGTGGCTGCCCCCTTGATTTCTATTAATCGGTTGGATGGCCCTATCCACTACTCGTCGCTACTTGCTTGCATGCCTCCCCACCACTGCAAATGCTGCATGAATGCTGCCACACACATTGTCATATTTGTTATTTTGCCTTCTCGAGGCAATGTTGAGCGGAAAGACATAAGCAACCTCCCCCTTGGCTTTTGAACTCATTGCTCATTACGAGAGAGAGAGAGAGAGAGAGAGAGAGAGAGAGAGAGAGAGAGAGAGAGAGAGAGAGAGAGAGAGAGAGAGAGAGAGATGGTCATAGAGTTGCATGGTTTCATGCATGCTAATGGAGAGAGTGAGAGAAAGTAAGTGCTCACCAATAGAAATGGAGAGAGAGAGAGAGGGAGGGAGAGAGAGAGAGAGAGAGAGTGTGTGTGTGTGTGTGAAAGAAAGAGAAAGCTATAGAGATGTTAGAAAGACAAAATAAAAAATTCAAAAATTTATAGGTTTGGAAATTTGTTCAAGCTCTCGAGAGGCCCTTTGGAGGTTTGGGGCCTCCCAAAACTACAACCATATTAATAATATAGTATAGATGCAGCTTTTGATGACCTATAAGCAACATTACTCAACTTCTTTGATGTAAATAACTTGAAAAATCTAGAAAGAGTGAATACAAAAGCATCTAGGCTACCATCTCATGATTCCTCTTTGTTTTATGGACTAGTTTGTTGATATATGGAGGGTTGAGCAATATTACATGTGTTTCACAATTATCCATAGTGGCATCTTTGCAAAGGTGTGGATAGTTGATGGATTATTTTGGGTCATGGAATTCAATATTAGCAAGTTGTGTTGTAGGGGTGCCAACCTAGTCTACTATAGTTGCATCGATTTGGCTTGTGGTCATTGCTAGTGGCTATGGCCACCTTGAAAGTGGTGTTGTGGTAGTTGGTTAACAAGCATGGTCTAAAAATTACTTGGTGGCACACAAGCTCCCATAGTGTTTCGTAGTGTGATGGGAATCATTTGTGAGGATATTGGATGAGTTGGTATTTTTAAAACCGTGTACTTGCCTTTGGAAACGGCATATACTCTTTATAATGTCATTTCTAGAATAATTGCTCGTTGTGTATGGAAAACCTTTGCACTAAAACTTCAAGAACCTATTATGCATGTATATTTTCTTTACAAATAGGTGAATACAATATTATTTATGTTGAATCCATGTGATGTTCTATGCATTTTGAAAGCAGTCCCCCCCCCCCCCCCCAAAGGGTTGGTTGCTATAATTAACATGGTAAGAACTTCAGAAACATCAATCAAGTGGCACCACCACACCACAAATGCCATAAACATTGAGGATAAGTTTTTCCATGGTACAATTGAACCTAGTTGCACTATATTTCCAAGGCTATGCACGTTATCATAAGCTCTCACAATATTACAACTGACCTTTGCTTAGGCTATGCCTTAATCGGAGGTATCCCTAAATTTAATACGTACATGATGGTCCACCAACCTTTATTAGTATTTGTCAATTTAAACTTAATAATATTTGCTTCACTACTTATTTTAGTACAAGACATTTAAAGAGGCATCCCTAAAATCAATGCATACAATGTGGCATTGGCCTATCTTACATTGCATGTGTCCATCCATTTGTCGAATATTTTATCTCAAGCTAGATAGCCTCTTTTAATATGTGTTCTCAAAAGAAAGAGAACTTGGTTCTTACTTAACCGCTCTTGTGTCTTAGTCATCCCCTCTCTCCCTCTACATATTTCTTTCTAACTCTCTCATATCATCACATTTTGACATTTAATATGCAAAAGAAATTGCAATGGCACTTATGCCATTCTTAGGCACATTCTACACAAGGCTTAGTAGTCACCTCTCTCCCTTTATGCATGTTTCTTTCTATCTAAATCTCTCATGTCATTACACATTGACATGTAATATGCTAAATAAGCTACAATGACATTTATGCCATTCTTAGGTAGATTCTACATAAGACTTAAACTACTCATGTTTTAAAAAGAGGAGGAAGCCTTGAGTAAATCATTTGTTATTAAGTGTGACTTGCATCATTTTAGGAGGCTTACAAAGTCATGAATACTAATGATTTATCACAAGCATGTAGCACAAATTATATCCGCAACAAGAGGCTTAAGTAATCATGATTTAGCAAAAGAGAGAGCAATCTGAATGACATATGGGAATTTAGACCACTAGTTATAAGAATGCTTTTTCAATACCAAATACATGTGCATGAGCTGTGTGTGTGTGTGTGTGTGTGTGTGTGTGTGGAAGCAAGTAAGAATACAATGTGAGAAAGAGAGCAAGAAACTTGGAAGCAATTGGCACACACATGAGAATGACCCTTCATTACTTTTTTTTCAATTGAAATACATGGACTTTATTTCTTGGGCATCCTTCTACATTGTGTGCCCGTTTCCCTAATTAGGTCATTGAGTTGGCCTAGTTAGGGGAATGGGTGCCCAACGATGGACTACAATTTTTCTTATCTAAATTTCTACATGACTTTTTTTAGGCCCTTAAACACTTAGCTTGACCTTAAACTCTTACTTCGATGGACTACAATAAGTTTATTTACAACAAATTGATTGTTAATTATTGGAGTAGGGTGGTATCCCATAAATTATTCCATTGAACCCATGTTGGGCTCTCTCCTTGCTCTTCTTTCAGTGTTGTCAAGGGTTAACACATTTTAATGCATCCATAACCTCTTCATTATTTAATTGTGGCCAAATCTCATAGATGTGGGGTTTGGCAACAACTTGCCCTTTATATTAAGCTACTTCTTATTTCATTACAAAGCTCTATACATTATAGAGTAGCCTTTGTGTGAGATGTTTACCTCACTAATAATCTTTTGGATGCATTGTATTGGTTTTTATGTAGCTCTATATGTTTTTTTGGGTAATCTTCCTAAACATTATTTTCTTTGTGATTACTTCTAGCTCCTTGAGATTTATAAGAAGACCAACATTAGATGATCCATGGGAGTCAATCATAACATGACCATTTTGATTAAAGTGCAACAAAACCTATCACACATAAAAGAAGATAGACACCATTGAGTGTACACGCATACTCAATGCATATTATCCCCCTGTCCCCACCCCCCCACAAATATGATAAGAGTTGCTCACTTGATTATTGTATTCCTCCTAGCTTTAATTGACCAAATACATACTGCACAACTATTTTTCCGCAATAAGATAAAATGAAAGGCTAGTTTCTCTTTCAAAGAGATTGGTATTCCATGATTAAGCACAACATGAATGTTATGGACTACTCTTCTCCTTCGAGCACCTACTTCCTCCATTTTCCAAAAAATGGAGAGGAAGTCGGGTAGTTTTCTCCTATGAAAGAAGAAAAACAATGGAAAATGAGCACTAATGGTAGAACATAATTATTGTTTATATTGTAGGCAAGTAAAGGAATGCAAAATGAAAATGAGAAGATTACATGAAATTTTATATGATAATTAAACATTTGAAAGATCCACCTACTGACTAGGTTTTTGAGATGCTAGCCGTTAAAATCCACCTTCTAAATGTTAGTATTTGTAGTCTTTATTCCAACATCAAAGGTAAGACATTTTCATTTTGAAATAACTATATATTAATATAAAAGTTTGAAGCCAATATATCAAAACTAGTCTTATATATTTTTTTTAAAGAATTTTTGGATTATCTTTATCCAAGCTGAATTGGAATTTTTTAGGAGGGCCTTTTTTGAGTCCAAAGTAAACCCAATGTAATATGCACATAAGTGATAAGTGCAATGATCCAACCAAGTAGAAGGATGCAAACATATTGCATGCAATTAATGAATGGAAGATGTGAGGATAGCAACCTACATACTATGATTGTTGGCTTAATAAGTAGCATTAAAGTTATTGCATCAAGAAAACATTTCCTCACAATGTACGAACTCTAAATGAGTTGTCCACAATTAACCATGGAGATGTTATGACATAATGTAGAAACATGCAATAGGGATTAATAATGAAAATGTAACATTACAATATACAAAGTTGCATGCCTTCTTGAAGGGCATAGAGGAGAATCAAGCTAGATTAGGTGATTCAATAGATATATCTATCAACATCAAGTGACTCCTCCCCTCTAGCATAAGCATCTACACAAAGGGGAAATAGTTGGGCTCATCATTGCATGAGAACCGATGAAGTTTTTGGTGATACTTATGATTAAGACAAATAGTGGATGAATTATAAATAAAATCGAGGACAGCGACTCCACGTATCAGCAAAAATGTATGAGACAACACCAACTACAAAACAAGGAAGACACAAAGCTTCCATTTGCTCTATAACCAATGTTTGAATATTTAGCAAATTTATTGACATAGACACCAAGAAAGAAGCACTATATGTTTGGATGGGATATTCTTAAGGAAAGAAGATCGATCGGCATGTGTACCTACTACAAACGAAGTAGGAGAGAACTATCATGTGTTTAAAAGACCACTCCAAGTGGAATGTGTGAATTGGACATTATAGGGAAGTCTTTAGTGTTAAGATAATCTTTAACTAGTTGTTCACCTAAATTGAAGAAGTGGGAAGGGCATGTCTAAGTAGATGAAAATAGAAAACAATAGTCTTTCACAAACACAGAAATAGAGTGATACCCATGATTTTGTGTCAAAGCTTGTAATGTACATGCAGATTTTGGTGAGCTACAAGCAACATTACTCAACATATAAGATGAAAAGAAATGCAAATCTAGTTGACTATAGTGGCATTGATTTGGCTTGTAGTTGTTGCTAGGTGGCTATGGCCACCTTGAAAGTGGGATTCTTTAAGAGGATGTTTTATGAGTTGAAGAGTAAACTAGAGCCAAAGATTCAATGCAAGCCTATCAAGTATGAAAAACAATGCTACTTTTTGATGTCTTTGCAAAGAGGAAAATAAGAGAAGGAACATAAGGTGAATGAGTATTATGTTCCTTTTAAAATGTAGATGTACTTAGCAATATATTATTATGAATAATGAATGGGAAAGAAGGTGCAGAGAAGACAAAGAAGTCCTCTATACATAAGAGCATTCAGTGGTAGATCTTCCATGCAAGAGTAATTACTATAACTAGTGTAGTTAATATCTAGGCAAATAACCAACAACTTTGAGTAAAGACCATAGAAGGAGAACTTAAAAGCTTAACAAATGCTAATAATTATGTCTGACCAACCATATATTGCAAATCAACATCTAAAGACTAATCTTTATTAACCTTAATTAGTTTGGCTCATTTAAGGGGATGCCATGCCATGTCTTGCCTTCTTTGGCAAGACCAAAAAGTAGTATCTCATGAGACTCATGCTACAAACCCAACTATTCGGTCTTTAGAGGGGGTAAATACATTGGAATCTATATATAACACCTCCCTTGGAGAGGTATTTTTTAAAACGCTTGGCTTAGATTTGAAGATTCAATATACCCTTTAGGTTGTCATTTCTAGAATAATTGCTCATTGTGTATGGAAAAGCTTTGCATTGAAAGTTTGAGAATTTACTCATTTACAAAAATAATATTAAAATATCACTTATGTTTGAACCCACATGCTATCCTATGTATTTAATATGTTACATAAACTACAATGACATTTGTGGCATTCTTAGACACGTTCTAAGAAAGGTTTAGTCGTCCCCTCTCTCGATCTATGCATGTTTCTTTCTATCTGACTCTCTCATGTCACTACACTATGACATGTAATATGCTAAATAAGCTACAATGTCATTTATGTGACTCTTAGGCAAATTCCACACAAGACTTAAACTTTTGCTTTTTTAAAATGAGGAGGGGCCCTTTAGTCAAATCATCCTTTATTAAGTGTGATTAGCATTGTAGGAGGCTTGGAAAGTCATGAACTAAAAGGAGGAGAAGGGAGATGAGTATGAATATTGATGTATTGTCTCACAAGCATGTTGCTATAAGAGGCTTAGGTAATTATGATTTAGCAAAAGAGGGAGCAACCTAAATGACATATGGTCATTTGGAACACTAGCTACTATAAGAATGCTTTCTCAATACCATATACATGTGAGCTGTGTGTGTGTCTCTCTCTCTCTGTGTGTGTGTGTGTGTGTGTGTGTGTGTGTGTGTCCTTTGCTCATAATATTTAGAATAAATATAATCAAGAGTATGCAGAGGGACTACGAGTCTCACATTAGTGAAGTCATTAAACCTCAAGGCTAGCATAATAACTTAGCACCTCTCACAATCCACAACCATGGTTGAACCTTTTCTAACACCTTTGTGTGTGTGTGTGTGCGCGCGCGCGCGCTCGCTTGCATCTTGACCATTCTTTCCCCTCCATTACTTAACTTTTATATTGGTCTCATGTTGAGCACTTATAGTAGGCAAGAACCAACATAATCTCTCTCTCTCTCTCTCTCTCTCTCTCTCTCCCCCTACACGTCTTTAAGTACTCTCGTCACTTGAGCATTCTTCGCTTGGCCTTTTCTTAGAACACCACCTCTCCTTCTTAACTCGTGTTTCTCTTTCTCTCTCTCCTTCTATTTGTGCATGGTAAGGTGCTTCTCACATTTCTCTCTACACGGGCTTTGGAATCCCTTTAGCCCCATTTAGGAGGAGAAAATCCAATATGCACTTGATTTTTTCTTTTATTAATGATAAAGCAAAAACAAGGAAGGAATGGACTTAGTTCTACAGTCACCCTTTTGCCTTGCCCTCCACCTAACTTTGCACAATGAGGCAATTATATGATCATGGAAGAATTGCTCTTTTATCCATAAAAAGGATTTGGCATAGGTTGTTGTTCTTTTGTGCCTTCACCCTCCCTCCAACTTTGGAAGAGACAAACCATACCATAAGCAAAAACAAATTCAAAAAAGCAAGACTCACACGTAAGCTAGCAAATAGTGCACTCTATGGGGGTTAGAAACACTTAAAAGCGAAGACTTGATGCAATAGGTACTTACTACTGGACATTTACAACATTGTTTACTTCAAATATACACAAACATATTATGAGATCTAGAAGAAAACATATGTAGTTCAATGCATATATAAAAACTTAGTTTACTTTTGAAATACACAAACACATTATTATACAGAGAAAGCAAGTAGAGTTATATAGAGAGATCTCCCCACATATTCACATAATTGTTAAACTTCTAAAATACACAAACATACTATTAGCTAGAGAAAGCAAAGTTATACACAGAGGCCTCTCACATGCATAAACAAATGTAGACATAAGAACAACAAGAGGAAGAGGAAAGGCTAATAATAGAAAACTGATAGAAACTATGGTACATAGCACAAACTGCATATGATTCACATAAAGGAGGGGCCCTCTACCTCGTGCCCTTGTCCATATCGTTCTTCCCCCCCTTCGGCAGTAGCATCTAAAATTCTTTGAATCAAAATTTCAACTTTTAGTAGCCTAGAGGGGCTGGTAGTAGTTGTGGGTTTTTCCTCCTCCTCCCTCTTTCTCTGTGTAGGGGTTTAAAAATGGCGCCTCCTTCCTTTAAATGAGCCCAAGCACCCAACCCTCTCCTTCTCTGGTTCTTCTACTGCGTTGCTTGTCTCATGCTCTCCTCTCCCCCTCTTTCCTTATCAGGAGTCCTGTTTTGTTGTACATTTACCCCAGCTTGGTCCTGCCCGCCTAGTTTCCCCCCTTCCTTACCCATGCCCGAAGGCACTGTAAATGCCCTGTTTTTGCTTCTCTTCTCACGACTGTCACTCTGTTCTGAGGACATTATAAATCCCCTGTTTCTTCTCCTGCTCATGGCTGCTACTTTACCCTGATGGAATTACTGATGCCTCCTTGAGCTGCATTACTACTACTACTCTGATCAAGCTGAAGACAAGAGCCTGCCACAGAAGGTATGTGTAGAAGTGGGCTTTGGGGCTTTGTTTATTCTGCTTATTTTGTTTTTTCCTGCACTTTGGTGGACAAAGCATAGATCGCTTTGATATTTTGTGGGGGAGTGAGGGGATCTCTGAGTTTGACTTCTCAAAAACGAGAATTCTGCTGCCCTGCTGCCTCCCATTTGTCCTAAGTGCTCAGTTGAAGTAGAAGAGCCAAAGAGTTCTGAGGGATGATTTTGTCGTTTTCTGAGTTTCCTCCCGAGCATGTGAGAAGCTAGTGTCAGAGCATATACCATCTCAAAATTGGCCAAGCCAGTGCAAATTTGAGGATATCATTCTTCAGGCTCCCCAGCTTGATGGTCCTTGTAAGCATTAGATTATTATGCTCCGGTTACAACGTTATCGGTTCTCTTTTGATGTCAGCAAGCGTGAATGATTAAGCTTTTGAATTTAGTAGACATGCTTATGCCTGACGTAAAATGTAGAATTGTTACTATACATTGTTTTTTCTAATCTATTTATTCTTGGCTGTTGCAGAATGTTTGCAACCTTTGAAGTTTCAAAGGGGCTTAGCTTAAACTGAAGGAATGGGTGATCTTGGTTGTATGGAGCGTGGAACTTCTGATGGCATAGACAAGATCGGAGTAACTGGAAACAGTGGAGCTGCCAATGGTCATGACGAGGAGGCAGCTAGCCAAAGCATAGAACTTGGTAGTGGCAAGCAAAGCCCTGGTTGTGCTCAAACTAAGGATTATTTAGGCCTGAAGATAAACAAGCTTGTTTCTGGGTCATCACAACTGCTGACTGCAAATGGCGAGTCACATAAGCCTGATGAGTTCCAAGAGCTTTTACAGCTTGCACAAGAATACGAGTCCGAGGAAGTGTACAAGAAAAAATTGGATCAGAATCAAAGCAGTGCTCATGAGGGATCTGTAGATGAAGGCGTTGTAGAAGGTTTGCTTCTTTCGGAAGAAACAGTGGCACAGGTAATTACTTACATGTCCTGAGTGAGTGGTTATGAAGGGATTAAAAGAAGACTAAATCACTTTGCAGCATCACTTTATTGTCATACATATATATTGTGTTCTTGTTTTGATGATTGGTTAGGCTTAGAAATGAAGCATCAGTATCAGAATGCAGAATGGAGACTTAAGCAAAATTGTGGGCACATGAAAATGTTAGGATTGCGGCATCATGTACAGGGGATTAAGGGGCTTTACATGTATTCAAATACTTTGTCTGGTGGGCTGGTTGCTGCTCTCTTTTAGATCAAAGGGCCACTGTTAAAGCAAGGAAACATTAGTGCACAAGAGTTGCTACAGCCACATAGGGAAGTGTGTACTTTTGGCTCAGGAGAAGAGCAGGAAAATATTATTGCACAGCTAAGCTACAGCCCATACAGGATAGAGTGTGAATACTTCTCATTCAGGGGAAAAGGCAGGCTAATCAGATCACATCTTATTTGTAACACAGACTCTCTCTTGAGCAAGTATTTCATTAAGTACAAGTGTCATTTCATTGGTGACTATAAACCAAGATCTTAGGTTAGTGTATTCTGTTAATTACTTTTGAATTATGCCATTTTCTTAGATGGTTGAATAGGCCCACAATCAATCCCTTTGTGCATTTGCATATTACTTCTTCTCTATTGGTTATCCCAATATCTTGATTCTCAGCTACTGCAGGCCCTTATTGCCATGTCTATTGAATGTGTAAGAGCTGATCGCGTGCTTTGTACCATTCCAACTTAGTGAATCCTACTTCCTAGAACAGTTTCTAAAATTGTCGTGTAACAAAACAGGGAACCACATAGAAGCTTTGCATTATCATAGAAGTGTGTGGTTTAGGTTACTAATTAATATGATCATGCACAAATTAGCTGTCAATAATGGGGTTAGAAGTGTATGTTTTAGGCTACTTATGATATTGCATGATTTAGTGATCGACAATTGGGTTGCTAGAAAATCTTTAAGTCTACATGTATGAAGACACGTGAATAAGGTTTCCAATCCTTTCTCAAAGGCAAAACCTTTTGTAAACATTTGCAGCTGGGCTCAAAGTATAAAGATGAAACACGTCTTATTTGTCTTTATATTCTTGAGCATATATAGTTAGTGACTTTGTCGGCTTGTTGGCTAGACGGATGTGAACAAGCTTGCACCCCTTTGGTATACGGTTCTGATTAACATGAGGGTGGAATATCTTATCGTTCAACATCAGGGAGCTCAAAGCAGGCTACTTCATGAGATAGCTATATATATGCGGCTTTGTTGTCGGTTTTGTCTTTATTTCTTTCGTTGCATATGCTAGTACTTGTGGGTGCCTACAGGTTGTAGCCATATTTGATCGACCTTGCGGGAGTAGCTTTAGCGTTATAATTCTTTTCTTGCTTCCCCTTGGTAGGATTGGATGTTTGTGAAAATTGACGATTTTTTGATAAGGTCTCTAATCAGATCTATCATAAGATGGTAGAGGATAATTGATGGGTTGTTGAGAAAGCCAATAAAGTTTGTCATGCTCAGGATAGCAGAGTGAATTGGCGGGATAGATTTCTTGGATTGTGGAGGTCCAACATTTCTTATCAAGGGAAAGTTTTTATATAGAGATTGCTTATCGGAGGTCTTTTCATTGGGGATGTGCTACGTGCTTGCAAGATCTCACCTGGTGTGTGTATCTTTTGTACTACATGCGATGAGACCGATTTATCTATTCATCTTCTACCCTTTAGTAAAATAGATTTGGGGCTTTGTTTCCCATGTGTGGTCCTCCGTGAGTTGATAGTGGATGCCTATCTGTTCTTGGGTTTTGGGCAGGATGCCTTCTTTGTCCACTTTGCAATTTGATCATCCTTGCCTTTTCCATTTTCTTAGATGGATAGCTCTCTAGCATAGTTGGCGCACCCATAATGCCTTTAGTATTGATTCAACCTCGGGTATTCGTTTGCATGTGGCTTGTGGTTGAGGATTATTGTTATGGTAGATCTCTTCCATGGTTTCAATGGACTTGGTCCTCCTTGATGTGGTTGCTCCTTGGTTGGATATTGTTCTCTCTACTCCTATTGTGCCATTGGCATGATGTTTGTGCGCTAGGCTTTGACAGCCTTTTGGCTTGACTTATGCATTGTTAGAATCTTTTATGGTTGGCTAGAAGGCTTGATGTATATATTTTTATGCATTTAATTTAAGCTTCTTCATGAAAAAAAAAGAGCGCATGCATGTATCAAGGGGTCATGCATGCATGCATTGTATATATGTATGTTTCGAGGGACTTGCTCTCTCTTCCAAGTAACTATAACACACCTATGGTCTACTATGGAGGGTTGGAGTCTTGAGATGTTTGCTTACACTCCAACAAAAATACATTGTGCATGTATTATCTTTAGCTCCATGGTGAAGTGTGCTCTCTCCACAAGAGGGCATCTTGGGGCATCCTAATGTTTTGGGATGAGGACTTAGGAGTCTAGCTTCATGGCTCCCTAGGAGTGGTTGTTATGATGTATGATGATTGGTTTCTCTTCCTTGGCTATGAGCTGTCTTCGCGAGGGAACACTACCTTAGTTCTTTGACACTCATCCAAAGTACTACTTATTTACTCATGGTGCTTCACTATCTACCTTGGTTCTTTGACACTCATCCAAAGTACTACTTATTTACTCTGTTTGCTATACTATCAAGGTGCATCCAATATAGTGCTACTTGAGTATCCATGGTGCACCCACCCTTGGTTCTACTCAATACTTCTTACTTGATATGTCATCAGTTATGATTTGAGATAGGGTGTTAGCAATTATGCATTTGGGGGAGAGAGAGGAGACTTGTACACATTTTGTAGAGCAGCTTGTCATGCATAGGTTTTATCTCATTGTTGGTTGCTTACCTTGGTTCATTATATCTTTTGTGTTTCTTTGTGGTCTTTGATTATCATTTTCTTGTTCTATTGTTTCTGTCACTTTCCATTACTTTGACAACATCTTATTTTTCAAGTACAAGGGCATAAACCGTCTTGAGGCCATACACTTCTCTTTGATCATGAAATGAGAAGAAGGCTGTATTAGAACCAGAAAATTTTGAAGTAGTAAAATTATGCTCTAAGATTTATTGAAGGGAGACTTAACTGCATGCTTTCAATGGTACATAATACAGGAATAAATTTTAAGCATCCGAATTAGCAGTTGCATCTTACCTATGTCTCATATTTTGAGCTGTACTATAGTTTGCTTGACTTTGTTATTATTGTAAGGTGCTGAGTCCTGACCTGCTAGTATATTTGAATGTACTTATGTTTTGTTTGTTGAATCAGGAGCAAGAATGTGACACAGCTATTCTGAACATGAATACTGAAACTTTGGCAAATAAATTGATGGAGCTGGGAGGGTCAGATGAACCCCTTCTATCTTCTGCTCTCGGAAAGTCTGCTTCAAAGGTAGTGTCAAATGCTAGTGGGGTGAAGTCCCTTAGAGGCAAGGAGTTGACAGACAGTAGTAAACCCTTACCAGCTGAGAAGCAAAAAGGTCTGAATGATTCTCAAAGGCCACTCTCAGTGGGGTCATCTCGATCAAATTTCACAGTCCCTCGGCCATTTGCTCTTGCTACTGACAAAAGGGCATCACTGGGAGGCAGATCTGTAGATGATGATGGTGCGCAAGAGAAGCGCAGAATTAATCGACTCAGTGGTCCAGCAAGGCTGTCTTCAAAGATTTCTCCTGTTAGTATAAATATTGTATCTAGAGCTCATTTATTTTGCCAGAAAGTGTCTTGTTGCATTATTCCTATTTGATTGAGGACTATACAGAATGCAGTAGAAAAAGACTGTTAACTTAGTACTGTCTGTGTATTCTCTAAGTATGCATGCTGCATTATATTAGTAGATCTATCTATGTTCATCAAAAACAGTACTGATGCTTTCATTGATAGCCATGGATAACTCTGTCTTTTGGTTGTATCCTATACCTCACTCTTTTTCTGATGCAGGTATCTACAAAAAGTGATCCAAGATTTTTTGTGGTGAAGTCTATCCGCTCAGAAAATACCAGGTGAGTCCCTGTGATAAGAATAATGAATGCAGAATATCGAGTTCTACACATGAGTAATTGTCAAGTGGGTCCATTTCATTTTGTAGAGGCTTTACATGTAAAGAAAAAACTCCCATGGTTATGTGACATTATATAGAGGCATGCAACTTTGAGGAACATGAAATTTTGACTGAGAAGGACCCTGGTTATCAAACAATGTTTGTCTTCTTTGTTTCCATTTTTAAAGAGCTTTTAGGAAATGATTATACTTAATTCTTGCATTGAGAGGCTTGCAGGATATTTTTATTCTAATAGGGGCTGTGCTCTCTCTCTCTCTCCTGCATTCTTTATGAAGAACACATAGGTGTGCAACTCATCCTTATGAATGAATATCTCTATTTGAAGTGTTAGCAGCAAACTTGTCCAGTTGCATTCTATGTAGCTGAATGCTTGCTACATAGTAACACAATCTGCCATGTTATCACTGTTGGACTGTTCTTGCTCTGTTGCTCTCCCCATTCTTGTTGGTCATATCTGCATGTGCTGCTGCATCCCAAGTGCCATGCCATTGACCATGTCTTTGGTAGTGCACTCTCCCCTGCAAAACTCTGTGCCCAGCTGTATAGCCTCTTTGTAAAGTGGAAGCATCTGGTGCACCTATCACCAATACAGCTTCACCAACCACTCTCACCCACTAGAGCTCCGGAGTCCGTGCCCAGCTGCATAGCCTCTTTGTAAGTGAAAGCATCTGATGCAGCTATCAGTAATTCAGCTTCACCAACCAAAATGTTTGGAGTGAGGTCAATTTTAGGACCTCAAGTTGAGCTGGTTGGGGGGTCATCAGTGAGCAGGTGACAGTACTTGTACCAGAGTTCCCAGCACTAGTTGGAGAGATGAGGGAAAGTGCACTAGCTGATTGTATGCAGTCAAGGGTGAATTAGCTAAATAGCACACACAAAGATAAAGAGAAGCTCTGCACACAATGGAGCAGAAGCAACAAGCTTTAAATAAGTGTATATGGACAACAACATGCTGAGTCTTACCCTAAAGATAAATGCATAAAGGCAATGGGACTAGCCACAAATGCTATAATCTGGTTGGAAATATGCAAAATCATTGCAAGAATAGAGAAAAGAGTTAGGCTGCTGTAGACAGCAACAAACTCCTTGGGATTTGGGAGAAAAGGTAAAGAGCAGCTCCAAAATCTTCAAAAGTACCTCACTCTTTATAGCTGTTATGGGCCTTGAACTCAAGGGACAGTAAGAAAAATCGCTGAACAAAGACTGCCAATTGATAGAGAGGAAGAGTTCTTTTTGATTCTTTGTGTTGCAAATGACAAAGCTGGCCCAGTCTGAAAGAGTCAACTTGAGTCTCAGACTTGAGATTTCAGCTTGTAGCACATGCTTGGTAAGAAAGCATCAAATGGAAAGTTTAAACTTTCTGTTCTACATTGAATTTTTCCCTTCATGCCTTCCAACTGTGACAATTATAGTTGATCTGTCTTGTGCCATGTGGTAGCCTGCCACAGGTTGCATGATATGTTGAACTTTCACATCAGATTTCAAGTTTAAGCTATTGATATTAAGGGAAACTGTCTACAAGTCTAGCACTACTGGGGTATGTGAAAGAACGAACTTGGTGTTAACCCACATGAAAGGTGATTCCTTGGTTTTCAGCATGCCTTTATGTACAGGAGTGGATACAAGCGGGAGTGTAAACTTGCAGTAAAGAGTTTGGTCTTGTGAAGGCAAACGATTACAAATCATTCTATTGGTTTGACTTGCAAAATAAAAGAAATGAAAAGTTTACAATGAGTTGCATCAAGTATTTGAACATCACTTTGACATTGATATGGTGAGAAGCAATTGCACTTCAGCTGTCACAAAATGAAGCATTCTTTGCACAAGTGAAGAAATTAAAAAATTGATGCCTATAAATCTGCTGCACTGAATCTGGAACTGAAGGTCAAGTTTGAGGTCAAGAGACTATAAGGTGAAAGATGGAAGGGGTTGAATCAATTGAGTAACTACTTGAAGAAATGAACCAGCTTGGCCTGATAAACCACGAATACAATTGGGAAAAATAAGAAAATTGCTTTTAGACCATAGCTTCATACTTTCTCCTCCAAAACTAGGATCATTGTCAATAGCAATCCTCTTGGTGATTCGATTTGGGAAATGTTGAAGGTTGTTAATTTTGTGTAAGCTGTACCCTTCACTAGACGATTATTGCATAGTTACTCGGGGTTTTTGAAGTGGGAGATATGAAATGAGTTTCATAGGTTCCATGCAAGTTTTGTAAAATGTTAGAAATAGGTTTCATTCAAAATGGAGAAAACCTATGAAACTTTATATACATATAGAATATGACTCCAGCATAGGAAACACAGATTCATTATAATTCATGATTTTATATAATACAAATGAAGGTTCCACATAACATCAATACCTATATGCATCATGGTCCATTATCCGTGACCAACATTAACTTCAACTATGGGAGAGCAATCAATATATGAATGCGTCATGGACAATTGAAATGAAATTCTCACAATCAATGTCCATATCCATATCAGTGTGTCAAATGAACCATTAGAAGTGGTGATTACAAATGTTGAAATGCATTTTCACCTTATGAAACAAGTTTCTCGGCAACTATGCATTATTGAGTTGTGGAAGTGGAATTACTAGACTTGGACAACTTTGATAGATAAAGGCTGAGCTGGATGGTTTCCAGCAAAGATGATTATGTTTCTGGCTTTGGGATACATTGTTTCAGTCTCCTAGTGGCTTGAAATACCTATTGCTTTTCAACCTTAGGGATTTGTCTTTTTGATCCATGTATTTTTTGTTTTATTTAGGGTTTTCAACTTTTCACACCATTTTCAAGTACATAACAAAATTTTTGAAAAAGTAGAGCTCAATTGAGCTGGATTTAGAAATCAATCACATATTTTTAAACTTGGGACTAAGGCTTGGGTTTATGAAGCTTATCTAGCTTTAAGCATTTTAGAAATTTCAAATAATGTACTCTTTAGGACTAGCCAAATATCCTATTTGCAAAATGGGGTTTGCATGTCATTGGTTGAGTCTTTGTGTTTTAGTCATGGTCGTACTTTTTGTATTTTCTTAGTGCAAATCCTAGCAAATTTTCACATGGTATTAGAGTTGGTGCTCTTGTAAAGAATATCTTGCAGATATTGTGGAGGCTTGGTTTTTTGCGAGGCACATGAACTACATATAAGTGATTCATAATGTCTTAAAACACCTTTTGAAGATCCCACGATGTTTTATTAGGCTTCTCAATCATTGGAGGTCTTGAGAAGGCATTATGGACTTGACAAGGAAGACAACACCTCACCTTCTTTCTCTTCTCTCATTTCAAATTTTAGTCTCATGCCACAGAAGTTTAAAGAGTACTTGCACCTTACGTATAGTTGAGCTTACATTCCTCCTATCAGCTTTGCTATTGTATTTGAACCGGTTGTTGAAAATGATTCTCTCTTTGATCATGGAGGACATACGACATTTGGAATGATTGGTTACTCATCTTTTTCATCTCAACCAAGCCCAATGTTAGGTTCCTATAACCCCTTTGAGCCATGTGAATTATAGCTCTTCCCTATTTCTCCTTTTGGTGTGTAGGATCCAAATGATTTTCATTATGTAGACTTCAATAGAGGGTGCTCTTGAAGTAGATATTCTTCATTAGGTATATCTATATCTTCTATTTCATTTGAGTATTTCATTTGAGCATATAAACCACTCTTCTCAAATCCCTCCCATCCCACCTTCTTTTGATCCACATCTTGATTTTCTCTCTTATTCATTCCAAATCCTCTAATTGCACTTCACTTCCATATCTAGCACACTAGGAGTTGGATCGTTCATCTCCACTCCTAGCACTTTCTCTTTCTTCACATTGTACTCTATCTACCCTTACTTCACTACCTCTTTGCTCCATGTTACACCGTTAGAGGGAATGTCACCCTTTAACATTGCGACTTTTATATGCTCATAAGTGAGCACTTCTTTTTACCTTGGAACGGATTTGTTGGGCATTTTTCTCACTACCCTCCGTCAATTAACTCCTCATCTATCGGCCTCTTAGATGCAAGGATTTTCATCCTTGGCTTATGGTGTGTCGTTACACACTCCATGGGTCACTCCTATGCAAGGATTTCCATGCTTTGCTCTACGTATTCCGATTCCTCCTTCGTGGGCTACTCATGCAATCACCATGTCCATGTCCAATTAGTTTATGCCTATAGTTGGATCCATTGCACACTTTTAGCATGCATGGTGGATTCTTTGGGATTAATTTCCAATTGTACTCGACTTCTCCATCCTACCCTCTTTATCCCCTCTATCCACATTATCCTTCTTATGGTACCATCACTTCTATTGCAATGGCCAAGAATGCCTTCACAAATAAGAGTTGTTTTAACAAGTTTAATTTTACCACTTGGTCAATGGACTTTATGTAAAAAGTGCTTGAATTTCAAGGACTTTGGGACCTAGTAGTTTGTCTCAAGTCTATGCTAGATTCTCAATTGGCTCACCTTGAGTACATTTGTCAATGGAGAGCTTGCAATATCACTCCTAATGTTGAGCTTATGCAAGGTTGCTTCTCGAGTTTCACGCTCAATTATAGCATTTGCCCCTCGCATTCAAGTGTTGGATTCATCTCATTGATTGCTATGCAGAATGAGATTGCACTCGGCATATCAATCTCGACTTTGAGCTTTAAGAGATTTCCATTAAGAAAGGGGATGATTTGAGAGTCAAACTGGCTAAATATTGATGGTTTCTCATTGAGTTTGCTACTATTGGCTTATTGACGTCAAACAACGATTGTTCTTTTTGAACAAGCTTCTTGAAAAATACTTTCATTTCGTTGAGCACATTATCTCATTGCTCTGATTGTCGACCTTCTATGAGATTTGAGTGTTAGTTTTTGCATTACGTGAGGCTACACTATCAAGTCTACAAATAATTCTGCATATACTCTCATTTAGAGTAAGGTTTGGTTGCCTTTTCTTTGCAAGGGAAAATCAGAGGTAGCAAGGACTCACAATATGCAAAGGCAAGCCAAAACAAGTGTGACACCCCTTCCTTTGACAACAATAAAGAACCAAAGCCCATTTGACAATAACTCCTTAAGAAAAATATGTTTTGCACACATTGCAAGAGATCTAGCCATGTAGATGAGGAGTGTCATACCAAGGCCCAAGGTTTTCCACCTAAGAAACCATTGCAGATTGTTGTGATTGCCTCTACTCTTGTTGGATAGTCTAGTGAGATTATATCTCTTGCTGTTTCCCCATGTGCTTCGTCTGCTTTAGTGGTCGTTGGACATGTCACATGTGGTATGCGAACCAATCCCAATAGCCTTTATGCTTCAGTACTCTTGAAGGATCAGCTAATTGGTGTATAGCTCCTCACCCATTGATCTCTATCCATTCCTAAGTCATCCTTTGCACCTCCATCTAGGACTACTTCTTCACGTCGCCAGGTGTTTCATTGGCAGATATGTGTTGATGGACACATCCAATGGTGGATGTATCCTTAGTTTTTCCTTCTTTAGTCTTTCGTCGCATTCACTCATGCACATACTCATTGCTTATCTTTCATTTAGCTTTTCTTTCTGTTTTGTTTTGCTTTGGAGCATCTCACCATGTCTCTTAATTTTATAGATTTTGATCTCTTTTGCAAGGTTTTGTATTTCAGTGTAGGGCTAACATGTAGGTTTGCAATGGTTCTTCTTGGGCTAGAGACATGGGATGTGCATTGTTTCTTTCATGGTTTCATCTTCTTAGGAGATTTGCTCTTCTACCAACATGGAGACTTCCTATCTTGAGATGGGTTGTGTAACATCTCTCTTGATGCTATCGTGGTGGTGATTTCTACCTTGCTCTTCAAATCAGGGTGCACCATTTTCATTTATCTATTATCATGGTTGTTGGCACCACAAGAGAATTGACATTAGGCTCCTCTTCATTCTTCAGCATTGACATCGAGGGTTGAGAGGGGGTTCTTACCCTTCCATGGTATTCTATAGGTTTTGGCACTTCTTCAATATCGGCCTCCCTTCCTTGTTGTATATTTTACTTTGTGTTGAATGATTTCATTATCTTTGTAAAGGGTGTTTGGGCAAGTGAACAATTTCCCTACGAGACACCTATCCAAGCAGCACTTAGTATATTTGCATTCTCATCATGTAGCATACTTCTTTGCATCTCATTGTATAGAGCACACTTGGGCAGACTTTGAGTTGTCTTTATTGGCGCTTCTTTACCACTACACCACCGTTCTTTTGTTAGCTTGCCTATTTTAGGGTTGTTTGTTTGTCATCTCTAGTTGTCAGGATGTCGGAGTCTGTTGAAGACACGAGAGCTCTTGCATTATTTTAGCATGCATTTCTTCTATTTGGGGCACATTTTCAATGTTTTTAAGTTGGTATTTACGCTTTGCTAGTGCTTGTTTGCCTCTAGATTGCCCCAAGATACCACATCATCATTTTCCTTGTTTTTCTTTGTAGTCAGATTGTATTTTTTAAAACAGCCCCAAATAGCAAATTATTAAAAGTTTTATTAAACAGAGAGCAATTTTGGAGAGTTTTTGTGTGCCACATGCAAAACTCTAATTTGGGAAGATCTTTCCACGTTTGTAAATAGACATTGTCCACCATTTAGCCATATCCTCGTCTTGCATATTTCAGCCATCAGTTCTTTTCTACTAGCTGTCTAGCCCCTAGTTACTATTGCTACATGGTCTACAACTGTCGCCTAGCTTTCCATTGTTGCAGATGATGAGTTTCCATCATCTACATTAGATCGTTTTGGTGTTTTCAGCACTTTCTTTCATTAGCGTTTGCTTCGATTGGTGGTTGTTGCACTTGAGATTCGTCTTTGGTAGACAATACACATCAATACCTCCCTTAGCTTGCTCCTATGAGAGCCACCAGCTGTTGGACAGCTGTGCCCTCCAGCATTTTGTACGTTCTCTCATTCATTTACAACATTGTTTCATTTACTTTAGAGTTCTTCTTTGTTTGTGTGTTTTGCGTTTTGCATTTTGTACTTAGGGTTTGAATTTGCATGTCACTATCTAAGTCTTTATGTTTCAGTCATGGTCGAATTGTTATGTTTCCTCAGTGCAAGGCCTATCATATCTTCACGAGAGAGAGAGAGAGAGAGAGAGAGAGAGAGAGAGAGAGAGAGAGAGAGAGAGAGAGGTGGTCTCATGTAATAGGTTGTTTTGATAGCTTGCAAGCCTCATGTAAATATCTCCATAGAGAGAGAGTTTATGTTTGTTAGTTCTATGTTGACTTGATGGTGTGATGTAAATATTTACTACTTAATTTAATTATCTTCACAAAAAAAAGAGAGATGGTGGGATATTTAAAGCTTCCTCAATATGCACGTGTGGTGGACTTAAATTGCGGTTTTTCATAATATTGACCAAGTCTCATAGATTCAAATTGTGGGGTTGGTTTGCCTTTTTGGTTCATGATGGGATGTTTGATAGAGAGCCATCTTTGCAATCTCACGAGGGGACATTTGTGTGGTTTGGTCAAAGGTAGAGTTGGTTTGTGATAGGATTTGAGATTCAACTATTTCTACTCTTTGTGGTTGAAAATTGGAACGATTGACATTAACATCAATGTGTTTTTGAGGTAGTGTGGTGGTGGCTTGATCATGATGAGTCAATCATTACATATTTTCTTGTGCAAACCACCCATGATTTGAGAGAGTGTTAGTAGAGCATATATTTTGGGTGCAAAAGTGCCTAACTTGAGTGTTGAGAACCCCAATTAAAGTGCATTTCATTTTTGAGTCGAATGCATTAGTTGACATGTCATAAATGTTGTATTTATTTTTGTATATTTTTATGTAGTCCCTTCATGCCATTCAGCCATCAGATACAAGCACGTTGCTTCTATTGTTTAGAGGGAGATTGTTGCACTTTGTTGGCTGTCCTCAGCCATACCATTGTACTAACTTTAGCCTTGGTATATGGATTCCATCTTTTGGATCTTCTTTCTTTGAGTTATTTTGCATATTTTGTTGTTCTTTGTATTCTTTGTGTTTGTGGCAGATTTATATGTACCATCTCTTTACTTCAAATTCTCCACACTTTTTTGATGACATCCTCTCTCATCACCCATGGGGGGTGTGGATGATCTTTGTTCAAATCCTCGAAAGAGTCCGTTGTAGATACATCCTAAAGGTCTATAGCATGGTTGCAGCTTGGGGTCGCTCTTCAGAATCCCCTTGATTGATGCACATTTGGGTACAAATTGGGTCTCGAACACTTGCATGTAGGCCACTTCAATTGTAGATGGGCAATCTTTGGTAGATCTGTGATAATTCGTCAAATTCATAGGAAGTTCTCATGTTGTAAGGTTGAGATTTGGGTATGCTTCTCAAGCTTGTTGGAAGCCTTCTCAACATTAACTTTGGTGATAATTGTAATGGTGTCAATAGCTTCGAAAGGGAAGTAAAGTTGTAGTGCAGTTGTTGAAACCTTGTCTTTTGTCACCACCTCTTGCTAAGGTGGAGAAGAAAATTGTTGTGCTTGTTTTGTCATGTGTGCAATCGCAATTGATCTAAGGGCATCTAGATGATGTCGCCTTCAATTGGGGATTGCTTGGCCCAATTGACCTCCCACAAATTGCCTTAAACTTGCATGGCATGCTCTCTCCACTTGTTAGGTGGCACACTTGTTAAGGCATAACTCAACCTCTAGAAACGAACTTATAACAATAGTTAATTGTGGAAATTCAATAATTGCTTGGCCGTCCCACGACAAATTGGTCATTGCTTATACATAATCTAAATTGCTAAGCCTTACGAACTTGAAAGCCTTAAAACTTTAACTTGAGTTCAAAGCATTAAATGCTTGATTTCTTTAGCTCCAATGATACAAGTCATTTCCAAGGGCACATTTATTGCTTAGAGTCAAGGTTGTCATTAGGCGCCCATTTCACGTGTCCATTGTAACTCATCATAGCTTTTGTCAATGTTCCCTACTATCCAAGCTAGGATTTTGGATTGTCATTGTGCCCAAATTCAACTTGCACTTCAGATGTACATGTCATATTTGCACAACTTAATCAAGCCAAAGAAATAAGTTAAAAATTGATATCCCTATGATACCTCTCTCACGTTCACTTATATCATGCATATATCATTTATGAAGATTGAGGGAGTGTAGGTAGCATTGAGGTTCACGCAGTTGCATTGTTGTAGGTGCTCTTTCTTTTGGTGTTGGATTCCATTACTTGTTTTTTAATTCATTCTTAGTACTTGTGTTTTTCTTGCAGTATTCATCTTTTAGTATGTAGCTTTGTGTTTTCTTGTTTTCAACCTTTTAGATTCATTCTTAAATCTTCTGTTTTTCTCTCACTATCAATCTTTTAGCATTCAAATTTATCTTCTTGCTTTCAATCCTTTGTTCATTCAATCAAAAGGTCTATCGATGAATCATCAACCATATGAAAAGTCCATTATTGCTACCAATATTGAGATGATGGAATCCCACTACATTGGAGATGGCCAAATTGCTAGTACTAACTTTAGAGATGTAGAACATTCTATTGATCCTTGCATGAACTTGTTATCTTGATGTAAAAATCTATAGAAGTGGTAGCTTTGCTACTTACTTTGATAATGAATTTGTGGAGTTTTCTAGAGAAATGTATGAGCCAGAGTCAAGCAAAGGGTGTGCTTTAAGATGATGGTCTTTACTATATTCAAGTGGTTGGACCTTAAGTAAAAAAAACTAAGTTTTTGAAAATGTGTTATTCATCCTTGTATAGCTGATTCAAGTCATCATTCTTACAGTATGCCAAGCTTGATCTTTCAACTTTAACCTTGTAGTAGATGTAGACTATGGTTAAAGATTTACTAGATAGTACACTTTTTGAACCATGTATTGCTTGTGTACAAGGCAACCGATATCAATAGAATATTCTAAAAGAAACAAAGGGTTGTATTTCTATCGTTTTGAAGTTTTTGCTATGGATGTGGTTGGACCATCTAATGTTTCATTTAAAGGTGATGTCGGATATTTCTATCTTCTAGCAGATGATTTTTTTATAATATGTTGGGTATTTTTTTGGAGCATAAAGTTGCAGTATTTTCTCATTTTGAAGCTTGATGGAGTTTTGTGGAAACACAAATCCAAATAAAAGTGAAGAAGATTTGCTTAGATAATAGTGGAGAAATTGTTTACAATCATTTTCACAATATTTTGTCACAAAAAATACTTTTAAATTAATTTGCATAATCAATTATCTTTTAAATTTATTTTCTTTGTAATCAATATATCTCTAGAAAAGTGCATTAGAGTTGGTTGTTGATGAGTGATCATAGGTTGTGGTGGACCATTATCATATTTTCTTTGAAGGAGAATGCGAAGTTGGAAAATACTTTAGTTTTATAATTTAATATGTATTATCCATACTATAGCCATAGTGGCTTATAAGAAAGGTAGTATACACTTCCATCTTATGACTTGATTGGATACCTTTGATTGGAACTCGAGCATATTAAGATTTAGCTCACATCCAGAAAGGATTAATGCCTTGAAGTGTTGGCTAGATCTACGAGGATAGATAGTTACAATCATCAAGATGGCATGATCATGAAAAGCTTATGTAATGTATATATGTAGGTTGAAAGTTTAGAATGCACATATCTTTATATAGGAAATTGATATAGGGATTTTAGGATTGTTTTTGTAATGTGCTTGAAAAGTGCTTTCACATGATAAAATTTTAAAGGACTTTCTAATTTTTAGAAGGTTTTTAATTTTAGAAGCCTTTGATTGATCTAAAAAATAAGGGTGGTATTTAAAAAATATTAGGTTTGTGCTTATTGAATTTGATTGTTTTTATTTTTTGATAATTCTTTGTCCAAAATGAAAGGCGATAAAAAAAGACAAGTACTAAGATACTTGTTATATAAGCTTCTAACTATCCCACCACTTATTCCACTTTGTGATATATGGTTGGACACTAGTAGGCATAGTAAGCATATGCACGTGATACATATGAGCATGTGCATGTGTACATCCTTCACACGATTTTTTGTGAGAGAATCACTGCTCCTTACTCTAAGATTGATTGCAATTGAGCTCGCCCCTAAGGGACTTGGGTTGAGTTGAGACACATTTCTTTCCATCTTGAATCCTAAAGTAGTTTGCATTTCTTTTGTATCTGTGGTTGTAATTTTTTGAATAATTGCCATATTCAATTTCAAGAATTGGTTTCTCTCAATTTTCTTGAAATATTAATCTTGAAAATCAACGGATATTATAATTGTGGAGCAAATTGGGGTGTTTACATCTTTGCAACTAGTAAGACCTTCAATATTAGACATTGCTGTTTATTCGCCATTTTAAAATGGAGGGGTAGAAAGAAAGAAATAAACGGTGATTGAGTTGAGCATTGCCATATTGACACATGTTGGTCTTGACAAGAAGTCTTGGATTGAAGTAGTGGGAATCATTGTTCGTATTCTCAACCATTCATCAACAAAGTTTGTGCAGCATAGAACTCCTTATGAGGTGTTTATAGATGAGAAGCCATTTGTTGCTCATTTTAGCATTTTTGGATGTGATGCATATACGTGCATGTTGGAGCAAAAATGAAAGAAAGATTTCAAATTAACACAGATGCTTTTTATTGGATATGCAAACGATTATAAGTTTGCTTTTTGACCTTGGGATCCAAAGAAATGTAGTATACATATTTTCAAAAAGTGCAATTAGTCTTCTTCAACATGTATTAATATTGATGAAAATAATGAAGATACTCAATTTTTTCTTGGTTCTTTTACTTGTCATCAAACTATTTCTCCTTTTGTTTCTTCACCGCCTCCTTGTTTGATGGAAGAACATTTCGAGTCACCATAGTTGCACTAGTATCACATACAAAAGGGTCCATACTATACCGTACTTTAGGTACCGTACCTTAACGTATTAGTATCATAAGGTACCAACTTAATGGATACTTATTTTCTTGTTTGAACATCACTTTGGGACAAGCTAAATGCTACTTACACTAATACGATTTTCCCATGGAATTAGGTTATTTGAGATTCAAACAATTTCTCTATCTTATTTTGTAAAAAAGAATTACGTTTAAGGTTGCTTTTAGGATAGAGTAATGTATTTTTATCGTACTGTACCTTATGTTGGATGTAAAGGTTCTTTACGCTTTTTCGTGTATACACACACGTGAACTCATCCTAGCGGGTGTAAGTGTATTGTACCCTAAGTATAAATATATTATTTTATTCTTTATGTGTACCACATTGGTACACACCTATTCGTCAACTCACTCTCACTCTCTCACTATTCAGTACTATAGAGCATCTCGACTAATGTGCCTACCCTCTCTCTGCTTCCGCTTCTACTCGACAAACTGGTATGAGAGCTGTTGGTTACAGCATTCGCTCATAGGTCGCGACATAGAATCCAGCCAACGGATAGTACTCGACACGTGGATCAAGTTGAGCTGAAGTAAAGAGTTGAGAAGAAGCGATCAACTCAGGTGGCACAAACTACTAGTGACACCAACATTGACTAGCCATACCTGCGTTCATAAGACCAGCCAGTGACCAGTCGATGGGTAAACGGTCAGCACATGGGATGAGCAAACAATTGACAAGGTCCAACGGGACCAATGGGACCGACGAGTGTCCAGGCATTAGACGCGCTAACAAGGGTCACTCAACGCGGGCTGCATGGATTGATGTTCGTCAAACGAGTAGGTCAATGGCTCCATTTTCTTTTTAAAATTTAGAAAAATTCAGTTCATTTTATTTTCCTTGTTTGTGCAAGCAAGCATAGAACACAAATCTATGTAAATTTGCTTCTTAAAATTTGGGGCTTTTTCTAGATTTGGTGCCGGACACAAGTTTCAATGATTTTTGATCCACAAATTGCAGACATTGAGTGCACGAGTCTCGGAAATTTTGGGGGTTTTCACATGCAGGTGAAATTTTTGCTTGTTTGAGTCAATTTCTTGGAAATTGTACACTCTTGGACTTTAAATTTTGGGGTTTTTCACATTGGTGGTATATTTTGAGTCGAGTTGAAATTGGATAGTGAAATTTGTAGTAGATACTGTTGAGTGGGAGTCTTTTGAGTATTGGATGCTTCAAATGTTGAAAAAGGGCAGTTTCTCTTGGTACATGTATTGTTGAATACACACTATGTAGTGAAACAATGGTAAATATATCATTTGGGTCATTGCATTTGGGAATTTTGGTGGTATATTATTCGAAGTGGGAGTTGTCTATAATGCAAATGTATCTAATTTGATTCATGTATATATTGTAATCAGTATTTTGAGACTGAAATTGCAGCTAAACATCTGTTTCTTGGACATCTTGGAAGTACAAGAGTGTATACTTGCTGTTACAATTCAACAACCTTGGTATTGGTTGAAAGCATTTAGTCCTTTATTGTAGTTGTGTATTGTTAAAGATGGTTGGCAGTGCATCTACATCTGACACAAAGAATCTCTTTAAGATTTGTGAAATGGCAATGGTTTTGATCTTTGGAAAGATCGTATATAGGGTATACTCCTTCTAAAGGACTGTGATGATGCTTTAGTTGAACATAAGCTTGTTGCTTTATTAGATGAGGATCGGGCTAAAATGAATAAAAAGGCCATTATTTACATCAAAATGGCCGTCATAGATAATATCTTGGTTGATATAAAGGGGCTTGATATTGCTTATGTAGTTTGGAAGAAACTCAAGGTCACTTATGAGAATACAACCCATGTCAATCAAGTATATTTTATGCAAAAGTTGGTCAACTTGAAGCTTGATGAGTCCAAGCTTGCCTCAGAGCATTGAATGCTTTCATTGGTATTTTGAGTCAGTTACAGATTGCAAGTTTGTCATCTTTTGATCCTAAATTGAGGGCTATCTTTTTGCTCATGACCTTGCTCGATTCATAGAAAGCATTGGTTGTGCCATTGAGCAATAACTCCAACTTGACATTTGATGGTGTATGTAGTTTTATTTTTAATGAAGAGATTAGACGCAAGGCAAGTGGAGAAAATAGTGGATCAACTTACAATGTAAGAGAAAAAACTGAAAAAAGATTTAATGCTATAGATAAAAACAAAAATCGCAGCAAAAGCAAGTAAAAACAGCAAGATGTAACTTGTTATCAATGTGGTCGCAAAGAGCATAAAAAGCCCGATTGGAGGTATTTTCAAAGGGAACAAGAATGCAAAAAGCAAACTAATGCAAAAGGCAAAAAGAATGACAAGGATAGCAGCTTTATTCCTAAAGAAATAAAAAAAGTAAATGTGGTATCTAGTATTTTTATTGAGGAAATAGAAGAGGATAAAGATGTTGATTTGTTGGTTGCATTTTTTGATCCGCTTGCTACGATAGTGGAGGATATGTATATTACTAAAACAGATGTGATAGATGCTTTGTTGTCAGCTCATGATGGTTTGTCACAATTGTGGATTGTTGACAACGGTGCTTCATTTCATGTAACTCCATCTTTGGAGTGTTTTTTTTCTTATGTAGTAGGTAATCTTGGAAAAGTCTACCTTGGTAACAATTATGCATGTGATATTGAAGAAATGGGCACCATACACCTAGCTTCAGAAAATGGTAAAGAATTGATTTTTCATGACATTAGCACCTTGGTAACAATTATGCATGTGATATTGAAGGAATGGGCACCATACACCTAGCTTTAGAAAATGGTAAAGAATTGATTTTTCATGACATTAGGTATGTACTTAGCATCAAGAAGAGCTTGCTTTGTGTTGGGCAGCTAGACAACAAAGGTTACTTCATTACTTTTGGTGGTGAAATGTGAAAAATACAGAAAGGGTCTATGCTAGTCATTAGAGGTGGCAAAAAGGGGACTTTGTATTATCTCTATTGCAAGACACTTCTCAGAAAGTTTGTTGCAGTTGTTGAAGTACAGTCCACATGGAGTTATGGCACAAGCGTCTTGGGCACATGAGCCAAAAGGGTTTGCAAGCATTTTTTTCACTTTGAAGAGTTAATGTGGAAAACTCAAAGCTTGACTTTTGTGATGATTGTGTTCTCGGTAAACATGTAAAGAGTCTATACTCCCATGGAGCCTCTAGGAAGGCATGTATCTTGGATTTAGTTCATTTTGATGTATGTATCATATCAATAAAAACTCATAGTGATTTTCATTATTTTGCATCTTTTATTGATGATCATTCTAGGAAGTTATGGGTTTATTTGCTCAAGTAGAATAGTGAGGCATTGGATGCTTTTAAAAAGTTTTATACATTGGTTAGTATTCAAAAGGGCTTAATATTAAAATGCATAAGAACAAATAACGGGGGAAAGTATGTATCTAAAAAATTTAATAAGTTTTGTTATGTCAATGGGATTAAACAAGAGCTTACAACTCCTTACAACCCATCATCTAATAATGTGGTTGAGTGAATGAATCGCACGTTATGTGAGAAGATTCGGTGCATGCTATTCATAACTAATCTCTCATAATCGTTTTGGGAAGAGGCATTTAAAACCGCGGTGTATATTTGCAAGTGGTCTTTGCATCGTGCACTTAAAAGTGGCATTTTCGAAGAGGTTTGGTTTGACAAACCTACTTCATATGACCACTTAAGGGTCTTTGGTTGCGAATGCTATGTACATATACCTATTGATAGCAAAACCAAACTTGACATGAAATCTCATAGAGGTATCTTCACGGGTTATGGAGATGAAGGTGAAATGGGCCATAGAGTTTGGGTTCCAAGGATGAAAAAGGTGCTACGCAGTCGGGATGTGGTATTTAATGAGTCAAAGTTGCCGAAAAATGTCACATCTAATGACTTTGACAAAAAGAAAGTTAAATTTCAGTACGATTAGCTACTTGAGCAGCCATCAGCCATTGAAAATTCAGCTCCTTTTGATACTAATTATGACACTCACCGTATCATTATTGAGCTAGATGAAAATGGGCACCAAGGGGATGTTGAACATCAACTTGAGCACTAAAATCAGCATGCTGAAAATGAATTACAGTAGCCTGAAATTGTATTACAGCAACTTGAACATGTGGACATTCCCTTGGATGTGGATCCATTACCTGATAACACAGATCATTGGTAAGAAGGTCTACACGTGTCAGATGACCTATACGAAGATTTGATCTTTCTTTGGATTGCATTTTGCTCACAGACGAAGGTGAGCCCCTTACTTATAAAGAGGCCTTATCATGTGAATTAAAGAAAAAGTGGGAGCTAGCTATGTAAGAAGAAATGAAGTCAGTGTACCAGAATGATACTTGGGATTTGGTTACATTGCCGAAGGATAGGAAAGCCATTCCTAACAAATGGATCTATAAAATCAAATGTGTGGATGGCAAACCCAAATACAAAGCCAGACTTGTGGCTAAGGACTATACACAAAGGGAGGGCATTAATTTTCAAGAAGTGTTTTCTCTTATTGTCAAAATGACCACTATTGTAGTATCTATGGATCTTGAACTTGATTAGATGGATGTTGGAACTGTATTTTTGCATGGTGATTTGGAAGAAGAGTTGTACATGAAACAACCCGAAGACTTTGTTATACAAGGAAAGGAGCATTTGGTATGTAAGCTTAAGAGAAGCTTGTATGGTTTGAAACAGCCTCCTAGGCAATGGTATAAAAAGTTTGATGCTGTCATGCTCTTACATGGTTTTAAAAGGAGTAGTGTAGATCATTGCTTATATATTAAGAAGGTTGATGATGGAAGTCTTATTATACTTATACTTTATGTGGATGATATGCTTATTGCTGGTAAGCATAAAAGCCAGATTAATGCATTGAAAAGACAGCTGATCTCAACCTTTTCCATGAAGGATTTGGGTACAATCGAACATATTTTGGGCATGCATGTGACACGAGATAGAGAGCAAAAGCTCTTATTTCTCTCACAAGAAAAGTACATCAGCAAAGTACTTGATTGTTTTTCTATGGTTGATGCCAAGTCTCTTGTTGTATCTTTTTCACCTTATCTTAAGCTTAGCAAGGCAGATTGCCCAAAAGATGATAAGGCAGCTAGCTCTATGAAGGGTGTTCCTTATGCTTCAACTTGTGGTTCACTCATGTATGCTATGGTTGCCACTAGACCTGATATTGCTCATTCAGTGGGAGTTGTAAGTATGTTCATGTCAAATCTTGGCAAAAGCACATTGGGAAGCAGTGAAATGTATCTTATGGTACCTTAAGGGCACACAAAGAAAATGTATTTGCTATGGCAAGGGTACATTAGATCTGCAGGGGTATTGTGATGCAAACATGGCAGGTGACTTCGATACTCGCAAGTCTACTAGCGGGTACATCTTTACATTGATTGGTGGGGCGGTTTCTTGGTGCTCTAGATTGCAAAAGATAATAGCACTCTACCACTGAGGCTGAATATATTTCAGCCACTGAAACTTCAAAAGAAGTAGTTTGGCTTGGTCGTTTAGTCAAGGATTTTGGGCTGCCCACCCAAACACCTGTACTTGGATGTGATAGCCAAAGCGTTGTAGCCCGTTGTATGCTTGGCTAAGAATGTCATGTTCCATGCACGTACCAAACATATTGATGTTCGGTATCATTTTATTGGACAGGTTTTGGATGATGGTCTAGTCATCAAGACTAAGATCAAATCAAAGGATAACCTTGTAGATGTTCTTAGTAAAAGTCTTGCAAAGACTCAACATGAGCATTGCATTAGACTTATGGGAGTTGGTTAAAGGTTCGCTTCAAACCTTTAAGTTGGAGGTTGTCGGGTGTAAAGGCCCTTTACGTTCTCATGTATACACATGTAAACTCACCCTAGCGGGTGTAAGTGTACCATACCCTAAGTATAAATACATTCTTTTATTCTTTGTGTGTACCACACTGGCACACACCTATCCGTTGACTCTCTCTCTCTCTCTCTCTCTCTCTCTCTGTGTTCAGTAGTATAGAGCACCTTGCCCTCTCTTTAATTCCGCTTCTATTCGACACCTTAAAAAATCTTAAAGTACCATATGGTATGGTATTTTATCGTACCATATCATATCATACTTTTTGTACTTGACACCCACGTCAGTCACCTCCATGGATTTGAGGAGAGACTCATTTGTCTCCAAGAAGTTCATTGATGTCATGTGATTGTGTTTAACTTTTCTCTTACATCAGAAGCCATGTTTCTTTGGAGGAGTCTCTTATGTATTCCTTAGTTGAAAGAAGCTATGGACAAAGAAATGTAATCTATTCTTGGGAACTAGACTTGGGAGCTGATAGATAGACCACTACATAGGAAGGTCATTGGTACAAACTGGATGTTCAAGTCAAGCTTCATTTTGATGGTTCTTTCGATAAATACAAAACAAGGTTTGTTGCAAAAGGTTTTGTGCAGAAGGAAGGAGTTGATTATGAAAAAATATTTGCTCCCACAATAAAGTATTCTTGCATCTGTGCTGTACTTCCTTTAGCAGCCCATTATTAGTGGTGTGCTTATCAGATGGATATAAAAGCAGCATTTCCTAATGGTGGTCTGCCAGAATTCATTTATGTGGAACAACATACCTCCCCAATCTTTGATTCTAACAAATATAGAAATATGGTTGGGTCTCTTCTTTAGATGACTTATTCTCAAGACATCACATATGCTGTACATATGCAAAGTTGTTTCTTTCACCAACCTCATCATTCGCATTGGTGTGCATCACTAAGGGTTTTTCAGTATGCGAATTTTGAAAGGCACATAATCTTATGGTGTCAATTATGGGGTTAGGATTGATGCTATTTGAATATTCTGTTGCAGATTGGGGAGGCAATTTAGATAGAAGAAAGTTAGCCTTTATTGTTGTTTGACTTTTAGAAGTGGACCTGTTTCATGGGGAAGCAACAAGCAAGAGAATGTTTTTGCTTCTTCAACAGAAGCCAAATAGAAATCATTATTTTCTTCAGTACAAGAAGCTAGGTGGCTCTTATAGTTGTGTGAACATTCATATATGATATGTACCATGGAATCTCGCTATCAATTTGTATGTGATAGTTGAATTGTAATACTCTAGCTTGCAATCCCATCTTTCATGTGAAGACTGAACATATTCATGTGAAGTTTCGCTTTACAAGAGAGCAAATTCAAGACGGTGTCATCAAACTTAAATATATGCCAGATCAGCATAATGTGGCTGATCTATTCACTTGCCAATTTCAGCTTTAAAGTCCTTACTGGACAACATGTTAATTGTCCTCCAAAATGGACTTGAAGAGGAGGGTTTAAGATGTGTCAACTGCATTTGACAATATATTGCCATGTGAAGATCTGTTTCTGTACATTGTACTCCACACATGCAAACAGCCTCTTAAAATTTCCCACATGGCCCAGCTGAAATGTGAAGGTACATAAAACAAATTGAAATACCTGCAGATCTGATTGTTGTGATGAAGTGACCAACTTTCCTAACTGGGACATAGTGAAAATCTTTTTCTTTTGAGAGATTAAAAATGTGCTGCCATGTTTGCTTTTTTATTAAAAAAGGGTAAACAACAAGGCTACATGCACTAATACAATAGCACATGCAAGTTTGGGGTCCATTGAACACTTCCCAAAAGATGGCATGCATGTGCCTCACATTTGGAGTATTCTCCTCTTCATCATAGCTGTTTACACTCCTCCCCTTGTCTATAAAAGCATGATCAGACCAGCATATGCTATGTATGTGAGGTTTTGAGCATGCCAATTCAATTTTGAAGACAAGGGCATTAGTTCGTTGCAGCAGTTTAATTTCATCAGAAGTATTCTACCTCTGATTTTCTTCAAGGGTGCTGGTGGTTGCTATCAAGATTATGGGCTGAGTTTTGCAGACTTAAGCTTTCCAAAAGCTGAGGTTCAGGTTCATTTTTGAGGTTCCACGGTGGTTATTCACTGCTTTTTATTTTTACAATTTGATCTCTAAAGCCCCACCCAAATCTTGTTCTTCTTTAGTTTGTATCAGAGCGTTCACTGAAGCTTTGCATGCAAACACTATTCATATGGCAATCTTTGTTTTTGTGGAATCTTTATTATTGATTCTCTATAGTTGGAATAAATTGTGATCTGCAATCAGCAGAATCTCTTGTGAGCATGGCTTTCTATTTCGAGTATTCCCATGATAGGACTCCACATATTTCCAACAGAAACAACAAAGCTTGGAACAATCTTGCCTAATGGAGATGCTAGCTGGGAACAGCCTTGCATGAAGATTAAGCTGGTCTAGTTTTTTGTGTGAGGAAAAGTGTAGGTCCAATGATGAACGTAGTTTTCTCATTTCTCATTGCCCAAAGTGGCCGCCCAATAGCTTTTAAAACCCTCAATAATCCATGCATCAGACTAACTTCATATGTAGAAGGAAATGACTATCGAGTGAACATTTGATGGTGATGATGTTCTTTGCAGAAAGAGCTTAGAGCTATGCTAAAAAGCATGTGTACATGTACATGTGCGCTAGCACATTGGCTAGATTGTCAAGTTTGAAAGTGTTGGGGGAAGCTTGAATGTATGGTTGTGAGATAGTCTAATTAAATCCCAAGAAAATCTTGTCTATATCTCTCCCAACATGCATATATTTAATTTATGTTTTTGATATTTTTGGGATAAACCTTGCTGTGAGAACTATCCTCTTTGAACATTGATGATTTAAAGGACATGGATTTCACAACAAATGTTCGTGTATGTATGCATGTTTGGAT
The DNA here is from genome assembly GCF_053477565.2 of Lygodium microphyllum. Taxonomy (NCBI): domain Eukaryota; kingdom Viridiplantae; phylum Streptophyta; class Polypodiopsida; order Schizaeales; family Lygodiaceae; genus Lygodium; species Lygodium microphyllum. Next base: position 104,943,952 of record NC_141162.1, read on the forward strand.
AATGTGTAGCAAGATGATTTATGAAGGTTGCTTCACAATGCAATTAGCTGTTGCAAATATCCTAGATACTTAGGGCTTCACTCTGGCCTAGATGCTTGTTTAAAAGAGGAACCAGGTTTTTGGTGTCAGAAAAAATTTCAGCAATCTTGTGCAGGAGCTCCATGGCAGCCAGTGTTTAGTTGTTCACTTATTTGCTGATTTGGCACTACCAGTCTTACTACATCCTTGGCTTCCACTCCAGTGTTTCGTGTTTTCCATCTCAGCTGCTAGCCTTTTTATCCGACTTTCCACACAATAATAGCCCTTAGTTCATCCCATATTTGCAGAACCATTATTCAGGTTTTTCTCATGTTATTTGGTGTTCTTTTGCTTTTCTATGTCACGCTCTTGAAATGGTAAATTCTGTACCAATTTTGGGGCTGTAGAAGATACTGACTTGGAACATTGGATGCAGTCGAGTGAGAGATATGTTACCCTTGTGATTCCTGAATGCTGCTATCAGATCAATCATGCTGATTATCACTTATTTTGTGGTTAAAGATATGCAAAGAGATACGGAGATGTGGAATTGTGTGAATTTTTCTGTATGGTACATGCAAGCCATTATTCAAGACTATGTTGGTTGGTTTTTGGGGAGCAAAGGAAAAAGGTACAAGAAGCTAAGCAAGTATGGCACCCTTTGGAAAACATTAGTCTGTTCTCATGTGGATGATATGAGCGAGATGTTCTATCCCATGTAAGTTATATGCTAGAAATGGTTAATGAAACTTGGATAAATAGCAAACTAGAGCAAGACAAAGGTTGATTGTCCATAATGGTTGTTCATTCAAGATTCATAAGAGAATTTGCATATGATCAAACCAAAAGGAAGGTGGTAAAAGGGTTAAGGAAACAAAAATATCTTCACCCTTTGCATTGCATGATTTTATCATCTTTGTACTAGGGCGCTTGGACAAGTGAACAAGATGATTCTAAGTTGTTTCCATTGGCGGCTTGTACACCGCACCATTATTACTTCCTCACCATTTTCTCATCATGGACATTCTCGAGTGGATGGGTAGCTTGTTTGTTTTGTGATGGGTTGGACCTAACCATCCCTTCTCATTCTTCCATCTTCTACTCAATTGACCACAAACCATCTCTCACGTAAAAAAAAAATCAAAAAAAAAATCAAGTTCATTCTAGTTTCATCTGTCTTTGTAGGGCTTGGTAGGCCACTGGGTAGTTGACGAACGAGTATCCTTTGCCTGATGCCTTGTCCTCTTTGGAGTGACTACTTGGACTCCCTTGGTAAGATAACCATCGCCTTTGCAGTCTTGGTAGGTCATTAGGCAGCCATCGTGCATCCTTTGTCCGATGTCTTGGTTGCTTTGGGGTGGGATGTCTTGGGCAAACTAGGTTGGTCTTCTCTTCTCATCCTGTTTTGGGCTTGAGGGGGGTTGTTGAGCTAAGAAATGCATTCCATGCTAATTAGCCACTCAAGCAACTCCAAAATAAACTTAATTTAATGAAAACCCCAAAATAGAGAGTGGTTCGAGAGAGTTCAATGAAGCCCCCATTTGGGAGGGTCCATCCTCATCTATAAATAGACAGGCTATCCCCATTCAGTCCTATCTCTTTCGTGCACGTTTCTCACCGTTGTGTGCATATGTCAGCCATTAGTCTCCCACCACGTGGCGGTCCAACCTTTGCGATTGTTGCCATCACCTCGTTTTACTGTGGTGTTTTATTGCGGCATTCTATTGTTGCATTTTACTGTGGCATTCTACTGCTATGTATTGCTGCTTCATCCACACCATCAGGCATCATCCTCTACAATTGCCTTAGTCTCCTTATCCTTTGGTGATCAGCATTTGGTGTTTCTCTCACTTTGTCACTTTGATTGGTGGTCACAATACTTGGGATCCGTCTCCGATGGATGTCACTCTTCAACACACTGCTCTCCCCTTGGGTACATTGTATACTCTTACATTCATTTACAGCATTCATTCACTTCAGAGTTGTGTTCTTTCTATCCCTTCTTCTATTTGTGTTTGAGTTTTTGTGTTTGAGAGTTGAGTTTTCGTTTAGGGTTTGAGTTTTACTTTTTGTGTCTATGTTTGTCTTGTTGTGCTTCTGTCGTGGTTATACACTTTGTGTTTCCTCAGTGCAAACCCTAGCAATGCCTCCACACTCTTCTTCACACAGGCTTGAATTGTTTGGAAAGAGATTAACTTTTCCCTTAAAAGTCAGATGTGAAAGTTTCTTTGATTGGAGAGCTATAACTCTTATGCAAGTGTTTCTTATGATGGTGACTAATATGTTGATGATAGAACTAAAAGATTTAGCTCAAAGTGGTTTTGTGCCAAGGAAATTGATGAATGACGGTGCAGAAGGCATGCATTGACATTGATATGCAAAGTGTACAATCAGGATGTGTTGATAATGGAGGTGGATATCAAGAAAGCACCTGATCCTTTGCATTGGGATTACATTTTACAAACTATAGTAAAGTTGGGCTTTTGTCATAAATTGCTAAGTACTATCTTTGCCTGTGAGAAGATAGCAAAGCTTTTGCTATTTCAGGGCCAGACACACTTGCCCTTTGAGTGCCTTGCTATATTTGGTTGGGTTTCTTTGATTCTTTAGTTCTTATCGATACATCACTTTGATAGAAGGAGAATCGCATTGGGCAGGAGCATGTTATACAGATATATACAGATACTTTCTGCTGGGTATGGAGGTAGTTTCACAAAATGCATTGCTTGTGTCGTTATGATAGAGGTAGAGTTGCATTTGGCTGTAATACAGCAAGTGTGAGGAGTTTGGTATTGTGCGTTGCCCACAGGATCCCCCTACTGTAAAGCAATTACTTGTTCCTGTGATTTATATGGGTGAGGCCCAAAATGTGCAATCTTTTAATCTGCTGGTTTTTGTTGCTGAAAAGGGATTTGTGGGTCTCGCTCTTTGGACGGTCCATCTTATGACAGAGCTACTTTCATGAGGGCCAAACGAGTAACTGCTCTGTATGTACTGCTAGGCAGCTACTATCCCTTGTGAAATGCCCTATATTAAAGCTTTCACCTCTTGCGTAAAGTGGGCTTCTGACATTTCATGTTTCTGTGTTAACCCTCTTTGTCTAAAATCCGACCAGGGTTTTTTACTATCCCTTGTGAAATACCCTATATCAAAGCTTTCACCTCTTGTGTAAAGTGGGCTTCTGAAATTTCATGTTTCTCTGTTAACCCTCTTTGTCTGAAATCCGAGCAGGGTTTTTCACTTTTCTCACCTGCACTTTTGAGTTTTCACCCCTTTTGGGATCTTTCAGTAATGCAAGTTACTATTATTACCCATAAAGGGTGCATGAGTGTAACGTGCACTACTGGAGATCCAGGGATAATCATCCTCCAATATATGAACGCTTCTTCCTATTTTTGTGTGCTTGACAAACATTCATGGTTCTATTAAAATTGTTGTGCATCACCTTTCTCATCAAATGTTTACTGAGAACATGTGGCTTGTTTGGCAGGCAGCAACAGGATCTTGAAAAACTTTCACTTGTGGAGCCAGAATGTGATGATGATGCTATCTCAGTTTCCTCAAGGTATTGTGGCCTAATTTTTCTCTTAGTATCCACATAAATGGTGGCAAGAAGAATGGAGCTATATTTAGTGATGATAGTTTTTCAAATGACTTGTCTTCTTGCAGGCAATCCCGGGCTAGCTCACTGGCTCCCAAGGCAAAGGCCACTGTTTTTACGAGTACCACTGGTTTCACTTTCCAATCTGATGCAAGGGCTGAAAAACGGAAAGAGGTCATTTGTTTTCAAACACATGTTTATCTTATTTCAAAATTAATATCTCATAGGAAAAGAAGAATAGTATCTAACATGTATTTCTCCACTAAAATAGTTCTACTCCAAGCTGCAAGAGAAGCTCATTGCTAAGGAAGAGGAGAAGAATCAGATGCAAGAAAAGACAAAGGTGTGCATTTTCATGGTTTGTAGTGAGGGCATGCCTCTTTAAAGTTGAAAGAGTTTTCACGATTTTATGTTTATACAACAGAAAGAGACCGAGGAGGAAATCAAGTTACTGCGAAGAAGTCTGACATTCAAGGCCTCTCCTATGCCTAGCTTTTATCAAGAGGGACCTCCCCCAAGAGTTGAATTGAAGAAGGTATGATGAGATCTGAATAGGAAACTTGTTTCTGACTTCTGCAGACTCATACAGCATTATAGGGGCTGTACTGTTGCTTTAGTTTAGGAGATTTGTTGCTGAGCTGTCATGGAAAGTTCAGACCTTTTAAATTTGAAGCCAATATTATGGTTGATGGACTCTATTATCGAATATGTAGAGACTTTGGCAGAGATTCATGTAAAAGAGATCAATAATGTTAGTCCTCGCTTTCATGCTGCAGATCCCTACAACTCGAGCCAAGTCACCTAAGTTTTCAAGGAGGAACAGCCATTCTGGTGGCAGTGGAGCTGGTAGGACTTGCAAATCTCTTCAGTGTGAACTAGATCATGGCAGTGTTGACAGCCCACCGAAGCCTGCTGCAGCTGTTGATACATGTGAGAAGACTGACTTGACTAAGTCCATCAGACTGTCTATATCTGATATGGGTCCTGAAAAGAAAAGTCTTGTATCACCCTTCAAAAGTAGCAGTTCTGAAGAGGGAGGTTCACTGGTCAATATGGGAACTAGTGTCCCTGGTGATTCCAGTAGTATCACAGATGCAGATAGTCTTGTTGTTAATGACTCCACTGATGGCGTAAGGTTGAAAGTTAGGGACTCATCGGATAGTGCTTGTGAAGAAGCAGGAGGAGGAGAGCATGCTGCTGGCATTCTGGAGGATAAGCAGATCGACAAAATTCAAGAAAGAAAAGGTTCTAACCATCATTTGGCCTCAGAGAACCCTAGATCATTCAGCCGATCATCTAAGCTCAACAGTTCCCACGAAAGAGAGTTGAAGGAAGTTTCTCAAAAGCTGCTTGAGCGAGCGAAGGTACATACTAGTGATACCATTCTGAAAGGGTGTGGAAACTCAGGCTCAGCGGCTTCTTCAGTCACCAACAAAACCAGGTCTGAGCCAAAGGGTAGGCCCCTTGCTAATGGGAATGGTGAAGATTTGTCTGTGACAGGAAACAAAACTAGCAAACGAGAGCGTCTCAAGGCATTGACCCCTTACTTTCGGAAACGTGAAAGCAATGCGGTTACAAAGATGGATGCAACTAAACTTGTTGTAAATCCTACGGCTGCTACTTGAGTTGAATGAATGGAGTGTATACATTGTGGCAATTATGTTCAAATTTTTGTTCTTTTGGGATCCTAATTATCTTATTACAGGCATAAACATGCACTTCTGATCAGCTGCTTTCACAGTCAAGTTAGCAGGTTTGGAGAAGAGTGGACTCAGTGATCCGTGGACTCAGTGATCCTGACTGAGCTTGTTACTTACGTGGATGTAGATTGTCAGTGCTTACTTGCAAGTTGCCTATTGTATTACTGATCCCATTGATGTAGATTGGCAGTGCATACTTGTGAGTGGCCTATCATATTACCAAATTTTCGTTGGGCTTGTCTCTAGAGGTCCTTACTAAAGCCTGGTTTTAGTTTCCTGGGAAGCTAGATGAGTAGAACATATAGCTGTAAACAAAGTTTCTTAGTCATGTAAGTAGAAGGTTTTGTTTCAAGTTTCAAAACCATTCTCCATACAAATTGTATGTAGAAAATGAGTGGTTTTTCTTGATGATCCTAATGGGGTTTTGTAGTCACTTCTACGCTCGATAAACTGGAGGCTTTTAGTCTGTCTACAGTCCTTGCTTCAACGGTCAGGTTTACCAAAATGGACTAGTGAAGCTGAAGCTGAAGCTGGCTTTTCTTGTGGTCTAAAAGCAAAACAACACGGCAAACGAAGTGCAATGTTCCATGTCTGTATGTGCATACTTTGTTTTTTGCAGGTGCAGGCTGAGGTCATGAACAACAAAGGAAATATGAAATGATGATATAAATGGAGTCATTATCTAGCGCTAGGTTTTCAGTCTCAAGCGTTGAAGAGCTCATGCTCATGCTTTGAAAAGGTTGAAATAATCTCGAATCCCTTTTTGCCAGTTGTCCACCCAATCTCTAAGATGCCTCGCTAGTTTTATGACTTTTTAGATGTCAAATGTCTATGCAGTGGCTCAATTGCCTTGCTGGTTTATGACTTCTGTAGATGTCAAATGACTTGGCTTCAGCATGTGGTAGACTACTTTCTTTCATATGATGAGTTGATGTGTGTGTGATATCTTGTTGATTTATAACTTCCCGTGTTTCTAAACTGCATGTTCTGTGCAAAATCTTATGCAAAAATCATTATGTACAGGCAGCAAAAAGCGAACAAAAGTGCAATTACATTATTTTGAATGCCAGTGTCTTCCACTGTGTTGTAGATTTAGTAAATATTCTAAATCTAGATTGCATTAATCCACTCCTCAAGAGCAAACCTAGATTAGGAGAACCCCCAAGAAATCATGAGCGACGAGCAAACAATGGATACTCTCTTTACCCTTTTTTGTTTATCAAGCTTCCTTTTCTGTCCTTACATTGTCTGATGGTCTTTTTCCGAGTATGGAGGTTTTGATTGTTGATATTTGTGCTTGTGCAATTGATTGAAAGTTTTTAAAGGTGCCAATGGATTATTGACACATGTAAGGATGTTAAAATCCATGCATTTTCCATAACACAAGGGTGCAATACTAGGATGTTGAGCTTGAACATTTTCCACAATGCAAAGGATGCAAGCCTAGAAACTATTTGATATGCTGTGTTCGAGGAGGATAAATAAGGAGAGAGAGTGGTGTGGCCCTTGAGATGGCATTCTAAGTTAGACACTTGGATACAACAGTAGAAGTTGGTGTATATGAGATGAGTGCATTTTAGTAACGAACCACATTGGGGAATGATCATTAGTCATTTGAGGTTTTTTTTTTTTTTTTGTGGACGTCTTGCTTGATATTAGTTTGTTAAAACTAAAGGACAATTTTCCTTATTAAGATTTTGGGAAAAATGATATTTTCTAAGCTAGTTTAAAAAATTCCTTTCCATGTGTGCGTCTTATACCCTAAAATATATGTGAAAAGTGTTAGTTTGAACATGCATGCATGTACATGTGTGCGTGCACACACAATACACATGGTGTTATTTCCCATTTGGGTATATATATATTTTGGTTGGAGTAATTGAATGACTCTACAAAGGAAGAAAAAAAGGCTTATGTTAAATTCAATAATCATTTTGAACTTTTTGGATCATGGACTAAATATGAATGTACTTGAAGCAAATAAGGGTTGGATACTCCTTTGAAAACTTCAAATTACATTCGAAGAATTGAACAACAATTCTTCTTAATAGGGGAAGATTGTTGAGCAATAGGTTGTGACATTATAGAGATATCTCATCATGCAAGTCTTTGTAAACGGGCAAATTGGTCTACAGTGTGTTATTGCGTTTTAATGTGCTAACTCTTTTTCTCACTTTGGAATCAATTACTTATCCTACAAGTTGTCACATTTATTGTTGAAGTTACCCTATGAAAATGTTATGACCAAGTCTTGTGCATGTAGTAATTGGATGAACCCTATCACATAGTCAAAGCATTATGTAGCCATATGCACACATGTATCTTTAATGAACATTCTTAAATGATAAGATTTGTATCCTATTAGGTAAGGTTACATTCTAAAGGTATGCATATCTTTGATTAAATAATCAATGTTATATATAACCAACTGTTCGTTTTGCAAAGATTTAGATTGTGTTATGAGCAAAAGGATGCCATTTTCGGATGGTCTAACGCCAATTAGAATGATGTTGTCAACAACTTGAAACGTTTTGAATGGTTGAATGTTGGGTGGCATCCTTTGAAAGGTTGGATGGTGGGTAGCTAACACTGGTACAAAGAAACGATATTGGTCATTATCACTTGCTAGTCTTATGTAGATGTGCAAAAAGGCCAATCATGTAACTATTAATACAAACTCTCCTTAAATCTTCTCAAATCACTTGAAGAGTGCATTGGGTTGTGCATAAACTACGACTACATAATGTGAGTATCAAGTAGTATCTTTTGTTGATCAATGTTTCTAGATGCACCTTTGTATAGCTTATGTGAACTCGTGAAGACTCGAGCACCCATAGCCTTGTTTGAGTTATTGTTAGGACATGAGTACACAAAAAAGACTTAGTTTTTAAAGTGAGGTGGGTAGCAATCATATCAAAGCAATAGGTCGGTTTTTATAAAACAAGCTATTTATAGAAGAATAAAAATTTATCTACAAGAGTATATGTGTAATGCAAATGTTTTGGGAAATCTAATACATCATCAATGTTAAGGTGAATAAGGAAGTTATACATAGTTTATAGATAGCTTTTGTTGATATGTTAGGTGAGCTTTTTTGAAAAATTTACACTCCTTATAAAATGGAATGTCATTAAGGTAGCCTAATAGAAGACAACCAAAATCAATACCATTCTTTTTAAGAGAGTAATAAGCTATGATTACATTCCAAAGACATTGTCTTGAAGAGGTATGGATAAATTTTGGCACTAATTGCATCATGTAGGAATATCTACCATGAATAAACACCTCACCAAAGTATGATGTGAAATTCTTGTATATTGCGACATTTCATTTTGTGAAATTTTAGGATCCTAGTCTAGAAAAAGTGTTCTTTCCAATAAGTTTCATATGCAATCATAGTATATGTAACAATGACAACCATAAAAGATATTGATTTGTAAGACATTCCATATAACTCTTTAGATTCCATTTCATAATTTGCATATTCCAAATATGGAAATGTAGACATTTAAGGAGGATAGATATGTTGCTTTAAAAATAAATAGGCATGCATGTCACACACACACACACACACACACACACACACACACCCCTATTGTTAATGGCTAAATTCATGTTCCTTTTGCTCATAAAGCAATTGTATATGATTTATCTTGAAATAAGAGTCCAATTATTCCTACATAAACTATCTATTATGAATCCCTTGCAATGTTATTTTCTTTTTAAGATTGGACTTGTCCAATGTAGGATTGGCTTGTAAAGTCTACACATTACAATGATGTGACTCTTTATCCACACACATGCGTGCACACACATAGGTACTTTGTGCCACACACGGCCTACTCTAATGCTTTTCCTACTTTGTGCCATATGCTTGCCGATGCCTTACACTACCTTGTCCTGTGGCACTGTTGATTGGATAAACATTAGAGTGCATGATATAATATATGTATGTATTACCTTCCAAGCATACATGAGTTCTTAGCTCTTAGATTCCATAGTTTTGCTCTTGGATGGCATAACTATACAAAAAATGGGATGGAAAAGATCCATGATCAATAGAATAGGTTGAATGACCTAATACAACCATACTACAATGGCTTATCCATATACCAACTATCTTTTGTTTGATGCTAAATGCACCTATTATGATAGCCATGCACCATAACTCCATAATTTTGTTTGATGGGCTATCATGCTACCTATAAAAGATCACCTGAGAGAAGAGGGGTTGACCACTATTGCATTGAAGCATACTTGGTATTTCAACAAATTTGCAAGGTAATTTGCTCGATTAATTCATGATGGGTTGTCATCATTCTTTTTGCTTCATAATTCCAAAGAAGTTATAGTCTATGGAATTGGCATACTATTGTAGAAATAAAGGTGCATACTATTAATGTAATTGAGAATAGCAGTGATGTTCATGTTAGACAATGCCATTTCTTGGACAGTCGACCAGTCGGACAGTAGAGTGTACAACAGTAGTACGACCAGTGTGCGGCCAGTTTTTCTGCAGTCGATTGCATTAAATGCAGTTGACTTGGTGTTGGGAATTCCCATTTTTTTCGGCTATTTGTAGTTGGTTTTGTGGACATTCTAGCATCCATTATTTCAGATTTTGATCTTGAGATTCGTTGGCTGAGATAGATTGTGCTTGGGCTGATGGAGATCGAGGTCATCAAGTCGGAGACATACGTAGATATTTCCTCTGCCTCCTTGTGTATTTTTGCACTTTTATATAGCATACCACTACATATTTTCTACGTTTACACTGTCTCCTTTTCTCTCTCTCTTTTCTCTCTATGTTCACTCTCTCTCAGTCTTTGTCCTACGCTTTCGCATTGTTGCACTCTGACATGGTATCAAAGCGGTGAAGATGCCTTTTTATCGCCTCTGGTGGGTGAAGAAGGTTTAGGCAGCGGTGGAGCCAGCCATAGAAGGCTGCGTTTTCACAGTCAAAGGGGGTTGATTTTGCGTTTGTGCAAGTATTGCAGGTTAACATGTCTACTGAGACTGATTTGGAGTTCCAGACGATCATGGACAGGAAGGTGCTTGTCCTACTAGCTCTTCCATTGGATCAAAAGCTTGATGGTGACAATTACCATATCTAGCAGGTGATGATGTTGGCCATTTTGGAGTCTTATGATTTGGTAGAACTGGTGATAGAGGAGATTAACAAGCCCTTGGTGAGGGATGAGTCCAAACTCTCCTCCAATGCTCGTGCGGAGTTGACTAAGGCCCAGTCTCATTGGGATAAAATGAATGCCATGATTCAATCTTTTCTGTTTCTGTCTTGCACCACAGTCGTGATAGCTTACATCGAGCACTTGACAGTGGCTCGTAAGATATGGCTGGAGCTCGACTAAATGTACAATCAGATGACCCTAATGAAGAGAGTTTCTTTGGAGGTGTAGATGCGAACTTTGTCTGTGAATAAGTCTTCTTCGCTTCGAGGACACATCAACAAGCTTTGGCAGCTTTAGATGCGAGGAAGCCTATTTCCTCTGAAGACATGGCAATCACTTTACTATCCCAGTTGCCACTACGATTCAACACTTTTTATTCCACTCTTATTGCATGATGTCAGGAGGCATATTTACACGGATTTTGTAAAATTATATTTGTTGTCGGGGCTCATATACAAGGTGGATTTCTTGTGCGAAAAGTCGATGGGGATGCCTGTTCTTTTCGGGCGTCTTGTTAATTTAATGTGCAAGTGGGTGATTCTGCAAAATACATATTTAAATTAATGCACGTTTATGAGTTTAGAGTGCGCACTCGTAATAAATTAAGGTTAGGATTGAGTTATAGCCAATTTATTTATTTTGTAATTGAAGACTGTTAGGTATTCACTTTTGTCGGTTTGATTTTATTGTTTTCTAACAATTGTGAATACTTTAGTTGATGTGTAGAGCAGACTACGGTGGCATTGGGAAGCACTGGGCGATAGTGTGTATTCAAGTTATTATCATTTTTGATGGGTACGCATCTTAGGCATGGCGCTAATATTTATTTTGACGTGCTTATTTATTGAAGCACTTGATATTTATTTATTATTTTGTATGCGTATGGACGCACGATTTAGATATTTGTTATTAGACATTGTATTTGGGCATAGCCTGACTCTTTGGACACCCAACTGCTTTAATTCTTTAGTGGGACAAAAGCAAACACAAAAGCTAGAGCGTGCTAATTGTAAATTGGGCTATTTTTTGAGCTTGGAGATGAATAATATATCAAATACATGCTTTGTGGAGTGCTCACACAAGACATGGGGGGAGATTGTACCCAATTAGTCTTTTGCTTCATGTCGTGCAAGTCTTCTCTCTTGTTTTTTGTGCAAAAGTAGAGTTCTTTTGTTCTTGGGGACCTTTCGGCGCTCGCTACGCATGCATACAACATTTGATTTGTGCACCATTGTATCATGGTGGGAGTCGACTCTTTGATGGGAAGAGGTGGCTTCTATGGTCTTGGACCATGAGGAACAATTGAAGGGACAGAATGCTTCCAAATTAGAGGCATTGGTTGGTCAAGCCTCTCAGAAGAAGGGGAAGGACCAAAAGAAGGAGGAGGACAACAAATCCAAGAAGGACAAGGAGAAGGAACCGACTTGCCATATTTGTGGAAAGACTGGTCACTGGAAGAAGGATTGCCCCGACAAAGACAATAAGGATACCAAAAAGAAGGATATGAAGGATTCTGGAGCAGTAGCTGCACCCTCATCAACTGCTTTTCTATACTTAGCAGTCATTGAGGACTCCACACCGAAGACATCTGATGTTGTGATGACAGCTCCCCAAGCTCGAGAGTGGATCGTGGACAGTGGTGCCTCACATCACATGACTCCTTTCATTGGTGTTGCCCATTTGCGACTGCGTGGGTAGATTCTCATTGGAGATAGCTCTTTTGTGTCTATTGCTGCACGGGGTGAGATGCAGCTTATTCTAGATGGACGTGGTGGTATCCATACCTCTAAGGTATTGCATGTGCCAGGATTGGGATATCATTTACTTTTGGTCCATAAGATTTGTGCTCTTGGCCTCCTGGTGGAGTTTGACAGTGATACTGTTCGCGTCCTTGATTGTGGATCGATGAAGATTCTCTCTAGAAGGTATGAGGAGAATGGTGTCCACAAATTGAAGTCTTCTTCAGCTCTTACTTATGTTCTTTTTACTTCTCAGACATAATACGAGCTATGGCATGCTTGGTTTGGCCACCTGAACTACGAGTACCTTCAGAAGGCATCACGAGGGTCGTTTGTTCGAGGATTGCTGGACATAGTGGTGAGCTATCAGCCATGTGTCTCCTGCATTCATGGGAAACTGCATTGGGATGCGATTCCCAACAAAGCTTCTAGGCGGTCTACTTCACTAATGAAGCTTGTATCTACGGATCTTTGTGGCCCGATGAGGACCAAGTCCTTGAAGGGGAGCTATACTTCATGTTGATCGTAGATGACTATAATAGGATGACTTCGGCCTATTTCCTAACTTTGAAGTCGAAGGCTTTTTCTCAATTCAAGGATTGGCTTCTCTTTGAGGAGAACCGTTCTGGCCGACTGAAGACCTTGCGTTCAGACAAGGGAGGTGAATTTATGTCTAATGAGTTTGCTCGTTTTTATGCAGATATAGGGGGATTCACTAGGAGTTTGCTAACACCAACACTCCCCAAGAGAATGGCATTTTGGAGTGGAAGAACCGAAGTGTGATCGAGATGGCACGCACCATGATGGAGCAACAAAGAGATAGTTTCTGTGGGCTGAGGCAGTGGCTACCGCAGTTCACATCCTCAATTGATCTCCCACTTCGGCCGTTGACATGATGACACCTTTTGAGGCTTACTTCGGGACTAAGCTTGATGTCTCTTATTTCACGATCTTTGGGTGTGATGCTTATGTGCCATTCTGAAGACACAGTGTGATAAGTTCGAGGCGGCTTCCTGACGCCAGGTTTTTGTTGGCTATAGCTCCAAGTCCCAAGGTTATCATTTGTTTGATCCCGTCAAGTGGGATGTCTACACGAGCCGAGATGTGCGGTTTGTGGAAGTTCTGGCCTTAGAGGGGGGTGCGGAGCACCCCATCCTTGGAGATCCAGGGGAGAGTTGGGCTCTCGAGATAGTTCCTTTGGAGTTAGAGCCTCTTGATGGAGATTCTTCTTCTGATTCAGAGTCTTCTCTTCCACCGGCCACCCCCGAGGAGCTTCCGCTGCGGTGGATGTTCTTGAGTCTTCAGCAGGATGGAGAGCGACCGGGAGAGGTTCTCGTCCTCCTCCTCATTGGGCTTGTGACACACTTTGAGATTCAAGGATTGAGGGGGTCCCTGAGGAGTGGGAACCATAGGATGGACCGCGGAGGTCACGGAGGAACCAGACACATTCTTTGGAGCTTGTTTACTCCAACTATTGTTTGCTGACCCGTGTTATGCAGGATCGAGAGCCCACTTCAGTGATGAAGAAGGCTTTGCAGTCTGATCATTGGCGGAAGACCATGGAAGCTGAGTTGGAGGTTGTTGAGAGGAATGGCACTTGGTCTCTTGTGCCTCGTCTCTCTCACAAGAAGGTGATCAGTGTTAAGTGGGTCTTCAAGACCTAGTACCTTAGCGATGATTCTTTGGACAAGCACAAGGTTCGCCTTGTTGCTAAAGGTTTTTCTCAGCGCCCAGGCATTGATTTCCATGATACTTTTGCCGCTACTACTCGTATGGCAACTATTCGAGCTATTCTTGCCTTGGCTGGCTATAGGAGATGGCTTGTTTATTAGTTGGATGTGAAGTCGGCCTTTCTTGCCATATAAGTCACATTGTAGGTGTTAGGAGAGATAGGGGAGGGTCTAGCCATGGAAAATATGATGCCATCATGAATGTAGCAAGTGAATGAGTTTACTTTAAAGCATGACCCTCACCAACATAGAGAACACCTAATAAAATCCATAACTCTTATACACTATTGTTTTATATTGGCAACCTAATGAATTGTCAGAGTGTAGCAATGCGAAAGCGTAGGACAAATACTAAGAGAGAGTGAACACAGAGAGAAGAGAGAGAGAGGGAAAAGGAGATAGTGTAAACGCAGAAAATCTGATGTGTAGTATGCTGTATAAGAGTGCAGAAATGCACAAGGGGGCAGAGAAAATATCTGCACATGTCTCCAACTTGATGACCTCGATCTCTGTCAGCCCGTCTTAGCCAATAGATCTCAAGATCAGAATCTGAAATAATGAATGTTGGAGTGTCCACAAAACCAACTATAAATAGCCAAAAAAATAGGAATTCTCAACACCATGTCGGTTGCATTTAATGCAACCGACTGCAGAAAAATTGGCCGACTGCACAGAATTGCAGTCTGACTGTACATGTGCCACATGGTAGCCACGTTAGCCATACTGCTGTCATACTGCTCAGTTGTCCGATTGGCCGATTGTCCAAGAAATGACATTGTCTAACACCCCCTCTCAGATCTTGGATGGGTCAAAAGACTGAGGGATCTGGAATGCTGTCAAAAAAGAGCTTGGGGAAGCGCCTTCGTGAACAAATCTGCAAGATTATCCTCTATCTTGCAATACTCCACATCAATGGTCTCATCCAGAAGCTTCTCCCAAATGAAGTGATAATGGATCTCAATGTGCTTCGTCCGAGCATGGAATACAGGATTCTGTACCAAGGCAATGCAACTCTCATTGTCGCACCGTAGAAGATTAGGACGAGTCCAGGGGTAGCCAAGCTCCTCCAACAATCTCCAAAGCCACACAACCTCACATGTGGTGGAAGACGCAGCCCGATACTCTGCCTCAGTAGAAGAAAGGGTGAATGTGGGCTATTTCTTGCTACTCCAAGAGATAACACATGTACCCAAGATAAAACAGTAGCATGTAGTAGACCGTTGGTGGTCCACACTGCCAACCCAATCCGAGTCACTCCAACCTGCAAGAACCAGATCTGAAGCATCTGTACCTGCGAGATAAGAAATCCCTAAGTCAGGAGTCCCCCTCAAATACCAAAGAATCCTTAGGGCAGCTTGCCAATGCACCTGTTTGGGTTCTGTCATAAACCCTGCCAAAAGACCCACAACAAAACAAAGATCAACACGAGTGTTGAGAAGCCAAATCAAGGATCCAATCAACAGACGGTAGCGTGAAGCATCCATCACGGGAGAATTTGAGTGTGAAGTGGCCTTCCAATTCGGATCCATAGGAGTAGTATGGGCTGCCAAGTCTCCATCTCAAAAGTCACAAAGAGCTCCTGAATGTACCTCTGTTGAGAGAGGAAAATCCCCTCTAAGACATAAATCTTGTGACCCAAGAAGAAATGAAGAAGCCCCAAATCTGTCATCTCGAATGCTTGATGTAAAGTTGTCTTGGTCTCTTGGACCTTCTATGCATGATCCCCTCAAAATCAAATCATCAACAAATAACACAAACAACACACGACCAACATAAAACTGCAGATCGGCTGTAGAGTGCTGATATCCCAGCTTCGATTGAAGATACGAGTCAATCTTCTCGTTCCATGCACGCGCAGCTTGCTTGAGGCCATACAAGGCCTTCTTCAACCTGTAAACTTTCTTCTTATTTTATTTAATCAAAAAATTGGAAGACACTATAAGCACTGCAAATACTACGGCTAAGGTTCAAAGCTTGGGTTGAGTACATATATCATGAATGCAATATGAAAAAGTTATTGGAGTGGATATAACGATAGGGATGACAACTAGGTTGTGTCTCTCACACTTAAAATATGAATTAGTTGATAGGCGCCCTAACCTTCGTTTGTATGGATGCATACATTAAGTTTTAATTACTAACTTCTTTCCAAGATGCTATGGTTATTTAGTCATGGCATGTCATGGATTTGGCTTCAAGGCCCCTCTTGTAAACTCAATGTAATTTTTAGCATTATGTAATGAAATACTCCAAGCTTGAACCCCCTTGGCAAGAAATTTGACGGTATAAGGCTTGATGAAAGGTGCTTCAACCCACCCAAATTCTAGCATGGTGTCAATATCAAATCCAATGCCACATGCTCAATACTAATGTTGGGAAGGCTGGCAAGCCCACTAAATGGCAAGTGCTATAGGAGCCATAAAAGGGGAGGGGGGATACCAAAGCTTAGGAGATCAAAGAAGACCAGGCTTGAAATATGTGCAAATCACACTAGCTGGTCTGGTACTGCTATTATTGTTGGTCACTTTTGAGAACTTATTGAAGCTCAATCAAGTCGAGTAATCCTTAGCAGGCCTGATAAGTACTAGAGTAGTGAAGCATTAATGCATTCATTGTAGGGAAGAAGCTCCTTTGTAGCTTGTTCTTTTTGCCTCTTCAACTCTTTTATTTCCAGCTCTAGGTGTTTATTTTCACGGGAGTTGAATGCGCACATGTTTTCCAAGGAGATGCATGTATCTCTCTCTTCATCATACAACACCCTCCCTCTCTTGCCTTCAGGGCCTCTTTTAATGAGATCATCTCCTTATTAATGATCGTCATCACTCTTGCTTGCTCCATCTTGTAGTCTGCGAATGTAGCCTTTATTTTTCAAGATCTGCAAGTGTGGTCTTCTTGTCTTCCATTGCCTTGTGGAGTTGGCTTTGAAATTCTTTCACCAGTTCATCTTGATCCTCATCATGCACATGGTTGAAGGTACATATGTGGTTGATACTTCCAAGTGGGGTACCTTTGGCCCTTGGTGTGACTTTGCATTGGTTTGCTACTGGTCTCTTGGTCCCTATAAGAGGGGCTCCTTTGCTGGGTGCAGGTGCAATTTCGTGCACTTTGCTAACTAGATGCTGTACCCATGCCATGAGATTGCTTTCATTAACCACCCCTTCTGCAATACTTTGTGTTAGGGTAATGGTTAGTGTGGTCAAGACTAGTGGGATTGGGTGTAATGGGGCTTTACCCTTGCCTTCCACCATCAATCTTGGCCCAACTTCCTCCATCGTTGTGCTTGTGCTTGGCACATTCTCCCTTTCTAGGCTCCTCATTGCCAGTTCTTGAGATCGGGAGGGTTGCTCCATTGATCTCCTAATGGCAAGGGCAATCTCCTCTTCTTATTGTCTTTTGGGGGCCACATAGATTGGGTTGTACTCAGAAGTCTTGATGGCACATCTTTGCTCCACATTGGTCATGATTTGGTGTCCCTCTTAGGCCCATGAAAGGCACAAATTATACCACTTATGTATGAAATTGGACTTCGATTCAACTAGTCATTGGGGTTCAGAGAGTTCTTGGTGGATTGGCATGGAAATTTTGATTTTTTGATAAGATGTAATCAAACGTTAGCTTTTAGCCTTTTCTCTGTGAGATTTCATCACCAATCATCTCATTTGTAATAGTGGAAGTTTTAATAAAGATGACTTCGTACTCTTCCCAAGAACATGGTAGGGAATGTACCTCATTTGCTATATGCTTGTCAAGTAGACCTAGGTCTAAACGTTCATAGCTTTTAGCAAACAGTGTGAAAGTTGAATCCAACCATTGGATGCATGTGGCCAAATTATCCCTTTTGTGGCTATGGCCATATTGGATGCCACTTCAAGTAAAAGAGAGGGGGATGGGCTAAGATGGATGTTTTTTGTCAAACGATGATGCGGGAATGGAAAGAGACGTGAATCAGAGTTGGACGGATTGTCAACAACCATGGAAGAGCATCAGCGGGCCTCCAATGTCAAAAAACGCATGCCATAATGAGCGATTTTATGAGAAAAAGGTAGATTTTATCATTTTATAATGAAATCTTATTTGAAATGGTTAGTAATGCTTGGATTTGATTGCCAATCCTCTATTTGATTGGTCATGTTGAAAGAATCATAAAAAATTAGTTGTATAATAATTCTATGCAAAACACACAAAACTCGAGATTAGGTGGTTTAAGAAAAAATATGTGATTTTTGGATTTTTGGTGTACATTTGCCATTCCCATGAAATGAAATATGCTAACAAAATCATTTTCTATAAGAGATCAATCTACACGTGAAAATATGAAAATATTTGTAATTTTTATAAATAAATAGAAAAAACAAAAGAAAAATAGAAAAAAGTAAGCTTCATAAAAATAAGGAAAAATAAGATTAATGTGTGTGGATGTATGATGGAGCTTGAGCATGAGGTTTTGCCTTAGTTGATAATCTTTCTTTGTTAGAGTGAGTTTTTATTGCTTTTAATAAAGAATTATACATAAAAACCATGCCTACACCCAACGCATACAAAATTTTAAATGGTAGGGGGTTGTTGAGTGATGAGGTGTGTTAAATTTTGATGTGCCATGATGCATATCATATACAGTTTACGATTGTTAAAAATTAAAAAGGGATTAGTAGCACAAGAAAACTTGGTGCTAGCCCTAAGCAACGAACCACTATCACGTAGAAAAGAAAATCATGAAAAGAATTGTCTTCGCACTTTCACATGGCTGATTTTTAATGAATATTTATTTAAGCATGATGGTGTCATATTCACCTTGCATTGATGCACCACATGGTATCTTATCCTTGATGCATAGCACTTGTTTGTATGAGTAATGATTCCATGCTGAGAGTGAGGTATCCCAAGTCGTAGGGCTAGATGCTCAATTCTTTGGGAGTTATTTAGTGAGGTTTATATATAATCTCCCAGATCATTTTATCAAAATAGTGGACTTTGTTTCAAATGTGTTTTATGTTCAGAACACATCTTAGGGCCAATCTCGGAGGTGTAGGAGAGCCGTTGTGTTAAGCCGCGGTGATCAACCAAGGGATACTCCCTGTGTGTGTGCTACGTGGTGACTCCCTTTGAGGAGTGGGGGAGAGAATTATTCGTTGAACTATAAAAAACATACAAACACAAAATCTTAGACACTCCTGGCCAATCGTCGCAAGGCCATGTGGGGTCGTTTTAGGTGAGTAGTCAGGCTCGACTAGTGCCTTAGAGCTAGTGTTGGTGTGTTTTAGGTCCCGACAGGTGGTGCATTTTTTGAGAGCTGATAATAAGTGGCAGTTTCTGAATCTAGGTCAATAGAGACTAGTTTATTAGTGTATGCCAAAAGACAATGAGATGGATTCAAAAGACCATCAAGTCGAGAGCTTTAGAAGCAAGAAAGAGGTGAATGGGCTAGACAGCAGGAGGTTGAAATGATTAGAAGATACTCTCCACAAAGGAGTGGTCCAATATCCTTACAAGGGCGGGGCTGTAGTAACCCTATCTCGATGCATGGTCTGTTAGGAGGAGGAAGTTTGAGCACTTCCCCTCTTCTAGTTAGTCTGTCCACTTCAAGTGGAGTAATAGTTATGATCGCTCAAACTCCTTTAGCAAATCCGGTTATCACCATGGCACAACCCATTGCAATCCCAGCAAGGACGCCGGACTTACCATCTTTAGGGTTTTTTCTACCCATTTTTAATGGGTTAGTAGAGGAAGATGTGAAACTTCATATCAATGAATTCCAAAAGTTAATGTTTAATTGTCGTATTCAAGATGAAGGACACATGATGATGTTCTTTAATATGCAGGATGAGCTACAATATGGTATCACAGCCTAGAGGCTAGAACCATAACCATGATTGAGTTTTTCTTTGTAGCCTTTTGAAGAGAATTTGCCCTTGAAAGGGGAGGCCAGTATTGGCTATGTGTCCTCAATGTAACACGTCAAGAACCTCACAAGAATGTTCGTGGGTATGCTAAGAAATCGAAGGAAGTATTCCCTAAGTTACAAACCTATATTCCTATTCTAGCTACCACTCAGTTGCATTACTTTTTGAAAGGTCTAGATTTTAACATTCAAGTGCAGTTGAATAGCGTTGCTCTTACCGAAATTGATACGGCAGCTATTACAAGAGCAAAGGAGGTAGAATGGCGATTGCAAGCGGCTTATACCTCTAGGGAAAACTGGAATTCGAGTTTAGGGTTTGGAAATACTTTGGCACTAAAAAATGGCGGTCAAGGGATACCCATGAGTCCTCATAATGGGAGAGGAAGTATGATTCAAAATGTGCCTATGTTGCTAGTTCCTCCTAGTGTAACCATGCTTATGGCTAGTCAAATGGCTCCACCAAATGTTGGAAGCCAAATGATAAACCCTAATGTTGTTCCAAGAAATCAACAATTGATTCCCAATCAAGTGGTGAGACCAATGGAACGACATGTAGATGAACACATATATGAGTCAAATACCTCGAATGTCCTTAGCAAAGCTAAGGATATGATGAAGAAGCACTATACTGTTGTGATTAGTGAAAAATATATGCATATAGCCATTGATGTCAATTTTCTTAAAAAGCATTAAAATTTGGTAGGGAGTTGATGCTGTGAAGAGGGTGGCCCCTCAAGATTTAGTTGTAAGTGGTGTGGCAGCCAACACTTCCCTAGGAATTTTCCAAACATTAAATGTGACACATGTGAAAAGTTCGGCCATTTAGCTAGTACATGTTGGGGCAAGATTAGTTCTCTCCAGTAAGGAAGTAAATAGCCATGTCCAATTAATCATCGAGAGTAAGGAAACAATCTTCAGCAAGATGAAGGACTGAAACAAATACTACAAAGAGGGAAAGCTATGGTAGAGGAGTTGCCTAGTGGCAGTGGAGTTACCCTTATAGAAGTTGTTTGTGTCAATGGCACTGAAGCTTCTAACCTATAGGTTATTACGAGAGAGCAAAAGGGTAAAGAAGCTGATAAAGACAAGGTAAAATCTATTGAGGGCAACCCTAAGCAAGATGATAAGGGGATGCAAGTCCTTAATTCCCGATATGGAAGGTGGACCTCTAAAGGCCGTAGATGGTAAAGCTGATCCCAAGAAGGATAAGGAGTTTTCCAAAGAAGAAGGCAAAAGCCAAGAAAGAGGCACAAAAACTGGTTCAAAGATCAAAGGAGAGAATGATCTTGCAAGAAAAGTGAGCTCTTGCTAGTTATTATGAATTTGATTTAGCGAGTTCTCTTTGCAAAGTTAAGCAAGATGTGAACCTCCTACAATTGATTAAGTTGTCTCTAGGAGTGCGTAAAGAATTCAAGAAGATTCTACACATTGGGTATATCGTTGAGCCCTTGGAAATAGCACGAGTAGGAGACGATTGGCTTGAACATGTTGAAAAGCATTTTCCAAGGGTAGCAGTATATGTTGATGGAATATTAGTGGACCATGCTATTGTGGACACATGATCCTTTGTCAACATTATGAGTTGAGAATTGATGGAGAGACTGGGATTTGAAATAAAAAAAGATGCCTCCATGATTCTCCGAATGACTGATGACAATTTAAGATGACCTAAAGGTTGCATTACTGAAGTCTATGTGAGTGTCATTAGGTTTGCAAGATGACCTAGCTATCAAGTATTGCTAGGTAGGCCATGTATTTTACAAAGCAGATTGTCACATTGATATACTTGCTAGGGTCGATTAATCTTTGGTAGAGATGCGAGACGTGTAATAGTAGATGCCTATCTTAAATCTCCTCAAAGTGAGAGAGTTCCTTTATCCTCGTCAAAGTTAGATACATGAGATGCTCCATTTGTTAGTGAGATGTCACCGAGTGATGAATCTAATGAGGAGTCCACTACTATAGAGGATATCTACCAAGTAACTTTGAATGAGCCAATAGAAGCTGACAAGAGGATAAGAGATGCGGATGTAATTGAGTTAGACCTTGGTACGTTGAATGATTCATGGCCAATCAAATTAGGGTCCATGCTCAATTTGGAAGAAAGGAAGGACTATATGTCATTAATTCATGAATTCAGTGACATCTTTGCTTATAGTTATGACAAACTGAGAGGTATTCCTCCTTGCTTGGATGTTCATACTATTCCTTTAAAGGAAGGTAGCCACCCTGTGCGGTAGAAATTAAGGCGTATGCCTTTTGAATTAAGGGATGGGCTGATAGCCTCCAATTTTGTCATAAAAAAGGCTAAAAGATTTGGGCTCTACATTGACAAGTTATTCACTTTATCAAAAATGTTTGTGATATTGTATCTAAGTTGTACTTCATTGATATATATTTTTACCATTGTAAACGCTTGGCTTGGAGCTATAAAAGCCATTGCATATGTTCTTTTATTTTAAAAACCTTAGGAATCTTGCCTAGAATACATGCAACACATAAGGGCTTCAACCTTTGCTTTTGTATGGTCAAAATATTTGATTTAATAAAGGTTCAAAAGGGTGCAATTGGGGTTCTTGGGAAAAAGTGGTTGAGGAGTTTGGAGCACGGCAGATTGTGGTGCCTCTTTAACTTCCCTCTTCCCTCTTTTCCAAACTCTCTTTGTCCATCCTTCTTCTTGCTCTTCCTTTGTGCTGCAACTATGGATCTTGAGTGTGTAGAGGAAGAGGAGGAGCCTCCTGATCTTGTTTCTTGATTGGTGAGGGTGTGTCTTGAGTCTTTTGTGTGTGTGTGTTCATGGCAAGAGAGGCGTGTTTACAGGTTTCATGGTGAGGAGTAAAGCTCCAAGCATATACTTTGCTGCTCGGTACCCTGGTTTTGTGCTTGTTTGAGTGCTGGGTGAGAGCCAGTCATGGGCTATTCGAAGTATCGATAAAGTTGCGGAAAGATAGCTTGATATTTTCAATTCAACACACGGAATGGCATTCACCAATTGTTATTAGGAAGAAGAAGAGATTCATCTTTGCATAGACTTTAGAGAGCTTAACAAGCAGACGATTAATGATTACTATCTGTTACCATTCATTGATCAGATTTTGAATTAGTTAGTGGGTAGGGAAACTTATTCATTTATAGATTTCTTTGCTAGATACAATAAAATGGCTATTGCAGAGGAAGATAAGCTAAAAATGGTGTTTATCACTGTCTTTGGTACCTTTGTGTATCATGTGATGGCCTGGTCTATGCAATGTGCATGGTTCTTGGCAACATACAGTTGATAAGATTTCTGGCGACATCTTGCTAGAGGAGTTAAATGTCTTCATTGATGATCTTGAGGTAGCCACCATTAGGGAATGATAACTAATTATTCTAAGGAAATGTTTTGAGCATTATAGATAGTTTTGCATTGCTCTTAACCCATGAAAGTGCATCTTTGGGGTGCCTTATGGGTTGTTACACTATGCCATGTGGTTAGCTCAGTTGGTATTGCGATTGACCCAAAAAAGATAAAGGTTATATTTGCTATGAGCCCATCACATACTCCAAAAGAGGTACATAGATTTCTGTCACATCGATGGGATATTATTGCTGATTTATCAGTGCAATAATAGATGGGGCATTGCCATTGACAAACCTCCTATTTTTTAATTTTTTGTTTGAGTGGAATGAAGCTTGTTAAGTATCCTTTGAGAATGTGAAGCAGGAACTAGCAAAAGTGCCAATTCTAAAAGTACCCATAATAGGTGAATTTTACATATATTTTTAGTAGCCACAATGCATAGTATCAACTGGTGTTTAGCCCAAATATGGGAGGAGAAATGGTATCATCCAATCGTGTTTGCTAGTAGGAAGTTGGGGATATTTGAAGTCAACTATACTTACATGGAGAAATTCTCTTGGAATGGTCTTTGCGATGAAGAAATTTAGGCATTATATTCTCTATGAGAAGGTAATATTTTTCATAAAGGTGGAAGCACTCAAACTTTTGCTGAACAATTTGTAGCTGCCTCATCATTCAACAAAGTGGTTAATCACTTTGCAAGAGTTTGATTGTGAGATTAGGAGTAAGCCATCGAAGCTATAGGGTATTGTGGAATGTCTTGTGGATTTTGGGGAGTCAAAGGAAATTTTGACTGAAGGAAGTGACATTGAAGGTTTATTTAAAATTAATACTGCTTCCATCCCTTCTTGGTATGCAACTATAATGCATTATTTATCTACATGGGGATTTGGGGCTGCTTTATCGAAGTCTAAAAAGAGAAAGATCAAGCACGAAGCATTACACTTTTCAATTATAGGAGGTGTTTTGTATTGAAGAGGAGTAAACGATATCTATCACTGTTTTGTAGTACCTGATGAGGTACCATTCATTCTTGAGGAGTGCCATAACTCAACATGTGGGGGACATTTTGTTGGATGACTTGTTGCCCAAAAAGCTTTCCGTGCTAGGTATTGGTGGCCATCAAATTTCCAAGATGATTTTAGTGATGTCAAGCATTGTGATGTTTGTCAAAGACACGATGTAAGGGAGAATTGTAGGCGACCTCTAAATCCCATTTTGGTGATGTTACCCTTTGAAAAATGGGGTATTGATTTTGTGGGACCAATATACCGTTCATTGACTATACACAAGCAATAACAAAGTGGTCTGAAGCTCAAGCCACTATGAAGGATAATGCCAAGAAAATGACTAGTTTCATTATGGAGCAAATTGTTTGCCATTTTTTAGATCAGCGAAGGAGATTGTGTGTGATTGGGGACACACTTCTTGAATAAGGTTATCATAGCTTTGATTGAAGATTTGAAGATTAAGCATAACAAGACTACCTTGTATAATCCTCAAGCCAATGGCCAAGTTGAGAGTATAAATAAACAGTTGGTTGGAATCTTATCCTAGATCGTATTAGAAAGTAAGCATGATTGGGATAAGAAATTATATGTGGCAGTGTGGGCTTACAAAACGAGGTTTAAGAGAGCCACAAGCCACACCTTGTTCAAGCCAGTGTATGGGGAAGATTGCATTTTTCCATGTTGGAAATAGAGCTGCCCACTGTGCAATTTGCTCTCAGTCATTCATTGGGAGAGGCAGAAGCGTTATAAGAAAGATATACTTCTCTTGCCCATCTTGATGAGATTCATTTGCAAGATTTACTACATCAATAAGTAGGAAAGTGGAGAATGAAATCCCTTCATGATCTTTGAGCTAAGAAGTGCAAATTTGTGAAAGGTTAGTTGGTGATGTATTATGATGCTCCCACTATTTGTTCCTAAGTAAATTAGAACCCAAGTGGGATGGACCATACAAGATTGTACGTTTAGGAAAGAATGGCTCTACAGCCCTTCTAGTAGATTTGCAGGGGGGTAAAGTTTAAAACCAAAGCTAATTTTAATAAGTTGAAGTCTTACTATGTGTAAGGGTTGATGTTGGGCTTGGTGCTTGTTCAGGTCCTTCAAGATACAGTTTTAACATGTAGTAGGTATCAAGACAATCGGATGGGACAAATCATTCCCTATATGGAGCATCTGTATCTAAAACAATGTTACCACCAAGATCAAGTGATTTGGTGGAGTAAGAGCTATTAGGTTATTGAGTGGCAAGACACATCTTTTACGTGGGAGATTAAGGTCTAGTGCCACCATTGTCAATGAATTATGACTAGCATTTCTATCGAGTTCAGCGAGGAAGGAGGGATTGTACATGTTATATATCCGCTTGCTCGGCTTGCTTTTGATTATTATAAGTATGAGTGAGCTGATTATTATGGCATGGCCTATCAATGATGCTTGGGTTTATACTTTTTATTTCGATGGAGCTTCTAGAGGGCCCGCTAAACATGTGAGCATTAGTGTGGTCATTACATCAGGGGTTGTCATGAAGATGGAAGTCTATTTAGGACCTTCTTTTACTAATAATATGGCAGAATACAAGGCCTTGATCATGGGGCTGAATGTAGCCCGATGTGGTAATATCCATTGATTATTGGTTAAAGGTGATTTGCAGTTAGTAATCAATTACCAAATGGGATCTATAGTGTGTGGGATCCCATCTTATGGATGTACCATCGTGTAGCCTTAGATATGTTGCATATCTTTGAGACGGTGGCTTCTATGTTAGTTCCTGGATAGTGAAATCACTATGCGGATTCCTTGGCTAACTATGCATTCGTTGAAGATGTCTTTTTTAATTGTGGTCTAGGAGAGCCTTTACAATGGCATCCTAACATTAGGCCTGACCTACTTTGAGGTCTTTTTGTTGACATGTCATATTTTGGCCATCGATGGTTAGTTTGGGTTATGAGTTAGGTAGCCAGTGAGCACCTTCCTACTTTGTCATGGACGCATAAGATTGTGTATCGTCATATTTGTCGGGCACCCCTTTCTATTTATGCAGGGGGTTAGCTAATAACTTGATGCACTTAGTATAGGGCATAAGAGCCCTTCTCCTTGGTTAATTTTTTGCTTTAGTAGAGTTATGTTAGGACCAAGGGTTTGTTTTAGCAATACGTTGCTGGTGATTGGTAGTAAATGGATTATCTCATCTCATGTTTGATTTCATAAGGCCAAGAAGGCCAGTTTGTTGGTTGTGAATTGTTATATTCCTTTAGGCCAAGAGGGCCACGTGTCTATTTGGTGTGGGTGCATTTAATGGTTTTCTGCTTCAGTGATTGCATTAGATAGGTTCGACAAAGCGTGCATAGAGTAGGGAGCCTTTACTACCACAGGAGCTTCTTGTGGCCATCCCAGATGATGTATTCACCTTTTTGAGTTTTTCCCTTAAGATAATAATGTTATATGTATATGTGGGGGTTATTCTCTTTTCATTTGTGGGGATTGGAAATCAAGGCATGCAATCCTAGGGTTAGGTTAGGTATATTTGGGGGAGATTCAAGTAGTTGTCTAAGACATTGTCAGGTATTAAAAGAACTATTTTAGAAGGCAGTCATAGTGACCCTATTCTCCTAGCCTACTAGGCAGCTATTCTAGGAGTCCTTGCTAGGGTGAGGCAGTTTGAGAAGCTTGCCAAAGTAAAAAAGAAGAGCGAGTTTTGACTATATCTAAAGATAAAATTACAAAGGTGTGTAAAAAGGGGTTCTAATCCCTTAACCTAGAAAAGAAAAGAAAAGAAAAAAAATCCTAAAAGTAGTTGCTTATCGCCTTACGGAGGCCTGATAGGTTTCTAGGTATGAGATTGATGCCTTGTCTTCCTAGGGCTAGCAGTTAGCCAAAATAAAGAAATAAGGAGGGTTGGAGCGAAAATAAAAGTGAGGGAAAAAAAAGTGCCACCTCGTGAGAGCTTGGTAGGTTCTTGGGTATTGAGTCAGGACGTGAGGTCGATGTCCTATTCTCCTTGGGTCACTCTACGCTCAGTTCTCTCCTTTTTACACACCCAAATATAGAAACCTTGAAAGAAAAATCCATTAAAAGGACATTTCTGATGACTAGACTATAAGAGTCCTTGCCTAGTAGGAGTTCTTGGTCCAATTGACATAAGTTAGGTATGTTGTTCAAACCACCACTAGGATGCCCTCTTTGATGGTTCTTTTAGCCAGTCCATGTTGGAGTAGTTGGTTAGCGGTTGGCTTTGGATTTTTGTTAGATTATGCTAGGCCTATCCCTTGTGGATTTTCATGCCTTGATTTTGTTAGAGGGGTAGGGTGAGAGTTGTTCTTGTGCTTTGCTGTTGCATATACTTTTTTGTGGTAGCTTGATGCTTTCTATGGTAGTTGTTTGTGCAAAACAGTTCATGGGATTCGAGGGCTACTTTTCCCTATCCCGTGGTTGCCAATGAGAGTGGATTTTAAATACCATTTTTGAAGCAAAAAAGAACACGGGAGGTAGAGGGAGCTCTATTGCAAATCAGAGTTGGAAGCATGAGAAAGTGTACACAAGAGGGAGAGAGAGCTCAAGTACAAGAAGAAGATATTGCTTAGCTAGTTGTTCAAGGTACAACTAGTATAGTCTTCTCAACTTTGAGTGTACTTTAGGCAGTTTATATAGCTAGTGGAGAAGTTAGGGTTAGAGTTTTCCCTTGCTCCCCTATCCTCCAGTCTGTTTTCCCTCGCTCCCCTATCCTCCAGTCCATTTACACCTAGCTACCCTTATCCTCTCCAGTATAAGGAGAGTTCTAGCAATTGCTTACAATATGCCCTTTTTTATGTCAGAAGGAGCACTTTGTAGAAGCTATATGGACTAACAATTGCTCACAACAAGTAAATGGTGAAGTTCCTTCATTATGGTTCCTCTTCTCTGCATCCAAGCATGACTGCATGGTACTTGCCAAGGTTGGTTTTGGGATATTAGTTAGGGTAGCCAGAAGGGTTGGAAAGACCTTCTTCACAGAATTGAGAAGGATGGAAATGGCATATTCATCATGAATTGGTGCTTAAACGAAGGCCAGCTATGCCATGAGCCCCTTCATATGTGAAATAAACTTGCTTAGATCTTCTCCCTATTTATATTCCAAGCTAAAAAACTCAATCTTTAGAAATATCTTGGAGTTTTTCCTTGTAGCACCGTAGAGCCTTTCAAGTTCATCCCACTTCTCCTTGGCAGTGGAGAGTTGATCAATATGATGAATTAAAGATTCATCTAGATGAAACATGATGATGGCATGAGCTCTTTCATCATCTTCTATATCGAGGGGATTGGATGGGTCATTAACTTTGGTCCCTTTTATGAAGAGCCAGTAGCCTTGTTCCATCATTTTATATTTTACCACTTGCAAAGGATGGAAATCTTTTCCATTGAACTTGCAAATTTGAGGCCTTACATCTACATAGGACATGGCCATTATAGGAAGGTCTTACCTATTGCCTTAAGCAATGGCAGTGTCTAGTCCTTTTCATGTGGCCAAGCACGAACCAAATAGAAAAATTGATAGCCCTACAAATGATAACCAACTTTAAAAACGTAAAGATGAAAAAGGTTGGAAATCATACATATGTAATATCTCAAGATAAGATTTTGGTGGTCCTATTCTTCAAGCAACCCTTGATTTAAGGTTTATTGTTTTCTTAGGTTTCAATGAGGTGAATTTTGACTGAACTTTTGGCTCTTCCTCTCCTTGCGGTTCAGTATACGAGCATTTGCTTGAGCAAGGTCGATTAATGACCTCGATACTTGATGAAGAGTCCAAGGAGATTTCAATCACATTAGTATTCATAGGGTAGTAGTACTGATGTCAGTAAATGTCTTTTCAATGCTTAGAAGCACTCATCTCAAGATTGAGATGTTTAGGTATTACCTTGTCAAGCTTGATGAGACACTTACCAACATTGAAGTCACACTTCTTGATGAGCTTATGATGTCCCTCAAGTATTTATGCTACTCACAGATCAGGAATATACTTCAGAGCATGTGCTTCAGTGTTTAGAATCACTGTTAATGATTACAAAGTGAAAAAATTAAAAAATGGGAAAGCTTGAAGCTTTCTGGCGATGACTGACAGAAACCCACAGTTAGGGTTTGTAGCCAGCATAGAAGAAATTTCTCCAAACCCTCTTAAAGGGAGATGGCCCACTAGGGGGTCTATGAAAGCCCTATGGTGGCTCCAATGATTGTGCCATCGTCAGCAAGCATGAAGCCCTTGAATAGCATGCTGTCAAAACTGCCCCATTTCCTGGGTTTTTAGCAATATCATCTTGCTGCGTCCATGATGTTGGGGTCTTTTGTGCTATGCTACTGCGCCTTGAATTGGGGAGGAGTTTCTTAAAAGAAACCTAGAGCTGAAATCCCCTCCTTTGTTCTCCCCAAGTCCTCCATCAGTGGATATGGTGGTTAAGAGGTAGAGGTAGAAGATGAAAGCTCATGTGCATTTAATGATGTAGGGAAGCTGAAGAATCAGAGATAGCTCTGATACCATGTTGCAAATCAAAGTTGGAAGCATGATAGAGTGTGCGCAAGAGGGAGAGAGAGCTCAAGTACAAGAAGAAGATCTTGCTTAGTTAGTTGTTCAAGGTACAACTAGTACACTCTCCTCAACTATGGTAAGAGGTAGAAGATTAGATATGGTGGTCAAGAGGTAAGAGATAGGAGATGAAAGCTCATGTGCACTTAATGATGTAGGGAAGCTGAGGGAAGTTGAAGGATCAGAGATGGCTATGATACCATGTTGCAAATTAGAGTTGGAAGCATGATAGAGTGTGCACAAGAGGGAGAGAGAGCTCAAGCACAAGAAGAAGATCTTGCTTAGTTAGTTGTTCAAGGTACAACTAGTACACTTTGCTCAACTATGAGTGTGTACTTTAGGCAGTTTATATAGCCACTGGAGAAGTTAGGGTTAGGGTTTCCCCTTGCTCCTCTGTCCTCTAGTCCATTTACACCTAGCTACCCTTATCCTCTCCAGTATAAGGAGAGTTCCCATGCTTACTTCTCAACGAGCTCGGGGCACCTAAAAGACCAAAATTTCATGCAAAATGAAACGGTTGTTTGATCGATGAGCTAGAGTTTTCCTAGATGGAGTTCGATGCTAGGAAGCCAACGCAAGTCTCGGTTCATCGATCGGAGTTTCTTTGACCCCCCATTGAATCTTGCCAGGTTTTGCATTATGAAGTAGCTACATGACCTAGAAGCCAAAAAGTGCATCACAGTGGCTAGGGTTATGGATTTCGACATCACCAAGCCAGTTGTCCAGATAGATCTCAATTCTGAGTGTGTTTGCCCCTTCGAAATTGAGAAACCACTTGGCAGGAAGTGTAAAACCAAAAACTTGAACTACTTTTTTTAAAAAGCCAAGTTGCTTTAAGCTTGTTTTGGCTTTGTAGTTTTGAAGAGCCACAAAATGCAAAATATTGGGGGGGGGGGGGGGGGCACCATTTTTTTTGGTGCCCCTTCCATGATTAAAATAATCGATTTCTAATGCAACAATGATGTGGGGAACCCTCTTGGATGTGATCTACACCATTTTCTCGCTTCTCATTTGTTCAGGAATGACTAAATTTGATGTACTATTCAGCAGGATCTCAATTTAGTCTTTCTCTCTCCTCTCTCCTCTCTCCTTTTTGGATTGTTCTTATGGATCAATGTAAGAGAGAGAAAGGGGGATGGGCTAAGACGGACGTTTTTTGTCAAACAATGATGCAAGAGTGAAAATAGACGTGAATCAAAGCTGGACAGATTGTCAATAATTGTGGAAGAGCATTAGCGGGCCTCCAAAATAAAAAAAACGTGTGCCATAATGAGGGATTTTATGAGAAAAAGGTGGATTTTATCATTTTATGATAAATTCTTGTTTGAAATGGTTAGTAATGATTGGATTTGATTGCCAATCCATTGTTTGATCAATTATGTTAAAATAATCATAAAAAATAAGTCGTATAATAAATCTATGCAAAACACGCAAAATCCCAGATTAGGCGGTTTAAGGGAAAATATGTAGTTTTTGGGTTTTTGGTGTGCATTTGCCATTCCATGGAATGAAATATGGTAATAAAATGATTTTCTATAAGAGTAATCAATCTACACTTGAAAATTAGTAATTATATGTAAATTTTTATAAATAAATAGAGAAAATCAAAGAAAAATATGAGAAAATTAGATTTTTCATCTCATACAAATAAGAAAAAATAAAATTATTGTGTGTGGACATATGATGGAGTTGGAGCATGAGGTTTAGCCTCAATTTAGACCCATTTCTTTGTTAGAGTGAGTTTTTATCACATTCAATAAAGAAAAATACATAAAAAACCATGCACCTATCAACACATGCAAAATTTTAAATGGTAGGGAGTAAGGGGATTATTAAGTGGTTGAAGTGCATTAAATTTTGATGTTTGATGCTGCATATCATATAGAGTTCGTGGTTGTTTAAAATTTAAAGGGATTAGTAGCACGAGGAAACTCGGTGCTAGCCCTAAGCAACGAAGCACTATCGCATAAAAAAGGAAACCATGAAAAGAATTATCTTCACACTTTCACATGGTTGATTTTCAAGGAATATTTGTTTGAGCATGATGGTCATATTCACCCTTGCATTGATGCATCACATGATATCATATCTTGAATGCGTAGCCATGTTTGTATGAGTGATGACCCGATAGTGAGAGTGTGAGGTATATCCCAAGCTGTAGGGCTAGATATTTAGTTCCTTGGGAGTTATTTGGTGAGGTTTATACATAATCTCCTGGATTGTTTTATTAAAAGAGTGGAATTTGTTTTGAATGTGTTTTATGTTCACGGTGCATCTTGGGGCCAATCCCCGACGTGTAGGAGAGCCGTAGTAGAGCCATAGTTTGATCAATCGAGGGGTGCTTCCTGTGTATGTGCTACGTGGTGTATAACACCAACATGTTTAGGGACTCCCTTTGAGGAGTGGAGGAAAGAATTATTTGTTGGACTACGAAAAACATACAAATGCAAAGTCTTAGACGCTCCTAGCCGTGAGGCCATGTGGGGTGGTTTTAGGTGAGTAGTGAGGCCCATCTAGTACCTTAGAGCTAGTGTCGACACAAGCTCATTTTAGGTCCTGACACTCTTTGCTAAGAAGAAAAAATTCTCTTTCATGCAGATTGAAGTGGAATAATTGGGACATATTATTAGTGAAAAAGGGATTCGAGCTGACCCCAAAGAAGGTGCAGTGTGTTAACGATTGGCCAACACCCACTACCACTAATTCATCTAGAGGATTTCTTGGTCTATCTTCATTTTATCACTGATTCTTCAAGCATTATGTGGCTACTGCAGCTCCTTTGACTAATAGGTTGAAGAAAGAAGCTTTCTTTTTGGGATGCTCTTGTTGATAGTAGCTTCAAAAAATTAAAGGAACTCCTTACTTTTACTCCTATTCTAGTATGGTTGGATTTTTCGAAGGAGTTTACCATATAGTGTGATGCTAGTGGCCGAGGCATAGGGCTGTTTTGTTACATAAGCATGGAGTGATTGCCTTTGGAAGTTGCAAGCTTACAAATAAGGAAATGGCTATGAATGTTTATGACCAAGAGGAGATGTTGGCTATCTTGCATGCAATAATGAAATGCCACCCTTATTTGTATAGTAGCCAATTCAAAGTTCAAAGTGATCATAGGATCCTTAAGTATTTCCTCACTCAGTCCAATCTTACTCTTAAGAAACATAGGTAGATAGCTACGTTGCAAAATTATGATTTTGATATCACTCATATGAGGGGCAAAGACAATGTAGTGGACGGTTCTCTTTCTCATATGTGGGCCTACAAAGTTTTAGCACGATGATTAAGCTACATAGTGACTGTAAGAATTACAGGAAGCTTATCTTTTGGATGAAGATCTCAACCATATTTTTTAGAAATTATAGCAAGGTATCATGGAAGATAACTCACATTATTAACTTCAAAATGGCCTAATCTGGTTAAAATGGCAAGATTGTCATTCCCTCTATTTCTTGTTCTACACGAAAAATTATGGAGGAGTTGCATTCTTCGCCTAAAGCTTTTATTGGAAAGGATTTTGGAAAGATGTCAAAGGTTTTGTCATGAAGTGCATACCTTGTCATCAGTAGAATAAGGACAACACCCATAAGCCAAGTGGTTTTTTGTAGCCATTACCCATTCCCACAAGAAAATGGACGCACATTACCATGGATTTCATTATTGGCTTGCCTACTACCAAAAAGGGATGGAATAGTATATATGTGGTGGTGGATAGACTTACCAAGGTTGCCCATTTCATTCCAACCAAGACCCAGTTTACTACTTCTCAAGTGGCCAATCGATTTATGGAGCACATTTTTAGATTACATGGATTATCGCAGGTGATTCTTCATGACAGAGATTTGAAGTTCATGAGTAACTTTTGGCAGGTGGTATTTACATCCATGGGTACTAAATTGGCTCCTTCCAAACTGATAGAGAAACAGAAAGGGTAAATAAGTGGTTAGAGACTTATCTTAACCATTTTTGCTATGATGTCCAGATTTCATGGGACTCTTGGTTACACTTGGCTGAGTTTGCCTACAAAAACTTCACTCATGCTAGTATTGGAGTTTCACCCTTTGAGGCTATGTATGGTTATAACGTGCCTTTACCCATAGTCATTTTCAATAAAAGAATCAATCCTCATGGGAAAGAAGATTTGGAAAGAATGTAGATCATTCTTCAACAGTGTAAGATGAATCTTAGGAAATCCCAAAACCAAATGAAGATATATGCAGATGAGAAGAGGCGACCTTTAGAGTTCCAAGAGAATTGGTTTTGTTGAAGGTGCCCAAGTTTCAGTATTCTACTTTGAAAGATGGATCCGGTAACAAGCTTGCTCATAGATTTTATGGCCCCTAGAGGATCCTGAAGTGAATTGGAGACTTGGCTTATGGATTGGAGCTCAAGCCTTTCTATGGTGATCCTATTGATGTAGTTGATAAGTTGTCACCTATGATGAAGAATATCTTATTCAGTACATCCTAGAGGTTGTCATAGGTCAGTGTGAGAAGAAGCTTTGATGTCTCTTCATCATTGAATATTTGATCAAATCGAGAGGTTTACCACCCGAGGAAGCTTCTTGGGGGCCTAGTTCTATATTAGATGAGTTTTCTTACCTATAGGACACATTGGTGGATTGAAGCTTACTGACTAAGGAGCTAGTTATGGTGCAGGGACAACAGACTATTTTAGAATAGTTTTTATTCTGCCTAATTTTCAAGAATTATGCCACCTATATAGGATCAAAGTAATCTTCAAGAGCTACGTTTTGACATGTGGCATGCTTCGTTTGGATGCTTCTACTGGAAGTTATGGCAGATTTAGTTCAGCATGGTTTGTTTATGTAACAAGCTGTCTTCTTTATTTTGAGTTCATCAATTGAAGACTTTAAGGCTCCAAGTACTTTTGAAGCACTCTTGATTATGTATATAATTGACGCTTACTTCCATTCCTTCATTTTAATCCATATGTATCTCATCTTTAATTCATTTTCCCATTTGTAAAGTTGAAAAACGAGTAGCAGTCTGTCTTATCCATCCTTTTTCAATCTTTGTAAGTTAGTTTTTTGAGGGTAAAAACCCTTGGGACACGATGGATTGTAAGAAGCTAGGAAGAATAGTGGTTTAGTGTGAAAATAATAGCAATACCATGTCATGTTGACATAGGTATAAAAGGAGGGGACATGTAAATTTTCTTATCTTTTGATACATTAATACTTTACTATCCTTCTCCTCATTACCTTGCTCTTAGTTTCAATGGCTTCTTACTTCTTTTTGCCTTTCTCTCTCCTATTCTAGTATTTCTTTCTCCTCAATACTCTCTTTCTCTCACTTCTACACTCCATATCTCTCTTCTACAATCTTCTCTCTCCTCTTTCTCTTTCTCCAGCTCACTTCTTGACATTGCTATTAAAAAAAACTAGTCAAAATAATAGGAAGTGTATACTTTTATGTCCGTTTTTATGTCCATTTTTGTAGAAAATATTTTTTAAAAGTATTTTTACTTAAAAAATCTAAAAATTATGTAATAGGATAATACTTCATGAAATATTTACACATATAGCATGCATTCCCATTAAGAGAATTTCAATTATATAAAAAATGATACTTGTTTTAAGAGCTCCAAATAGTATTGATGAGTGTGATTTTCATGAGGAAACATGTGAATTCCGTAGCTTCTACAACACCAACTTGGTTTCTCGTGGAAGTCATCATGATTATCCATCGATAGATCAAATTTGATGCAATAATGGAATGTCTATAGCTGTGAAATGCTTGTAGCAGTTGAATGGGCATGAGAATTTGCCGTATAAAGTTTTGATTCCTTGAGTATTTGGTTTGTATTTATGTATGATTTGAAGGAAGAATGACAAAGAGGGTCTACAACTGATTTTGTATTGCTTGAAGTGATCATGCTTTGTGGAGTAGTTTGTTGAGTGGGGTTGTCATCCCTAAAAAATAGGAGTTGTGTGAATTTGAAAGCTCAGAGTCTATGCCATGGTTGTTTGCTAAGTGTTGAAATGACTTGTTTTTTGGCTGATTTTTGTTGTTTTTGAGAGCTGAATGGTTGATTTTATGAGATGATTGACTGATTTGGAAGTGGTTTGAGAGTGTTTTGGATGATATTGATTGGGTTTTGGAAGATCATGATGTTTATTGGTGGTTCTGTGATGTTCTGATAGGTTCTGATTGGTTCTGTATACCTTCTGTTTTGCTCTGTTTTGGTCTGTTTTGTTCTGATTGTCTTCTGTAAGGAGGGATGGAGTATTGATTGATGAAGATTGAGATCTTGTGAAAGTTTATTAAATGGTTTGTGAGAGTTTGGAATGGTTTAAGTATGAGTTATGTGGTTTTGATGACCTTCTGTAACCTTCTGTAGGTCTTCTGTAGAGCTTCTGTCTCTGTTCTGTTCTGTTCTGTTCTGTGACTGTTCTGTATGCTTCTGTATGTGTTCTGATGGATGAGAGTGTAGCTTGGGAAAGTTTTCTAGCCTTGGAAAGAGGTGAATACAAGTGCAAAAGAGCTGGAAGAAGTAGCCGCTGAAGACTCAAGTGAAGACTAGAGTGAAGTGACAGTAGTGAGCTATGAAAGGACACTGTAGTGGCTCTGGTGACTCTTCATATCAGACATACCTCTTGGGAGGGGTATCCACAACCTAAGAAGGATTATTGAGAGTGATTTTGAGAGATTGTAGTGAGGATATGATGTATTATTGATGGGGAGAGAGAGAGAGAGCCAAAGATAGCCAATTTTACTCAAACAGTGTGATTGTATATGAGAGATTGAGAGAGAAGACTATGAAGATATTGAAGATGAATACTATGTGATGTATTTCCATTCAAAGATGGTGTATTCCTTTGCTTTCTTTGTTCTATTGATGGAATTTGTGAAGATGTTGAAGAATATGGTTGATTCTATCAAAACTGTGGGAGATCTTCATGCAGCAGGCGGAAGAATGTGACAAAGCCTTCCACACTTTGAAGCAGTGTCTGATTGAGGCACCCATTCTGCAACCTCTTGATTGGACGAAAGAGTTCCACGTACACACTGATGCATTAATTGAAGGCTTAGGTGCTGTCCTCTGCCAGAAGGGCTCCTCGAAGCTGGATCAACTGATCTACTACGCAAGCCGAAAAGTCACTGATAGGGAACGGAACTATACAGTGACAGAGCTGGAGTGCTTGGCAATGGTGTTTGCCCTAGAGAAGTTCCGCCATTACCTCCTATCCACCCACTTTAAATTTTATGTGGATCATGAGGCCTTGTCCTTCTTGATGAACAAAGCAGATGTGGAAGGACAAATGATGAGATGACTCCTTCTATTTCAGGAGTTCGACTTTGAGGTGATTACTAAGCCTGGTCATTCCCATGTTTTGGCTGATCATCTGTCGCGTATCCCACAAACTGCAGATGAGGAGCAGGATGATCCAGACCTCCCTGATGCTTCCCTATTCTTGGTAGAAACGGTAACTCCCTGGTATGCAGACATTGCCAATCTGCTGGCAACCCAACAGTATCCTCATGGTATTTCTAGTCAAGAAAGGAAGAAGCTTATGCTAGAATCAGCCCCATACACCCTGCTAGGTGGCGCACTGTACAAGAAAGGCAAAGATGAAGTGCTCAGAAGATGTGTTGCAGGAAATGAGATTGGGATTGTTTTGAAGGCTTGCCATGATGAGCCATGTGGAGGTCACTTTGCGGGAGAAGCTACAGCCAGGAAGGCTCTGCTAGCAGGATATTGGTGGCCTACCATTCATAAGGATGCCTATGATTATTGTAAAAGATGTGATGCTTGTCAGAGAATGGGGAAACCTACGAAGACAAGTGCCATGCCATAGTAACCTATCCTTCCCTTAAAGCCATTTGAGAAGTGGGGCATTGACTTCGTAGGTCCAATCGACCCTCCCACCAGAAGGAAGCAGAACCGATACATCCTCGTACGTACGGATTATGTCACAAAGTGGTGTGAAGCTAAAGCCCTAAAGCGAGACGATGGTAACAGTGTGGCCCTGTTCATGTAGGAGAATATCATCACCCGTTTTAGCAGTCCCTTAGAGCTGGTAAGTGACAAAGGCACTCATTTCCTTAATAAAGTCATGGAAGAATTGACAGAGTTGTATAAGATCCGCCATCGCAAGTCCACTCCTTATTACCCCAGAGCCAACGGCCAAGTCGAAGTTATGAATCGCATCCTCTGCTCGATTCTAACAAGAACGATTGCCGCACATCGTCATGATTGGGATGATCGACTTACAGAGGCCCTCTGGGCGTATAGAACCTCCCATAAAGCAGCAACAGGACAGACACCTTTCCAGCTGGTATATGGTACAGAAGCTATTTTTCCTGTTGAACTGGAATTACCCTCTTTGAGAGTGGCTATCAAAGAGCGTTTGGGGGACAATGATTCACTGCAACGCCGTCTCCTGTACTTGGAATGTTTGGAAGAAATTCGTAGGATGGCTCTACAGTGCATGGAAGCCACGCAAGCTCGACGCAAGGCTTACCATGACAGCTTCATCAAGCACAAGGAGTTCAAAGAAGGTGATTTGGTCCTAGCCTATGATTCACGATTTGGCAAGTTTCCTGGCAAGCTCCAACAGCGGTGGATAGGCCCCTATAAGGTACTTGCAGTCAACCCTAATGGCTCTATCCAAGTGCAGACCGTTGATGCCTCTGATGATCCCTTTCTGATCAATGGATATCGCCTGAAGAAGTACTTCCCTTCTTGGGGATCTTGACAATTACGGAAACTTGATCCTTTCCCTCGTTGGGGGCGGCACTGTACTTCTTATGATGCTACTTCTGATAGCCGTTCTTCAGTCATTCCTGATGAAATGGACGCAACCCTCTGTCCCCTCAACTTCACCTTCCAGTCTTGATCTCTTATCCTCTATTTTCCACCAGCATCAGTGGCGAGGTTGGTTGTGACAAATGGTAGTTCTACCATTCCCTTGCTCAATTCGAAAAAAGAAAAAAAAGAAAAATATACATATCGGTCATGGGAGAAAATGACTTAGGTCCTTGTCATGCCGACCTATTCTTCGAGGAAAGGTGGAAACACCCTCGGGAATAGGGGAAAACAAGAAAAAGAAAAAGAGAGAGAAAAAAAAAACTGTTATGAGAGAAAAGGAAGCAATTCCCTGTCATAACAGGCCTCGTTCCAAGAAAAGGTGGTAAACACCCTTGGGCGAGAAGCTGGCTTTGGAAAAGGTGGCAACACCCAGCAGTCCAGAAAGTGGATTCATTGATTGATATCCCTCGGATCCAATTTCGACGCTACCTCCCTTGGTACGCTGTGTCCTGGGTCTCTCTGCAAAGTGACTACCTGTCCTCTAGCAGACGACATGTTCCTGTCCAATACAACGTTCGATTTGATGGCTACCTCCCTGGGTACGCCTCTTCAACAACTGATGACGCGATCTTCATCGACAACTAATCGAGTGACGTGAGCTTTCATCCTAACCGGATGGGGAAGTGCGTATGGGTTGCCCTCTGTAACTATCAACAACGAGTGAGACAGAGGGTGGGGCGAGAGATCAGTCTTTTCCCTTCAAATCAAATGAGAGGTGAGTAGTGTGACTGCAGTGTTGCACGCACAAGACGGGCCTCTCAATGCACAAAGCACGATTTGTTTCTGTGCACTGTACCATAAGGCTCCCTGTCCTTCCTTCTCGCACCGTATGCCGGCACAAGGCGGGATGCACAGTTGCACCATCAAATGTGCACAAGGCATACAATCTTTGCACAAGCGACTATGAGGATAATATCAATGGGTTTCAGGAAAAGGCTGCCCTTCGGTATCTATCAACAGAGCGTGAGACAGAGGGTGGGTTGAGTGTGACTGGAGTGTCTTCATTCAATTATAGAGAGGTGAGATTGAGGGACGTTACGACACTTGGAGTCAGGTATGTTCCCATTTCCCTGTGCACCCACGGGATGTGTCTTTGCCGTCATCACAAGACACGTCACCCTGTTCTGTACACTGTACTGTAAGGCTCCCTTGCCTTCCTCCTTGCACTTATGCCAGACGGGTTGGACACACTAATGCACCATCAACTGTGCACCCTAGCATACTCCTTTTGCACCATTCCCCCTTGTTGATTCCTCAACCGGGTATGAGATATGGGGTTCCATCATTCTTCTTCGAGTGATATCAGTCATGGGGCGAGTGACTGCGAGTTGAGTGTAGTATCCCTCATCATCGACGAATTTCCTGCGATTCCTTCAACGAGCTACCTCCCTGGGTACTACTACGTGGTCCCTGCCATGAAGGACGTGCGCTATAAAGATGCCTTGGTACCTCCTGCAGTCGACAACAATGCTGGATGTGCCATCGACACTCAACCTTGCTTCTTGACAAAATGGGCCAAGTTTTTCTAACCCTCCCACTTTGGTTTCTCCGTGACGTTCATGTTTTAAGTGTGGGGACATTAGTGGATGGTCTGTGGCATGGTCCTAGGTCCCTGTTGCTCGGTTAACCCTATCCATTGAGGTCTTAAGTGTGGGGACGCATCCCTGCGCGTCTACATTGCATACCCTTCTGCATATGCCTTAACCTGTTCATGCATGTATGCCATGACTTGCTTTTACCCTAATGGGATCCCTTCCCACCCACCCGGTTATGTTCCACCCACCCTTGGGGCTGTTCCCTTGCAGTTTTCCTTCATTCCCTGATTTTGAGGTCCTGCCATGTGAATACACCCTACGTTCACCAAAGTCCAAATCCAACCTTATAGCCCTGTTCCTCCCTTTGAACTGACCATTTTTCCTTTTTTCCTACCCTTGTTCCGGTGCACGGTTTTTGAGTTATTAATTTTTGAAGCATTTTGCGCAAATTAGCCGGTTTTCCATATGAACGTGCTTTTCTTGCTTCGAAACCATGATCTGCCATCATAGCCCTGCCATCCACTTTTCCCCTCACATTTTTCCTTTTTCCTCTACGTCATTCCGATACACGGTTTGTCCATTATTAATTTTCCGGTTTTTTACACCTTTTTCGTGCGTATTTTTGACATTTTTCCATGTGAACCTGCCCTGTTTGCATCGGAATTCCAATTTGATTTGACAGCCGTGTCCCTTGTGTCTTCCCTCACCTTTTTCCTTTTTCCTCCACCCTCTTTCGACTTTCGAATTTTTACTTATTAATTTTTAAATAAGTTTTCGGGAGTATTTTTGGAGTTTTTTGCATGTGAACCCCTCCTACTTCCACCGAAACTGCGGTTTAACGTGATAACCCTGTGCCACTACTTCCTGCGGACATTTTTCCTTATTACTGCATGTCATTCCGGTGTACGGTTCATCCGATATTAATTTTCGATTCCATTTTTGGGTCTTTTTTTGGGTTTTTTCCATGCGAACGCATCTTATCTCAGTCGGAATTATGTTTTGATGTGATAGGATTGTCGGGCATGTCTTTCCGCACAGTTTTTCTTTTTCTTGCACCTCGTTCCGATGCACGGATCTTCCGACATTAATTTTTAATTGCGTTTTTGGTTCGTTTTTTGGGTTTTTTGCACGTGACCGCCCTTTACCCCCCCGGAACCTCCGTCACATATTTTCCTTGTTTTCCTCCTGTCGTCCTTCCCACTTTTTATTTTTACGATATTTCATTTTGACAATCCGATTGGGAGTTATTAATTTTTCTTTATTTTTATGTGTTTTTACGCGCGCCCGTTCCGTGCGTGAACGCGCCCGTTCCGTGCGTGAACGCGCCCGTTTTCGATTTTACGCGTCTTCACGCGTCCCGGTCGCATCCACGTGTCTCGTCGCGACGTTCTGGCGCCCATTCAATCCCGTCACGGCAAATTTTTTTACCCTCGCCCCGCGCACGAGCGCGGGACGAGGGGGTATGCCCCTTGCATGGGCCCCTGCACATTAACCTTTCCCTCTTCCCCTTGGGCACCCCCCCTATACCCTACCCTTCCCCTATCCCCCTACCCTTTCCTCAGGGCACCCTCTGGGCCCCTGCCCATATCCTCGCACCCTTTCCACGCACCCCCCCCCCATGTCCTTTCCTATCCCTCCCCTCCCCCGACCCCTTCCCTCCTCCAACTACCCCTCCCTCTCTCTTCCCTGCGTCCCCTCCTTCTCCCGTCTGCTCCTCCTCCCCTCCATCTCCTTCCTCTTCTTCCCCTCCTCCTCCTCATTCTTCCCCTCCTTCCCCTCTACCTTCTCCCCCCCTCCCTCTTCTCCGCCCGACAAAGGCCTGCGCCCCCGCCACCTGCGCCGTGGTCTGCCGTTGTCGCCATCACCCTCCTGCTGGCCGCTGGGTGCCACCTCCTTCGGCCCTGCCTCCCTATCCGCCTCGTGTTCCCTGTCGCCAGCGCCTTTGTGGCCTCCTGCCACCCGCATGCTGCGCCCCTGCCACACACTGAGGACACCGTCGCCACTCTATCCTCTGGCGCCTCCTGCCGCTGCCTCACGACGCCCACGTTGAATCCCTCCCTCCTCGCCCTCTGCGCCTGCCTCGTCCTCGACGTTCTTGCCGCCCTCCAGCATTGCCGCCACCGCCGAGCCGCCACCGCCTTCGCCACCAACCCTCCCCTCCTCCTCCTCTTCCCCCTCCTCCTCCCTTCCTAACCTAGGTTAGTTTCACTAACCTAACAATCATCTAACTAACCTAACATTAGTTACCCTAATTAACATTAGTTAGGTTAACTAACTTAACCTAACCCCCTAATTAACCTTAGTTAGGTTAGTTACCCTTAACCATAGTTAGGTTAGGTACAACTAACTTTAGTTAGGTTAGTTCTAACTACCCCTAGTTAGTACCCTAACCCTAACCCTAACCCTAACCCTAACCCTAATCCACCTTAGGTTAACTAACCCCCTTTAGGTTAGTCTCCATTGACTTAGTCCCCCTAACTGACTTATCTAACTTCACATAGACTAACCTAATTCCATTTGACTAACCTGACTTGACTTAGTCAGACTAACATGACTTACACAGACTCACAGGACTTAACTGACTTACTTTCAACTTACTTATCAGATTAAGCTGATTTACCTGATTTAATTAATTTATAAATTAATTTTCACCTCATAAAAATTCAAAAAATTTTCTAAAAATTCCCTTCGCTTTTTGCCAATTTTTGGAAATTTGTCCGCTGAAAATTACCACCCCCAAAAATTTCTGAAAAATAAATATTTCCCAATTTATCCCCCAAATTACCAACAAAGGTCACAAATTCATTTAACAATAGTAAAAAAAAATCTAAAAACTTCTAAAAAATTCTACAAAATTCCACTCACCTCCCCCTGACCATTTTTCATTTATTTTTCACTTTAAAATATTATCATACATGGTACCCCTCTTGTTTTTATTATTGAAAAAAAAACACAAAACAAAGCAATACAACCAACAAATGGAAATTAACCATACCACTCTCTATTTTATTTTCATACCCTAAATTGTGGATATTTCTTCCATGGCTGCATTTTCATTTTTTTCCTTCATCACATATTCATGTGCTCTCTATCTTGATTTCATTATTATTATTATTATTATTATCATTAAAAAAAACAAAAACACGACCAAACAAAACCAAACACCAACACAATTTCACAAACAAAAACCCACCATAAATAATCACCCATTACAAAAAAATTAAAAACCAAACAAAACCACATCAACACATCCACTAAGGTGTTGTCTTTGTTGTTTCGTCAGTGGTCTTTACTTTTCCTTTTCTGGATTCACTTCTTTTGGGGGACTCTCACGTGCGCATTTAGGCATTACATACACACCCCTTCCAGGTATTTATTTTTTGTGCTTTATTTATTTTTATTTCTCCCTTAATCACAAATTAATTGTTAAAATGAACTCTTTATTCACCCATAGTTTCCACGTGCATTCGCACTCACCACACACATACTTTTTAATTAAAATAAACCCGCCGTTCACTTAGCATGCGCTACGTGCGCTAAAGAGGCACTTTAATTTTTAATTCAAATGAACCAGCCGTCACAAGAGCACGCGCTGGCAAAAAAGCGCTCCACATCACCTTCGTTTGTAATCAATGAACTTGCATTTAGAGACCCAGTCTGGGTATCGAAGTCCGGGATTCGAATTAATGCACCGTTTTTACCTAATAATTGATAATTAAATTTATAAGAAGGAACCGCCGTTTTCTTGTTAAGGTTTATCACTTAATAAAACTTTACCCATTCTTAATAATTTATTAAAATCAACCCTTCATTAAATTAATTCCCTCTTCACTGCACTTAATTCCCCTTTTTAATGAACCCGTTTCGTGGGATGGGTATGCGCAGTCCTTAGAGTTATTTTCCTGGTCCAGTCCTGGTTTATCACCGATGTAGTCTTGATATGTGTCGGCTGTGGTATTGTTTTGGTTTACTGTGTTTGTTATGGTTAAGGGTACGGTATGCAGTTTTTTCTTTTCTTGCCTGATACGGGGTTCTGGGTGTTTGTCTGATGCATCGCATGAAGCTTTCGGTCGCATTTATCTCGAGGTCATGTTGAATTTTTTCTAGGCTGTGGATTGCTTGGGGTTAGTTGGTTGAGTCACGTTTTCTTGTTTGGTTGTTCTCTTATCTTGGATTTTTGTCTGTTGCTTTGCAGGCATTCTCCTTGATTGTCTGTATTTGTGGTGTGTGTGTAACCATCTGAATGGCACCTTCTCATGCTCCTCCCCCTATCCAGTACGTCCCATTAGTCACTAGGGATTACTCTTCCCTACTTACTTTTGAGCCTCTCACGAAGGCGGGACTCGTTGCTTTTGTGGTTACTTCTTTTCCATTGCTTCCAGAGGATCCGTCGTTATGTGATGAGTTTCTGGCCTCTTACAGCAAGAAGATAGGCCTCGTCCAGGGACTTTCTATGACTTTGACACCTCGAGGCTTAGGGAAGGCTCTGTCTCTACCCTTCAAAGGTGAACCTTTTGTTACCACTCGTCAGCT
The DNA here is from genome assembly GCF_053477565.2 of Lygodium microphyllum. Lineage (NCBI taxonomy): Eukaryota > Viridiplantae > Streptophyta > Polypodiopsida > Schizaeales > Lygodiaceae > Lygodium > Lygodium microphyllum. The sequence continues at coordinate 104,988,635 of NC_141162.1, forward strand.
TTTCTCTAATGAAGAGATTCTAAAGCTGTTGCAAAAGCAGACAAGGGAAATCCTCGATGTTAAGAAGGTGATCAACTCTTCAGGAGTTTCCTTTTCTATGATCACTGATCCCGTATGGAAGACGATCTGTCAGTTTCTCCAGGACAGGTTTATGCCTGCCAAAACGCCATCCCAGTACTTGTCCAAAGAGCTTTTCACAGCTTCCAGGATGGTGTTGAAAGGAGTTGCTATTGATTGGAGCACTTACCTCCTCACTAAAATGGATCAACATTTCGTCAAAGTCACCAGGGGTAATGTTACCAATGTCACATATGGATCATATTTGTCTGCCTTCTTGACCTATTCAGGTTTACAGAAGACTGTGCCTCCACCTCCTCCATCAGATCCCGTACCTCCTCCTCCACCTTCAGATGAGTCCGACCCTATTGACATAGAGGATGATGATTCTACGCTTGAAGAGGGTAGTGGATAAAGCTCCTTCAGTACTTCCTTCAGTACCTATCCTTGCTACTTGTGGCAGTGATCTCCCTGGGTATCTCACTTGTAATAATCTATTCAGAGCACATCGCGAAGGATCATTGGAGATCTCAGTTCCCTCCCTTAACAGTCTCGTCTTAGGAGATGCAATTCCTTTCCTCTGTAAAGATATTCAAAGTTCCATTGAATTGTCAGTGACAGCCTGTGTTCAACAGCTGTACGCGTATTTTTATGAAGAACTCATGCAGTTTAAGGACCAGTTGCATAAGGCAGCATCTGAGTTAGCTTCTGCTAAGGATACCCTAGCAGATTTGTTTAAGCAAATGGAACAGCAAACCCAACTGGTTGCCACCCAAAGCGATGAGATCTCTTCTTTGAAGATCCAATTACTAGAGGCTCAATCACAGGTTACTAGCCTTTCAGAGGAGAAGGAAAGGATGTCCAGAGAAGCATAGGAGTTCCGAGCTATTTTCGATAACAAACTTTCAGCTTTATAAATTGCTAATGACACAGTGGCATCCCAAGCCTCCCAACTCCAGCAGTTACAAGATCAATTGGCCAAGTCCCGCTCTGTTCCTTCAAGCCCTAATGTTCCATTGATTCCTTCTCTTTCACAGCAGGACTTGACTGCTCTTCAGAGACAGGCTACCTTGTGCCCTCTATTCCAAGATAAAGTGGAAAGATTGCAGTCTAGAATGGACTTGTTATGGTCTACATTTGAGCAGTTTTAGGAATATGCTCTACCAGACCATTCTTTCTTTGTCCACTACCACTTACAGAAGTTGGTCTTCTACATGAAGCTTTCCACGATGGATTTACCTCTTCCAAAGGATGGCTGGAGTGGTGTTTGGTCTGCTGAGTTGTTGACAGAGGTAGTAAGGATGGTGTTTGAAGATTCTGTCACGCCAGATACCATGTTGATGTCATATATGTATCTACGAGGAGGCTTGTTAATTACAGATGAGGTGGATATGGCATGGTATGTGGGGGATGTGGTCTTACAGGCTGTTTTGTATGTCAACCATTTGGAGTTGCGCATCGCTGACATGTTCCAGAGTTATTCCTCCAAAGTGGCTGATTGTCATGATAATTCGTGGCATCCCATGATTGATTCTGTGGTTCTGAATCAACGACAAAACACAGCTCCTACCTCTGCCCAGAGTACTAATCAACTGAGGATGGATCTCTTAGCCTATCTTTCAAAACATAATCCATTTGATGCTACCTTCTTTGATGCCTATCATAGACGATCTCTCTTAGGACCTTCTGTTCCTACCCTCCTATATTACCAACAAATGGCTCACCGCTATGCTATATATCTTTCCCTTTGTCAATCTAATTCCACAATTATTTTACCCCTTCTTTTCCAACCTTCATCTTTCCCTCAAATTCCCATTTTTACATACTGTTCCTTTATTGAGGATAGGGTATTTTCCCCTTCTCCACCCTGTTCTTCTCCATCCATTAATGTACCCTCCACATTTCCTATTTATCAATTAACACCCTTCCTTAGTGATTCCCTCCAAATTTCTGCCACTCCTTCTTTAACCTTTTCTTCCTTTTATGATTTTTCCTATCTCTCACTTCATCCACTTTTCCTTATTCCATTACCCTCTCCTAACACTTCTATATCTCCACCACCTCAGTTGGTTAGTGACTGTGACGGGTTTGATCACCAGATTTCCAGAAGACGGGGATGGAGTTCGGATGATTGCCTTACAGGCCCTCTGATCAATTGGCCAGTAATTCCCGGAGAATGGATAGCTTCTAGGACAGCTTTCAGTCAAGCTTATCAGAACTATGTTCATTTTGCTCAGCAGTATTCACAGTCTGCAGATCCCTCAGTGAGATTAACTGCTCACTTTGCTTGGTACCTGGTGTATATGCATAGGCACTCTCATAACGATTCCAAGCCTATTCCAAAGTTTTCCTAGCAGATACTTGGTCCTGTTGGAAAGGATGTTCTGTCTTCAGTTTTTTCAAAATCCTCCCAAAACCTTTGTAGATGAATCCTTGTCTATGGATCGTTTCCGACAACATCAATCTTTCAAGAGGGATCATCTTCATTGATACCTTTCCAATGTATGGTGGATGCTTTTTTATGAAAATCTCTCTTTTTGGAGGAGTCATTCAGATGGTTGTGTATTAGTGTTTGTGTTGTGAGTTCATTTATGTAAAACGAACGTGGTGGTTTCCTATTGGATTGGATTTTGTGTGCGAGCTACATTTTGGAGAATTGTGGTGATGGGGTCGTGGATGGAGAGTTGAAGCTGATGCTGATGAAGAAGAAGAAAACTCTTATATCCTTTATAAATTTGTTGAGATTTTTAGTTCGATCAGCAGTGTTAATGTATAAAGGGTTTTCCTTTCTTTGTATTTTTATATCAGAAACAGGTTATAAGTTGGGGTCGTGGTGGATGGATTCTTTTTGAAGATATATTGACGATCCAAGTTGCGCTTTTTAATGAACTTGTATTCCCTTTTTCCTGGGTCGCGAGGACGCTTCCTTATTAAGTGTGGGGATATGTTGAGTGTTGAAATGAATTGTTTTTTGGCTGATTTTTGTTGTTTTTGAGAGCTGAATGGTTGATTTTATGAGATGATTGATTGATTTGGAAGTGGTTTGAGAGTGTTTTGGATGATATTGATTGGGTTTTGGAAGATCATGATGTTTATTGGTGGTTCTGTGATGTTCTGATAGGTTCTGATTGGTTCTGTATACCTTCTGTTTTGGTCTGTTTTGTTCTGATTGTCTTCTGTAAGGAGGGATGGAGTATTGATTGATGAAGATTGAGATCTTGTGAAAGTTTATTGAATGGTTTGTGAGAGTTTGGAATGGTTTAAGTATGAGTTATGTGGTTTTGATGACCTTCTGTAACTTCTGTAGGTCTTCTGTAGAGCTTCTGTCTCTGTTCTGTTCTGTTCTGTTCTGTGACTGTTCTGTATGCTTCTGTATGTGTTCTGATGGATGAGAGTGTAGCTTGGGAAATTTTTCTAGCCTTGGAAAGAGGTGAATACAAGTGCAAAAGAGCTGGAAGAAGTAGTCGCTGAAGACTCAAGTGAAGACTAGAGTGAAGTGACAGTAGTGAGCTATGAAAGGACACTGTAGTGGCTCTGGTGACTCTTCATATCAGACATACCTCTTGGGAGGGGTATCCACGACCTAAGAAGGATTATTGAGAGTGATTTTGAGAGATTGTAGTGAGGATATGATGTATTATTGATGGGGAGAGAGAGAGAGAGCCAGAGATAGCCAATTTTACTCAAACAGTGTGATTGTATATGAGAGATTGAGAGAGAAGACTATGAAGATATTGAAGATGAATACTATGTGATGTATTTCCATTCAAAGATGGTGTATTCCTTTGCTTTCTTTGTTCTATTGATGGATTTTGTGAAGATGTTGAAGAATATGGTTGATTCTATCAAAACTGTGGGAGATCTACATGATGCTGCATGAAGATTTGTTGTGCTTGGTGTTCTTTTCTTCATTGTGATCATATGAAACATGATAAACAAGCTTGTTGATGTTACAAGATAGATTTTCTTGCAAGAGAATTCCATTTTTCCTTGGTGTTCCTCTCGGGGCTCCATTGTTTCCGCATCAGATCTTCTCTAAAAGTGGTAAAATTTGAGCTTGAAAGTTTGAACTATTTAAGTGTTAAGTTGAAGTCTCAGTAAGGAGAAAGTGATCATGAATTTTTGATCATGTGTTCAGTGGTGTCGTCTCATGGGTTTTGTTGAGGGAAGATCCTCGGTCTTTATCCCGTGGTGTTGTCTTGGGGATTGTTAGAGGCCAACTACCCAATTCACCCACCAATGGCCTCAAATGCCCAAAAAAATTGCAGGTAAGCCTTGAAGGGCTTATCTACAGAATATACAGTGATCTGCTTGCACACCAAATCTCACAACAATTTGAGATTTTCACTCTAACTTGCTTCTGGTGCCTCCACAAGCACTATCCAAGAGAAAGAGTGGAAGAATGGGAGAGCTTCTTACCCATTGCTTGCTTGCTCGAACCTTGCTTATTTTCCTTCACTTCAGCCTTCAAAATCAGTTTGTCTCAGTGGCGCAACTCTGATACCATGTCAAGAATCGTGTGGTGGGAGGACTTGCTTGAGTTGCTACGCCAAACACACACTGTATACAGAAGAGGAAGCTCACTCAAGAACACAAGAAGAGAGATGGAGGACAAAATGTTTTCTTGCTGATTTGTTCTTTTTCTTCCACACACTATACAATGTACACAAAGTATAGATAAGATACAACATAAAGGAAAGTGGCCTACTAAGTCAAATAGTGCATAACAGACTACACTAATTGGCTGGTGCTATATCTTTGCGTAGTTGTAGGTAGGTGTAACAAACTAAATATAATAAGTGATAAGTTAGTGGCCATGTGAGTATCATAATGACCACCAATGTGCTAAGTATAGATGTGCAAACCCATCTAGCTAGGTGGTCCATCATCAATGTCTGCATGTGTTGAGCTTGTCATCTCAACATCTCTTGGGGTTAGTGTAGGCCTTCTGCCACTCTTGTGGCCCTTTGATGTCCCATCGAATGGCCTTGGTTAGCTGCTTCATCTCTTTTAGCACCTTTTTGAATGCTTCGACCCATAAGGTTGGATTATAAAATTTGAGAGGGGACAAGCATTCTTGCCCATATAATGCTTGGAAAGGAGTCATTGTAATACTTTGTTAGTACAAAGCATTGTATGCATACTCTACTAAAGATAAGTATTCGATCCATCTCTTGGACTTTCTACTGCAATATGCTCTTAAAATATCTTCCAACACTTGATTAATTCTTTTGATTTTCCCATTAGTTTGAGGATGATAGATGGTACTAAAACAGAGCTATATGCATGTGGCTTGAAAGAGATATGTCCAAAATTTAAAAGTGAACAATGAGTCTTTGTCTCAATAACAATTCTTTTTGGAAACTCATGCAACCTAAAAATTTCCTTCACAAGCAACCTAGTAATGTCAGATGCTTTGAAGGTAGTCTTCATAGGAATGATGTGAGTGACCTCCATTAGCATATCAACAAAACTACTAGAATTGAGTTGTATCCACCTTGTACTGTTGGAAGACCTACTAACAAATCCATACTGATGCACTCCCACATCATCTCTAGTATGTCTAGTGGGTGTAGCTCTACTGGCATCTTGATCATTTTAGCCTTAATTTTTTGATAATTCAAGCATTGAGTGACATATCTTAGCACATGAGCTTTCATTCTTGGCCGATGATAACGTCCTCTTATTGCATTTAAAGTCTTTGTATAGCTAGGATATCTAGCTATTAGACTATCATCGGCCTCCCATAGAATCTTCTTAAGATTTCGGCTATTGGGCACACATTACTTGTGCTCGTAGTATAGAAGCTTGTTCTCAATGTGGTAATGCTTGAATTTGGCCTTAGTATTTTGGTTATCTTGAAATGAAGGAGACCTAGGAGAGAGAAGGAGAGAAGGGAGAGATTGCAGAGAGGAGAGAGAAAGAGGAGGAAGATGAGAGAAGAAGAGAGAGAAAGACTAGCAAAGGAGAGAGAAATATAGGAAAAGAGAGGGAAAGAGAAGGGAAGCCATGAAAGCTGGAAGGAAGGGGAAAAGAGACTTGATTATTGATAAATTGATCCCTTAATTGGGTCTCTCAACACCTTATATACCCTGTCAAAATAATTAGGTATTCCCATGCTAACCTGTGTCCTACTCATCTATCCCTACTCTTACATTCCATCCCGACCCCGAAGGTTTTTTCCCTCAAAAACAAAAAGAGGACTTATTGATGTGGCTCACAAGAAGGGAAGGGGGGGGGGGGGGGTCGTAGAGTACTACTCTGTTTAGCATTACAAAGGAGATTATCAGTGTAGGGAAGTACAACCTCATGTGGAATTGGGGCATACAAATGTGTGCATGATGCATACAACATGCGTAAGTTGATATAATATGATTTTGGCCACCAATTTGTGACACTTAGAGGTTGACAAATAGTGGACAACATGTTGTCCAAAACAAGCATGTTGGAGAAAACTGATCATAACTTCCTATGGGCAACTCCAATTGAGGCGTGTGACATGTCAAAACGAAGCTCATGAAGTGTACTTTCAGCCCATATAGGTGACACTTGATTGTCATTAATGAAGGGTAAAAATTGTTCTAAAATAGTGTGTTGTTTGTAGTGCAAACTAGGGCAAATTAGCTACTCCTTAGTCAAAATTGCACCCTTGAAGTAGGGGAAGAGCTACATTGGTGAAATACTGATCAGGGTAGGGATTTTCCAAGACCATTCCATTCCTTGGGATCAAATGGATAACCTACATAATAAGCATCAAGAGCGCAAGGGTAATCCTTACAAGCATGGGTCACTGTACTACCATTGAGGTCAAAAGGATAATTGTGATCCAATGCATCTGCTGTATCATAGAAGTAATTCATGGTGTCATCTTCAAGCACTAATGGTGGCACAAGATCCTTACCGACCCATATAGTAGCATGCATTGACTTGTCCATAAACTCATTGGGAACCACTAGGCCAAGCCTAACTAGAGTAGATGAGGCTGCAATCACTATAGCATTCACTACGTCAATCCGTAGGCATTTCATGCCCATGAGTTCCACATGCGTGGCTACTACTGGACATTCAAAGTTAAGAGCCTTGGGATGATGGGGCACCTACTCATGAGCCTGCAATAGTGAGATGCTCTCATCATGGCATCATTCTTGAGAAGTATCATGTGTCTCATAAGGATGAACATGTTGCTTATAGTAATGATCAAGTGGCTGATGATATCGAGCACTCCGTTTTACTGATAATGATGCTGCTCCCCATGTACATACTCGTATACATTTGCATGATGTTGTCCATGTGCATAGTGCTGTCTAGACAGTTGTCCATGTATGTGACCATAATGTATCTCATAAGAACCTACATAGTCATTAGATGCATGCTACTCAAAATATTCTCAATCATCATATGCATGTTGACCATAAGTAGGCACATGCACTTGCCTTTGCACATCGAACCCATGCCAATGGTGGTACTCATAATTTCAATGAGAATGCCCATACATGCCTTGCTAACCAAAATGTCCCTGGGTGCCATGCTGCCCATGCATTACATGTGGGACAAACTGATTATTAGGGCCTTGCTGCCCATGCAATACATGCAAACCAAGCTAAACATTGGGGCCTTGCTGCCCAAAACTACCATGTGAATGCTGCCCATTACCATGTGCATGTTACCCATGTGCAGTTGCATTAGGGCCTTGCTGCCCAAAATTTCCATGCTACCCATGCAATACATGCGAACTAAACTAAACATTGGGGCCTTGCTCCCCAAATCTGCCGTGTGCATGCTACCCATGTGCACATGCATTAGGGCCATGCTGCCCAAAATTTGCATTTTTCCCTTGCATATAGCTTCCACTACGGGGGAGGTGCTATCCCAAGGATGGGTTGGAAGGGTTCGTCACGGGTAAGGGGAGGATGGGTTCATCATGTTGCATAGAAGTCTGACAACAGCTCATAGGTGCTATGGGGGAAACCATGGGTGCATCAAAACCTTACTGTGGCCATGTCCCATCTCCAAGGGGGGAGGGTGGTTGGTCTCACGAGGAGGACCATGCTCCTTGGGCTGAGCCAAGGAGGGTGAGAGGGTGGAGATGAGGGTGCCCATGTGCTCTACAAGCAAGTCCATCTTATCCATCATCTCGCTATGACACTGATCTTGGCGGTTTTCCATCTCCCTATCCATCTTAGGGGCCCCTTCTTCAAGCATGCCTTTGCGATCCTCTTGGGTGAAGCTAAGATCATTAATAGATGCATGGGAATCTCTGATCTTGTGCTAGAAGTCCTCATGGGTCTTGGCTTTACCCTTATGACATGCCATACTAGGTGCAGTCCATCGGACCCCCTGTCACAAAAACTACAATATCTTGAGCTAGGGATTTGTCAAAATTGACAAAAATTTTTCTGTTGAGGACACTCCAATGGAGAGAATGGTGTGAGAGACAACATAGAGGGTGTTGTGCAAGTGACCATTCACCATGCCTATGACATTTACAACATCTGCATATATGGAAATCAAGATGTTTATGCTAAGTTCTCCATCACACATTGTCAAGATGTTGTTTTTACCACTCAGCCAGTGAAAGCGGGAGGCAGAAACCCCATCTTTAACCAAGTCCTCGAGATTCCTATCTCTTAGACAGATGTTGTTTTGAAGTGTGAGGTTTGGATGATGAGCTATGCTCGCAACTATCTTGAGAATCAATTATTAGGATTTGTTCTATCCCTCTTAAAGGTTTGTATGAAAAGGGGAAGCAAACTCAAGATTATTCCCTTACTTCCACTGACCTTTTTAACACACCTATTGGTGCTGTGCGCCTATCTTTTCTATTCTAGAAAAGGGGCATTGAAGTAGATGGCAATATATTTCATGAAAAGACCCTGTCAGTCTGTCCACCAGCAAGCTTCCCTGAAATGATGATGAATGGTGGGTAGCAGCAAAGGCTTTCTCTAGCTGACGTTTTGAACATAGTTGAATTTCCAAACTTGGAAATTGCCTCTAAGAATCAACAGCTAGTTTCTATGTATCTTGACGTGGTAGTTGCTTAGGGCAAAAGTAGTTATTCTGAAACTGATGGTGTAAGTGTTCATTGTCTTGGAAATGTATCTGCTAATGAGGATGGAAACATTCTGAAAAATGATGTCTCAAATGGGCCATCGTTTTTGCAGGTGAAAGCCTCTTCTCTTGTCCATGGTGATTGTGAAATGCCAAGTCCGAGTGAAGAGAAGTTATGGAAGATTCACGTCCGTACCATTCCCTAGTTTCATAGCCACCGAGGTATGCCGCGCACTGGCCAATGCATCCAGGATGCCATTGGGAAAAAAGCTAAACCTCAAGCTTGTCTTGGCCTCCTTTTCTTGCTAACCTCGGACCGTGCACGCTCTCTCAAGAAATATTATTTCTCTTTCTTTGGCACTTCACTCTTGCTGCTCTTTGCTTCTTTCTTTGGTTCTTCAGCTTGGCTTCCCTATGCTTCTTTCTTGGATGGCATAGGAGCCGAAGGGCAGATCCTCTCCTCATATTCTTCTCTCTTACATTTCACTCCCTCTGTTGTGCTCTCCTCTGCTTTAATTTATTCTTCACAAACTTCTTCTTCTTCTTGGGACCTTCACACCCTCAACTAGTACTCTAGACACTCACGATGAAGTGGAGAAAGCCATGACAACACCCATTTGCAAGGGAGGAGAAAGGTCTAAGAGATATGAAAAGATCTTGGCTTGGTACTCCATGGAAGTTCCAAAAGGGAGCTTACAGCGAAGAAAGAGAAGACCTCTTTTCAAAAGTAACTCTGACTGGATCTCTTACTAACTCCCGTGAGTCCTTTCTTGACAGGTTTACCTCTTAATTTTGACTAGGGATTGAAAACGAATTGCCATTTTTATCCCCTTGCCTCCAATTTGTCCAAGCCTCTTGCCATAGCTTGTGTGGTCTTCAAGAAACCTGCCATTCTCCTGTGTGGTACTCCATCATTGCTCCTTACAACTCTTGCTGTCCATGCTGTACTTGTTTGACTAGTTTTTTTTTGGTGAAAAATAGAGCTGGATGTGAGAAAAGAGAAAGAAGAAAGGACCAAATACCTAAGCTTTGATACCAACTGTAATGAAGTTGACCTAGGAGAGAGAAGGAGAGAAGGGAGAGGCTGTAGAGAGGAGAGAGAAAGAGGAGGAAGATGAGAGAAGAAGAGAGAGAAATACTAGTAGAGGAGAGAGAAAGACAAGAAAAGAGAGAGAAAGAGAAGGGAAGCCATGAAAGCTGGAAGGAAGGGGAAAGGAGACTTGATTATTGATAAACTGATCCCCTAATTGTGTCTCTCAACACCTTATATACTCTGTTAGAATAACTGGGTATTCCCATGCTAACCCGTGTCCTACCCATCTATCCCTACTCTCTTACATATCTCCCCTAGTTTGGATGGACCTCTTTAACTCAAGATAGTCGGGGTCCTTAGGAATTTCAACAACTAAAACTTTTAAAATAGGGTCGTTGGGCATGGAAATTAGATGTGCAAGAAAACCTTTGCTAGCACCTCTTCTATCATTTGGAAACTTAGGAAAGATTTCCTACTTAGGGTGTTAACTACCACATTGTTCTTTGCAGGACAAGATTTTATTTCAAAGTAGAATTCCTAGAGCACTTCAATCCATCTCCTCTATCTCATATCAAGATCAAGTTGAGTGAAAATCCACTTGAGACTTTTATGGTCTATCACAAGAGTAAATCTTGATAAAGATAGTAGTGAGACATTGCTTCCATTTGTCAAAGATTTTCTACTCTCAAGAAGTCCATGTGATTTTTGCTTGCTTTTTAAGCAATTCAATGAGGGGTGCTACTATATCCAGGAGTAATCTTTGATAAAAATCATGTACCCCTTTATGAGACCTATAAATCCTTAGATTTATTTGACATTGTGGGGTGGTGGCTAGTCTTGAACATCCTTGACTATGGTGGGGGTCCATTGATATGCCTTCCTTTGAGATGATGAATCCTAGGTATTCAATCATCTTCTTGAAGAATGCATACTTTTTCTTCTTGGCAAAAAGCTTGTTTTCACAAAGAATTTCCATGACAATTGTTATATGTCCTAGATGATCCTCCTTTGCCTTGGAATACATGAGAATGCCATTAAAAAATGCAGGGATAAATTCATCTAGGTGGAAAATACCTTGAACTAGCTTATTAAAGTAGTGGGAGCGTTGGTCAGCCCAAAAGACATTATGATGAATTTGTAATGGCCATACCTAATAATGAAGGCTATCTATTGTATGTCTTCATCCTTTATCTAGATTTGATAATATGGAAGCCTTAAATCATTCTTGCAAAAGATCACTGCCCCTTGCAATCAATCTAAAAGCTCATTGATTTGGAGAATGTGATACTTATTTTTAAATGGGTAACTTCATTTAATCCCATGTAATCAATGCATAGTCTAAGGGCCCCATCCTTCTCCTTTTGGAATATAATAGGAGCACCCCATGGAAAGTTGTTGGGATCTAGCACTTGCTTTAATAGCTCCTTCAATTTGATTGCCTCGGGGATGGACATTTTGTAGGGCCTTCTTCTGATTGGTGTAGCTCTAGGGACTAACTTGATCTCATGGCCCACATCCCCTTTAAGAGATAATTGCGTCAATTCCTCAAGAAAGTCATTAGTGAACTCACTTAACCGTGATGGCTCATCCTCATCCTAGGAATCATTGACTTTGTTGAGTTTGACTAAATAAATATGAAGTCTTTTCCTTAATTGCTTTGGATCTGACTAGTTTTGGCTAACTGAATCTTAAGTCCACCTACTTTCCCTTGTAATTCGACCATTTTTCCAAATAGATGTTTAAATGTGAATTGACTTTCCCCATAGAGTATTTTTTATTGATTGGGTGCTAACTAGTCCATTCCTAACTGGCAATCATAAATGTCTAAAGGCAAACAAAAAAATTTAGTGTTGTGATCTCTTCCCCTAATTGAAATTGGACATGGCTAATGGATTAGATTGATATTGTTTCCCTCCCACTCACTAGTTCTATGATGAGTTTCCCACAGAGTGTGAGATTCAACTTCAGTCTTTTTACACACTCGGGGAAAATAAATAAATGAGTAGCTTCATAGTCAATTAGGATTTGGAAAGAATACCTTGATGTTTAGCTAGAATTTGGATGATGAAAAACTATCACCTAATGCTCTAGTTGTTGAGATTGAAGCATGAATAGACCCTCTTTCAAGATAGGATCTAGTTCATCACTTATACTAGCAAGATATAGGCTCTAGCTTCATGTTTTGCTCCTTGCCCTATTCCATCTCTTGGTCCAACTCCATATGCCGCACCCCACATTTGTGTCCTCAATTATCGGAGTTTCCTTCCCTTGGAGGAATATGAGGAGTGTTACCATAGGCATCCATTCCCTTGTTGGAACATTGAGTGCAGAAGTGGCATGTTTGGTTGTATTTGAAGCAATGTGGCTCATTATTTTCATTCTTATTATTGGTGTTGCAAGGGAGTATTGGTAATGTTTATGCAGATCTAATTAAAGTTTCCTTACTAGTAATTCAACGGATCTCTTTTAGCATAAGGAGATTTGCTAAACCTATTGTTTTTTCTAGAAAGAGTAACCTTGAGTGGCTGTGCCCTCATCAAGACAAAGTAGGTCAATGGGTCTCATTATTTCCAAATAATCATTGAGAGATGGGTTCAAGCCTTGAGAAAAAATTTCAACCTATGGAATCATGGACGTGGGGTGCATACTTTTGTAGTATAACAAAATGGAAATTATATCCTTCAAGAGTCAGCCCTTACTACTACTTGAGGTTGAAAAACTCATTCATTTTGAGAGTTTGATAGGTAGGAGACAAGTATAAGCTTTGGATTTCCACCTTGATTTGGCTCCATGCCATAGTAAATTCAAAGACAACCTTGTTACAACACTAATGTTTCCACCAAAGCCATGCTTTTCTTGTAAGCCTTAGATGTGCGATCATTGCTTGATTTGCCAAACTGGTTCTAATAATAGAGAAGTAATCTTCCATTTGCTCAATCCACGTTTTGACACTTATCTCCGCCTTCATCTATTTGCCATTAAACTTAAGCAGTTTTACCTATTTGAGTAGGAACTTCCTTTCTTTCTCATATGACAGGTTAGTGAAAATTGGGGTAGCAGTTGAGAGTGTTCCAATCGAAGAAACCCCTGAAAGAATTTTGATACGTTTTACCTTAGTACAATTTTCCATCCATCATTAGTAAGGCATTTGAAAATAGCTTAATTAGTCACAAGATTGTAACATTAGAAATGAGATCCATAATCAAATGTGTTCACTTTTATATTGAGCTTCATTATATGCATCAACTATTTTATTTATTTTAGTGTAAAACCATATTTCACATTATTTTGCACCATGGATGTAAAGATTTTTACAAGGGTGTCTCATACAAGGCCAAAGAAGAAGTTTGTACAAGTTTGTAGCTTTTTTACAAGGGATTTTCTCGGATAACTATATATCCTCAGTCATACATTTGAGCTAATGTTTAGTTGGTGTATATATATAAGGTTCCGTATATGTGTCTAGGGCTTGATAACTAGGAGGAAGGTTGGGGAGTTCTTCAATCTCATAATTATTTATATGAGACCAGTGAGCTACAATGACATGATTCGGTTGGATGACCGTGGTGATACAACGATAAGCCCATTGGTTGAGAGTCATCATTTCACCTTCAATGTGAACCATAGGATTTAGGTTGCTTCAATGAAACATGTAAACTTTGACTAAATTAAACTTCTTTGCCTTGTGCAATCTCCATAGATTGTATTCTAGGATGCTCATTACACTTTGTTTGGCATATGATTCTAATTACGAACCTTTAACTGAAATTTTCTCTACGCTCACAATTCCATACAATATGTTTGTTCATGTGTAATGTGAGACAATGCATTCCTAAAGTTGCAATATCACCATGGATTTATCATACATAACTATGAACATATGAGCCTTGGAAAGGAAGTATGACAAAGAGCGCATGTGGCACCTAATATATTTAGTGATGCAAGCTTTATGCATGAATTTTATTTAGTTCGCAACCCATGATGAAATTAATTTATGACTTTGACATGAAAATCAAGAGATAATCATTTTTTATTGAAACTAATACACTAATTTTAACAATGAGCGCATGTGGCAGCTAATATATTTAGTGATGCAAGCTTTATGCATGACTTTTATTTAGTTCGCAACCCATGATGAAATTCATTTATGACTTCATGAAAATCAAGAGATAATCATTTTTTATTGAAACTAATACACTAATTTTAACAATGAGTAAGTATCTTAAGCATGCAAAATCCTACAAAAAGAAAATCTAGAACTTATTTTAAGAGATGCAGTTAACCTTCGCATGTTTATTCCATGACTTTCACCTAAGGATAACTGCATTTTGTAATAATATATTTGCAAAATAAAATTAAAAAAAGAGAATACAACTACTCTTTTCATGTATTATTTTAGAGACTTTAGGTGTATTCATTTTTCTTTTGTAATTGAGAATATATCGATCAAATAAAGATAGAAAAGTACTTGATTTCAGGCATTTGACACATTGGTGTCATTGGCCATGTTTGTCCTTGCATTAAGGGTTATTGAAGATAGGCCCACCATGTGGGAAGGACCTGCTTTGTGCAATGGGTTGGCCATGTTTGAGGATCCCACTTCATTGGATAGTCCTGTGTGTGAAGCTTCTTATGCGAGGATATCATAGTTAGAGAAATAAAAGGATAAAATGGCAAATAAGAGAAGCAGATAGATTAGAGGAAGTTGCGATCGTTCGCCTTGGGATGTGCATCATGATTTTTCACCTTGGAATGGGCTAGGTTGAAGAAGTTATGTCTTCACCCTTTCACACTCACATTCTTATATACTTATTTTATTCACTTCTCTCGCACTAGCCTTCTCTTCTTTTAAGCTCACCAAATTTCAAGTCTTCTAACCTCCCATGTTTTTCTCTAATGTCTCCTAAATTTCCCTTAATCTTGTTGAAAATTCTCTCTCCCTACACCCAAGAATGCTCTTCAAGAATGGAATGATGAGGAAGGAGATGAGAGAAGTGATAGTCTACAACCAAATGATGCTGAAATTGAGGCCAAGTGCTATAGCAAAATCATCAACACACTCATGCAATACGGTACCCTAATTTTTTGTGTTTTCTCTCTTGTTCAAACCCCACTTCCCATGACAATCTCCTCCAACTTCTTGAATATCCTCTTTTCAAATTTTTAGGTTTTCCCAATTGAACCAAATCTTTTTGGCACCCTTCCACATCTCTATACATATTTTTTATGCTGCCCATGGCTTCTCAACTTGAATCCTATGTATGCATGCTAAATTATACTCACACTTCTTCTCATCTCTAAAATGTCTACGCTTTTTACTAAAAATATTTCCTTGCACCCACTTTCTATCACTTAGTACTTTTGTACTCCCTAAAATTTCATGTCTAAAATATCCCAACTCCTTACTTCTAACTCCACCTCAGCATGATCAAATACAACTTTACGATCTTATTTTTATTAAGTTTTTATGAAAAATATTGCGTAATACCAAAGCCAAAGCCCTTGAGTTTGCATGAAAAATAGTGTAAAAATAGCTTAGAATAAGCAGTTATCACAACTTCAATTGGTTAGCAAGGTGAAGAATTGGGTGGAAGAGGCTCAAGCTGAAGTGACAGCGCGATTGAAGAAGCCAAGGAAAATTTGTAACCACATGGCATCACTAGCAAACTTCCCTTGACCTCCACCATTGGACCTACCATCTTTGGATGACCCACTATTGAACTTGGAGCCCCAAGTGCCTACCCAAGGTGAGCCAAGTTGCAATATCAAGAAGTAGACCATGGGATTTTAGCTACCTTAGCCTTTACAAGTGTCTCAATACCATTGGGTATACTCTTCAAGAATAATCTTGCTATTTGCACCACTTTTAAGACTTGATTGATGGAAGAAACGAGACCCATCCTATTGAGGAGTTGAGTATGAACTATTGCTCCACCGACCTAGGATGCACCATGCACAACTTATTGAAGATTGGGGCAATGGTCTTATCTTTTGGGAAATTGTACTGAAGCTATGTGCATTGACATGGCTTGTTGAAAGCCTACCTTAGTTGTCCCAACTCATCCCACATCCCCTTAAAAATATCAAGAATAGTTGATTACACATTGCAATGACTAACTAACACAAAATTAGGAGATTTCTAACTGACACATCAAACCACCCAAAAACAAAACTCCTCTCCCATTGCCACCATAGGACACCTTATTATTCCATGACACAAGCAAGTGAACCCCCCACCCCTTCTTCACCTATAAATAAAGGGAAGATTGTGAAGAGCTACCCAAATGGCAAGAGAGACACACCAACATAGACTTTATCCACCACTAAGACCACAAATTTATCCTCCACACTACCTCACCTATCCATCTTCACAAACATGGTTCTAGCTCCTCATTCACCAAGCATGCTTTTAATGACAAGACTCATTTCAATTGGTCAAACTACACCACTTGGTCCAGTTTGATGAGGCATATCTTAGACTCTGAGAATCTATGAAATTTTGTGCAGGGGTTGAAGCCCCAACTTGATCTCGCACTTGTTGCATATGATATTGTCTGCTCACGGAAGGCATGTAATGCCTCTACTATTGTTGAGCTTATGCTCGGATTATTGTTTGAGTTTCACTCTCAAATTTGACATTTCGACTTAGTATCCGAGCATTGGGCACACTTGATTGACTGCTACACGACTCAAGATAGCACCCGTTGCATCAATTTGATGCCAGGAGGCATATTTCACGGTGGATTCCGTGCCACGGTGGATTCCGTGAGGTTTTACGGTGGATTCCGTAAACTTTGATGACCGGGGCTTATACACAAAGTGGATTCTTTGTGTGAGAAGTTGATGGGGACGCCTGTCCTTTTCGGGCGTTTCATTAATTTAGTGTGTACATGGGTGATTCCATAGCGGGTGATTCCGCAAAATGCATATTAAATTAATAAACATTTATGAGTTTAGAGTGCGCACTCATAATAAATTAAGGTTAGGATTTATTTCTAACCAGTTGATTTATTTATGTAGCTGAAGACTGCTAGGTATTCACTTTTGTCGGTTTAATTGTATTATTTTACTAACGATTGTGAATGCTTCAGTTGATGTGTAGAGATAGCAGCAGTGGCGGAGGAAAGCATTGGAGTTTAGCGAGTATTCGACCTATGGATTATATTTTGATAGGCGCCACACCTATATTTTGTCATGTCTATTAAGGCATTGATTATTTATTATTATTTTGTATGCGCCTATGCGCACGGATATGTTATTTCTATTTGGACATTGTATTGGGCGTGCCAGACTCTTTGGGCACCATCCATTAGCTTTATTCCTATTTTTGTAAAAGCAAACTCAAAAGCTAAAAGCTTGATATATTTTTGTAAATTGGGCTATTATTGAGCATGAAGATGGAATATACATAAAATACATGCTTTGTGAAGTGCTCACATAAGGCATGGGGGAAGATTGAACCCAATTGGTCTCTTGCTCTTGTCGTTCATGCTTTTTACCTTGTAACTTGTGCAAAAAGTAGAGTTCATTGTTCTTGGGGACCTTCCTGGATTCACTATGCGAGTATACAAGGACCGATTTGCGCACCAGTGGTATCAGAGCAGAGCTGAGATCAAGAGCTTCCAATCGCTACCCATCTCGTGCGAAGGCGGAGCTCTTGGAACGATCGGGCTCTACGGTCAATCTCGTCGCGAACCGTCGATACAGGCAGACTTCTGGCAATCAAGAACCCCTATTTCTGTCATTAGATCGCGAAGGACCAGGCTGTACAGGCGGAGGACCACTCCTACATCTTCTTCAACAAGTCGTGGTTAATCAGAGAGATAAGTCCTCAAATCCATATCTTTCAAGACTTAAAGCTTCAAAGCTTAGAGAATAGAAGCTTAAGCTTCAAAATTTTTTTATCGTGAGGTCTCAGAGGACCTCCGATTTTTTCGCGTGGTGAAAAAAACAGCCCCCCCCCCCCCCCCCCCCCCCCCCCCCCCCCATGAAATTCATCGTTTTCTGATCCATAAGCCCCCCCCACTAAGCTTAAGCAATTAAGCTTAGTCTACTTAACATAAATCAACCCTGCAAGTCAATAACTCCAGGTCACACACCACAGAAGTCAAGTTCTGCAAGTAATCTCTGATCAAGTTCTGCAAGTTTGTTAAGTCGGCTAAGTTCTACAAGTTTGCAACTCTGCAAGTCATATAAGTCTGCAACTTTGCAAGTCAAACTAGTCAACTGGAGTCAGAATCGACTTGTGCTTAAAACTCCTAGAAGGACTGTTCCTGCGCAGAAACTCCGTACTGCAAAGTTGTTCGTTGGAAGGTATTCTACCCATACGCAGGTTTGCTGAAGCATTTTCAGCATACGAAGAAGGAAAAATTGCAGATTTTCTGAAGATTGAGAAAGAAATACCCAAAAACACATAAGCCTTGTAACCCCGAACTGGAGCTACGCTGATCCCAATAACCTGATTTTGAGTGAGAAAGGTCTTTTGAGTTTTACAGGATGACGGAACCATATATGGATGATCTTATGGCTGAAGACGACCTACCTGAACCTACGATGGAGCAAAAGCTGGACTTAATCATGATGCAATTGGAAGAAGAACGAAGGGCTAGGCAAGCATTGCAAGCGCAACTGGCAAAATTACAAAGAGCGTCTACCGACAAAGAAGAACCTCAAGCTGAAGATCTGATTCAACGTATCGTCGACGCCACTCTTGAAGCTCAAACCATTCGCAAGGAATCAAAGATAAGTAAACGAAGTTTCAAATTTCGTACTTTCAATGGCATACGAGAAGGAAAGACTGTTCTAGCATTCATTAGTCAGTTTGATGACTATTTCCATGAGGAAATCTATGCAGAAAAAGATAAAATCAAGTGTGTTACTAATCATTTGGTAGACAGAGCATCACTTTGGTGGACTGTAGTATGCAAGAGCATAGAATGTCCTGCTACCTGGGAAGATTTCAAGAAGAAGTTCATGCAGAATTTCCTTCCACTGCAATTTCATGAGAAAGCTATTAAGCAATGGGATCTACTCCAGCAACGGGATCATGAGCCTATACCTCAGTATACAGAGAGTTTTTGGAATGCACTCCTCCAGCTACGCATGCTTGAAGACGTACCAGAGGCGACACATAAGCGCAAGTATATGTCTGGACTCCTTGGGCATTACTACGTTGAAGTTAACATGTTCAAGCCTGCTACTCTTGAAGACGCCATTTCACTAGCTCACGACACTGAAGATAAGCTACGCGGTAGAGACAGATGACCACAACAATTCCAAGCCAATGGTAATTATGGATCTAAACAATTCAATTCCAATTTTAGAAGATTTAATCCAGGTCGTTTCTCTTCATCATCTTTCCGCAAGAATTGGGCAAAACCACCTGCATTACCATCCAATGTAAATCAAAATCCTAAGCCTATTCCACAGCCAAATCCTAATGTACCTAGACTTCCCACCATTGCAAACAATGTAACCAAAGCCAAGCCAATAGTATGCTATAAATACCACCAGCCTGGACATCTAGTAGCAAATTGTCATTCAAAGAAGCCACCAGCTCATATCAACTACCTTGGAGCCATGGACGAAGACGAACATGAAGATATGCCTGATTTCACTGAAGATAAGGACGACACTACTACTACTTCCGATACTTTACCAGGTATGCCTACTCCACATTCTTTATTGACTATGAAATGTTTGGTGCATGGAAAGGAAAAGACTATTTTGCATGATGACGGTAGTACTCATGATTTTATTTCAGCAAAATTGGTAAAGGAATTGAAATTACAGACTGTACCTATGCATTATCGCATCAAAGCTGCATTTTTAGGCACTAGGTATAATGGTACATAGGAAGTGCAAGACTTAGAGATTCAAATTGGTCAATACACTGAAAGAAGAAATTTCTTAGTTGTTCCATTACAGTCGAGTGACATTATTTTAGGTATGCCTTGGCGACACCAGCATAACCCAGATATAGATTATTCCACACACACAATGAATATTAATTTTCAACGAAAATCTATTACATTATATGGTATGCATGCATCTAATGTCTTTCCACTCCTTTCGCATACTCAAGCTAAACGTGCATTACGCAAGAGTAGTAAATCCTATCTCATTTGGGTGAATGAATTGCAAGTAAAGGAAAATCATATGCACCCTAGGCATAAAGAATTTCTTGCATATTTTAAGGACTGTTTTGCAGAAGACCTACCACCAGGTTTACCTCCTTCACGTCCAGAAGACCATAAGATAGATTTGATCCCTGGCACACAACCACCTTGCAAAGCACCATATAGGCATAACCAGATAGAGCAAAAAGAAATCTAGAGTCAAGTTGAGGAATTACTAAATAGAGGATTGATTAGACCTAGCAGTTCTCCATTCGGTGCACATGTATTGTTAGTCAAGAAAAAGAATAATACCTATTGTATGTGCATTGACTATCGAGCTTTAAATAAGATCACTGTAAAGAATAGATACCCTATTCCTAGAGTTGATGACCTTATGGAAAAACTGCAAGGATCTGCTATATTTAGTAAAATTGACCTTAAGTCTGGTTATCATCAGGTGAGACTAGATAAGTCTGACATATTCAAGACTGCATTTAGAACACAGTTTGGTCATTACGAATTTTTGGTCATGCCATTTGGATTGACTAATGCACCTGCTACCTTTAGTAGAATGATGAACCGTATCTTTTTGAAATATCAGTATTGTGTAATTGTTTTCTTTGATGATATTTTGGTGTTTAGTCAAAATGAGAAAGAACATTATGAGCATTTGTCGTTGGTTTTTCAGTTATTGAAAGAAAATCAACTGTATGCAAATCTTGAAAAGAGTGAATTCTTTAAAACAGAAATTGAGTATTTAGGTCATATTGTATCATCTGATGGAATTAAAGTTGATCCTAAGAAAATTGATGCAATATTGAATTGACCTGTACCTAAAAACGTGCATGAGTTACGCTCATTCCTTGGTCTTGCTAGTTTCTATAGGAAGTTTGTACGTGATTTTTCATTACTTGCTTTACCATTAACCAAACTTCTGAAGAAAGGAATTGTTTATCAATGGACCGAAAATCAACAGAAATCCTTTGACTTACTGAAACATGCATTAACCAATGCCCCTGTTCTACAGTTGCCTGACTTTAATAGACCATTCTTTCTAGTAGTGACCGATGCTAGTGCATCAGGAATAGGAGCCGTACTTATGCAAGACAATCATCCTATAGCATATTCTAGTTGTAAGTTGAAACCCTCTGAGAGCTGAAATATTCCACATATGACAAAGAACTATTAGCAGTTGTACAAGCATTAAGACAGTGGAAACACTACTTAATGGGTTCAAAATTTATGATAAAGATCGATCAGCAAAGTATTAGACATTTACTTAGCCAACCTCAAATCTCTGACCGTCATATCAAATGGGCTTCCTTTATTCAAAGTTTTCATCCTATCATTCAATACCAACCTGGAAAAGAAAATGTAGTGGCTGATGCATTGAGTAGAAGACCTGCCATTCATAATATTTCTGTCATATCTTTTGATTCTTTGATTGCTATGAATGATACATATCACCAGGATATTACTTTTCATTCTGATTGGAATAAATTAGTTCAAAATAATTTCATTCCTATTGATTCATTGTCATATAATGATGGATTTATGCTTTATGAAAAGAGATTGTGTGTTACCATTCCATTCCGATCTTTTGTTTTGAATGAAATTCATTGTCCCCCATATCAAGGTCATAGAGGTATCATATCTACATTACGTATGTTAACTGAAGATTTTTATTGGCCGCATATGGATGCTGATGTATCTAACTTTGTTTCTGAATGTTTGATTTGTCAAAGAGTTAAGAGACATCATGGTAAACAGTATGGATTACTTATGCCTTTGTCTATTCCATCTAAACCTTGGGAACAAATTTCTATGGATTTCATTACTGGTTTACCAAATACTAAATCTAACCATGATATGATTTGGACAGTTGTAGATAGATTTAGTAAACAAGTATATTTCATTCCATGTAAGAAAACTTTAACAGCATCACAAGCAGCACAGTTATTTTTGAAAACTGTTTTTACTAACTATGGATTGCCAAAAGTTATTATTTCAGATCGTGATTCTAGATTTTGTAATAACTTTTGGATTACTCTATTTGCTAACCTAGGCACAAAGATTGATTTCTTATTTGCATTTCATCCAGAAACTAATGGACAAACAGAAGCCACTAATAGTACAATTCTAGATCTTTTACGTGCATATACTATCTCTAAACCACAGACATGGGATACTCATTTGCATTTATTACAGTTTGCATATAACAATACACTGCACACATCTACAAAGAAAGCACCATTTGAAGTCATTTATGGATATAGATTATCTACACCTGTTGCATCTTTGTCTAATAGAATTCAGAGTGTTGATGATACTGCTAGTATGCATAACAGTATTTTTGATGAGGTTAAAGATATGATTGCTAAAGCCCAACAATCATATACCAAACAAGCCAACAAGAAAAGACAAGCTATGAATTTCAAAGTTGATGATTATGTTTGGCTGAGAATAGAAAAACATAGACCGCAAAGTGTAGATAGACATCCAGTTGTCAAATTAGCTCCTAGATTCTATGGACCATTTAGGATCATTCATAAAATTAATGATAATGCATTCAAGTTAGAATTACCATCTCATTGGAAAATTCACAATACATTTCACATTAGTTTATTGAGACCATTTAGAGGCCAATTACTTGTACACCCTATTTATGAAAACCCACCTTTATTAGAGGAAGAGAGTGAAATACTTGAACCAGAAGCTATTATAGATATTGATTTTATGACCACTAGAACTGGCCGAAGGTATTCTAGATATCTAGTTAAATTTAAGAACCATCCTGTAGAGGAAGCACAATGGATGCACGCTAGAGACTTAAATACTTTCCCTACTCTGTTAGCTCCACATTGAGCTAATAGCAATTGAGGTCAATTGCTATCCCACCCCGGGGGTATGATGCTAGGAGGCATATTTCACGGTGGATTCCGTGCCACGGTGGATTCCGTGCCACGGTGGATTCCGTGAGGTTTTACGGTGGATTCCGTAAACTTTGATGACCGGGGCTTATACACAAAGTGGATTCTTTGTGCGAGAAGTTGATGGGGACGCCTTTCCTTTTTGGGCGTTTCATTAATTTAGTGTGTACATGGGTGATTCCATAGCGGGTGATTCCGCAAAATGCATATTAAATTAATAAACATTTATGAGTTTAGAGTGCGCACTCGTAATAAATTAAGGTTAGGATTTATTTCTAACTAGTTGATTTATTTATGTAGCTGAAGACTGTTAGGTATTCACTTTTGTCGGTTTAATTGTATTATTTTACTAACGATTGTGAATGCTTCAGTTGATGTGTAGAGATAGCAGCAGTGGCGGAGGAAAGCATTGGAGTTTAGCGAGTATTCGACCTATGGATTATATTTTGATAGGCGCCACACCTATATTTTGTCATGTCTATTAAGGCATCGATTATTTATTATTATTTTGTATGCGCCTACACGCACGGATATGTTATTTCTATTTGGACATTGTATTGGGCGTGCCAGACTCTTTGGGCATCGTCCATTAGCTTTATTCTTATTTTTGTAAAAGCAAACTCAAAAGCTAAAAGCTTGATATATTTTTGTAAATTGGGCTATTATTGAGCATGAAGATGGAATATACATAAAATACATGCTTTGTGAAGCGCTCACACAAGGCATGGGGGAAGATTGAACCCAATTGGTCTCTTGCTCTTGTCGTTGATTCTTTTTACCTTGTAACTTGTGCAAAAAGTAGAGTTCATTGTTCTTGGGGACCTTCCGGGATTCACTACGCGAGTATACAGCGACCGATCTGCGCACCACAATTTGAATCATGAGCTCCAAAACTTTAAAATCACCGACAAGGATGATTTGAAAGTCAAGTTGACTGAGTATCAGCATCTCCTTTTGCTGAGTTCCACAACTATTGAGGCT
Organism: Lygodium microphyllum; assembly: GCF_053477565.2. Classification (NCBI taxonomy): domain Eukaryota; kingdom Viridiplantae; phylum Streptophyta; class Polypodiopsida; order Schizaeales; family Lygodiaceae; genus Lygodium; species Lygodium microphyllum. The sequence goes on from NC_141162.1 coordinate 105,012,802, forward strand.
TCTAAGTCCTCTGGCAATTAGATTATTCTGTTCCTTAACATGCTGCCAAGAAAATCTTTCCATTTTGTGCAGGAGTTGATTCCACAGTCTTACATGTGGACATTTTATGAGTTTGAGTGTTATTTGTTTGTTGCATTACGCATTATTGTTCGATCAATTTCATAACACGTCCTCGATAGAGGGGCTCTCATTGCATCTTCTTAGAGGGGGCAACATGGCAAGGGCAAGCAAAAGTCGAATGAAAGTCAAAACAAGGCTATTGAATCCCAAGGAACCACTCAATCTACTCTTAAACCTGGATGGCAAAATGTACCTAAGAAGAATAGATTTTGTCAATATTGTCAAAAGGCTAGCTATTATGGCGACAAGTATCTAAGGTGTGAGACACAGCCAAAATCCAAGAATCAGACTCGTCACCCAATTAAGTAACCTATAGTAGGGGAAGTAGGGTGGTGGAAATCCCCGAGGGGGGTAGTGAGGAGGTTAGACTCATTGCCATTGGTAAACCATCATAGTCAGCAAACTACTTAACTCCAGAAGCAAGCACTAACATAATCAAATATGACTGAAGATCTTCCTTTCTCTCATTAATTGGATATGTTAAGTTCTATTAAAGATTGAATGAAAAATTACATAGTTTGAATGATTTGGTGTTGAATGCATTGAATTTGTATTTTTTAAGTTTCAAACGGATGAAAAGGAGTTGAATTCTTGCATAGGATGTATTAAAATGATAAGAAAATGATGCAAAATAGGCAAAAATTGCATTTTTAGGCCATAATTAAGGAATATTAAGAATTTTGAGGAGTATTAATAAAATATTAATTAAAAAATAAAAAAATAAAATGAAACTAGGGATGAAGTTTTACCTCGTGAAGATGAATCCATTAAGAGATGTAAGCATTTTAGTGATAAAAATTATAGTTTTTGACCATAATTAGAAGAAATTAAGAATATTACTGAAGGATTAGGAGTAAAATATTAAGTAAGAGTTTAAGTACAATATGATACATCTATTTATTAATTCTTAGCTGTCATGGATCTCTAGGATTAGAGATATCTAATTTTTAGTGTTATTTTGGGTGTTTTTAGGAGGTAATTAGTGAATATTAAGAGAAAATGAGAAAATTTATTGATGCCTAATGGGATATAGATTGAATTAACTTTGGAGAACATATGATTAAGAGGGTTTAAGGTTTTAAGTTTACAAATAATTACTATGAATATTTCTATTTTTTGAGTAAAAATAAATAATTAATAAGTATTGATAATAAAAAATTAGTAAAAAAAAGAAAATATACTATAATTTATTTAATGTTTAGAGTTTGTTGTTAAAATTTCATGGCTAATGGAATCGATTTGTAAGTACTTTTGTAGAATGCTATTCAAGGTTGAAGTAATGATTAGTGTATATTAGTGGTTTTACTTAAGTATTAGTGGATGGTATCCACAACCAAAGAGGGATTATGGATGGTTATCATTCTTCATTATTCCAATGTACTATTATGAGAGAGCATATGAGAGAGGTAGAGTGTGAGGGAGAGATAGTTGTTTTCCTATGAGAAACATTGTATCTACATGAGAGAGACTATGAAGAGTATGAAGACATTGAAGATGAAATCTATGTGATGAAATTTCAATCCAAGTGGAGCATTCTTTTGTTTTCTCTTGTTATTTTGATGGTTTCTACCAAGAATATGAATAATGTGCTGAAATTCTATTGTGATAAATCTGTGGGAGAATTGCTATATAATGCTGCTTGGAGATTTGAGAAGATTGGTGTTGTTTTTCTTTGTGTGGTTGATTAAACTATGAAGAACATGCTTGTTGATGATACAACATAGATTTTGTTGTAGTAGATTTCCCATTTTTTTGGTCTCTCTATTGGGGCTTCATGTTTTTGGTGCATAGCTGGGGAATACTGCCATTAACAAGCACCAACAGAGGCCGAAAATGGAAGAAGTTGCACTATTAGAAAGAAAGAAAAGCAATGGAAGATTGAAGAATCCTTGCAAATCTTGAAGAACTGGAGATCACCAAAGTCACTTTCTACAAGAATTGTATCCCTCAATGGCAAAATCATGTCACTATCTTGATGTGGGCTCTTTGCGATAGACTAATTTCACTATCTTCAGAAGCTACAAAAAGTTGTACCACAATAGCCAATTATTTTCCACAAAATTGGAAGTGAAGTAAAAATAGAGAATGACCATCCATGGGGGATTTGGCCTTAATTGAAGAATTTTAAGGCATCATCAAGTGGGAGATTGTGAAGAAACTTCAAGAGTTGTGGTAAGTTGAAGTTCACAAGAACAAGAAGAAAAAGAGTTGGAATTTGTTTATGGATACTCAACAGCAAGATATGTGGGATGCTTGGTGCACTAAAAACCCTTTGTTTGTCTAATTAGCAACCCATTGAAAGTTAGTGACAAAGTGTTCTTTACAACCTATACTATTGAAACCCTCCGTTGGTATTATTAAGACAATGGCACTATGGCGATCCTCAGAAGAATGAATTTTGATACCTTCAGATTTGAATATCTTCCCCTATGTATTAGTGGAATGCAATATGAATTTAGAGGCGTTGAAAAGAAGGAAGTAGAAAAAATGTTGGTGAGAGAGTTCTCTAGAGATTGAAGCCTCTTCTGATTTTTTTCTGTTGAGTACATACAAACTAGGCGGAGCTAACTCCCTAATGAATGACCGATCAAGAGGCAAGCACTAGAACTAGTCCCAGAGGTACGTGAAAAGAGAGAAGGTAAAAATCAAAGCCAAGAACAAGCTAGCAGGAGTAGCAGAAGCATCCTTTGGCACCCTTGTGGTACTCTTTACAGAAGTCCCCATGGTGACTCAAGATCCCCTTCCTAGTCAAATCGATCTTGGAAATATTGATGACATGATAGCAAATGTAGTCACATCGTCCATCTTTAAGGAAGAGTATAATAAAGACCTTGATCTTCATATAGCTAAGTTCATGGTAACGTGTGTAGCCAACAATGCTAGAACCCCTGAGCATTGGTTGGTAATATTCCCTACCACTTTAAAAGATGTGGCATTTTAGTGGTAAGAGATAAGTAGCAGGAACATTTGGCACACGGGAGGACCTAAAGTTGGCCTTCCTCTCACTAAATTCAAGCATGAAGATTTTGAAGAGTGGATGCAAGAGGAGCTCATGAACTTAAGTCATTCCTCTGGTGAATGGGTGGAAGTATATGTCTCTAGAATGGAATCCATATTGAAGAGATGGACATGTTGAGAAATGTGCAAACACATCCACCGTAGCCTCTTTGTTTGGAACAAAGAGGCAAAGAAATGACTGCAAATAAAGCCTTAGACTAGGTCATGTATGTGCAGTTTATTAAAACCATAGTTGTTGAATACCATGGTGCCTTTCCACCTATCTCCACCTACCAATACCACCTACTGTAAGCCTATAAAAGGAACTCATCCCCACACTCATTCCATAAGTCATTATCAATCAGTTGTACGATAATATTATTTATTCTTCATTGTCAATACTTCTACCTCATTATGATTGTTTATTTGCTCATTAGTGATCCTCCATAGCATGCATTCTCAATATATTAACATGGTATCAGAGCATGTTTTAAGTTAGTGAGTCATCATGCCACTAATTGAGTCATTCCAGTTTGATTTTTTGGCTCCCTCCACTTTTCCATGAATCTCTCACCTACTCTATAGCTACCCACTTTCAGTGGAGGGCTTGAATCTCTCAAATAGGGCCATTTTAGCTGATGCTTTCTTCTAGAGAACTCTTCTTTTTCTCTAGGCACTCCTCCCTATCAATTCAAAGCCCAACATTGCTGCCTCTCTGCTCTAGCATTGCACCTGCAACAGCTCGCTGTCTAGATTGCATCTTTTGCTGTTCGTACATTTCATTCTGCTTGTACACATCGTGATGCTAACGAGCATCATATGGCTTTGATAGCCTACCTCTTAAGCTTCATTTTTATCAAATGTTTTTTGGAAATGATCAAGTATTTACTTCACAGGAGCTGAAAAACCAGGCTGCCCCTAGAAACCCTAATGTAGACTCTATAGCCATCAACCTCAAAGCTTAAATTTTTCTTCATTTTCCTACTTCCTTTGGCTTAGTAATGTCACTAACCCTCTGAACTACTACAACATTGATTTTCTAGCTAAGTTACCACTTCCAATCAGCAAGAAGAAGATTAAACATCAAGTGCCAACTACATTGTATCTCTTAATACTAGTGTTGATTAACACTAATCCTCTCGTGTCTTTTGACACACTCAAATTCAACACTTATGCTAGACTATTCTCAAATTTTTTTAAAAACTCTAGCATTAAATCAAGGAGGGGAAGAATTAGACTTGCAGATCTTGAAGATTCCAACTTCAAGGGCATCATAGTCACCAAATCACATAGTATCTCTTGATACTAATCACCTAGTGCTTCTTAGCAATTGTAATCAATTGAAATTTGAATTTTTTGGAGTTGATTTGCTGCTAATCTTGCAATCTCAAAATGGACAAGGACTCATCAACATCCCGATTCAATGGTGCTGGATTCCATACATGTCAAACTAGGATCAAACTGATCCTAATGAAGAAAGGCTTGTGGTCAATCACAAGTGGTCGAGAGAAGAGACCAAGGGAAGTTGCACTTTTAGTTGTATGGGATAAAAATGATGATAAGGCTCAAGCTATCCTCTATGTGAAAGGGAAGAAGAGCATAGTCTGTGACTTTTGTTAGAAATCTGGGAATATTGAGAAAATTTGCTATGTTAAGAAAAAGTCTCAAAGAGCATATCTTGCTACAGTCAAAGAAGATGAAGACAACATTGAAGAAGAAGGAGAAGAAAAACCCCAAGAACAAAAGGATAGGACTCACCAGTCCCTCTTTTGTAGCTCATTTTATGATAAACTTTTTTAAAGTTTAACATGTGGACTTGCATAATGTTCCCACCATAAGCTCCTAAACTCCTCATGTAACCTTTGCACACTACAACCTCTACACACTTAGTGAGGCCTTGTAATAGGCTTTAGCTTTGTATGGTTGTTTTTTGTTTCTTCCATGTCTACACTTAGCAAGGTTCTACTCATGACAGCCTCTGTATACTCAGTGTCTTTTCCGGTTGTGATTGAGGAGGGGTGTTGAGAAATGTGCAATCACATCCACCATAGCCTCTTTGTTTGGAATAAACAAGGCAAAGAAACATACTGCAAATAAAGCCTTAGACTAGGTCATGTATGCACGATTTATTAAAACCACAGTTGTTGAATACCATGGTCCCTTTCCACCTATCTCCACCTACCAATACCACCTACTGTAAGCCTATAAAAGGCACTCATTCCATCAGTCATTATCAATTAGTTGTACTTGTATTATGCTTGGACAATATTAGTTGTTCTTCTTTGTCAATGCTTCTGCTCATTATGATTGTCTATTTGCTCATTAGTGATCCTCCATAGCATGCATTCTCAATATTTTAACAGGACCAACCATCACTTGGATGAAGGCATCTAGAAGGGAGTTTTTCTTAGAGGCCTACAATAAGGAGTTTGTAAGATTGCGGAGTTGAGAAGAGTAGTTAACTTGCAAGCTGCAATGGAAGGTGCAAGACTGTATGATGAAGTTGAAGTAATGTTTTCAATGACATAAAAAAGAGGAGTCTTATCTCCTCCTATTCTAGGAATGGTACACCCACCAAATTAGTCCCAGCAGACTATTCCCTACCCCTGCCCTCAGATGTAAGTAGTGCTGTAGTATAGTGCACCAAACCCATAGTGGCCGTAGACAACAATACCTCAAATGATGGTTCAACCACAACAATATTGTCCTCAAATAGTTTTCCCAATAGCAAGTCGACAACAACATCGTAACTCTACCGATTGGAACCGAGTCTCAATAGGAGCTTTGAATCAGAATCAGAATAGAGTACCCTCCTCTAGATTCAACTCTAACTAGTCTATGCAATGATTATAAAGACTTCACAAAACCCTACTGCAAATACACTAGGAGGAGAAAATTTGAAGGACTACTTGTCCAATTCAATCATAAGCATCAAGAAAGAGTTGATGGATGTGAATACAGAAGAACTGCAGACACTAAAGGTAAATACTGCCAACATATCCAGTCCCGTAGGAGGTGGAAGAGATGTTATGTGATCTAATATATGGTGCAAAAAGTGCCATCAAGTAGGACATTTAGCCACTTAATATACACAAAAACCAACTATCCATGGAGCCTTCTGTTCATACTCTTTGGAAGAACCATACACAGAAGATATTTGCTCTTTGAAGGAGGTGCATGAAAGAAGGAAGAAAGACAAAGAAGCAAATTCAACTTGTTGAAATCCAAGATGACTACCCAGGATATTAGACCAAAGCCTACAAATTTTGGTCCTAATTTCAAACCTCAGACCAAGGAGGTTTTTATCTCAAAGTTATAGAGGACGACAAATTGGCGGTGGCCAGAGATTAGAATTGGAGTGCTATAGATGTGGAGAAAAGAGACATATCTCACCAAATTGCCCAAACCCTAGAAGGTCCATTGACTAAAGACCCCTATGAAGTAGATGCAAAGGAGAAGGCCACAATGCAAAAGGTTGTCCCAATCCAGCTCTTGTGAAAGCCAACACCACCGATAACCAATAGAAGACCCAAGAACCTGCCTCCAACTTGGTGGAATTGAAAGTTGCTGCAATAATGTTTGCCAAGAAAAGAGAACCCACAGTTCTAAAAGAGAACATTACCATAGTCAAAATGGTGAAGTTCAATATTCCAAAGGAGAAACAAAACATTACAGGACAAAATGGTACAATACAGAGTTGTCCAATAGTACAAAAGGATACAAAGTTAATTATAGATATAGGACTAAGGGTCCAAGAGATAGAGAATGAAGAACGATCCCCAATGATAGAAGAAGTGTAGATGTTGCTGCTTCTAGAGGAAATAGAAAAGATAAAAATGGGTGATGCCCCATTCCCTATCCAATTGGAGAAGCCCGTCAATCCCATTAAAGAGTATGGATTGGTCAAAGACCTAGATACCTTTAAACCAAACCTAACATTTTGATAGTTACTAATATTGTTCCTAGTTATTGAAAGAAATTTAAAAGCATATTAACAAGAAGACGTGGCTTAAGGATTGCTCTTACAATTATCTCTAAGTCCGATAAGGCTCTAGGGATTGTAAGAGAAGCGGACGTGGTTAACACCTTCTTGAATCCTAGTACCCTAGAGATTGGCATTTGGATTGAAGGATGTTTTATTGCAGATGCATTGACTAATGGAGGTTCATTAGTGAACATAATGACATATGTGACAATGAAGGATCTAGGCCTACAAGGTATATAGCCTACACAATGGCTTATCAGATTGACAGACCAAAGCAGAATTAAGCCTTTGGTCATTCTTCCATATGTGAAGACTACCCTAGGAGGAAGAGATTATTTGGTAACCTATTTGGTAGTAAAACCAAATTCCTATGGGACCTCATATCCTTTGCTGTTGGGAAGTACATGGATTTTTGAAGTAAGATAACATATGGATTGGTTCAAAGGAACCCTACCCTTAGGTAGAGGACCTAATAAAGCGGTACTAAAATTGTATGGGCTACCAAAAGGTAATGGATCCACCTCCATTGAAGTCTTAATTGACTCCTCCAATGAAATAACAAATGGTGAATTAGTAGATGAATAAGCTGTCAAACAGATATTTTCCAAGAAAATACTCCTAAAGGAATCAAAGTCCTTGTCAATTGGAAGGTGAAAAGCAATTAACTTTGTAGATGAAGATGGTACTGAAAGTCACTTGAAGGCGGGAGAACCAATCTTCCGCAAGAGGAGCTATCAATTTTCCATGACCTATTGAAGGATAACTTGGATGTTTTTGCATGGTCATACAAAGATTTGAAGGGGATTGATCCCATTGTGTGTCAACATCATATTGGCCTAGAGCTTGATGCCAAAGCCTATGAGGAAAATATAGAGGCGTATGAATCCAAATTACTTAGCCCTAGTGAAAGTTGAATTGTTGAAGCTCTTGAAAGTCAAGTTCATTTATTCAGTGGTGGCCAATAGTGAATGGGTCTCATCCATCATGCTATTACCCAAGAATAATGAAAATCTACAAATATGTGTGGACTTTTGAAATTTGAATTCCAAGACAAAGAAGGATCATTTCTCTATTCCTTTTACATACCAACAGTTGGACAGGTGACTGGACATGAGTTCTATTCTCTCTTGGATGGATTTAGTGGATATAACCAAGTCTAAATCAAAGAAGAAGATCAATCCAAAACAACCTTCACAATAGAATGAGGAATCTATGCTTACAAAAGAGTGATGCTATTTGGGCTCTGTAACGCCCCTGCTACCTTTCAAAGAGTGATGATGGCCACATTTCAAAATAACATGCATGATTTCATTGAGATACTAGGTGGGTGGGCCATCAGAATCAGAAGTGAGGGTGGAGTTGATACTTGGATGATTTTTTTGTCTATAGTCTAATTCATGAGCATTAGGGACACATGGACCAATGCTTTGATAGATGTCAGCAAGAGTATGGGATCTCTCTCAAATCTAACAAATGCATCTTTGGAGTCTCTTTAGGAGTCCTTTTGGGCCACATTATCTCTGCACAAGGAACAACAATAGACCCCACCAAGATTGAGAAGATTGCAACTCTAACCTCATCAACCAACCTCAAAAAATTGAGGGGATTTCTTGGCCATGTGGGTTCTCTCAGATGATTCATAGCACACTTTGAAACAAAGGCAAACCCCTTTCATAACCTTCTCAAGAAAGATGCAGAATTTACATGGACTACTAGTTGTGATGAAGCACTCAACACTTTGCCGATTGAAGCATCCATTCTACTCTTGATTTGACGAAGGAATTATATGTGCACACTTATGCATCTGTTAAAGGGTTAGGGTATGGTTTTATGTCAAAAAGGCTCCTTGAAGCTTGATCACCCTATCTACTCTGCAAGCGAAAAAATAATTGATCGAGAAAAAAATTACACAATGACAAAGTTAGAATGCCTTGCCATGGTGTTTGCTTTGGGAGAAATTCTGACACTACTTTTTCTCTGTTGACACACCAAATTCTATGTGGACCATGAGGCCATGTCCTCCCTGATGAACAAAGTAGAAGTGAAAGGCTGAATGATGAGGTAGCTGCTTCTATTCCAGGAGTTGGACTTTGAGGTAATCACCAAGCTTGGTCACTCCCATGTACTGAATGTTCATCTATCGAGTATCCCTCACACTCTAGAGGAGAAGCAGAATGACCTAGATCTCCTTGATGCTTCCTTAATTTTGGTCAAGTGTGTAACCCCATAGTATGCAGATATATTCAACATCTCAACAACACAACAATATCCTCTTGGCATCTCCAGCTGAGAGAAGAAGAAGCTTCTATTGGAATTAGCCCCCTACACCTTGTTAGGTGGTGCTTTGTACAAGAGAGGCAAAGATGAAGTGTTGGGTAGATATGTTGCAGGAAAGGAGATCAGGGTGTTCTAAAAGTATGCCATGATGAGCCCTATGGAGGACACTTTGCAAGATAAATGACATCTAGAAAGGCTTTGCTCACAGGCTACTAGTGGCCTATATTACTCATAGGGGCTATTGGTGGCCTATATTACACAAAGATGCCTATGTCTAATGCAAACATTGTGATGCTTGTAAACATATGGGGAAACCCACCAAAACCAGTGTTATGCCTCTACAACCCATCCTTCCCTTAAAGCCATGTTTGAGAAATAGGGAATCAATTTCATGGGGCCCATTGATCTGCCAACTAGAAGAAAGCAGAACAGATACATCCTGGGTGGTATGTATTGATTATGTCACAAAGTGGAGTGAAGACAAAGCTTTGAAGTGGGATGATGGCAATAGCATGGCCTTGTTCCTATATGAGAACATCATCACCCATTTTGGTAGTCCCCTTGAGCTAGTAAGTGATAGAGGCACTCACTTTTTGAATAATCTTATGGAAGAACTAACAGAGCTGTACAAGATACGCCATTGTAAGTCCACACCCCACTACCCTAGAGCCGATGGCCAAGTTGAAGTTACCAATCACATCCTCTGTTCAATCCTGATGGGGATGATTGTTGCACATCTTTGTGATTGGGACAATCGACTTACAGAAGCCCTCTAGGCATACATAACCTCCCATAGGGCAGCTACATGACGGACACCATTCAAAATTGTGTATGGTACAAAAGGCATTTTTCCTATTGAGTTAGAGCTAGTCTCTCTACACGTGGATATCACCAAGTACTTGGGAGATGTTGATTCACTACGGTGCCGTCTCTTGTATTTCGAATGTTTGAATGAGACTCACAGGATGACCCTTGAGAAAGTTACTATATGTATATCATGTACATCACGTGTGTTCAAGGCCTATTTATAAATATCCTTATTTGTGAATTTTTTTGAATAAAATATAACCCTTTTCTATTCAACCTATAAATAACCCCCTTATATTATACCCTTTTGTGTGTAAAAAATATATAAAAATGGTATTTTAAAAATACATTATTTTGAATCCACGTGATACACACATATATTAATGAGTAACTTCCCCAAATGATGGCCCTATAGTGTATGAAAGCCACATAGGCTCAATGGAAGGCTTACTAGGACAATTTCATCAAGCATAAGAAATTCAAGGAAGGTGACCTAGTCTTGGCCTATGATTTAGAGTTCCTAGGAAAACTACAATGTTGGATGGGCTCCTATATATGGTACTTGGTATCAATCCTAATGGATCTGTCCATTGCAGGCTACTGTCAATGCTTTTGATGATCCCTTTCTGATTAATGGCTATTACCTAAATAAATATTTACCTCCTTGGGGATCTTGACAATCATAATTGATTGACCCTTTCGCTTTTGGGTGTCACATTGCAATCCATCTCATGATGCTACTATTGATAGCCATTGTACTCATCTTGATGAGGTGGCCTTGCTCTTCTAGCCCTTCACAGCCACCTTCCACCCCTTTTTTGCTCCCTTCTCGTGTGGTCCAACAAAGATGGTGAGGATGGTTCTGATACATGGTATTCCTTCTATTCTCCCCTTGGAATTCCATGTCATATTATGCCTCCTTCTAAGAAAAGGTAGCAAATGCCCTTGGATGGGAAGCTAGCTATGGAAAAGGTGGCAACACCCTGTAGTACAGATAAGTTGAATTATTAGTCAAAATTTTCAAGACGTAGTTCTGAAAAGCTGCATCCCTTCGTGCACTGTATCGTGCACCTCTATCATTGCATCTGACTTCTACGACATATGACATTTCTCACTAGCAATCAAAGTTCCACATCTGTTGGCTATCTCCTTGGGTATGCCTCTTTATCAATTGGTACAAGTTAACATCATCAAAAAGCTAAAGCCAAATCTTCATCGCCAATCCCTTGGGTGATGTGAGCTTTCATCCTAGTTGGATGGAGATGTGAGTATGAGTTGCCATGTATTTATTAGACAGGTGTGAGATAGAGGGTGGGTTGAGTGCCTAGTTCTTACTCTTTAACTTCAAATGAGAGGTGAGATGTGTGAATGGAGTGTTGCATACATGGGGTGGGGGACCTCTCAATGCACAAAACACAATCTGTCCCTGTGCATGGCACAATAAGGCTCCTTGATCTTCCTTCTTACATCGTATGTTGGCATAGGGTGGGATGCATTGCTACACCATCAATTGCATACAAGGCATATAACCTTCACACAAGTGTGGTAGTGAGGATTGCATTAGTGGGTGTAAGGAACTCGGTTGCCCTCTTGTATCTATTAACAAAACATGAGACAGAGGAGGGTTTGAGAGTGATTGATATCCCTTTCATCAACTAAGAGTTGAGGATTGAGGGATGCTACAATAATTGGCATCAAGTACCTTTTCATTTTCCTATGCACACATTGATGGGCATGCACCATCACTACACACATCACTCTCTTTGGTGCACTGTACTACAAGGCTCCTTGGCCTTCCTTCTTGCACCTATACCCTGATGGATTGGGACAAACTAACGCTCCATCAATTGTGCATGTTGGCATACTCCTTTTGAACCATCCCTCTTGTTGATTTATAAACCATGTATCAAATATATGTTCTAATAATTCTCCTTGAGTGACATGAGTTATGGGGGGAGCGATTGATCTGTCATCTCAACACGAGTGACTGTTGAGAGACTGAGTGTTGTATTTTTCTCCCTTGACACATTAACCAACGATATTCATTAACAAAGCTACCTCCTTGGGTGCTATTGCATGGTCCATGCCATGTTAGAAGTGTGCTATGGTGAGGCTTGGTACCTCTCCTGTGGTTGGATGACTTCGACTCCCCAGTGCATGTCGATAATCTACATTGACCAACTGAATGGGCCAAGTGTTTCTAACACTACATCTTGCATTCATTTAGGTGTATGCCATATCTTAAGTATGGAGATGTATGGGTATGGGTGATTGTCAAGTATTAGGCCCTTATTGATTAGTCAACATGATCTATTCACGTATTAAGTGTGAAAACGCATCCCTTCGCATCTTGTTTGCATACATTCATGAACACATTGTTAATTGATCCTTACACAATACCTTGTTTTTATTATGCCTTGTAGAGGTCCTTTCCTCCCCCATCGGGCCTATTTTACCCCGTTCCTGTGGTCTTCTCTTGCCCCTTTCGGTTGTTTTATCATTTTGCTAATCCTCCATATGAACATATCCTACATTCACAAAAATTGTAATCTCACCCTACAACCTAGTTTGTCCCATCAAACTAGCCACTTTTCCTATTTATGGCCCTCAGTTCTAAGCAATTGTTCATGAGTTATTAATTTTTGAAGAATTTTATGCAAATCTGATGTGTTTCTATACAAGCGTGGCTTTTTTAATGCCATATTGTCATTTGATGTGATAGCCTTGATCTTCCCCTTTTCTTGTACACTTTTCTCCTCATTAGCCCATCTTTTCAACGTATGGATTGGTTGTTATTTATTTATGCATATTTGCGGGTTTATTTTTATGCGATTTTTATAAAATTTCCCTATGAACATGCTCTTTTTATGTCAAAACGACATTTTGTTTAGATAGTCTTGAGCTATTCATCCCCTCAGCCATTTTTCATTTTTTCTCCCCCTCCTTTTGACCAATTGAATTTGTTATTAACTTTTAATTGTGGTTCCTTTTGTGTTTGTGCCTCTTTTTCCATGTGAATGTGCCTTCCCTCCACCAAAATCACATTCTAACTTGATCACACTATCAATCACATTCCTCAAATATTTTCTTTTTGTTATTTCTTGTTGCGACTCACAGATTGTTTGGAATTAATTTTTGTTTGGATTTTTGAGTGTGTTTTTATCATTTTTCCATGCAAACCACCCCATTTGTCATTGGTACCATGTTTTGACTTGATAGCCCTATCTAACTCATCCACCCAAACATGTTTCCTTCTTGCTGCATTCCATTTAAACTTTTGATTTTCTATTATTAATTTTTGATTATGATTTCAAGTTTTATTTTTCTATTTTTCCAATGGGAATGGGTCCTCTTTTGGTTGGATTTGCATTTTGACATGATAGACATGTCTGACATCTCATTCTAGACATTTTTCCTTCTTTTCATATTTTGTTTGGAGTGATGGATTTGAACCTCCCTATTTGATGTTGAATGTGTTAGACGTATTGTCCATGCTATTCCTCCCATCGCCCTACCCAATTTGTCTTTTTTTGGTATGTTCATCTGATGTGTGGATCCCTTCAAATTAAAATTTTAATAAAATTTTCATTCCCTTGATCCCCATGTGTCGTGGGAACGACTGGGTTTTGCCTTGTAATACGTGCTGGGTGTTTGATGTGTCTCCCCTCCCCTAGCCACATCGACTTTTTCCTCTCTCGTTCGATCCTATCAACATAAAATTTTTTTACCCCGTCCGCGTATATACGTGGGACGGGGCTCCAAAAAGAAACAAAAGAAAAAAAGAAAAAAGAAAAAAAAAACACCTCCTTTCTCTCGCATGTAATAACCACCTCCCTCTTTCCTCCTCTCTCCTTTCTCTTTCTTCTTTCTTTTATCTTTCTTTCTTTCTTATTCTGTCTCCCTGACCCTCCTCCTCTCCTCTCACCTCCCACCCTCCCCCCTCCCTGTGCCTCCTCCCTCCCTACTTCCTCTCCCTCTCCCTCTCACCCGACCCTCTCCTTCTCTCCTTCTTCTATTTTCTCCAGCTCCCTTCTCTCTCCCTCCTCCTCCTCCTCCTCCCTTCTTTCTTCTCTTCTCATTCTTCTTCTTTCTCCTCTCCTTCCTCTTCCTCCTCCTCCTCCTCCTCCCTCTTGTCCTCCTCCCCCTCCTCCTTCACACCCGCCTGTCCCTCCCTCCCCTCCCCTCCTTCCTTTCACCTCTTCCCTGCTTATCCCGTAGGCCCTCCCTCCTTTGCTAGGTCCTTGCCTTCTTCCTGCCTACATGCAACAATTATAGCTTCTCCCCGCCCCACTCGTGATGCCAGCCCATCCCCACCCTTGCTCGCAACACCAGCTCCTCCTCGCCCGCACCACCAGACCCTCTCCCCTTGTTGTGTCTCCTCCCACCACCACACTTGCATCAATGCCTTCCTTGTCTTCTTCGCTCCGCCCACCTCCTTCACACCCGTCGCCTACACCCCTTTCCACCCTTAGACCCGCACACCCCTTTGTTCCCCCCCCCCCTCCCCCCCTCACCCCCATCATTGTCCACCCCCTCCCCATCCCCATTTCCCTCCCCCGCTCGCCATCCCTCCCATTGACCCCCCCCCACCCATTTCCACCCTCTCCCCCTAAAACCCCATTTCCTAACACCCCCCCACCCCCTCCCCCCCGTGCCCCCGCCAAGAAAAAAACCCTCTGAAAAATCTATTTGTCCCCCTGCCTGACCCACCTATATTCCACCCCCCACCCTCTTACCACTTAAAAAAAAAACCCCATTCCACCCCCTCCTTCACTGTAAAAAAATTTGACCTTCCCCCACGAACCCTTGCAACAAAGATTTCCTCCCCTTTGTGCGTGTGTTGTTTGTGATTCTGGTGTTCGTGCAGTGTGGGGCATTCGTGTGATTGTCTAGGCGATCGTTCATGCAAGAGGATGCACATGTGATCTTGTTTGTGTGGTAGTGGGATTGTTGCTGCTCAAACGCAGTCAACATGCAGTCCACAACCTTGGGTACATGTATTCCTGTAAATTTAAATTGTAAAAAACATTAAAAAATGAAACAAAAATAATTAAAAGTGTAAATTAAAAAAAAGAAAAAATAGCAAAAAATTATTATTATTTGTTGATTATGCATATCAATAAAAAAAATAATAAAAAATAGATAAAAAATAAAATCTCATAAAAATATAAAAATTTATTACAAATTTATAAAAAGTCAAAAAATAAAATAAAATAAAGTTTGGAAAAATTCAATAAATTTTCATTACCAATTTTCAATATTTATCTTACTGATAAACAACATATATTAAAAAAAACCTAATATATCCAAATATAATTAAAAATTTTAAATTAAAAAAAATAAATAAATTGAACAACTAGTTGAAGTGTATTTTGGATTACGTTGCGATCGTGATTCTTCCTCATCCTATTAGTTGAATTTTTTTGTGTACGCATTCAGACACACTTACATTCACACCCCCTCCAAGTACCCCGTTTCTTTTTCTCTTTTTTTTTTT
The DNA here is from genome assembly GCF_053477565.2 of Lygodium microphyllum. NCBI lineage: Eukaryota > Viridiplantae > Streptophyta > Polypodiopsida > Schizaeales > Lygodiaceae > Lygodium > Lygodium microphyllum. The sequence goes on from NC_141162.1 coordinate 105,028,485, forward strand.
TTGCACCAAACCTCAAAACTAATTGCTAAAAGGAATTAGTTGACCACATTTTTCACAAGCATCCGTGCTACACACATATATAATTTAAATAAAATGAACCAATTGTTCATGTACAGCATGTGATTCGTGTGCTATTTTTAATTTGCAATAAAATAAACCCACTGTCACAAATACATGTACTAAAAAGAAAGCACTCCACACACATTAAATTTCTAAAAATGAATCTACATTAGAGACCTTGAGTTGGGAACGATGTCCAAGAAATGTTAAAGCACTGTAAAACCTAATAATTTTTTATTAATGGGTAAAATGAATCACCGTTTTCTTGCTAAGGTTTATCACTTAATAAAACTCACCCATTGTTAATTATTACAATTTATACTCAATTAATTTTTCCCTTTCCCTCACATTGCATGATTCTCCTTCTAAATGAAGCACTACGTGGGGTGGGTGACGTGGTTGTCAATCTCAGTCCTTGTTGACTGTCTTAGTTAGGTATGGTTTGGTTATCAGTATGTTGTGGTTTGGTTGAGTCTAGTTTTCTTTGGTCATGTTGATTTGATTCAAGGTACAATATGTAGTATTTTTTTTGGCATGATACATGGATATTGGGTGCTTGTACGTTTGCATCGCATGAAGCTTTCGACCACATATATGGAGAGGTCTTGTCGAATTTTTTTTGAAGGATGTGGATTGTGAGGGGGGTGGTCAATCGGTTGTGTCCATTTGAGTCATTTCTTTTTTCAATATCTTATCCGTTGTTATTATGCTGTTTTGCAGGCATTTCTTGTGATTATCTTTGTGTATGTGGTGTGTGTGATCCATTTGAATGGCACTCATAATCCTCCCTCGATGTATGTTCCATTGGTTTCTCATGATTATTCATCGTTGTTGAAATCATACCTTATTTCTAAGGCCGGGCTATCCAAATTTGTGGCTCTTCCACTGCCACTTGTCCCTAATGATCATGTCATGTGTGATTTGTTCTTAACTTCTTACAACAAGAGGTCTAGCTTTGTTCATGACACAGTTATCCTCATGACACCTAAGAGCTTGGGAAAATCTCTTTCTCTACCATATTATGGGGAACCTTTTCCTACTGCCAATCAACTTTTCTCAAATGAGGACATTTTAAAGCTTAAAAACCCAAAAGAAGATAACCATAACCTTTGAGGTCTTGGTAGGCTATAGGAATTTCCTTGACGGGTGCCTTATGTCCAATGGGTTGCATCTCTTTGGAATGGGACCTTTTGGGAAGGAGAATAAATATATATACTCTTTTGACTTCGAAAAAAAAAGAAAATCCTAAAATAAAAATAAAAAATAAAAAAACACTCAAGATAATTGGGAGTGAGGCACCATTATTTGGTTGTTCTGGTAGAACATGGAGGGTTAGTAGCTAAACCCTAGGAAGCCTATTTGGTATTGTAATATTAGCTTGCCTTGTTTGGATTCTTTGTTAGGCATGGATCTTATCAGTGATGCTATTTCAAAAACAATATTTCTAGTAGAAAAGTAGTGTGGCATTTTCTTACCTAGAGGGATTGTTCTTGCTTAGCGGCTCTAGAACGCTTCCTAGTTGGTATACTACATGCTGTGGTGGATGAAATTAAGTTATGCACTTTAGTCGGGAGAGTGAGTAAGGGGGCCACTAGTTTGCACCTGTTTCAAACTCTTTAAATGCTATCTTTACTTTGGTTGTTTACTTTATACCACAAGCACTAGTCGATTTTTCTATCTTTTTAGTGTCTGCTAGTATTTTCTATGTGCTTTTGTAGATATGTAGTTGTGCTCACGGGGACAGTCATAGCTTGGAGGGGGAGCATTTATTTTTCACATCACAGTTATTGGCTTATTGCCTTTGAAGCTTTTATAGATGATGCTACCATTAATGCAGTTATTGAATGAAGATTGAAGTAGTTCTCTATTTGTTAGTTTGTGGGAGCTCACTAAAGCTACTAAGGGAGGAATGATAACTGCTTATTTTGAGTTACTTTTACACTATTTTCCATGCAAATTGAAAGGCTTTGGCTTTGTATTATACAATATTTTTCACAAAAACTTAATACAAATAAGATCGTAAAGCCGTACTTTGATAATGCTGAGGTGGAGTTAGAAGTAGAGAGTTGGGATATTTTAGACGGGAAATTTTAGGGAGCAAAAAAGTAGTAAGTGATAGAAAGCAGATGTGGGGAAAGATTTTTATTAAAATTTTTAAAGACGGGAAGAAATGCGAGTATAATTTACCACATATATATAGAATTCGGATCAAGAAGCCGTAGGCGGGGTAAAAAATAAGTCTAAAGATGTGGAAGGGTGCTAGAAAGATCCGATTTAATTGGGAAAACCTTAAAATTTGAAAAGAGGATATTCAAGAAGTTGGAGGATGTCATGGAAAGTGGGGATTAAACAAGAATAGAGAAAAACATACAAAAATAGGGCACCATATTGCAAGATGCATTGATGATTTTGTTACACCATTTGGCCTCATTCTTAGCATCATTTGGTTGTAGACAATCACTTCTCCCATCTCCTTCCTCATCATTCCATTCTTGAAGAGCATTCTTGGGTGTAGGGAGAGAATTTTCAACAAGATTAAGGGAAAATTAGGAGATATTAGAGAAAAACATGGGAGATTAGAAGACTTGTGTAAGAAGCTCAGAATAAGGATTTAGTGTAAAAATAATATTGATATTATGCCATGTCACACTGACATTGGTATAAAAGGAGAGGACATGTAAATTTTCACATCTTTTGACACATTAATACAATTACTATCCTTCTCTCCCATCTTGCTCACAGCTTCCATGGCTTCTCTTTCTTTCATGTCTTTCTCTCTCCAATTCTAGTCTTTCACTCTCCTCATCACTCTCTTTCTCTCTCTTTCTGTAGTTTTTCTCTCTCTTTTGCAGTCTTTTCTCTCTCTTCTTTCTCTCTCTCTAGTTCTCTCTCAGACAAGTGGTATTAGAGTATTGGTCTTTGATCCATTTTTCCCTTCTATTTTCAGTCCTATTTTCTTCCATCAAAATCAATTTCAAACAAGTATTGTACAAGATAGTGACTAGTGGAGTGCTGCAGACCATCTACAGTTAGTAAGAGACTATGTCTGGAGATCTCCAAGGTTAGATATGGCAGAGGATGGATAAAGTGGTAGGTTGTCCTCAAATTTCATGCAAAACTGGAGGTAACTAGGGTAAAGGAGAGTTAACCGGGCTTAGTTTGAGGTTAAAGTCCAGTTACTCAAAAGGGAGATTCTCTTCTCTCTCTTCTAAGCTTTTGGTTGAAGCTTCAATGGTGGTTGCCAAGAAATCTTCCAAGTTCTCTATCTATTGTTCAATTTTCACAGCCAAACCATGGGGCAAAGATCCTCCATCTCATGTGCTTCAGATTGAGTACCTTGGTCAGGTGAATGATGCAACAAATGGAGCAGCCAACAGCTCAAAAATTGCACCAAAAAATGCGTTGATTTTCTTGGTATAAACCTTTTCTAGATCTGCTCTTCATCTCGTACTGATTGGTTGCATGCTTTGAAGCACTTCATCAGACATTATTTCAGTAACTTCCAACAGGAGGGGAACTCTAATCTTCATCTCCTTTGTTCAAAACCCTACAACAAAGTAGGACAGCCATAGCCACAGACCTAGAAGCTCAAATTTATTCAAATTTTGGACTTCTCCGACCTCCAAGGCTTCTCTAGTACCATGTACAAGTCAGATATACTTCAAGATTGAAGACATTGTAGAGATTTCAGCTCGTGGAGCATATTAGAACTCATATTGAAGGTTTATTTTGGGGCTTTTCTTCAAGAGGCTTGAATCTTTGATATTCAAGTGTTCAAGCAAGCTCGGGGCATTGATTCTTCACGGATTTGAGCATATTGGAGGTCATATGGACTGATTTAGTGGATATTTCAAACTCCATGGTGGATTTATGATAGATTTATTGTGGATTTTGAAGAATTATTCCACAAATGGGATTGGAGCTGACATCTATCATCTTGTTCAAGCTTAATCAAGGTACATGGATGGAGAATTGAAGATTGAAGAGTTTCCAAAGGCTCAAGTATCTCCAGGATCAAAATAGGGTAAAATAAGGATTTTACAGGGCATTTACAGGTTGTTACAGGTACACCCTTCATTATTGAAGTACAGGTGCAGGTACTATAGGGTACCCACAGGTCCTACTCAGCCTTCTATAGGGTTTGGTAACCATTTGGGGTTACTATTTTACCTTACAAGGTCAAAATAAGGCACTTACAGGTAAAAACATGGTTTAAGCCTTGACAGTTCAAACTTAGAAATTGAGTTGCAGAATTTTCTATCCTAAATTTATTATAGCATGCTATAGCTCATCTTGAAGAGGGAATTATTGGCTTCAAATTGAACTAATTTTTTTTGAAATCAGAGTTCCCTAGGAAAAGTTATAGCCATTTTTCTGACAGGGTGTATTGCAGGACTGCACTATTATGGCAGGACATAAGGGTAAAAATAAGGTCCAGGATGATTATGCTAAGCAAATCAGAGATTCCATGTTGGATAATGCACCTCAAGAGAGTTTTGAAGAGCCTCAACAACAAGGGTAAGTTAGTATACTCAATAATACCTTGTGCATATATGAACAAAGACATAGAGAACGTCATGAGGCCCTATTATAAAAAATGGAGCAAATGGTTTTGTCTACTGATCAAACGAAGTCTTCCATTGAGAAGTTAGTAAAGAAGCTAAGGAGAAAGCCTATTCAAACAGTGAGCCTTCAGTCCCACTTCATCCATCTAACCAAAATGGTCATGGTCATGGGATTATTGGAAGAAGAGGCATTCCAAATAGCCAATATGAAGTAGGTGAGGCTTCACAAAGGCATGATGACTATTTGGGCAGTTTGAATGGAGCTAACTCTCAAGCTTTTGGGATGAATACTCAAATTCCTAGGGGTCCTCTACTAACATGAAGATTGCATAGTGGTTCTCAGCCACCTATTAGGAGATTTCCATCTCAATTTTTGGGCTCAATGCATGGTACTCATGATTAGTCTATTTTGGGACAACAACCATTCCATGAAAGAGAGCCAAAGGACAAGATTGTTTTAGCCAAATTTAATGGTCAGTCATCTTCACCATTTGATTTAGAGGAGTGAACCTCTAAGATGGAATCCTACTTTGACATATTCCCTAAAATTGATGACATGAAGATTCATTTTTCTTCTTTGCATTTGGAGGAATTTGCCTATACATGGTGGAGGTATATAAAAAGGAAAACATACTTGTAGAGAATTGGGAAGCTTTCAAGGCACTTATGGCTGAAATATTTGTCTTCCCTCTTGAAAAAGAGAAATTGGCATGGAGATGGTATGGTTTGAAACAAAGAGGCCTAAGTATAAGAGAGTACACTAACCAATTTCTCAACCTAACCATGTATGTAGAAAGCATCAATGATGAGGCTAAGCTCCACAAGTACATGTATGTATGGTTTAGAGCCATCTTTATTAGCTGATGTAATGGCACAAAACCCTACTTTCCTCTTTAAGGCTATTGAGCTTGCGGAGCGCTATGGAAGAAAATATAGAAGAGAATCTTCATTTTAGCCTAGATTTGGATAGCCAAGGTTTGTTTTTAAACAGGGGAAAGTTGTTAACACTTTTGGCAGCAATCATGTGCCAAATGGGAGCTTAAGGGTGCCAACTTATCCACCATTCAATGCTTCTAGACCTCAAAGTAATTTTAGGACATTAAATAGTCCTAGAGTTGACTTTAAACAAGGAGACAATAAGCCTAAATCCAATTCAGCCAACATTAATCCTAAGTTCATTTCTATGGACCTTTACAAAGAAAGAAGGGAGAAAGGTTTATGTTTCAAGTGTGGGGAAACGTATACACCTGATCATGCCTCAAAGTGTGTATAAAAAAATGTGAAACCCAAGCTTCAAAGTATGTTAGTCTTTGAGGATCTTGAAGACGAGATGGATGAAGCCACTGCAATTGCACTCAATGTTGAAAATGAAGATCTTGAGGAAGAAGTTGGGCAAGAGTATTTGTGTGATCCACTTGACTCCTTTCCTTTTGATCCATGTGGAAGTGTTCCTTTTGATCTAGGTGGGACTTGTAATGACACACTTGCTACCACTAGTTGTTCTATTTCCATGGATACTTGGACAGGATCTAAGAGCCTTAATACATTCCGTATGAAGGGTAACATTCATGGAAAGGCAGTGTTCATTCTAATAGATAGTGGCAATACCCATAGTTTTGTGAATAAGTCCATCATGGACAAGATGAATTGTATTCCCACAAATTTACAGGAGCCCATTAGAGTTCAAGTGGCCAATGGTGAAGAAGAAATCAACACATAGATATGCCCACAGGTTTCTTTACAACTAGCTGAAAATTTTGAAGCAAAAGTAAACCTGATTACTTTGGAAATGGGGCTTATAGACATCGTACTTGGTTGTGATTGGTTGATGACATTAGGTAGGATCACTATGGATTTCTTATAGTTGTATATGGAGTTTATCTTCAATGGAAAGCTCATCCATTTACAGGGAATTCCTAGTAGATCAAATTTTCAGCTTATTACCATTCAACAACTCAAAAGGGAGTACAAGAGGCACTCACAAATATTGTTTTGCATTTGAATAAAGAGATGCAAGATCAGCCCAATAATTCAACAAACCATCCAACCTTGATAGCTCTTCTTGAGAAGTATAGGGATTTGTTTGAGGTGCCTACTTCATTGCCTCCCAAGAGAGTAGTAGATCACCCTATTGATTTGGAGCCCAACTCAAAGACAATCAATAAGCCACCTTCTTATAGATTATCAAAGTGTGAATGAGAGGAAGTAGCCAAGCAAATCAAGGAACTTCTTGAGATGGGATTCATTGAACCAAGTTCTTCACCTTATGCATCTCCAGTTCTGTTAGTAAAAAAGAAAGATGGATCTTTCAGAATGTGCATTGACTACATGGATCTTAATAAGATCACAGTGAAGAACATGTATCCGCTACCCAAGATTGCTTGATGAGCTCAAGGGGGCTCGATTCTTTACGAAGATTGATTTGAGGTCAAGGTATCATCAGATTCGCATGCGAGAGGGTGATGAAGTCAAGACTGCTTTCAAGATTGGATCAAGGGATCTATGATTTATTAGTGATGCCTTTTGGGCTTAAAATGCTCCAGCTACCTTCCTACAGCCTTTCCTCTTTCAGTTTGTCTTGATGTTCTTTGATGACATTCTGATCTATAGTAAGACTTTATAGGATCACTTGGCACATATGAGGAGGGTTTTTGATGTATTGAGATATCACATGCTTTTTGCTAAGGAGAATAAGTGTTCTTTCATGCAGACTGAAGTGGAATACTTGGGACATATTATCATTGAAAAAGGAATATAGGCTGATTTCAAGAAGGTGCAATGTATAAAAGATTGGCCAACACCCACTACTATTACCTCTCTTAGAGGATTCCTTGGTTTATCTTCATTCTATCACTAATTCAGCAAGCATTATGTGGCTATTGTAGCTCCTTTGACTGATAGGTTGAAGAAGGAGGCTTTCTTTTGGGATGCTCTTGCAGATAGTAGCTTCAACCAGTTAAAGGGACTCCTTACCTATGCTCCTATCTTAGTATGCTCGGACTTCTCCAAAGAATTTACCATACAGTGTGATGCTAGTGGCCATGGCATCGGGGCTGTTTTGTTACAGAAGCATGGAGTGATTGCCTTTGAGAGCTGTAAGCTTATAGATAAAGAAATGGCCATGAATGTTTATGACCAGGAGATGTTGGCTATCTTGCATGTAATTAAGAAGTGGCACCGTTATTTGTATGATAGCCGATTCAAAGTACACAGTGATCACAGGGTTCTTAAGTATTTCCTTACTTAGTCCAATCTTACTCTTATAAGTAGCATCGGTGGGTAGCTACATTACAGAATTATGATTTTGACATCACTCATACGAGGGGCAAAGATAATATAATGGCTGATTCTCTTTCTCGTATGTGGGCTTGCAAAGTTTCAGCTATGACTAAATTGCATAATGATTGGATTGAAGAACTACAGGAGGCTTATCTTTTGGATGAAGAATTCAGCCATATTTTTCCAGAAATTATAGCAAGGTTTTATGGAAGAAAACTCGCATTATTAGTTCAAAAATGGTATTATTTGGTTGAAAGGCAAGATTGTCATTCCTTCTACATCTTCTTTTACACGGAAAATTATGGAGGAACCACATTCTTCGCCTTTAACTGGACATTCAGGAGTTTTCAAGACCTATGACATGATCAGTAAAAGTTTCTATTGGAAAGGAATGTGGAAAGATGTCAAGGACTTTGTCATGAAGTGTATGACTTGTCAACAGAATAAGGACAACACCCATAAGCCACGAGGTTTGTTGTAGCCATTACCTATTCCTACAGGTAAATGGACTCATATTACTATGGATTTCATTACTGGCTTGCCCACTACCAAGAAGGGACGGAATAGTATATATGTGGTGCTAGTAGATAGACTCGCCAAGGTAGCCCATTTTATTCCAACCAAGATCTAGTTTACTGCCTCTCAAGTGGCCAACCAGTTTATGGAGCAGTTTTTTAGACTACATGGATTACCCCAGGTGATTGTTCATGATAGAGACTCAAAGTTTATGAGTAACTTTTGGCAGGCGGTATTTACATCTATGGACACTAAATTGGCTCCATCTATAGCCTATTATCCACAAATTGATGGACAGACAGAAAGAGTGAATAAATGGTTGGAGACTTATCTTTGCCATTTTTGCTATGATGTCCAAACTTCATGGGATTCTTGGTTACACTTGGCTGAGTTTGCTTATAACAATTCTACCCATGCTAGTATTGGAGTTTCACCCTTTGAGGCTCTGCATGGTTACTAGGTGCCCTTACCCACAGTCATCTTTAATGAAAGGATCAATCCTCATGGGAAGGAAGAGTTAGAAAGAATGCAAACCCTTCTTCAGCAATGCAAGATGAATCTTAGGAAAGCTTAAGACCAAATGAAGATGTATGCTAATGAGAAGAGGCGGCTTTAGAGTTCCAAGAATGAGAGTTGGTCTTACTGAAGGTGCCCAAGTCTAGGTACTCTACATTAAAATATGGATCTAGTAATAAGCTTGCTCACACGTTTTATGGCCCTTTCCGGATCCTTAATGTAAGAAGTTGAGAATAGTTAGGATGTTAATAATATGCCATGTCACACAGACATTGGTATATAAGGAGAGAAGTTGTAATTTTTCACATCTTTGGACAAATCAATACATTTACAATCTTTCTCTCCCTTCTTGCTCTAAGCTTCCATGGCTTCTTCATCTTTCCTGTCTTTCTCTCTCCAGATCTAGTATTTCTCTCTCATCGTCACTCTTATTCTCTCTCTTCCTGCAGTCTTTCTCTCTCCTCTTTCTCTCTCCCTAGTTCTCTCTCTGATAAGTGGTATCAGAGCTTCAGTCTTTGATCCATTATTTTCTTCCATTTTCACTCCTATTTTCCTATTTCAAAACCAATTTTAGACAAAAATGGTACAAGGCAGTGACTAGTGGAGTGCTGCAGGACAACTACAGTTAGCAAATGACTACATCTGGAGATATCCAAGGTTAGATATGGCGGATAAGGGCTTAAATGGTTGGACGTCACCAAATTTTATGGAAAATTGAAGGTAACTAGGGTAAAGGATGGTTAACCGGGCTTAGTTTGAGAACAAACTGTGGTTACTTTGAAAAGAGGGGTTTCTCTTTCCCCTTTCCTGGAAATTCCTGTAGGTTCCATGGAAGTTCAGCCCCAAGATCTATTCGTATCTCTCTCATCTCTGATCTTCTTGACCAAAAACCACTTGGAATAGATCCTACTCAGCAAGAGCTTCAAGTTGAGCACCAGATTGCTCAAGATTGAGCAAGCATACAGGCCAGGAGCAGCCCCGAAAATTGTGGCGCAATTTTCTAGCTGATTCCAGCCCTGCCCTGCTTCAGTCTGCTTCCTCTCAGCCTTGGCACTCTTCTTGATCCATTCCAGGCATAAATCTTCAGCCACATTGAGATTCTCAGCTACATTTAAAGATTCCTGAGCTCCTCTTGAACCCTAGGTGAACAGTCCATGGGCAGCCATGAAAGCTTCAGCCCAAGCTTCCATTTCTTGACAATTTCTTGAAGATTCTTCATCCTTTTTGGCTCGTGGAATCATTTCAGCAAGGATTCTTCAACAAATTGCAAGGATTAAGCACGGGATGGCTAAAGATTGAGGATCAAGAGCTTCTATGGAGCAAAAATTTGGGGGAAACGGGTTTAATGCTTCAATTTCAAGCATTTGAAGCTTCAAGATTAGTCTAAACCATCAGATAAGCAAGCCTTATGGATTATTTTGCTAACATTGGACAACCGGGAGCTCTATCAAGCATTTGGCAAGTCATTTTCAGCCATGTCAAGGTATTTCTCTTCAATTTTTAATCTCTCTCATTAATCCAATTGCTGAGCTTAAGCCTTTTGACTGAGAGATTAAAGAATTGAACATTTTCATCAAATTCTCAGCCAACCTTTGCTTGAATTCATCTATTCATGAATGCAATGCTTGCCTAATGCATATTAGCTTCAATCAATGAATTAAAGGCCTCAATCTGAGATTTCAGCATAACACTTGAATCTTATTGACCGAATACATTGATTGGTGCCTTTGTTTACTTTAATCCAATTGATTGGTTGATTCTCTTTTGCCTAAATTGGAAAATTGTAAAAGGGTAAGTACTAGCAATCAGTGAGTCACTGAATTGCATAGGTAAAACCTTTCTCCCATCTCAAGTTTTCTTATCCCAATCAATTGCATCTCATGAAATGCTGAATGGATATTTTTGAATTGCATATCATGCTGATTGCTTAGCACACTAGCCTCTGCCATGTTGATATTCCCATCGAGGAAAAAGGTGGATGCCGGGGGAGATAGTGGGACAAAAGAGAGGTGACCCTCCCTCACTATCGAAGATCCCGAAGGGGTGCAACCAACCGACCCGGGGGGAACTTTGCCTACCTCCCGGTGATTCGGAGCCCGTGTAGGGAGCCTATCCTGCCGTTTTATCCCTCACATAGGTACAACGAGTGGAGGATTGAAGATTGAAGACTTTCCAACGACTCAAGTACCTACTGGACTAAAACAGGGTAAAACAGGGAATTTATAGGTCACCCACAGGGTATTTATAGGTGGATATAGGTACACCCTTCATTGTTGAAGCATAGATGCACATACTACAGGGTACCCACAGGTCCCATATACCCCTTTGCAGGGTTTGGTAGCCATTTGAGGTTACTTTCTTGCATTACAGGGTCAAAACAGGGCACTTACATGTCTAAACAGGGTGCAAGATTGGACAGTTCAAACTTTGAAATTCAGTTACAGAATTTTTTGTCCTAAACCTGTTATAGCGTGCTAACTCATCTCAAAGAGGGCATTGTTAGCTTCGATTCACACAAAAAAGTTCTGCAATCGGAGTTTTCTAGCCAAAGTTATAGCCATTTTACTGATAGGGGGTACTGCAGGACTGCACTAGTATGGCAGGACATAAAGGCAAAAATAAGGTCCAGGAGGATTATGCACAACAAATCAGGGATTCCATGATGGAAAGCACACTTCAAGAGAACCCTGAAGATATTCAACAACAAGGAGAAATTAGTATACTTAATGATACTTTGTGTGCCCATAAACTAAGACATAAGGAACGTCATGAGGCTATTTTGTCAGCAATGGAGCAGATGATTTTATCATTTGGTCAAACGAAGTCTACAATGGAGCAAATGATTTTATCTCATGGTCAAACGAAGTCTACCATTGATAAGTTGATGGATTTAACTACCCAAACCAAGGCTTCCATTGATAAATTAGTAGAATCCAATGCTCAACTTATGGCAAAATTTTCTCAATTAATGCCGTCGCAAATGGGATCAAAAGAAGTCAATGAGAAAGCTTGTTCAAACAGTGACCCTTCAGTCCCACTTCAGCCATCCAACCAAAATGGTTATGGAGATGGGATCATTGGAAGAAGAGTATACTAAATAGTCAGTATGAAGTAGGAGAAGCTTCACAAAGGCATGATGACTATTTGGGCAGTTTGAACGGAGCCAATACTCAAGCTTTTGGACTGCATACTCAAAATTCCAGGGGTGCCTTACCAACAGGAAGATTACATGGTAATTCTCAGTCACCTGTTGGAAGATTTCAGTCTCAATTTGGGGGTTCAGTACTTAGAAATCCTGATCAGCCAATTTTGGGACAGTAACCCTTTCATGATAGAGAATTTAAGGACAAAATTGTTTTATCCAAATTCAATGGCCAGCCATCTTCACCATCAGAATTAGAGGAATGGACCTCTAAGATGGAGTCTTATTTTGACATATTTCCTAAAACTGATGATATGAAGATACACTTTGCCTCCTTGTACTTATAAGGATTTTCCCACACTTGGTGGAGGTATATCAAGAAAGAGAATGTACTTATTGAGAATTGGGAAGCTTTCAAGGCACTTATGGCTGAAGTCTTTGTTTCACCTCTTGAAAAAGAGAAGTTAGAACGAAGATGGTATGGTTTGGAACAAAGGGGCCTAAGTGTAAGAGAATATATAAACCAATTCCTCAACTTGACCATGTATGTGGAAAACATCAGTGATGAGGCCAAGTTACACAAGTTTATGTATGGTTTAGAACCATCCTTGTCAGCTGATGTTATGGTGCAGAATCCTACTTCACTTTCCAAGGCTATTGAGCTTGCAGAGCGCTATGGAAGAAAGTATAGGAAAGAGTCTTCATTTCAGCCAAGTTATGGACAGCCAAGGTCTGTTTTAAAGCAAGGGCAAGTTGGTAACATTTATGGCAGCAATCATATGCCTAGTGGGAGCTTACGGATACCAACTTATCCTCCATTTGATGCTTCTAGGCTTCAAAGCAATTTCAGGACAGTAAACAGTCCAAAGGTTGAATTTAAGCAAGGTGACAACAAGCCTAAGTCCACTTCAGCCAATACAAATTCCAAAAATATTCCCATGGATCTTTACAAAGAAAGAAAGGACAAAGGCTTATGCTTCAAGTGTGGAGAAAAGTATACTCCTAACCATGCTTCAAAGTGTGTATACAAAAATGCAAAGCTAAAGTTTTAGAGTATGCTAGTTCTTGAGGACTTTGAAAATGACATAGATGAAGCTAATGCAGTCACAATCAATGCTGAAAATTAAGATTTCGAGGATGATGGTGGACAGGAGTACTTTTATGATCCATCTGACTCTTTTCCTTTTGATCCAGGCGGTGATATCCCATTTGATCTTGGTGGATTTTGTAATGATTTGCCTGCTGCCACTAATTGTTCTATTTCTATGGATGCTTGGACGAGATCTAAGAGCCCTAATACACTTCGTATGAAGGGAAGCATATGTGGAAAGCCAGTGTTTATCCTGATAGATAGTGGCAGTACTCACAGTTTTGTCAATAAATCTATTATGTACAAGTTGAATTGTGTTCCCATCGACTTATAGCAGCCCATTCGAGTACAAGTGGCTAATGGTGAAGAGGAAACCAGCACACAGATTTGCCCACAGGTTTCTTTGCAGATGGCTGAAAATTTTGAAGCCAAAGTAAACCTGATCACTTTGGAAATGGGGCCCATAGATATTGTACTTGGTTGTGATTGGTTGATGACCTTAGGCAGGATTACTATGGATTTCTCATAGTTATATATGGAGTTTTTCTCCAATGGACAGCTCATTCGTTTACAGGGAATTCCTAGTAGATCTGATTTTCAGCTTATCACAATTCAACAATCAAGAAAGAGTACAAGAAGCGCTCACAGATATTTGTATTGCATTTGAACAAAGAAACACAGGATCAGCCCAATAATTCAGCAAACCATCCAGCCTTGACAGCTCTTCTTGAGGAGTATAGAGATTTATTTGAAGTACCTACTTCATTGTCTCCTAAGAGAGCGGTGGATCGACCCATTGATTTGGAACCCAACTCAAAGACAATCAATAAGCCACCTTACAGACTATCAAAATGTGAACAAGAGGAAGTAGCCAAGCAAATCAAAGAGCTTCTTGAAATGGGATTCATTGAACCAAGTCCTTCACCTTATGCATCCCCAGTCTTGTTAGTCAAAAAGAAAGATGGATCTTTCAGAATGTGCATTGACTATAGGGATCTCAATAAGATAACAGTGAAGAACATGTATCCTATACCTAGGATAGATGATTTGCTTGATGAGCTTAAGGGGACTCGATTCTTCACGAATATTGATTTGAGATCAGGGTATCATCAGATTCGCATGAGAGAGGGTGATGAAGTCAAGATTGCTTTTAGGACTGATCATGGGCTCTACCATTTCTTGGTGATGCCATTCGGCCTTACAAACGCTCCAGCTACCTTTCAAAGCCTGATGAATAAGATTCTACAACCTTTCCTCTTTTAGTTTTTCCTGGTGTTCTTTGACGACATTTTGATCTACAGCAAGACTTTACAGGATCATTTGTCGCATATGAGGAAGGTTTTTGATGTGTTGAGACATCATAGGCTTTTTGCTAAGGAGAAGAAGTGTTCTTTCATGCAGACTGAAGTGGAATGCTTGGGACATATAGTCAGTGAAAAAGGAATACAGGCTGATCCCAAGAAGGTGCAATGCATAAAAGATTGGCCAACGCCTACTACTACTACCTCTCTTAGAGGATTTCTTGGTCTATCTTCATTCTATCATAGATTTATAAAGCATTATGCGGCAATTGCAGCCCCTGTAACTGATAGGTTGAAGAAAGAGGCTTTCTTTTGGGATGCTCTTGCAGATAGCAGCTTCAACCAATTAAAGGAATGACTTACTTCTTCTCCTATTCTTGTATGCCCGGATTTCTCCAAAGAATTTACTATACAGTATGATGCTAGTGGTCGTGGCATTGGGGCTGTTTTGCTTCAGGAGCATGGAGTAATTGCATTTGAAAGCCGTAAGCTTATAGATAAGGAGATGGCCAAGAATGTTTATGACCAGGAAATGTTGGCTATCTTGCATGCAATCAAGAAATGGCACCATTACTTATATGGCAGCCGATTCAGAGTACATAGTGATCATCGGGTACTCAAGTATTTCCTTACTTAGTCAAATCTCACTCCAAAGCAACGACGATGGTTAGCAACATTACAAAATTATGACTTTGACATCACTCATACAAGGGGCAAAGATAACATAGTGGCTGATTCTCTTTCTCGTATGTGGGCCTGCAAAGTGTCAGCCATGACAGAACTACATAGTGATTGGATTGAAGAGCTACAAGAGGCATATCTCTTAGATGAGGAATTCAGCCAAATCTTTTAAAAATTACAGCAAGGTCTTATGGAAGAAAACTCACATTACCAGCTTAAAAATGGTCTTATTTGGTGGAAGGGCAAGATTGTTATTCTCTCTACTTCTTCTTTCAAGCGGAAAATTATGGAGGAGTTACATTCTTCGCCTTTAGTTGGACATTTGGGAGTTTTCAAGACTTATGACAAGATCAGCAAAAGCTTTTATTGGAAAGGACTGTGAAAAGATGTCAAGGACTTTGTTATGAAGTGTATGCCTTGTCAGCAAAATAAGGATAGCACCCATAAGCCAGGAGGTTTGTTGCAGCCATTGCCTATTCCTACAAATAAATGGACTCATATTACTATGGACTTTATAACTGGCTTACCTACTACCAAGAAGGGGTGGAATAGTATTTATGTGATGGTTGACAGACTCACTAAAGCAGCTCATTTTATCCCAACAAAAATTCAGTTTACTGCTTCTCAAGTGGCCAACCAGTTTATGGAGCATGTTTTCAGATTACATGGATTACCGCAGGTGATTGTCCATGATAGGGACTCAAAGTTTATGAGTAACTTTTGGCAAGCGGTATTTACATCTATGGGTACTAAGTTGGCTCCATCTACGGCTTATCATCCCCAAAGTGATGGACAGACAGAGAGAGTTAATAAATGGTTGGAGACTTATCTTTGCCATTTTTGCTATGATGTCCAAACTTCATGGGATTCTTGGTTACACTTGGCTGAGTTTGCTTATAACAATTCCACTCATGCGAGCATAGGAGTTTCACCCTTTGAGGCTTTGTATGGTTACAAGGTGCCCTTACCCACCGTCATTTTTAATGAAAAGATCAACCCTCATGGGAAGGAAGAGTTGGAAAGAATGTAGACCCTTTTTCAGCAATGCAAGGTGAATCTAAGGAAGGCTCAAGATCAGATGAAGATGTATGCTGATGAGAAGAGGAGGCCTTTAAAGTTCCAGGAAGGAGAGCTGGTTTTGTTGAAGGTGCCCAAATCTAAACACTCTACATTGAAAGATGGATCTAGTAATAAGCTTGCCCACAGATTTTATGGCCCTTACACGATCCTTAAGCGGATTGGAGATTTGGCATATAGACTAGAGCTTCCCTCTTCTACAAAGATTCATAACATCTTCCATGTTAGTCAACTCAAGCCCTATTATGGTGATCCAGTGGATATAGTTGATGAGCTGCCACCTATTGATGAAGATGGTCTTGTTCAGTACATCCTAGAGGCTGTTATAGGTCAGCGTGAAAAGAAGCTTCGATCACGTTCTATTGTGGAATATTTGATTAAATGGAGAGGTTTACCCTCTGAAGAGGCTTCTTGGAGACCTGATTCAATATTAGATAAGTATCCATATTTGAGGGATACATTGGTGGCTGAAGCCTATTGCTTATGGAGCTAGTATTGATGCAGACTAGTTCAGGACAGCACACTGTTTTAGAACAGTTTTTATCATATTTCATTTTCAGAATTAAGCTATCTACATGAGCTTAAAGTACTCTTCAAGAGCTTCGTTTTGATATGTGGTACATCTCATTTGGACACTTCTATCAAAAGTTATGGCAGATTTGGTCTAGCAGGGACTGTTTATTCAACAAGCTGTCTACTTTCTTTTGGAACTATTTGTTGAAGATTCTATGGCTCCATTTGCTTCTGAAGTTCTTCAAATCATGTATATAGTTGGGTCCTCTTTCCGTTCTTCAAATTCAACCCTTGTAATGATAATTCTTCATTCATTTCCCATTTGTAAAACAGTAAAACAGAGTAGTACTCTGTTCTATCCATCTCTTCTTTAGCTCTTTCTAGGTTTTTTTTTTAGGACAAAAACTTTTGAGAAGGGATGGATTGTAAGAAGTTGGGAATAGTTAGGATGTTAATAATATGCCATGTCACACAGACATTGGTATATAAGGAGAGAAGTTGTAATTTTTCACATCTTTGGACAAATCAATACATTTACAATCTTTCTCTCCCTTCTTGCTCTAAGCTTCCATGGCTTCTTCATCTTTCCTATCTTTCTCTCTTCAGATCTAGTCTTTCTCTCTCCTCGTCACTCTTATTCTCTCTCTTTCTGCAGTCTTTCTCTCTCCTCTGCAGTCTTTCTCTCTCCTCTTTCTCTCTCCCTAGTTCTCTCTCTGACACTTAAGCATATTGGAGACTTAGCATACAGATTAGAGCTTCCCTCTTCCACAAAGATTCACAATGTCTTCCATGTTAGTCAACTCAAGCCTTTTTATGGTGATCTAGTGGATATAGTTGATGAGCTGCCACCTATTGATGAAGAATGTCTTATTCAGTACATCCTAGAGGCTGTTATAGGTCAGTGTGAGAAGAAGCTTCGATTTTGTTCTATCATGGAATATTTAATCAAATGGAGAGGTTTACCACTTGAGGAAGCTTCTTGGAGGCCTAATTCTATATTGGATGAGTTTTCTTTCTTAAGGGATACATTGGTGGCTGAAGCCTATTGATTATGGAGCTAGTGATGATGCAGACATGATCATGACAACACCTTATTTTAGAATGGTTTTTATCGTGCCTAATTTTAAGAATTAAGCTATCTACATGGGCTTAAAGTTCTCTTCAAGAGCTCCGTTTTGATATATGGTACACCTCATTTGGACACTTCTATTAGAAGTTATGGCAGATTTGGTCCATCAGGGTCTGTTTACACAACAAGCTATCTACTTCATTTTGAGATTATCTATTGAAGATTTCATGCTCTCCAATTCTAGTCTTTCTCTCTTCTCGTCACTCTTTCTCTCTCTTCTTGCAGTATTTCTCTCTCTTTTGCAATATTCTCTCTCTTCTTTCTCTCTCTCTAGTTCTCTCTTTGACAACTTGAAGATTGTTGAGCTTAAAAGGAGAGGAGGAGTAAGCATTAACATCATCAAATACACCTAAAGATCTTCCTTTCTCTCGTTAATTGGGTATGTCAAGTTCTATTAAAGATTGAATGAAAAATTTCATAGTTTGAATGATTTGGTATGAATGCATTGAATTTATGATTTTTGAGTTTCAAATGGATGAAAAGCATGTGAATTCTTGTATTGGATGGATTAAAATGATAAGAAAATGATGCAAAATAGGCTAAAAATGATATATTTAGGCTATAATTAAGAAATATTAAGAATTTTGAGAACTACTAATAGAAAATGAATTGAAACATAGTAAAAATAAAATAAAATAAACCTAGAGATGAAGTTTTACCTTTTGGAGATGAATCTATTAAGAGATATAAGCATTTTAGTGATGAAAATGATAATTTTCTATGATAATTAAAATATTAGTAACCGATATCAAGTGTTTTTTTTGAAAACTGAAAAGCCCTAGTCAAACTATAGTTATGTTTGATTTTTGCTAGCTTAGTTATTTGCGTGGCAGTTTGTTTTGTTATTTCGTAGTTGGATTTCTTGTGTTTGTTTAGCCTAGGATTTGCTTTTGTTATTTTGTTTGATTTATTGAGTGTGAAACTTGATAGCCTTGGTCAAGCTTGGTATTTTTTTTGATAGGATGAAGCTTGTATTTGTCAATAGCTAACTGAACATTGAGGAGCTAGGTATGTTTTCTTGTTGAGACTTTTGCACATCATGGGGATAATGGATTCATGAGCACTTCATGTTACACTTGTTGATGCACTACAATCGGGGGTCATCTTCTATTCTTATCAAATACTTTCATGCCATGGGTTGGGATTAGGCATGCTTTGCAACATCATTGAGTACTTGCACGACATGAGGTCCACTACTGCAGCTATATGCAATACATTTTAGATGCACACGCACATGAGAGAGCATGTGTCATTGAGCACGTATATTTCTTGCACACACGATATTTGGGATGCTCATCACAAAGTTAGGAACCTCTGGTTGAGTGTGTAAGGAGGTTGGGTGAGTTAGAGGGGTCGTGAAGGACGCCACCAATTGTGAGATGGGTTATTCTTATCTAGTCAACATCTTGAGGACCATCATTTTCTAGAGTGATTGTAAGATTTTGGATGGGTGGAGCGGAGTATATCATATCTTTTTTATGAGAGTTGAGAGGTGAGGATAAGGAATTTTAAATTAATCAAGAACTTTTGTTTGCATTTTGCATAATGCACGATCACATGTAGAAAGATTAGGCACAATTTCTTCAATGCATACATTATTTTTATGTGTAGCATCGATTGATTGGTTGTATATCATGGATCCAACATTGCATATTTTTCCAAATCATGAATGATTGGGCACGGAGTTCATTTCAAAAACCCATATTTCTGCTAGGGCACACTGCATAAAAAATAGGTTCATATCCAGAGAATGTTTATTTTGAAGACTCAAGGATTAAAGGAAAAGATCGTACGTTTTACATCGTCAGTGAGTATTTCTTGAAGGAAAAGAGGACATGTGTGGTGAAAGTGTGTGCAATTACAATAACAATAGGCCAAGGAAGGGAATAAATCGTCCAAGTTAAAAGATGGAGAAAAATGATGCGATTTACGAAAATCAATATTTTTGCTTAGTTTTGATGGATTTTCGTAATTCTGCCCATGATGGCTTGTGGACTAGATGTGTTCCGATTGTTTTGAGTACCGAACAACAATATTCAGAGTTCAAATGACGAAGTTATGATCCAAACAAGTTACAAATAGGCATAGGGCAAAAAAAATGAAATAGTGAAAAGCAATAGAAAAGCAAAAGCCAAAAGCTGAAAGCAAAAAGCCTAATGTGTGTGAGTGTGGATAGAAAACTATATAAGGAGAGGAGAATGGAGAGTTAAGGGACTTCCCCCTTGATTACAATTGTATTTTGTGAGAGAGGAGAGTGGAGGGTCACATGCTAGAGTGAGCTCTTCTCATGCCAATTTGGAAGTTGGAGCTTTTGGGTGTCAAAGCGCCGAACATTGGCTCAAGGTTGTTAAGGTAAGAAAATATATCTCACTTGGTTTGTCTTCGAATTGTTGGTATTTTTGTTGTGTTGTGGTTGTGTGATGCTCTATCCACATTTGGGTTTTTACTTGTTTTGAGCTTCAAGAGGCATTGTGTTTTGTCTTGTTTTTATATATAGCTTGTAGTGCATATCAAATATTTAAAATTTTCAAGTTGTGTTGTGCATTTGACAAAGTCAATTACCCCAACCGGCACTCCTTAACGTTGTTGAGATATCGAGCTCCACTCGTGATACGCCAGGGTGACCGTTGTGTATTTATGTCACCGACTTGTCAGTTGCAGACGCGGTTGGTACACCGCCCATGAATAATAGCTAGATGACAGCTATCCTTATCTACTCTAGTTCGTGGCTTGGTTAGTATGCCACCTTAGTTAGTTGAGTTTGGTTTGAGACCCATATATAGGGTTCTTCTATTTCTTTGTACTTGAGTTCTTTTTGGCTTACACAACTAAGAAGAGGAAAACTGTTTTCAGCCTCCACCCTTGTGTGTCTTCCCCCATTGTGCAAGCAAGAAAGCTTCAAGCGAGACTCCTTCCTTCTCTCCCACTATCTTGACATGGTATCAGAGCCTTGTTCGTGGTAAGGAGCTCAAGAAAGCAAGCCAAGCTCGCGGTGTTCTGGTAAGAGGAGCAGTGTTGCTTTCATTTTCTGTTTTGGGAGCAGATCTCAGCAGGTAGCACAGCCGGAAAGTGCAGGAGTGCATTGTCTCAGGTTGAGACGCCCTTCGCGGTGAAGCAAGAGGGCAATATATGCTGCGGAAAAGGCCTTCAGCCCTTGGCGACCTTACTTTTTTGAATTGAGGCCATTTCGGGGCCTGTTTTGGAGGCGGAAGTTTTCTGCACGCACTCAGGAAAAGGCTCAGTTTTATGCTGTTCAGCCACTGTTCTACAGGTCAGTGAAAAGTTACTATAGAAATTGCATCGTATGCTTGTGCGCAGAGACATTGGAGTTTCAGAATCATCCTTGGTTCTTGTTTATACAAAATCGTCACTAGGAAGTGACTGTGTGGTCAAATACCCATTTCGCCAGTTTTGCAGATTCGCTCTTGTGAGGGTGAAGCTGTCTTTTTTGCAGTGACAGAATTTTTTGCAGTGTTCCGTAATGGCGTCTGATTCTCTTTCATAGATTGTCACTGAAAAGCTTGACAAGAACAACTTCCAAGCATGGAAGTTTAGAATGACGAATTTCCTTATGGGAAAAGGATATTGGGAAATTGTTGCAGGAAATGAAGAAGAACCAGTTCTTCCTGATGTTCCCAATCAACAGCAAATGCAGGCATTTAAAGCATGGCATGAGAGAGCCATGAAAGTTATGTATTGGCTGTCTATCAGTATTTCAGACTCTATGATTGTGCATATTCAGGATGCAAGTATGCCAAAGGAGGCATGGGATACTTTGTCAAAAATGTATAGCACAAATACGCAAGCCAGGAAAATGCAGCTCAAGCAAGAGTTGCATAATGTGCAAAGAGAAAGTATGAGCATCAACGACTACCACATGAAGGTGAAGAAGATTGCAGATGCACTTGCTTCCATTGGGTCGCCAGTGGAAGATGATGATTTAGTTTTCGTGACCTTAAATGGTCTAGGAAAGGATTATGCACAGTTCCGAACATCCATTTCCGTCCGTGAAAGATTTCCTAATTTTGAGGAGTTGATTGCTCTTCTAATTTCTGAGGAGCAGAGAAATGGTGGTGCATCTTCTTCAGGAGGAACTTCAAAAGAAGCTGTCTTCTACTCAAATGCTGGAAGAGGTAGAGGCAGAGGTAGAGGAGGCCGTGACAGAAATCAGAATATGCAGCAAACTCAAGAAAACCAGTCCTATGGAGGAGGACGTGGTAACTCTAGAGGCAGGGGGAGCCAAAGAGGTCGTGGTGGATGGCAAAGAGGCCAAAATGCAAACAGTAATGTTGAATGCTACTATTGTGGTAAAATGGGTCATATGGCTAAAGACTGCTATAAAAAGCAGAATGACATCATGAATGGAAAACTGCAACAAGGAAATTATGCATCTTCTAGTAGACAGGGTGATGACAGAAATGAGCACTTGTTTATGGTGCAGCACATGAACAATTCTGTGACAAGTGTAGAAGAAAGCAATGATGTGTGGTATGTTGACTCAGGTGCATCAAACCACATGACAGGTCATGCAGAATGGATGGAGGATGCAAGGAAAATGGAAAAACCAGGATTTGTGGAGACTGGTGATAATACTGCACATCGGATTGTGCAGATTGGAAAAATTCCTTTGTCTATGCAGGATGGGAAAACGAAATACCTGTCCGATGTATTTCATGTCCCAAATATCACCAAGAATCTGGTTTCTGTTGGTCAAATGGTTGAGTAGGGCTTGCAGGTCAGATTTAATCCTCATGGATGCTTTGTTGAGGATATGAAAAATAAAGTCGCTTGATAGCAAAAGGAAAGAAGAAGGGAAGAATGTTTACGTTGGATGCAGACATGTCTGAATTGAGTGCAGCAATGTTTGCACATGGGACTGGTGTAGTTGCAGATATTGATATCTGGCATAAACGCATTAGTCATGTTAATGTACAGCGACTTAAATCAATGCAGGCCCAAAATATTGTTAAAGGATTGCCCAAATTCAAGGTTGCAGAAATGCATAAGGTATGTGAAGCCTGTCAATTTGGAAAACAGGCAAGGAAACCATTTCCTAGACATGTTCAAGAGAGTGAGAAGCCATTGGAATTAATCCACTCTGATGTGTGGACTACTAAAGCTGCATCTCTTGGAGGCTGTCATTATTTTGTCAGTTTTATTGATGACTATAGCAGAAAAGTTTGGGTGTATTTTATGAAAAAGAAAAGTGAAGTTTTTGGGCATTTCAAAACTCTTAAAGCTATGGTTAAAAAAGAAACAGGCCTGCAAATAAAATGCCTAAGGTCAGATGGAGGGGGAGAGTACCTCTCAAATGAGTTTGCAAGGTTCTTGCAGGAGCATGGCATAAAGCAGCAATATTCATGTAGTCATACCCCACAACAAAATGGAATTGCAGAAAGAAAAAACAGACATATTGGAGAGGTGTCTCATGCCATGCTCAATGAAAAAGACCTGCCAGATTTTTATTGGGCTGAAGCAGTTGCTACAGCAGTCTACATAATGAATAGGACTCCCACTGCAGCAATACATGGAATGACTCCAGAGGAGAGGTATACTGGTAGGAAACTAGATATTTCTCATTTGAAAATTTTTGGTTGCATTGCCTATGTACATGTGCCAGATGAGTTGAGATCCAAGTTGGATCCAAAAGCTGAGAAGTGCATCTTTATTGGTTACTCTCTGCAGCAAAAAGGGTATAGATGCTATAACCCTTCTACTCGTAAGTTTACAGTGAGCAGAGATGTTGTTTTTGATGAGATGAGTAGCTGGTATAAACCAGTAAATGTGATTGATGATGTAGATGCACAAAATGGTAATGCTGCACAGAATTCACAGCAGCAGTCACAAAATATTAGTGGACCTGGAGCATCCTCTAGCAGTGGTTCACATTCTTCGCCATGGACAGGCAGATTGAGATCAGGAGAATCTTCTCAAAGCAATGCAGATAGTGGTATGCAGGTATCACGAAAAGGAAAAGAGAAGGTTGATCAGCCCATGTTTGATGTGAATGCAGGTCACTCTTATGTGGATGGTGAATCCAGTGGCTCAGAATAGAGCATTGATGATGAGTTGGGTATTCCTTCTATTGTTACACCTGGAGTAAGGAAGACCAGGGATGTTTTGAGAGCACCTGGGAGTGAACCTACTTTGCGCAGGTCTACGAGAGCTAGGTATCCTGTGGATAGGCTGAAATATGATGGATTTACAGCCATTCACTATGCATATATGGTCAAGGTGATACACGAACCAGAACCCACTTCTTTTGAGCAAGCCATGGGAAAAGAAAAATGGGAGAAAGCCATGGATGAAGAAATGGATGCCTTGGAAGCAAATGCTACATGGGAATTGGTACCTTTGCCTAAAGGTAAGAATACAATTGGCTGTAAGTGGGTTTATAAGGTGAAGCACAATGCTGATGGTTCTGTGAACAGATACAAGGCAAGATTAGTAGTCAAGGGGTATGCACAAACATATGGCATTGACTATGAAGAAACATTCAGTACGGTTGCAAGGATGGCAACCGTAAGAGCAGTCATTGCTATGGCTGCGTCAAAGGGATGGTCTTTACATCAGATGGATGTAAAGAATGCCTTCGTGCATGGTGATTTGCAAGAAGAGGTCTATATGGAGCAGCCACCAGGTTATGTGCATGATGTTCATCCTGAGTTTGTTTGCAGGTTGAAGAAAGCTTTGTATGGCTTGAAGCAAGCACCTAGAGCATGGTCTGACAAGATAGGACAGTATCTTGTCACTATTGGCTTTCAGATTTCCAAGGTAGATTTCTCACTTTATGTGAGAAAAACAGAGAAAGGTATTATGCTACTTGTCATTTATGTTGATGATTTGATTATGACAGGTGACAGTGATGAAGATATCCTTCATGTGAAAATGCTATTGAAGCAGAAGTTTGAGATGAAGGATTTGGGAGAGTTGCGTTATTTCTTGGGCATTGAGGTGATTAGATCACCAAGTGGGATACAGCTCTTGCAGAGGCAGTATGGATTGGACATGCTGTCCAAATATGGGATGACAGGCTGTAAGCCTATTTCAGTTCCTTTGGAGCAGAATGTGAAGCTGAGCACAGATGCAGGTGAGCTTCTAGAAGACCCTACTATGTACAGACGCATAGTAGGAAGTTTGATTTATATGACTATTACCAGGCCAGATTTGAGCTATGCTGTTGGATTGGTAAGTCAGTTTATGCAGGCTCCAAGGAAACCACATTTGGATGCGGCTAGACGCATACTCAGGTATGTGAAGTCCACATTGCAGTATGGACTATTTTATGAGACTGGGGTTCAGATACAGTTGCATGGATACACTGATGCTGATTGGGTTGGTAGTATCTATGATAGACGATCTACCAGTGGATATGTGTTCTCTTTTGGGAGTGCTGCAGTCACTTGGAGCAGCAAGAAACAGCCTACAGTTGCCTTGTCGAGCACAGAGGCTGAGTACAGGGGTGCAGCAATGGCTGCATGTGAGGTAGCTTGGTTGCATAAGCTACTTTATGATATGCATCAGTCTACAGATGGGCCAGTTGTCATTTATTGTGACAACATGAGTAGTATACACTTGGCAAATAACCCAGTCTATCATGCTAGAACAAAGCACATTGAGGTGCATTATCACTATGTGCGAGAGAGGGTTTTACTAGGTCTTATTGATCTAGTTTATGTCAGCACAGAGGATCAGGTAGCTGACATATTCACGAAGGCATTGGGTGCAGAGAAGCTGCGCAAGTTCAGAGACCTGCTTGGTGTGCAGGAATTGGGATTGAGCTCGAGGGGGAGTGTTGAGATATCGAGCTCCACTCGTGATACGCCAGGGTGACCGTTGTGTATTTATGTCACCGACTTGTCAGTTGCAGACGCGGTTGGTACACCGCCCATGAATAATAGCTAGATGAAAGCTATCCTTATCTACTCTAGTTCGTGGCTTGGTTAGTATGCCACCTTAGTTAGTTGAGTTTGGTTTGAGACCCATATATAGGGTTCTTCTATTTCTTTGTACTTGAGTTCTTTTTGGCTTACACAACTAAGAAGAGGAAAACTGTTTTCAGCCTCCACCCTTGTGTGTCTTCCCCCATTGTGCAAGCAAGAAAGCTTCAAGCGAGACTCCTTCCTTCTCTCCCACTATCTTGACAAACGTCTCGTTATCGGGTTGAGTGAGGCTTGCTCTCGATCACCGCTCGTGTAACATCTCTTTTTTGGTGCCCCCACTGAGGAGTTCCAAAATTGGCATTGTTGTTATTTTGAATGTGAGTTTGTTTTGATTTATTGTGATTGTTGAAAATGGTTGATAATTTTCCTGAGTTCCATGGTAATTATACTAAAGATCCCGAAAGATTTTTAGAAAAAATAGAGATGTGTTGTTTGATAGCGAGAGTGACTAATCTTGAGGATAAACTTCAAATTTTTAGATGTCAATTGTAGGGAGAAGCACGAAATTGGTTGCTTGACTTTGAGAGAAGCTTGAAATTTAAGAGACAAAATTTGGACTATGAGACTATTAAAAATGCATTTCTATCTAGGTTTAAAAAAAGAGAAAGTCAATGTGAGATATGGGCAAAAATAGAAACTTGTGTTCAAAAAGATGATCAATGTGTTGAGGATTTTGCTAGGGAGTTTGAAAGATTGTGGAATTGGTGGAGTTTAGCATTGTTAGAAGGTGAGATAGTCCTAGTTATGTTGAAGATAATGTATTTTGTAAATGGGTTAAAATTAGAAGATTGGAGAGTGAAATTAGAGGTAAAAAACCCTAAGACTTTTGAGGAAGTAGTGAAGATAGTTCAATATGAAGAGAGGAAGACCAAAAGAAAAAAAGAGTTAGGGTTTGATGAACCAAAGGAAAGGTTGAGTTCAAGGCGAGTTGAGAGAAAAGTTTTTGAGGAGAAGAGAGTTAGTTATACCAATCCTGAGAGAGGTATACTATATTCTCTATTTAGGAGAGTTGAGTTGACTTGTGAGAAATCAATTGAAGTATGTGAGGAGAAACTCCCTGGGGTGGTTGAGGAGAAAACTACTTGTTTGACTGATTGGTGTGAAGAGTCTAGGAGTGTGAATTCAGTTGAACCGGGAAGCCGACTTCTGTACCATACACTAGTTGGAAAGGGGTTTGTCCTGTAGCTACCTTATGGGAGGTTCTGTATGCCCAGAGGGCCTCTGTAAGTTGATCGTCCCAGTTGCGACGATGTGCGGCAATTATTCTTGTCAAGATCGAGGAGAGAATGTGATTGGTGACTTCAACTTGGCCATTGGCTCTGGGGTAATAGGGAGTGGACTTACGATAGTGGATCTTATACAGCTTTGTTAGCTCCTCCATAATTTTGTTAAGGAAATGAGTACCTCTGTCACTTACCAGCTCAAGGGGACTGCCAAAACGGGTGATAATATTCTCGAGAAATACCATGTGTCAGGACCAACCTTGCCACCATTGTTGGATCAGACGAGAAGAGAACAAGGTCGGGTTGAGATGTTTCTGTGAGGGATTAGCAGAACGAGACCGCCTCATGCGGAGAATCATAAGGGCTATCAGAAGCACGGCGAGAAGGACAGTGCGATGCCCAAAAGGGGAAGGGTAGGTCGACTGTGATTGTCAAGTTCCCCAAGGAGGGAAGTACTTTTTCAGACGATAGCCATTGATCAGGAAAGGATCATCAGAGGCATCAACGGTCTGCACTTGAATAGAGCCGTTAGAATTGACAGCAAGTACCTTGTATGGGCCCATCCACCGTTGTTGAAGCTTGCTAGGAAACTTGCCAAATCTCGAATCATAGGCTAGGATATACCCATTGACCACGAATACTTTTAGTTCAGTGATGAGTGATTTAAGTAAAGAAGAGGGATCGACTGATGATACTTTGGAGCTTAAGGACTTTAGAGATATGGATCTAAGTTGTAAAGAAGAAAATGAGAGACCATGTTGTTTTAAGGACCAAGAGTTTTCATGTTCTTTGGGAGAGGATGAGAGTCAAGAAAGTTTTGATATTTCTGATGAGGGAAGGTGTGATGAAAGTTTTTATAGTCATGGCAGTGTTGCAGATAGTAAAGACAATTTAGAGAGTGAGCTCGTTTGCCTTGGTGATAGTATAGATGTATCTAATTATTTGAAAGATGAAGAGAGAAAAGAGGATGAATTTTTGAGTTTGTTAGAAGACCATGAGGGGAGGGCTTAGAAACTATAAGTTTTCAAGATGAAGTTAAGGGTTCGAATTTGTTGCCTACTGAGTTTGTGGAGATTTGTTGTGAGTTTGGTTATGAGTTTGTTGATCAAGAGAGTATGGAGGTTTTCGGTTCTGACTCATGTTGTGATTTTGGTGTTGGTATTGTTGATTCAGTTGAGTCTTGTGAGTTATTTGGTGATGGTTTGAGTAGCCTTGGAGAGGCTTTTTTTTGTGGTGTTGATGATGCGGTTTTGAGTAGACCTAATCTCTTCCTCCTTGATAGTTGTGTAGATAATTGTTTGGTTGTTTTAGGCAACAATGTCGAAGAGAAAACTTCATTTGGTAGTCTTTTAGTGTCTTTGAGTTCTCCTAAAGATTTTGATGTTGTTTGTGATGATTCTGATTGGGGTTTTGAGGATCTTGAGAGTGTCATTGATGAGGATGTGAGAGAGAATTTGAGTAAGGCTTTAAAAAGAATTGAGAATTTGAGAGAAGAGTGGTTTAAAATCAAGAAAATAGAGTTGAAAGGTATTTGTGAGGAGGTAGTTAAGGATTTGGTAGTTGAGGAGTCTTTAGTTGAGGTTTTAGACCCAAAATTGTTGTATTGTGAAAATGTTATTTGTGATGATGTAGAGGTGAAAGTTTCTTCAGTTTCTTGTGAGGATTCTTGTAAGGATACTATGGAAGGTATTTACCACTCTTTGTATGTGAAAGGCTCGATGGAGTCTTGTATTGTTGATGATGAAGTGACCCCATTTGTGGATGCTGTTGGTTCTTGTGGTGTTATGAGTCCGAAGTTGACTCCTTTTGATGTTGTGTTTCATTTGGATATTGAGTTGGGAGATCCTTATATAGTATCTTTAGGAGAAGTTGTAGATGAATCAGTGGATGAATTTGAGATTAGAAACAAAGGAAGGGTCAAAACTTTATTTAGAGACTCTAAAAGTAACATGGTTTTTCGTAGGGAGGATGGGTGGGATATGAAGATTTTGGATTATGTTTGGGATTTGAAGCATTTGAAGGATGATGTATTTTCCTTAGATAGAGAGGATTGTCTCAAGGATTTTGATGAGAATTTCATGGATGAGTTTTGTCTACCTCTAAAGGAGTCGTTTGAGAGAAATGTGCCATTTGTGTTTGTTGAAAGATTCTGGATAGATAATTGGATTTGATTTTTGATTGGCTCATAAATGTTGCATCGTTTTATGAAAACAACTCTTGCACATGAATGTTTGCGGACTAGGGGGAGGGCTAAATACGTCAAGTGTTTTTCTGAAAACTGAAAAGCCCTAATCAAACTATAGTTAGGTTTGATTTTTGCTAGCTTAGTTATTTGCGTGACAGTTTGTTTTGTTATTTCGTAGTTGGATTTCTTGTGTTTGTTTAGCCTAGGATTTGCTTTTGTCATTTGTTTGATTTGTTGAGTGTGAAACTTGATAGCCTTGGTCGCGAGCTTGGTATTTTTTTGGATAGGATGAAGATCGTGTTTGTCAATAGCTACTGAACATTGAGGAGCTAGGTATGTTTTCTTGTCGAGACTTTTGCACATCACGGGAATAATGGGTTCACGAGCACTTCATGTTGCACTTGTTGATGCACTACACTCGGGGGCTGTCTCCTATTCTTATCAAATACTTCCATGCCATGGGTTGGGATTATGTATGCTTTGCACCATCGTTGAGCACTTGCACGGCATGAGGTCCACTACTGCAGCTATATGCAGTACATTTTAGATGCACACGCACATGAGAGAGCACGTGTCATTGAGCACGTACATTTCTTGCACATACGATATTTGGGATGCTCATCACAAAGTTAAGAACCTCGAGTTGAGTGTGTAAGGAGGTTGGGGGAGGTAGAGGGTCGTGAAGGACATCACCAATTGTGAGATGGGTTGTTCTTATCTGGTCAACATCTTGAGGACCATCATTTTCTAGAGTAATTGTGAGATTTTGGATGGGTGGAGCGGAGTATATCATATCTTTTTTATGAGAGTTGAGAGGTGAGGATAAGGAATTTTAAATTAATCAAGAACTTTTGTTTGCATTTTGCATAATGCACGATCACATGTAGAAAGACTAGGCACAATTTCTTCAATGCATACATTATTTTTGTGTGTAGCATCGATTGATTGGTTGCATATCATGGATCCAACATTGCATATTTTTCCAAATCATGAATGATTGGGCACGGAGTTCATTTCAAAAACCCATATTCCTGCTAGGGCACACTGCATAAAAAACAGGTTCATATCCAAAGAATGTTTATTTTGAAGACTCAAGGATTAAAGGAAAAGATCGTACGTTTTACATCGTCAGTGAGTATTTCTTGAAGGAAAAGAGGACATGTGTGGTGAAAGTGTGTGCAATTACAATAACAATAGGCCAAGGAAGGGAATAAATCGTCCAAGTTAAAAGATGGAGAAAAATGATGCAATTTACGAAAATCAATATTTTTGCTTAGTTTTGATGGATTTTTGTAATTCTGCCCATGATGGCTTGTGGACCAGATGTGTTCTGACCGTTTTGAGTACCGAACAACAATATTCAGAGTTCAAATGACGAAGTTATGATCCAAACAAGTTACAAATAGGCATAGGGCAAAAAAAATGAAATAGTGAAAAGCAATAGAAAAGCAAAAGACAAAAGCCGAAAGCAAAAAGCCTAATGTGTGTGAGTGTGGATAGAAAACTATATAAGGAGAGGAGAATGGAGAGTTAAGGGACTTCCCCCTTGATTACAATTGTATTTTGTGAGAGAGGAGAGTGGAGGGTCACATGCTAGAGTGAGCTCTTCTCATGCCAATTTGGAAGTTGGAGCTTTTGGGTGTCAAAGCGCCGAACATTGGCTCAAGGTTATTAAGGTATGAAAATATATCTCACTTGGTTTGTCTTTGAGTTGTTGGTATTTTTGTTGTGTTGTGGTTGTGTGATGCTCTACCCACATTCGGGTTTTTACTTGTTTTGAGCTTCAAGAGGCATTGTGTTTTGTCTTGTTTTTATATGTGGCTTGTAGTGTATTATCGAATATTTGAATTTTTCAAGTTGTGTTGTGCATTCGACAAAGTCAATTACCCCAACTGACACTCCGTAATGTCTTGTTATCGGGTTGTGAGTGAGGCTTGCTCTCGATCACCGCTCGTGTAACACCGATTAAGGGTGAAACATTAAAAAAGAGTTGAATTATGATATGAAGGATCTCCTTATAAATTCTTAGCTTTAATGGATCTCTAGAATTAGAGATATCTAAATTTTAGTATTAAAATGGTAATTTTGGGTATTTTTAAGAGGCAATTAGTGAATTTTACATCTAATTGAGAGGGTTTAAGATCTTATGTTAAAAAATATTTATTATGAATACTTTTATTTTATTAAAAAAATTAATAAGTATTGAGAATTAAAAAATTAGTAAAACAAATGAAAAGAGACAATAGTTTATTTTATGTTTGAAGTTTGCTATTAAAATTTCATGGGTCTAATAGAATCCATTTTTAAATATTCCATTGTAAAATGCTATTTAAGGTTGAAGTAATGATTACTACATATTAGTGGTTTTACTAAAATATTAGCTAAGGTTAACAATAAATTAAGACTTTTTAGATAAGGTCTTTCTCTTATTTAGATGATGAATAAAATTGGTTTGATATGTTAGGAGTTGTAGTTAAAAATAAGGGGTAAGTAGTAGTATTTAAAAGACCACAAGTAACTTAAAGGGCACTGCTGGGCAAGCTGATAGTTGGACTACATTAGGGAAAGATATAATGTCTTTTATATTGATAATTTAGGGATAAAGAGAGCGTATAATTCCACTTCCAATCCTTAGCTACTAACACAGTCATCTTGCTCGTTTATCTAGGGGCTTCTTAGGAGGCCATCAAGTTGATGTTAGGGGTCAAGGTATTCATTGACTTTGGCTCATGTAGCCATTTCAGTGTGTGGAGGAGATGTAGCTTGGTCAACACTAGAAGCAACTGTAGAAATTGAGGTCTTTTCTCTTAACTTGAGAGCAGTGCACTTAGCTTTCTTCTTTGCATTCTTCTTTCCAATGACAGAACCAGTAAGAGGGGCTAAGAATTGACTCCATCTTGCTTAGCTTGCGGTCAAGTAATGACATTAATTGGAATGAGAATCACATCCTCATCTTTCAATATTTTGATTGCAAAGAGAGTCAAGGGAATGGTGCGTACTAAAGCTTTGTTGGAGTTAGCTTTCCACTTTGGGCAATTGGAATATATGTGGGTGAGTCCACATTCAGGACACCTTTGACCAACTTCATTCTCCTTCGATTGTTCTTGTTTCTAAGGGCACCATGTGGAGATGGGA
The DNA here is from genome assembly GCF_053477565.2 of Lygodium microphyllum. Taxonomy (NCBI): domain Eukaryota; kingdom Viridiplantae; phylum Streptophyta; class Polypodiopsida; order Schizaeales; family Lygodiaceae; genus Lygodium; species Lygodium microphyllum. The sequence continues at coordinate 105,060,840 of NC_141162.1, forward strand.
CCGGGTTGATGTCCATGCCACAAGTCTAGCAACAAGGATCCCACGAGGTTGTAGCATGGCACACCCTCGACCTTAGCTTAACATCACGATAGGGACTTATCTATAGTCCATGAGCACCACATTTCCTTCTTCATCATATGAGACATATGGGTTGGTATAATGGTCATCCTTAATGGGTTCAATCATAACTCACTAGGTAGGTGAGTTATGATTGAACCTGAAGGCCGTGGAATGCCAGATGGGTTAATGTTAGCTTGAGGAGATGTAGATCTCTAATCTAGAGGAGCAAGAAGAGCCATCTGCTCTGTTGTGGTCTTAGATATGGAAGCGCACAATTTGCATATGGTGCATCATAGGGAAGTTGGCTATGGGCTTTGGATGTAGAAACCTCTTGACCAAACTACCCATAATTTGTATATTCCTACTCTGTTGAGAGCATTCAAATGGCAAGTGATCACCACCACAATGTATGAATACACATTCTGTCAATATGGTCGAGCTTGCCTAAATGAGTTGGTCATTTTCAAGAGTTCTTATTGTTGTTTCATCACATTAGCCATGAGATTTTGAGTTTGGGTGTTTCCTATCTCAAGTTTTCCTCTACTAGGCTTGGATTTAGATTCTAGGCATTTTCCTTTCTTGTCACAAGTTCTCTCCTTGTGTAGGTCTACTATTTGGATTGCTTCATCTAATACCTCATTGAGATTTATTCTATCTACCATAGGAATTTCTATCTCTAGTATCTCATTGATATTTTCATCATCATGGATAGCCTTGATGTAAGCCTTCGTAACTGCTTTGGTAGTTGGTTTTTTGCAAGTGGGATTCTCTTGTATAGCCCTCTCAATCTAGACACATAGTTGTGCATGCTCTCTTCATCCCACTGCTATATGTTCATGAGTCGAACAATTAATCTGTAAAATGCTTAATGAATAGAGTCTTAAGGGCTGTAAAGGAATCCTTCTTAGCTATATCAAGGCCAATAAATCAAGTACAATCCTTCTTGCCCATGTGGAGCCCAAAGGCTTGAGCTTTCTTGGCATCTCCTATAACGTTATTGGCCTCACAAACTTGCTCAAATTGCTCTATGAAGCTTTTTGGATCACTCTAGCACGATACTTGTCAGTTTGTTTGGCTACTAGGGATACTTTGACTTGGTCTCGTTGGGTAGGTGTGTTATCCATCCCAATTAGCAATGCTTGAGCCATGTGAGCTTCTACAATGAGGAGATCTGTGTGATCAAAGAGCCTACATTGAATGAGGTCTGTTACGGTGTCGATTGTTGAGTTAGATGTTTCTATACTCAACAACATGGTCTTGATCCCATTTAATTTGGATAAAGTTCTTGCTTTGTGTCCATGTTGTGCTCAATGATCTTGCTAAAAGTACTAGTTCCTTGGTCTTTGAGAACCATAATATTTTCCTCAAGGTCTTGAATTTAAGCATGATCGAAGCATGTAACTTATTGGTAGCTATCTAAGGACTCTCAAACATATTGTGGGAGAGATTCGAGAAATGTTGTATCATCCATTGTGAAGGTTATTAGAATAGTAAGAGTTTTGGGGCTAGGGATTTGCTCCCTGGGGGGAGAGAGGATCCCAGGGAGTCCACCTATAAGAAATCATCTATATAATGTGCGTTCAAAGGATATTGAGAAATACCCTTTCTTTACATGTTCTAAGGGCTTAAAATGACCCTTTTTACTTTACTAAGCTTATTTTTCAAATTGTAATAAAAAAATCTCTTTTGTAAATGTAATCCTATAAATTTTACTAAATATAGTACCCTTTCTTTTGAAATCACAAGTTATCTTACATGTCCTATAAGGTGGACTCTCCAAGGAGAGGATCACCTTGCCATTTTATACAACAAAATCAATGTGAGAGGTTATCCATGGAGTCCAATATTTGGCTATGAACCTTATTGAGCAATGGGTCAAATGTTTCAAAAATTCCTTATTTGTTGTTTTGTTGAGTTGTTGTGGGGGATTGCTAAGTACCTTAAGGGTTTTCTCAATGTTGGTCGAATGTGAAACATTCTATTTATCATTTCCATTTTCAAATTCAAAAGAATTAGGAAGTGTGAAATTAGGCTTTCTTCTTGTCAAATGCAATGTACATGAGTGCAATCAATTCCTCAAAGTATCACAATCATGTCAAGTTGACAATATGACAAGTAAGGGCCTAACTCCGAGAACGTAAGTATGGATGCATCCAAGAGGTAGATCCTTGTGATGCAAGGGAAGAAGCACTGCAATGCAAATTCCTAAAGCAAGAGGTTGAAATTTAAAATGTGATTAAAGCAAATATGAGTGGAATTTGAAGGATAGTGTGAGTGATTGTTGACGTGAGTGTGAGTGATCTTGGGTGTGAGTGTGAGTGATGAGGGGTTATAGGAGTGTGAGTGTACTAATTTGAGTGTGAGTGATCTTGGATGTGAGTGTGAGTGATTAGATTAGGGGTTGTGTCCCACTTTACGTTTTAGGATTTGAGCCCCTGTGAATTAACGTTTGCATCCCTTTTGCATTTTAGGGTTTCCACCATTGTGAATTAGGGTTTGTACCATCTTTTGGGTGTCCTACCCCCTGTGTAGATTCTAGGCTGGTCAATCCTCATTGCATGCTTATACCTTAGCCTAATTAGACCAAGCCTATGCTAATCTAATCACAAATACATGTGCATGCATAATCCATGCAACAATTGCAGGTATGACAAATACAACTGCGAGTGATAAATACAATGTGCATGGGAGTGAGGTAAGGCTCTCACAAAAATAATACAACCATAATAATATGATGTCCCTAAAGTACCAAAATAATACACAAGTGCTCAAAATAAATATAAGTAAGCTCCACAAAATAATAGTCCACCATCAAATAAATCCACCACTTGTGATTTGACTATGCTTTGACCTTCTTTGACTTTAGCCTTTACAGAAGACTACTAATACATAATGTAAAAGCATGTGACTAAGGTCATACAATTGACATATACATGTAATTTTTAGTAGTACTAACATGTTGGTATGAACAATGGAAAAATATCCTTCAATCAAGGAGAAAATTCTGGTTACCACCTTTGTTAGGAAGTACTTTTATAGCAGTGATATCTCTCAATCTAGCCAACAACTTTAAAGGTGTAAATGTAAGGAACTAGATTAGGAGCATATTCAAATAAGACTTAATGTCCCATGATCTAAGTATAAAAGGTGTGAAGGACACTTGTATACATACACAATTTTTGAATAATAGAACTCTATCCTTTCACCTTCTCAAGCTTCTCTCGTGGCCTTGCATGGCTATCAACCATCTCTCTCTTCTTCCTATATTTCTCTCTCCATTTTTAGTCTTTCTCTCTCCTTTGCACTCTATTTTTCTCTTTTGCAATCTTCTCTCTCCTCTTTCTCTCTTATTTGAATCCCCTTCATTACAAGTGATATTAGAACATAGGTCTTTGGTCCATTCTCTTCCTTTTCTTCATATATAATCTCATTTTCACTAATGAAATAATATTTCAAACAAGTATTATAGGTATAGGACATGGACTATGACTAACAAGAGCCTACAATTGGAAGACTCCATATGTGAAGGCTTATATATAGGAGACTGGAAAAATTTAGCAGCTACTAAGGTATTTTAGTAGGTTGCTTCTTAGTTGTTATAATAGGAAATTTCAAATGTTAATTTGAAGAAAGAGGTCTAATAGGAGCTAGGGAAGGCTTATGTTAGGGTTGCTTTTGAAGATATAATTTTCTCTTTCCTCTTTTGAGGCTTTCTTTTGAAGCTTTCATGGTGGATCTACCAATATCTCTCTAGTCTTGAACATTTATGGCCTTGATGCCTACTTTAGCTTGAATCTTCTTATCACTCTAAGTAAGTTCATAACCCTTCTTGAGGGGCAAATACATCAAATGGTTGAAAATGTGCTCTTGACCTTCCAAGCATGAGATTGAGCACCATTTCGTGGAGTCCTTCATCCACAAGGACAATATGATTTTGGATAGTAGACATTGAAGAGATTCTTGATAGCATCATTTTCATTTCAAAACCATAGAGTACACAAGCCATTAGGGTAGCAATTTTGATAGATTTCTAGTCTTATGCATCAGTTAGATCAAAGAGATATCAATAATCTTCATTCTCATGATCATTCTTGCTTGATTTTCTCTCTTTTGTGGCATCTTCTTCTAAAAAAGAATACCAGTGATTTAGATGTAGTGATCTGGTTAGTAGAAGTGAAGAAGTGAAATGCCTCCATCATTCTCTCTTCTATGCAAAAGGATGTAGCTAAACAAAATGAAGAGTTAGCAACATTGTGGTCTATGTTACTATTCCAAACAAGGATGTAGATGATTAGACTTTATTCTACATTGATCCAAGAGATGAGGACTTATGATTAAGCTTCAGATATGGAAATGTGCTTTGTAGGCTTATTAACAAAAATGATCCATGACTCCTTTCTAAGGTGTAGGACGTTGGTAACCTTATTAGAGCTATGCTTCCCAAGGTAGCTTAAGGAAGTTTGTTAGAGTAGAAGGAGAGATTAATATATAATTTTTTGAAATTTCTAATTTGGAGCAGCCTAACTATCAGCCCTCATCATTAGAATTGGTTATGGATTGCATTCTTTTGCTTAAGCTTACTTATGAATAGTTAGAAAGCAAAGATTCTAGACTAAATGATAGAAATGCAAATTTCTATGGCACATATAGGGCCTCAATCATGGAAAGCTTAGCTTCACCTTCAAATGTTAGCTTGAAGCCCTATTGCTCATCCAAGTCTCTATAGAAAATCCCTAATCAACCTCATAAGTGATGGATTATTTCAAAATTTGATAATGCTCTTGAAATTGAATGGTGGTACCATAGAGGGTATATTTGGACAAATATGTATGGATTTTTGATACAAGGTCCAAGATAGTATATAGAACCATAAATATGAGGTATTGTCATAGAACTTGGTGAAGAAATACAAATGGCTCCAAATTATTGTTCTATAGCATATTCATAGTGCAACTTTTACTAGGGCACGTAGTCTTTCCAACCAAAGAGTCCATATTCTCTCCAACACTGTCATGGACCAAGTTTTGATAGTGTATAGTGCTAGTAAAACTGCTTTGACTAGATCCACCCACTAGTAGAACTTGCTTGCAAAAGAGAGTAGCAAAATGACCAATAGAATTGGTTGATCACATAAAAAAGGTGACCTTGAGAATAGGCTTTGATAATTTCATTCTTTTAGGTCTAGCAATATACCATGTGAGAGCGGAGTTTTGATGCTGAGAAGTGCTTAAAAATAGCTAAAAATTATGAATATCAAGGGAAAAATATTCAATGTCGAACGCGGCAGCTCGAGCTAGGACGATTTTAAGCGTCAAAGTGCTTTAAAGGCACCCGAGCGACATTTGTTGATTTTTGATAATTTTTCAAACTGCCGTGCAGGTTGTCAGGAGTTGCCGGCCAATGCGGGATATCAAGGTAGATGCCCAAGATTTTTCAGAGCTCGATTCGGAGTCCGGACGAAGAAATGGCCACAAATTGGACAAGATGTGAAGGGGTGGACATTAGAGTGGTCAAGTGGCAAGTGACCTTTGGGAGCCCCCAAACTTTTAATGTAGCATGTAACTTTGGCAAAAAATTGTGATGTAGGCATGGAGGAACATGGCGCCGCTTTTTGCGCCCCATTCTTAGGGAATCCATCCTCTTGCCTGCAAGCAAATCCCCCCCCCCCCCCTCCCCCCCCTAATGATCATGGGCATTCATTGTCAAGATTGTGGGAGAGAAGGAAGGAGTCTCACTTGTAGCTTTCTTGCTTGCACAATGGGGGAATACACACACAGGTGGAGGCTGAAAACAATTTTTCTCTTCTTAGTTGTGTAAGCCAAAAGAACTCAAGTACATAGAAATAGAAGAACCCTATACATGGGTCTCAAACCAAACTCAACTAACTAAGGTGGCATACTAACTGAGCCACGAACTAGAGTAGATAAGGATAGCTGTCATCTAGCTATTATTCATGGGCGATGTACCAACCGCATCTGCAAAACTGACAAGTCGGTGACATAAATGCACAATGGTCACTCTGGCATATCACGAGTGGAGCTCGATATCTCAACACTCCCCCTCGAGCTCAATCCCAATTCCTACACACCAAGCAGGTCTCTGAACTTGCATAGCTTCTTTGCGCCCAATGCCTTCGTGAATATGTTAGCTACCTGATTATCTGTGCTGACATAAACTAGATCAATAAGACCTAGTAAAACTCTCTCTCACACATAGTGATAATGAACCTCAATATGCTTTGTTCTCACATGATAGACTGGGTTATTTGCCAAGTGTATACTACTCATGTTGTCACAATAAATGACAACTTGTCCATCTGTAGACTGATGCATATCATAAAGTAGCTTATGCAACCAAGCTACCTCACATGCAGCCATTGCTATGCCCCTGTACTCAGCCTTTGTGCTCGACAAGGCAACTGTAGGTTGTTTCTTACTGCTCCAAGTGACTGCAGCACTCCCAAAAGAGAATGCATATCCACTGGTAGATCGTCTATTAGAAATACTGCCAGCCCAATTAGCATCAGTGTATCCATGCAACTGTATCTGAACCCCAGTCTCATAAAATAGTCCATATTGCAATGTGGACTTCACATACCTGAGTATGCGTCTAGCTGCATCCAAATGCAATTTCCTTGGATCCTGCATAAACTGACTTACCAATCCAACAGCATAGCTCAAATCTGGCCTGGTAATAGTCATATAAATCAAACTTCCTACTATGCGTCTGTACATAGTAGGGTCTTCTAGAAGCTCACCTGCATCTGCGCTCAGCTTCACATTCTGCTCCAAAGGAGTTGAAATAGGCTTATAGCCTGTCATCCCATATTTGGACAGCATGTCCAATCCATACTGCCTCTGCAAGAGCTTTATCCCACTTGGTGATCTAATCACCTCAATGCCCAAGAAATAACACAGCTCTCCCAAATCCTTCATCTCAAACTTCTGCTTCAATAGCATTTTCACATGAAGGATATCTTCATCACTATCACCTGTGATAATCAAATCATCAACATAAATGACAAGCAACATAATACAGTTCTCTGTTTTTCTCACATAAAATGAGAAATCTGCCTTGGAAATATGAAAGCCAATAGTGACAAGATACTGTCCTATCTTGTCAGACCATGCTCTAGGTGCTTGCTTCAAGCCATACAAGGCTTTCTTCAACCTGCAAACAAACTCAGGATGAGCAGCATGCACATAACTTGGTGGCTACTCTATATAGACCTCTTCTTGCAAATCACCATGCAAGAAGGCATTCTTTACATCCATCTGATGTAAAGACCATCCCTTTGATGCAGCCATAGCAATGACTGCTCTTACGGTTGCCATCCTTGCAACCGGACTGAATGTTTCTTCATAATCAATGCCATATGTTTGTGCATATCCCTTGACTACTAATCTTGCCTTGTATCTATTCACAGAACCATCTGCATTGTGTTTCACCTTATAAACCCACTTACAACCAATTTCATTCTTATCTTTAGGCAAAGGTACCAATTCCCATGTAGCATTTGCTTCCAAGGCATCCATTTCTTTGTTGAGATATCGAGCTCCACTCGTGATATGCCAGGGTGACCGTTGTGTATTTATGTCATCGACTTGTCAGTTGCAGATTCGGTTGGTACACCGCCCATGAATAATAGCTAGATGACAGCTATCCTTATCTACTGTAGTTCGTGGCTCAGTTAGTATGCCACCTTAGTTAGTTGAGTTTGGTTTGAGACCCCTATATAGGGTTCTTCTATTTCTATGTATGAGAGTTCTTCTGGCTTACAAAACTAAGAAGAGGAAAACTGTTTTCAGCCTCCACCTTTGTGTGTATTCCCCCATTGTGCAAGCAAGAAAGCTACAAGTGAGACTCCTTCCTTCTGTCCCAAAATCTTGACATGGTATCAGAGCCTTGTTCGTGGTAAGGAGCTCAAGAAAGCAAGCCAAGCTCGTGGTGTTCTGTTAAGAGGAGCAGTGTTGCTTTCATTTTCTGTTTTGGGAGTAGATCTCAGCAGGTAGCACAGCCGGGAAGTGCAGGAGTGCATTGTCTCAGGTTAAGATGCCCTTCGCGGTGAAGCAAGAGGGCAATATATGCTGCGGGACTGGGCTTTAGCCCTTGGCGACCTTGTTTTTTTGATTTGAGGCCATTTCGGGGCCTGTTTTGGAGGCGGAAGTTTTCTGCACGCACTCAGGAAAAGGCCCAGTTTTATGCTGTGCAGCCACTGTTCTACAGGTCGGTGAAAAGTTACTGTAGAAATTGCATCGTATGCTTGTGCGCAGAGACATTGGGAGTTACAGAATCATCCCTGTTGCCTGTTGATGCAAAATCGTCACTAGGAAGTGACTGTGTGGTCAAATACCACTTTCGTCAGTTTTGCAGATTTGCCTTTGTGAGGCTGAAGCTTTGTTCTTTGCAGTGACAGAATTTTTTGCAGTGTTCTGTAATGGCGTCTGATTCTCTCTCATAGATTGTCACTAAAAAGCTTGATAAGAACAACATCCAAGCATGGAAGTTTAGAATGACGAATTTCCTTATCGGAAAAGGATATTGGGAAATTGTTGCAGGAAATGAAGAAGAACCAGTTCTTCCTGATGTTCCCAATCAATAGCAAATGCAGGCATTAAAGCATGGCATGAGAGAGCCAGGAAAGTTATGTACTGGCTGTCTATCAGCATTTCAGACTCTATAATTGTGCATATTCAAGATGCAAGTACGCCAAAGGAGGCATGGGATACTTTGTCAAAAATGTATAGCACAAATACGCAAGCCAGGAAAATGCAGCTCAAGCAAGAGTTGCACAATGTGCAAAGAGAAAGTATGAGCATCAATGACTACCACATAAAGGCGAAGAAGATTGCAAATGCACTTGCTTCCATTGGGTTGCCAGTGGAAGATGATGATTTAGTCTCAGTGACCTTGAATGGTCTAGGAAATGATTATGCACAGTTCCGAACATCCATTTCCATCCGTGAAAGATTTCCTGATTTTAAGGAGTTGATTGCTCTTGTAATTTCTGAGGAGCAGAGAAATGGTGGTGCATCTTCTTCAGGAGGAACTTCAAAAGAAGCTGTCTTCTACTCAAATGCTGGAAGAGGTAGAGGCAGAGGTAGAGGAGGCCGATTTGGAGGCCGTGGCAAAAATCAGAATATGCAGCAAACTCAAGAAAACCAATCCTATGGAGGAGGACGTGGTAACTCTAGAGGCAGGGGGAGCCAAAGAGGTCGTGGTGGATGGCAAAGAGGCCAAAATGCAAACAGTAATGTTGAATGCTACTACTGTGGTAAAATGGGTCATATGGCTAAAGACTGCTATAAAAAGCAGAATGACATCATGAATGGAAAACTGCAACAAGGAAATTATGCAACTTCTAGTAGATAGGGTGATGACAGAAATGAGCATTTGTTTATGGTGCAGCACATGAACAATTCTGTGACAAGTATAGAAGAAAGCAATGATGTATGGTATGTTGACTCAGGTGCATCAAACCACATGACAGGTCATGCAGAATGGATGGAGGATGCAAGGAAAATGGAAAAACCAGGATTTGTGGAGACTGGTGATGATACTGCACATCCTATTGTGCAGATTGGAAAAATTCCTTTGTCTATGCAGGATGGGAAAAAGAAATACCTGTCCGATGTATTTCATGTCCCGAATATCACCAAGAGTCTGGTTTCTGTTGGTCAAATGGTTGAGTAGGGCTTGCAGGTCAGATTTAATCCTCATGGATGCTTTGTTGAGGATATGAAAAATAAAGGTCGCTTGATAGCAAAAGGAAAGAAGAAGGGCAGAATGTTTACATTGGATGAAGACATGCCTGAATTGAGTGTAGCAATGTTTGCACATGGGACCGGTGTAGTTGCAGATATTGATATCTGGCATAAACGCATTGGTGATGTTAATGTACAGCGACGTAAATCAATGCAGGCCCAAAATATTGTTAAAGGATTGCCCAAATTCAAGGTTGCAAAAATGCATAAGGTATGTGAAGCCTGTCAGTTTGGAAAACAGGCAAGGAAATCATTTCCTAGACATGTTCAAGAGAGTGAGAAGCCATTGGAATTAATCCACTCTGACCAGTATGGACTATTTTATGAGACTGGGGTTCAGATACAGTTGCATGGATACACTGATGCTGATTAGGCTGGTAGTATTTCTGATAGACGATCTACTAGTGGATATGTGTTCTCTTTTGGGAGTGCTGCAGTCACTTGGAGCAGCAAGAAACAGCCTACAGTTGCCTTGTCGAGCACAGAGGCTGAGTACAGGGGTGCAGCAATGGCTGCATGTGAGGTAGCTTGGTTGCATAAGCTACTTTATGATATGCATCAGTCTACAGATGGGCCAATTGTCATTTATTGTGATAACATGAGTAGTATACACTTGGCAAATAACCCAGTCTATCATGCTAGAACAAAGCACATTGAGGTGCATTATCACTATGTGCGAGAGAGGGTTTTACTAGGTCTTATTGATCTAGTTTATGTCAGCACAGAGGATCAGGTAGCTGACATATTCACGAAGGCATTGGGCGTAGAGAAGCTGCGCAAGTTCAGAGACCTGCTTGGTGTGCAGGAATTGGGATTGAGCTCGAGGGGGAGTGTTGAGATATCGAGCTCCACTCGTGATACGCCAGGGTGACCGTTGTGTATTTATGTCACCGACTTGTCAGTTGCAGATTCGGTTGGTACACCGCCCATGAATAATAGCTAGATGACAGCTATCCTTATCTACTCTAGTTTGTGGCTCAGTTAGTATGCCACCTTAGTTAGTTGAGTTTGGTTTGAGACCCATATATAGGGTTCTTCTATTTCTATGTATGAGAGTTCTTTTGGCTTACACAACTAAGAAGAGGAAAATTGTTTTCAGCCTCCACCTTTGTGTGTATTCCCCCATTGTGCAAGCAAGAAAGCTACAAGTGAGACTCCTTCCTTCTCTCCCAAAATCTTGACATTCTTCATCCATGGCTTTCTCCCATTTTTCTTTTCCCATGGCTTGCTCAAAAGAAGTGGGTTTTGGTTCCTGTATCACTTTGACCATATATGCATACTGAATGGCTGTAAATCCATCATATTTCAGCCTATCCACAGGATATCTAAATCTGCTAGACCTGCACAAAGTAGGTTCACTCCCAGGTGCTCTCAAAACATCCATGGTCTTCCTTACTCCAGGTGTAACAATAGAAGGAATACCCAACTCATCATCAATGCTTTGTTCTGAGCCACTGGATTCACCATCCACATAAGAGTGGCCTGCATTCACATCAAACATGGGCTGATCTACCTTCTCTTTTCCTTTTCGTGATACCTGCATACCACTATCTGCATTGCTTTGAGAAGATTCTCCTGATCTCAATCTGCCTGTCCATGGCGAAGAATGTGAACCACTTCTAGAGGACGCTCCAGGTCTACTAATATCTTGTGACTGCTGCTGTGAATTCTGTGCAGCATTACCATTTTGTGCATCTACATTATCAATCACATTTACTGGTTTATACCAGCTACTCATCTCATAAAAAACAACATCTCTGCTCACTGTAAATTTACGAGTAGAAGGGTTATAGCATCTATACCCTTTTTGCTGTAGAGAGTAACCAATAAAGATGCACTTCTCAGCTTTTGGATCCAACTTGGATCTCAACTCATCTGGCACATGAACATAGGCAATGCAACCAAAAAATTTCAAATGAGAAATATCCGGTTTCCTACCAGTATACCTCTCCTCTGGAGTCATCCCATGTATTGATGCAGTGGGAGTCCTGTTCATTATGTAGACTGCTGTAGCAACTGCTTCAGCCCAATAAAAATCTGGCAAGTCTTTTTCATTGAGCATGGCACAAGATACCTCTCCAATATGCTTGTTTTTCCTTTGTGCAATTCCATTTTGTTGTGGGATATGACTGCATGAATATTGCTGCTTTATGCCATGCTCCTGCAGCAACCTTGCAAACTCATTTGAGAGGTACTCTCCCCCTCCATCTGACCTTAGGTATTTTATTTGCAGGCCTGTTTCTTTTTCAACCATAGCTTTCAGAGTTTTGAAATGCCGCAAAACTTCACTTTTCTTTTTCATAAAATACACCCAAACTTTTTTGCTATAGTCATCAATAAAAGTGACAAAATAATGACAGCCTCCAAAAGATGCAGCTTTAGTAGTCCACACATCAGAGTGGATTAATTCCAATGGCTTCTTACTCTCTTGAACATGTCTAGGAAATGGTTTCCTTGCCTGTTTTCCAAATTGACAGGTTTCACATACCTTATGCATTTCTGCAACCTTGAATTTAGGCAATCATGCAACAATATTTTGGGCTTGCATTGATTTAAGTCGTTGTACATTAACATGACCAATGCGTTTATGCCAGATATCAATATCTGCAACTACACGGGTCCCATGTGCAAACATTGCTGCACTCAATTCAGGCATGTCTGCATCCAATGTAAACATTTTGCCCTTCTTCTTTCCTTTTGCTATCAAGCGACCTTTATTTTTCATATCCTCAACAAAGCATCCATGAGGATTAAATCTGACCTACAAGCCCTGCTCAACCATTTGACCAATAGAAACCAGATTCTTGGTGATATTCGGGACATGAAATACATCGGACAGGTATTTCTTTTTCCCATCTTGCATAGACAAAGGAATTTTTCCAATCTGCACAATAGGATGTGCAGTATCATCACCAGTCTCCACAAATCCTGGTTTTTCTATTTTCCTTGCATCCTCCATCCATTCTGCATGACCTGTCATGTGGTTTGATGCACATGAGTCAACATACCATACATCGTTGCTTTCTTCTGCACTTGTCACATAATTGTTCATGTGCTGCACCATAAACAAATGCTCATTTCTGTCATCACCCTATCTACTAGAAGATGCATAATTCCCTTGTTGCAGTTTTTTATTCATGATGTCATTCTACTTTTTATAGCAGTCTTTAGCCATATGACCCATTTTACCACAGTAGTAGCATTCAACATTACTGTTTGCATTTTGGCCACTTTGCCATCCACCACGACCTCTTTTTTCTCCCCCTGCCTCTAGAGTTACCACGTCCTCCTCCATAGGACTAGTTTTCTTGAGTTTGCTGCATATTCTGATTTCTACCACGGCCTCCAGATTGGCCTCCTCTACCTCTGCCTCTACCTCTTACAGCATTTGAGTAGAAGACAGCTTCTTTTGAAGTTCCTCCTGAAGAAGATGCACCACCATTTCTCTGCTCCTCAGAAATTAGAAGAGCAATCAACTCCTCAAAATCAAGAAATCTTTCATGGATGAAAATGGATGTTCAGAACTGTGCATAATCCTTTCCTAGACCATTCAATGGCGACCCAATGGAAGCAAGTGCATCTGCGATCTTCTTCACCTTCATGTGGTAGTCATTGATGCTCATACTTTCTCTTTGCACATTGTGCAACTCTTGCTTGAGCTGCATTTTCCTGGCTTGCGTATTTATGCTATATATTTTTGACAGAGTATCCCATGCCTCCTTTGGCGTACTTGCATCCTGAATATGCACAATCATAGAGTTTGAAATACTGATAGACAGCCAGTACATAACTTTTATGGCTCTCTAATGTCATGCTTTAAATGCCTGCATTTCTTGTTGATTGGGAACATCAGGAAGAACAGGTTCTTCTTCATTTCTTGCAACAAATTCCCAATATCCTTTTCCCATAAGGAAATTCGTCATTCTAAACTTCCATGCTTGGAACTTGTTCTTGTCAAGCTTTTCAGTGACAATTTGTGAGAGAGAATCAGACGCCATTACATAACACTGCAAAAAATTCTGTCACTGTAAAAAACATAGCTTCAGCCTCACAAGGGCAACTCTGCAAAATTGACGAAAGTGGTACTTGATCACACAGTCACTTCCTAGTGAAGATTTTGCATCAACAGGCAATAAGGATGATTCTGTAACTCCCAATGTCTCTGCGCATAGGCATACGATGCAATTTCTATAGTAACTTTTCACTGACCTGTAGAACAGTGATTGCACAGCATAAAACTGGGCCTTTTCTTGAGTGCGTGCAGAAAACTTCTGCCTCCAAAATAGGCCCCAAAATGGCCTCAAATCAGAGCATATACTGCCCTCTTGCCACACCGCGACGGGCGTCTCAATCTGAGACAATGCACTCCTGCACTTTCTGGCTATGCTACCTGCAGAGACTTGCTCCCAAAATAGAAAATGGAAGCAACACTGGTCCTCTTACCAGAACATCACGAACTTGGTTTGCTTTCTTGAGCTCCTTACCACGAACAAGGCTCTGATACCATGTCAAGATTGTGGGAGAGAAGGAAGGAATCTCACTTGTAGCTTTCTTGCTTGCACAATGGGGGAATACACACATAGGTGGAGGCTGAAAACAGTTTTTCTCTTCTTAGTTGTGTAAGCCAAAAGAACTCAAATACATAGAAATAGAAAAACCCTATATATGGGTCTCAAACCAAACTCAACTAACTAAGGTGGCATACTAACTGAGCCACGAACTAGAGTAGATAAGGATACCTGTCATCTAGCTATTATTCATGGGCAGTGTACCAACCGCATCTACAACTGACAAGTCGGTGACATAAATGCACAATGGTCACCCTGGCATATCACGAGTGGAGCTCGATATCTCAACATTCATTCCCCTCTAGATGCTGACTCTATCACCGTGCTTTGCCTGGTGGCCTCAATGGAGATCTCTGATTTCAATATTTCTCTCTCCTCCCTCTCTCTCGCTTAAGGGGCTGTTCTTGTGTGGAAGAAGACAATGAGGAATGATGGAGGAAAGCTTGTCCGGATGAGACCGGATTGCTTCCGGGTGGATGAAGACATGAAGAGTGCTATTCTTGAAGATGATGGACATTGAATGAGGGCTGACACGTAGTCCCATAGCAAAACCAATATCTCGAAACACAAAGCCTAAGCGGTAATTCAACTTTTATAAAGAAAAAATGACTTTACCCTTGTTTCTATGTTTCTGTTCGTGTTTATTGCTTTCTCTACAAAGAAATACACATAAAACGACTCTTACAGCTATCAACAATTGCAAAACATTAAACGGTAGAGTGAGAGGGGAGTTTGAGCGTGAAAGTACAATCTTAAACCTGATTTATGTGTTGCATCATGGCTATAGGACGTTGTTTAAAAATAAAGAAAAGGCAGCATGAGCGCAAGGCTCGGTGTCTCTCCTCGTTTCAATACATAAACGTTAGCATGGAAATCATTAAAAGATTGGTTTCACATGATGCACAATGCTGATTTTCTATTGTTTGTGCACTAAACCATTCACATTATGCACTATGCATGGTTCATGGTATCGAAGGAAAATCTGTTGGACTGCATAGCAATTTTTTTCTTAGGACTTTGACCCACGATTGAGAGTGTGAGGTTATCCCTTGCCGTAGGGTAGAGGGTCCATTTTCTAAGGGACTGTGAAGTGAGGAAGCATGGTATATCTCCTGGAAATACGAGATATATAAAAGAGAGGAGTTTGTGCTCGTTTGTGTTATATGTTTAGCAGCGCATCAAAGGGCCAATCCTTGAGATGTAGGAGAGCTGCAATGGGGCTCCGCCGACTATTAGTCGGTGGAGTGCCTCCATATGTGTGTGATCGTGGCATTGCCAATGTATAAGGGTTCTCTCTTTGAGGAGTGCTAGGGAAACGTTGGACTATGAACTATAAACACAGGAATTAAGCTTTAGGGCAGTTTGTCCTTCAGCCTTAGATTGACGCTCTTGGTCCGCGAGGCTGTGAGGGTGTTTGTGTGTCATGAGCATGAGGTCCGGCTAGTGCTATAGCTAGTGCTGGCCCATTTCAGGTACCATCAATGGTGCATCTACCGGGAGCCACTTATAAGTGGTGGCTTTCGGATCTAGGGTTTCTAGGGACCAAAAGGAAGTTGGTTTATGTCCTCTGACAAGGACCGTTAGGCCGAAATACAAAAAGCAGAACGTGCTGAGAGGGCTAGACGGTGGTTAGAGATTGTAAGACGTTATTCTCCTCAAAGGAGTAGCCTAGTACGCATATGAAGCAGTGGTCTTAGTCATTTAACTACCACCTATTCGATTAGGTGTACGAGGAAGTGTAAGATCTTTCTCTCCTCCACCAAGTCTACCCACTTCAAGTGGGGGTGTGAATCCGCCACTTCAAGCTCCTATTGCTAATCCGATTGTCACCATGGCACAACCTATTGCGATTCCTGCAGGGACGCCGGATTTACCAACCTTAGGAGTTCCCTTGCCCATTTTTAATGGGTTAGCGAAAGAGGATGCAGAATTTCACATTTGTGAATTTCAGAGATTGATGTTCAATTATCGCATCCAAGACGAGGGACATCTCATGATGTTCTTCAATATGACGTTAAAAGGAAGGGCTGCGGTATGGTATCACAACATAGAGTCTGGAACCATAACCACCATTGATCAATTCTATGCAGCTTTTCGAGCGGAATATGCCCCTGAAAGAGGTGGCCAATATTGGTTGCGGGTCTTGAATGTAATGCACCAAGATCCTCACGAGAATGTGAAAGCATATGCTAAGAAGCTGAAGGAAGTATTCTGTAAGTTACAAACTTACATTCCCATTCCACCGGCTGCCCAATTGCAATACTTTTTGCATGGGTTGGATTTTAATATCCAAGTACAATTGAGCAGTGTGGCCTTGGCAGATATAGACATCGCTATTACGCGGGTAGAGGGAGTAGAAGCAAGATTACAAACGGCCTACTCCTCTCGAATGAATGTTAATGGGGGTTTAGTACCTGGCGGCAATCCATAATTGATGAATGAAAGTCAAGGGATGCCTATGACTAACCCTAATGGGAGAGGGAGTGTAGTTTTGAATGTACCTTTACTACCGGCTCCTCCCAGTGTGACTATGCCTATGGCAAGTCACTTGGCTCCATCAAATGTTGGAGGCCAAGTTTTGAATTCTAACGTTGTTCCTGTGGGTCAACAGCCAATGCCAAATCAGATTGTTAGGCCAATGGAACGACGGGTCGACGCGATCGAGGCTATGAATTGAGTGCATCTAATGTCCTTGGCAAAGTTAAGGACATGATGAAGCATTATACCGATATGATTTCCGAACAATATCGACAAATAGCTGTCAACGTTAATTTCTTAAAGAAGCAACAAAATCTGATAGGGAGTCGGCGCTCTGAAGAGGGTAGACCCTCTAGATTTAGTTGTAAATGGTGTGGTGGACAGCACTTCCCAGAAACTGTCCAAATGTGAAATGTGACATTTGTGGGAAGTCGGGCCATTTAGCTGCTACTTGTTGGAGTAAGATTAGTTCTCTCCAACAAGGGAGTAAACAGCCGGGCCCAATGAATCATAGAGCACAAGGAAATAACTTGCAGCAGAATGATACACCAAGACAAATATTGCAAAGGGGAAAAACAACTATAGAAGAGTTGCCACAAGGCAATGGAGTCAGCCTTTTTGAGGCTGTACGAGTCAATGATGCTGAAACCTCTAACTTAAGAGCTGTGACAAGAGGCCAAAAGGCTAAAGAGGTTGACAAAGATAATGCAAAACCGGTTGAGGCAAACCCTAAACAAGGGGATAAGGGGACGCAAGTCCAGAAGCCTAGCATGGAAGGGGGACCACTAAGGCCGGCTAACAAGAAAGTTGACCCTAAGAAGGATGAGGAAGTGCCAAGGAAGAAGGCAAGAGCTAAGAAAGAAGCACCAAAACTGGTCCAAAGACCAAAAGAGAGGATGGTTTGGCGAGAAAAGAGAGATTTAGCTACTTATCATGACTTTGATTTAGCAAGTTCTCTTTGCGAAGTCAAACCAGATGTGAATCTCTTACAATTGATCAAATTATCTCCAGGAGTACGCAAGGAATTTAAGAAGATCCTACATATCAGGTATATTGTAGAACCCTTGGGCATAGCACGAGTAGGGGAAGATTGGGTTGACCATGCTGAAAAGAACTGCCCTAGGGTTCTAGCTTATGTGGATGGAATACTAGTGGAACATGCCATTGTAGACACAGGATCCTCTGTCAATATCATGAGTTCAGAGTTGATGGAGAGGTTGGGTCTAGGCATCCAGAAAGACAGCTCCACCCTTTTGAGAATGGCTGATGATAGTCTAAGATAACCAGAAGGTTGCGTTACTAAGGACCATGTTACAGTTGCAAGTGTAGAATGTTTCTTGGACTTTAGGGTGATTAGATTTGCAGGACATCCTAGCTATTGGGTTTTGCTACGTAGGCCTTGGATCTTACGAACATATTGTCAAGTTGATATACCCACTGGTCGACTGGTTCTAGGTAGAGGTGCTAATTGAGTAATAGTTGATGCTTATCCTGAGTCTCCTCAAAGTGAGAGAGCTCCTTTATCTTCTACTGAATTAGAGACAATAGGCGATCCATCTGGTAGTGAGACATCATCCAGCGATGAATCTAAAGAGGGGTTCACTACAAAGGATATCTATCAGATAACTCTAAATGAGCCGATAGAACCGCAAGATAGGATAAGAGATGTGGATGTGATTGAGTTAGACCTTGGCACACCGAATGATTCGTGGCCAATTAAATTAGGTTCCATGCTTAGTTCAGTAGAAAGGGAGGACTATGTGTCCTTGATTCAAGAATTCCGCGATATCTTTGCTTGGAGTTATGATGAGCTGAGAGGCATTCCTCCCAGCCTCACTGTTCATACTATTCCTGTAAAAGATGGTAGTCATCCTGTGCGTCAGAAGGTAAGGCGTATGCCTTTTGAATTGAGGGACGGTTTGTTTGAGGAGTTACAGAAGTTAAGGAAAGCTGGGTTAATCTTCCCTGTACAACACACAGAATAGTGTTTACCCTTGTTATCAGGAAGAAGAAAAATAACCAGATCCGATTATGTGTAGATTTTAGAGAGCTGAATAAGCAGACGGTTAAAGATTACTACCCGTTGCCGTTTATTGACTAGATTTTGGATCAATTAGCGGGTAGGGAAATATATTCATTCATGGATTGCTTTGCAGGATATAACCAGATGGCAATTGCAGAAGAGGACAAGTTGAAAACGACTTTTATTACTATCTTTGGTACTTTTGCGTACCATGTGATGGCCTTTGGTTTGTGCAATGCACCTGGATCATGGCAATGAACAGTAGACAAGACCTTTGGTGACATTTCCCCAGATGAGTTGAAAGTATTTATTGATGACCTGGGGGCAGCCACTGTAAGGGAAAGGATGTTGGTTATCTTAAGGAAGTGCTTTGAGCATTGCATATAATTTTGTATCGCTATTAACCCACGGAAGTGTGTCTTTGGAGTGCCTTATGGGCTATTGCTAGGCCATGTGGTCAGTTGAGTAGGAATAGCAACTGATCCTGAAAAGATCAAGGTTATAGTTGCTATGAGTCCACCACACACTCTGAAAGAGGGACGTAGCTTTCTGTCATCGATAGGGTACTATCAAAGATTTATAAATGCCTTGGCAGAAAGGACGTTGCCATTAATGAATTTATTATCCTTTAGCTGTTCATTTGAATGGAGCGACCCTTGTAAGGTAGCTTTCGAGGATGTGAAGCAGGAGCTAGTAAAAGCACCCGTTTTAAAAGCACCTAAAAGAGGCGAGGTGTTCTACATATTTTCAGCAGCCACCATGCATAGTATCAGCTGCTGCTGTTGTTTAGCCCAAATTTGGGAGGACAAGTGGTATCATCCGATAGCTTTTGCTAGTCGAAAATTGGGCATTTTAGAGATCAATTATACCTACATGGAGAAGTTGTGTCTTGTGATGGTCTTTGGGACTAAGAAATTCAGGCACTACATCCTCTATGAAAAGGTAGTGTTCTATACAAAGGCGGAAGGGCTTAGATTGCTTATGAACAAGCTACAACCACCTAATCGTTTGGCAAAATGGTTAATCACTTTGTAGGAGTTCGATTATGATATCAAGAGTAAGCCACCGAGGTTGCAGGGTATTGTGGAATGCCTTGTGGATTTTGGGGAGCCGAAAGAGTCCTTAACTGAAGGAAGTGATATTGAGGAAATGTTTAAAATTGATATAGCTTCTATTCCATCTTGGTATGCTGCTATTACACACTATCTATCAACAGGAGAGACGGGAGCTGGTTTTTCAAAGTCTGAAAAGAGGAAAATCAAACAACATGCATTGAAGTTTTCCTTGATCGCATGGTTACTATATCAGTAGGGTGTTGATGATATCTACCGCCGATGTGTGATGCCTAACGAGGTTCCTTTCATCTTGGAGGAGTGTCATGACTCTGCATGTGGAGGGCACTTCGCTGGACGGTTGACGGCATAGAAAGTGTTACGAGCTGGATATTGGTGGCCGTCCATATTCCAAGATTCTTTTGAGTATGTAAAGTGATGTGATACCTGTCAAAGACATGACAGTAGAGAGAATAGGAAACACCCACTTATGCCTATTATGGCTATTCTTCCATTTGAGAAGTGGGGCATTGACTTTTTGGGTCCTATTACTCCGTCGTCTACTACCCAAAAGAGGTATATTATAGTG
Source organism: Lygodium microphyllum (assembly GCF_053477565.2). NCBI lineage: Eukaryota > Viridiplantae > Streptophyta > Polypodiopsida > Schizaeales > Lygodiaceae > Lygodium > Lygodium microphyllum. The sequence continues at coordinate 105,081,374 of NC_141162.1, forward strand.
GTCACTGATTATTTTACAAAATGGTCAGAAGTATGGGCGACGAGGCAAGACAATGCAAAAGAGACTACAAGTTTCCTTTTAGAGTAGATAATCTGCCGTTTTGGTCCACCGAAAGAATTAGTGTCGGACTGTGGAACCCATTTTCTGAATAAGGTGATCAAAAGCCTTGGCAAAGCAAGCATAATAAAACGACTCATAATCCACAAGCAAATGGACAGGTGGAAAGTACTAATAAGCAACTTGTGGGTATCTTGTCTAAGATAGTCTCTGAGAAGAAACGAGACTGGGATAGGAAGTTGTATGTGGCAGTATGGGCGTATAATACCACGTTCAAGTGAGCTACCGGCCATACTCCATTTAAATTGGTTTATGGGGAAGAGTGTGTGTTACCCCTTGAAATTGAATTGCCAACCATACGGTTTGCAATTAACCATTCTTTGGGAGATAAGGATTCCCTTTTTGAATGTTTCACGACTATAGCCAACTTGGATGAGCTGAAGTTGTAGAGGTGGCTAAACGTCGGATGAAGCAATTGCATGACCTTAGAGCAAAGAAGTATACTTTTAAAAAAGGGCAATTAGTCATCTATTATGATGCACGTAGGGAGCTGTTTCCAGGGAAGCTGGAACCTAAATGGGATGGCCCCTATAAGATTGTTAGGTTAGGGAAAAATAAGTCTACGGCCCTATTAGCTGATCTACAGGGAGTAGAGTTTAAAAATAAGGTTAATCTCAATAAGATTAAACCTTATTATTTCTAAGTATGCTAATATAGAGAAACGCATTGTAGGTCCATGCTGGGGATGATTTGAGACCTGCAAAAGAGCTTAAAAGCTGGTTGATGGGGCGGTTAATCCCTTATTTGGAGCATCCATATCTGGAGTAGAGATACCATCAGGGGAAACTTATTTGGTGGAGCAAAGGATACAAAGTGATTGAGCAAGAAGATGGAACCTTTGTGTGGGAGATTAAAGTCTTCTGCCATCACTGTTTAAGACTATTGACAAGTATCCTTGTTGAGTTCAATAAAGAAGGTGGGATGGAGCCGTCAGTTCATCCTCTTAACATGCTAAACTTTGATTACCATAATTATGAATAGAGGAGTTCGTGATGGTAGGCTATGTAAACCCATTATGGACGTACACATTATATTTTGATGGAGCGTCCAGGGGCCCTAATAAAAAAGGGAGTGTTGGAGTAGTAATCTGAGATCCTCGACGAAGAGTTATGATGAAGTTAGCTGCTTATCTCGGGGTAGGATTCACTAACAATATGGTAGAGTATAAAGCCTTGATTATGGGACTGCATATTGCCAAACAAGGTGGTATTCGTCGGTTGTTAGTAAAAGGGGATTCTCAGTTGATTCTGAATCAGCTAGATGGGATGTACACAGTGCAGAATCCCATTCTTTGTATGTATCATCGAACTGCAATGACCCTACTTGAGGAGTTTGAGAGAGTGTCTTTTCAGCTGATTCCACGTTATTGGAATCAGTTTGTAGATTCATTGGCAAATTTTGCTTATGAGGAAGACATTTTCTTTAACTGTGGTCCTAGTTTGGATATTGTGATCAATGATGACACAGGACCTGGTCACTTGTGGGGAATGTTACCAGAGCATGTAATATATGGCAAACGATGGTTGATATGGGTGATGCAAAGAGTAGCCGAGACCAATCTACCGTTATTATCTTGGACCCATAGGTTGATTAGACAACATGTTATGCGTACGCTTCTTGCTATCTATGTAGGAGGGATGGGTCATAACCTTATGCATTTAGTTTAGGGCTGCGAGCCTGTTTTTCCTCCTGGGAAAGGATTCTATTATTGTATATCTGTACAATTTCAGGGAGGGATGTGTAGGTGTTATTCTGTTTGATCTCATTAGGCCAAGAGGGCCGATTAAGTTTTGTAGTGAAGTGTTTTATCTTGTTAGGCCAAGAGGGCCACTTGTCTGTTTAGTGCAGGTACAATTAATGGTTTCTTGTTTTAGTTCTGTGCTAGACAGGTTCGGAAGAAGAGCTTGGAAGGAGCCTTTTGTTGCGTGGAAGCTTCTTGTGGCCCTATCCAGGTGATATCTATCCTTTATGAGTACTGTGGTTTTTATGTTATATGTATTTGTGTACTTGTTAAGGGGTTTTTTGTTTCTTGTTGGGGACCGACGTCCAAGGCATGAAGTCCCGAGGTTTAGGTTCAGTGTTTTTGAGGGAGGTCTGAGTAGTTGCTGCCTCCTGTAAAGCCATTGCCAGACATCAATAGACCTATTTTAGCAGGGAGTCCTAGTGACCCTATTCTGCTAGCCTGCTAGGCATACGTTCTAGGAGTTCTTGCTCAGTTGTGAGGCAGTTAGAGAAGCCTGCCAAAAGAAAAAGAATGCTGATAATAAGAAACCTTGAATATCTTAAATGCAAGAAAAAAAAATACAAAGGTGTGTAAAAAGGGGTTTTAACCCCTATCATAGAAAAGAAAAGAAAGGAAAATTTATAAGCAGTTGATCATCGCCTTGTGAAGGCCTGGTAGGTTCCTGGGGATGAGTCAGACCCGGGGCTGATGCCTTGTCTTCCTAGGGGTGGCTTCTTGCTAGAAAAGAAGAAATTAAGGAAGGTTGGAGCGAAAATAAAAGTGAGTGTTAGAAAAGGATTAAGTGTCGCCTTGCGAGGGCTTGGTAGGTTCTTGGGTACCGAGACAGGGCCTGAGGCCGATGCCCTATTCTCCTTGGGTCACTATGCTCAGCTCCCTCCTTTTTACATGCCCGAGTATGTCAATAAAATAAAAACCCTAAAAGAAGAAATGTGCTATACGAAAATACTTCTATATCAAGCTATAGGAGTCCTCACCTAATAGGAGCTCCTAGTTGTGTTGTCCTTAGTTAGGTAGGTAGTTTAGACCACCACTTAGGGCAACCTCTTTGATAGTTCTTTTTTATTTTGGCCGTGTTAGAGCAGTCCGTTGGTGACTAGTTGCGGACCTTCTATCAGATTATGCTAGGCCTACTCCTTATGGATGTCATGCCTTGGTTCTGTCAGGGGGTAGGGTGTGCGTTGTGCTGTGTTTAGTATGTATCTATTTTGTATTAGCTTGATGCTTCCTTTGGTTGTTTTGTGCAGATATGGTGTGGGATTCGACGGGCTGAATCGCCCTATCCTGTGGTTGCCAATGAGAGCGGAGTTTTGATGCCAATAAGTGCTTAAAAATAGCTAAAAATTATGAATATCAAGGGAAAAATATTCAGCGTCGAAGGCGGCGGCTCGAGCTAGGACGATTTTAAGCGTCAAAGTGCTTTAAAGGCACCCGAGCAACACTTGTTGATTTTTGATAATTTTTCAGACTACCGTGCGGGTTGTCAAGAGTTGCTGGCCAATGTGGAATGTCAAGCCAGACGCCCAAGATTTTTCAGAGCTCGATTCAGAGTCCGGACTAAGAAATGGGCAAGATGCGAAGGGGTGGACATTAGAGTGGTCAAGTGGCAAGTGACCTTTGGGAGCCCCCAAACTTTTAATGTAGCATGTAACTTTGGAAAAAAATTGTGATATAGGCGTGGAGGAATAGGGCGCTGATTTTTGCACCCCATTATTGGGGAATCCATCCTCTTGCCTGCAAACAACTCCCCCCCGCCCCCGCCCCCCCCCAATGATCATGGGCATTCATTCCCCTCTAAATGCTGACTCTATCGCCATGCTTTGCCCGTAAAATGGTGGCCTCAATGGAGATCTCTAATTTCAGTCTTTCTCTCTCCTCCCTCTCTCTCCCTTAAGGGGTTGTTCTTGTGTGGAAGAAGACAATGAGGAATGATGGAGGAAAGCTTGTTCGGATGAGACTGGATTGCTTCCGGGTGGATGAAGACATGAAGAGTGCTGTTCTTGAAGATGCTGGACATTGAATGAGGGCTGACACACAGTCCCATAGCAAAACCGAGATCTCGAGACACAAAGCCTAAGCGGTAATTCAACTTTTATAAAGAAAAAATGAGTTTTTATGCTATTTGGGTGATGAAATATTGTTCCCATGGGCTGATTATGCATTATGTTATTTTTTGCTATGAGTTTGATCAGTTTATGCTCAGAAAATCAGAAAATTATAAGTGTTATGGCTGAAATTAATGGTATAAAATCCGTAAAACACACGTATAAGAGGCAAACTGGGATTTTTTTACAAAATAAAGGGGAAACATGAGATATAACATCAACAAAACCTGAAATTTTGCTGTCAAAGAACCTAAGGGCCACAACCCACAATCAATCTCAATTTCTAGTCTTTTTTTATTGAAGATAATAGAGGAAAAATACAAAAAAATGGTGGAAAATGGGTTTTAAATGGGAGAAAATTAGAAAATGATAAAAGGAAAATTCTAGAAAATCACATAAGTGTTTGTACAATGTATAATGAAGGTAAAGCACAAGGTTAGCCTCGGTTTACCCTCATTTCTATGTTTTCGTTCGTGTTTATTACTTTCTCTACAAAGAAATACACATAAAACGACTCTTACACCTATCAACGATTGCAAAACATTAAACGGTGTGGTGAGAGGGGAGTTTGAGCGTCAAAGTACAATCTTAAACCTGATTTATGTGTTGCATCATGGCTATAGGACGTTGTTTTAAAATAAAGGAAAAGGCAGCATGAGCGTAAGGCTCGGTGTCTCTCCTCGTTTCAAAATGGTGGCCTCAATGGAGATCTCTAATTTCAGTCTTTCTCTCTCCTCCCTCTCTCTCCCTTAAGGGGTTGTTCTTGTGTGGAAGAAGACAATGAGGAATGATGGAGGAAAGCTTGTTCGGATGAGACTGGATTGCTTCCGGGTGGATGAAGACATGAAGAGTGCTGTTCTTGAAGATGCTGGACATTGAATGAGGGCTGACACACAGTCCCATAGCAAAACCGAGATCTCGAGACACAAAGCCTAAGCGGTAATTCAACTTTTATAAAGAAAAAATGAGTTTTTATGCTATTTGGGTGATGAAATATTGTTTCCATGGGCTGATTATGCATTATGTTATTTTTTGCTATGAGTTTGATCAGTTTATGCTCAGAAAATCAGAAAATTATAAGTGTTATGGCTGAAATTAATGGTATAAAATCCGTAAAACACACGTATAAGAGGCAAACTGGGATTTTTTTACAAAATAAAGGGGAAACATGAGATATAACATCAACAAAACCTGAAATTTTGCTGTCAAAGAACCTAAGGGCCACAACCCACAATCAATCTCAATTTCTAGTCTTTTTTTATTGAAGATAATAGAGAAAAAATACAAAAAAATGGTGGAAAATGGGTTTTAAATGGGAGAAAATTAGAAAATGATAAAAGGAAAATTCTAGAAAATCACATAAGTGTTTGTACAATGTATAATGAAGGTAAAGCACAAGGTTAGCCTCGGTTTACCCTCATTTCTATGTTTTCGTTCGTGTTTATTACTTTCTCTACAAAGAAATACACATAAAACGACTCTTACACCTATCAACGATTGCAAAACATTAAACGGTGTGGTGAGAGGGGAGTTTGAGCGTCAAAGTACAATCTTAAACCTGATTTATGTGTTGCATCATGGCTATAGGACGTTGTTTTAAAATAAAGGAAAAGGCAGCATGAGCGTAAGGCTCGGTGTCTCTCCTCGTTTCAAAATGGTGGCCTCAATGGAGATCTCTAATTTCAGTCTTTCTCTCTCCTCCCTCTCTCTCCCTTAAGGGGTTGTTCTTGTGTGGAAGAAGACAATGAGGAATGATGGAGGAAAGCTTGTTCGGATGAGACTGGATTGCTTCCGGGTGGATGAAGACATGAAGAGTGCTGTTCTTGAAGATGCTGGACATTGAATGAGGGCTGACACACAGTCCCATAGCAAAACCGAGATCTCGAGACACAAAGCCTAAGCGGTAATTCAACTTTTATAAAGAAAAAATGAGTTTTTATGCTATTTGGGTGATGAAATATTGTTCCCATGGGCTGATTATGCATTATGTTATTTTTTGCTATGAGTTTGATCAGTTTATGCTCAGAAAATCAGAAAATTATAAGTGTTATGGCTGAAATTAATGGTATAAAATCCGTAAAACACACGTATAAGAGGCAAACTGGGATTTTTTTACAAAATAAAGGGGAAACATGAGATATAACATCAACAAAACCTGAAATTTTGCTGTCAAAGAACCTAAGGGCCACAACCCACAATCAATCTCAATTTCTAGTCTTTTTTTATTGAAGATAATAGAGGAAAAATACAAAAAAATGGTGGAAAATGGGTTTTAAATGGGAGAAAATTAGAAAATGATAAAAGGAAAATTCTAGAAAATCACATAAGTGTTTGTACAATGTATAATGAAGGTAAAGCACAAGGTTAGCCTCGGTTTACCCTCATTTCTATGTTTTCGTTCGTGTTTATTACTTTCTCTACAAAGAAATACACATAAAACGACTCTTACACCTATCAACGATTGCAAAACATTAAACGGTGTGGTGAGAGGGGAGTTTGAGCGTCAAAGTACAATCTTAAACCTGATTTATGTGTTGCATCATGGCTATAGGACGTTGTTTTAAAATAAAGGAAAAGGCAGCATGAGCGTAAGGCTCGGTGTCTCTCCTCGTTTCAAAATGGTGGCCTCAATGGAGATCTCTAATTTCAGTCTTTCTCTCTCCTCCCTCTCTCTCCCTTAAGGGGTTGTTCTTGTGTGGAAGAAGACAATGAGGAATGATGGAGGAAAGCTTGTTCGGATGAGACTGGATTGCTTCCGGGTGGATGAAGACATGAAGAGTGCTGTTCTTGAAGATGCTGGACATTGAATGAGGGCTGACACACAGTCCCATAGCAAAACCGAGATCTCGAGACACAAAGCCTAAGCGGTAATTCAACTTTTATAAAGAAAAAATGAGTTTTTATGCTATTTGGGTGATGAAATATTGTTCCCATGGGCTGATTATGCATTATGTTATTTTTTGCTATGAGTTTGATCAGTTTATGCTCAGAAAATCAGAAAATTATAAGTGTTATGGCTGAAATTAATGGTATAAAATCCGTAAAACACACGTATAAGAGGCAAACTGGGATTTTTTTACAAAATAAAGGGGAAACATGAGATATAACATCAACAAAACCTGAAATTTTGCTGTCAAAGAACCTAAGGGCCACAACCCACAATCAATCTCAATTTCTAGTCTTTTTTTATTGAAGATAATAGAGGAAAAATACAAAAAAATGGTGGAAAATGGGTTTTAAATGGGAGAAAATTAGAAAATGATAAAAGGAAAATTCTAGAAAATCACATAAGTGTTTGTACAATGTATAATGAAGGTAAAGCACAAGGTTAGCCTCGGTTTACCCTCATTTCTATGTTTTCGTTCGTGTTTATTACTTTCTCTACAAAGAAATACACATAAAACGACTCTTACACCTATCAACGATTGCAAAACATTAAACGGTGTGGTGAGAGGGGAGTTTGAGCGTCAAAGTACAATCTTAAACCTGATTTATGTGTTGCATCATGGCTATAGGACGTTGTTTTAAAATAAAGGAAAAGGCAGCATGAGCGTAAGGCTCGGTGTCTCTCCTCGTTTCAAAATGGTGGCCTCAATGGAGATCTCTAATTTCAGTCTTTCTCTCTCCTCCCTCTCTCTCCCTTAAGGGGTTGTTCTTGTGTGGAAGAAGACAATGAGGAATGATGGAGGAAAGCTTGTTCGGATGAGACTGGATTGCTTCCGGGTGGATGAAGACATGAAGAGTGCTGTTCTTGAAGATGCTGGACATTGAATGAGGGCTGACACACAGTCCCATAGCAAAACCGAGATCTCGAGACACAAAGCCTAAGCGGTAATTCAACTTTTATAAAGAAAAAATGAGTTTTTATGCTATTTGGGTGATGAAATATTGTTTCCATGGGCTGATTATGCATTATGTTATTTTTTGCTATGAGTTTGATCAGTTTATGCTCAGAAAATCAGAAAATTATAAGTGTTATGGCTGAAATTAATGGTATAAAATCCGTAAAACACACGTATAAGAGGCAAACTGGGATTTTTTTACAAAATAAAGGGGAAACATGAGATATAACATCAACAAAACCTGAAATTTTGCTGTCAAAGAACCTAAGGGCCACAACCCACAATCAATCTCAATTTCTAGTCTTTTTTTATTGAAGATAATAGAGAAAAAATACAAAAAAATGGTGGAAAATGGGTTTTAAATGGGAGAAAATTAGAAAATGATAAAAGGAAAATTCTAGAAAATCACATAAGTGTTTGTACAATGTATAATGAAGGTAAAGCACAAGGTTAGCCTCGGTTTACCCTCATTTCTATGTTTTCGTTCGTGTTTATTACTTTCTCTACAAAGAAATACACATAAAACGACTCTTACACCTATCAACGATTGCAAAACATTAAACGGTGTGGTGAGAGGGGAGTTTGAGCGTCAAAGTACAATCTTAAACCTGATTTATGTGTTGCATCATGGCTATAGGACGTTGTTTTAAAATAAAGGAAAAGGCAGCATGAGCGTAAGGCTCGGTGTCTCTCCTCGTTTCAAAATGGTGGCCTCAATGGAGATCTCTAATTTCAGTCTTTCTCTCTCCTCCCTCTCTCTCCCTTAAGGGGTTGTTCTTGTGTGGAAGAAGACAATGAGGAATGATGGAGGAAAGCTTGTTCGGATGAGACTGGATTGCTTCCGGGTGGATGAAGACATGAAGAGTGCTGTTCTTGAAGATGCTGGACATTGAATGAGGGCTGACACACAGTCCCATAGCAAAACCGAGATCTCGAGACACAAAGCCTAAGCGGTAATTCAACTTTTATAAAGAAAAAATGAGTTTTTATGCTATTTGGGTGATGAAATATTGTTCCCATGGGCTGATTATGCATTATGTTATTTTTTGCTATGAGTTTGATCAGTTTATGCTCAGAAAATCAGAAAATTATAAGTGTTATGGCTGAAATTAATGGTATAAAATCCGTAAAACACACGTATAAGAGGCAAACTGGGATTTTTTTACAAAATAAAGGGGAAACATGAGATATAACATCAACAAAACCTGAAATTTTGCTGTCAAAGAACCTAAGGGCCACAACCCACAATCAATCTCAATTTCTAGTCTTTTTTTATTGAAGATAATAGAGGAAAAATACAAAAAAATGGTGGAAAATGGGTTTTAAATGGGAGAAAATTAGAAAATGATAAAAGGAAAATTCTAGAAAATCACATAAGTGTTTGTACAATGTATAATGAAGGTAAAGCACAAGGTTAGCCTCGGTTTACCCTCATTTCTATGTTTTCGTTCGTGTTTATTACTTTCTCTACAAAGAAATACACATAAAACGACTCTTACACCTATCAACGATTGCAAAACATTAAACGGTGTGGTGAGAGGGGAGTTTGAGCGTCAAAGTACAATCTTAAACCTGATTTATGTGTTGCATCATGGCTATAGGACGTTGTTTTAAAATAAAGGAAAAGGCAGCATGAGCGTAAGGCTCGGTGTCTCTCCTCGTTTCAAAATGGTGGCCTCAATGGAGATCTCTAATTTCAGTCTTTCTCTCTCCTCCCTCTCTCTCCCTTAAGGGGTTGTTCTTGTGTGGAAGAAGACAATGAGGAATGATGGAGGAAAGCTTGTTCGGATGAGACTGGATTGCTTCCGGGTGGATGAAGACATGAAGAGTGCTGTTCTTGAAGATGCTGGACATTGAATGAGGGCTGACACACAGTCCCATAGCAAAACCGAGATCTCGAGACACAAAGCCTAAGCGGTAATTCAACTTTTATAAAGAAAAAATGAGTTTTTATGCTATTTGGGTGATGAAATATTGTTCCCATGGGCTGATTATGCATTATGTTATTTTTTGCTATGAGTTTGATCAGTTTATGCTCAGAAAATCAGAAAATTATAAGTGTTATGGCTGAAATTAATGGTATAAAATCCGTAAAACACACGTATAAGAGGCAAACTGGGATTTTTTTACAAAATAAAGGGGAAACATGAGATATAACATCAACAAAACCTGAAATTTTGCTGTCAAAGAACCTAAGGGCCACAACCCACAATCAATCTCAATTTCTAGTCTTTTTTTATTGAAGATAATAGAGGAAAAATACAAAAAAATGGTGGAAAATGGGTTTTAAATGGGAGAAAATTAGAAAATGATAAAAGGAAAATTCTAGAAAATCACATAAGTGTTTGTACAATGTATAATGAAGGTAAAGCACAAGGTTAGCCTCGGTTTACCCTCATTTCTATGTTTTCGTTCGTGTTTATTACTTTCTCTACAAAGAAATACACATAAAACGACTCTTACACCTATCAACGATTGCAAAACATTAAACGGTGTGGTGAGAGGGGAGTTTGAGCGTCAAAGTACAATCTTAAACCTGATTTATGTGTTGCATCATGGCTATAGGACGTTGTTTTAAAATAAAGGAAAAGGCAGCATGAGCGTAAGGCTCGGTGTCTCTCCTCGTTTCAAAATGGTGGCCTCAATGGAGATCTCTAATTTCAGTCTTTCTCTCTCCTCCCTCTCTCTCCCTTAAGGGGTTGTTCTTGTGTGGAAGAAGACAATGAGGAATGATGGAGGAAAGCTTGTTCGGATGAGACTGGATTGCTTCCGGGTGGATGAAGACATGAAGAGTGCTGTTCTTGAAGATGCTGGACATTGAATGAGGGCTGACACACAGTCCCATAGCAAAACCGAGATCTCGAGACACAAAGCCTAAGCGGTAATTCAACTTTTATAAAGAAAAAATGAGTTTTTATGCTATTTGGGTGATGAAATATTGTTCCCATGGGCTGATTATGCATTATGTTATTTTTTGCTATGAGTTTGATCAGTTTATGCTCAGAAAATCAGAAAATTATAAGTGTTATGGCTGAAATTAATGGTATAAAATCCGTAAAACACACGTATAAGAGGCAAACTGGGATTTTTTTACAAAATAAAGGGGAAACATGAGATATAACATCAACAAAACCTGAAATTTTGCTGTCAAAGAACCTAAGGGCCACAACCCACAATCAATCTCAATTTCTAGTCATTTTTTATTGAAGATAATAGAGGAAAAATACCAAAAAATGGTGGAAAATGGGTTTTAAATGGGAGAAAATTAGAAAATGATAAAAGGAAAATTCTAGAAAATCACATAAGTGTTTGTACAATGTATAATGAAGGTAAAGCACAAGGTTAGCCTCGGTTTACCCTCATTTCTATGTTTTCGTTCGTGTTTATTACTTTCTCTACAAAGAAATACACATAAAACGACTCTTACACCTATCAACGATTGTAAAACATTAAACGGTGTGGTGAGAGGGGAGTTTGAGCGTCAAAGTACAATCTTAAACCTGATTTATGTGTTGCATCATGGCTATAGGACGTTTTTTTAAAATAAAGGAAAAGGCAGCATGAGCGTAAGGCTCGGTGTCTCTCCTCGTTTCAATACATAAACGTTAGCATGGAAATCATGAAAAGATTGGTTTTGCACGATGCACAATGCTGATTTTCTATTGTTTGTGCACTAAACCATTCACATTATGCACTATGTATGGTTCATGGTATCGAAGAAAAATCTCTTGGACTGCATAACAATTGTTTTCTTAGGACTTTGACCCACGATTGAGAGTGTGAGGTTATCCCTTGCCGTAGGGTAAAGGGTCGGTTTCCTAAGGGACTGTGAAGTGAGGAAGCATGGTACATCTCTTGGAAATATGAGAAATATAAAAGAGAGGAGTTTGTGCTCGTTTGTGTTATATGTTTAGCAGCGCATCAAAGGGCCAATCCCTGAGATGTAGGAGATCTGCAGTGGGGCTCCGACTATTAGTCGGTGGAGTGCCTCTATATGTGTGTGATCGTGGCATTACCAATGTATAAGGGTTCTCTCTTTGAGGAGTGTTAGGGAACTGTTGAACTATGAACTATAAACGCGGGAATTAAGCTTTAGGGCAGTTTGTCCTTCAGCCTTAGATTGACGCTCCCGGTCCACGAGGCTGTGAGGGTGTTTGTGTGTCATGAGCATGAGGTCCAGCTAGTGCTATAGCCAGTGCCGGCCCATTTTAGGTCCTATCACCATGAGGAAGGAATGCAAAAGCATACCAAAGACCATAATTAAAATTGCCCATACTTTCTCATTGACATAAGTAAAAATGGATCATTTAAAGCTATATGAGATGTTTCAAATGCACATGATAAATGCCTAATCCTATATTTAATAAGGAGCAAACGAAAGATGTATATCTTCAAGTTGAGCTAGCCCATAGATATCAATCGTGTGACTCCAAGTTACAGTCGATAAGCGAGTATTTGTGACACATTTACATTTGCTGAGGCTTGGTTCTTTCAATTCAGGGGACCTAAAGTGGGTCGGCACTGGCTGTAGCACTAGCTGGACCTCTGACATGCACAAGACAACCCCATGGCCTCGCAGCCAAGAGCGTCTACAGGGCACATTGCCCTGCCATTGTATGTACTTTTATGTTTGTATCATGTTTGTAGTCCAACCCTTAACCTTCTCAGACTCCTCAGAGGGAGACCCTATAAATTTTGGTGTAATTCACCACGTAGAACAACATAGAAGGCACCCCTTGACTGATTGCCATGGCCCCACTACAGCCCTCCCATAGCTTGGGGATTGGCCCCTCGATGCGTCGCTAACACATACAACACATATGAAATAGACTCCACTCTTGGTACCAATATTATATCATTCGAGGAATGTACCAGTCCTCACTCAGTTGTCCCCTTGGACCCACCATCTAGACCTACAGCTTGGGTGCCTTACTCTCTACAGCATGGGTCATTTATAATTCAACCAATTGCTATGCATACCAAGAATAGATACCATGTGCATGATTCATGCAATAGTGGATGCCTTATTGTGCACAAACAGTTGGTTTGAAATCAGCCTATGTGTCGTGCAAAACAGCCCTTTTGATAAATGTCTGCTAATATGCAATGCTTCGTTGCAGGAATCTATCACCAAGACAAACCTCGTACTGCTAGATCCATTATTTCCAAATAAACTGCATCCTAAATGTTATGCATAAAGAGAACAATCAGACGTTGTATTATTTCAGTGCTTAAACTGTTATATAACATCATCCTCCCCCTCACCGTTTAAACTTTGTTGCATTGCATAGGTGTAGAGGTTCTTTTATGTCATTTTTTGTATGTAAAAGCAATAAATACGACTTTAACACAAAGAACAAGTGCCAAGTTGAGGCTTAATGTCATGCTTCAACCCCATTAGACATTCACATACATAGATCTCATTTTTCCATTCTTTTCGAATGTAAGAAACCCATTTTTTTTCATTTTCCTCTATTTTTCCTATTTATTTTTAATAGAAAATAGGTATTTTCTATTTTTTTAAATGACTGATCATTGGAATTGAAACTCTGCATTTTTTCTTATTTTACCCCATGTCCACTCACTTTTCCTACTCAAAATCAAAGAAACTATCAATTTCCATCAAATTTTGTGTTTTTTCGCATTTTAAAAATTTGTAATTGTTGTAAATCAATACGGGTTCTGCATAACAGTGATTGTAGCCCTCAAACATAATGCAAGGAACATTCAAATAAAATTTCAGCTCATGTGCACATCATTTGGACCATGAACGATAAAAAACAAGCAAAATTCTTTCATAAAATGGAGCATACCACCTTTTTGCGTGTTTTGGGTTTTTGAATATTTAAGTGGGACTATGTATCGACCAACCAGCCATGGATTTTAGCATAGATCTTTAGCCTTCAGTCTCATCAGCCTCTTGGAACAATTCGGTGCCTCTCGGACAAGTATCCATCTCCCGATTCTCTTCGTGATTCTTGCCACATGAAGTGCCTCTATGCAGGAGAGAGAAAGAGGAGAGAGAAATACTAAATTCTGATAAGGCCATCCAGGCAGTCATTCCAAACGTGAAGACATGTGATGAGGAGCGAAGCTAAGATGTAGATCAGCCCCATCAAATCTGTTGGGGGGGTTGTTTTGAACCACCATAGCCCCCTCTCCATAAATCATGGGATGATGGTGCCTCCATCTCTGCTACCACCGAAAAAAATGCCCTCCCCCCTCCCCTCCCCCCCACAAATTCATTTTTAGTTGGGCTCCCAAAGGGAGCCCTCAAAAGGCAAAACCTTTGGGCTCTCTAAATTCTATTCCCACTTGCCCTTTTGGGTCTTGGCCTCCCAGGCACTCCCTCTTCCTCGTTCGATATACGATTCGAGGTCTGAAAAATCTTGGGCGTCCATCTTGAAGCCCTCCACTATCGAGCATCTCCCATGGTCTCATTTGACATGCCAAAAAATTATGAAAATTTTCTAACTGTAGTCTAGTGAGTCTTTTTAAGCACTTTCGGGCATTGCCACTTAAAATCGTACTGATTGCAATCGCCGCCTTCGACGAAGTCTATTTTTCCCCTAAAATAAAAATTTTGGCTATTTTTAAGCACTTCTTGGCATAAAAAATCATCTGTCATTGGCAACCACGGTATAAGGTGACTCAGAGCCCATCAAATCCCACGAACAGATCTGCACATAAACACAATCACAAAGAGCATCAAGCTGATACAAAATAGATACACAACAAAACACATCATAGCTCTCACCCTACCCCCTGTCAAAACCAAGGCATGATTCCACGAGGAGTAGGTCTAGCATAATCTGACAGAAAGTCTAAAGCTAGTTATTAACCAACTACTGCAACATAGCCAATAACACCATATTGGGGAATATGGGAATTTCCCATAAGTTTGGGACACATGGTCAAATCTTTGGATTTGTCATAAGTTGAACACTATAACTCCAAATTGAGCACTCTATAGCTCAATAGATTCCATTTTTCAAGTGCTTTTCAATGATATGTCAGATCATATGGTTTTGAGAAACTTATGGGCATGTTATCTGGTGCCACCTTTTTGGTATTCAAAAATGGGAATTGGGAGATTCGTAAACTCACTAATATTGTGTTCAAGCTAAAAAGAACTATCAAAGATGTCATCCTAAGCGGTGGTTTGAACTACCTACCTAACTAAGGACAACTCAACTAGGAGCTTCTACTAGTCAAGAACTCCTATAGCGTGATTAAGAAATAGTTTCTTTTAGCACATTGCTATTTTAGCCTCTTATTTTCCATACTTAAGCATGTAAAAAGGAGGGAGCTGAGAGTAGTGGCCCAAGGAGAATAGGGCATCGGCCTCAGGTCCTGTCTCGATACCCAAGAACCTACCAAGCCCTTGCAATGCGACACTGAATCCTTTTCTAATGCTCACTTTTATTTTCGCTCCAACCTTCCTATTCATTTCTTATTTTCCAGCTAGAAGCCACCCCTAGGAAGGCAAGGCATCGGCCTTGGGTCGGGAACCTACCAAGCCATCACAAGGCGATGATCCACAACTCATAGAATTTTAATTTTCTTTCATTTTCTATTTTTATAGGGGTTAGAACCCCTTTTTACGCACCTTCGTATATTCATATATTATCTTTCAGATATTTAGAGTTTTGAATGGCCGCCTAGCAGGTCAGCAGAACAAGGTCACTAAAATAGGTCTTTCAATGTGTGACAATGCCTTTGCAGGAGGAAATGACTACTCAGACCTCCCCCAAACGTACATAGCCTAAACGTGGGACTTCATGCCTTGAGTGTCGGTCCCCAACAAACAAAATAAAGTAACCCTTACATGCACATATATAGTTAACTGCTTAAGGGAAAAGACTCGAAAAGGGGACGAAACCACTTGGAATGGCCACAAGAAGCTCCTTCGTAGCAAAGGCTCCCTCCAGCGACTTCGTCAATCTATATGATGCAATCACTACAACTAAAAACCATTAATGTACCTACACCAAATAGACATAGGGTCCTCTTGGCCTAAAGAAATCAAGCAAACCAGCTCATATAGATCCCTCCTTGGAAGAATGAACATATACAAAACTACGCTCCATTCCAAGGGGAAAAATAGGGCTCTCAGCCCTAGACTAAATGCATCAAGTTGTGACCCATATCTCTTGCATATATAGCAAGAGGTGTATGTGTGATCAACCTATGGATCCGGGATAATAGTGATAGATGGGTCTCAGCTACTCTTTGCATTACCCATATCAACCATCGCCTACCATATAATGTGTGGATTGACAACATTCCCCACAAGTGACTAGGTCCCATCTCGCTATCAAGAGCGACATTCGAACTAGGACCATAGTTGAAGAAGAGGTCCTCTTCATAAGCAAAATTAGGTAAGGAATCCACAAACTAATTCCAATAATGTGGAATGAGCTGAAGAGATACACTCTCAAATTCACCAAGTAGGGTTATAGCAGTGCAATGATACATACGAAGGATGGGATTCCGAATTGTATATGTCCCATTGAGTTGATTTAAGATTAGCCAAGAATCCCCCTTTACCAACGAATGCTAAATACCATCTTTCTTGGCAATATTCAGTCCTATAATCAAGGCTTTATACTCTACCATGTTGTTAGTGAATCCTACCACGAGATAAACTGCTAATTTCATTGCAACTCTACATGGGGGATCTCGGATAACTACTCCAACAATCCTTTTTTATTAGGCCCTCGGGATCCTCCATCAAAGTATAATGTGTACACCCATAATGGGTTTACACAGCCAACCATCAACAAGAACTCCCCTATTCATAATTATGATAGTAAAAATTCAACATATTGAGAGGATGAACTGACGGCTCCATTCCACCTTCTTCATTAAACTCAACGAGGATGCTTGTCAAAATCTGTAAACAATGATGGCCGAAAACTTTGATCTCCCAAATGAATGTCCTGTCTTCTCGCTTAGTCACTTTATAATCTTTGCTCCACCAGATAAGCTTTCCTTGATGGTATCTCTGCTCTAAATATGGGTGCTCCAGATAAGGGATCACCTGCAAGCCACTTATGTCATTAGCGCAGTTAGAAATAATAAGGTTTAATCTTATTAAGATTAACCTTATTCTTAAACTCCACACCCTCAAGATATGCCAATAATGCTATGGATTTATTCTTCCCAATCATGAAAATCCTATAAGGATCATCCCATTTGGGCTCCAACTTTCCTGGAAATAATTCTCTATGTGCATCGTAATACAGAACTAACTGCCCCTTTTTCAAGGTATATTTCTTTGCTTTGAGTTCATGCAACTGTTTCAGCCAACATTTAGCCACTTCCTAGTGCAACAAACTTTGCAATTTAAGTTCATCCAAGTGGGCTATAGTCGTAAAACGCTCGAATAGGGTGTCTTCATCACCCAAAGAATGATTGATTGTGAATCTAATGGTTGACAACTCAATTTCTAAGGGTGTGACACACTCCTCCCCGTAAACTAATTTAAATGGGGTGTGGCCAGTGGCTCATTTGAACATCGTATTATATGCCCATACCACCACATATAATTTTGTATCCCAGTCCTGCTTCTTTTCGAAGACTATTTTGGATAGAATACCCACAAGTTGCTTATTGGTACTTTCAACTTGTCCATTTGCTTGCGGATTATTGGGGGTTGTCTTGTTATGCTTAATTTTACATGCTTCAGTCAGGCTTTTAATCACCTTGTTCAAAAAATGGGTTCCATGGTCCGATACTATTTCCTTTGGTGGACCAAAACGGTAGATAATCTACTAAAGTAGGAAACTGGCAATCTCTTTTGCATTGTCCTACCCTGTCACCCATGCTTCTGGCCACTTTGTAAAGTAATCAATTGCTACTATAATGTATCTCTTCTGAGTAGTAGACGATGGGGTAATAGGTCCCACAAAATCAATGCCCCACTTCTCAAATGGAAGGGTAGCCATAATCGGTGTAAGTGGATGCTTCCTATTCTCCATACTATCATGTCTTTAACATGTATCACATCTCTTAACATAGTCAAATGAATCCTGGAAGATGGACGGCCACCAATACCTAGCTCTTAAAGCCTTTTGTGCTGTTAACCGCCTAGCAAAGTGCCCTCCACAAGCGGAGTTATGGCACTCTTCCAGTATAAATGGAACCTCGTCAAGCATCACACATTGGCGATAGATATCACCAACACCCTATCGATATAGTGTTCCTGCGATTAAGAAAAATTTAAATGCATGCTGTTTCATTTTCCTATTCTTCGATTTTGATAAAGTAGCTCAAGTCTCTCCCATAGAAAGATAGTGCGTTATAGCAACATACCATGAGGGAATAGATGCCGTATCAATCTTGAACAACGTTTCCATGTCACTTCCTTCAACGGAGACCTCTTTTGGATCTTCGAAATCCACAATACACTCTACAATGCCCTGAAGCTTCAGAGGCTTTCTCTTAATCTCGTAATCAAATTCTTGTAAAGTGATTAACCACTTTGCTAAACGATCAGGTGGCTGTAACTTATTCAACAACAATCGAAGCCCTTCCTCCTTCGCATAAAAAATCACATTCTCATAAAGAATGTAGTGCCTCAAATTTTTGGTGATAAATACCATCACAAGGCACAACTTCTCCATATAGGTGCAGTTAATTTCCGATATGCCCAACTTTCGACTAGCAAAAGCTATCGGATGGTACCACTTCTCCTCCAAAATTTGGGATAAGCAGTAAGCTGATACTATACATTGTTGTTGCGGAAAATATATAGAACATTTCGCCCCTTTTAGGTGCTTTTAAAACATGTGCTTTGGCAAGCTCTTGCTTCACATAGTCAAAAGATACTTTGCAAGCATCATTCTATGCAAACAGACAGCTAAAAGACAATAGGTTTGTCAATGGCAACATTCTTTCTACCAGGGCATTGAAAAACCTCTGATAATACCCTGTCGATGATAGAAAGCTATTCACTTCCTTTAGAGTACGCGGCAGACTCATGGAGACAATGACCTTGATCTTTTCAGGGTCAGTCACAACCCCTACCGAATTGACCACATGGCCTAACAATAGCCCATAAGGCACTCCAAAGACGCACTTTCATGGGTTGAGAGTTATAAAAATTTGTTTGCAACACTCGAAACATTTCTGTAAAATAATCAACTTTCTCTGTCTTACGGTGGCTGCTCCCAGGTCATCAATGAATACTTTCAACTCCTTTGGGGAGATGTCACCAAAGGTCTTGTCAGCTGTACTTTGCCACAAACCAGATGCATTACATAACCCAAATGCTATCACATGGTATGCAAAGGTGCCAAAGACAGTGATAAATGTCGTTTTCAGCTTATCTTGCTTAGCAATCGCCATTTGGTTATATCCTGGAAAGCAATCCATGAACGAATATATTTCCCTACTTGCCAATTGATCCAAAATTTAGTCAATAAACAACAATGGGTAGTAATCTTTAATAGTCTGTTTATTTAGCTCTCTAAAGTTTCACAAAGACAGATTTGATTATTATTCTTCTTTCTAATCACAACTGGAAAACACCATTCAATATGCCAAACTGGGAAGATCAAACCAACCTTCCACAACTTCTGAAGCTTTTCAAACAGCCCATCCCTTAGTTCAAAAGGCATACGCCTTACTTTTTGATATACAAGGCAGGTACCTTTCTTTACAAGAATGGTATGCACAACCAAACTGGGAGGAATACCCCTAAGTTAGTCATAGCTCCAAGCAAAGATGTCGTGAAACTCCTGAATCAGGGACACATAGTCCTCTCTCTCTTCCGAACTAAGCATGGAACCTAATTTGATTGGCCATGAATTATTAGGCGTGCCAAGGTCCAACTCAATAACGTCTGCATCTCTTATTTGATCTTGAGGCTCTATTGGCTCATTCAAGGTTATTTGATAAATATCCTCTATAGTGGACCCTTTTTTAGATCCATCGCTCGATGATGTCTCACTACCAGATGGATCATCTACTTTTTCTAGTTCAGTGGAGGATAATGGAGCTCTCTCACTCTGAGGAGACTCAGGGTAAGCATACACTATTATACGATGGGCACCTTGACCTAGAATCACTCGACCAGCAGGTATATCGACTTGACAGTCTGTTCGTAGAATCCATGGCCTGCCTAGCAAAACTCGATCGTTAGGATGTCTTGCAAACCTTATCACCCTAAAGTCCAGATAGCATTCCATGCTCACAACTGTAACGTGGACTTTAGTGATGCAACCTTCCAATTGTCTTAGACTATCATTAGCCATCCTAAGAAGTGTGGAGCTGTCTTTTTGGATCTCTAGACCTAATGTCTCCATCAAATCAGAACTCATGATATTGATGCAGGATCTAGTGTCCACAATAGCGTGCTCTACTAATATTCCATCCACATACGCCGAAACCCTAGGTCAATGCTTTTCAACATGATTGAACCAATCTTCTCCCACTCTAGCTATGCCCAAAGGTTCTACAATATACCCTATACACAGGATTTTCTTGAATTCCTTGCATGCTCCTAGAGAAAGTTTAATCAATTGGAGGATATTTACATTTGGTTTAACTTCGCAAAGAGAACTTGCTAGGTCAAAGTCGTGGTGGTTAGCCAAAGTTCTCTTCTCGCGCCAAACCATTCTCTCCTTTGGCCTTTCAATCGGCTTTGATGCCTCTTTTTTAGCCTTTACCTTCTTTCTTGGAAATCCTTTATCCTTCTCGGGATCAACTTAACTACCAACAAGTCTTAAAGGTCCACCTTCCATATCAGGATTTAGGACTTTTTCCTTGGCATCTTGCTTAGGGCTTCCCTTGATAGGTTCTACAATTCCTTTGTCACCCTCTTTGATCTTTTGACCTCTTATTACAGCTCGTAGATTAGAAGTTTCAGCATCATTGACACGTATGGCCTCAATAAGGCCGACTCCACTACCATGAGGCAACTCCTCTACAATAGCCTTTCCTTGTTGCACTATTTATCTTGGTCCCTCATCTTGCTAGAGATTATTCCCTTGTGCACGATGGTTATTTTTTCATGTGTGACAGCCCCTTTTCTATTGTCGTGTGTGTGTTTCCCCCTTTAAGGTCTTGTTTGCATGCGAAAAATATCACATTTGACATTTGGGCAATTCCTAGGGAAATGTTGGCCACCACACCACTAACAACTGAATCTTGAGGGGGCACCCTCCTTAGGGCATCGAATCCCTATTAAATTTTGCTGCTTCTTAAGAAAATTGACGTCTATAGCTATTTGTCTATATTGTTCACAAATCATATCGGTATTGTGCTTCATCATGTCCTTAACTTTGCCAAGGACATTAGAGGCACTTGACTCATAGCCGCAATCATTTGTCTGTCGTCCCATCAGCCTAACCACTTAATTAGGAATTGGCTACTGACCTACTGGGAAAACATTAGAATTCATTATTTGGCTTTCACCACTTAGTGGGCCTGTCTGACTAGCCATAGGCATAGTCATGCTAGGAGGAGTGGGTAACATAGGCGAATTCGACATGATACTCCCTCTCCCATTTGCATTTAACATGGGATCACCTTGACTCCCATTGATCAAGGCCAAATTATTACCATTTCAATTTATCCTTATTGCATAAGCCACTTGCAAGCGCGACTCTACTCCTGCTTAGGTAATAGTAGTGCCAATGTCGTCCAAAGCGACACTACTAAACTGCACTTGGATATTGAAATTCAATCCATGTAGGAAATATTGCAAATTGTGCAGCCACTGGAATATGAATATAAGCATAAAGTTTGCAAAGAAGTTGCTTTAGTTTCTTGGCATAGGCTTGGATATTCTCATTTGGCTCTTGGCGTATTACATTCAAGATACACAACCAATGTTGTCCACCCTTCTCAGGAGGAAACTCTCTATGGAAAGCCATAAAGAATTGGGCATTACTAGTTATGGTTTTGGCTTCTAGACCATGATACCACACTGCTGCTCTTCCTTTTAATGTCACGTTGAAGAACATCATTAGGTGTCCTTCGTCTTGGATTTGATAGTTGAATATGAGCATTTGGAACTGCTTAATATGGAGTTCTCCATCTTCTTTTGCTAACCCATGAAAAATGGGCAAAGGTGCTCCTAATACCAGTAAATCCGGTGTCCTTGCTGGAAGAATTGTGATGGGTTGTGTCATGGCTTCAACCAGATTGACAATGCCCCCACTTGTTGTGGGTTGATTAACTGGAAATAGGGAAGTACTAAGACTTCCACTGTCAAGAATTGCATGGTATGGGGAACTTGCTTGAGCTGCTGCGCCAAACACACAGTGTATACACAACTTGGAAGCTCACTCAAGAACACAAGAAGAGAGATGGAGGCCAAAACGTTTTCTTGCTGATTTCTTCTTCTTCTTCCACACACTATACAATGTACTCAAATTATAGATAAGATACAACATAAAGGAAATTGGCCTACTAAGTCAAACAATGCATAACTGACTACACTAATCGACTCGTGCTATGTCTTTGCCAGCTACTGTAGGTAGGTGTAACAAACTAAATATAATAATTGATAAGTTAGTGGCCATGTGAGTATCACAATGACCACCAACATGCTAAGTGTAGACGTGCAGATCTATCTAGCCAGGCACTCCATCATCGATGTCCACACGTGTTGAGCTTGCCATCTCAACACTCCCCCTCAAGCTCAACTCTATCTCTACAACTCCAAGTAAGCTTCAGAACTTTTGAAGCTTCTTTGCACCCAATGCCTTTGTGAAAATGTCAGCTATCTGATCCTGTGTGTTGACATATAGCAAGTCAATCTCTACTGCAAGTACCTTCTCTCTCACAAAGTGGTAGTGCACCTCAATGTGTTTTGTCCTAGCATGGAACACTAGATTCCTAGCTAGCTGTATGTTGCTCATGTTGTCACAATGAATGACAACTAGACCATCTCCCTGCACATCCAAATCACCTAATAACTTTTGCAACCATACCACCTCACATGCTGCCATAGTAGCACCTCTATACTCAGCCTCTGTACTCGATAAAGCAACTGTAGGTTGCTTTTTGCTGGTCCATGTAACTGCTGCACTACCAAGGGAAAACATGAATCCACTTGTAGATCTTCTGTCTGACATGCTACCAGCCCAATCTACATCTGTGTATCCAAAGACCTGTACATCCTTACCTGCCTCATAAAAAATTCCATAATGCAAAGTGGACTTCACATACTTCAATATACATTTAACCACATCCAAATGAGGCCTTCTAGGCATCTGCATAAACTGACGGACAAGGCCAACAACATAGCTCAAGTCTGGCCTTATGATAGTCATGTAAATCAAACTCTCTACTATTCTCTTGAACATAGTAGGGTCTTCTATCTCATCTCCAACATCAGCACTCAACTTCACATTTTGCTCCAATGGTATTGAAAGAGGCTTACATGCTGTCATACCATACTTGGATAACATATCCAAGCCATACTGCCTTTGGGATAGCCATATACCATCATCACATCTGATAACCTCAATACCAAGAAAGTATCTCAACTCACCCAAATCTTTCATCTCAAACTTCTTCTTCAAGAAGTCCTTAACTTCAGTAATCCCATAGTCACCGTCACCTCTAATAATCAAGTCATCCAACATAGATGACTATGATGACCAAACCTGCATCTCCCTTTCTCACATAAAGTGAGTAATTAGCATCGGAAATACAAATCCAATATTGACAAGATACTCTGCAATCTTGTCAGACCATGCTCTAGGTGCTTGCTTCAGCCCATAGAGTGCCTTCTTTAACTTGCACACATATGTGGGATGCTCTAACTCCTCATAACCTGTTGGCTGCTCCATATACACTTCTTCTTGCAATTCACCATACAAGAAGGCATTCTTAACATCCATTTGTTGCAAACTCCAACCTTTGGCGTTGCCAAGGCAATCACATACCTAACAGTTGCCATCCTAGCAAGTGGACTGAATGTCTCTTCATAATCTATGCCATATGTTTGAGCATAGCCTTTTGCAACCAGCCTAGCCTTATACCTGCTAACTGAACCATCTACATTATGCTTGACTTTGTAAACCCACTTACAGCCAATAGATTTCTTACCCTTAGGAAAGGGTACCAAATCCCAAGTCTTATTGGCTTCTAATGCAGCCATCTCCTCATCCATTATTGCATCCCAATGAGCATGACCAACAGCATCCTCAAAACAAGTGGGCTCAACATTCTCAACTAGTTTCACCATATAAGCATAATGGTGAATTGCATAAACTTCAAAACCAAATTTTTTAATAGGGTATCTGACCCTGCTAGATCTGCGTACCACCGGATCACTCAATGGAGCCTACTTGTAACACTTAGGTTACTAGAATCACTGCCACTTATTCGTAGTGGGCTGCTTCTTTGAAAAGAATATCGCCTTACAATCTCCAACCGCCATCTAGCCCTCTTAGCACGTTCCTCTTTTTGTATTTCGGCTTGACAGTCCTTGTTAGAGGACATAAACAGATTATTTGGTCCCTAAAAACCCTAGATTCGAGAACCACAACTTGTTGGCAGCTCTCGACAAATGCACCACTGATGGGACCTAAAATGGGCCGGCACTTGGCTGTAGCACTAGCTGAATCTTGAACCTTTGACATGCACAAGACAACCCCACGGCCTCGCGGCTAGGAGCATCTACAGGACACATTGCCTTGCCATCGTACATACATTTTGCATTTGTATCGTGTTTGTAGTCCAACCCTTAACCTTCTCAGACTCCTGAAAGGGAGATCCTACACATTTTGGTGTAATTCACCACGTAGAACAACATAGGAGGCACCCCTCAGCTGATTGCCGTGGCCCCACTGCAACCCTTCTACAGCTTGGGGATTGGCCCCTTGATGCGTCGCTAACACATACATACGAAGCAGACTCCGCTCTTGGTACCAATATTATGTCGTTCCAGGAATGTACTAGTTCTCACTGAGTTGTCCCCTTGGACCCACCGTCTAGACCTATAGCTTGGGTGCCTTATTTTCTCTAACGTGGGTCATTTATAATTCAACCAATTGCTATGCATGCCAAGAATAGATACCATGTGCATGATTCATGTTGAGATGAGAAGCTCAACACATGTGGACATGGATGATGGACCGCCTGGTTAGATGGGTCCACACATCTACACTTAGCATGTCGGTGGTCATTATGACTCTCACATGGCCACTGACTCATTACTTATTATATTCAGGTTGTTACACCTATTTACAACTGGCATAGTTATAGTGCCAGTCGACTAGTGTAGTCGGTTATGCATTGTTTGACTTAGTAGGCCACTTTCCTTTATGTTGTATCTTATCTATACTTTGTGTACATTGAAAAGTGTGTGGAAGAAGAAGAAGAAATCAGCAAGAAAACGTTTTGGCCTCCATCTCTCTTCTTGTCTCTTGAGTGAGCTTCTCCTTGTGCATTCTGTGTGTGTTCAGCGCAACATCTTGAGCAACTCCCACCACCACGCGATTCTTGACATGGTATCAGAGCCGCACCACTGAGAGAGGCAGATTTTGAAGGTTCAAGCAAACCTAAGGAGAAAAAGCAAGGTTCAAGCAAGCAAGCCACGGGTAAGAAGCTCTCCCATCCTTCCACTCTTTCTCTTGGATAGTGCCTGTGGAGGCACCGGAAGCAGGGCAAAGCAAAAATCTCAGATTGCAGTGAGATTTGGTGTGCGCGAAGAGCACTGTCTTTTCTATAGATTAGCCCTTTAGGGTTTTCTCGCAATTATTTTGGGCATCTGAGGCCGTTTCAGGGCCCGTTTTAGAGCCGCAAGGTTGCGGATAGTAGTTTCAGGGTGCACTGCGACTTCGACTGAATTGACCGAAAGTGGATGCACATGTTACATATTTCAGATCTATAAGTTCAAAGGTATTTAGCAGTGAGTAAACACAAGGTTTATCTTCAAACGGGTTGCAGATTGCATGTATTGTTGAGTAGACAGTGAAAAAGGCTGTCTGGTGTATTGTTGTGCACTACAGGTCGAAGGTTGCAGAAGATTTGCTTGCTCTTTGGTATCAATTTTGTGATAATGGCAGAGAATAGTGGAAGCCCCATCATTGAGAAGCTTGACAAGAACAACTACTCTTCATGGAAGTTCCGTGTCACGAATTTCCTTATTGGAAAAGGCCTCTACGAGTTTGTTTCAGGTGAAGAAAAGGATCCTGAGGTGAGTGATCCTCCAACTGCAGAAGAGACAAAGGCACGAAAGGAATGGAATGCAAAAGACAAGAAGGTCATATATTGGCTGTCAACAGTAATTGACAATAATATGCTGGGACATATTAGAAACACAGAGAATTCATATGCAGCTTGGACCATACTTGAAAGTATGTTTTCTGTAAATACAAAGGCATGAAAGATTCAACTCAAACAAGAGTTGAATACATTAAAGAAAGGGAAGATGTTGAGGGCTAAAATGATGAACGGGTTGCCTCTTACCCATCCAACCTCCAATCCTCACTAAGAGAACTAAAGAGGGGCACCACCTAGCCAAAGAGAGGATGGGCTAGGACATCCCTATTCTCAAAGAGAATCAAGAAAGCCAAGACACAAATTTACAAGAGAGAATATATGTGCTAGACACCATATTGGAATATAAGAGAGAGAGATGAGAGGAGAGGGAGACAAGAGGAGAAGAGGTAGAAGAAGCTTGCCATTATGCTACATGGAATGAGAAGATGAGAAGAGAGGGAGATAATAGGAGAAGAGGTAGAGGAAGCTTGCCATTATGCTACATAATAAAAGAACTCACTCATAGCTTCCCTCAAAGAGATGAGGGTATTCTAGAATGCTCTCATGGACTTGTCATTCTCCCTCCTCTCTTTTCTCAAAGAGAATCAAGAGAACCAAGACACAAATTTACAAGAGAGAATACATGTACTAGACACCATATTGGAATATAAGAGAGAGAGATGAGAGGAGAGGGAGACAAGAGGAGAAGAGATAGAAGAAGCTTGCCATTATGCTACATGGAATGAGAAGATGAGAAGAGAGGGAGATAATAGGAGAAGAGGTAGAGGAAGCTTGCCATTATGCTACATAATAAAAGAACTCACTCATAGCTTCCCTCAAAGAGATGAGGGTATTCTAGAATGCTCTCATGGACTTGTCATTCTTCTTCTTCTCTTTTCTCAAAGAGAATCAAGAGAACCAAGACACAAATTTACAAGAGAGAATACATGTACTAGACACCATATTGGAATATAAGAGAGAGAGATGAGAGGAGAGGGAGACAAGAGGAGAAGAGATAGAAGAAGCTTGCCATTATGCTACATGGAATGAGAAGATGAGAAGAGAGGGAGATAATAGGAGAAGAGGTAGAGGAAGCTTGCCATTATGCTACATAATAAAAGAACTCACTCATAGCTTCCCTCAAAGAGATGAGGGTATTCTAGAATGCTCTCATGGACTTGTCATTCTCCCTCTTCCTCCCTTCTTCATTCTCCATGGGCTCTTTATATAGCCTTCATGAGGGATTAGATTAAGCTAATCTTCTTGATTAACATAATCCTAGATGATGTATGGCATCTTTGAAAATATGGAGAGTAGTGGATGGGACAAGTCCCCACCTTGGTCATCATGCAAGAAGCCAAGGGTGGTGGTAGACAAAATAGAGAAATGGAGCTAGATTACAAGAGGTGGGTGCCCAAAGCACATTGTTATAATATATTTACAAGAAGGATAGAGTGGAAAGTTGGTGTGGTGAAAGAGAGAAGAAAATTGCATATAGCTAGTAGTCTGCGCCTTCGTAACTTCAAATCCGTGAGGAATTTGGAAAAAGTTTCTTCTGCAACTTTGTAGACCAGATCGAAACCGATCGGCCTTCGCAGGAATTTTCTTGAAATTCGCTTTTTCTTGGGAGTTATTGAGATTATAAAAAAGGGCTTCCAAAAGCTGCTTTGACTTTAGTATCCCATATGTATATAAATACATATAAGCATGTGACAAAAGGGGTCCATGCTTGTAAGCTTTTGTGCAAGATCCAAATGACACCATGATGTGGATATTGACTTGTGTGCAAGGGTGAGGTGTCCTCTAATGATGGTGATAGATTCCAAATCTTAGTGATGCAAACGGAGCCCATATGTAGTTGGAGGCTAGTCCTTTGAAAAATCTATGCATTCACTCAACTCCTAGGTGTAATCCATTTTCATCTTCACTAAGATAACCATCCCATTTACCCTTTACATTGACATGCCTTCTAAGAACTTGTTCCCCCCATTTGCTAGAGTTATCATAATTGAGAAGCAATGTAGCATACCTAGTGCTTGAAGAGTAAACCTAAAGTGATATGGTAAGCTCTTGATAGGGGCCTTGGCCAAATTTTGTGGTAATAATCCGGGTTGTAAAAAACCCGGATCATTAGCCATCCCCTTAGGCTAGAGGTATTCATGCCTCTAGCTTGAGAATGATGGTCCAATAGAGCAAGGAGGACTGTACCCCCTCATTGGTGGCTCTTCATTGAATGACTGCTCCAAAGTGTTCATATTTCTTTGAAAATAAGGCTTCAGTCGCCATCCATTTACCCTTGTCTTGTGAACCTTCCCATCCATGTCACCTAGCTTATAACTGCCATTTGGATATCTCCTTATGACCATGAATGGCCCTTCCCACTTAAACACAAGTTTAGCATCCTTTCTGTTATCGAAGCGGTTATCATAGCGTAGCACAAGTGATCCTTCCCTTATGTGTTTGCTAGCCAGCTTCTTATTAAAGGTCTTCCTCCTCTCTTCAGCCTGCATGGAATAGTGTTGGACTGCTACTTCTCTATCTAACTCCAGCCTCTCTAGATCCAAGATCCTTTCCTCTAACTTCTTATCTTGATTCTTCTCTTGACTGGCTACTAAAACACGCAAACTGGCCAGTTCCACCTCTATAGGAAGCAAAGCTTCTTGGCCATAGACGAGGTGAAATGGAGTATAGCCAAGCGAGGTTCTAAATGAAGTCTTGTAGGCCCAAAGAGCTGCATTCAATTTTTTATCCCAGTGCTTGGGGTGCATGTGTACCTGCTTGGTAATTATCTTACAAATCAACCCATTCACTTTTTCGACCAAACCATTACACTGTGGATAGTAGGGAGTAGAATGCCTGTGCTTGATTTTTAGCCTTTCCATTAGCTCCCCTACTAGGTTCGCCCTAAAACCAGGACCCCGATCAGAGATAATTTCCAAAGGTGTGCCAAACCTGCAACAAATATTTTCAAACACAAATTTTCCCACTTCTTGGGCTGTGATCCTACTAGTTGCTGAAGCCTCTGCCCACCTCGTCATGTAGTCCACTCCCATTATGATGTATTCCTTGCCAGATTGAGTTCGTGGGAGTGGCCCTATTGCATCAATCCCCCATTTCTCAAATGGGCCATATGTAGTTATGGGATTTTGTTCCTCATGCACTAGCTTCCTTGGTCCGGCCTTTTGGCAATTGTCACAAGTGCGGCACCAATGTTGCACATCTCGATGTAGACTAGGCCACACAAAACCGGCTTGGAGAATCTTCCTACTGGTTATTTCTTGAGCAAAATGTCCGCCACAAACCCCTTCATGGTAGCTCTTAATCACATCTATAATCTCCATTGCTGTTGGCACCCTTCTAAGCACTGCATCCTTTCCTTTGCAATACAACACATCATTTATCAAGCGGTATTCAGTGGCCTTAGTAGCCAGCCACCTTTTCTCACTCTTACTCATATGTGTAGGTGCCTCACCTTGCTCGAGAAAATAAAGCACATCTTGTAATTGAAACTTACCCTGAAACAAGGGAAGCTTTACTGTAATGATGCCCACCATTACCTCTTTCAATTTTTCAGCTACTAGAGCATCTGCGTCGCCATTTGTGCGCCTTGGCACAAAATAGATTTGGGCTTTCTGTAGCTTTCTCATGAGAGTTTTAGCTTCTCTCATTTTCACTGCTAAGTTATCATTTTTACAAGCCCTGATTCCTTTCATTTGCTTAACAATTAGCATAGAATCCCCAAAAACATTAAGTCGAGTGACACCATGTGAGAGACACCACTTCAAACCTAAAAGCAAGGCTTGATATTCTGCCTCATTGTTAGAATGGACATCCTCCAAGCTGATACCTTCTCCATAAATTTTGTCACCTTCGGGACTGAACACCATTATTCCTGCTGCCGCTCTGTCTTTAATACGCTTGTAGGCCCCATCAAAGTAGAGGGCATGGGCATTCTCCACCCGTGGCGGCTCCTCAAGAGGAGGTGTCTCCTCTTTTACCTTTCCCTTCTCCTTTTCCTTCTTTTGATGGCATCTATGGGTCAACAAATCAGCTAGGCAAGCTTGAGTAGAATCCTCCACCTTGAAGGTGTAGTCAAACTCTTGGAGTTGTATCACCCACTTAGCGATTCTAGCTGAAACATCCATGTGCTGTAAGGCATAGGGAAAATGCTCTTCTGTCGTGATCACTGTGAATGGCCTAGGGAGAAGATAAGGACGAAACTTCCTTACAGCAAACATTAGAGACAAAACCATCACCTTGACCATCTTGTACCCTCGTTCTGATGCTGTCATTACTCTACTAGAAAAGTAAACCGGTCTCATTAGGCCAGTTTTAGCATCCTTTTGTATTAGTGCTGCCCCTAGAGCATCTTCCCCAAAACTCGGGTTGACAAAAAACTCTTGATCCCAACAAGGCTGTAAAATTATAGGAAGGGTGCTAAGAGCCTTCTTCACCTCGTGAAAGCACCTTTCACTTTCGTCACTCCACAAGAGCTCCTCGGAGTGGGTTAACTGTTGCAGTGGAAATATTAATTGGGAGAGGAGATGAATGAACCGCCCCATATATCGCACCTTCTGAATGAAAGAGGTTAGTTGCTTCACAGAAGATGGTGATGGCACCGCCAATAGGGCCTTAACTTTGTTTGGATCTACTTCAATGCCCCTCTCACTTACGACATGCCCTAACAAAGTTACACTACTTTCGCCAATTCGACACTTCTCATGGTTTAATTGCCCCCCCATTTGTGCGAGTCGGTTGAAAGCTTCATCCACCTTCCCTAGATGTAGAGCCTTAGAACTATAAATACAAAAATCATCAATAAAGACCCTGATGGATTTCCCAAAATATGGCTGGAAGACATAATTCATGAATCGTTGGAAGGTAGCTGGGGCATTTGTTAATCCAA
Source organism: Lygodium microphyllum (assembly GCF_053477565.2). Classification (NCBI taxonomy): domain Eukaryota; kingdom Viridiplantae; phylum Streptophyta; class Polypodiopsida; order Schizaeales; family Lygodiaceae; genus Lygodium; species Lygodium microphyllum. Next base: position 105,112,313 of record NC_141162.1, read on the forward strand.
ATGGCATTACTTTGTAAGCAAAACAACCCCAAGGTGTAATGAAGGCGGTCTTCTGTTGATCCTCCTCAGCTATTCGGATCTGGAAATAACCTGAATACCCATCACAAACAGTGTATCTCTCATGCCCGGCCACCTCATTGAGTATTTCATCCTGAAAGGGAAGAGGAAAGTGATCTCTCTTAGTTGCGGCATTTAGCGGCTTGTAATCCACACAAATCCTCCATTTTCCATTCTTCTTGGGTATCACCACCACAGGTGAAACCCACTCTGAATCCCCTATTGGATAGATAAAGCCTGCCTTTAAAAGTCGTTGCACCTCCGTGAGTAGAGCGTTTTGTTGAACTACTCCCAATCGTCGTAGTCGCTGCACCACTGGCCATGCTCCCTCTTTTAGATTAATGTGATGTTGTACTGCTGTCACACCTGTGATGTGTTCATAATCAGAAATAAAAAGTGCAGAGTGTTTTATCACCACTTCCATGTAGGCTGCCTTCTCCTCAACTGATAGATCCTTAGCCAACATTTTTTCTAACCCCTCCTTCTCGACCTTTGGAAGCTGCTGCGGAATTTCACTACTAGAAGGCCCTTTTAATGTAATCCCCATCACTTCTAGAGAGCTTTCTTCCTCCTCATTAGAAGACTCTCCCTCTGTCATAGATGACCAACCCTCGCTGGAACTCCATTCATCAGCGGTGGTTTCTAATACAAGATCCTCCTGTCGGCCCTCCTTCATGTTGTAGATAGTGCTCTTCCATTTTTTATGCAGCCCCTTTTGTGGCCTGAGCTCTAAAGCCCCTGTCTCCCAATCTTGTCTGGCTTTCATTCCCATTAGCCATGGTCGCCCAAGAATGAGCGGATAGCCATCCCCCTTCACTGGCATCACATACATGTCAAGCTCCAGTTGCACTCCACACACCTTTACCTTGACTTTCTTTATAACTCCCAAACAATTTACTACCACATTGTTAGCCATTTTGGCCCCAAATTTAGTAGTTTCATTTATCTCTAATCCCAAACGATGCATCAACTTTTCCGTCATGACACAAATCTCTGCACCTCCATCCACATATGTCTTTGACACTCTCTGCCCATTGATTTTGGCTTCCACTAGAGGTACAATATCTTTCATCTTTCTAGCCTGGATTGCATTCACATGTCTATTCTTCATGGGTCTAATGCTTACCATCTTTGACCATTGTCGCCGCACTGTTGGAGATAGATGTAGTAATTGTGGCCATGAAATTTTTGGCCCTTAATTCCTCACATCAGCAAGCAAATCATAAGCTCTAATACCTTTACCCAAGGGAAAATCATCTGGCTCAATGTGTCGGCGTGAGCGAGCCCTCCTCTTTTTACTGTTGCGAGTCTTTGCAGCCATTGATGACTCTGCCTCCTCTTCCATGTTTTCAACCTCCTTTTGTGGTGTAGGCTCCATCTTCTCAATTCTCCAGGCTTTCTTCACCGGCATTGCTTCAACCTCTACTACTTTGTCATTTCCTTTGACATCACTCTCATCTAAACTAATTATCCTAACATCATGATTCTCTGGCGGTTGAACAGGCAAGGGCGGCACCTCTGCAAGTGGTCGAGGATGCTGGAGAACTTGAACCGGTGGTGGAGGCCTTGGATTTGGTGGAACAAACCTTTCCCTAGGTGGTGTCACTTGTTGTCCCCTCCTTCTTGGTTGGAACCCATTTCCTGGAAAACACCTAGGATGAGGGCAAAAGTACATACCATGGCCAGTCTCCCCACAATTATAGCAAACATACTCTCTTTCTTGTCTTCTTGGACCCCGATTGCCTTCATTTATGAGGGGAGGGGGCCGCACTCCTTGCACCAAATTTAATGAAAGGATTTCGAGTTGATTAGTAATGCGTTGTAGGAGCTCTTGTTGTGGTATCTCCGGTTTAGGTGGGGCCTCTGCTATTTCTCTAGGCCTTTGCATGGTTGGTAAAACCTGTATGGGCTCAACTCCCCCCTTTAACTGGGCTTGATACTTCAATTTTCTATCTTTTTCTCTCGCATAAGTGACTGATTCTTCATAGGATGTGGGAAACTTTCCTTTGACCTTCTCCCTTAGTAGAGGATGGAGTCCGGCTAGAAAACAATCTTTCTTAAGGCAATCAGGTACTCTTTCTCCCTCGGCTAAAGATGTTGTCCATTTATCCCACAATTTTATAAACATGCCTTCATAGGTTTGGTACTCCCCTGCTATGGTTTGGCGAAGATCTAAGAGTTGTCTCCAAATATCTTCAGGTGGCTCTGTATCTTGGTACTTGTGCATGAATGCGGTCTTGAGATTCTCCCAATTACCCCTTGTAGCCTCTGGGAGAGCTTGATACCACACTCGAGCATCACCCTTTAGAACTAAAGGGAAGGCCCGTACTTTGGTTGCTTCATCATCCCGACCTGTGACTAGGAAGGCCATTTCTAAGTCATCCAAAAAGTCCAGAGATTTCTCCCCTTTGTGCCCAAAAAAACTTGGAAAAGCCATGATAGGAAGATGTTGATCTAGCTCAATACAAAATAAAGATGAACACATCTAGGCCCAAGTCATATCTTATTAAGGGTAGAATAAATGGATTTACAGATGCATTAATCTCAGCAAGACGACGAGGGCCCAATAAGACCCTTATAACATTTTGAAACCTGAGCTTTGTGCTAACAATTATATGCACGGTTTGTCTAGCAAGTGGACGAATAGGTCCATACAAGTCCCTATGGTTCATGGGATACACTTAGAGTAGAATGAATATGTGTACATTAAAGGAGATGTTATAATCCAAAATAGGGAGTATTATGGGATCAGGAGACAACAAGATCTCTCTCAACCTCTCAGCTCCAAAATAGAAGACCAACCTTTGCTGGAAATGTATCTTTCTACTAATGCACACATCCACCCGAATGTTTTGAACCGATTGAAAGTTGTAGAAAGTAGGAGTAGTCATTTATGCATTAACTACAAATTTACACTACAAACTTTCATGAAGCGTGTCGTTGAAGCTATGGCCTCTTAGATCCCACCATTCGAGAGATGCGAAGGATTTGCTCACCACTGATTAGCGTAGCTTTTGTGTGACCATCATCAGCCTTGTAAAGTTCATAGGCTTCGATAGCTATCTTTTCAATTACTTTGAGTCTTCTTGCTAGTAGTAGTTGAAGCGCATCACCATATGTAGCCTCTCGCCAATACCGCACACCATTGATGTGTAACTCACCCTCCAAAAACTTGTTAATCCCCGAATTTGAAAGCGCCTTCACCACTTGAAGACGAAGCTCCGTAGGGAGTGTCTTTACACTAGACACCAAGCACTCAACACAATGCCTTGACGTAGAGACTTGATGAGAGCAAGATTTCTCATGAAGCAAAGAAGGATGTGTGTAATTAACTTGCTTTACCCGCATACGTGCCGTTTGTCGATAAAGGTCCTTCTTCTCTTGAGCTTCTTTTGGAGACCATTGCGGTACTCTTGAGCGGCGAATCCCTTGAATAGGGTTTGATGAAGATTCCTCCTTAGTGATTTCTTGACAAACACTCGTTGAAGAAGAGGACAACTCCTTAGATGTTTCTTTCTTCATGGAAGTTGTAGAGCGTAGCTTGAGAACTCCTCAGCGGGGGCACCAAAAATGAGGGCTGAAATGATGAACGGGTTGCCTCTTACCCATCCAACCTCCAATCCTCACTAAGAGAACTAAAGAGGGGAACCACCTAGCCAAAGAGAGGATGGGCTAGGACATCCCTATTCTCAAAGAGAATCAAGAAAGCCAAGACACAAATTTACAAGAGAGAATATATGTGCTAGACACCATATTGGAATATAAGAGAGAGAGATGAGAGGAGAAGGAGACAAGAGGAGAAGAGGTAGAAGAAGCTTGCCATTATGCTACATGGAATGAGAAGATGAGAAGAGAGGGAGATAATAGGAGAAGAGGTAGAGGAAGCTTGCCATTATGCTACATAATAAAAGAACTCACTCATAGCTTCCCTCAAAGAGATGAGGGTATTCTAGAATGCTCTCATGGACTTGTCATTCTCCCTCCTCTCTTTTCTCAAAGAGAATCAAGAGAACCAAGACACAAATTTACAAGAGAGAATACATGTACTAGACACCATATTGGAATATAAGAGAGAGAGATGAGAGGAGAGGGAGACAAGAGGAGAAGAGATAGAAGAAGCTTGCCATTATGCTACATGGAATGAGAAGATGAGAAGAGAGGGAGATAATAGGAGAAGAGGTAGAGGAAGCTTGCCATTATGCTACATAATAAAAGAACTCACTCATAGCTTCCCTCAAAGAGATGAGGGTATTCTAGAATGCTCTCATGGACTTGTCATTCTTCTTCTTCTCTTTTCTCAAAGAGAATCAAGAGAACCAAGACACAAATTTACAAGAGAGAATACATGTACTAGACACCATATTGGAATATAAGAGAGAGAGATGAGAGGAGAGGGAGACAAGAGGAGAAGAGATAGAAGAAGCTTGCCATTATGCTACATGGAATGAGAAGATGAGAAGAGAGGGAGATAATAGGAGAAGAGGTAGAGGAAGCTTGCCATTATGCTACATAATAAAAGAACTCACTCATAGCTTCCCTCAAAGAGATGAGGGTATTCTAGAATGCTCTCATGGACTTGTCATTCTCCCTCTTCCCCCCTTCTTCATTCTCCATGGGCTCTTTATATAGCCTTCATGAGGGATTAGATTAAGCTAATCTTCTTGATTAACATAATCCTAGATGATGTATGGCATCTTTGAAAATATGGAGAGTAGTGGATGGGACAAGTCCCCACCTTGGTCATCATGCAAGAAGCCAAGGGTGGTGGTAGACAAAATAGAGAAATGGAGCTAGATTACAAGAGGTGGGTGCCCAAAGCACATTGTTATAATATATTTACAAGAAGGATAGAGTGGAAAGTTGGTGTGGTGAAAGAGAGAAGAAAATTGCATATAGCTAGTAGTCTGCGCCTTCGTAACTTCAAATCCGTGAGGAATTTGGAAAAAGTTTCTTCTGCAACTTTGTAGACCAGATCGAAACCGATCGGCCTTCGCAAGAATTTTCTTGAAATTTTCTTTTTCTTGGGAGTTATTGAGATTATAAAAAAGGGCTTCCAAAAGCTGCTTTGACTTTAGTACCCCATATGTATATAAATACATATAAGCATGTGACAAAAGGGGTCCATGCTTGTAAGCTTTTGTGCAAGATCCAAATGACACCATGATGTGGATATTGACTTGTGTGCAAGGGTGAGGTGTCCTCTAATGATGGTGATAGATTCCAAATCTTAGTGATGCAAATGGAGCCCATATGTAGTTGGAGGCTAGTCCTTTGAAAAATCTATGCATTCACTCAACTCCTAGGTGTAATCCATTTTCATCTTCACTAAGATAACCATCCCATTTACCCTTTACATTGACATGCCTTCTAAGAACTTGTTCCCCCCATTTGCTAGAGTTATCATAATTGAGAAGCAATGTAGCATACCTAGTGCTTGAAGAGTAAACCTAAAGTGATATGGTAAGCTCTTGATAGGGGCCTTGGCCAAATTTTGTGGTAATAATCCGGGTTGTAAAAAACCCGGATCAATGTCTATCAATGAGTATGCATTGAAGGTAATGAGCATTGCAGATGCCTTGGCAGCGATTGATACAATGCCCGATGATGATGATTTGGTGTCGTCTACCTTGGGTGGACTTAACAATGAAAAGGCTTGGAAGTCTTTTGTAACTTCCGTATATGTCAGAAAGCCATTTCCAGATTTCGATGAGTTGGTCTCCCTTATGATCACTGAAGAGATCAATATGCAGAGTGAGACATCTGAAAGAAGTGGTGAACATGTCCAAGCTTTCTACTCCAGTTCAGGAAGGGGACGTGGCAGGTTCTCCTCAAGAGGTCGTGGTACAAGACATGGTAGTGACAACTAGCAAAATAGATTGAATAAGCAATTTGGAGATATGCAAGTTTCAGGAGGTCGTGGTAACTTTAGAGGCAGGGGGAGCTTTAGAGGAAGAGGTGGATGGCAGAACAGAAGTTCTAACAACTTTGGTATTGTGTGTCACTACTGTGGAAAAACAGGTCATATTGCAGCCCAATGTTATGCTAAGAAAGATGATATCCGCAGTGGTAAGTTGCAGCAAGGAAACTATGCATCGTCTTCACGATATAATGAAGACAAAAATGAACGTCTGTTTGCTATGCAACATATGTTGAATGCTGTTACAGGAAAGGGAACACATGATGATGTTTGGTATGTTGATTCAGGTGCATCCAATCATATGACTAGCCATGCAGAATGGTTTGGAGAGATGCAAGATTTGCAAAATGCAGGTTATGTGTAGACGGGTGATGATTCATGCCACCCAATTTCACACATTGGAAAAGTTCCCTTGTCCTTGCATGATGGTAAGACAAAGAGTCTTTCAGATGTATTACATGTGCCATCTATTACAAAGAAATTGGTGTCAGTGGGTCAAATGGTAGAGCAAGGTCTGCAAGTCAGATTTAATGCACAGGGTTGCTTTGTACAAGACTTCAATGACAAGTGCAGGTTAGTTGCAAAGGGAAGTAGAGTTTACTCTGGATGCTGGAATTTCTACTATGAATGCTGCTATGTATGCCAAAGGAAAAGGTGTTGTTGCAGACATTGAAATTTGGCACAAATGCATTGGACATGCAAATGTACAAAGGTTGAAATTAATGCGGTCCAAAGGGTTGGTTACAGGTTTGCCTACATTTAGAGTTGCAGAATTTCATAAGGTATGCGAAGCATGTCAGTTTGGTAAGTAGGCAAGACAACCCTTTTCACATTACAGAGATGTAAGTAGAAATATCCTTGATGTTGTGCATACAGACATTTGGGGGCCTACACAAAATGTATCTCTTGGAGGCAGTTCATACTTTGTCACATTCATTGATGATTGTTCTAGAAAGCTGTGGGTATATTTTATAAAGGAAAAGAGTGAAGCGTTTGAGCACTTTAGAACTTTCAAGGCTGCAGTTGAAAGAGAAACAGGCTTGAAAGTAAAGTGCTTGAGGTCAGATGGAGGGGGAGAGTAGCTCTCGAATGAGTTCAGTGATTTTCTGAGGTCTCATGGGATAAAGAGACAGTTCACATGCAGGTATACCCCACAGCAAAATGGGGTTGCAGAAAGGAAAAACAGCCATATTGCAGAAGTTGCACGTGCTTTGATGGCTGAAAAGAATATGCCTAAGCATTTTTGGTCTGAGGCTGTTCATACTGCTGTTTATATTATGAACAGAACCCCCACAGCTGCAGTTCATGGTATGACCCCCGAAGAATGTTTTACAGGTAAGAAGCCTGATGTCACACACTTGAAAGTGTTTGGCTGCATTGCGTATGTTCATGTGCCAGATGAGTTGCGAAAGAAACTAGATCCAAAGGCTGAAAAGTGTGTCTTTATTGGATACTCTTTAGAGCAGAAAGGGTGTCGCTATTATAACCCTGTCACATGTAAGTTCAGAGTGAGCAGGGATGTCATCTTTGATGAAATGAGCAGTTGGTATGCATCTAGTGGTGATGCATTGGATGATGATGATGGTCCACTTAGTTGATTGCAGCAAATGGATGTGAAGAATGCCTTCTCGCATGGTGATTTTCAGGAAGAAGTGTATATGGATCAGCCAGCAGGTTATGAGGATTTAAAGCATCCCACATATGTGTGCAAATTGAAGTAGGCACTCTATGGGCTCAAGCAAGCACCTAGAGCATGGTCTGACAAGATCAGAGAGTATCTTGTCAATATTGGCTTTTATATTTCTGATGCTGATCACTCACTTTATGTGAGAAAGGGAGATGCAGGTTTGGTCATCATAGTCATCTATGTGGATGACTTGATTATTACAGGTGATAGTGATAGTGGGATTGCTGAAGTCAATGATTTTTTGAAGAAGAAGTTTGAGATGAAGGATTTAGGTGAGCTAAGATACTTCCTTGGTATTGAGGTGATCAGATGTGATGATGGTATATGGCTGTCCCAAAGACAGTATGGCTTGGATATGTTGTCCAAGTATGGTATGACAGCATGCAAACCACTTTCAGTCCCATTGGAGCAAAATGTAAAGTTGAGTGCTGATGTTGGGGATGAGATAGAAGACCCTACTATGTTTAGGAGGATAGTGGGGAGTTTGATCTACATGACCATTACAAGGCCAAACTTGAGCTACGCAGTTGGTCTTGTGAGTCAGTTTATGCAAGTACCTAGAAAGCCACACTTGGATGTAGTGAGACACATATTGAGATATGTGAAGTCCACATTACATTATGGATTTTTCTATGAGGCAGGTACAGACGTCCAGGTGTCTGGATACACAGATGCAGATTGGGCTATGGTAGTATGTCAGATAGAAGATCTACCAGCGGATACATGTTCTCTCTTGGTAGTGCAGCAGTTGCTTAGAGCAGCAAAAAGCAATCTATAGTTGCTTTGTCGAGTACAGAGGCTGAGTGCTGATTTGGATGTGCAGATAGAAGGTCTAGTTGTCATTTATTGTGACAACATGAGTAGTATACAGTTGGCTAGGAACCCTGTGTTCCATGCCAGAACAAAACATATTGAGGTACACTACCACTTTTAAGAGAGAAGGTACTAGCAGGTGAGATTGACTTGGTGTATGTCAGCACACAGGATCAGATAGCTGACATCTTCACAAAGGTGTTGGATATAGAGAAGCTTCAAAAGTTTCGAAGCTTACTTGGAGTTGCAGAGATGCAGTTGAGCTCGAGGGGGAGTGTTGAGATGACAAGCTCAACACATGTGGACATGGATGATGGACCGCATGGTTAGATGGATCCACACGTCTACAGTTAGCACATCGATGGTCATTATGACTCTCACATGGCCACTGACTCATTACTTATTATATTCAGGTTGTTACACCTATTTACAACTGGCATAGTTATAGCACTAGTCGATTAGTGTAGTCGGTTATGCATTGTTTGACTTAGTAAGCCACTTTCCTTTATATTGTATCTTATCTATACTTTGTGTACATTGAAAAGTGTGTGGAAGAAAAAGAAGAAATCAGCAAGAAAACATTTTGACCTCCATCTCTCTTCTTGTCTCTTGAGTGAGCTTCTCCTTGTGCATTCCGTGTGTGTTCGGCGCAGCATCTTGAGCAACTCCCCCCAGCACGCGATTCTTGACAATTCATGTGATAGTGGATGCCTTATTGTGCACAAACAGTTATGGTTTGAAATCACCCTATGTGTCATGCAAAACAACCCTTTTAATAAATTTCTGCTATAGTACACAATGCTTTGTTGCAAGAACTTGGCACCAAGGCGAACCTCGTACTGCTAGATCCATTATTTCCAAATAAATCACATCCTAAATGTTATGCATAAAGATAACAATCATACTTTGTATTATTTCAGCGCTTAAACTGTTGTATAACATCATCCTCCCCTTCACTGTTTAAATTTTGTTGCATTGCATAGGTGTAGAGGTTCTTTTATGTTATTTTTTGAATGTAAAAGCAATAAATAAGCACTTTAACACAAAGAACAAGGACCAAACTGAGGCTTAATATCATGCTTCAGCCCCGTCAGACATTCACATACATATATCTCATTTTTTCATTTTTTTCGAATGCAAGAAACCCATTTTTCTCTATTTTTCCAATTTATTTTTAATATAAAATAGTTATTTTTTGTTTTTTTCTGATGACTGATCATTGGAACTGAAACTCCGCATTTTTCCTTATTTTACTCCATGTCCACTCATTTTTTCCACTCAAAATCAAAGAAACTATCAATTTCCATCAAAATTTGTGTTTTTTCGGGTTTTGAAAATTTGTAATTGTTGTAAATCAATACCGGTTCTACATAATAGTGATTGCAACCCTAAAAAATAATTCAAGAAAGATTCAAATAAAATTTCAGCTCATGTGCACACCATTTAGACCGTGAACGGTCAAAAACAAGAAAAATTGTTTCATAAAATAGAGCATACCGCCTTTTTGCGTGTTTTGGATTTTTTGAATATTTGATTGGGACTGTGTATCGACCAACTAGCCATGGATTTTAGCATAGATCTTTAGCCTTTAGCCTCCTCAGCCTCTTGGAATAATCCGATGCCTCCTGGACAAGCATCCATCTCTTGATTCTTGCCACATGAAGTGCCTCTATGAAAGAGAGAGAAAGACTGAATTCTGATCAGACCATCTGGGCAGCCATTCCACGCATGAAGACATGCAATGAGGAGCAAAGATAGGATGTGGATCAACCATCAAATCTATTGGGGGGTTGTTTTGAACCACTATAGCCCCCTCTCCATAAATCGTGGGATGATGGCGCCTCCATCTTTGCTGCCGCAAACCCCCCCCCCCCCCCCCCCCCCACGAATTTGTTTTTAGTTGGGCTCCCAAAGGGAGACCCCCTCTCTAAAGTCTATTCCCACTTTCCCTTTTGGGTCTTGGCCTCCCAGGCACTCCCTCTTCCTCGTTCAGTATCTAATTCGCGGTCCAAAAAATCCTAGGCATCCGTCTTGAAGTCCTCCACTACCGGGCATCTCCCAAGGTCTCGTCTAACACACCAAAAAATTATGAAAACTCACTAGTTGTTGTCCAGTGGGTCTTTTAAGCACTTTCGAGTATTGCCGTTTAAAATCATACTGATTGCAACCGCTGCCTTCGACGAAGTCTATTTTTCCCCTGAGATTCGGAAATTTTGGCTATTTTTAAGCACTTCTCGGCATCAAAAATCATCCGTCATGAATGCTTTCTAGCATGCTACAAGCAATGATGAGAGAGCTACACCAACATCATAGACATCAAGCCTAACTGATTGTAGACCCTCCAACTTTTGAGTGATCTAGAGCAAAGTATCAATTTACTAGAAAGGAGTAAGAGAGTGAGAGATGTTGCAAAGGAGAAAAGCCATTAGCAAGGCAAGCAATCATGACTAACACTTTGACATCTTGGTAATTCCAACACTTGTAATGATTTGTAGGCATGTTTGAGGTGTGCCAAGATTTCAGAATCAATGCAATGGCAAGCAACCAAGCTCATAGATTCCAAGCATTTGAGGTTTGTTGAAAGATGCCAAGTCAATGTTGTTAATCTTTATGTAAGAAAGGTCCAACCTCCTAAGCTCCTTGCAATTAGAGCTGATGGTGATCAAGATCTAATCTAAAATCCTTGAACACCACCTCAAATCCAAGTGTAGTAGCCTATTGTAGCGTGATGGTAGATTTAGGTGGCAATAGCATATTCCCTAGATTGTTGAGTAGAGCTATTTCTCCCTACAATTGGCATTGATTCCTTCGATCTTTGTTTGGAACTCACTGTAGAGCCTAGTGTTCTCTTTCTCCTCTATAACTCTATTTATTGAATTGAACAATATACATATTGCCTCCTATCCATCTTCATAGCCTTGTAGAGACCTTCAAAATGCTTGTGGCATATGAATGCAATCTCCTTTTGATCATATTTCCATTACTCATTCTCCTTTTGCATCATAAAGAGGCTCCATTTTGCTCTACTCCTCTTAACACAATATTAGTGAGTTTGAGAATCTTCCAATTCCCATTTTTGAATACTAAAAAGGTGGCACCCAGATAACATGCCCATAAGTTTCTCAAAATGATATTATGTGACCTATTATTGGAAAGTTCTTGAAAAATGGAATCTATTAAGCTATAGAGTGCTTGATTTGGAGTTATAGTGTTCAAGTTATGACAAATCCAAAGATTTGACCACGTGTCCCAAACTTATGGGAAATTCCCATATTCCCCAATATGTTGTTTCTTTAGCATGCCTATAAGTTCTTCAAAAGAATAATTCACATTGAGAATTAGTATTTTATTATAAGTAAAGCTTAACTTCTCCACCTCCTTCACTAATGACACCTTCTTGATCATGTTTACATGACTAACCAAGAGATTCTCCTCTTCATTTAGTTGTCTACTTCTGGTAATCCTTCATGCTTGTTTTAGCATGGTGCGGCTGCCTCTTCTTTTTCTTTCCTTGAGGTCTATACCCCTATTGAAAGAAATAAATTTAGATGCACAATGAAAGGGAGATGACACAAGATATGGAGGCTCAATCCGTTCTTGTTCTTCTTCTTTGTTCTTTTCATGCACACAAATGAGTACCTCCCAAAGTAGATAGATAATTTGACTTACGAACACTTGACTTTTTCAATTCATACAAGCATAGGATATGTATTAACCTATGACTTATTTATCACCACTCCCCCTCAAGCTCAGAATGATCTTGTAGACAAAATATCCCAAGTGTGATTGTAAAGTACTCAAACTTATCTTTACCTAATGCTTTGGTAAAGATATCTGTAACTTGGTCATTGGTTTTGACATGTACCAAGTCATCACTCCATATGTGACCTTCTCTCTAATGAAATGGTAATGCACTTCAATGTGTTTTGTTCTTGCATGATATATTGGGTTCTTTGCAAGAATAATACTATTGATGTTATCAAAATACATGACAACTCCACCATCTATCTCAATCTCCATATCACATAGAATTAGTCTCAACCATGTTTGCTCACATGTTGCCAATGCTATTCCTCAATACTCTATTTTAGTGCTTGACAAAGCTATTGTAGGTTGCTTCTTTACTACTCTAGCTCACCAAAACCAAATGAAAAACCATAACCATTGGTGGATCTCGTATCCATGCCCAAGCATCTATGCATACATGCAATGTAGACTTGATCCCTTTACCATAGAATAAGTGATAGCTAATTGTCTTGTTGACATGCCTCAACACTCTTCTCATTGCATCCAAGTGTGATCTGCATGGACTTTGCATGAATTGACTCATCACTCCATCTAAATGGCTCAAAACCAATCTTGTTATGGTCAACTAGATCAATCTACTAGCCATCTTTTTGAATATGATAATATCCTCAACATAATGACCATCATCAACCATCTTTATGTTTTAATCCAATGGTGTTTTGACTAGCTTGCATGTTTTCATCCTATGCTTTTCCAACATTTCCAAGGAATATGCATTTGCACCAACCAAATTCCATATGGTGTTTCAATAACTTCAATGCCCAAAAAATACCTCAACAATCCAAGATCTTTAATGTCAAAATCCTTATGCAAACCTTCCTTCACTTCAAAATTTTCTCTTTTAAGGGTACCTGTTATAAAAGATAATCAATATAAATAACAACAACCACAATTTTGTCCTTTGTGTGTCTAATATAGAGTGAGTAATCAACCATTTTTTCCTAAAATCCCAAGCTGCATAAAAACTTGTAGATCCTTTTACACCAAGCTTTAGGTACTTTCTTTAATCCATATAGAGTGTTTCTTATATTGCATACATAATGGGAATACTTAGGGTGCAGATACCCTTCTAACCATTGCATATGTACTTCCTCTTCCAAGGTTCCATTCAAGAAAGCATTCTTGCATGTTAATATGAGGAAGATTCACAAGAATATGGTGCTTAAAGTACTCTTAATGCTAGTATTTGTAACCATGAGACTAGGCATTCCATTAGACACATGGAATTGGTTTCTAAATTAGATAAGGTGGTTGAATAGTTGGTTTAATCAAACATGCAGGCTAAGGAAGTTATGGAGCATATGGATCAATCTACCAAGGATTCTTTGGAGAAGTTTGCCTCATCTACTATAAATTCTTTGGTCAAACTTAACTCTTAAATTTCTAGGCTTGTGGCAGCATAGATAGCAGACAAAGAGAGTAGAGATAAACAATCCTTTTATCCATCAAACAATAATACTCACTCAAATATTATTGGAAAGAAAGGGATACTACATAGCACTTATGATATTCGAGAGACTTGTTTTAGAGTTGATGAGCCTATTTTGAGCATTCATGGGTTAGATCCTCCTCAAGCCACTAGAAACCAACCAACTACTCCTTAAAGCAAGTTTCAAACCAACTATCATAGGGGTGCCTCTAATCTTTCTAACCCCAATGGTAGTTACATGGATGTGCAACCCCAAGTAACTAATGGACAAAAAGGCTTTGTTCAGAGGGAGCTCTGTGTGATAAGATTTTGTTAATTAAATATAGTAGCCATTCATCATCACCGGTTGATTTGGAAGAGCAGACTTCCAAGTTGGAGTCCTACTCATATATTTTCCCTGGGTTAGATGACCAAAAGATTCATTTTGCTACTCTTCACCTTGAAGGACTTGCTCATACATGGTGGAGGTACATAAAGAGGAAAAATAAAAAAGTTGATAGTTGGAAGGAATTCAAAGCTAAGATGGCTCAAGTGTTTGTATCTCCCATTGAGAAAGAGAAGTTGGCAAGAATATGGTATCAATTGGACTAAAGAAGCCTATCAGTTATAGAGAGTATACAAATAAATTTTTGAATCTTACCATGAATGTAGAGAGTGTGAGAGATGATGCAAAGTTGCATAAGTATATCTATGGTATGGAGCCTAATTTACCATCAACGTGCCACACTATTCCATGCTATTGACCTAGTTGAGAGGTATGCTCGTAAGTATAGGAGGGACATTCCTATGCATGCTTCTTTTGGACAAAAAAGGGCTATTGCTAAACATGCCAACTTTGGTGGAAATTATAGGGGTGCCAGCACTTCATTTATTAGTCCCAAAGTCCCTACATAACTTACTTTCAATGCCTCAAGACAGCAAATTGATTCAAAGCCAACAAACCAACCATAAATTGGAGCCTAGGTAAGGTGAAAATAGACCTCGATTTAATTCAACAAACAATGCTAAGTTTATACCTATGGATATTTTCAAGGAAAGAAAGAAAAATGTTCTATGCTTCAATGTGGTAAAAAGTATACAATTGATCATGCATCAAAGTGTACTTTCAAGAATACCAGGCTAAGAATTATAACATGATAGCACTTGAGGATGGGGATTGTGAAGTTGTTGATGAACCAACAATGAGTGCAAAAGCTAAATTTGAAGAGCATGATAAGGAAGATCTTGATCTCGATCAGTCTTATGAGGTTGCGGATGGATTTCCATTTGATCGAGGTGGGCATATTCCTTTTGACCTTGGTGGGACAGATTTACCTCTTACTGCCTACCCTTTGTTTGATTTCCATAGATACTTGGATATGTTCAAAGAGCCCTAATACACTTTGTATAAAGGGTATCATTCATGAAATAAAGAAATGGAACCATTATTTGTATGGCAGCCAGTTTAGAGTTCAAAGTGATTAGAGGGTCCTAAAGTACTTCATTACTTAATCAAATCTCACCCCTAAGTCTCTAGAATGTGGGCATGTTGGGTTTCAGCTATGATTGAGTTGCATGGTAATTAGATTGATGAATTACAAGAAGCCTATGTTTTTTATGATGAGCTCATCCACGTACTTAAAAAATTATAGCAAGGTCTCATGGAGAAAAACTCCCCTTACTAGTTTAAAAATGGTCTCATTTGCTAAATGGCAAGATTGTTATTCTCTCTACTTCTTCTTTCAAGATGAAAATGGTTGAAGAGTTATATTCTTTGCTTAGAGCTAGACACTTTGGAGTGTTTAAGACCTATGATAAAATCAACAAGAGTTTTCACTGGAAAGGATTGTGGAAAGATATTAAGGATTATGTTATAGAATTTATGCAACAGAATAAGGATAGTACTTGTAAGCTAGGTGGTTTGTTATAGCCATTGCCTATTCCAAATGGCAATTGGATATACATTACTATGGAATTCATTATTGGTCTAGCTATTACCAAAAAGGGTTGGAATAACATTTATTTGGTAGTGGACAGAATCACTAAGGCAGCCCATTTCATTCCTACTAAGACTCAGTTCACTACTTCACAAGTGGCTAGTCAATTCATGGAGAAAATATTTAGATTACATGGATAGAGATACCAAGTTCATGAGTAACTTTTGGTGGGTGGTATTCAGCTCTATGGGAACTAAATTGGCTCCATCTAACTACAGCCTATCATGTGTAGACTGATAGTTAGATAAAAAGGGTTAATAAGTGGTTGAAAACTTACCTTTACCATTTTTTCATGATGTATAGCATGCGTAGGATTCATAATCACTTTTGGCTTAGTTTGCCTATAATAACTTCATTCATGCTAGCATTGGAGTTTTACCCTTTGAGGCTATGTATTGCTACAAGGAACTCTTATCCATGGTTATTTTCAATGAGAAGATTAATCCTCATGGAAAGGAGGAATTGGAAAGAATGTAGGCCCTTTTTCAACAATGTAAGATGAATTCTAGAAAAGCTCAAGAATAGATGAAGGTGTATGCTAATGAGAAGAGGTAACCTTTGGAGTTCTAGGATGGAGAGTTAGTTCTCTTAAAAATACCCAAGTCTCGATATTCTACTCTAAAGAGTGGCTCTAGTGACAAAGTTACTCATGGGTTCTATGGGCCCTATAGGATCTTGAAGTGTATTGGAGACTTGGCATATTGATTCAAACTTCCCTCTTCCACTAAGTTTCATAATGTCTTCCATGTTAGTTGGCTAAAGTCCTTTTATGGTACAGGAGGTCATAGGTCAGTGTGAAAGGAAGCTTTGTTCTCGCTCCATCATTGAGTATTTGATTTAATGAATGGGTTTACCACTTGAGAAATCTTCTTGGAGGCCACATTCTATTGTGGATGAGTTTTCCTATTTATGTGTGATACAATGTGGTGGCTAAGGTGTAGTCATATGGGAGCCAGTTGTACTCTAAACATGGCTTGGATAGCTTCCTATTTTACAATATATTTTACTCTGAATAATTTTTAAAATTCAGCCACATATATAGGATCAAAGTACTCTTCGATAGCTATGTTTTGATATGCTTCATGCTCTATTTGGATACTTCTATTAGAAGTTATGGCAGTTTTCTTCCACATGTCCTAACTTATACTTTTTACAAATTTACCTACTTCTTGAAGATTTGAAGGCTCCAATATATTTTGGAACATGGATATTATGTATATAGCAAAGGCTTTCCTTAGTGTCTTCATTTTAAGAACTAACTCTTCACTATTTGATTCCTATCAGATCTTTCATATGGCTAAAATCAAAGTAGTACTCTATTTCATCAGTCCTTCTTTGCCATTCTAAGTTTGTTTTTGTGGGAAAAAACCTTTGGCTAGGGATGGATTGTAAGAAGCTGAAAATACATTTGTTAGTGAGCGAGAGTTATTAATAATACCTTGTCACACTAACATAGGTATAAAAGGTGTGAGACACAAATTTTGGCATATTTGATCATAATACAATTACTATCTCTCATCTTACCTCCTTGTTCACAAATTTCATGGATTTTCTCTAATATTTTTAATCTTTCTAGTCTTTATCTCTCATCATTACCCTTTCTCTCACCTCTTTCCTCTCTCTTTTGCTTTTCTTTCTCTCATCTCTCAGTCCTCTCCTTGACACTTCTCACTTGAATAACCGAGAAAAATATAGTTGATAGCCTTGGGTTCCAGTTTTCTCCTCAAGTCACCACGAACATGAACATATCGTACCCAACCAAACACCTTGAAATATGCAACTATAGGTGTTTTTCCATACATGTTCTTATATGGCGACATGTGATAAGTGAATTTTGTAGGATTCCTATTCATAATATGAATTGTGTTATGTATTGTCTCAACCCATTAAGTCAAAGGCATGTGCATTTGGCTCATCATAGCTCTTGCAACTTCACCAATGATCCTATTTGTTCTTTTTGCAACACCATTCTACTGAGGTGCATATCTACATGTAACCTACCTCTTAATCCCATGATCTCCCAAATAGTTAGAAAACTCATTTGACATGTAAATATTTATCTCCATTATATGATCTCAAGAACATTATATAGTTTTGAAATTACTTTTTGTCATATCTTTGAATTCCAAAAACTTCTCATAAGTCTCACTTTTATGTTGTGAAAAATACATCCATGCCATTAAGCTAAAATAATTGAATGTAATGTAAATGCATCTCCCACTCAAATATATATTTTGATATAGATGCCAAATTTTTAAATATACCATGCCCAAAGGATAAGTGTTGACTTCTCCACCTCTTTGAAAATGGGAGTCTATATTACTTGCCAAACTAACATGTCTTACATAGATGATCATAGTTTATATAGCCAAAATGTAGAAGACCATGAACAACCTATCTAGACTGCATTTGTTTCAATTCCATTAATAAAAGCACTAATCAAAGTGAATCACCAACAAAAATACTAAGAAAATGGGAAAAATACTACAAGAAAATCTATATTGTCTCACCAACAAGTACGTTCTTCATACTTTAATTAACCATAAGAAGAAAAAGAATCCTAAGAACAATCAATCTTCGTGTAGCATCATATAGTGAATCTCCCACGGATTTATCACAACAAAAATTCAATATACTCCCATATTCTTCATAGAAACCATCGAAGAACTAAAAGAACACAAATATTTGATCAAATTTGAATGGAATTCATCACATAGTATTTATATTTATCATCTTGATAGTCTTTATAGTCTTTCTTTCAATCTCTCTCATGTAGATACAATGTATTCTCATAGAAATTGGCTATCTCTCATACATTATCTCTCTCACATATGCTCTCTCTCAATAACACATAATAATAACAAAAAATTACTCTCAAGAATCCTCTCTTGGTCATGGATATCCCTCACAAGAGGTATGCATGATATGAAGGGGCACTAGAGCCACTATAGTGTCCCTTGGAAGCTCATCAGTGTCATTGTCATGTCAGTCTTTGGTTCAAGTCCTCATTAGCTACTTCTTCGAGCTATTAAGAGCTTCAATTCTTCTTTTTCCAAGATTTACAAGCCAAGAATCCATCCATTAGAACACTTACAGAAGTATATAAAAGACATTAGAAGGCATATAGAAGCTTAACAATATATTATATAGAAGGTCTACAGAAGGCATAAAAACCATATAGCTCAAATCAAAACCAACTCAAATCATTAAAAACCATCCAAATAACTCTTAATAATTCCTCAAATCACTCATCTATAGTCATAACCTCTCAATCATGAAAGAAAACAGACTAAAAGAGAAGCAAAACTGGTCCATCAAAACCAAACAAACACATCACAAAACCCATGAAAACCTCATAACTTAAGTAAAAACAATCTGAGCTTCTCAAACCCACTCAATCCATTCCAAAAAACTTTCAAAACATCCAAAAACCAATCAATCAACCACAAAATCAAACAAAAACACAAAAAAATCCAATAAAAACTAGCTAAAAATACAATCATGTCAACATTCAACATATCCCCACACTTAATTAGAGAGCATCCTTGTAACCTTAGAAAGAGAAAAGAAGATCTAAAATAACCATCTTAAATCATAAACTCTAGCTTTAAAAAATCCACATTCCTTGAATCTAACCAATAACCTACATCTAGCTAACAATTCTGACGAAAGGAAAACACATTGTATCCATTAACTCATTCCAAAAAGATAAAATCATGACAAATTTCTAAAGGGTATAATAGGTTTCTTCTATCCATTATAATTCATGGAAAACTAAGCAATCACCAAAGAACAACTATTTGATCAACTTCAAACCATGCCCCCTTCATACACAACTCACACACCACATACAAAAGCTAGACATAAAAAAATCACTTGAATGACACCTTTAAAAAAAAGAATATATCATTATGGCCTAGCAAAGATACATCAAGAATTAATGGAGTGTATCATACTTAAAAGTGTGATGGTTTTTAAATCTCTCTATGAACATGTATTTAATCAACAAATATCTTTGGAGGATTTGGAAAAAAAATTAAACATCACATTTTCTTCACAAGTACAAGATATATGTTTGGACATAGAACATGGAAATATAATATGTCCAATTGATGGGATCAACATTTACATTAGCATTAAGTCATAATTCAGATATTGTCTTCTGATTATTATAAGAATGAAAATGCATGTACACTAGGTACCAAGGAAAATGAGCAGTCAATCTAATTGAAGGATTAGTGGATTGATGATATATCTGGAAAAATTGCAAATAACTAAGATAAGCTTCTATAGGAGTCTTTCATTTCCCTGGAATGATAAGCCAATTAATATGGGGACTCATCAACAAATCTGTTTGACTCTATCATTTGTATCTACGTATCTGCAAATCAAAATATGAATGGCTACTAA
The DNA here is from genome assembly GCF_053477565.2 of Lygodium microphyllum. NCBI lineage: Eukaryota > Viridiplantae > Streptophyta > Polypodiopsida > Schizaeales > Lygodiaceae > Lygodium > Lygodium microphyllum. The sequence continues at coordinate 105,132,409 of NC_141162.1, forward strand.
TAAATTAAGATGGATAAAAAATGAAAGATGTGGAAGAAGGAAGGGGAACAAGCATTAAAGAATAAAGTGATAAATATGCAAAATTATAAAAGGAAGAAAGGCTTAGTATAAATGAAAGATGTGGAAGAAGGAAGAGGAACAAGCATTGATGGATAAAGTGACAGATATGCAAAATTATAAAGAGAAGAAAGGCTTAAAGATGGATATTCAAGTAATTTAATATAATTTGATAAGAAATGAGTTAATAAATATGCTAGAAAAGTAGAAAAGAGTGTAGTAGACAATGCAGGACAAGGAGGAGGGGGTGAAAAAACATGATCTACGATGAACAAACAATGAGTAAAAATAGGAATTTGGGGATTTGTTTGAGGTTAAAAAAGAAGAGAAGGAGTGATATGGGGAGTGATTGAAGTATGGATAAATAAAAATAAAATATGTGGACCATCTATTGATAATAAATAAGTAAATGTACTAATGGACCTAAAACAAATCGACGATTTTAGGTTTCAAAGAAAGATATTTCAAAATAAGTTTGTATAGAAATATGGGCTAAAAGATCCTCCCTCAGTTGGTTAGCATTTTGTAGATGTGTAGAGGCTTTGAATTATTCAATATATATTATGGAATATATCTATCATTAGATGCCGAGAAACTTAAGGACAATTAGCCACTTTGGATGAATAATCTTGGAAAATCTCATCTATTCATATTTTTAAATGTCAAACATAAAGGATAGTTTGCAAAATAATATCCCCATATACCAAGACAAATCCTCATCCTCTAGAATCACAAGATCACCTCGAGCATATATGTAAGCCATCAATATAGTATCAAGTGCAATATAGACTTCAAAGACCATTCTAACCACTTTCGTGTCCATCCTATGGGGGACACAAATCCATATTGGATAACTTAATATAAAAGGCTAGCTTTTGTAATTGATAATGCACAAAAAATGAATGATCTGGTAGGATATATTCCATAAATTGCTCAAAATAGGTCCACAAAAGCTCCATTCTAGATTGTAACCTCTTCACTTTAGCTTAACATAACAGAATAGCATCATACTATGTTGGAGAGCAACCAAGTCTATATCTGATAAAGAAGGCATTGGGGGTACACTAGGCCTTGGTGAAATAGAGCATAATTGAGCCAATTGTTCTTTCAACTTTGCAAGATATATTCCATAAATAATATTCTTGATTTTATCCCAAAGCTACCAAGCACTCTGTGCTTCCGCAACCACATTTTAATGCACCTGTTCAGTGAGTGACTAGATGAGGGTGGACTTGCATAACTCATCAAGCTCATCTCATTCATCATAGTCATAGTTTCAAGCTACTCACCATGCATCCTTAGTGGTTTTATCTGCGATTTTTGCACCAATACCTGCCAAACTTGGCTCTTCCAATAGGCATAATTCGTACCATCAAGCTTAATGATGTTGAAGATAGCACTGCCAATGGAAGAAGAAGCCATACTTTAGTCCAAAACGGTGCAGATAGTTCAAAACTGCTTGCTATTTTCTACTGTAAATAGCCAAAACATCACTAAAACCAAGGCAAAATGACTTCGAACTGATAGCTAGTGATGTTGCCATCAAGACCCATCAAAAGTACATAAAATCAGGATGATTTAGCGTGAAAAATACATCATAGTCCATGCATTATTGCTTGCTGTAATAAATTACAACCAAGTACTATGAGAGTAAACTGTAGGCAAAATGAATGCACCAAGTTAACCACTAACTGTCAAAGCATAACCAACATCAAGCTGGCATAAATCAACATGTGACAGTCATATGGACATTGAGCAAACACCCAAGCATGTCAAATGAATCCGTTAGTAAGCCAACATACCCCCTATGTAATAGGGCAAAGTGCACATAACACTGGCAAGACCTGACACAAATAGGTGTATGCTCAGGGAGTGCAAATCCCAAATCAGCCCTACATTTGTCAGGACCACGGCATATCAACCATGCAACATCCAAGTGAAGACCCAATCTCAAGTATGCAAATGCTCAAGTAGCATAAACCGCTTGCTCAAAGGTTTATTAAGCATCCAAAGATGCTCCCACTAGCACAAAAGCCATAAATATCAAGCAAAGAAGCTCAACAAGGCATATGATAGCACCAGTGCTAGAAGATCCAAGATCAAGCATCAATAAGACCTCATGAGCATATAGGCCGTGTAACATCCGTACATAGCATCCATAGACACCAAGTATATCTGCAGTGTAACACTGGCAAGCTGAGAAATTTCCAAAGTAAGCTCTGGGCAATCAAAGGTCAAGCCAAAACAAGTAGCATCCAACTCTAGACAATGTAACATGCATGTAGTAGTGGCATAGGCCAAGCATGTCAAGACCGGTTAGAAGTACATGCCATAAGTATATCAGATGGAGATCCAAATGCTATGCAAAGCGAGCTCAAACTCAACCAATGATCCGAAGCAATATCAAACTCAAAGTCGATCCCCGATGATCAATACATCAAAGTACATCTCCAAAGCATGTCTTGATTCCAAGAGGCATAGAGAAACATGAAGTAATAGGCTTCAGTGCTGCCCACTATTGTACAATAGTGATTTACTATGTCAAACTGAGTATTTGCAACCCTTAGATTAGGCCAAAGTCATGGCAAAGCACTATCATTACATCCACAAACCAATAGGCATAACTAGCCTAGCATACGAGCATCAAGTGAAGTGTAGATGAGCTCCAATCTTCATGTAAAGGTTTGTGATAGACCTTAACAACAGGTCTACTGTATACACAGTCAAATTGGAGCTGAATATCAGTGCCCCAAAGCCTCTACAAGGCTCAAAGCATGGTAGGGATCAATCCAAGTAGTGGCACAATGCCCAAGTGTCCAAGTATGATCATTAACAAGAGCAAAGGATTTGTCCAAGGGTTGCAAGAAATAGGTGCAAATCATGTTGATTTGTTGATGGCTTCTGCTACTCCTGCTAAGGCTATACTAGGTGGAAGAGGGCTCAACCTTGAGCCAATGAAGGCCTAGTTCAAGCCCAAGGTAGCCTACAAAGGCTTCAGGCATGATATGATTTGCATAAGCTATAAAATTCAATGAAACCCTGAAGCAAGTGAATGAATACCTTTGTGGGAATGCCATGAGGGTGCCTAAAGGGGCCATGTAGGTGCTCTTGGGAAGTCGGGGAGTGACAGGAGCTCGGGAGAGTTGGCTATGGCTGCCGAGAAGGAGACCCAATGAATGTAGGGATTCAATAGGAAGTTAAAGATGCCACGAACCAAGCTCAAGTACTCACGAACCATAGTTTGCCATCCTTAATTATATATTATAATTTTTACATGGATATTTGCATTCATATATTACATATAATTACAAAGAAAGTACAAATATCAATTGAAATACAAAGTTTTAAGAGTCAAGAGGTATCTTGTTACATGCTACAATTGTTGTAGAAAACTTTGTGCTCTGAATCTTTACGTTTTGACATCACCATGGCGTTCGGAGCATGCAAAAATTCCCAAAATGACTCTTGAAGCTCTGAATTTCGATTTTAGATGAGGAACAAATGAAAAAACTTAGTTTTCACCTTGTTCTCTTGTTTTGCGCACGATCCTGTTGCTTTTATAAAGAAAGCTAGAAAAGCCTTCTAAAACTTAACCACATTAAGAAAATAGCAAGGTATTCCATAAAGAAATCTTATTTCAATAAAATCATATCTTAAATATCATATTTTAAAATAATCTATATTAAAAATAAATAAATTAATGGTACTAAGGACAATGATCTAATTATTAATAAAGAAGTTTAAACTTATAACTTATAAATCGAGTAATAATTTTAATAGTAAAATATCATATAAATACATAATATTATATACTATACTTAAGATAACTAATCGTAATTATGAAATTTACGCTTGGACTTACGCTAAGCCTAGTGCTATCCAAAGCTACCGTTACCTACTCTACATATTAAATGGAGCATTCAAAATTGTTTCTAAATAAAATAAACAAACAATAGTGAATACCTAGGAGTCTTCAGCTAAAAATCAACTTCTCGCACAAGGAATCCACCTTGTGTACGAGTCCCAAAAAATACATATAGTTTTACAGAATCCACTGAAAAACCTCACGGAATCCACCATGGAATATGTCTCTAGTTTTACGGAATCCACCATGGAATATGCCTCCTGATATTAATTCTTCTCATCCTTTTTATACGCTTTTTAGGGTTATAGTTTCCCCATCCCTCTTGGATATCTAAAAGATTGATAATCTCTTACTACATACTTTTTCTATGGGGAGAACAAACTAGAACCTTCACGGTTTTTCCTTGGGAGCCTATGTTATCATTACAATTTGCACGAGATCACTCTTGGCTTATATATTTACATGATAAATTATATAGTTTTTACAATATTTTGGCAATTCAAATATGCAATTGCCTCATAAACATTGTGGTCAATAATCTAAAAAATTTGGCTTCTTCCTTGTGCTTACTTGCATACTTACTTCTTATGGTTAACATTATCCTGTCCTAGAGTCCCATGGGACTCTCCATCATAGGTAGCATGCTTCAGCTTGCACCAAAGATATGGATGCTAGGGACTCTCGTGTATTGTCTTTGGAGGAGTTTTTCAAGTTATTGATGGCTTCAGAAGCTTCTTGTTGTAAGGTAAGTTGTGGCTAGAGTGGTGGTAAGTGTCTTGGTTGTTGATGAAGTTGGTGGTATTCTTTAGGATTCTCTCGGTGGGTTCCTTTGGTGATTATTCTCTTGGTAAGTTTTCATGGTGAGTCAAAGGGAAAAAGTATTGGGCTAAGGATGGAAGAACTTGAAGAGAAGTTGATGGCACATTACTCGGGATCATTAATACTTGCAATTAAAAAATCTCATGTACAATTGCTCCTTAAGGAACAATGCTAGTTTTCTTGTCATGTATAGGAAGATGGGTTGAACTTCAAGAAAACCTAAAATATTATCCCATACTCGAGGACCCAAACTGTGCATGGGTTATAGTGTGGATATTACATAAGTACACGTGAATATAGGTATTAATTAACTAGAAGATAGTTGTTGGTTTCCTTGTAGAAGTATTCTTGATGAAGAGAAGGGAAAAAGTGTTGTTGTTGAGATTGAAAATACACTTGAAGAAGATTCTAAAGTCATCATTAGTATGCTGGATAAGATGTATCATAGTTTAATGGCTCAAGAATAAGGGTTGTCCATAGTTTTAGCTACTTCCAATGAGATTGAAGAAAAAGTTCTCTTCTTTTAATGCTTTTTTTCCTTGCTTTGTCTAGGGCATTGATGTGATACAAGGAAGAAAATATGCAAGTAACTCAAGGTGATAGGTCTGACCATAGATAAGGCATGCTTTCGAGGTATGTCCTACCCTTAATGCACCTTGAGTGAGTCTAAGGGGAATTAGAAAATGAGCTAGGGGATTAGGGATAGAACCAACCAACCAAGGCTACAAAACATGCCTAATTTGAGAACCCCTAGATGTAGTGTAGTGATTGTGCATGCGTTTACTTATTTTGATTTTTCTTTCTCTCTCTTTTTTTTTGAATAATACAACAATGTCATATAATGAGGTTTTTAGTCTTACAAGAGATATCAAAGGGATCTTGAAGATTTGGAAGATTGAGAAGGATTAGCCATTGAGTGAGAGGCGTTTGATCTTAAAGCCTTGATTTGATATTGTGGAGAACATGTTATTGATGAAGGGTTTGAAGTTTGAGAAATGATTGAATACCTTGGTAGCCATTGCATTAAAATCATTTGAATTTTAAGAGATGATTGAGCTCGAGGTAGCAAATGTTAGATTTCTTTTTGCATTCCCTTGGAGTCTATTGAGAGTTCTACATGCTTATAGCTTCAGATTTTCTCATCTCCCTAATCTCTTTCACAGATTGTTGACTTGCTACTCCTTGGTTTGCTACCTTAAGCATACCATTCACCAACAATCCATGAGTTCAATAAGGACTTAAGAAAATTTGAGAATTGTTGTTTAACATCACTTATGAGTTCGTGTTGTTAACAATTAGTTGTTGCTACCTCTTGCTCCCTCCTTGCATAACAAGTTTAGCAATACTTTTGAGCATTGCATGGATATTAATAAAAAGGTATGCATGGATTTTTTTTAAAAAAAATTGTACAAAGTTGTAATGTACAAGTATTGTGGATTATGATATAGGGTTACTTTGCCAAGATGTGAGCCATTCATAGAAATCAAGATTGTATTGAGTGTAGCATATGTGTCAAGAAGTGGTGGTAATTTTTCCATTATGGTAGATATGCTACAACATCAAGTACACACCTTCTTGATATAATCTACTTGCAACATGGAGCTCTTCTTCTATGAGGATTAGGTTGAGTACGGGAAGGTTTAAGAGAGGTCTATCTAGTATGACTCCTAATCGAATGGCAAGTACTAAGAGGGAAGTCAAAGCTATGTATGTTGGTTCAATATGGGATTTCCATATGCCTCATCTTTGCTTTCAAATGGTCATGAATTGACTTCCTAGTTCAACATTTAAGGCTCTCATAGTGTAACATACTTGCTCGAACAAGCTTCCATCCTCAACTTTCTATTCTAATGTTGATATTTTCTAAATGGTTTGAAAAAGAAATGCATTATGAAATGTGGGGACCAAATAACATTCCTCAGCCTTCTCAATAGGGATGAGTCTTAGAAGATCATCTAGGTGATTACTAGATTGCTCATCACTGAGGTGTTCATGCACTTCCCAAGATAGTGAGCATACTAAGAATTCCTTAAATTCCTCAAGTAGGTTTCCAATATTAGATTGGGCATAGACACGAGTTAGGAACATGATTTTATTACTCAATTCATTAAGGCAAAAGTCATTATTTGATTTTCATTTTGGGTAATTTGTGTTGTAATGTCCTTTAATTTTCTCACTTGAATGCTAGGTTTTCTAAGCCGCAAGTTAGGTTTCAATTGAGTTGGAGGCTTTGGTTGGGTTGAGCTTGACTTGAGAGCTACTTACTCTCTATGTCTCATTGGTTTTGTGCTAGTGTCACTCTTTTCTAAGGCATTAGGATTATTTCCCTTGGTAGAGTTGGTGGTCTTGGTTGTAGCTAGAAAGACTCTTGGGGTTAAGGGAAATATGTGTAGCTCTGGTCATTTGTCGATGTGTATTTAAGGATTGTGATTTCTCTCTTTTAAGGATTCCTTTAGGAGGTATGGATTCTTGGCCTAGATCTTCTAAATTATTGCTCTTTTTTTCTCTAGCAATACTAGGGAATGTTGTGGTGGGTATGTCACTCTACTTTGTATCCTTAGATGAAGGAGTGGGTTGCACTAGGGTAAAATCAAGAGATAGATTAGGTTTTTTGTCACCTAATCATGAATTAGACCACTTGAAGAAGTCAAGGTTGTACTAAAGTGAAGCATAACCATCTAGAAGTGTTGGGTCTTAGGTAAGGAAAAATACATATGCACTAACATCAAGCACCATGCTTCCTACTCCTTGCCTGCTAGCCATGTGTAGATCTTTTTCTACAAGAAGTTTATTGTATAAGGGATGTTTTTAGACGGTGGTTGAAAGCTCAATACCATGGAAAATTGATAGTATTTGTAGGGATGTAGGAGCAACATATGTGGGGTCATACAAGGAGGTCCAAGGAACTTTCATTTTCTCAGCTATAGTCATTAGCCGGTGGCCAATTTTAGCTATCGTATTGTGCTTAGAATGCCATTCATGTGCTCAAAGGCACCTTGTCTATTTCCTTTTTGTTCTAATGCTTCTAGTTTTTCCTTGTTCCTCTCACGAAGGTGGTGTAGAAAGAGGGAATTAAATGAAACTCTCTAGCTATGGCTTTCAACATATATTTCATGAGTTCTTCAGTAATGGTCATGTAGCAAGAGCAGATGTGTTACTACTTGTCCCACATCAATGGCTTTTCTCTAGAGTTGTTTGTGCTCATTTGTCACTTTTCCAATGTTGTTGTAGATATATGCTCATATGAGTGATAAGACAACTTATTATCTACTTGGACTAAACACTTCATTGTTGGCTCATTAGTTTGCTACACTATCTCATTAGCCATCTCCTTCAAGATTTTTCTTCTTATGCTTAGGATTTAAGTGCATTTGGGATTTTGGATGTGATGAATACATTTTTTGAAATATCACTTTTGAGAGAGGATGGAGAAGGGATTGTGTTCCTTTTGTTGAGATATCGAGCTCCACTCGTGATATGCTAGGGTGACCGTTGTGCATTTATGTCATCGACGTGTCAGTTGTAGATGCAGTTGGTACACCGCCCATGAATAATAGCTAGATGACAGCTATCCTTATCTACTCTAGTTCGTGGCTTAGTTAGTATGCCACCTTAGTTAGTTGTATTTGGTTTGAGACCTATATATAGGGTTCTTCTATTTCTTTGTATGAGACTTCCTTTTGGCTTACTCAACTAAGAAGAGGAAAACTGTTTTCAGCCTCCACCTTTATGTGTATTCCCCCATTGTGCAAGCAAGAAAGCTACAAGTGAGACTCCTTCCTTCTCTCCCACAATCTTGACATGGTATCAGAGCCTTGTTTGTGGTAAGGAGCTCAAGAAAGCAAGCCAAGCTCACGGTGTTCTGGTAAGAGGAGTAGTGTTGCTTTCATTTTCTGTTTTGGGAGCAGATCTCTGCAGCACAGCCGAAAATTGCAAGAGTGCATTGTCTCAGGTTGAGACGCCCTTCACGGTGAAGCAAGAGGGCAGTATATGTTGCGCGGTTCGGCTTTAGCCTTGGGCGACCCTGTTTTTTTGATTTGAGGCCATTTTCGGGCCTATTTTGGAGGCGGAAGTTTTCTGCACGCACTCAGGAAAAGGCCCAGTTTTACGCTGTGCATCCCCCACTGTTCTACAAGTCGGTGAAAAGTTATTGTAGAAATTGCATCGTATGCCTGTGCGTAGAGACATTGGGAGTTACAGAATCATCCTTGTTGCCTGTTGATGCAAAATCGTCACTAGGAAGTGACTGTGTGGTCAAATACCACTTTCGTTAGTTTTGGAGATTTGCCCTTGTGAGGCTGAAGCTGTGTTCTTTGCAGTGACAAAATTTTTTGCAGTGTTCTGTAATGGCATCTGATTCTCTTTCACAGATTGTCAGTGAAAAGCTTGACAAGAACAACTTCCAAGCATGGAAGTTTGCAGTGTTCTGTAATGGTGTCTGATTCTCTTTCACAGATTGTCAATCATTGAAAAGCTTGACAAGAACAACTTCCAAGCATGGAAGTTTAGAATGATGAATTTCCTTATGGGAAAAGGATATTGGGAATTTGTTGCAGGAAATGAAGAAGAACCAGTTCTTCCTGATGTTCCCAATCAACAACAAATGTAGGCATTCAAAGCATGGCATGAGAGAGCTAGAAAAGTTATATACTGGCTATCTATCAGTATTTCAGACTCTATGATTGTGCATATTCAAGATGCAAGTACGCCAAAGGAGGCATGGGATACTTTGTCAAAAATGTATAGCACAAATACACAAGCTAGGAAAATGCAGCTCAAGCAAGAGTTGCACAATGTGCAAAGAGAAAATATGAGCATCAATGACTACCACATGAAGGTGAAGAAGATTGCAGATGCACTTGCTTCCATTGGGTCGCCAGTGGAAGATGATGATTTAGTTTCCATGACCTTGAATGGTCTAGGAAAGGATTATGCACAGTTCCAAACATCCATTTTCGTCCGTGAAAGATTTCCTGATTTTGAGGAGTTGATTGCTCTTCTAATTTCTAAGGAGCAGAGAAATGGTGGTGCATCTTCTTCAGGAGGAACTTCAAAAGAAGTTAACTGTATTCTACTCAAATGCTGGAAGAGGTAGAGGCAGAGGTAGAGGAGGCCGATTTGGAGGCCGTGGTAGAAATCAGAATATGCAGCAAACTCAAGAAAACGAGTCCTATGGAGGAGGACATGGTAACTCTAGAGGCAGGGGGAGCCAAAGAGGTCGTGGTGGATGGCAAAGAGGCCAAAATGCAAACAGCAATGTTGAATGCTATTACTGTGGTAAAATGGGTCATATGACTAAAGACTGCTATAAAAAGCAGAATGACATCATGAATGGGAAATTGCAACAAGGGAATTATGCATCTTCTAGTAGATAGGGTGATGACAGAAATGAGAATTTGTTTATGGTGCAGCACATGAACAATTCTGTGACAAGTGCAAAAGAAAGCAAGGATGTGTGGTATGTTGACTCAGGTGCATCAAACCACATGATAGGTCATGCAGAATGGATGGAAAATGCAAGGAAAATAGAAAAACCAGGATTTGTGGAGACTGGTGATGATATTGCACATCCTATTGTGCAGATTGGAAAAATTCCTTTGTCTATGCAGGATGGGAAAACGAAATACCTGTTTGATGTATTTCATGTCCCGAATATCACCAAGAATCTGGTTTCTGTTGGTCAAATGGTTGAGCAGGGCTTGCAGGTCAGATTTAATCCTCATGGATGCTTTATTGAGGATATGAAAAATAAAGGTCGCTTGATAGCAAAAGGAAAGAAGAAGGGCAGAATGTTTACATTGGGTGCAGACATGCCTGAATTGAGTGCAGCAATGTTTGCACATGGGACCGGTGTAGTTGCAGATATTGATATCTGGCATAAACGCATTGGTCATGTTAATGTACAGCGACTTAAATCAATGCAAGCCCAAAACATTGTTGCAGGATTGCCTAAATTCAAGGTTGCAGAAATGCAGAAGGTATGTGAAGCCTGCCAATTTGGAAAACAGGCAAGGAAACCATTTCCTAGACATGTTCAAGAGAGTGAGAAGCCATTGGAATTAATCCACTCTGATGTGTGGACTACTAAAGCTGCATCTCTTGGAGGCTGTCATTATTTTGTTACTTTTATTGATGACTATAGCAGAAAAGTTTGGGTGTATTTTATGAAAAAGAAAAGTGAAGTTTTTGGGCATTTCAAAACTCTTAAAGCTATGGTTGAAAAAGAAACAGGCCTGCAAATAAAATGCCTAAGGTCAGATGGAGGGGGAGAGTACCTCTCAAATGAGTTTGCAAGGTTCCTGCAGGAGCATGGCATAAAGCAGCAATATTCATGCAGTCATACCCCACAACAAAATGGAATTGCAGAAAGGAAAAATAGGCATATTGGAGAGGTATCTCGTGCCATGCTGAACGAAAAAGACTTGTCAGATTTTTACTGGGCTGAAGCAGTTGCTACAGCAGTCTACATAATGAACAGGACTCCCACTGCAGCAATACATGGGATGACTCCAGAGGAGAGGTATACTGGTAGGAAACTGGATATTTCTCATTTGAAAATTTTTAGTTGCATTGCCTATGTACATGTGCCAGATGAGTTGAGATCCAAGTTGGATCCAAAAGCTGAGAAGTGCATCTTTATTGGTTACTCTTTGCAGCAAAAAGGGTATAGATGCTATAACGCTTCTACTCGTAAGTTTACAGTGAGCAGAGATGTTGTTTTTGATGAGATGAGTAGCTGGTATAAACTAGTAAATGTGATTGATGGTGTAGATGCAAAAAATGGTAATGCTGCACAAAATTCACAATAGCAGTCACAAAATATTAGTGGACCTGGAGCGTCCTCTAGCAGTGGTTCACATTCTTTGCCATGGACAGGCAAATTGAGATCAGGAGAATCTTCTCAAAGCAATGCAGATAGTGGTATGCAGGTATCACGAAAAGGAAAAGAGAAGGTAGATCAGCCCATGTTTGATGTGAATGCAGGTCACTCTTATGTGGATGGTAAATCCAGTGGCTCAGAACAGAGCATTGATGATGAGTTGGGTATTCCTTCTATTGTTACACCTAGAGTAAGGAAGACCAGGGATGTTTTGAGAGCACCTGGGAGTGAATCTACTTTGCGCAGGTCTACGAGAGCTAGGTATCGTATGGATAGGCTGAAATATGATGGATTTATAGCCATTCACTATGCATATATGGTCAAAGTGATACAGGAACCAGAACCCACTTCTTTTGAGCAAGCCATGGAAAATGAAAAATGGGAGAAAGCCATGGATGAAGAAATGGATGCCTTGGAAGCAAATGCTACATGGGAATTGGTACCTTTGCCTAAAGGTAAGAATGCAATTGGCTGTAAATGGGTTTATAAGGTGAAGCACAATGCAGATGGTTCTGCGAACAGATACAAGGCAAGATTAGTAGTCAAGGGGTATGCACAAACTTATGGCATTGACTATGAAGAAACATTCAGTCCGGTTGCAAGGATGGCAACCGTAAGAGCAGTCATTGCTATGGCTGCATCAAAGGGATGGTCTTTACATCAGATGGATGTAAAGAATGCCTTCTTGCATGGTGATTTGCAGGAAGAGGTATATATGGAGCAGCCACCAGGTTATGTGCATGCTGTTCATCCTGAGTTTGTTTGTAGGTTAAAGAAAGCCTTGTATGGTTTGAAGCAAGCACCTAGAGCATGGTCTGACAAGATAGGACAGTATCTTGTCACTATTGGCTTTCAGATTTCCAAGGCAGATTTCTCACTTTATGTGAGAAAAACAGAGAAATTTATTATGCTACTTGTCATTTATGTTGATGATTTGATTATGACAGGTGACAGTGATGAAGATATCCTTCATGTGAAAATGCTATTGAAGCAGAAGTTTGAGATGAAGGATTTGGGAGAGCTACGTTATTTCTTGGGCATTGAGGTGATTAGATCACCAAGTGGGATACGGCTCTTGCAAAAGCAGTATGGATTGGACATGTTGTCCAAATATGGGATGAAAGGCTGTAAGTCTATTTCAGTTCCTTTGGAGCAGAGTGTGAAGCTGAGCACAGATGCAAGTGAGCTTCTGGAAGACCCTACTGTTTACAGATGCATAGTAGGAAGTTTGATTTATATGACTATTACTAGTCCAAATTTGAGCTATGCTGTTGGATTGGTAAGTCAGTTTATGCAGGCTCCAAGTAAACCGCATTTGGATGCGGCTAGACGCATACTTAGGTATGTGAAGTCCACATTGCAGTATGGACTATTTTATGAGATTGGGGTTCAGATACAACTGCATGGATACACTGATGCATATTGGGCTGGTAGTATTTCTGATAGACGATCTACCAGTGGATATGTGTTCTCTTTTGGGAGTGTTGCAGTCACTTGGAGTAGTAAGAAACAGCCTACAGTTGCCTTGTCAAGCACAGAGGCTGAGTACAGGGGTGCAGCAATGGCTGCATGTGAGGTAGCTTGGTTGCATAAGCTACTTTATGATATGCATCAGCCTACAGATGGGCCAGTTGTCATTTATTGTGACAACATGAGTAGTATACACTTGGCAAATAACCCAGTCTATCATGCTAGAGAAAAGCACATTGAGGTGCATTATCACTATGTGCGGGAGAGGGTTTTACTAGGTCTTATTGATCTAGTTTATGTCAGCACAGAGGATCAGGTAGCTGACATATTTACGAAGGCATTGGGCGCAGAGAAGCTGCGCAAGTTTAGAGACCTGCTTGGTGTGTAAGAATTGGGATTGAGCTTGAGGGGGAGTGTTGAGATATCGAGCTCCACTCATGATATGCCAGAGTGACCGTTGTGCATTTATATCATCGACTTGTCAGTTGTAGATGCGGTTGGTACACTGCCCATGAATAATAGCTAGATGATAGCTATCCTTATCTACTCTAGTTCGTGGCTTAGTTAGTATGCCACCTTAGTTAGTTGTCTTTGGTTTGAGACCTATATATAGGGTTCTTCTATTTCTTTGTATGAGACTTCCTTTTGGCTTACTCAACTAAGAAGAGGAAAACTGTTTTCAGTCTCCACCTTTGTGTGTATTCCCCCATTGTGCAAGTAAGAAAGCTACAAGTGAGACTCCTTCCTTCTCTCCCACAATCTTGACACCTTTGTGGATATGGCCTCTATCACATAGCCAAAGGCTGTGATTGTTGAGATCCTTGTTGGGAAGTAGTAGTAGTTAAGTTAGAGGACTATCTTCTTTTGTTAGTCAAGATTAAGCATGGTCAAATCCTTGTCTTGGTCATGTGGCAATGTCCTTGGCTAGTTTTTGTGAGTTTATTTGTGTAGGTTCAGTAATTGCACGAGGTTGTTACTAAAAGGCTTCCTATTTCTACTTAGATGAAGAGTTTTTAGGAGAATTAAGACTCCTAAGTGGGCTAGTTGGTGCCTCTAGTGGCTCTGCTTGGTGATACTTTTTCCTCACTTGAGCATTCATGTGCAGCTAGAGTAGTGCCATGAGGTACTTTGGTTCCTCTTTTGTAGTTGCTATCACATGAGTTATTACCAACTTCTCCTTGGATTTTTCAACTACACCAAGTTCTTGTACTTCAATTAAGTTAGGCTAATTTTTCTTTTTTAATAGGTAAAGTTTGACTTCTTAGTTTCTATCTTAGTTGGCTCAATCTCCTGAGTGGTTTTTCTGTTGAGATATCGAGCTCCACTCATGATATACCAGGGTGACCGTTGTGCATTTATGTCACCGACTTATCAGTTGCAGATGCGGTTGGTACACCGCTCATGAATAATAGCTAGATGACAGCTATCCTTATCTACTCTAGTTCGTGGCTCAGTTAGTATGCCACCTTAGTTAGTTGAGTTTGGTTTGAGACCCATATATAAGGTTCTTCTATTTCTGTGTACTTGAGTTCTTTTGGCTTACACAACTAAGAAGAGAAAAACTGTTTTTAGCCTCCACCTATGTGTGTATTCCCCCATTGTGCAAGCAAGAAAGCTACAAGTGAGACTCATTCCTTCTCTCCCACAATCTTGACATGGTATCAGAGCCTTGTTCATGGTAAGGAGCTCAAGAAAGCAAACCAAGTTTGCGGTGTTCTGGTAAGAGGACCATCGTTGCTTCCATTTTCTGTTTTGGGAGCAAGTCTCTGCAGGTAGCACATCCAAAAAGTGCAGGAGTGCATTGTCTCAGATTGAGACGCCCTTCGCGGTGTGGCAAGAGGGCAGTGTATGCAGCGGGAAAGGGGCTTTAGCCCTCAATATCCTAGTTTTTTTTATTTGAGGCCATTTCGGGGCTTGTTTTGGAGGCGAAAGTTTTCTACACTCACTCAAGAAAAGGCCCAATTTTATGCTGTACGACCACTTTTCTACAGGTCGGTGAAAAGTTACTTTAGAAATTGTATCGTATGCCTGTGCGCAGAGACATTGGGAGTTACAGAATCATCCTTATTGCCTGTTGATGAAAAATCGTCACTAGGAAGTGACTGTGTAGTCAAGTACCACTTTCATCAATTTTGCAGAGTTGCCCTTGTGAGGCTGAAGCTGTGTTTTTGGCAGTGACAGAATTTTTTACAGTGTTCTGTAATGGCATCTGATTCTCTTTCACAGATTGTCACTGAAAAGCTTGACAAGAACAACTTCCAAGCATGGAAGTTTAGAATGATGAATCTCCTTATGGGAAAAGGATATTGGGAATTTGTTGCAAGAAATGAAGAAGAACCAGTTCTTCCTGATGTTCCCAATCAACAGCAAATGCAGGCATTTAAAGCATGGCATGAGAGAGCCATAAAAGTTATGTATTGGCTGTCTATCAGTATTTCAGACTCTATGATTGTGCATATTCAGGATGCAAGTACGCCAAAGGAGGCATGGGATACTCTGTCAAAAATGTATAGCACAAATACGCAAGCCGGGAAAATGCAGCTCAAGCAAGAGTTGCACAATGTGCAAAGAGAAAGTATGAGCATCAATGACTACCACATGAAGGTGAAGAAGATTGCAGATGCACTTGCTTCCATTGGGTTGCCAGTGGAAGATGATGATTTAGTTTCCATTACCTTGAATGGTCTAGGAAAGGATTATGCACAGTTCTGAACATCCATTTCCGTCCATGAAAGATTTCTTGATTTTGAGGAGTTGATTGCTCTTCTAATTTCTGAGGAGCAGAGAAATGGTGGTGCATCTTCTTTAGGAGGAACTTCAAAAGGACTATATGCAGCAAACTCAAGAAAATCAGTCCTATGGAGGAGGGCATGGTAACTCTAGAGGCAGGGGGAGCCAAAGAGGTCGTGGTGGATGGCAAAGAGGCCAAAATGCAAACAGTAATGTTGAATGCTACTACTGTGGTAAAATGGGTCATATGGCTAAAGACTGCTATAAAAAGTAGAATGACATCATGAATGGAAAACTGCAACAAGGGAATTATGCATCTTCTAGTAGATAGGGTGATGACAGAAATGAGCATTTGTTTATGTTGCAGCACATGAACAATTCTGTAACAAGTGCAGAAGAAAGCAACGATGTATGGTATATTGACTCAGGTGCATCAAACCACATGACAGGTCATGCAAAATGGATGGAGGATGCAAGGAAAATGGAAAAACTAGGATTTGTGGAGATTGGTGATGATACTGCACATCTTATTGTGCAGATTGGAAAAATTCATTTGTCTATGCATGATGGGAAAAAGAAATACTTGTCCGATGTATTTCATGTCCCGAATATCACCAAGAATCTGGTTTCTGTTGGTCAAATGGTTGAGCAGGGCTTGCAGGTCAGATTTAATCCTCATGGATGCTTTGTTGAGGATATGAAAAATAAAGGTCACTTGATAGCAAAAGGAAAGAAGAAGGGAAAAATGTTTACCTGGGATGTAGACATGCCTGAATTGAGTGCAGCAATGTTTGCACATGGGACTGGTGTAGTTGCAGATATTGATATCTGGCATAAACGCATTGGTTATGTTAATGTACAACGACTTAAATCAATGCAGGCCCAAAATATTGTTGCAGGATTGCCTAAATTCAAGGTTGCAAAAATGCATAAGGTATGTGAAGCCTGTCAATTTGGAAAACAAGCAAGGAAACCATTTCCTAGACATGTTCAAGAGAGTAAGAAGCCATTGGAATTAATCCACTCTAATGTGTGGACTACTAAAGCTACATCTCTTGGAGGCTGTCATTATTTTGTCACTTTTATTGATGACTATAGCAGAAAAGTTTGGGTGTATTTTATGAAAAAGAAAAGTGAAGTTTTTGGGCATTTCAAAACTCTGAAAGCTATGGTTGAAAAAGAAACAGGCCTGTAAATAAAATGCCTAAGGTTAGATGGAGGGGGAGAGTACCTCTCAAATGAGTTTGCAAGGTTCTTGCAGGAGCATGGCATAAAGCAGCAATATTCATGCAGTCATACCCCACAACAAAATGGAATTGCAGAAAGGAAAAACATGCATATTGGAGAGGTATCTGGTGCCATGCTCAACGAAAAAGATTTGCCAGATTTTCACTGGGCTGAAACAGTTGCTACAGTAGTCTACATAATGAACAAGACTCCCACTGTAGCAATACATGGGATGACTCCAGAGGAGAGGTATACTGGTAGGAAACTGGATATTTCTCATTTGAAAATTTTTAGTTGCATTGCCTATGTTCATGTGCCAGATGAGTTGAGATCCAAGTTGGATCCAAAAGTTGAGAAGTGCATCTTTATTGGTTACTCTCTACATCAAAAAGGGTATAGATGCTATTACCCTTCTACTCGTAAATTTACAGTGAGCAGAGATGTTGTTTTTGATGAGATGAGTAGTTGGTATAAACCAATAAATGTGATTGATAATGTAGATGCACAAAATGGTAATGCTGCACAGAATTCACAGCAGCAGTCACAATATATTAGTGGACATGGAGCGTCCTCTAGCAGTGGTTCACATTCTTTGCCATGGACAGACAGATAGAGATCAGGAGAATCTTCTCAAAGCAATGAAGATAGTGGTATGTAGGTATCACGAAAAGGAAAAGAGAAGGTAGATCAGCCCATGTTTGATGTGAATGCAGGCCACTCTTATGTGAATGGTGAATCCAGTGGCTCAGAACAGAGCATTGATGGACATAGCATTGATGATGAGTTGGGTATTCCTTCTATTGTTACACCTGGAGTAAGGAAGACCAGGGATGTTTTGAGAGCACCTAGGAGTGAACCTACTTTGCGTAGGTCTAACAGAGTTAGATATCTTGTGGATAGGCTGAAATATGATGGATTTACAGCCATTCAGAATGCATATATGGTCAAAGTGATATAGAAACCAGAACCCACTTCTTTTGAGCAAGCCATGGGAAAAGAAAAATGGGAGAAAGCCATGGATGAAGAAATGGATGCCTTGGAAGAAAATGCTACATGGGAATTGGTACCTTTGCCTAAAGATAAGAATGCAATTGGTAGTAAGTGAGTTTATAAGGTGAAACACAATGTAGATGGTTCTGTGAATAGATACAAGGCAAGACTAGTAGTCAAGGGGTATGCACAAACATATGGCATTGATTATGAAGAAACATTCAGTCTGGTTGCAAGGATGGAAACCGTAAGAGCAGTCATTGCTATGGCTGTATTAAAGGGATGGTCTTTACATCAAATGGATGTAAAGAATTCCTTCTTGCATGGTGATTTGCAAGAAGAGGCCTATATAGAGCAGCCACCAGGTTATGTGTATGCTATTCATCCTGAGTTTGTTTGCAGGTTGAAGAAAGCCTTGTATGGCTTAAAGCAAGCACCTAGAGCTGGTCTGACAAGATAGGACAGTATCTTGTCATTATTGGCTTTTAGATTTCCAAGGCAGATTTCTCACTTTATGTGAGAAAAACAGAGAAAGGTATTATGCTACTTGTCATTTATGTTGATGATTTGATTATGACAGGTGACAGTGATGAAGATATCCTTCATGTGAAAATGCTATTGAAGCAGAAGTTTGAGATGAAAGATTTGGGAGAGCTACGTTATTTCTTGGGCATTGAGGTGATTAGATCACCAAGTGGGATACGGCTCTTGCAAAAGCAGTATGGATTGGACATGTTGTTCAAATATGGGATGACAGGCTGTAAGCCTATTTCAGTTCCTTTGGAGCAGAATGTGAAGCTGAGTGTAGATGCAGGTGAGCTTCTGGAAGACCCTACTATGTATAGACGCATAGTAGGAAGTTTGATTTATATGACTATTACCAGGCCAGATTTGAGCTATGTTGTTGGATTGGTAAGTCGATTTATGCGGGCTCCAAGGAAACTGCATTCGGATGCGGCTAGACGCATACTCAGGTATGTGAAGTCCACATTGCAGTATGGACTATTTTATGAGACTAGGGTTCATATACAGTTGCATGGATACACTAATGCTGATTGGGCTGGTAGTATTTCTGATAGATGATCTACCAATGGATATGTCTTCTCTTTTGGGAGTGCTGCAGTCACTTGGAGCAGCAAGAAACAACCTACAGTTTCCTTGTCGAGCACAGAGGCTGAGTACAGGGGCGCAACAATGGCTGCATGTGAGGTGGCTTGGTTGCATAAGCTACTTTATGATATGCATCAGCCTACAGATGGACCAACTGTCATTTATTGTGACAACATGAGTAGTATACACTTGGCAAATAACCCAGTCTATCATGCTAGAGCAAAGCACATTGAGGTGCATTATCACTATGTGCGAGAGAGAGCTTTACTAGGTCTTATTGATCTAGTTTATGTCAGCACAGAGGATCAAGTAGCTGACATATTCACAAAGGCATTGGGCGCAGAGAAGTTGCGCAAGTTCAGAGACCTGCTTGATGTGCAAGAATTGGGATTGAGCTCGAGGAGGAGTGTTGAGATATCGAGCTCCACTCGTGATATGCCAGGGTGACCATTGTGCATTTATGTCATCGACTTGTCAGTTGTTGCAGATGCGGTTGGTACATCGCCCATGAATAATAGCTAGATGACAGCTATCCTTATCTACTCTAGTTCGTGGCTTAGTTAGTATGCCACCTTAGTTAGTTGAGTTTGGTTTGAGACCCATATATAGGGTTCTTCTATTTCTATGTACTTGAGTTCTTTTGGCTTACACAACTAAGAAGAGAAAAACTATTTTCAGCCTCCACTTGTGTGTGTATTCCCCCATTGTGCAAGCAAGAAAGCTACAAGTGAGACTCCTTCCTTCTCTCCCACAATCTTGACATTTTCTTCTAGACTATGGTCCATATTTAGGTTATCTCCTTTATTTCCTTACTTTGGGTGATTTCTAGGCTATGATTGACAGAGGTGGTGATGTAGGTGGTTTGGGTAACCAAATTTATTAGTTTCACACATAATACCCTTGATCACATAACGATGCTTTGGGAACCCATCAAGGCATTGTTCTAACTCTCTATTGGAGTTTATGGTGATATCCCCAATATTTTTGTCTCTTTTTGTAGGGGGAGGGGGGGTTTCTATTTCTAGTAGCATTGAGAGTTGCTTGCGCATTTTTAGGTACGTTGATCTTTGCACTACGACTAAGGATTGTGAATTGATGGGAATCCACTTTTGTTCTTGTGCCTTCACAAGAGCTCTCTAAGACTCTCTTTCCTAAAGTTTCTATCTAGCTTAGAGATTGATTGCTTGCCCTTGTCTTGAGCAACAACAAGGTTGTCTTTGCTAAATGTTGTAATTATCTTGACTCCAAGTAGGGTCGAGTATATTTGATGCACTTCATAGTCTACATCTATTGCACTTAGTTGCATTCTTGAAAGGTCTCCCAAGCAAGATTTCCTTTTTGACATCCTCTCTATTGGGAAGCACATAAAATAGAGATGGCAAGCTTTCACTCTCAAGGGTCATTGGGATCTTGTATTTTCCTAGGAGGGAGTATGAGACTCCCCCATATGGGTTGACTATGGCACAAGTTTAGGTTGTCCTATGTGAGTCCAAGCATCATGGGTGAGGATATTATAATCACCATGTTCATCAATGAGTGCTTCAACAATGTGCTCTCTTTCTACAATTAATTTAACCCTAAGGTAGGTAAGTGGGATTAGCTCATCGTCTTTGGGGTAAATGGTAATAAAATTTTCCATGCACGTAGAAATATTACAACCAATAGCCATAGGGAAATTCCTATATGATACAACATGTTCTGGACATTCCTAACACATGGAGGTGAATCCAATGTGTTGAGGGTCATTATAGCATTGGTTCATTGCTTTGAGTAGCAATAGCAAGCCACATGGCCTAATTGATGGCGATTCCAACAACCTTTAGGCTTGCAGGGTTGTATGGTAGACTATGTATGGGGTGGGCCATGAGATGATTGCATAGCATTTGGATTGTATAATTTGGGCATCTGTAATTTGCATTTTACTTTGCAATTGGGTTGTCATGTTGTGGAGTTGAAGAAATTTTTAGCCATTTCTAAGGATGTGATCCTTTTTTAAGTTTTGGTCATCAGAAGAATGAAGGGTTCTTTGATCTGGTTTGAATTCATTGGTAGTTTCCATTGTGGTAATGGGAGGGCACTGTTGAGAGTGGAAAAAGACTGAATTTTTGACTGATTTTTGTTGCTCTTGAGGCCTGAATGGATGATTTTGATGGATTTCGAGTGATGATTGGTTGTTTTGGAATTGTTTGAAGGTGTTTTTGGATTATATTTATTATTTTTTGGAAGCTCATGATGATTTTTAGTAGAAATATGAAGCTCTGTTTTGTTCTGTTAGGTTCTGTTGAGGTTATGATTGGTTCTAATACCTTCTGTTTAGCTTCTGTTTTGTTCTGATTTTCTTCTGTATGAAGCATGGATTGATGATTGATGAAGGTTGAAAACTTTTGAAATCTTATTGAATAGTTTTTGATAGTTTGGAGTGGTTTTAGTATGAGTTATGAGGTTATGATGTTCTCTGATGACCTTCTGTAACCCTCTGATGAACTTCCGTAGAGCCTCTGTCTCTACTCTGTCTCTGTTTTGTTCTATTATGTAGATCTTTTGTAAGTGTTCTGTGGAATGTATGTGTGAATTTGGGAAAGTTTTCTAACTTTTGGAAAGGATGAATCTAAGTTCAAAAGAGCTAAAACAATGGAAGAAGCATATGTTGAAGACTGAAGAAAAGACTGAAGTGAAGAGACAATAGTGAGCTATGAAGAGACACTATAGTTGCTTTGGTGCCCTTTCATACCTCCAGTGCCTCTTGGGAGGTGCATCCAAGACCTAAGAAGGATTATTATGAGTGGTTATTAATTATTGTAGTGAGGAGAGAATGTACAATTGATTGATTGATTGAGAGAGAGAGAGAGAGAGAGAGAGAGAGAGAGAGAGAGAGAGAGAGAGAGTCATAGATAGCCAATTCTATCAAAACAATGTGTCTATCTATGAGAGATTGAGAGAGAACTATGAAGATGAATATTATGTGATTATTTCTATTGATGGATTCTGTGAAGATGTTGAAGATTATGGTTGATTCCATTTGCCCGAACATAGAATTTGGCCAAGAAGGAGGAGGTAATCGATGATTATGCTTTGGCCATGCTCAGTTGCAATATGTGCTTTTTCTGCAAAGGTGTTGTTGGATTCTCATCGAGTGGCGTTTCCATCATGGCTTTTGTTTCTTGGTGTTCTGTCACTTCCTCCATAATGGTTCTTTGTGGGGTTGGTGGTCTTGTGGTGAATTGGATATTAAACTCTTCTAGCCCTTGACCTGTGTCATTCTACATCCACTTGTCACTTTGTGAGAGTATATGCTCGCTTGCGTTAAGTACATCGGACCAATGCAATCATGCTAAGACATAATTTTTCAAAATGCTATGATGCCTATCCCATTACTTGTTAAGGTCGCATACATTAACGGTAGGTGAAGAAAGTGTGTACAAGTGGGGATCTTGCCCCTTTACTCATCAAAAATAAAAAGTTCTGGCATGATGACTTGCCAAGCTACTTGTACATCATAGGGGCTTAGTCGATAGGTGCAAGACGGGGTGAGTCTGGTTGGCTAGGCAATCGGGACAGTGCTGGTGCGGGGCTCCCGTGAGGTTGGGCAGGAAACATGTCTGCTGGGATATGAATGGTGTAGTCCCAGGCCGCGACCGTTTCCAAAATGTCCTTAATCAACTAATTAAATTCTTCCCTATCCCAGGCTGCCCTTTCTGCCCTTGAGCATCTGGTGCCCGAGTGTGCATTAGGGGTCTGTGCAACTGGCGTTGCCACATTTTGTGTGCCTCTTTGACCATTTGCTCCCCTGGCCCGCAGGTTCTTCGGCCTTCGTCTGGGGCGGTGTCACTTAGGGACTCGCTTCTTGGCATACCTCTTGAGGGTGGGCACATAGCGATCCGGTGGAGGGGCACGTGCCACATGCTCCCGTCGTCTGTGAAGAGCGTCTTTGCATGCTAGCTGCCCTAGGCTCTCCATGTTTTCCTCGTGGGGGGGACCTGGAAGGTGCGAACCAAGTGTTAGACCTAGATATAGGATACAATTATTTGCATGGAAGGGATTTTAGTTCAAGCGCTTATAAGAAGGGGAGGGGTGAGGCATGCAGTGTTTGTCGTAGAGGGATGGCCCCCATGATGATGTTCATTTTGCCTATAGCCATTAGCAGATATTGGCTTATACTAAGTTGTGTGGATTGGTTGTCATGGAGCGGGACAAGGCACATCCTCGGAAGGATAGACCAAAACGGGAAGAAGGTGTATCGAAAGGGACTGCAACCTATCTACATCATCAGTGTTGTTGGTCAAGGCCTCCTATGGTGGTAATGTGGGTTGCATGCCCTTAACTTGGAAGTGGGAATGGTCACACGGCTTTTAAACGTGTGATGAGAAGAGGACTTGAGGAGCTTAGCCTGTTAGACCCAACTCTTCTCCCTACGCTTAACTGTCATTGCTTGTGTGTGTTGATATTGTTTTTACAAGGTGACACACGAATCAGTGTTTATTTATATACATAATGTCACTTCACGAGGATAAGAACCAATTGTAGAACTCGGGGTTGTACTGGAGCGTGGCACACGCATCTAGCACTCGTGGAAACTTACTTAGTACCAATAGATATTTTGCCACATCGAGCAGCATGGACCCTTGTGCGAGTCTACTGGAAACATGTAACTCCTCCTCTGTGAGAACCTTATCAAACAGAGGGTTTTCTTGGCTAGGTGGTTCAGCCAAGTCCCTACCCCGAATGGCAGTCAACACTCGTAGGGAAGTTGGTGCCACATAGGTTGGGTATCTTTGAGACTGCCATTTGGCCAATCGCTCCTCAGAGACTGTTATGATCTGAGCCCCTAGTTCGGCCATTGCAACGTGGCGTTCACACCAACACTGTTCAAATTGACTTCGGCTCTCTGTTAGTCGCTTTAGTTGCTCTATGTCTATGAGATTCGGTCGGCAGAGCACTTCATTGAACGTGACGGTTAAGCGCAATTTGTTAGCCTCCTTGTCAGAGATGAGTTGCATGCGTTTATGTAAGAGCTTGTTATAGTGCTCATCAAGATGTTCTTGCTCTTCCCAAGATAAGGGGAATGGCAAGTATTCTTCAAGCTACTCCTTAGGGCATGTGCCCATATCCGCAAGGATGTAGATACGTGTGAACACTTTGAGCTTAGCATCCAACTCAGTTAAGCATTCTGTGACACTTCTATGTTCAGCAAGGGCTTTCTCGGTTGCCATCTCATGCAAGGTTCTAGGAGTTTGCCTGGGTTTTAGCATAGCTGGGGGCTCAGGCCTAGATGAGCAAGATTGGTCAACGTTGGGATTGCTCATGCCCTTGGGGTTTCCATGTTTCTCTAGAGGCTTCGTTGTTGCGTTATGGTTCTTCTTGGATGTGACTAGTGTGAGTTCGTCACCTTGTTGTGACCGTGTTGTATCCACTCTTGATTGGTCAATGTGGGTTCTATTGTCAGTGGATTGAGCATTGAAAGCAACTGTTGATGGCAACAATTGCTTTGAATTTTCAGAGCACATGGATGTGTCTGAGGTTTCACCGCTATTAGGGGAGACATCTATGGGTTCATTGGTGGATGGGCTCGATGCTTTATTCATCAGCTCCCCAGCACTCTTCGTCCCAATGTTCTTGGGGTCCGCAACTACCCGCAACAGTTGTTGTTTTCGCTGTTTTCTCCTCTTTTTCTTGGTCAACGCAGGTGCATCTAACATCTCAGGACCCTGGGCAATATCGACCGTTGATGTGCTTGGTTGAGCCTCAACATTTCCCTTCTCTAGAGGGTCCTCATGGGGCCTAGTCGTGGTCTATGGAATAGCCTTGCTAGGTTGTGAGAGCACAACCACCTCCTTTTTCAGAGAGTCTAGCTCTTCATCCAACTCCCTTGAGTTTAACTCCTCCAGCCTAGGCTTTAGGCACTTTGAAAGTGTTGGAGTTGTCGAGGAAGTTGGTTGCGACACCTCCTCTATAGGTAAACTACTAAGGACACGTTCCGCAAGGGGTCTTGTCATGGCCAAGGGCTGTGACTGCTGTGATCCTTGATTTGAAGTAGTAGCAGCGAGTTCAATGGACTTGTTACTATTGGTGGATTGTAATGTCAAGTCCTTAGAAAAATTGGAAGTGGTCGTGTCTTTTCTTTCCCTTAGAGCATTCACTTGCATAGATCGAGTATCCGTTGATCTAGCCACGGTGGATTGCACAAGCACATCCTTAGGTTGAGAGCTAAGGGTGGTGTCGTGTCCTACCTCTTGGACATTTGGAAGCTTTGATGTAGGTCGAGATTGGGATTGAGTAGCCACACTTGACGAGTGTTGTGCTTCCTAAGTCGGTTTAGGGGAAGAGGGTGTAGGAGACTTGGAACTCCTAAGTGGCTTTGACACTGGCTTGGAGATTTGCTCATGGCTGCTAGATGATTGTGCTATTTGCTTTGTTGAGCATTTAACCTTGCCCTGAGCGATGTTGTGCCTATGATGCTTGCTATCCTCTTGGGAAATCAAAAGCTCCTTGGGCACTAGCGGCTTTTGCATATCCTCAATGATTACATCTGATGTTTGCTTGTCAAGCAAGCTAGGTTGAGGATCTACCCTCCAATTGGTCCCATTGGGTTTCTTGATTTCGATCATGAGGGGCTCGGTCACTCCACTGTTTTTGACTTGAGCCTTGGTTTTTCGTTTAGATGTCCTCCTACGCTTCTTTGCTTTTGATGCACTCTGGCCTTCAGCTGATAGAGGTGGTTTATCAGGGGGTTTTGGTACCCAGATCCATCGATTACCTGCATAATACCCTTGAGCACGTAGCAACGCTCTGGATATCCATCGCGGCATTGTGGTGACCCTCCATTGATGCCTACGTCTATAAGGCTTGGACTTCTTTTGGGGTCTTCTAGGATATTTGTAAGTCCAAAGCCCGTCCTTGGCATTGTCTCTTGACCTTCTTGGTTCACACATGGCCTCACTCACTGGCTCTCATTGTTCGACCTGTGCTTGTATTAACTCTTCCAACAAGTCCTTGCTCTCGTTAATGGGCTTGACTGTTACATCAGCACTTTCCTTGCCTTTCCCTCAAGGTTTGTTGAGGTCACCCTTGCTAAAGTTCGTGACTATCCTCACACCCGGTAGTGTCAGGTGTATCCTCTGTGCTACATAGTCGGCCTCACACTTGGTCACCTTTTTGAAGGGCCTTCCTAGGAGGGTTTCTTTCCCGCAGGCTTTCAGTTTCAATTGTCGCAAGTATTTTGCACTTCCCTATGAGTGCTTGTGGGTGTCCCCCATAAGGGCTAAGAGTTGCACTAGTCGGTGTGAGCTCTGGTTGGCCTAGTAGGGTCCATGATTCATAGGTCAAGATATTAAAATCTGCTCCCTCATC
The DNA here is from genome assembly GCF_053477565.2 of Lygodium microphyllum. Taxonomy (NCBI): domain Eukaryota; kingdom Viridiplantae; phylum Streptophyta; class Polypodiopsida; order Schizaeales; family Lygodiaceae; genus Lygodium; species Lygodium microphyllum. Next base: position 105,158,904 of record NC_141162.1, read on the forward strand.
AATTAGAGCATCAATAGTATGCTCTCTTTTCGCGGTGAGTTTGACCCTAAGATATGCAGGTGGTACTATGTCTTCATCTTTTGGGTCTTGGCTTGTAAATTTAAGCCTTCTGACAAATGCCCTTGAGTTCTCAACTGCACGACCCGATGTGGATTCTCCACTGATGTCTTGGGTCGTCTGTGCAGTGTTGCTCAAGGTACATCTCTCGTCAGGACTGTCATATCTAGTCATTCTCGCTATTGTAGCTTGATGTTGTTGCTTTCCGCTTGGACTAGATGCATCCCAAATACAACACGTATGTGTTTTTATAGTGTGGAATTTTTGCCCTTGTTGGCTAGATGGGCCCATTGAGGTTCTAGGGTCTCTGTTTGTCTCTTTTTGGGTACGGGCTTTTGGTTTCTCTTTTGCAAGTGAGAATCCATGCTCATGTAGAGCCATTACTACACTAGGGTCTGTTTTGGAGGACCTGTCATGGCACGTGTTTTCTCTCCAACCTACTTGGGGGAGGTGCGGAGGGGGCAGAGCCCCTTCTGCGGGGGTCCGAGGGGGGTAGTCTCCCCCGGCCCACAGGGCCGTTACAGTAAAAGCCATGCACAATTTGGAGGACCGTTTATAGCCAAATTTTGAACTACGTGCTCTAAGTTTCAGCCCAGTGATGGATCTATGATGTGCCTTTAGCTCTATGTGGTCTTTGGGGTCGATTTCGGGGTTTAGATGCGTCAGAATTTGTATTCTGGATACCTGTCCGATTTTGACAATTTTTGGTTCGATTCTAAGATGTCCGATTTTCAAGAGTCCAATTATCAGAATCGGACGTCCGATTTTGGGTTGGTTCAATCGGCCTAGTGGTCCAATTTTGGTCACGTCCGATTCTAAAAATCAGATCAAAAAGTGGTCTGATTTTCAAAGTGATCCGATTCTAGGAATGAGATGGCCTGGTCCGATTCTGAGTGGTCCAATTCTGGGACTCGGACGGCCTGGTCCGATTGTGGACTGGTGGTCCAATTTTGGGACTCGGACGGCCTGGTCCGATTGTGGACTGGTGGTCCAATTCTGGACACTGGTCCGATTCTAGGACTCGAACGGCCTGGTCCGATTCTGAGTGGTCCGATTATGAACTGATCCAATTCTGGGTGGTCCGATTCTGGGACTCGAACGGCTTGGTTCGACGGCGTGGACGGCGGCCCGCGAGTTGCACACAATGCCTCTAGACTAACGTCTACTACACCGAATCGGCGAGCGCCTTCTAGATAGGTACAAAACACTACCAGGAAGTGCCAGACATGCTTGGAATCACTATGGTGCTCGAATCGAGCGGCACTCCAAGGATCTGTGCCCCTATTTTCCTGTTCAGCCTGTTATACAGTACCAGAAAACCCTACTGTTTGCTTCTTTTTCTTTGTTTTTTTCCTACCTTAAATGCATACAAATCACAAAGTAAATACCTACACTGCTTCATTCCACAACATATATCTCAAGAAACAAAAACCTACTTGCCAAGGAGATCGAATACCCTCTTCAACCCCCTCGCTTCCTACCTATCTACCTCAAGCACTGGTTCAGGGAAAACCCTACTCCAATGCTCGATTCGAAGTGCACAAGCGCTCAAGGCTTGAATCCGTTGGTCCCGGCAATGGAACCAAAATGTGGGAGCTTTCGCTCAACCGCCGAGACCCTCGGACCGCTTATTGTTTCAAGCGTTCCAAGCTGAGCACTAATGGCTATCTCTCACATAGCCGATGCGCAATGCCTACCTTACGGGTGTAGTGAGCTTACCTTGATACCGTTTGAGTTACCTCCTCTCTTGTGCACTCCGGTAGCTCCACGATCCAAGTGCAAGCTTCTCCATCCTCAAGCTCCACACTCCAAGCTCCATGTTCACGAGCAAGACAAGAGAAGAGAAGAGAAGAGAAGAAGAGAGGAGAAGATGGAGAGCTTCTCCTCCTCAGTCCCTCACCCTCACACACTCACTCCCTCACACTCTTGCACTCCCTCTCTCAAGCACAAGCTCAAGCAAGCAAGAAGAAGAAGAAGAAGAAGAAGAGGAGAGCTACTTTTGGCCACACACAAGAATGAGCTTCTCATTCACTTTTCAACTTTATATACAAAACCCTAAATCCCTTTTGGGTGGTCATCCCCTTTTTCCCTTTTTACATGGCCGGCCATAGCCTAGGCCCTTTTTCCCATTGTCCTTTTATCTTCCTAGCTTCCTTTCCACCGCCCATCTACATTTACAAATTGCACGGGTGAGAGCCCGGCGCTCTTTTACAAGATTTCAGGGTGCGCCTTTTTATTTTAAAATGCGCCTTTCCCCTTTTGTATTTGCCTTGGACTTTTAAGATTGCCCTTGCGCTTTTGGCCTTTTCTCCTATTCTTTCTTCAGTCGGGCTACCTTTTTTCCGCCTTTGCCCTGTGTCTTTTTTATTTCCTTTTGCTTTCTTCGTGTTGGGTCATGTTGGGGTTAACACAAAAGCTTGTTGATGTTATAAGATAGATTTTCTTGCAATAGAAACCCCTTTTCCTTGGTGTCTTTCTTGGGGCTCCATGTTCTTGGTGCACAATTGGGAAAACTTGCCATCAACAAGCATCAGAAGAGGCTGAAAATGAAGGAAATGGCATTGCCAAGAAGAGGAGAATTCAATGGATGCTTGCAAAGTTCCTTCTTCCACTGAAGAGTTGGAGAATCTTATTTCCAAAGCCACTTTCTACAAGAAGTTCATTCCACAATGGCGGAAACATATTACCACCATGATGAAAGCTCTATGTGGTGGACTATTTCCTCTTCCTGTTGAAGCAACAAAGATGTGCATCTTGGTGGAAAATTGCTTGTGAACAAACTGAAGAGTAGAAACATAGAGAATGACCATCCATGGAAGATTTGGCATTCATTGAGAAGTTTCAGACATCATCAAGTGGGAGATTGTGAAGAAGCTTTAGGAGTTGTGGTTAGTGGAGATTCAGGAAAATAAGAAGGAAAAAAGTTGGGACCTGTTTGTAGATGCTCAATAGCAAGATACGTGGGATGTTTGGTGTTCTGACAATCTTCTGTTTGTCCAATTAGCAACCCACTGGAAGTTGGTAGACAGAGTGTTTTTCACAACATACACTGTTGAAACCCTCAGAAGCTGGCATTATTATAATGTTGGCACAACAACGATCCTTAGAAGAATGAATTTTGATACTTTCAAAACGGAATATCTCCCCCTCTGTAGTGGTTTCAAAGTTGAATTCAGAGATGTTGAAAAGAAGGAAGTAGAAGAGATGTTGGCAAGAGAATCCTCCAGAGATTGAAGCCCCTCTCTGATTCTATTCTGTTGACTACAGATCAACTATTTGGAGCCAACCCCTTGATGAATGATCCAATCAAGAGGCAAGCATTAGAATGAGCCTAAAGGTATGTGAGAAGAGAGAATGCAAGAATTAAGGCTAAGAATGAGCTTGCAGCAGCAGAAGCCTCCTTTGATGCCCTAAAAGCACTCTTTGAAGAAGTCCCCATGGCGACTCCAGGTCCCCTTCCTAGTCAGATTCATCCTGGAAATATTGATGATAGGACAGCAAATGTAGTCCCATTGCCAATTTTTAAGGAAGAGTATAATGAAGACCCCGATCTTCATGTAGCAGAATTTATGGTAGCATGTGTGGCTAACAATGCCAGAATCCCTGAGCATTGGTTAGCAATATTCCTCGTCACTTCCAAGGGTGCGGAATTTCAATGGTATGAGAGACAAGCAGCAGGAAATTTTGACACATGGGACGGGCCTTCCTCACTAAATTTAGGCGTGAAGGTTTTGAAGAGCAGATGCGAGAGGAGTTCATGAACCTAAGTCAGTCCTCTGGAGAAAGAGTAGAAGCTTATGTCTTGCAAATGGAATCCATCCTGAAGAGATTGACTAACCATCATTTGGATGAAGGTATCCAAAAAGGAGTGTTTCTCAAAGGCCTACAACCAAAAGTTTGCAAGTTCGTGGAATTAAGAAGACCAGTCAAACTACAAGCTACAGTGGAAGGTGCAAGATTATATGAAAAAGTTGAAGCAAGGCTGTCAATGAATCTAGGAAGACGAGTCTTACCTCCTCCCATGCCAAGAATGGTATACCCACCAAATGTAGTCCTAGGGATATTTCCCTACCCGTATTCCGAGATGCAAACAGTGCAGCAGTACAATGCACCTAATCCATAATGGCCACAGACAAGAATGCCTCAAAATGATGGTTCAACCACAACAATAGTGGCCTCAAACAGTTCCTCCAATGGTGACTCAACAATAGTGGAACCCTACTAACTAGAATCAACAACCCCAAGTCTCAACAGGAGCTCTGAATCAGAACTAGAACAAAGGAACTCCTGGATCAACCCAACCCATATATACAGTAATTATAGAAGCTTCCCAAAACCCTACTGCAAGTACATCAGGAGGTGAAAATTTGAAGGACTACCTATCCAATTTAATCGCAAGTATCAAGAAAGAGCTTATGGATGTGATTACGAAATAGCTACAGACACTGAAGGTGAATACCGTCAATATATATATCCGCTCCTACGGGAGGTGGGAGAGATGTGATTCGTTCTAATACATGGTGTGGAAAGTGTCATCAAGTGGGACATTTAGCCACACTAAATGTACCCAAAAACCAACCATTCCTAGAGTCTTCTGTTCATACTGTTTGAGGAAGAACCATATAGAGGATATTTTCTCTCTGAAAGAGATGCATGAACGAAGATAGGAAGATGAAAATGCAAGATTCAACTTACTAGAATCCAAAAAAACAACACAGGACATTGGACCAAAGCCTAGGGAATTTGTTCCTAATCTTGGTCCAAGGAGGTTTCCCTCTCAAAGTTATAGAGGACGACAGTCTAGTAGTGGTCAGAGATCCGAGGTGGAATGTTACAGATGTGGAGAAAAGGGTCATATCTCACCGAATTGTCCAAATCGTAGAAGATTTGTGGATTACAAGCCCTTATGCAATCGATGCAAAGGAAAAGGCCATACTGCAAAAGATTGTCCAAGTCCAAATCTACTTCTGATACCCAACAAAAGATCCAAGAACCTGCTTCCAATTTGGTGGAATTGGAGGTGGCCGCAATAAGGCAAGCAAAGAAGGGAGAACTTGTACTTCCAAAAGAGAACATTCCTTCTGCCAAGACTGTGAAGTTCAACCTTCCTCAGGAAAAACAGAACAATGCAATCCAAAATAAGGAAGTATAGAGCACTACAGAGCCATAGAGAGCTACAGAGACAGGATCAGAGGTCCAGGAAATAGAGGATGTAGAAGTACCTTCTCATGAAGAAGAAGCGCATATGCTTTCACTCCTAGAAGAACAAGGGACGATAAAAGTGTGCGTGGCCCCATTCCCCAATTGATTGGAGAAGCCTGTGGATCCTATGAAAGAGTATGATTTGGTCAAAGACCTAGAAACACAATATTAGTGAGTTTGGGAGTCTCCCAGTTCCCATTTTTTGAATGCTAAAAAGGTGGCACTCAGATAACATGCCCATAAGTTTTTCAAAACCATATGATGTGACTATCATTGAAAAGCGCTTGAAAAATGGAGTCTATTGAGCTATAGAGCGCTTGATTTGGAGTTATAGTGTTCAAGTTATGACAAATCCAAATATTTGACCACATGTCCCAAACTTATGGGAAATTCCCATATTTCCCAATATGGTGTTTAGACACCTTTAAACCAAAACTAACATTGCGACAGTTATTGATGTTGTCTCCTAGTTTTTGAAAGAGATTTAACAGCATCTTGATAAGAAGTCGCGGCCTAAGGATTGCTCCCCCAACAACAACAAAGTCCAACAAAGCCTTAGAACTTGTGAAGGAAGTAAATGTGGCTAACACCTTCCTGGATCTTTGAACTCTAGAGATTAGTGTATGGATAGAAGGATGCTTTATTTCGGATGCATTGATTGATGGAGGCTTATCAGTAAACATAATGACGAATGTGACAATGAAGGATCTAGGTTTGCAAGAAATTCAACCTACATAGTGTCTTATCAAATTGGCAGACCAAAGCAGAATTAATCCATTGGGCATCCTCCCATACATAAAAACAACCGTGGTAGGAAGTGACTATTGTCTGACATATTTGGTGGTCAAACCATATTCTTATGGGACCTCATAACCTCTGCTCTTAGGAAGACCTTGGCTTTTTGAAGCAAGTGTCAAGATTGTGGGAGAGAAGGAAGGAGTTTCACTTGAAGCTTTCTTGCTTGGACAATGGGGGAATACACACAAGGGTGGAGGCTAAAAACAGTTTTCCTCTTCTTAGTTGTGTAAGCCAAAAGAACTCTAGTACAAAGAAATAGAAGAACCCTATATATGGGTCTCAAACCAAACTCAACTAACTAAGGTGGCATACTAACTGAGCCACAAACTAGAGTAGATAAGGATAGCTATCATGTAGCTATTATTCATGGGCGGTGTACCAACCGCATCTGTAATAACTGACAAGTCAGTGACATAAATACACAATGGTCACCCTGGCGTATCACGAGTGGAGCTCGATATCTCAACACTCCCCCTCGAGCTCAATCCCAATTCCTGTACACCAAGCAGGTCTCTGAACTTGCGCATCTTCTCTGCGCCCAATGCATTCGTGAATATGTCAGCTACCTGATCCTATGTGCTGACATAAACTAGATCAATAAGACCTAGTAAAACCCTCTCTCGCACATAGTGATAATGCACCTCAATGTGCTTTGTTCTATCATGATAGACTGGGTTATTTGCCAAGTGTATACTACTCATGTTGTCACAATAAATGACAAGTGGCCCATTTGTAGACTGATGCATATCATAAAGTAGCTTATGCAACCAAGCTACGTCACATGCAGCCATTGCTGCACCCCTGTACTCGACAAGGCAACTGTAGGCTGTTTCTTGCTGCTCCAAGTGACTGCAGCACTCCCAAAAGAGAACACATATCCACTGGTAGATTGTCTATCAGAAATACTACCAGCCCAATCAGCATCAGTGTATCCATGCAACTGTATTTGAACCCCAGTCTCATAAAATAGTCCATACTGCAATGTGGACTTCACATATCTAAGTATGTGTTTAGCCGCATCCAAATGCGGTTTCCTTGGAGCCTGCATAAACTGACTTACCAATCCAACAGCATAGCTCAAATCTGGCCTGGTAATAGTCATATAAATCAAACTTCCTACTATGCGTTTGTACATAGTAGGGTCTTCCAGAAGCTCACCTGTATCTGCACTTAGCTTCACATTCTACTCCAAAGGAACTGAAATAGGCTTACAGCCTGTCATCCCATATTTGGACAGCATGTCCAATCCATACTGCCTCTGCAAGAGCTGTATCCCACTTGGTGATCTAATCACCTCAATGCCCAAGAAATAACGCAGCTCTCCCAAATTCTTCATCTCAAACTTCTGCTTCAATAGCATTTTCACATGAAGGATATCTTCATCACTGTCACCTGTCATAATCAAATCATCAACATAAATGACAAGTAGCATAATACCTTTCTCTGTTTTTCTCACATAAAGTGAGAAATCTGCCTTGGAAATCTGAAAGCCAATAGTGACAAGATACAGTCCTATCTTGTCAGACCATGCTCTAGGTCCTTGCTTCAAGCCATACAAGGCTTTCTTCAACCTGCAAACAAACTCAGGATGAACAGCATGCACATAACCTGGTGGCTGCTCCATATAGACCTCTTCTTGCAAATCACCATGCAAGAAGGCATTCTTTACATCCATCTGATGTAAAGACCATCCCTTTGATGCAGCCATAGCAATGATTGCTCTTACGGTTTCCATCCTTGCAACCAGACTGAATGTTTCTTCATAGTCAATGCCATATGTTTGTGCATACCCCTTGACTACTAATCTTGCCTTGTATCTGTTCACAGAACCATCTGCATTGTGCTTTACCTTATAAACCCACTTACAGCCAATTGCATTTTTATCTTTAGGCAAAGGTACCAATTCCCATGTAGCATTTTCTTCCAAGGCATCCATTTCTTCATCCATGGCTTTCTCCCATTTTTCTTTTTCCATGACTTGCTCAAAAGAAGTGGGTTCTGGTTCCTGTATCACTTTGACCATATATGCATAGTGAATGGCTGTAAATCCATCATATTTCAGCCTATCCACAGGATACCTAGCTCTCGTAGACCTGCGCAAAGTAGGTTCACTCCCAGATGCTCTCAAAACATCCCTGGTCTTCCTTACTCTAGGTGTAACAATAGAAGGAATACCCAACTCATCATCAATGCTCTGTTCTGAGCCACTGGATTCACCATCCACATAAGAGTGACCTGCATTCACATCAAACATGGGCTGATTAACCTTCTCTTTTCCTTTTCGTGATACCTGCATACCACTATCTGCATTACTTTGAGAAGATTATCCTTATCTCAATCTGCATGTCCATGGCGAAGAATGTGAACCACTACTAGAGGACGCTCCAGGTCCACTAATATTTTGTGACTGCTGCTGTAAATTTTGTGCAGCATTACCATTTTGTGCATCTACATCATCAATCACATTTACTGGTTTATACCAGCTGCTCATCTCATCAAAAATAACATCTCTGCTCACTGTAAACGTACGAGTAGAAAGGTTATAACATCTATACCCTTTTTGCTGCAGAGAGTAACCAATAAAGATGCACTTCTCAGCTTTTGGATCCAACTTGGATCTCAACTCATCTGGCACATGTACATAGGCAATGCAACCAAAAATTTTCAAATGAGAAATATCTGGTTTCCTACTAGTATACCTCTCCTCTGGAGTCATCCCATGTATTGCTGTAGTGGGAGTCCTGCTCATTATATAGACTGCTGTAGCAATAGCTTCGGCCCAGTAAAAACTGGCAAGTCTTTTTCATTGAGCATGGCACGAGATACCTCTCCAATATGCCTGTTTTTTCTTTCTGCAATTCCATTTTGTTGTGGGGTATGACTGCATGAATATAGTTGCTTTATGCCATGCTCCTGTAAGAACTTTGCAAACTCATTTGAGAGGTACTCTCCCCCTCCATATGACCTTAGGCATTTTATTTGCAAGCCTATTTCTTTTTCAACCATAGCTTTAACGGTTTTGAAATGCCCAAAAACTTCATTTTTCTTTGTCATAAAATACACCCAAACTTTTCTACAATAGTCATCAATAAAAGTGACAAAATAATGACAACCTCCAAGAGATGCAGCTTTAGTAGTCCACACATCAGAGTGGATTAATTCCAATGGCTTCTCACTCTCTTGAACATGTCTAGGAAATGGTTTCCTTGCCTATTTTCCAAACTGATAGGCTTCACATACCTTATGCATTTCTGCAACCTTGAATTTAGGCAAACCTGCAACAATATTTTGGGCCTGCATTGATTTAAGTCGTTGTACATTAACATGAACAATGCTTTTATGCCAGATATCAATATCTGCAACTACATCGGTCCCATGTGCAAACATTGCTGCACTCAATTCAGACATGTCTGCATCCAACGTAAACATTCTGCCCTTCTTCTTTCCTTTTACTATCAAGCGACCTTTATTTTTCATATCCTCAATAAAGCATCCATGAGGATTAAATCTGACCTGCAAGCCCTACTCAACCATTTGACCAATAGAAACCAGATTCTTGGTGATATTGGGGACATGAAATACATCGGACAGGTATTTCTTTTTCCCATCCTGCATAGACAAAGGAATTTTTCCAATCTGCACAATAGGATGTGCAGTATCATCACCAGTCTCCACAAATCCTGGTTTTTCCATTTTCCTTGCATCCTCCATCCATTCTGCATGACCTGTCATGTGGTTTGATGCACCTGAGTCAACATACCATACATCGTTACTTTCTTCTACACTTGTCACAGAATTATTCATGTGCTGCACCATAAACAAATGCTCATTTCTGTCATCACCCTGTCTACTAGAAGATGCATAATTCCCTTGTTGCAGTTTTCCATTCATGATGTCATTCTGCTTTTTATAGCAGTCTTTAGCCATATGACCCATTTTACCACAGTAGTAGCATTCAACATTACTGTTTGCATTTTGGCCTCTTTGCCATCCACCACGACCTCTTTGGCTCCCCCTGCCTCTAGAGTTACCACGTCCTCCTCCATAGGACTGGTTTTCTTGAGTTTGCTGCATATTCTGATTTCTACCACGGCCTCCAGATCGGCCTCCTCTACCTCTGCCTCTACCTCTTCCAACATTTGAGTAGAAGACAACTTCTTTTGAAGTTCCTCCTGAAGAAGATGCACCACCATTTCTCTGCTCCTCAGAAATTAGAAGAGCAATCAACTCCTCAAAATCAAGAAATCTTTCACGGACGGAAATGGATATTCGGAATTGTGCATAATCCTTTCCTAGACCATTCAAGGTCACAGAGACTAAATCATCATCTTCCACTGGCAACCCAATGGAAGCAAGTGCATCTGCAATCTTCTTCACCTTCATGTGGTAGTCATTGATGCTCATATTTTCTCTTTGCACATTATGCAACTCTTGCTTGAGCCGCATTTTCTTGGCTTGCGTATTTGTGCTATACATTTTTGACAAAGTATCCCATGCCTCCTTTGGCGTACTTGCATCTTGAATATGCACAATCATAGAGTCTGAAATGCTGATAGACAGCCAGTGCATAACTTTCCTGGCTCTCTCATGCCATGCTTTAAATGCCTACATTTGCTGTTGATTGGGAACATCAGGAAGAATTGGTTCTTCTTCATTTCCTGCAAAAAATTCCCAATATCCTTTTCCCATAAGGAAATTCATCATTCTAAACTTCCATGCTTGGAAGTTGTTCTTGTCAAGCTTTTCAGTGACAATCTGTGACAGAGAATCAGACACCATTATAGAACACTGCAAAAAATTCTGTCACTGCAAAGAACACAGCTTCAGCCTCACAAAGGCAAACCCGCAAAACTGACGAAAGTGGTATTTGACCACACAGTCACTTCCTAGTGAGGATTTTGCATCAACAGGCAACAGGGATGATTCTGTAACTCCCAATGTCTCTGCGCACAAGCATACAATGCAATTTCTACAGTAACTTTTCACCGACCTGTAGAACAGTGGCTGCACAGCATAAAACTGGGCCTTTTCCTGAGTGCGTGCAGAAAACTTCCGCCTCCAAAACAGGCCCCGAAATGGCCTCAAATAAAAAAAACAAGGTCGCCGAGGGCTAAAGCCCAACCGCGCAGCATATACTGCCCTCTTGCTTCACCGCGAAGGGTGTCTCAACCTGAGATAATGCACTCTTGCACTTTTCGGCTGTGCTACCTACAGAGATCTGCTTCCAAAACAGAAAATGAAAGCAACACTGCTCCTCTTACCAGAACACCGCGAGCTTGGCTTGCTTTCTTGAGCTCCTTACTACGAACAAGGCTCTGATACCATGTCAAGATTGTGGGAGAGAAGGAAGGAGTCTCACTTGAAGCTTTTTTGCTTGCACAATGGGGGAATACACACAAGGGTGGAGGCTGAAAATAGTTTTCCTCTTCTTAGTTGTGTAAGCCAAAAGAACTCTAGTACAAAGAAATAGAAGAACCCTATATATGGGTCTCAAACCAAACTCAACTAACTAAGGTGGCATACTAACTGAGCCACGAACTAGAGTAGATAAGGATAGCTATCATGTAGCTATTATTCATGGGCGGTGTACCAACCGCATCTGCAACTAACAAGTCGGTGACATAAATACGGTCATCCTGGCGTATCACGAGTGGAGCTCGATATCTCAATAGCAAGAGCCAGGACATACTGGTTCAAAGGCATCCTAACCCTAGGCAGAGGACCCAATAAAGTGGTGTTGAAATTGTATGGATCGCAAAAAGGAAATGGATCCACATCCATCGAAGTCATAACAGACTCCTCCAACGAAGTAATAGATGGTACATTAGGAGATGAAGAGGCTATCAAATAGATCTTTCCCACGAAAACAAAGGCATAGTCCCTAATAGTGGGCACTACAAGCCAACTACCAAAGGAAGAAAAGTCTTTTCCATGGGAGAATACCTCCTGTATCAACCTGGGTTGACTTCTGAAATCACCTCTGATAGTGAGATAGAAGCATGGATGTATTGTTCTCACTGTTTTATGGTAGTCACAGAGACAGAAGCAAAGTCAGAAGCAGACACAAAGATAGAGGACCTGTTCTTCTCCTACAGGGCCTCTACAAAAGCAGAGTCAGAAGAGTAGACACAAAGACAAAGGACCTGTTCTTCTCCTACAGAGCCTCTACACAAGCAGAGACAGAGTCTCCAGAGGAAGAGGATGAAAATGAAGAAGAAGAAAAATAAGTAGGTTATGAAAGTGCAGATGAAGAAGATTCTCTAATAGCGGATGATCTTGTTGATGTCCCTATAGAGACCTCAGAGACCGAGGATCTCGAGGTGTTGTATGGAATGACCATGGTTCCATTTGGGTTGACCAATGGATCACAAAGTATGCAAAATCGACATAAGCAATGGATCGAAGGTATAAAAATTAAGTTTACATGTGACTCCTGTCACCCTGACCATTCATTTTGGAGAAAAGGTGATGATGATGCCCCTTGTCAACAAAAGCCAGAGCCATCAAAGCCATGGCTTATAGAAGGTCCGTGCTATGTGACATTCTTGGACGTATCCTCTGAAGATGAATCCATAAGTCCATAAGAAATCATCACTCACATAGAAGCAAACAAAGCTCTGGCACCCTTCCAACAATCTCAATAGACAAATGAGTCATCTGTTCAAAAGGAGGACACTGGTTCTAGTGGAAGATCAAATGATGACATTACTCCCTTGAAGGAGTCAGACCTATATCCAGAAGCAATCCGTGGGACATTTATCCACGAAGTGGAAGGTGAAAGACAAGTGAAGTTCCTGGATACTGACAGTACTAAACATCACTTGAAAGTTGGGTCTCAATCTTCCAAAAGAAGAACTAGTGGTCCTGCGAGACCTACTAAAGGAGAATTTAGATGTGTTTGCTTGGTCGTACAAAGACCTAAAGGGGATTGACCCTAAAGTTTGTGAACACCACATTGATCTAGAGTGTGATGCTAAACGTGTGAGGCAGAGACAAAGGCATATGAATCCTAATTATTCTGATATGATGAAGGCTAAATTATTAAAGCTTCTTGAAGCTGAGTTCATTTATCCCGTGGCTAACAGTGAATGGGTTTCGCCCATTGTGGTCGTACCCAAGAAGAATGGGAAACTTCAAATATGTGTGGAATTTTGAAATCTGAAATCCAAGACAAAGAAGGATCATTTCCCTATTCCTTTCATAGACCAACTATTGGACACAGTGGCCGACATGAGCTGCATTCCCTCTTGGATGGATTCAGCGGATACAACCAAGTCCAAATCGCAGAAGCGGACCAATCCAAAACAACCTTTACCACAAAATGGGGGACCTATGCCTATAGGGTGATGCCCTTTGGGCTTTGTAATTCTCTTTCTACCTTCCAAAGAGTAATGATGGTTGCCTTCCAAAACCATTTGCATGATTTCATTGAGGTGTATCTTGATGACTTCTGTGTCTATAGCTTAATCCATGAGCATTGGGGACACCTAGAGCAATGTTTTGACAAATGCCGAGAGTATGGGATTTCTCTCAACCCTGACAAATGTGTCTTTGGCATTTCATTAGGAGTTCTTCTGGGCTATATTGTCTCTGCACAAGGGATTGCAATAGACCGGGCCAAGATTGAGAAGACTACCGCCTTGACATCACTAACAAACCTCAAGTAATTGAGAGGATTTCTTGGCCATGTGGGCTACTATAGAAGATTTATTGCACATTTTGCAACCAAGGCAACCCCTCTATACAATCTCCTAAGGAAAGATGGAGCTTTTCTTTGGATTGATGATTGTGAAGAAGCCTTTAATACCCTAAAATAATGCCTCATCAGAGCTCCCATCCTGCAGCCTCTTGATTGGACAAAGGAGTTACATGTGCACATAGATGCATCAATTGAAGGGCTAGGTGTTGTCTTATGTCAAAAGGGCCCCTCTAAATTAGATCAACAAATGTATTATGCAAGTCGAAAAGTAAGCGACTGTGAGTGGAACTACACAATGGCAAAGCTTGAGTGCTTAGCAATGGTGTTTGCATTGGAGAAGTTTCGATACTATCTATTGTCAACATATTTCAAGTTCTACATGGATCATGAAGCCCTATCCTTCTTGATGAACAAAGCAGATGTCAAAGGACGATTGATGAGATGATTGCTCCTATTTCAAGAGTTCGATTTTGAAGTAGTCACTAAGCCCGGCCGTTCCCATGTCCTAGCCGATCATCTATCACAGATCCCTCAAAGAGTAGAAGAGGAACAAGATTATCCAAACCTTCCTGGTGCTTCCTTGTTTCTAGTTTGCACATTTACTCCATGGTACATAGACATAGCCAACCTCTTGGCAACTCAACAGTATCCCCCTGGCATTTCGAGCCGTGAGAAGAAGAAGCTTCTGTTGGAATTAGCCCCCTACACCTTGCTAGGCGGTTGACTCTGTATAGGAAAGGCAAAGATGAAGTGTTGCGAAGATGTGTTGCAGGAGATTAGATCGGGATTATTCTTAAGGCTTGTCATGAAGAACCATGTGGTGGACACTTTGTAGGAGAAGAGACAACCAAGAAGGCTCTGTTAGCAGGATACTGGTGGTGGGGCTGACCCTCCACAAGGATGCATACGACTACTGCAAGAGATGCAATGCTTGTTAGCGAATGGGGAAACCCACCAAGACTAGTGCCATGCCATTGCAACCTATCCTTTCCCTAAAATTGTTCGAGAAGTGGGGGATTGATTTCTGGGTCCCATTGATCCACTCATCAAACAGAAGCAGAATAGATACATCCTAGTATGTATGAATTATGTCACAAAGTGGTGTGAAGCTAAAGCTCTGAAGCAAGATGATGGTAACATCATAGCCCTGTTCATGTACGAGAATATTATCACCCATTTTGGTAGTCCCCTCGATTTGGTCAGTGATAGAGGTACTCATTTCCTTAACAAGATCATGGAAGAGTTGATGAAACTGTATAAGATCTGCCATCTCAAGTCCACCCCCTATTACCCTAGAGCCAACGGCCAAGTTGAAGTCACCAATCGTATCCTCTACTCGATCCTGACAAGGACGACTGCCACACATCGTCGCGATTGGGATGATCAACTTACAGAGGCCCTATGGGCATACAGAACCACTTATGAGGCAGTTACATGACAAACTCCTTTCCAATTGGTGTATGGCACAGAAGCTGTTTTCCTTGTTGAGCTAGAGTTGCCCTCTTTGCGAGTGGCAGTTAAAGAATGAGTCCCTCCAGCACCGCCTGTTGCATTTGGAATGTTTGGATGAGATTCGGCGGATGGCCCTACACTACATGGAAACCACTCAAGCACGTCGCAAGGTCTATCATGATATCTTCATCAACCATAAGGAGTTTCCTGGCAAGCTTCAAAAATGTTGGATGGATCCTTATAAGGTACTTGTTGTCAATCCTAATGGCTCTATCCAAGCGTAGGCCATTGATGCCTCTGATGATCCCTTTTCTGATCAATGGCTATCGCCTGAAGAAGTACTTCCCTCCCTGAGGATCCTAACAATCATAGTCGATGCACCCTTTTCTTTTTGGGTGTCACACTGTCCTTCTCCTTATACTTCTGATAGCCCTTATGATCTTCCTCATGAGGCGGTCTCATTTTGCTAGCCTGGTGCACAGATCGAATGTTGTATGCGTATGTAGTGAGTGTCGGAAGGTCCCCAAGAACAAAAGAACTCTACTTTTGCACAAAAAACAAGAGAGAAGACTTGCACGACATGAGCAAAAAGACCAATTGGGTACAACCTCCCCCCATGCCTTGTGTGAGCGCTCCACAAAGCATGTATTTAATATATTATTAATCTTCAAGCTAAAAAATAACCAAATTTTACAATTAGCACGCTTTAGCTTTTGTGTTTGCTTTTGTCCAACTAAAGAATAAAACGGTTGGTGGATGCCCAAAGAGTCGAGCTGTACCCAAATACAATGTCCAATAACAAATATTTAAATCGTGCGCCCATGCACATACAAAATAATAAATAAATATCAAACATTTCAATAAATAAGTGTACCAAAATAAATATTGGTGCCACGTCTAAGATGCGCACCTATCAAAATCACAATTTCTTCTAAATAACTTGAATACACGCTATCGCCCAGTGCTTCCTAATGCCACCAGTGTCTGCTCTACACATGAACTGAAGCATTCGCAATTGTTAGAAAATAATAAAATTAAATCGACAAAAGTGAATACCTAGCAGTCTTCAGCTACAAAATAAACAAATTGGTTAGAACGCAATCCTAACCTTAATTTGTTATGAGTGCACACTCTAAACTCATAAACATCCATTAATTTAAATATGTATTTTGTGGAATCACTTGCTATGGAATCACCCACTTGCACATTAAATTAACGTAAAAAAGGATAGGCGTCCCCATCGACTTTTTGCACAAGGAATCCACCTTGTGTATGAGCCCCGGCAATAAATATAATTTTACAAAATCCACCGCAAAACCTCACGGAATCCACAATGGAATATGCCTCCTGGCATCATAGTCCTTGCTAGACATCTCCCATCCTTACTATGTTTTCCTCTCGTCTGATCTAGCAGTGGTAATGTGGAAGGTCCTACCACATGGTATTTCTACCATACTCTTTTTTTTAAAATGAAAAAAATGAAAAAAAAAAACAAACAAACTGCTATGGGAGAAAAGGAAGCGATTCCCTGTCATAACAGGCCCTTGTTCCAAGAAAAGGTGGCAAACACCCTTGGGCGAAAAGCTGGCTGTGGAAAAGGTGGTAACACCCAGTAGTCCAGAAAGTTGACATCTCCAGGACCTAGTTCCAAAGTTGCCTCCCTTGGTGCACTGTGTCCTGCGCTTCTATGCCGAGCGTCTGATGATCTTCTAGCAGATGACATGTTTTATATCCGATACATAATTCCGATCTGTTGGCTATCTCCTTGGGTATGCCTCTTCATCAACAGATGAAGAGATCTTCATCGACAACCCCTTGAGTGATGTGAGTTTTCATCCTAACTTGATGGGGATGTGAGTATGGTTTGCTCTTTGTATCTATCCGTGAGCATGAGATAGAGGGTGGGGTGAGTGACCACTCCTTTCCCTTTCAATTCAATTGAGAGGTGAGATGTGTAAATGGAGTGTTGCACGTAGGAGATAGGCCTCTCAATACACAAAGCACAATCTATTCTTGTGCATTGCACTATAAGGCTCCTTGGCCTTTCCTTATCACACCGTATACTTACACAGGGTGGGATGCATGGTTGCACCATCAAATGCACACAAGGCATACAACCTTTGCACAAGTGAATGTGATTATTACTTCAATGGGTTTCAGGAATGGGCTGCTCTTTGTATCTTTCAACAAAGCATGAGACAGAGGGTGGGCTGAGTGTGAGTGGTGTTTCTCCTCAATCAATTCTGGGAGGTGAGATTGAGGGACATTAGGAAAATTGGAGTCAAGTATGTTTTCGTTTCCCTCTACATACACAGGACAGGTCTCTACCACCCTATTCTATACACTGCATGATAAGGCTCCCTAGCCTTCCTGCTTGTACCTATGCTAGATGGGTGGAATGCACGAATGCACCATCAATTGTGTACACTAGCATACTCCCTCCCAATCACTTTCCCCTTGTTCAATTCCACCCCAGCCGTGAGTTATGGGATTTCATGCTTATTCATTGAGCAATGTGTGTCATGGGGTGAGCAAATGTTCTATCATCCTCTTGAGTGCCCGTGAGCTGAGAGTTCTATTCTTTGTCATCGACACTTGAATCAACGGACTTTATCGACAAAGCTACCTCCCTAGGTGTTGTTGCGTAGTCCTTGCCATGCTGGACGTGTTCTGTGGTGCACCCTAGTCCCTCATGTTGCCTGACGATGGTTTTAATCTTCCTGTATCAGCGACGGTTCCCTTCAATCATCTATGAAATGGGCCAAGCGTACCTAACCCTACCTTTTTTTTTGCAAGTGCATGCTATGTCTTAAGTGTGGGGAGGATAGCGTCCAGTCGGTTGACAAGTCCACGGTCGTGTCAATCAATCTACCCTAACCGGTAAGGTCTTAAGTGTGGGAATGTGTCCCTACGCGTCTGATGTGCATATCCCCTACATATGTCATTACCCAATCATGCGTGTCTACCACGTAATTGTTTTTCCATGATGGGGTCCCTTCCTCACCCACCCACCCTCGTAGCCCCTGTCGTCGAGGTCGTTTCCCTTGTGGTTTCTTTTATTGCGTAAATTTTCCCTTTTCTATGTGAACATACTCTCGATCCAACCTTATAGCCCTGTTTGTCCCTTTGAATGACACACTTTTCCTTTTTACATCCCCCTGTTTTGGCTTACCGTTTTTGCATTATTAATTTTTGAAGCTTTTCCCGCACAATTGGATGTATTTCCATGTGAACATGTCCTTATCACATTGGAATAGTGCTCTAATATACCAGCCCTGTCCTATGCTTTTCCTTGGATATTTTTTCTTTTCATCACCTACCATTTTGAGTAGATTTGTCTGTAATTAATTTTTGTGTGGTTTCGTATCTTTTTCGCATACGTTTTTGCCTTTTTTCCATGTGAACCTGCCCTATTCTCGTCAAAATTCAATTCTGACTAGATATCCTTGTTTGGCCACCTTTCTTGCACAATTCTCCTTTTTCCTCCGCCTTGTTTTTCCCTCTGGATTTTTAAAAATTAATTTTTATTGGTGTTTTCGAGCTCCATTTTTTGGTTTTTTCATGTGAACGTCTACTAATCCCATCCTAACTAAGATTTGATGTGACCCCTTGAAGATTATATATTGTCTAGACATTTTTTCTTTTTCCTACCCTTCATTCTGGTGCACGGATCATTCGATATTAATTTCTGAATCTCGTTTTGAATACGATTTTTGAGTTTCTTCCATGTAAATGGGGGTTCTTTTGCTTGGTACTATGTTCTGATGTGATAGGATTGTTGGACACAATTTTTTGCACATTTTTTCTTATTCCATCACTTTGTTCTAGGTAATGGATTTTTCAATATTAATTTTCGTATGCATTTTCGGGGTCGATTTTTACCTTTTTTGCATGCGAACCCCTCCTTATTCCCTTGGATATGTGTTTTATTGTACTTGCCTGTGAATCCCTTCCTGCAAACATTTTTCCTTTTTACTATCATTTGTTTTGGTGCTCGAAACTTTTTATATTAATATCCGCATCCCATTTCGAGGGTCCTTTTTTGGTTTTTTTCTAGGTGATCAGGTCTTATCTTCATTGGAACAGTGTTTTAACATGATAGGCCTATCCGAGACCGCCTCGTGAGGAAGATCATAAGGGCTATTAGAAACACAAGGAGAAGAATAGTGTGACACCCACAAGGGAAAGGGTGCATTGACTATGATTGTTAGGATCCCCAAGGAGGGAAGTACTTCTTAGGCAATAGCCATTGATCAGAAAGGATTCATCAGAGGCATCAATGACCTACACTTGGATAGAGTCATTAGGATTGATAGCAAGTACCTTATAGGGACCCATCCAACGTTGTTGAAGCTTGCCAGGAAACTTCCTAAATTGCGAATCATAGATCAGGACAAGGTCACCTTCTTTGAACTCCTTGTGCTTGATGAAGCTGTCATGATAGGCCTTGCATCGTGCTTGAGTGGTTTTCATGCACTATAGAGTGATCCGCCGAATCTCATCCAAACATTCCAAATGCAGTAGGCAATGCTAGAGGGACTCATCATCTTCAAGGCGTTCTTTAACTGCCACTCGCAAAGATGGCAACTCTAGCTCAATAGGGAAGTCAGCTTCTATGCCATACACCAATTGGAAAGGAGTTTGTCATGTAGGTGCCTTATAAGAGGTGTTTTCAACTTCGTCATTGGCTCTAGGGTAATAGGGAGTGGACTTGCAATGGCGGATCTTATTCAGTTCTGCCAACTCTTCAATAATCTTGTTAAAGAAATGAGTACCTCTGTCCCACTGACTAGATCGAGGGGATTGCCAAAACGGGTGATAATATTCTTGTAGATGAATATGGCTACATTGTTACCATCGTCCCGCTTCAGAGCTTTAGGTTCACACCACTTCGCGACATAATCCGTACATACCAGGATGCATCTATTCTGCTTTTGTCTCATAGGCGGATCAATGGGACCCACAAAATCAATTCCCCACTTCTTCTCGAATGGCTTTAGGGGAAGAATAGGTTGCAGTGGCATGGCAATTGTCTTGGTGGGTTTCCCCATTCGCTGACAAGCATCGCATCTCTTGTAGTAGTCATATGCATCCTTGTGGAGGGTCAGCCACCACCAGTATCCCACTAGTAGAGCCTTCCTATTTGTTGCTTCTCCTATGAAGTGTCCACCACATGGTTCTTCATGGCATGATTTCAATATTATACTGATTTCGTTTCCTGCAACACTTTTTTACAATACTTCATCTTTGCCTCTCTTGTACAGTGCACCGCCTTAGGGGGACTGATTCTAATAGAAGCTTCTTCTTCTCACAACTTGAGATGCCAGAGTGATATTATTGAGTTGCCAAGAGGTTGGCTATATCTGCTTACCATGGAATAATTGTGTCAACTAGAAAGAAGGAAGCATCAGGAAGGTCTAGATCATCTTGTTCCTCTTCTATTGTTTGATGGATCCGTGACAGATGATCGGCTAGGACATGAGAATGGCTAGGCTTAATGACCACTTCAAAATCAAACTCCTGGAACATGAGCAACTATCTCATCAGTCGTCCTTTGACATCTGCTTTGTTCATCAGGAAGGACAGGGCTTCATGATCCACATAGAACTTGAAATACGTTAACAGTAGATAGTGTCGAAACTTCTCCAGTGCAAACACCATTGCAAAGCACTCAAGTTCTATCACTGTGTAGTTCCGCTCTCAGTTAGTTACTTTCCAACTTGCATAATAGATTGGTTTAATCTAATTTAGAGGAGCCCTTTTGACATAAGACAACACCTAGCCCTTCAATTGATGCATCTATGTGTACATGGAACTCCTTTGTCCAATCAGGAGGCTACAAGATGGGTGCTTTGATGAGGCACTATTCTAGGGTATTATAGGATTCTTCGCAATCATTAGTCCAAAGGAAACCTGCATCTTTCCTTAGGATCTTGTGTAGAGGGGCTTCCTTGGTTGCAAAATGTGAAATAAATCTTCTGTAGTAGCCCACATGGCCAAGAAATCCTCTCAATTGCTTGAGGTTTGTTGGTGCTGTCAAGGCAGCAATCCTCTCAATCTTTGTCGAGTTTGTTGCAATCCCTTATGCAAAGACAATATGGCCTAGAAGAACTCCTAATGAGATTCCAAAGACACATTTGTTGGGGTTGAGAGGATTCCATACTTTCGATATCGGTCAAAACATTGCTCTAGGTGTCCCCAATGTCCATGGATTAGGCTATATACATAGAAGTCATCGGGATACACCTTAATGAAATCATGCAGATGGTTTTGGAAGGCAACCATCATTACTCATTTGAAGATGGCATGAGCATTACAGAGCCCAAATAATATCACTTTGCAAGCATAGGTTTTCCATTCTGTTGTGAAGGCTGTTTTGGATTGGTCCTCTTCTGCAGTTTGGACTTGGTTATATCCGTTGAATCCATCCAAGAGGGAATAAAGCTCATGGCCTTCCACTGTGTCCAATAGTTGGATTGTGAGAGGAATAGGGAAATGATCCTTCTTTGTCTTGGAGTTCAGCTTTTGAAATTCCACACATATTTGAAGTTTCCCGTTCTTCTTGGGTACATCCACAATGGGCAAAACCCATTCACTGTTCACCCATGAGATAAATGAACTCAGCTTCAAGAAGCTTCAATAATTCGTCCTTTACCAGAGCTGAATAATTAGGATTCATACGCCTTTGTCTCTACCTCACAAGTTTAGCATCAAGCTCTAGATTGATGTGGTGTTGACAAATTGTAGGGTCAATCTCCTTTAGGTCTTTGTACGACCAAGCAAACACATCTAAGTTCTCCTTTAGTAGTCTCACAGGACAACTAGTTCTTCTTCTAGAAGATTGAGACCCACTTTCAGGTGACGTTGAGTACCGTTAGTATCCAGGAACATCACTTGCCTTTCACCTTCCACTTTGCAGATAAATGTCCCATGGATTGCTTCTGGATAGATGTCTAACTCCTTCAAGGGAGTAGTGTCATCATCTGATGTTTCACTAGAACTAGTGTCCTTCTTTTGAACAAATGACTCATTTGTCTCTGGGGATTGTTGGAAGGGTACTAGAGCTTTGTTTTCTTCCGTGCGAGTGGTGACTTCTTCTGGACTTAGGGATTCATCGTCAAAGGATGCATCCAAGAATGTCACATAGCATGGACCTTCTATAAGCCATGGCTCTGATGGCTCTTGCTTTTGTTGAAAAGGGGCATTATCATCATATTTTCTCTAGAATGAATGGTCAGGGTGACAGGAGCCACTAGTAAACTTAATTTTTATACCTTTGATCCATTGCTTATGCAAATTTTGCATACTTTGTGGTCCATTGTTCAACCCAAATGGAACCATAGTCATTCCATCCAACACCCTGAGATCCTCGGCCTCTGAGGTCTCTGTAGGGACATCAAAAAGATTGTCCGCTATTAGAAACTTCTTCAACTTCACTTCCATAACCTACTTCTTTTTCTTCCTCATCATTTTCATCCTCTTCCTCTAGAGGCTCTGTCTCTGCTTCTGTAGAGGCTCTATAGGAGGAGAAGAACAAGTCATCTATCTTTGTATTTGCTTCTGCTTCTACCTTTGTCTCTGCTTTTGACTCTGCTCCTGACTCTGTGACTGCCATGTAACAGGGAGAACAATACATCCATGCTTCTATCTCACTGTCAGGGGTGATTTCAAAAGTCAATTCGGGTTGAGGCAGGAGGTATTCTCCCATGGACAAAGACTTTTCTTCCTTCGATAGTTGGCTTATAGTGCCCACCGTTAGGGACTGTGCCTCTATTTTCTTGGGAAAGGTCTGTTTGACAGCCTCTTCATCTCCTAATGTACCATTTCTTATTTTGTTGGAGGAGTCTGTTATGACTTTGATGGATGTGGATCCATTGCATTTTTGCAATCCATACAATTTCAACACCACTTTATTGGGTCCTCTGCCTAGGGTTAGGGTGCCTTTGAACAAGTCCGTCCTGGCTCTTGCTTCAAAAAGCCAAGGTCTTCCCAAGAGCAGAGGGTATGAGGTCCCATAAGAATTTGGTTTGACCACCAAATATGTCAGCAATAGTCTCTTCCTGCCATGGTTGTTTTTACGTATGGGAGGATGCCCAATGGTTTAATTTTGCTTTGGTGGTCTGCCAATCTAGTAAGCCATTGTGTAGGTTTAATTCCTTGCAAACCTAGATCCTTCATTGTCACATCTGTCATTATGTTTATTGATGAGCCTCCATCAATTAATGCATCTGAAATAAATCATCATTCTATCCATATACTAATCTCTGGAGTTCCAGGATCTAGGAAGATATTAGCCACATCTACTTCCTTCACATGTTTTGAGGCTCTATTAGACTTTGTTGTTGTTGGGGGAGATCCTTAGTCGCATCTTCTTGTCAAGATGCTTTTAAATCTCTTTCAGCAACTAGGAGACATCGTCAATAACTATGAGAATGTTAGGTTTGGTTTAAAGGTGTCTAGGTCTTTGACCAAATCATACTCTTTGATAGGATCCACAGGCTTTTCCAATCGACTGGAAAATGGGGCCACACCCACTTTTATCTTCCCTTTTTCTTCTAGGATTGGAAGCATATGCACTTCTTCTTCATGATGAGATACTTTTGCATCCTCTATTTCTTGGACCTCTGATCATGTCTTTGCAATTGTCTCTGTAGCTCTATGTGGCTCTATAGTGCTATGTACTTCCTTATTTTGGATTACATTGTTCTATTTTTCCAGAGGAAGGTTGAACTTCACAGTCTTGGCAGAAGGAATATTCTCTTTTGGAAGTACGGGTTCTCCCTTCTTTGCTCGCGTTATTGCGGCCACTTCCAATTCCACCAAATTGGAAGTAGGTTCTTGGATATTTTG
Source organism: Lygodium microphyllum (assembly GCF_053477565.2). Taxonomy (NCBI): domain Eukaryota; kingdom Viridiplantae; phylum Streptophyta; class Polypodiopsida; order Schizaeales; family Lygodiaceae; genus Lygodium; species Lygodium microphyllum. The sequence goes on from NC_141162.1 coordinate 105,182,962, forward strand.
TTGGGTATCAAAAGTAGTTTTGACAGGGGCTTGACTTGGACGATCTTTTGTAGTATGGCCTTCTCCTTTGCATTGGCTCCATAAGGGCTTTTAATCCACAAATCTTCTAGGGTTTGGACAATTTGGTGAGATATGACCCTTTTCTCCACATCTGTAGCATTCCACCTCGGATCTCTGACCAACTGCTAGCAGACTGTCGTCCTCTTTAACTTTGAGAGGGAAATCTCCTTGGATTGAAATTAGGACCAAACTCCCTTGGATTTGGTCCAATGTCTTGCATTGTCATTTTGGATTCTAGTAAGTTGAATCTTGCATTTTCATCTTTCTCTCTTTGTTCGTGCTTCTCTTTCAGAGAGCAGATATCCTCTATATGTTTCTTCCTCAAACAATAGGAACAGAAGGCTCCAGGAATGGTTGGTTTTTGGGTACATTCAGTGGTGGCTAAATGTCCCGCTTGATGGCACTTTCCACACCATGTATTAGAATGCATCACATCTCTCCCACCTCCTGCAGGAGTGGATATATTGGCAATATTCGCCTTCAACGTCTGTAGTTGCTCTATAATTACATCCATAAGCTCTTTCTTGATACTTGCGATTGAATTGGATAGGTAGTCCTTCAGATTTTCACTTCCTGGAGTAGTTGTAGTAGGGTTTTGGAAAGCTTTCTGTAATTATTGCATACATGGTTGGGTTGATCCAGGAGGTCCTTTGTTTTGGTTCTGATTCAGGGCTCTTGTTGAGACTTGGGGATGTTGATTCCAATGGGTAGGCTTCCACTATTGTTGAGTCACCATTGGAGAAATTGTTTGAGGCCAATGTTGTTGTGGTTGAAGCATCATTTGAGGCATTGTTGTTTGCGGCCACTGTGGATTAGGTGCATTGTACTGTGGCACTGTTTGCATTTGGAGATAGGGGTAGGGAACTATCCTGGGACTACATTTGGTGGTATACCATTCCTGACATGGGAAGGGGTAAGAATCCTCTTTCTGGAGTCATTGACAGCCTTGCTTCAACTTCTTCATATAGTCTTGCACCTTCCACTGCAGCTTGCAAGTTGATTGTTCTTCTCAATTCCACGAACTTGCAAACTTCTGGTTATAGGCCTCTGAGGAACACTCCTTTCTTGATGCCTTTATCCAAGTGATGATTGGTCCATCTCTTCAAGATGGATTCCATTCGTGAGACATAAGATTCTACTCTTTCTCCAGAGGACTGACTTAGGTTCATGAACAGGGGTGTGTATGCAATAGACTGAGGGCACACGAATGGATCAATAAACTTGTCGTCCGTAATTTTAGTGTCAAGTTTAAGTAACTCTTCTTTCGATTCATTTTTGACATCAATAATGCCATTTGTAGCATCAGAAGCCTCTTCAATGATGGCTAGGCAATAATCTTCCCTAATATTAAAGAGCCTTTGGCTGTTTGCTAGCAGTATGTATTCCTTGTCCTTAATAGGGAAAGTTGGAAGTGAAGCAACTATATAAAAAGAAGAGTCACATAAAAGATATGCATTTTCATGGTTTTCTTCAATAATGGTCTCACCTTTGAATTGGGCAACATCTAGTTTGCCAGCAATATATGCTTCTTGCTTAGGGTCCAAACATTCCTCTGCATCCTTGTCATTTGCTACCTCGTCCAAAAGGCAAAAGCTAGAACATTTTGGACCCTCTAATTGTTGTTCATCAAATTTAACATGATATTTAACAAGAGTATACACAACGAATGCAGCTATTTTGGACATTAGCCTGCATTTCCTAGAATGAATAGAACAAAACAAATCTGAGCTACAAAACCTGTCAAGCAAATGAGATGTATACTTCCTTAAAAACAAAGTCCTTTCTGAAGGTGAGCTCCCAATAGGTATATGAACATATTCCTTTGTATCCTTTTCAACTACTGGAAATGCAAGACTTTCAAACTCAGCAAACTCCTCTAGGAAAAACTTCTTGCATGAGTTCAATACATGGTCTAAATCCGAGTCAGGGTTGAAAATATCCTTTGCAGTTTCATAATAAGATAACTCCATGCCATTCTGAAGAAGAAATTCTAGGAGCCTTTCTGATGGAGAAACCTCTGTGATCTGAGACAATCCAAAAACTCTCAATGGTGACTTGCCTTTGACTAGAGACTTCCTAGGCACTACCACACATGCTGAACAAGGGGAAGAAGCTGTGGGAATTTTAGGAGAGAAGGCAGCAGAACCAAAAGCCCTTGTTGACCCTAATGACTATCTTCTTCTTTTCTTATTAGGGGTTACATGTCTTGGAAGCTTGCAACATCCTTAGATTCAGACATGAGTGAAAGCAACATCCTTAGATTCAGACATGAGTGAAAGCAGCATACAGTTCAAAAGTATGCAACCGACCTCATGAGCAATGCCTATGTATTTGTAGATCTAAGATACGGCGTGAAATTCGGAAAGCGACCTCAAGGACAATACATCCTCACTTTGTATTTGTAGATCTATGATATGGCACGAAATCAAGGGATACTACACAAAGCTATGCAAATTGACATATGAAATACTTGGACCTCAATTCTAGGTAGGCTTGATAATTTTCTAAAAAAATCATAATAGTCTAATTACTTGTTTATATAGGCATGCAAATATATGCCACATGGAAAGCCACGTAGACAGCCACGTGGATAGCCCACACAAACCTTAACCAATTAAACCACACCACGTGTCACCATTCCTACAGGTATAAAATATCAATGCTAGCTTACGTGGCTCACTTTTGGAATCTATGAGCATCGAGATCAACGATTGTCGCATCGCATTATACCGGCCATTCGCAAATACGGTGCAAAAAGGTGACTTTTAATCCTACACTCAACTGCATTTGTGCCGTATTGATAATCCGCAAATACGGCCCGAAGAGCTTTTATTCCAACCCATCACTTTTCTCTCATTGCACTCTATTGGTATTCCGTAGATACGGTGCGAGAAGCTTCATATTCAACCTTAGCTTTTCGACTCTCGCACTGTATCATCATCCCTACGATTCCAATCACATCATATCGTTATCTGTATGATTCCAATTGTACGCTTCACTCCTCTCGCACCCCACAGATATTGTGCAAGTACCTTGATTTCAAACACGGGCTGCACTCCTCTCGTGCCATATTTGTCATCTGCAAATACAGCGCGAGTAGCCTAATTTTAAATGTGCACTTCACTCCTATTGCACCGTATTTGTAGTCTATGTTTTGGGTTTAAAGTTTCTTTAATATGGTTTTAAAATGTTCTAACTTAAACTTTGTCTTATTTTCCAGCAGGTCATGGCTAGGACAAAACAGACTGCAAGGAAGGTGTATTTAGATAGCAAAGAGAGTGAGAAAGAGACAAGACCGTCATCTCCTCAATCTTTCCCTCCTGAGATCCCACCTACCCCTGGTTTCCCTCAATCTCCTTTCATGGAATCTAAACAATCAAGTGCAGAGATAGTGTCTTCTCGTGCCCATAGTAAGCTTCATCATGTACAGTCCTCCCCTACAATAGCCAAGTTTCCAACCTCCCTTAGAGCCTCTATTCAACAGACAGAGCAACCTGGACCCTCTTATGCCCATGAAGAAGAAGACCCTTCCAATTCCAAGAGAAAGAGAAAATCTATATTTTATTATGTTTAGAAAATTTTTAGTGAGATAAGGAAGGCATAAAGAGCTACCTAGCATGTGATTCCAAAGACAACATTTATAAGAGTTGTCAAAGATATTTCTTATAGATTATCAAGGGTGTCGACTAAAGTTGGCATGCAAAAAAAATGGCAGCTTGCAGCCATTCTTTGCCTTTAGGAGGCTATTGAAGACTTCATTATTGATTTTATGAACAATGCTTACATCATTGTTGTCCACGCTCATAGAGTGACTTTGATGAACAAAGACTTTAGTATGGTCAGCAGAATCAGGTATAGGTTCGATAAGGTATTGAGGCCCTTGCCACTACTGATATAAGAGCATTTAAGATCCTTAAAGTTCCTCCAAAATTGTCTAGGAGAGCAAAATAGCCAGTGATTGAGGAGGTGACACATTTATACCCTCCAAAGACCGCCCTCGAATAAGTATATGCCCATCAAGAACCCGAACAAGTGTCTATCAATCAAGAACGACAACAAGAGATTTAGAGTCAGAGAATGAAGTTTGCAAGAGGAAAATCGATGCTCTTGATCCTATCAATCTGAAGAGAATGGGGGAGGTATACGGAAAAATGGTTGTGAATGTCTCTTGCACTTCTTTAGAAGAAGACTATCTTAATATTTCCCTTGAGGACAAATCCATGTTTGTTATAAGAAAGATATTCAATTGTCAGATTCTGTAGTCTTTTATTACATAAGATAAGGCTTTTTGACTCATTTTTAAAACATGGAATGATAGTGTTGTTCATTGCAACTAATGTTCCATTGTTTTTGCTACTATTTTTAGGGCGTTGATTGCTTCTTTGAGTCAAGAAATCTCTAAAACTATACTTATCATTGATCCACTAATATTAGTGGAATTGTTTTCAAGATCTCGTTAAAACATAGAATTATTTTTTAGAATGTTTGATCCAATCACAAACTATAATATTTTTTTTCCCTATGTCAAAAGGTATGCAATTTTGCAAAGGGCTTAATGTATACTTCTTTTTAGTAGTATGTGTTCCCTACTAACATTTTACTTTGCAGAGGACATTGGAGCTTAATATATATTGATATTCTCACTAGAGAAATGATCCTTATAAACTCTCTTATTGGTATCCATGGCCAAGCAAAAATGTGCGTTGAATATAATAATCCTCACTTTTTGGTTTTTTGTTTATTTTATTTGATTTTTTTTAGTAACATGTTTCCATTTACAATACTAGTAGGTTGGTGGTTTCACCTCATATGAGGATCTTACGTTGATCCTCAAAAACCATATAGCTTTCTCTTACAAGAAGTGCCCTTGCAAAATGATGCGTATTCTTGTGGATGGAGAGTGATTTCAAATGTTTGTAGGATAATAGATTCAAAGATTCTCAAGATAGATGGGGTTAATGTAAGTATCTTTCACATTCTTTTTTGAGCAACATGTCTTTCAGCTTTCAGTTTTCAAAATTGCTACATTATAATCAAAATTTTTATAATCATTCCATTTCTTTGTTTTAATTCCCTACAAGTACGAACTATCATTGCCCTTACAACTTATTACAACTTTCCTCGTAATGCCACCGATTCATACACATGGTGGATAAGAGAGAGATGTATTGAGTTAATTTTGGATAGGAGGGCAATCACGCCTGTTGACCCACTTAAATCCTTAACTAAGAGTAAGGCAAAAGGCAAGTCATATGGAAAGACAAGTAAGGTAAGCTCCAAAAAGACAGAAATGCCAACACTTTCTCATCCATCTCCTCCACCTAAAGAGAAGAGGCCTCGTGTCCAAGTCAAATTCTTTGACCAACCAAAGAAAAAAGCCACTGCAAGGAGATTAGATATCTTTTCAAAAAGTGATGAAGAAGTTACAAAGCTGAAAGAAGACAAATAGATACAAATGAAGCAAGATTCATGTATATCTACACTTCAATTTTGTAACTCTTCATTTAATGAAAAGTTTTTTATCAAATGTAAATGTCATCAATGTTTTCATATTTATGGATTGTAGCTTACAATTGTGGGAGGCAAGCAACTCATACAAGAGAAAGTCCTTTCAGCTCTTCTCATGACTATTTTACCGTTTACTTTGAACTTATATTCTAGGGATGTACAATCTAGCATCTCCAAGGAATCCCTTATATCTTTAAGATTCCAATTGGAAGTGATATTTATCTCCTTTTCTATAACTTGCACCTTAAGATTGAAGGGCACGAAATCTGTATCAAAATCAAAGGGAATCCAGATGCCTAGTTTAAGTTTGTATCTCCTATAATCAAAGCCCAATTAAGCAAGAGTTTGTCATGCTATAGTATAACACACCAATAAGGATTGGGGGCATACAATAATAAACCTCATGGTGTCGCCCTTATGGCCAACCTCTCTAGATTTACAAAGTTTCCTATAATGTTACATAGTTCTGCTTCCACAAAATTTCTACTTAGCCAAGATACTTTTGTTCTCTGTAAGTTTACTATTTTGAAGCAGCCCACAAAGATATGTAAGGGGATAAATCATGACAGGTGTATTCTTCTTGAGATCCTTCTAGCTGTCATGGACTTTTGAATATCTTGACATATTTTGAATTTAAAACTATGCATGGCTGCCTTATCAGGAATCTCCCAAATTAGAGATGAGAGACTTGGCACTGGCAAATCCTTGATATGTCCATATGCATCCTCTTTAGACAGAACCACATATTGTGCATAATATATAAAAATTCTTCTATCACTGAAAGAACCAATGGTCTCATTAGCATATATAATATCTGCCAATTCCTTATGAATTGCATTGAAAGTTCCACTCAAACTCTCCACAGGTTGCCATTCAGTACTTGTTGATGGAAATATATCTACAACCAAAGTTCAATATTAATACTTGCTTAAATGAAAAAAAAAATCATATATGTTATCAACTTAAGACTTACAATGTGTCTGGTGGCAAACACGTTCGTTAGGAGACAAGTGCATATCCTTGGCCATGTAAACGTGTTACACTTTGACTAACCACCCTTTATGCATAATTTTGAAAGCAATGATATGCCCTTTCCAAGGATGTTTTATATCCTCTCTTTTTCTTCTTTTGACCTTGTGAGAGCCTTTGCAAGAGGGAAACATGGTCACCCAATCGTTTATGCAAAAGGTTTTGGGCTTACAATTTCCATTTACTCCTTGGCTATAGATAGTGCAAGAGTTTATTAAATGGGACAGGCATCTTTTGGATGCCATAGTTAGATTGAATTCACAAAGAAAAGCACTCGTTGAGAAAAGGAAAATGAGCAAAGAAAGAAGCTCACCGCGAAAGATAAATGAACAAAGAAGAAAAACTGAAAAAAATAATGAAAATATATTGACACCAAAAGCTCACGACTTTCAAAAAAGTCATTATTAATTTCACATCTTTATCATAATCGGTTTTGTCAGATTTTATAAGTAATTAAGGACTTCTAGACTACCAAAACATGTCACTGTTTGGAGATTTTGGCTATAAGAGAGAAGATAATCACAAAGTGGACTCTACTATCTCCAAAAAGGAGGAGACACGAATACCATATTCTTGTACATGTGGCAAACTCTCTTTTATCATTTCCTTAATCCCGTGATTAACAAAAGTGCATTTTTTGAAGCATTTTTGGCCTTAATGCTCACAAAGTGGTAGTGCACCTCAATGTGTTTTGTCCTAGCATGGATCACTGGATTCCTAGCTAGCTATATGCTACTTATATTATCACAATGAATGACAACTGGACCATCTCCCTGCACATCCAAATCACCTAATAGACTTTGTAGCCATACCACCTCACATACTGCCATAGCAGCATCTCTATAATCAGCCTCCGTACTTGATAAAGCAATTGTAGGTTGCTTTTTGCTGCTCCATGTAATTGCTGGACTACTAAGGAAAAACATGAATCTACTAGTGGATCTTCTGTCTGACATACTACTAGCCCAATCTACATTTGTGTATCCAAAGACTTGTACATCCTTACCTTCCTCATAAAAAATTCCATAATGTAAAGTGGACTTCACATATCTCAATATTAAATGCTTCCAAATGAGGCTTTCTAGGCATCTGCATAAATTGAGTGACAAGGCCAACATTATAGCTTAAGTGCCTTGTGATAATCATGTAAATAAAACTCCCTACTATCCTCCTAAACATAGTAGGGTCTTCTATCTCATCCCCAATGTCGGCACTCAACTTCACATATTGCTCCAATGGTACTGAAAGAGGCTTACATGCTGTCATACCATACTTGGATAACATATCCAAGCCATACTACCTTTGGGATAGCCATATACCATCATCACATTTGATCACCTCAATACCAAGAAAGTATCTTAGCTCACCCAAATCTTTCATCTCAAACTTCTTCTTCAAGAAGTCCTGAACTTCAGCAAATCCATTGTCATTGTCACATGTAATAATCAAGTCATCCACATAAATGACTATGATGACCAAACCTACATCTCCCCTTCTCACATAAAGTGAGTGATCAGCATTGGAAATACAAAATCCAATATTGACAAGATACTCTCCAATCTTGTCAGACCATGCTCTAAGTGCTTGCTTCAATCCATAGAGTGCCTTCTTTAACTTGCACACATATGTGGGATGCTCTAAATCCTCATAACTTGTTGGCTACTCCATATACACTTGTTCTTGCAATTCACCATGCAAGAAGGCATTCTTAACATCTAGTTTTTGCAAACTCCAACCTTTAGCTGCCAAGGCAATTACGCATCTAGTAGTTGCCATCCTAGCAACTGGACTGAATGTCTCTTCATAATCTATGCCGTACGTTTGAGAATAGCCTTTTGCAACCAGCCTAGTCGTATACTTGCTAACAGAACCATATGCATTATTCTTGACTTTGTAAACCCACTTACAGCCAATAGTATTCTTACCCTTAGGCAAAGGTACCAAATCCCAAGTCTTATTGGCTTCTAATGCCTCCATCTCCTCATCCATTGCTACATCCCAATGAGCATGCCCAACATCATCCTCAAAACAAGTGGGCTCAACATCCTCAACTAGCTTTACCATATAAGCATAATGGTGCTGCAGAACCTTCAAAACAAAATCTTTTAATAGGTTATCTGCCTCTGCTAGACTTGCGTACCACTGGATCACTCAATGGAGCCTTTACATTACTATGAGCTCTCTGTACACTTGGTGTCCTAACTAAAGGAATACCAAGCTCATCATCCAAACTTTTTGAACCACTACAATCTCCATAAAATCTCAAATGACTAGTAGATACATCATTACCATCTAGCACTTTCTTCTTTCTTTGTCTTTGCCTATAACACTTATAGATCCACCTGAAGATGTGGGGCTACTCCTTAGTCTCCCAGACCAAGGGCTCACTGTAGGTGTAGTGCCAGATGATGTTTCTGGTCCACTAAGACTCCATGATTCTTGCTTTTCTTTCTACACATAGCTATCATGATCATTATCATCATCTAAGACATCACCAGCAGGTGCATACCAACTACTCATCTCATTAAAAATAACATCCCTGCTCACTCTGAACTCACTTGTTGACAAGGTTATAACACAACGATACCCTTTTTATTTTGAAGAGTATCCAATAAAAATACATTTTTTAGCCTTTTGATCAAGCTTGTTCCTTAGAAGCTCATCTGGCATATAAGCATATGCAACACATCCAAATACCTTCAAGTGTGATGCATTGGGCTTCTTGCCAGTAAAGCATTCTTTGGAAGCCATCCCATAAACTACAGTTGTGGGAGTTCTATTCATAATATAGACAATAGTATGGATAGCTTCATACCAAAAATATTTTGGCATATTCTTTTCAGCCATTAATGCCTGTGCAACTTCTGCAATATGCCTATTTTTTCTTTATGCAACCCCATTTTGTTGTGGGATATACCTGTAAGTAAATTTTCTCTTTATTCCATGAGTCCTCAAGAAGCCACTAAACTCATTAGAGAGGTACTCTCCCCCTCCATCTGATCTCAAGCACTTCACTTTCAAGCTTGTTTCTGTTTCAACAACTGCATTGAAAGATTTGAAGTGCTCAAATACATCACTCTTTTCCTTCATGAAATATACCCATAGCTTCCTTGAACAATCATCAATAAATGTGACAAAGTATTTGCTGCCACCAAGAGATATATTCTGTGTAGGCCCCCAAACATCTGTATGCACTACATTAAGTATATTTCTGCTTACTTCTCTATCATACGAGAAGGGTTGTCTGCCTGCTTACCAAACTAGGATGCTTCACAGACTTTATGAAATTCTGCAACTCTAAAGGAAGGCAACCCTGTAACCAATCCTCTGGACTGCATTAATTTCAGCCTTTGCACATTTGCATGTTCAATATGTTTATGCCATATTTCAATGTTTGCAACCACTTCTTTTCCTTTAGCATACATAGCAGCATCCATTACAGGAGTTCTAGCATCTAAAGTGAACATGCGACTAACTCTACTTCCTTTTCTTTACTTAAAACAAACTGAGAAACGCCTTTTCCAATAATGAGAAAGTTCATCACACGGAACTTCCATGAAGGGTTGTTGTTCTTGTCGATCTTCTCAATAATGGGATTTCCACTATTCTCTGCCATTATTACAAAAAAGGATACAACACAACAAGCTACTCTTCTGCAACCTTTCACAACAAGTGCACAGTAATAGACCAAGCAATCTTTTTCATTGATTGCTCAATAGTACATGTAATCTTCAACCTGTTTGTTGATAAAACTTATGTTTGCTTCCCTGAAAACACTGCAAAAATTACAGATTCAAAATTTGTAACCTATGCACCCACTTTCAGTCAATACAATTGAAATCACAATGTGTCCTGAAACTGTTGTCCGCAACTTGCACCTCTAAAACGGGGCCTGAAATGGCATCAAATGCCCAAAAAAATTGCTCACATGTCGTAAAGGGTTTTTTCCAGAATACATAGTGCTCTTCTCACACACCAAATCTCACAGCAATTTGAGATTTTCACTCTACCTTGCTTCCGGTACCTCCACAGGCACTATCTAAGAGAGAGTGGGAAAATGGGAGAGCTTCTTACCCGTTTCTTGCTTGCTCGAACCTTGTTTCTTTTTCTTCACTTCAGCCTTCAAAATCAACCTTTCTCAATGGTGCATCTCTAATACCATGTCAAGAATCGCATGGTGGGGGAACTTGCTTGAGCTATTGCACCAAACACATACTGTATACACAAGAGGAAGCTCACTCAAGAGCACAAGAAGAGAGATGGAGGACAAAACATTTTCTCGTTGATTTCTTCTTCTTCTTCCACACACTATACAATGCACACAAAGTATAGATAAGATACAATATAAAGGAAAGTGGCCTACTAAGTCAAGTACTGCATAACAGACTACACTAATCGACTAGTGCTATATCTTCGCCAGCTGTAGGTAGTTGTAATAAACTAAATATAATAAGTGATAAGTTAGTGGCCATGTGAGTATCATAATGACGACCAATGTGGTAAGTATAAATGTGCGGACCCATCTAGCTAGGTAGTCCATTATCAATGTCTGCATGTGTTGAGCTTGCCATCTCAACACCTGGCCGAAAGAAATTATGGTTGACCTATCTAGTAGTGAAACCCAATTCCTAAAAAATCTTATATCCTTTGTGATTGGAAAGACCATGTCTTTTTAAAGCAAGAGCACGAATAGATTGGTTTAAAGGAACTCTAACCTGACGAAGGAAATTCGGTATGGCAGCCTCTATACTATGCCAAACTTCCTTCTGCCACAAAGTGAATGAGGTAAGGGCACCACCTAGTCATGGAAGAGCGGACTAGGATGCTATGCAAGAGGGAGAGGAGCTTGTGAGGGAGAAGAGAGGAAAACTGAGAGAGAGAGAGAGAGAGAGAGAGAGAGAGAGAACTACAAAAAATAGATGAATCAATAAAACTTAAGAGGGCACAAGAGATGGAGAACCCTCAAGACATAACCAATAAACACAATATGGACAGCAATAGCATGGGCTTATTACAGTGTAGAGCATGCATAAGCTATAGTAAGGGAATGAACTACATAAGCTCATGAAAGAGAATAGGGAAGGCTTAATAGGGCTGAAGAAGGCCTCTTGGCTCTCTCTTGCAAATTATAAAGGAGAAGGCCTCTTTATATAGGCCTTGAGGGTGTTTAGGGAGGAGGTTAAGATAGAATAGGAATTAACACCACCAAAGCTGCATTAAGGCGGTTCCACCAATGTGAAAGCTACATCTAGATGTTTTGTTGACTAATTTTGTACTTAATCAAGTTTCATCATAGGTGATTTTATGGACTTGATCAAGTCCAAGAGCTCTCCTATAAAAAAATATAGAGAATCTTCATAAAATAAGATCATATCTAGCAATAATGGAGAGATAGTAGTGAGAATTCATACATTACTACTACAATTAAGGATTGAGGGAGAGGAGAAGAGAGGGGAAAGGGTTGGGAGTCTAATGAATGATATTTTATGAAAGTGTTAAGTGTGGGGAAGAAAGTGTGGGTGTGTATAAAATTGGGAGGTGGTCTCCACCGTAGTTGGAAAAAGTTGGCGTTCACCATTTTGGCCATATCTTCGGACTCATAGCTCCAAAACATTATAAAAAAATACTAGCCAAAACTTTAGCTCACAGCTACAAATTTCATGTTGAAAAGTGTTTTTGGATAAGAGTGAAAGTATTTTTTAAAAATCTTACAAAATCATGTGCCTGATTTTTCTTCCACTAATGCTTCTAAGAAGAGTCCCATTTGTTTGAATTATCATAAGGCTCCAAAGCCATGACATTATGAGCCTCACATGCCCTTTGGATGGCTCCAAATCCATTTCATGTCTTTTCTTTTCACATCATACATTTTCCCTTCACCTTCCTCCATTGATCTTTACTCTTCACCCTCCCTTGGTAAACCAGTCCATTAAATATTTCCATCCAGTGATTTCTTGGATTTCCCAAGAGGTTGTTCCCACCCTCTTCTTTATTTCAAACCTCCAAATGTAAAAAAAATAAACAAAGTGTTAGACAAATATTTTTTTGTGATTTTCTCGGATCATATAGTTGGGCCCCCCCCCTCCCCCAAACCTGGCTAGAGGTATTTATGCCTCTGGACACTCTTTGGTATCTTGAGCTGACCCCACCTTGATGTGATAGGACTTTAAGCGCCATCCATTTACCCTGGTCTTGTGCACTTTTCCTTCAATGTCTTGAAGTTGGCAGGAGCCATTGTTGAATTTTTTATGTGACTCAAAACGATCCCTCCCACCGGTAGAGAAACTTGCCATCCTTTCTTTTATCAAAGAGATTGTCATATCGAAGCATTAAAGATCCCTCCTTGATGTTTTTATCTATTAGGTTCTTGTTGAACTTTTCTCTACGCTTATCAGCTTGTTGGGAGTAGTGGTTGATGGCTTCTTCACGATCCAATTGTAGCCTCTCTAGGTCCAATAATCTTTGATATAACTTCTCCTTTTGAGATCCTACTATGCCACCTAATACCTGAAGGCTAGCTAATTTCACCTCAATAGGCAAAAGAGCCTCTTGTCCATAAACTAGATGAAAAGGTGTGAATCCTAACATGGTTTTGAAGGAGGTTTTGTAAGCCCATAGAGCTCCACTAAGGTGCTTGTCACAATCCCGAGGCCTTGAATGTACCTGTTTGCTGATGATTTTACAAATCATTCCATTTACCTTCTCCACCAATCCATTGCATTGAGGGTAGTAAGGGGTAGAGTGTCGTCGTTGAATATTTAGCTTTTGCATGAGTTCACCCACCACATTAGCTCTGAACCTTGGTCCTCTATCTGATAGTATTTCAAGAGGGATACCAAACCTACAACAAATATGGTCAAAGATGAATTTACTCACTTCCTTAGTAGTGATTCTTCTAGTTGGCATAGCATCGGCCCATCTAGTCATGTAGCCTACCCCCATGATAATATACTCTTTTCCTAATGGAGTGCGTGGTAGAAGCCCTATGGCATCAATTCCTCACTTCTCAGAGGGTCCATAGACCTTGATTGGGGTTTGAGATTCTGCTATGAGCTGTTGTGGTCCCGATTTCTGACATTCTTCACATGTTTGACACCAATATTTGACATCTCGGTGTAGAATGGGCCAAGTAAAGCTGGCTTGTAGAACCTTTCCACTGATGATGTCGTGTGCAAAGTGGCCTCCACACACATCATCATGGCAAGCTTTTAAGATTTCTTCAATTTTCCACTTTGAAAGCACTTTCCTAAGCACACCATCCTTACCAAGACAATACAAACTATCATTTACCATGCGATATCTTGCTGCCTTCTGAGATAGCCACTGTCTTTCTCCCTTAGTTAGGTGTTTGGGAGCTTCTCCTTGCTCTAAGAGATGTAAAATATCTTCTAAGTCTTCCTTGCCTTGCTGAAGTGGGGGTTTGATAGCCACTGCTCCCACCATTGACTCATTCGGCTTTGATGATGCTAGATGGTCAGCATCCTTGTTCTGGTCTCTTGGCACATGATGTACTTGTGCCTCCCTAAATCTTCTCATAAGAGATTTGGCCTCTCTCATTTTACTAGAGAGGTTTGTATTTTTGCATGCCCATGTACCTTGCATCTACCTTACCAATAGCATGGAGTCTCCAAAAGCATTCAACCTCTCGATTGAATTACTAAGACACCAACAAAGACCATGAATTAAAGCTTGATATTCTACCTCATTGTTAGAGTGGACACCTTCCAAGATGATTCCTTCACCATAGATTTTCTCTCCCAAAGGAGAGAAAACAACAATGCCTATGGTTGCCTTATCCTTAGTTCTCTTGTATGCACCATCAAAGTAGAGGATATAAGTATCTACAAGAGTCTTTATGGATGGGGGTGGTGGAAGGTTCTTTCTTTTCACCCTGTGATTTTTCTCATAGCACCTGTTTGTCAAAATATCAGACAGGCATGCTCGAGTTGTTTTTTCAACCTGCACTATATAATCAAACTCTTGAAGTCGGACCACCCACTTTGCTAATTTGTCAAAGATTTCCATATGTTGTAGTGAATAGGGAAACATATCCTCCACAGTGATGATCATAAACATCTTTGGAAGCAAATATGGCCAAAATTTGGTTATTGCAAACATGAGGGCCAACACTAGTTGTTCCATGGAGGTGTAAGCCTTCTCTGAGCCTTTCATGAGGCAACTGTCAAAATACACAGGCCTCATGAAGGATGTTTTTGGATCTTTTTGTAGAAGAGCAGCGCCAATGGCCTCTTCTCCCATGCTAGGGTTTACAAAGAATGTTTCTTCCCAACAAGGCTGGAGGATTATAGGAAGTGACTCCAACATTTTCTTTATCTCCTTAAAATTTCCTTCACTTTGTTCACTCTATACAAGTGTTTCTTGGTGTGTCAGTTGCTGCAGGGGATATATGGCCTGAGAGAGTAAGTGTATAAATCTACCCAGATATCTTAGCTTTTGTAAGAAGGAGACTAATTTTTTGATGGAGGTTGGGGAAGGTAGAGCTAGCAATGTTTCTACCTTTTTTGGATCTACCTCAATTCCTTCAATTGACACTACATGCCCTAGTAGTGTAACCTTGCTTTCCCCAATGTGACATTTATTCTTATTTAGTTGTCCACCCAACCTAGCTAAGAAAGTAAATCCTTCATCAACCTTGCGTAGATGTATGTTCCTTGAGTTGTAAATACAAAAGTCACCCATGAAAACCCTTATGGACTTACCAAAGTAAAGTTGGAAGACCATATTCATGAATCATTGAAAGGTTGCTGGAGCATTTATGAGACCAAAGGGCATGACCCGAAAGGCAAAACAGCCCCATGGTGTGATGAAAGTGGTCTTCTTTTGATCCTCCTCTTCAATCCAAATCTGGAAGTAGCCAGAGTAGCCATCACACACTGTATACCGCTCATGTCCTGCTAGTTCATTCAAGATTTCATCATGAAATGGGAAAGGGAAGTGGTTTCTCTTTATTGCAGCATTTAGTGGCTTGTAATCTATGCATACTTGCCACTTACCATTTTTATTTGGCCTCACTACTACTGGGGAGACCCATTCTAAATCTCCCACTGGGTATATGAATCCTGCATTCAAGAGTCTCTTCACCTCCGTCAACAGTGCATCCTATTGCACAACTCCTAGTCTTCTCAATCTTTGTACTACAGGTTTGCTTCCTTCTTTGAGTTGGATGTGATGCTTCACTGCAATGACACCTGTAATGTAAGTATAATCAGAAATAAACAATGATTCATGCTTATTGAAAACATTCACATAACCCTCTCTTTCTTCATCCTTTATATCCTTGGATATCATCTTCTCTAGGCTAGCATCCCACACATCTTCTCCTTGGATTCTTGGGTTATCTTCTGATGAGGTAGGTTCCTTTAGGGTGATGCCCATAACTTTGAGAGTGCTATCACTCTCTCCACTTGAACTCTTTTCCTCTTCTACCGATGAGGAACATCCACTTAAGCTCAACTCATCGACAGATGTTTCTAGTTCAAGATTCTCTTGACGCCCACTCTTCAAGTTGTAAACCACCTTTTGATAATGGCCACCCACCTTACATGGCCTCAAATCCAGATCCCCTGTTGCCCAATCTTGCCTAGCTTTGATGCCCATAAGCCAAAGTCTCCCTAGGATGAGGGGATATCCTCCTCCCTTTATTGGCATCACATAAACATCCACTACTATAGTGATTCCAAAAACAGAAACTCTCAAAGCTTTCACTACACCCATACATGTGACCGCATCATTGTTGGCCATCTTTTCCCTAAAGGTTGAGGATTCCATTATGTCTAAGCCTAATTGATGCATAAGCTTTTTTGTCATGACACAAACCTCTACTCCACTATCGATGTATGTTTTTTGAATACGCTGACCTTTGATTTGAGCCTCCACTAAATGTACTATATCTTTGAGGCCATATGCCTTGATTGAACTAACCATTTTACCTTGCCTTGCCCTTGTGCTTACCATTTTTTACCATTGTCATCATAGCTTTGGAGAGGCATGAAGTAGTAGTGGCCAAGTAATTTTTGGCCCTTGAGAGCTCATATCTGCTATCAGATCATAAGGTTGTGTTTGAGAACCCAAAGGGAAGTTAGAGAAATCAATTTTAGACCTAGTTCAAGTCTTTCTGTTCTTCCCTTCATCTCTAGGTACCCATTATGTACTTGCCTTATTGATTTCTTCCTTGCTTGCCTGAGTTTGAGCATGTACCTGCTTGATAGGCATGGTCTCTACTACATCTACCTTCATCTTACCTCTCACTATTTCTTCTTGGAGCCTTATATCCCTGACCACCTCCTCTATTTTTATGACATTAACATTTGGTTGAACAGTAGGGGTTTTAGCTTGAACATAAGGTGGTTGTAAAATTGCAGGTTGTGACTACTCTTGCTCTTGAGTCCTAGCACGAGGAGGGCTTACTAGTTGTTGAGGACCTCTGGCAAGGTGATCATATCTTCCAGGGTGAGGACAATTATACATGCCATGTGCATTTTCTCCACGGTTGTAACACAGCATCTCCCTTGCTTGTCGCCGCATTTGTGGTCAATTCCCAACTTTCCCCTCGATAGGTCTTCTTGCACCTTGCACAAGATTCACTCTTAAACCCTCTAGTTGATTAGTAAGATTGTTTATTTGTTGGATCATGTCTTCTTGACCTCTAACAAGGCCTGGTGCATTAGATACATTTGGGGAAACTTGAGAGGCCTCCAGAGTTGTGATGTTGTTTCCCAAAACTGGTTGGCTAGCTTGGGCTTGGTAGAGAATATTTCAAATCTTTTTCCTAGTGATTCTCAAAGCATCTTCAAAAGTGTTTGGAAATTTCACCTTTACCATCTCCCTGAGCAAGGGGTACAAACCTAAAATAAATCGATCCTTTTGAAGGCAGTTTGGAGCTCTCTCACCAAGATTCAGTGAGTCTAATCACTGCCTTGAAATCTTTAAAAACCCTTCCTCATAAGTTGCATAATCATAAGGATCACTTTGATGGAGGGCCAAAAGTCGTTGCCATAAATCTTTAGCTGAGTTAGTTTATTGAAATATTTGCAAGAAAGCTGCCTTCAATCCTTCCCATTCAGCTCTTTGGGCCTGATATAGAGGAAACCACATTCTAGCTTCTTCCTTGAGCACCAAAGGAAAAGCCCTAAACTTTAATGCTTCATCATTCCTCCTAGAGACAAGAAAGGCCAACTCAAGGTTGTCCAAAAAATCCACTGCATTTTCTCCATTGCACCCAAAGAAGCTTGGAAATGCCATGTTGCCTTAGTAGAGTACAAAGATGAACACGTCTAGACTTAACTTGTATTCTATGAGGGAAAGGATGAATGGGTTCATAGATGCATTGATTTCAGCAGGATGTCTAGGCCCTAGTATGCTTCTAATAATGCCTTGGAATCTAAGCTTTGTGCTAGCTACAATATGTACACTTTGCATAGCAAGAGGTTGGATTGGTCCATACAACTCGCAGAGATTTATGAGAAACTATTATAATAAAATAAAGACATGTACATTGAAGGATGCATTGTAGTCTAGCATTGGGAAGATTATAGATTCTGGTGATACAAGAATCTCCCTTAATCTTTCAACCCCAAAGTACATGACAAGATGCTACTGGAAGAAAATCTTCCTACTGATGCATACATTAACTCGGATGTTTTGTACAAAGTAGAAGGTGTAGAAATTCGGGCCATTATTATTATTCATAAGTGGAGACTACTTAAGGGAGTAGAGAGAATGCACTTTCTTGAATTATGAAGGATTTTTCCCAGAGTGTTTCTTTCTGGAACCCACCAACTTTGCTATATAGAGAATTTGCTCACCAGTGATTGTTCTTGCCTTATTGTGTCCATCCTCCGCGATATATATTTCATAAGGTGTGATAGCCACCTTTTCAACCACACCCAACCTTCGAGCTCGCAACAGTTGAAGGTAGTCTCCATACTTTGCACCTCTACAAAACTCCACACCGTTCATGCATAGTTGTCCTCCTTTGATGTGGATTAGGCCAGAGAGAGAGAGGGATTTGATGATTTGGAGACGAGGACCTCCCGAAAGGGCCTTCACTTTGTTTGCAAAACACTCACCACTATTATGAGAACCTACCAATTGATGGCAACATGATTTTTTCTGTTGTGAGAGAATGGAATTTCGAAGGTGAACACCTTTTACCTGCATACGTGCCGTCATCCGGTAGGTATACTTCCTTTCTTGGGCTTCCTTGGGAGACCATTGTGGGAGTCGTGGATTTCGACCATCTTCAAAAAGATTTGGTAAAGGCATTGGAGAAGAGCCACTTGGAGCACTTGTTATAGAGGATGCACCACTATGTGTTGTATGGTCCCGCATAAGGAGGTAGAGAATTGTGGATGAGAATGTCCTCAGTGGGGGCACCAATTTATGACGAAGGAAATTCGGTATGGCAGCCTAAAGAGAGAGAGAGAGAGAGAGAGAGAGAGAGAGAGAGAGAGAGAGAGAACTATAAAAAATAGATGAATCAATAAAACTTAAGAGGGAATAAGAGATGGAGAACCCTCAAGACATAACCAATATACACAATATGGACACCAATAGCATGGGCTTATTACATTGTAGAGCATGCATAAGCTATAGTAAGGGAATGAACTACATAAGCTCATGAAAGAGAATGGGAAAGGCTCAATAGGGTTGAAGAAGTCCTCTTGGCTCTCTCTTGCAAATTACAAAGGAGAAGGCCTCCTTATATAGGCCTTGAGGGTGTTTAGAGAGGAGGTTAAGATAGAATAGGAATTAACACCACCAAAGATGCATTAAGGCGATTCTACCAATGTGGAAGCTCCATCTAGATGTTTTATTGACCAATTTTGTACTTAATCAAGTTCCATCATAGGTGAGTTGTTTGCATTCTTCTCCCCATAGCTTGAGTCCAAGAGCTCTCCTATAAAAAAATATAGAGAATCTTCATAAAATAAGATCAATGAGAATTCATACCTTACTACTACAATTAAGGATAATTTGAGGGTAATTTAGGGGGGGATTCTAATGGTTTATTAGCTTGAGAGAGAAAAAAAGAGAGGGGAAAGGGTTAGGAGTCTAATGAATAATATTTTATGGAAGTGTTAAGTGTGGGGAAGAAAGTGTGGGTGTGTATAAAATTGGGAGGTGGTCTCCATTGCAATTGGAAAAAGTTGGCATCCACCATTTTGGCCATATCTCCCAACTCGTAGCTCCAAAAAAGTATTAAAAAATACCAGCTAAAACTTCAGCTCATGAACTACAACTTTCATGTTGAAAAGTGTTTTTGGATTGGAGTGGAAGTATTTTCAAAAATCTTACAAAATCATGTGCCTGATTTTTCTTCCACTAATGCTTCCAAGAAGGGTCCCATTTGTTTGAATTATCATAAGGCTCCAAAGCCATGACATTATGAGCCTTACATGCCCTTTGGATGGCTCCAAATCCATTTCATGTCTTTTCTTTTCACATTACATATTTTTCCTTCACCTTCCTCCATTGATCTTTACTCTTCACCCCCCCTTGGTAAACCGGTCCATGAAATATTTCCATCCATTGATTTCTTGGATTTCCCAAGAGGTTGTTCCCACCCTCTTCTTTATTTCAAACCTCCAAATTTACAAAAAATCAACAAAGTGTTAGACAAATATTTTTTTGTGATTTTCTTGGATCATAACCCTAGTAGAGGACCCAACAAAGTGGTGCTGAAGTTGTATGGCTCCCAAAAATGTAATGGATCCACATCCATTGAAGTCTTAATAGACTCCTCCAATGAAGTTAAAGATGGCATATCCATCAAGAGACAAAGACACTGCCAAATAGATTTTTTCCAAGAAAATAGATATACAGTCCTTGATAGTGGGCACTGGAAGCCAACTCCTAAAAGAAGCAAATTCCTTGTTGATGGGTGAATATGTGCTACCTAAACTAGGAATGACTATTGAAGTCACCTTTGACAGTGAGATAGAGGCATGGATGTACTATTCTCCCTATTACATGGCCATAGTAGAGCAAGAGACAGAAGCAGAAACAAAGACAGAGATAGGAGCATAGCTAGATATAGAAGTAGAAGTAGAGGATACAACAAATAAGTTGTTTTTCTCTTATAGGTCTCGACGAAGTTTGAAGAGGATGAGGATGAAAATATAAAAGAAGATTATCAAAGCAAATTGGAAGAATCTATCCACCTTGAAGAGAATACAAATGAGGAGAAAGTTCTAGAGGCTACAGAAGCTAAAGATTCCATGGTGTTGGATAGAATGACTCTAGTACCCTTTGGATTAGTAAACGAATTGCATTATAAGCAAAACCTCCATAAGAAATAGATTAAGCAAAATAAGCCTTCCTTATGTAATGGCTCTTTTCACTTGAATTTACTCTTTTAGATAGCGATACACCTTGCCAACAACCATCAGTCCTCCAGCCAAGAGGTAACTAATTCCCAAACCAAATCCAAAACAGTAATGATACCATTTTAGAATCTTAAAGAGTTAGCATAATCCCCATGGAAAAAAGAAGTTGCTTCTAGTGGAGCATCCAAAGAGGAGACCAATCCCTTGAAGGAGTCAAATCGATACCCAGAAGCAGTCCATGGGATCTTCATCTACAAAGTGGAAGGTGAAAAGAAATTAACTTTCGTGGATATGGATGGTATTGAATGACATCTGAAGGTGGGAACCAAACTTTCAGAAGAGGAGTTATCGGTCTTACATGGCCTATTGAAGGAGAACTTGGATGTGCTTGTATGGTCATATAAAGATCTAAAGGGGATTGATCCCACGATATGTCAGCATTACATTGAACTAAGTTTGATACCAAACATGTAAGACAAAGACAGAGGCATATGAATCTAAATTATTTCACCTTGGTAAAAGCCAAATTATTGAAGCTCCTTGCAGTTGAGTTTATCTATCCAATGGCAAATAGTGAATGGGTCATGGTAGTATCCAAGAAGAATTGAAAGTTGCAAATATGTATGGATTTTTGCAAGCTTAACTCCAAGACTAAGAAGAATCATTTCCATGTTCCTTTCATGGACTAATTGTTGGATGACATAGTGGTTGGATATGAAGTCTATTCCCTCTTGAACAAATTGAGTGTATACAATCAAGTCTAGATTGTAGAAGAAGATCAATCCAAACCAACTTTCACAAAAAAATGGGGATCCCATACTTATAGAGTGATGCCATTTGGGATCTGTAACACTATTAGTACCTTTCAAAGAGTGATGATGATCGCATTCCAAAATCATCTATATGATTTTATGGAGGTATACCTAGATGACTTCTATGCCTACAACCTAATCCGTGAGCATTGGGGACACCTGGAGCAGTGCTTTGATATATGTTGAGAGTATGGGATTTCTCTCAACCCTAATAAATGTGTCTTCAGAGTCTCTTCAGGAGTTCTTCTAGGTCACATTGTCTTTGCACAAGGGATAACAACAGACCCCATGAAGATTGAGAAGATTTTAGCTCTAACAGTGCCAACTAACCTCAAACAATTGAGGGGATTCCTCGGCCATGTGTGCTATTATAGATTGTTGATTGCACACTTTGTAACAAAGGAAACTCCCTTACATAAGCTTCTAAGGAAAGATGCAAAGTTTACGTGGACTACTGATTGTAACAAAGCATTCAACACCCTGACTGATTGAAGCATCCAACTTGCAATCTCTTGATTGGGTGAAGGAATTCCATGTGCACACTGATGCATTTGTCGAAGGGTTAGGTGTAGTCTTATATCAAAGGGGCTCCTCAAAGTTAGATAGACCTATCTACTATGAGAGCCGAAGCGACCGAGAAAGAAACTATACATGATGGAGCTTGAATGCCTTGCAATGGTGTTTGCCGTGGAGAAATTATGACACTACCTGCCATTAACACACTTTAAATTTTATGTGGATCATGAGACCCTAACCTCCTTAATGAACAAAGCAAATGTGAAAGGAAAAATGATGAGATGGCTCCTTCTATTCCAAGATTTTGATTTTGAAGTGGTGACCAAATCCAATTGCTCCCATGTGTTGGTTGATCATCTCTCGTTGGGAATCCCTCAAAGCAACAAAGAGAAGCAAGATGATCCAGACCTTCTTGATGCTTCCCTCTTTTCTGGTTGAAACAATAAACCCATGGTATGTAGATATAGCCAACCTCTTGGTAACTCAACAATATCCTCCTGGTATCAGTCCCTTACACCTTGTTAGGCGACGCTCAGTATAAGAAAGGCAAAGATGAAGTGCTGAGAATATGTGTGGCAGTAGACAGGATTGGGATAGTTCTAAAAGCATGTCATGACAAGCCATGTGGATGAAACTTTGTAAGAAAATAAGAGCTAGAGAAAGGCTCTGCTTGTAGGATATTGGTGGCCGACCCATCACAAGGATGCCTATGACTGCTGCAAATGTTGTGATACATGTTAATGGGAAATCCTACCAAAATTAGCACTATGTCCCTATAGCCCATCCTTCCCCTAAAGCCATTCAAGAAGTGGGGCATCGATTTCATTGGACCCATCGATCCACCAACCAGAAGGAAGCAGAATAGATACATTTTGTCAAGGAGAGGGACATGGAGAAAGAAAGAAGAGAGATAAGACTGCAAAGAAGAAGAAAAAGAAGAGTAGAAGAGAGAGAAAGACAATTATGAGGAGAGAGAAAGACTAGAAATAGAGAGAGAAAGACTAGAAGAGAGGGAGAGAAGACATGGAAGCTTGGAGAGCAAGGTGAAGGAGAAAGAAGACTTGTATTAATTATTTGATAATGAAAAATTAAGTCTCTCTCACCTTATATACCAACCAGTGTAGCTAGTATTTCCCCGTTATTAAATCCCCCTCTCTTACATTCCATTCCCACCCAAAGGTTTTTGCCCTCAAAAACAATTTGGGCACGTGTGGTCACTGGGAGGGGCTGATCAGAGTACTACTCTGCGTCATTATTACAAGGGTATACTGATGCTTAATGAAGAGGTATTATTGTGTATGATGGGCCATGGGGTATGTATGATACATGGGCCTTATTAGGGAGTTATAAACATGAGTTTTTGACCCAAATATGTGCTTTAAATGCGGGCTATAGACAGTGGACATCATGTTGTTTATTATAGGACCCTATTGTAGTAAATATGTCATAACTTTCTCTGGGAGGCTCTGAATGGGGTGTGTTATACATCAAAACGGAGCTCTTGAGAAGTACTTTCACACCATCTATAGTGTGCATTGTTGTCCGTGCTGTTTGCAGTCTGTCTAGGGGATAACACGGCCATAGTTGGCCAGATTTTAGCCAAATCTGCTTCTAAAAGGTATGGGAACTCTTCCAAAACTGAAGCTGGCCTCCAAGAAGCTTCCTCGAGTGGTAAACATTGCCACTTAATCAAGTATTCCATGATCGAGCGAGAGCAAAGCCTCTTTTCCCTTTGTCCTATGACTTTTTTGGGTATGTATTGAATGATGCCTTCTTCATCTATCGGTGGGAGTTCCTCAACATAGACTGTTGCTGAGACAATGAAGGGCTTCAATTGACTCACATGGAAGACATTATGGATATTTATAGATGGGGGTAATGCCAATCAATATGCCAAGTCTCTCACTCTCTTGATAATTTGGTATGGTCCATAGAACCTGTGTGCCAATTTATTATTGGACCCATCTTTAAGGGAGGCATATCTAGACTTAGGCACTTTCAAGAGCACTAAATCCCCTTCTTGGAACTCCACATCCCATGTTTTGTCATCGGCATAAAGCTTCATTTTAACTTGGGCTCTCTTCAAGTTAGCTTTACACTGCTGAAGTAAGGCCAACGTTCTGCTTTGTGGATTTATTTTATCATTGAAGATAACCACAGGAAGGGGCACCTTATAGCCATACAAGGCCTCAAAAGGTGAAACTCCAATGCTAGCATGTGTAGAGTTATTATAGGCAAACTTAGCCAAATGCAACCATGAGTCCCAAGCATGCTGCACATCATGACAGAAATGCCTCAAGTAAGTTTCCAGCCATTTGTTAACCCTTTTTGTTTGACCATCTATCTGTGGATGGTAAGCAGTGGAAGGGGCTAACTGAGTGCCCATAGAGCTGAAAACTACCCACCAAAAGTTACTCAAAAACTTAGCATCTTGATCATGCACAATGACCTGTGGTAAGCCATGTAATTTGAAAACATATTCCATGAATTGGCTGGCTACTTGAGAAGCATTATATTGAGTCTTTGTGGGAATGAAATGGGCTACCTTTGTGAGTTTGTCCACAACTACATAGATGTTGTCCCAACCTTTCTTGGTCACCGGTAGGCCGGTAATGAAGTCCATAGTGATGTGTATCCACTTGCCTTCAAGCATAGGCAATTACTGAAGTAAACTAGATGGTTTTAAGGTGTTGTCCCTGTTTTGCTGACAAGGCGGCACGCAGCCCAAGACAAAGTCTTTCACATATTTCCAAACGCCCTTCCAGTAAAAGCTTTTAGCAATTTCGTCATAGGTCTTAAAGACTCCCAAATGACCAGCTATAGGGGCTGAATGCATCTCCTGTATTTTTTTTGCTTGAATGGGGAGGTATGAGGGATGGCAATTCGGCCATTATACCATAAAAGCCCATTTTTTAGCTGATATGAAGAGTTTTCCACACATTGTCCTTACTATAATTTCTGAAATACATTGTTGAAATCAACGTCTAACAGGTAAGCCTCCTGAAGCTCATGTATCCAATCACTGTGTAACTCCATGATAGCAGAGGCTTTACATACCCACATCCTAGATAGGAAATCAACCACTACATTGTCCTTCCCACGAGTGTGGGTGATGTCAAAGTCATAGTTCTATAAGGTGGCTACCCATCTCCTATGCTTTGGAGTCAGATTTGACTGAGACAAGAAGTACTTGAGTACTCTATGGTTGATTTTCACTCTAACCGACAGCCATAGAGATAACGATGCCATTTCTTGATGGCATGAAGTATGGCTAACATTTCCTGATCATAGACATTCATAACCCTCTCATTTTTAGTTAGTTTTCGGCTCTCAAAAGATATGACCCCATGTTCTTGCAGCAAGACTTCACAAATTCCTCTCCCACTGGCATCACACTGAATGGTGAGTTCCCTAGAAAAATCAGGGCATACCAAGATAGGGGCTGAAGTAAGAAAATCTTTTAGCTGATTAAAGCTTCTATCTGCCAATGCATCCTAGAAAAATTCTTCTTTCTTCAGCCTATTAGTGAGAGGGGCTGCAATAGTGGCATAGTGCCGAATGAATCTGCGGTAAAATGAGGAGAGGCCCAAGAATCCTCTCAAAGAGGTAGTATTTGCAAGTGTGGGCCAATCTCTAATACACTGCACTTTCTTTGGGTCAGCTCTAATGCCTGCCTCACTGATAATGTGTCCCAAGTACTCAACCTTAGTTTGCATGAACGAACACTTTGTCTCCTTAGCAAAGAATCTATGATGTCTAAGTATATCAAATATCTGCCTCATGTGCATAAGGTGAGCTTCCTTTGAGCGACTATAAATGAGGATGTCATAAAAAAATACCAATACAAATTTGAATAAGTAAGACTGAAGTATTTTGTTAATGAGGCTCTAAAACGTGCTGGTATATTAGTGAAGCCAAAGGGCATAACTAAGAAGTGATAGAGCCCATGATCAGTCCTAAATGCAATCTTTATCTCATCCCCTTCACGCATGCGTATCTAATGGTAGCCGAATCTCAAATCAATCTTTTTGAAATACTTAGCTCCCTTCAAGTCATCTAGCTGGTTGTCCACCGTAGGAATAGGGTATCTATTCTTGATAGTGATCTTATTCAGATCTATGTAATCAATGCACATCCTGAAAGTTCCATCTTTCTTTTTGACCAGCAAGACCGGTGATGCAAAAGGGGATAAGCTAGGCTCAATGAGTCCCATATCTACTAATTCTTTGACCTACTTGGCCACTTCTTCTCTTTCACATTTGGACAACCTATAAGGGGATTTATTGAGTGGCTTGGAATGGGGCTCCAAATAAATGGGATGATCAACTGCTCTCTTGGGAGGTAATGCTGTAGGTAACTAAAAAAAGTCACCATACTCCGCACGTAGAGCCTTAAGGGCTGAATTATTATTCATTTTTTGGGACTGATGTGCATTTTCCTTGTTTAATTGCAACACAAAAATCTGGGAGCATTTCTTGAACTTTTTCTTGAGCTGTTTGGCTGTAATAAGTTGAAATTCACTGTTGTTTTTAATTCCCTACAGGTGAACAAGCTGTCCAGCCCTGAAAAACTACATGTACAACAATGAAAAATCCATGGAAATGGTGCCCAATTTTTTCAGCCAATCACAGCCCAACACAATGTCTATTAGCCCCATATTGAGTGCAGTCAAATCCACTTTTTGCTCATAATTTTCAGCAAGCTTAATAGGTATAGCTGGGCATACATGAGTACTAATTTCCTCACTCCCATTGGCCACTTGCACCCTCATTGGTTGCTGTAAATCAGAGACAAAACATTTCAGCCTGTCCATGACTGCTCTATTTATGAAACTGTGTGTGCTACCACTATCTACCAAGACAAATACACATTTCCCATGAATCTTGCCTTGAAGATGAAGAGTGTTGGGGCTCTTAGATCTTGTCCAAGCATCTAGGGAGACAGTACAAACAGTGGCAGTAGCATGTGAACCATTCTTATCACCCATATTTACATCTACATAACCGCCCGGGTCAGATGGGAAGGTGTCAGTCGGGTCAAAGAATTCTTCTTGCCCACATTCCTCTTCAACCTCATCATTTTCGGCTGTGATTGCAAAGGCACTTGCATCTTCATGATCCTCATCAAATTCATCAAAGACTAACATGCTATGTACCCTTGCTTTTGCATTCCTATAAGCACATTTAAATGCATGCTCGGCTGTATACTTTTCCCCGCATTTAAAGTAAAGTCCTTTTTCTTTCCTCTCTTTGTAGAGGTCCATCGGGATAGAGCGTTGACCACCAAAAGTTGAAGCATTTTTACCCTTGCTATCCTCTTGTCTATTTTCAGCTCTTCCTTGGTTTGTAGTCCTGAAATTACTGTTTTGCCTAGAGGCATTAAAGGTGGGGTATGTGGGGATCTTCGGGGTGCTGAATGGCATATTTCCACCACCATAACCTGCCCCAAACTGCTCTGGTCTTACAGCACTTCTTTGCTACCCAAAATAGAATTTCATAGGTCCTCTTTACTGCCCAAACAGTGGTGGCTGAGATGCCCCTCTTTGCTATCCATGTTGAAATGAAGCATCTTGGCGGTACTTACGAGAGTACCTCTCAGCCAACTCAATAGCTTTGAAAAAATTTAATGGGCTTTGGGCTGAAACATTAGCCGAGAGTTGGGTATCTGAGCCATAAATGTACTTGTGAAGCTTTGCATCGTCACTAATGGACTCAACATACATTGTGAGATTGAGGAATTGGTTTGTGTAGTCACACAACATCATCCCGTGTTGCTCTAAACCATACCATTGACTTGAAAGTTTCTCCTTCTCAACCGAAAATACAAAGACTTGAATCATAAGGGCTTTGAATGCATCCCAAGTGTCAACAAGCTGGTGATTTTCCCTCTTTATGTATCACCACCACGTGTGGGCAAAGCCCTCTAAGTGTATCATGGCAAAGTGTATCTTTTGATTGTCATTTCTTGGCATTATGTCAAAGTAGTCTTCAAGCTTCGAGAGACATTCTTCTAATTCAATCGGGAAGGATGATTGGCCATTGAACTTTGAGAAAATTATCTTGACTCTCAACTCCCTTTCACGGTTGGGGGGCTGTCCCATATTGTGGGAGATCTTCAAGCTCTACCCCGAGACCTATGGACCACTTATTGCTCAAGTGTTTCGAACCGAGCAGCCATGGCTACCTCTCATATAGCCAATGCGCAATGCCTACCTTATGGGTGTAGTGAGCTTACCTTGATGCTTGATTGAGTACCCTCCTCTCTCTTGCACACCGGCAGCTCCACGATCCTTGAGGCAAGCTCAAGAAACCTCAATCCCTCTCCCATGAGCTTCATCCTCCATAGCCACGCACGAGACAAGAGAAGAGAAGTGTTAACCCCAACACGAAAAAGAAAAAAGAAGTGGAAAAGACGTAGGGCAAAGGCGGAAAAAAGGTAGCCCAATTGAAGAAAGAAAATGAGAAAAGGCCAAAAGCACAAGGGCAACCTTAAAAGTCCAAGGCAAAGGCAAAAGGGGAAAGACACATTTTAAAATAAAAAGGCGCACCCTGAAATCTTATAAAAGAGCACCGGGCTCTCACTCGTGCAATTTATAAATGTAGACGGACAGTGGAAAGGAAGCTAGGAAGATAGAAGGACAATGGGAAAAAGGGCCGGCCATGTAAAAAGGGGATGACCACCCAAAAGGGATTTAGGGTTTTGTATATAAAGTTGAAAAGTGAATGAGAAGCTCATTCTTGTGTGTGGCCAAAAGTAGCTCTCCTCTTCTTCTTCTTCTTCTTCTTCTTCTTGCTTGCTTGAGCTTGTGCTTGAGAGAGGGTGTGTGAGAGTGTGAGGGAGTGAGTGTGTGAGGGTGAGGGACCGAGGAGGAGAAGCTCTCCGTCTTCTCCTCTCTTCTTCTCTTCTCTTCCCTTCTCTTGTCTTGCTCGCGGCAATGGAGCTTGGAGCGTGGAGCTTGAGGATGGAGCTTGCTTGAAGCTTGCACTTGGATCGTGGAGCTACCAAAGTGTGCGGGAGAGGAGGTAACTCAACCGGCATGGAGATAAGCTCACTACACCCGTAGATATGGATGGCGCGTCGGCTATGTGAGAGGTAGCCATTAGTGCTCGGCTTGGAACGATTGAAACAATAAGCGGTCCATGGGTCTTGGTGGTTGAGTGAAAGCTCCCACATTTTGGTTCCGTTGCCAAGACCAACGGATTCAAGCCTTGAGCACTTGCGCGCTTCAAATCGAGCGGTAGATAGATAGGAAGCGAGGGGGTTGAAGAGGGTATTCGATCTCCTTGGCAAGTAGGTTTTTTGCTTTCTGAGATTTATGTTGTGGAATGGAGTAGTATAGGTATTTATTTTGTGACTTGGATGCATTTAGGGTAGGAAAAAACAAAGAAAAAGAAGAAAAAAAACAAGAAAACAGTAGGGTTTTCTGTTGCTGTATAACAGGCTAAAACAGGGAAACAGGTGACCCGATTCAAGTTCTGGGTGAGACAGGGACAGGGAACTAGCTGTGAGGTTCTGCAGTGCTGGGAAAGGACCTTAAGAGGCCTGGAAGGCCAGGACAGACCTCATTTCCTTGGTTTGCCTTGTGTGTGTGAGAGAGAGAGAGAGAACTTCTAGTTCACAGGGCGAGGAAGCGCTGCCCCAATTTCTAGGCACCGGTGATTCGTGCTGCCCCAGGTGAGTTTGGTGTTTTCCAACAAGTGCCCTGATCAGATCTAGAAAATCTATGGTGGTTGTGTGCACCAAACAGTGAGAAGGGGACAAACGCGCGGGAATCGCGCCCGCCGCCGACGCACTCGGAGTCCAATTCCCAGAATCGGACCACCCGAGTTCGGGAGTCAGACCGTCCGATTCCCAGAATCGGACTAGCCCGATCAGACGTGCCACGTGGCACTCGAACCAACCCGTCCGATTTTGAGAATCGCATGCTTGGACCAATCCGTCCGACTCGGACACTCGGACGAGTCCATAATCAGACCACTCACAATCGGACCAGGCCGTCCGAGTCCAGCCAGAATCGGACCAGACCACCCTGTTCGATCCGATTTCTAGAATCGGACCACTTTTTGATCCGACTCCTAGAATCAGACGCGACCAAAAATCGGACCTTTGGTCCGATCGGACCTACCCAAGATCGGACGTCCGATTCTGATAATTGGAAAATCGGACATCTGAGAATCAGAAAAAAAAACTGTCAGAATTGAACACGTGTCAAGAACACAAAGTCTGATACATCTAAACCCCGAGATTGACCCCTAAGGCTACTAGAGCTGAAGGCACATCACAGAACCATAACCGGGCTAAAATTTAGAGCACGTAGTTCAAAATTTGG
This sequence comes from Lygodium microphyllum, assembly GCF_053477565.2. Classification (NCBI taxonomy): domain Eukaryota; kingdom Viridiplantae; phylum Streptophyta; class Polypodiopsida; order Schizaeales; family Lygodiaceae; genus Lygodium; species Lygodium microphyllum. The sequence continues at coordinate 105,213,564 of NC_141162.1, forward strand.
CTATAACCGGTCCTCCAAATTGCATATGGCGTCTATCGTAATGGCCCTGCAGGCTGGGGGGATTGCCCCCCCGGACCTCCGCACCTCCCCCAAGTAGGTTGGAGAGAAAATGCGCGCCGTGACAGGCCTTCCAAATTGGACCCTAGTGAAGCAATGGCTCTACGCGAGCATGGATTCTCACTTGTAAAAGAGCAGATGAAAGCCCATACCTGAACAGAGAGAAACAGAGACCCTAGAACATCAATGGGCCAATCTAGCCATCAAGGGCAAAAAGGCCACACCACAAGAACACAAAGACATTGTGTTCAAACTGTGTCTAGTTAGAGAAAAATGCAACTTCAGCAAGCTACAAATGCGAAGATGACTAGACATGACACTCTTGACGAGAGATGTACCTCGAATAGCACTGCACTGACGATCCAAGACAGCAGTGGAGAATCCACATCTGGTCGTGCAGTCGAGAACTCAAGGGCATTTGTCAGAAGGCTTAAATTTACAAGCCAGGACCCGAAAGATGAAGACATAGTACCACCTGCTTATCTTAGGGTCAAACTCACAGCAAAAAGAGAGCATACTATTGATGCTCTAATTGATGAAGGAGCAGATTTTAATATCTTGACCTTTGAATCATGGACCCTACTAGGCCAACCAGAGCTGACACTGACTAGTGTAACTCTTAGCCCTTATGGGGGACACCCACAAGCACTCATAGGGAAGTGCAAAATCCTTGCGACAATTGAAACATAAAGCTTTCCTATCCTATTTCATGTTCCTCCAAATGGTGCTAGCTGCGGGAAAGAAACCCTCCTAGGAAGACCCTTCAAAAGGGCGACCAAGTGTGAGGCTGACTATGCAGCATAGAGGATACACCTGACACTATCGAGTGTGAGGATAGTCACAACCTTTAGCAAGGGTGACCTCATCAAACCTCAAGGGAAAGGCAAGGAAGGTGCTAACGTAACAGTCAAGCCTACTAACGAGGGCAAGGACTTGTTGGAAGAGTTGATACAAGCACAGGTCGAACAATGAGGACCAGTGAGTGAGGCCATGCTTGAAACAAAAAGGTTAAGAGACAATGCCAAGGACGGGCTTTGGGCTTACAAATATCGTAGAAGACCCCAAAAGAAGCCCAAGCCTTATAGACGGAGGCGTCGATGGAGAGCCAGCACAACGCCACAATGGATATCCAAGGCGTTGCTTCGGGCTCAAGGGTATTATGCAGGCAACCGATGGATTTGGGTGCCAAAACCCCTTGCTAAACCTCCCTGGTCGGCTGAAGGCTAGAGTGCATCAACAACAACGAAGCACAGGAGGAAATCTAATAGAAACTCTAGGTCTCAAGGCAAGAAACCAGACATGAGTGTTCGAAAGAAGAGCCTCAACCTAGCATGCTTAATAAGCAGATGTCATATGTAACCATTGAGCGTGCACAAAGGCCATTAGTGTCCAAGGAGCCTTTGATTTCCCAAGGAGAGAACAAGCATCGTAGGCACAACATTGCTCAAGGCAAGGCTACTCGCTCAACAAAGCAAATGGCACAATCATCTAATAGCCTTGAGAAAATCATTCAGCTAGTGCCAAGTCCACCTAAGAGTCCTAGATCTCCTACATCCTCTTTGTCCAAACGGAAACAGGAAGCACAACAATGGTTGTCAATGGCGGCTGCTCACTCCCAATATCTATCTCCATCCAAGCTTCCAATCGTCAAAGAAGTGGGACATGATGACATCTGTAGCTCTTAACCCAAGGGTATGCACGAGCAACCTAATGTGACCAGATCAAATCATGCTCGATCTACACAGATGAGTGCTCAAAGGCCAACAAAAGACACAACCACTTCTGATCGCCCTAGGGACTTGACACCGCAATCCACCAAGGGTAGCCAGCCCACTAAACTAGCTGCTACTACTTCCAATCAGGGACCACAGCAGTCACAGCCCTTGGCTGTGACAATGCCCCTTGTGGAACATGTCCTTAGTAGTTTACCTATGGAGGAGGTGTTGCAACCAAATCCCTCGACAACTCTAGCACTTCCAAAGTGCCTAAAGCCTAGGAAGGAGGAGTTAAACGCAAGGGAGTTGGTTGAAAAGCTAGACTCTCTGAAAAGAGCGGCAGGTGTGCCCTCACAACCGGGCAAGGCTATTCAACAAACCACGGCTATGTCCCATAAGGACACACTAGAGAAGGGAAAGGCTGAGGCCTGACCAAGCACATCAACGGTCGATATAGCCCAGGGTCCTGAGTCATTGAGAGAGGCACCTTCATTGACCAAGAAAAAGAGGAGAAAGTAGAGAAAACAACAACAGATGTAGGTGGTTGTGGACCCCAAGAACATTGAGATGAAGGGCACTGGAGAGCTGATGAATAAAGTATCGAGTCCACCCACCAATGAACCCACTGATGCCTCTCCTAATAGCGGTGAAACCTCAGACACATCTGTGTGCTCTGACAAACCAAAGCAACAGTTGCTATCAACAGTTGCTTGCAACACTCTATCCACAGACAATAGAACTCACATTGATCAATCAAGAGTGGATATAACGCTATCACAACAGGGGGACAAATCTATGCCAGTCACATCCGAGAAGAACCATGACGAAATAGCAGTAAAATCTCAGGAGAACCGTGAGAACCCCAAGAGCATAAGAAGTCCTAGCGTTGACCAATCTTGCTCATCTAGACCTGAGCCCCCAGCCATGCTAAAGCCTAAGGAAACTCTTAGGACTTTGCATGAGATGGCAACCGAGCAAGCCCTTGTTGAACATAGAAGTATCACAGAATGCTTAACTGAGTTGGATGCTAAGCTCAAAGTGGTCGCACGTGTCTACGTCCTTGCGGACATGGGAACGATCCCCAAGGAGCAGCTTGGAGATTACTTGACCTTTCCTCTATCATGGGAAGAACAAGAACATCTTAACGGGCACTACGACAGGCTCCTGCATGAACATATGTGACTCATCCCTGACGAGGAGGCTGACAAACTGCGCTTAACTGTCACGTTCAATGAAGTGCTCTGCCGACTGAATCTCATAGACATAGAGCTACTAAAGCGACTGTCAGCAGGCCAGAGTCAATTTGAGTAGCGTTGGTGGGAAAGCCGAGTTGTAATGGCCGAGCTAGGGGCTCAGATCATGACAGTCTCAGAAGAGCGATTGGCCAAATGGCGGTCTCAAAGAGACCCAACCTACGTGGCACCAACTTCCCTTCGAGTGCTCACTGACATTCGGGGTGCGGACTTGGCTGGGACTAGGCTACAGGGCCCTTTGATTGATAAGGTTCTCACTGAGAAGGAGTTACATATTGCTAGTAGACTCGATCAAGGTTCCATGCTACTCGACGTGGCAAAATATCTATCAGTTTTAAGTCAGCTGCCACGAATACTAGATGTGTGTGCCATGCTCCGGTACAACCCCGAGTTCTACACTTGGTTCTTATCCTCGTGATGTGACATGGATTCATAGATATGTATATAAATAAACATTGATTTTGTGTCACCATGTTTAAACAATATCAACACACACAAGCAATGATAGTCAAGCGCAGGGAGAAGAGTCGGGTTGGACAGGCTAAGCTCTTCAGGTCATCCTCTCATCACACTTTTGAAAGTCGTGTGACCAGCCCCACCTCCAAGTGAAGGGCATGCAACCCACGTTACCTCCAGAGGAAGCCTTGACCAACAACTCTGATGGTGTAGACAGAGTGGAGTCTCTTCCTATACACCTTCTTCCCTTTTTGGTCTATCTTTCGAGGATGTGCCCTGTCCCACTCCATGACAACCAGTCCACACAACTTAGCATAAGTCAATATCTGCTAATGACTGGAGGCAAAATGAACATCATCATGGGGACCATCCCTCTACAACAAACACTGCATGCCTCACCCCTCCCCTTCTTGTCATATGCGCTTGATAAACCACACTAAAATCCCTTCTATGTGAACAATTGTATCTTGTATCAAGGTCTAACCCTTGGTTCGCACCTTGCAGGGTTCCTTTTTTGGCGGAAGGCATGGAGAATCGTGGAGAGTTGGCTTGCAAAGACACTCTTTGCAAGAGACAGAAGCATGTGGCACACGCCCCTCCACCGGAGCGCTACGTGCCCACCATCAAGAGGTATGCCAAGAAGCGAGGCCCTAAGTGACATTGCCCAGGGCGAAGGCCGAAGATTCCTCGAGTCAAGAAAGTTGAGACTCGAAACACACAACAGGTGGCAACACTAGTGGTACGCACTCCCGGCTCCCGCTCGAGCCCCAGACGCTCAAAGGTAGAAAGGGCAGCTCGGGAAAGAGAAGAATTTAATGAATTATTTAAAGATATTCTGGAGACGGTAGCGGGTCGGGATTATACCATTCATGTCCCGGTCGACATGTTACCTACTCACCCCCATAGGAGTCCCACACCAGCAGAGCCCCAATCACCCGGCCATCCAGACTCACCCCGCCTCGTACAAATCGAGTAGCCCATAATGCATAAGGGGCTTATCAAATGATAACTGGCCAGGACTTTTTGTTTTTAAATGGTTAAGTGTTCCTGACTTGTTAAGTGTTGACATGTTCCTGACTTGTATGAACTTATCATATCTGTGTTTAATATATGCTACGCCTTTAGCAAAAGAAAAAGCTAATCAAGCGCAGGTGATAAATGTCTAGTCAACACCATAGAATTCAAATAAGTGTTGTCTCCTTGCATTGCACTGGTTTATTATAGTTGCGGCATACACAATGCATATGCTCTCATGAAGCGACAAGTGGATGCAGGATAATACAGGTCCTTGTGCGAAAATGCTCAATGCCCAATCACCGCAACACCCACAACCCCACAACGAGTCGTGGCCAAGCCACGCTGCCGAAAGCACCCTTGCCAATCGCCCACATTGCATGGCCCACAAAACATTCCTGGGCCATGCCCCCTTTCTGGGTCAGGCTCTATAGTTGGCTCACGGTAGTCGTTACCTCAATTGTACCAACATCGCATGTGCCACAAGGAGGGTTGCAATATCTCAAGTGTATCTCCCCCTTTCGCCAACTGCTTCTCTAATAGCGAGGCTAGGGCACCATCATCATTGTACTATTCATTTTCTGAGCCTTCGAAGCTAGACATTTTCCAACCCATTGAAAGGCTGATAGCCTCAACATACTGTAATGGTTGTATTCAGGCAAAAAAAAAAAAGAAAAGAAAGGAAAGAAAAGAAGAGAAAAGAAGAAGAAAAGAAAAGAAAAGAAAAAGAAGTGAATGGAAAAATAAGAAGCACCCACGATCACAGCACAGCACCTAGGGGTCCTCAAATTAGGTACGTCTGGTGACCTTGGTCGACTGGCTTCGTCCCTAGTCCCCTAGCCCCTTACAATCACCCACAATTGTTCAGGGCACATCAAGGGCAGGACATACCTGAGGAGCTTATCTCGCCTAGGGTTAGACCTGTCACCCTGACCCACTTGCACAATTTTCTTTTGCACTCTGCCTTCGTACCATTGCAATCAGTGGTGATAAGCACTGCACGATTGGCCATGAAAAGTACACCATACTCATCAAGCAAGTCCAATAGTTTCCAGCTACTGAAAGTGCGGTGTCTTTGTATTCCATTATGCTATATCATGCAGTCACAATGCAAAGGATGTCTCATATGCCTTCACGCGTACTCCTTCTCCACATGGACAACTTTGCTTCATCCACGAATTGTTATGAGGAACTAGCCACGGTCTTCTAACTATGTAATATCTAAGTATGCACAAGCACTCACATAATACTTGCACCAAAGTATATCCACAGTTTGGGTCCTCAAGTGCAGGACAATACTCTAGGCTTGCTTAGCGTTCGACCTGTCTCCCAAACTAATCAAAATATGTATTGTGCACGATGAGAAGCCTAGCACTACCCCTTAAGGAGAGATCACACGTGAGGTTTTCCAATTACAGGTATAAGGTGTTGTTTGCTCTTCATCAACACTCAACTTTGATACTTGTCCCTTACCATCCAACAAGCCCGCAAAGAATCGTCATGTGCAGCATCCCCAACAAACCAACACTTGTGCTGGCCATCAATGCAATCCCCAACATAGCCTAGCCCTACCACCAACTCCAACAACATTCCACCAGCCACCTTGGCCACCAACAGGCCCCTAGGACCTTCTGCCACACCACCACCAACACTCCTCACGGAAACCACATGCGTCCTTGTCACCCACATCTTCGGTGCATGCTACGGCCTGCTACCTACGACGGTGAGTGCCATGAGACTGGCACTCGTCTAGGAGGGGGTAATGTTAACCCCAACACGAAAAAGCAAAAAGATGTGGAAAAGATGCAGGGCAAAGGCGGAAAAAAGGTAGCCCGACTGAAGAAAGAAAAGGAGAAAAGGCCAAAAGCGCAAGGGCAACCTTAAAAGTCCAAGGCAAAGGCAAAACGGGAAAGGCGCATTTTAAAATAAAAAGGCGCACCTTGAAATCTTGTAAAAGAGCGCCGGGCTCTCACCCGTGCAATTTGTAAATGTAGACGGGCGGTGGAAAGGAAGCTAGGAAGATAGAAGGACAATGGGAAAAAGGGCCTAGGCTATGGCCGGCCATGTAAAAAGGGGAAAAAGGGGATGACCGCCGAAAAGGGATTTAGGGTTTTGTATATAAAGTTGAAAAGTGAATGAGAAGCTCATTCTTGTTTGTGGCCAAAAGTAGCTCTCCTCTTCTTCTTTTTCTTCTTCTTCTTGCTTGCTTGAGATTGTGCTTGAGAGAGGGAGTGTGAGAGTGTGAGGGAGTGAGTGTGTGAGGGTATGAGGGTGAGGGACCGAGGAGGAGAAGCTCTCCATCTTCTCCTCTCTTCTTCTCTTCTCTTCCCTTCTCTTGTCTTACTCGCGGCAATGGAGCTTGGAGCGTGGAGCTTGAGGATGGAGCTTGCTTGAAGCTTCCACTTGGATCATGGAGCTACCGGAGTGTGCGGGAGAGGAGGTAACTCAACCGGCACGGAGGTAAGCTCACTACACCCATAGATATGGATGGCACGTCGGCTATGTGAGAGGTAGCCATTAGTGCTCGCCTTGGAATGCTTGAAACAATAAGCGGTCCGTGGGTCTTGGCGGTTGAGTGAAAGCTCCCACAAGAAGAGAGGAGGAGAAGATGACGAGTGAAGATGGAGAGCTTCTTCTCCAAGATCCCTCACTATCACACAAACACTCCCTCACTCCCTCACACACTCTCTCAATCCCTCTCTCAAGCACAAGCAAGAAGGCAAGAAACGAGAGGAGAAGAAGAAGAAGCTTTCTGCCACCCACGAGAATGAGCTTCTCATTCACCTTTTAACTTTATATACATGTCCTGATTTCCATGGGCGGTCATCCCCTTTTTTTTACATGGTCGGCCATTAGCCTAGGCCCCTTTTCTCATTGTCCGTCTATCCTCCTAGCTTCCTTTCCACTGCCTGTCTACATTTACAAATTGCACGGGTGAGATCCCAGTTCTCTTTTACAAGATTTTAGGGTGCGCCTTTTTTATTTTAAAATGTGCCTTTCCCCTTCTGCATTTGCCTTGGACTTTTAAGGTTGCCCTTGCGGTTTTGTTCTTTTTTCCTCTTCTTTCTTCAGTCGGGCTACCTTTTTTCCACCTTTGCCCTACGTCTTTTCTGCTTTCTTTTGCTTTCTTTGTGTTGGGGTTAACACATATACCCAAAGTGGGGCTGATCCATTGGGCTGCCAAGAAATGACCCATTGTTTGAGTGATTCCTTCCAAAAGATGGCTGAGCACACATAGGTGGCATGGGCATGGGTGGTGACTGAGAGTTAATTCTTATCCCATTGTTTGTGGGCTCCTCGTGCCTTTGTGAGGGCTCTCCTTGCTCAAAGCTGATGTTGGGAATGCCCATTCTTCCCAAAATACCTTGGGTACTTGCATAGGCTGCATTCACGGATAGGATGGTTACTCTTTCAGCTTGCATGCTTGGTCTATCCTCTTTTTCCTTGCCTTTCATTTGGGACTCCATCCACATTGAGAACTTGGCTGCAAGTGCTTCCATGATAGAGGTCATTTGGCGCATCTCCATCACCATTTGAGCTTGACCTTCCATTAGTTCCCTATGCCTCTCCGCATGTCTAGTCTCGTGTGAACTAAGGGTATGATTGAGTGCACTAAGACTTTCCATGGAGTGAAAGAGGTCTTCCTCTTCAACCTCAAAGTTGGTGTCATCCCTCAGGGTGTGCGCATCCCTTATTTGTTTTGTTGAACATCTTCATTTGCTTTGTTTTTCCCCCTATTACCCACCATGTCTAAGTGTAGTCCCATGAGACCACCTGTCACTGTTTTGGCTATAACTAGAGCTAGACAACTCCAATTGAACTTACTTTTTTGTTAAAAATGGAGACAAGAATGCCCTCTTTGAGATGAGCATAGCCATGTATTCATAGTTTTTATACAAACAATTTTGTAATTAGAAATGTGGGACTGTTCTATGCAGTCCAGCACCCTTTCCACACCTAGGAAAGGACTATTTTGGGCTGTAGGTATTTGGTATGCTCCAAGTGGGTATCGAAAATTGAGCAGGGTTCTTGGCAAGGCCTGAAGGTACTCTCCAAGGTCAACACCTCAATTCTTGGTGAAAGGTAAGAAGGATCAAAGCTTGCACTCGAGAGCTATGGCGGGAGAGCAAGAACAAGAAAGAGAGAGACAAGAAATGGGAACTCCAACAATCACAATGTGTGACGGGGCCTTCCTTTATTCAAACTATGTTGCGATCAGAAGACTTATCCTGCACTTTGTCTTTCCCCTTATCTTTGCGCCTTTCATTGCGCAGTTCATGGAATTATGGCCTAATATGGCCCTTTTTCCCACAATGATGACAAGTTACATCTACATTCCTGCGGGATTTACTATGTGGCTTCCCACGAGACTTGGACCGAGATTTTTGAGAATCCTGTCACGGCCACTACCACTGCCATGCTTTCCATATCCATCATTCTTGCCTCTAACTATCATAGCATGCGACATACGAGAGGCATCCAAATTCTTACAGTTAAGCTCTTCCTGCAGAAGAACACTCTCATTATTAGATAATTTCAAGGCAGGAGTAAAGGCACATAATGCAATGCGGAATACATCCCATGACTCATTAAGAGTACCAAGCAAGAAAAGAGGAGTGACATCCTCTGCAAAAGTGATGTCCTGCGAAGTCAAGTTCTTGAGTATAGCATGGAACTAGCTCAAGTGAGCAGACATGGTCACATTCTCCTTTATGTGCAGAACCATAAGTTGCATCAGCCAATACATCTAACTCACTGGACTTTTCTTGTCATAGAGATTCTTGATTTTATCCCACAACTGCCATGCACTCTGTTCTTCCTCAAATACATTGTACTGAACCTATTCTTTGAGAGATAATACAATAATGGACTTGCATAACTCATCAAGCTCAAGCCATTCCTCATCTGGCATAGTTGCAGGGGGATGCCCGCTCAACCTCAAAGGTTTGATCTGTGATTTCTGCACCAACACCTGCCAAATCTGGCTCTTCCAATAAGAGTAATTCATACCATCAAGCATAGTTGCAGGCGGATGCCCGCTCAACCTCAAAGGTTTGATCTGCGATTTCTGCACCAACACCTACCAAATCTGGCTCTTCCAATAATAGTAATTCATACCATCAAGCTTAGTGATGTTGAAAATAGCATGATCAGTGGACAAACTCGCCATAATGCAGGCTGGAAGATTGTAGACAGTTCAAAACTGCTTGCTGTTTACTGCAGAAAATGACAAAAAAATCACCAAAATCGAGAGAAAAATGCGAGAAAAGTGTAACCAAAGCTGTTGCCCACCAAGTACTAGTGAAAGTACATCATTTTAGAATATTTCAGCATGAAAAATCCATGTCAGTCCATGCATATATGCTTGCTGTAATAAATTATAAATTTCAGTAAATGAGAGCTAACAGTGCCAAAATCAGATCCCAAGTCAATTAGATGCAACCAAGACCAAAGCTGGCAACATGTGGGCATAACATAGGCATATGACAATCAATAAGCATGAATTCAACACCCAAACATGTCATACAAACATCTGCCAGTGAGTAGGCATACCCCCATTCAACGGGGCAATATGTTCCTGCCACTACCAAGACTTGACACAAGTAGGTATCAGCTCACAAAGAGAGGGACCCAAATCAAAGAGTTAGCTCATAATCATCAGAGGAACCAAGATATATGAACCATGCATCATCCTGAAGGGTAAAAGATCCCAAATAGTCTCAAAAACTCAAAGAGCATAGACCGCCTGCTCAATGGCTGTCAAGCATCCAAAGATGCTCCCATTGGCACAAAATCCATAAATATCAAGAAACAAAGTTCGAACAAAGCATATACAAGCACCAATGACAAGTGTCCAAGATCAAGCATCAATGGTACATCCGGGACATGTAGGCGGTAGAGCATCCGTATGTGGCATCCATAAGCATATAAGACATCAAGTACATCCCAAAATACAACTTTGGCAAGCCAATAAATATCTCAAGTAAGCTCCAGGAATCCAAGGTCAAGCCAAGACTGAGCTCCAATAGCAATAGGCTCCAAACAATGTAACTAGCATGTAGTAATGGCATAGGCTAAGCATGTAAAGACCGGTCAGATTGACATAAGTAACATACATGCCATAAGTGTCAAGATTGTGGGAGAGAAGGAAGGAGTCTCTCTTGAAGCTTTCTTGCTTGCACAATGGGGGAAGACACACAAGGGTGGAGGCTGAAAACAGTTTTCCTCTTCTTAGTTGTGTAAGCCAAAAGAACTCAAGTACAAAGAAATAGAAGAACCCTATATATGGGTCTCAAACCAAACTCAACTAACTAAGGTGGCATACTAACTGAGCCATGAACTAGAGTAGATAAGGATAGCTATCATGTAGCTATTATTCATGGGCGGTGTACCAACCGCGTCTGCAACTGACAAGTCGGTGACATAAATACACAACGGTCACCCTGGCATATCACCAGTGGAGCTTGATATCTCAACACTCCCCCTCGAGCTCAATCCCAATTCTTGCACACCAAGCAGGTCTCTGAACTTGCGCAGCTTCTCTGCGCCCAATGCCTTCGTGAATATGTCAGCTACCTGATCCTCTGTGCTGACATAAACTAGATCAATAAGACCTAGTAAAACCCTCTCTCGCACATAGTGATAATGCACCTCAATGTGCTTTATTCTAGCATGATAGACTGGGTTATTTGCCAAGTGTATACTACTCATGTTGTCACAATAAATGACAACTGGTCCATCTGTAGACTGATGCATATCATAAAGTAGCTTATGCAACCAAGCTACCTCACATGCAGCCATTGCTGCACCCCTGTACTTAGCCTCTGTGCTCAACAAGGCAACTGTAGGCTGTTTCTTGCTGCTCCAAGTGACTGCAACACTCCCAAAAGAGAACACATATCCACTGGTAGATCGTCTATCAGAAATACTACCAGCCCAATCAGCATCAGTGTATCCATGCAACTGTATCTGAACCCCAGTCTCATAAAATAGTCCATACTGCAATGTGGACTTCACATACCTGAGTATGCGTCTAGCCGCATCCAAATGTGGTTTCCTTGGAGCCTGCATAAACTGACTTACCAATCCAACAACATAGCTCAAATCTGGCCTGGTAATAGTCATATAAATCAAACTTCCTACTATGCGTCTGTACATAGTAGGGTCTTCTAGAAGCTCACCTGCATCTATGCTTAGCTTCACATTTTGCTCCAAAGAAACTCAAATAGGCTTACAGCCTGTCATCCCATATTTGGACAGCATGTCCAATCCATACTGCCTCTGCAAGAGCTGTATCCCACTTGGTGATCTAATCACCTCAATGCCCAAGAAATAACGTAGCTCTCCCAAATCCTTCATCTCAAACTTCTGCTTCAATAGCATTTTCACATGAAGGATATCTTCATCACTGTCACCTGTCATAATCAAATCATCAACATAAATGACAAGTAGCATAATACCTTTCTCTGTTTTTCTCACATAAAGTGAGAAATCTACCTTGGAAATCTGAAAGCCAATAGTGACAAGATACTGTCCTATCTTGTCAGACCATGCTCTAGGTGCTTGCTTCAAGCCATACAAGGCTTTCTTCAACCTGCAAACAAACTCAGGATGTATAGCATGCACATAACCTGGTGCCTGCTCCATATAGACCTCTTCTTGCAAATCACCATGCAAGAAGGCATTCTTTACATCCATCTGATGTAAAGACCATCCCTTTGATGCAGCCATAGCAATGACTGCTCTTACAGTTGCCATCCTTGCAACTGGACTGAATGTTTCTTCATAGTCAATGCCATATGTTTGTGCATACCCCTTGACTACTAATCTTGCCTTGTATCTGTTCACAGAATCATCTGCATTGTGCTTCACCTTATAAACCCACTTACAGCCAATTGCATTCTTACCTTTAGGCAAAGGTACTAACTCCCATGTAGCATTTGCTTCCAAGGCATCCATTTCTTCATCCATGGCTTTCTCCCATTTTTCTTTTCCCATGGCTTGCTCAAAAGATGTGGGTTCTGGTTCCTGTATCACTTTGACCATATATGCATAGTGAATGGTTGTAAATCCATCATATTTCAGTCTATCCACAGGATACCTAGCTCTCGTAGACCTGCACAAAGTAGGTTCACTCCCAGGTGCTCTCAAAACATCCCTGGTCTTCCTTACTCCAGGTGTAACAATAGAAGGAATATCCAACTCATCATCAATGCTCTGTTCTGAGCCACTGGATTCACCATCCACATAAGAGTGACCTGCATTCACATCAAACATGGACTGATCAACCTTCTCTTTTCCTTTTCGTGATACCTGCATACCACTATCTACATTACTTTGAGAAGATTCTCTTGATCTCAATCTGCCTGTCCATGGTGAAGAATGTGAACCACTACTAGAGGACGCTCCAGGTCCACTAATATTTTGTGACTGCTGCTGTGAATTTTGTGTAGCATTACCATTTTGTGCATCTACATCATCAATCACATTTACTGGTTTATACCAGCTACTCATCTCATCAAAAACAACATCTCTGCTCACTGTAAACTTACGAGTAGAAGGGTTATAGCATCTATACCCTTTTTGCTGCAGAGAGTAACCAATAAAGATGCACTTCTCAGCTTTGGATCCAACTTGGATCTCAACTCATCTGGCACATGTACATAGGCAATGCAACCAAAAATTTTCAAATGAGAAATATCTGGTTTCCTACCAGTATACCTCTCCTCTGGAGTCATTCCATGTATTGCTGCAGTGGGAGTCCTGTTCATTATGTAGACTGCTGTAGCAACTGCTTCAGCCCAATAAAAATCTGGCAAGTCTTTTTCATTGAGCATGGCATGAGATACCTCTCCAATATGCCTGTTTTTCCTTTCTGCAATTCCATTTTGTTGTGGGGTATAACTGCATGAATATTGCTGCTTTATGCCATGCTCCTGCAAGAACTTTGCAAACTCATTTGAGAGGTACTCTCCCCCTCCATCTGACCTTAGGCATTTTATTTTCAGACCTGTTTCTTTTTCAACCATAGCTTTAAGGGTTTTGAAATGCCCAAAAACTTCACTTTTCTTTTTCATAAAATACACCCAAACTTTTCTGCTATAGTCATCAATAAAAGTGACAAAATAATGACAGCCTCCAAGAGATGCAGCTTTAGTAGTCCACACATCAGAGTGGATTAATTCCAATGGCTTCTCACTCTCTTGAACATGTCTAGGAAATGGTTTCCTTGCCTGTTTTCCAAACTGACAGGCTTCACATACCTTATGCATTTCTGCAACCTTGAATTTTGGCAATCCTGCAACAATATTTTGGGCCTGCATTGATTTAAGTCGCTGTACATTAACATGACCAATGCGTTTATGCCATATATCAATATCTGCAACTACACCGGTCCCATGTGCAAACATTGCTGCACTCAATTCAGACATGTCTGCATCCAACGTAAACATTCTGCCCTTCTTCTTTCCTTTTGCTATCAAGCGACCTTTATTTTTCATATCCTCAACAAAGCATCCATGAGGATTAAATCTGACCTGCAAGCCCTGCTCAACCATTTGACTGACAGAAACCAGATTCTTGGTGATATTCGGGACATGAAATACATCGGACAGGTATTTCTTTTTCCCATCCTGCATAGACAAGGGAATTTTTCCAATCTGCACAATAGGATGTGCAGTATCATCACCAGTCTCCACAAATCCTGGTTTTTCCATTTTCCTTGCATCCTCCATCCATTCTGCATGACCTGTCATGTGGTTTGATGCACCTGAGTCAACATACCATACATCATTGCTTTCTTCTGCACTTGTCACAGAATTGGTCATGTGCTGCACCATGAACAAATGCTCATTTCTGTCATCACCCTGTCTGCTAGAAGATGCATAATTCCCTTGTTGCAGTTTTCCATTCATGATGTCATTCTGCTTTTTATAGCAGTCTTTAGCCATATGACCCATTTTACCACAGTAGTAGCATTCAACATTATTGTTTGCATTTTGACCTCTTTGCCATCCACCACTACCTCTTTGGCTCCCCCTGCCTCTAGAGTTACCACGTCCTCCTCCATAGGACTGGTTTTCTTGAGTTTGCTGCATATTCTGATTTCTGCCACGGCCTCCAAATCGGCCTCCTCTACCTCTGCCTCTACCTCTTCCAGTATTTGAGTAGAAGACAGCTTCTTTTGAAGTTCCTCCTGAAGAAGATGCACCACCATTTCTTTGCTCCTCAGAAATTAGAAGAGCAATCAGCTCCTCAAAATCAGGAAATCTTTCACGAACTGAAATGGATGTCCGAAACTGTGCATAATCCTTTCCTAGACTATTCAAGGTCACAGAAACTAAATCATCATCTTCCACTGGCGACCCGATGGAAGCAAGTGCATCTGCAATCTTCTTCACTTTCATGTGGTAGTCATTGATGCTCATATTTTCTCTTTGCACATTATGCAACTCTTGCTTGAGCTGCATTTTCCTGGCTTGCGTATTTGTGCTATACATTTTTGACAAAGTATCCCATGCCTCCTTTGGCGTACTTGCATCCTGAATATGCACAATCATAGAGTCTGAAATGCTAATAGACAGCCAGTACATAACTTTCCTGGCTCTCTCATGCCATGTTTTAAATGCCTGCATTTGCTGTTGATTGGGAACATCAGGAAGAACTGGTTCTTCTTCATTTCCTGCAACAAATTCCCAATATCCTTTTCCCATAAGGAAATTCGTCATTCTAAACTTCCATGCTTGGAAGTTGTTCTTGTCAAGCTTTTCAGTGACAATCTGTGAAAGAGAATCAGATGCCATTACAGAACACTGCAAAAAATTCTGTCACTACAAAAAACACAGCTTCACCCTCACAAGGGAAAATCTGCAAAACTGGCGAAAGTGGTATTTGACCACACAGTCACTTCCTAGTGACGATTTTGCATCAATAGGCAACAGGGATGATTCTGTACTTCGGAGGGGTCCGGTTAAAGCCAAGGAAGGCCTCAAACAAGCTCCAGCAAGGGGAGAGCAGCCCACATATGAAATGAGAGCTGGGAGTGTAATGGATGCCCTATTTCAAGAGGGCTGAAAAATGAGGTAAACCCTGTAAAGAGTGAAGCAATACCTCTATGTGAATGTCGGGAAGGTGCACAGGAAGCCAGGGAGTGACGGGAGCTCGAAGGAGTCAGATATGGCTGTCGGGAAGGAGACCCAATGTGAGTGGGGAGTCGAATGCCACGAACCAAGCTCAAGAGTCAGGAAGCTGAGCTTTGATACCAGTTGAAAGGTGAGAAGGATCGAAGCTTGCACTTGAGAGCTATGGTGGGAGAGCAAGAGAAAGAAAGAGAGAGACAAGAAATGGGAACTCCAACAGTCACAATGTGTGTTCAAACTGTCACTAAAAGAATAAAGAATAAAGTGATAGTGATGGGCGCCTATCACCTGCAATGTGCAGTGGTGGTGACTATCAATGTAGTAATACCTGGGCGGCTAGGTGGAGGCACCCTTACCCCCAACACTTGGGAGTGGCAACACCTCTACAAATGCAAGCAATTTCTTCAGCACCTTGAAATAGTCACAAGAGGGCTGAAATTGGGTTCTCCTTCTATTGCACTGTGGGATTCACTGTTTGCTTGGCATCATGCACCACTTGAGTATCCCTTAGCATGTTTGGCATCACTTCAGCATTACTCAGCACAAGAATAAGCATTCCCATGACCATATCAACAAGATAGGCTTTTATACATGCATAATCACTATCATTACTACATATATGACTGCATAGGTGTATCCAATGCTACATACATCCATCTTCAACCCAAGTAAGGCAATGCATTCCCATACATCACTGCATACATAGCTGAATGTGTATCTAAAGATACATTTGCTGAGGCACATCCATACATCCCATGCACACAAGAGTGTGTCATGAGATAGTCATCAAAATTCCATCATGCCAAGTCAATTTCTCAAATTTCTAAGAAGTACCTGCACCTGCAAATGAGTTTTGGTATCCAGATCACCAGGAGGAGGGCAAAGTTTCCCTTGAACCGGGTTGCGCACCCCTTCAGGGTCTTTGATGGCAAGGGGGGTCACCCCTCTTTTGTCTTGCCACCTCACCTGGAATATACATGGCAGAGATTTATTGATTAAACACCCAGCATGAGATATATTTTAGGAATGGAAATTCCGGGCTTTTCATGAAGTGCATGGAATTGGAATAGAGAATAGGAATAGAGAGCTTATCGGCAGTGACTCACTGCCTACTCATCTTTATACAATGGATTTCTTAATCAGTTCTTGGCTCAGCCCATTCACAAGAAGCCAAACGGATTATGGGTAAGCAAAAATATAATCTCAATGAAGCTTCAACATGAATAAAATTCATTCCAATGCCATAAGATCAAATGGGAATGACTGAGATTAATATTCAGCATGCATCCAATGTTTGGGGCTCCTATTACCTACTTGGACTTATGCATCCTCTCAAACAAGTGGATAGGATTCAACAAGAGGCTTAATGGGAGAGAATGAGAGCCAAGAATCGGTTACCTTGTGTTGTTTGATGAAGAAGGCAGCCATTAATGCCACTTCAGTCCTTCATGAGAGCTCCAATTTGATCCCGCATGCTCCATAGCTCCAAAATGGTTGTGCTCCGTCAAGAAAGGATGAATTCAAGCTTGGGGAAGAAGGATTCTTCCATGGGGGAAGGGCATTGCTTGCATAGACTAATCAAGAGAAGGATTCCTTCCAAATGAGCACTCCATAATGTCTTCTTGATTCCAAGAAGCCTTCAAATCTTGAGAATGAGCTCCAATGTGGCTGTAGCTTGGAGATAGGATGGCTCAGGACCTTCCCATAAAGAGCTCTTGCTGAAATTGAAGCTCTACTTCCATAGCCATGGCTTCCCATAAGTGCATGTCTTCAAATCTTGCTTCTAATCTTCTTCCCGTGCTTCTTGATGGCCAAATCTTGAGCTAGGCTTAAAGAGGGAACTCCCGGGACCAAGAAAAGACCAAAATCTTCAAGATTTTTGAGCTTGATGCCAAGCTTTCATGGCTAAGTGCGGAGTTTTGAGCTCGAAATGTGCCTAAAATTTGCCAAAAAATCCGAAATTCAAGGGAAAAATAATCACCATCGAAGGCAGCAGCTGCAGACATGTCGATTTTAAGCGGCAAGTTGAAGACGGGTTTGAAAAGTGCTCGTGAGATACCCTTTGTCGGTTGCAGATTTTTCATAATTTTTCTGTCATTCAGAATGGACCTCGATCAGATCCAGGCCATGCAGGACTTGGAGATGGACATGCAAAAATTTTTGGCACTCAGTTTGGATGCCGGACACGGGAGTTATGCCAAAAAAAGGGCCAAAGGGGGAGGAATGAAGAGGTGTGTCCCTCTTGGGGACCCCTTGGCCCCCAAATTTTCACGCGACTTTTGGGTGAGAAAAGAAGAAGGGAGGAGGTGCAGATTCGACAGTGAGGGAGAGAGAGGGAGAGAGGGCCATGGACACCTCAATATACTTGCATATTTCGATCTCAGCCATGGATTCCCGCAATTTTTCGCTCTCCATCACCATCTCTGCCTTCATGAATGGCTGCCTGAATGGAGAGATGCATAGATAGTCTTTCTCTCTCCTCCTTCTCTCTCTTGCAAGGGGTAGTTCATACGTGGGAGAAGAAATAAATCACGATTGACGAACGCTTGTCCGACGTGGTATCGGATTGCTTCCAAACTGACATGGGGCTGAAGATGACTATCGAGAGATGTGCTGGTCATTAATTGAGGGCTGAATCATAGGCCCAGAACAAATTTCAAAACCCGCAATCCGAAAAAATACACGATAATTCATTTTTATGAAGAAAATTTACTTCTTTGTGTTATTTGTTTGCCGAAATGTTGTTCCCATTGGATGAAAAGTCATAAAAACGTTGTTTGGGTGTGTTTTAGCAGTCCATGGTATAAAAAACCAAAAAATTTGGAAACTGAAATGCTAAAATGAATTTTCTAAAACCCACAAAACACTCTTTTCATGAGAAAAATGGGGTTTTTGGCAATATAAACGAGTAAACATGGAATAAAATACCAACAAAACCTACAATTGTGCTGTCCAAAAATCTAAGAGCCGTAGCTCACAAATAACACTAATTTTTTTGTAATTTTTATTGATGAAAAATAGGGGAAAATAGTAGAAAATAAGGAAAAATGAGGTTTAAATAGAGAAAAACTAGAGAACGATCAATGAAATTTTTTTGAAAATTATGTACATGTTCATGAACATATAATGTGGGTAAAACACAAGGATTTGCCTTAGTTTATCTTCATTTGTGTGGTTTAGTGTGTATTTACCGCTTTTCCTACGAGAAACACACATAGAACAACCCTTTCACCTATAAACGCATGCAAAATATTAAACGATAGGGAGAGAGGGGGGTTTGAGGGTTGAAACATAAAGTGAAATCTGGTTTGTGTGTTGCATCATGCATGTAGGATGTCGTTTAAAATAAAGAGAAAGGCAGCACGAGTGTAAGCCTCGGTGTCTTCTCTCATCATAGCACATAAATGTTAGCATGGAAATCATGGAAAGAATGAATTGGCACAATGCAAAAGGCCATTTTTTTATTGTTTGAGCACTTAACTATACACACCTTTGCATTGAGCATCGTCAAATGGTATCAGTGTGACAGACTCCTAGATGCACAACAATTGATTTTTCGTAGGACTTGACCAACACAGAGCAAGAAAGGACAAGCCAAGCTGTAGGTTTAATCAGTGGGTCCTAGGGGATAGTCAGTGAGGATTGGTACATTCCTGGATTGTTAAATATATCGGTACATGTTAGGATTCAGAGAGACAGAGACAGAGTGAAGAGCAGAGTGCTCTCTTCTTCCTTCTTCCATTATCTCGTAGACCACACACATAACATAAGTGTATACAATAGTACTAAGGTCCGTAGGACCATTCACTTTGGGTCTAAGACCATCGACTTATTTAATGTCCCACACTTGCTGATACAGCTGGATACAACTAATGTCGGTCATACATACTGATAGGAGAATAATAGGAGCTTGATATTCTAACACTCGCCCTCAAGCTCAAATCATCTGATGAACTCCAAGTAGCTGTCTAAAACTACTAAACTTATCTTTACCCAAAGACTTGGTAAAGATATCTGCAACCTATTCATCAGTCTTCACATGCATAAGATCTACTCTCCTTGCAAGAACCATCTCTATGATAAAATGGTGGTGTACCTCTATGTGTTTTGTCCTGTCATGGTATACTAGATTCGTTGCCAGGAGTGCACTACTGAGATTGTCGCATAATAAGGTCAATGGAGCATCCACTTGAATATCCAAATCAGCCATAAGCTTGAGCAGCCATGAAATCTTGCATGCTGCCAATGCAGCACCCCTGTACTCTGCCTCAGTACTAGACAATTCAACCATTGGTTGCTTCTTGCTGCTCCAGCTGATCATGCCACTTCCAAAGCCAAAAGCATAACCACTCGTAGATCTACGATCATATGAGCATCCTGCCCAATCCGCATCTGTGTATCCAACCAGTTTCAAGGGCTTATCTCTCATATAGAACGGCCCATAATCTACAGTGGACTTAACATATCTCATAATCCACCTAACAGCATCCAAATGTGGCTTCTTGGGCTTCTGCATAAACTGACTTATGAGCCCAACTGCATAACTCAAATCTGGCCTAGTGATGGTCAAGTAGATCAGACTTCCAACCATCTGCTTGTACATAGTCACATCTTGAATTTCAGCTCCAGTGCTAATGTCCAACTTGACATTCTGATCAAGGGGTGTATCCAATGGTTTGCATTCAGCCATGCCATACTTTTTCAGCATTTCCATGGCATAATGTTTCTGCATCAGCCATAAACCATTTTCAGCCTTGATTACCTTAATACCCAAAAAGTACTTCAATTCACCTAGATCTTTCATGTCAAATTCAGATTTCAGCATCTTCATTACATGCTGTATGCCCAAGTCATCATCACTAGTGATTATCAAATCATCAACATATATGACCAACACTACCAAGCCACTGTCAGTCTTCTTTGTAAATAGGCTATGATCAGCCCTACCAATAGTAAATCCCAACCTCTACAAGTAGTTACTGATCCTAGCATGCCAAGCTCTCAGAGCTTGCTTCAGCCTGTACAGTGCCTTTTTCAGCTTGCATACATAATGCTGAAAATCAGGGTGAACATACCCTTCTGGCTGAACCATATAGACATCCTCTACTTGCTAAGTCACTATTAAGACATGCATTCTTCATGTCCATCTGCTGTAATTTCCAGCCTCTAGTAGCTGCAGCCAAAGCAATCACAGTGCATATGGTTGCCATCTTGGCAACAGGGCTGAATGTTTCCTCATAATCAAGTCCATACTGTTGGGCATACCCCTTAGCAACTAGCTTGGCTTTGTACCTTTCCACACTGCCATCCAACTTGCATTTGATTTTGTAGACCCATTTGCAGCTAATGGTCTTTTTTCCTTCAAGTAGTGGCACAAGATCCCATGTCTTATTCTCAGCCAAGGCATTGATTTCTTCATCCATGGCTACACACCAGTTCCCATCTTCCATTGCTTCAGCATATGTACCTGGTTCTTTGATCTCCATCACTTTTTTCATGTAAGCATAATGCTTTGGAGTGTAGGCACTATATGTCAACCTGTCAATAGGGTATCTGACTCTTTGTGAGCATCTAGGCTGTGGTGCACTGTTCGATTCCCCTCTCTCATGAGGCGGAATGTACCTACTCTACCTTGTGCCAGGGTGTATAGACAGTCGGAATACCAAGTTCACTATCTAAAGTGTTAGCAAACTCATATCCAGAAGTCATTCTACTAGGTGTCATCATACCAGATGTATCCTTAGTAACTTTCTCTTTTCCTTTACTGTCCACAACATCATATCTCCCCCTCACTGACATATTGTTGTCAGTGGATGGTGAGCTCCTCAATCTCCCTGTCCATGGGGATACTGTCTAACTACTAGGTCCTGTCATAGCAGTGCTCTGCTGCAAATCAACTATAGATACATGAGTGGAAGGCATATCCGATGAAACTGCAATCGATGATACATACCAAGAACCCATCTCATAAAAAAAAACATCCCTGCTCACCAAAGTCTCCTTGGTAGAAGGATCATAGCATTTGTATGCCTTCTTCTCCTGCGAATATCCTATGAAAACACACTTATGCGCTTTTGGATCCAACTTCTTCCTTTTTTCATCTGGAATATGTACATAAGCAAGACAACCAAAAACTTTCATGTGACTTACATCTGGCTTATAGCCATACAGCTTCTCAAACGGTGTCATCTCATGAATACCTGCAGTGGGAGTCCGATTCAAGATATACATGGCTGTCATAATAGCCTCAGCCCAATAATAGAGTGGCATCTTCTTCTCATTCATCATGGCACGAGCAGCTTCCATCAAGACCTTGTTCTTTCTTTCAGCTACCCCATTCTGCTGAGGAAGCTGCCTGCATATGCCATTTCCAGCCAGAAATTTATCAAACTCGTTTGACGCATACTCCCCACCGCTATCTGATCTCAAACAAGAGATATAGTAGTCAAATTCCTTTTCAACCTACTTTTTAAATTGCTAAAAAACAACAAACACCTCATCCTTTGTCTTCAAAATGTAAACCCAAGTATAGCGACTGTAATCATCAATGAATGTCACATAATACTTTGAGCCTCCCATGGATGCATTATGGGGGCTGGCCCCCAAACATTAGAGTCCACTAACTGCAATGGACGTGTACTCTGCCTTACATGCCTAACAAATGGCAACCTTGATCGTTTTACCAAACTGGCAAGCATTGCATACATGACCAATATCTGAGTATTGGAACTTGGGTAAACTTGTAACGAGCTGTTTTTTCTGCATAATTTGCAGCCTTTGCAAATTCACATGCCCCACTCTCTTGTGCCAAATTTCCAAATATCTGATAGTGCCAGAACCATGGGCAAACATAGCTGAATTCAGCTCTGGCAAGGTAGCATCAAGAGTAAACATTATGCCATTCTTGTGACTGCGAGCTATCAACTTGCATCCATTGCCAAACTCTTCAATAAAGCAGCCATGCTTATTGAATCTAACCTACAAGTTCTACTCCGTTGTCATTTAGTAAGTTCTTCGTAATCGAAGGAACATGCAATACATCATGCAAATTTTTCTTTCTGCCATCATGAACCACAAGAGGCACTTTGCCTGTATGTTCAATGCTATGCTGCGTGTCATCACCTGTACAGACATAGCGATGTTTTTCAGCCACCATATCAGTGAACCAATCACTATGAGGAGTCATCAGTGGATTTTTCAGCAACTCTGTCTTTCACATACTGCATGGAAAACAATCTATCTCCTGAAGTATCATCTGCCTGACTAGACTTAGCAAAGTGTCCATGTTGTTTGCCTTTCTAATTGCCCTGCTTCTTCCAGCAATCCTTGGCAATATGCCCATACTTCCCGTAGTAATGACAATCCTTATCCTTATTCGGATTGTTAAATGGACACTACTATTGCTAGGAGCCTCTGTCTCTAGGGCTATATCTCCCCCTACCTCTAAAGTTTCCACCACCTCTTGCATTCGATACCTGTTGGTTGCCATAGGATGCATTTTTGCTGGCCTCCTCTACCAGATCCATAGCCTCTACCCACGCTTTCCACGGCCACATTGATTAGAATAGAAAATTGCATCCTTGTTTTTAGAACTGCTAGATCCTGTAGCAAAGTCAAGCTTAACCTCTTCATGGATAAGCAATGCAACCAGCTCATTGAAGTCAGGCATTTCAGCCCGCACAGACACAGAAGTGTTAAAAGACTTATACTCAGGTCCCAAGCCATTCAAAGTCACAGCAACCATGTCTTCATCTTCAACCTGTGAACCAACAGATGCCAGCTTATCTGCAATGGTCTTAACCTCTATGACATAATCCTGTATAGATCTGCTCTTTCTCTCCATGTTGTTGAACTTCTGCTTCAACTGTATCTTCCTGGCACTTGTGGTTGTGCCATAGTACTTGACCAAAATGTCCCATGCATTCTTAGGAGAGCTGCAGTTCATTATCTGTATTACCATGGCATCTGAGATACATAAAGAAAGCCAGTGCAAGACTCTACGAGCTCTTTCTGTCCAAGCTTGATGTAATCATCTCTGATTAGGTCGATCTGGGAGCTCAGCTTCAGCTTCCGCTCTAGTTACCAACTCCCAATAGCCTTTCCCTATTAAGAAGTTCTCCATGCGGAACTTCCATATGGCATAATTATTACTGTCAAGCTTTTCCCCCACTATCTAGGTTATGTTGTCAGTCCTCTCTGCATTAGCCATGTCGTATGCTTTGTTTGACTACCTGCAAGCCAAAGTCTTCTTGACAATTCAGTTTCATCCTGCAATTGTTTATGACAGTTTTCAGCAACCCCTGTGCTCAAACAATCAGTATTTCAGCTTGAAAACAATGGTACATTCACCTCTTGACACTTCATAATCACCTAGGTATTGTAGCCTGCATATACGGACTGCATTCAATGCAAAACCATCATGTATTTGGGAAACCTGTTCATGTACAGACAAGATGTCTATAGTTTGAAAATGACAGTAACTAGCAGCTCTTCTTTGAGCTCAACACAGAGGATACATGCCCTAAGAACACTTACAGCAACTCAGAGTTTTATCTCTATATATGGAGTTCCAGACATGTCAATCTGACACTGTATACACATGTATTGCAAGTACAAGAGCAAGGTACACTTGCTGTAAATTTCAGCCAGGAAAAGACAGTCAATGATAGTGTATCTTAGTCCACCAAACTCTTCAAAATGTCACATACATATGCCAACATACATGGGAACCAATACATGAACCTGTCAACACCGATGAGTGTCCTGTCTTCAGGAGCAATGTCAGACAATGCATTCACTGTTCATGACCAAGCAATAGAGTGTCAAAGTATTTGTTTTCTGATCCAAATTTTAGTTTCCAAGAGCATCCAATGCTCATACCAATCCATAACCAATTTAGTAGACATATCCCATGTCATACATGTCATCAAGGCCGACAAAAAAAAACATGCAATCTTCCAAGATAGATAAGTGCTTCCTGTAAACTATGAATGACAGTTTTCAACCTGTCAAGAGCTCACAAATCTGAGTGATTTCATCAAGAGAGTACACCTTCCAAGCATGACATTCAATACAATGTCTTCCTGAGCATATGTATGCTATATCAAGTCCTTCCAGGCATGTCAGAGAGCTCCCAAGCTCATGTCAAAGAGGTATACTTGCTGTGTATTCCTTGTTTGTGGTAGGCCTGGTCTAAATTTCAGATCTATAGCTGACTGTTTTAGCTCTTATCTCAGCTCCAACTTAACCATTGCCATGTCAGACTATCAAGATGTCTTCTCAAGCATGTGTACAAGCTGCAAATGGCATAGATGATGCTTATCATGTCCATGAGCAGCCAAGGCAAACCATCAGGAAATCAGGCGCAAACACGTAGTCTGTTGGACTATCTTCAACAGTAGCTTCCCTTCATAATGATGACCAAGGTATTCTTCCAGGTGCTCAACTAACCCTTCTCAAAGCTCCAAATAGGTCCTGACACACTCTCCTTTAAGTATAATGAAGATGCATTCAATACATACCTCTGCAGAAACAATGACAGTCAATCCTTCTACATAGCAAGTCTTTTTCCTTCAATCTCCAGGTCTTCTTCCCGCATGCACTCCACAGAGCCTAGTCATGGGTGCTCTAATACCATGTTAGGATTTAGAGGGACAGAGATAGAGTGAAGAGCAGAGTGCTCTCTTGTTCCTTCTTCCATTATCTCGTAGACCACACACATAACATAAGTGTATACAATAGTACTAAGGTCTATAGGACCATTCACACTGGGTCTAAGACCACCGACTTATTTAATGTCCCACACTTGCTGATACAGCTGGACACAGCTAATGTTAGTCATACATACTGATAGGAGAACAATAGGAGCTTGATATTCTAATAGTACCAAGAGCAGACTATGTTACACATGTGCTTCATGTGTTAGCGATGCATCGAGGGGCCAATCCCCGAGGTGTAGGAGAGTCGCAGTGGGGCCACGAAAATTAGCCGATGGGGTGCCTCCTTATGTTGTTCTACGTGGTGATTTACACCTAAATGTGCAAGGTCTCCCTTTGAGGAGTTTGAGAGGGTTAAAAGTTGAATTAGAGATAAAATACAAATGCAAGATATCCATTAGATAGCAGGGCAATGTGTCCCATAGATGCTCCTGGACGTGACCGTGGGGTTGTCGAGTGCATGAGGTCTGGCTAGTGCCATAGCCAATGCCGGCCCATTTTTCCATGGACTATGCATGATCAGGGTTTCTGAGGTGGAGGAGAAGTCCAAGAAGCTGAGAAACAAGGCTTTAATCTTGCCCAGGGAATGTGCAATAAGCTGGGAGTGAGAGCCAGGAGGGAGAGGAGGACTGGGGTGCTATCAATCTTGCCAGGAAGCAGCCCGTGTTTTAAGCCATATTTTACGGGGCTGCTCTTGGAGGGTTGGAGATGGTCACCACAGCCTCAATACTGCTTGGTTAGTTGCTTTTGAGCTCCAGGAAAGCATGGAAGAGGGCTGACACTTCATGGAAGAGAGGGGAGCAAGATTTGGGCCTGATTTCCTCCATGGAATCTTGCAAGAAGCTTGAGAAATGAGGAGGGAGAAGACACTCCCTGGAAAGTAACCCCCAACTAGACTTTCTTCTAACTCCTGTGACCACGGTTACTAAATGTTTACCTTCAAAATGGGCCAAAAATGACCCACAAGATGCCAGAGTCAGACTTCCTTTCTCCAAAATTGGTCCAAGCCGCCATTAATGCTCCTGCCTGTAGCCCTTATGGTCTTGAAATATTTGGAAACTCCCCTCCTACTCCCTATACCTGTGTACCTATGACTCAAAATTCCATGTCACTAGAAAGTTGTAACTGGGTAAAATGAAGGACTAACTAGGACCAAGAACCTAGACTCTGATGCCAATTGTCAAGGAGAGGGACTGGGAGAGAGAAAGAAGAGAGAGAAGACTGCAGAGAAGAAGAAGAAGAAGAGCAGAAGAGAGAGAAAGACAGTTACGAGGAGAGAGAAATACTAGAAATAGAGAGAGAAAGACTAGAAGAGAGGGAGAGAAGACATGGAAGCTTGGAGAGCAAGGTGAAGGAGAAAGAAGACTTGTATTAATTATTTGATAATGAAAAATTAAGTCTCTCTCACCTTATATACTAGCCATTGTAGCTAGTATTTCCCCATTATTAAATCCCCCTCTTACACATTTTGGTTTGCATAGACTATGTGATGAAGTGGTGTGAAGCCAAAGCTTTGAAGCGGGATGACAACAATAGCATGGCCTTATTCATGTACGAGAACATTATCATCCATTTTGGCACTCCCTTAGAGCTAGTAAGTGATAGAGGTTCTTACTTTCTAAATAAGCTTATGGAGGAGCTAACAGAGTTGTATAAGATACACCATCCCAAGTCCACACTCTATTATCCTAGAGCCAATGGCCAAGTTGAAGTTACCAATCGCATCCTTTGCTCAATCATTCTAATGAGGATGATTTTTGCACATCTCTGTGATTGGGATGATCGACTTACAAAGGTCATTTAGGCTTTATAGGACCTTCCATAAGGTTGCTACAAGATAGATACCTTTCCAGTTGGTGTATGGCACAGAAGCGGTATTTCCTCTTGAGTTAGAGCTACTCTCTTTGAGCATGGCTATAAAAAATAATGATGAGTCCCTACAATGCCATCTCCTACACTTGGAATATCTAGATGAGACTTGCCAAATGGCTCTACAATATGTGGAAGCCACACGGGCTTAATGGAAGGCTTATCACAACAACTTCATCAAGCATAAGGAATTCAAGGAAGATAACATAGTCCTAACATATGACTCAAGATTAGGAAAGTTTCCGAGAAAATTACAACGTTGGATGGCCCCTATAAGGTACTTGCTACCAACCCTATGGCTTTGTTTAGATATAAGCCATAAATGCTTCTCATAATCCATTCTTAATTAATGGCTATTGCCCAAAGAAGTACTTCCTCCCTTGGGGATCCTGATAATCATAGCCATCAGTTCACCCTCCTTCTAAGATGTCACTCTTTCCTACTTCCTATGCTAGTTATTGATGTCTATCATTCTCATCCTGATGTCACGGCCTTGTTCTTTTATCCCCTCACAGCCACCTCCCACCCCTACTTTGCTCCCTTCTTGGTTGATCCAGCAAAGGTAGCGAGGATGGATTTGATACATGGTATTCCTGTCATTCTCCTCTTGTAATTAAAAAAGAGAATATATATATATATATATATATATATATTTGTCATGGGAGAAAAGGACTTTGGTCCCTGTCATGCCAACGTATTCTTTAAGAAAATGTGGAAATACCCTCGGGAGTAGGGACAAATTTTTTTTAAAAAAAGAGCAAAATATCAAAACTGTCATGGGAGAAAATGAAGAAATTCCCTATCATAATATGCTTCATTTTTAAAAAAGGTGAAAAACACCCTTGGACGAGAAGCTAGTTGTGGAAAAGGTGGCAATACCCCACAATACAGATTAGTTGATTCCTTCATCGACCTTCTAGGATGCAATTCCAAAGCTGCCTCCCTTGGTGTGTTGTATCCTATAACTCCATCAGTGCATTTGTCTCCTATAGCAGAGGTGACATCTCTTACCTGCAAAATCAAAGTTCTAGAGATGTGGGCTACCTCCCTAGATACGCCTCTTCATTAACCAATACAAGTTGACATAATCAACTAGACGAAGTTGATCCTCATCAACAATCCCTTTAGTGATATGAGCTTTCATCCTAACCGCTGTGGATGGGGATGTGAGTATGGGTTGCACTCTATATTTATCAAATGAGTGTGAGATAGAGGGGGTGGAGTGAGTGACTAGTCCTTGCCCTTTAATTTTAAAAGAGAGGTGAGATGTGTGAATGGAGTGTTGCATGCACGGGCTAAGCCTCTCAATGCACAATGCATGATTTGTTCTTATGCATGGCACTATAAGGCCTCTTAGACTTCCTTCTCACATGTATGTCAGCACAAGACGGGATGCATTGTTGCACCATCAATTACGCACAAGGAATACAACCTTCGCACAAGTGGTAGTAAGGATTACATCAATGAGTGCGAGAAACATGATTGCCCTCATGTATCTATCAATAGAGTGTGAGACAGAGGGGGGGGACTAAGTGTGATTGATTTTCCTTTCATCAACTGAAAGATGAGGATTAAGGGATGTTATGACACTAGCAATCAGGTACGTTTCCATTTCCCTATGCACACATGGGATGGGCCTTTGCCATCATTACATATACATACCTCTGTTTGGTGCACTACACTATAAGGCTCCCTAGCCTTTCTTCTTGTACCTATACCAAATGGGTGTTGGTATGCATTAATACATCATCAACTATACATGCTGGCATACTCCTTATCTGAACCATCCCTCTTGTTGATTTCTAAATTGAGTGTGAGATAGAGGTTTCAATCATTCTCCTTGAGTGACGTAAATTATGGGGCAAGCTACTGATCTATTATCCCAATATGAGTGACTGTCGAGACTGAGTATTGTATTTTTTATTCTTGAAAACTTAATCGGTGACCTTCATCAACAACACTACCTTCCTAAGTATTGCTGCATTGTCCCTACCATGATACAAGCATGGTATGGCAAGCCTTGGTACCTCTTGTAGATGAGTTTGACTCCCTAGCAGTGCGTGTTGACGATGATGATCTATATCAACCAACTGAATGGGCCAAATGTTTCTAACCCTAACTCTTGTATTTATTTATGTATATGTCATGTCTTAATTAGGAGGACATAAGGGTATGGGTCATTAGGCCCCTGTTGATTAGTCAAATTGATTTGTTCACATCTTAAGTGTGGGGATGCGTCCCTATGCATCTCATTTTCATACATTCATGAACATCCTGCTAATTGATCCTTACATGATATCATGTTTTCTTTATGTCTTGCTAGGGTCCCTTCCCCACCCATCTAGTCTATTTTACCCTATTTTTGCGGTCTTCTCTTGCCCTTTTGGTTGTTTCACCATTTTGCTGATCCTCCATGTGAACGCATCCTAGTCCTATCCATTCCTTTGAAATAACAACTTTTTCTTTTTATGGCCCTCGATTTTGAGTGACAATTCATCGATTATTAAATTTTGAAGAATTTTACGTGAATTCGACATGTTTCCATGCGAATGCATATTTTTTCTACTGGAATCACGTTCTGACCTAATAGCCCTATCGAACACCATTCCTCGAAAATTTTTATTTCTATTGTCTCCTATTTCAACTTATGAATTGTTTGGAATTAATCTTTGTTTGGATTTTTTGGTGTGTTTTTATCATATTTTTCCATGTGAACCACTCTATTTGCCAACGGAACCATGTTTTGACTTGATAGCCCTATCCAAAATCTACAAATCCACCCAAACATTTTTCCTTATTATTGCATTTCATTCTAACTTTTGATTTTTTGTTGTTAACTTTTGATTATGTTTTCGGGTTTTATTTTTTCGTGTTTTCCATACGAATGGGTCCTACTCTCGTCGAAACTGTGTTTTGATGTGCCAAACATGTCCAACACCTCATTACATACATTTTCTTTCTTTCTACATTTCATTTTGACTGACACATTTTTTAAAATTAATTTTTGAGCGTTTTTTGTGGTCAAATTTTTATATTTTTTCAATGAACCCCCTTCTTTGCTGTCGAACACACTAGACCTATTTCATGTGCCATTCCTCTAATCACCCTATCTATATTTTTTGTTTATAGCATGCTCATCCGATGCTCGGATCCCTTTGAATTAAATTTTTCGTAAAATTTTTTATCACTTGTTCCTTGCGTGTCGTGCACACGATTGATTTTCACCTCATAATGCATGTTGGGCATTCGACGTGTCGTGCTTGGCTGCCCTAGCTTCTCCCCCACTCATGTCCGTTCCCGTCATCGCAAATTTTTTTACCCTTGCTCGCATTGGCGCACGAGACAGGGGGACATGCTTATTTATTTTGATAAAAATAAAAACAATTAAGAAAAATAAATTGTTCCATTATCCCCTCCCCTATCTCTTCCCTCTTATTTTCTCTCTCCTCGGCCCTCCTTCTCCTTTCCCCCCACTCTCTCCTCATCGCCCCTCCCTCCTTCCTCTACCTCTCCCCCCACCCTTTCCTTCCCTCCCCACCATTTCTTCCTTCTCTCTCCTCCTCCTCCTGCTTCTTCTTCTTCTCCTTCTCCTCTTTCTTTCTCTCTTGTCCTTCTCCTATACCCCCTCTCCCTCCTCCCCCTCCTCCTTGGCCCTTGTCATTGCCACCTCCACTCGCCTTGTGCTCAATGGACGTCGCCTGATTGCTGCACTGGCATCGCCTAGGTTGTTGTCGCCATGCTCACCGCCATTGCTGCGCCGCTCATGCTCCACAGCCTACCAACAACCTTACTGTCCACATTGGCTGCCTCCACCCACTTCATCCTCCTTCTCCTTTCCATCATCCCCATGCTACCGCCCCTTCCCCCAACCCACTCCCTTGCCCACCCCCCCCTTCCCTGTGAACCACCCCCCTTGTCCACCCTGCCCCTTGTTGTAACAAGCGGGATACGCATCGACTAGGGTTTAGACACCCCGTCACACTAATCAGGGTATTTAAGGTGTAAGAGCCTCAAATTAGGGCAAGTAGTTATTATCAAGATCATAATCTTCACCTTCATCTCTAGCTTCCATGGCTTCCTCCTTCCTTCTCTCCTCTTTTCTCTCTTTCTCTCTCTTCTTCTAGTCTTCTTCCTTCTTCTTCTTTCTCTCTTTCTCTCTCCTCAACTCTTCTTCTCTCTCCTCTCATCTTCTTTCATTAAAAGTGGTATCAGAGCTCTTAGGCTTTGGTCCTCTTCTCCTTTCCCCCTTTCTTCCTTTTCAAATCCCAAAAACCCTAGTTACTCAGCTTACAAGTACAAGTACAGCAAGAAGGATTGCAATTAACTTCGGCTTTTTGGAGCAAGCAAGAGCTATGACTGGAGACTCACACATATTTGAAGGATAAACAATTAAAATAGCAAGTCATCAATTCTTTTCATGCAAATTTTAAAGGTTCCAGGCCAAGTTTAGGGTCCCAGAAGTTGGAAGAGGGCAAAACCTTAGTTACTTTTTGCTCTAGCCCCTTTCTCTCTCCTCCCAGGCAAGCTGCCATCACCATACAACAGAGAAAACTCCTATTTTTCCTCGGAGGGCAAAACTAAAGGCCTGGGAGCCTTCCCCACTTGCCCTTGACCACAGGCCGTACTCTTGAGAAGGGTCACAGGTCAGGAGAGACCCCAGGGAATAGCCCGCAATTTGCATTGCATTTTGCCCTTCTATTCCCTGCTCCTCCTACCTCCCCCCTTTGCCCCAGCCTTCCTTCCCTGCTGCCCTCTGCCATTCCAGGCTCCTAAAGCAGTACACTAACCTCCTCTTCCTTTATACTCTTGCTCCCAGGATTCTCCCCACAAGGTGGTGGACTGTTTGAAATAGTTTAGGGTAGCCATGGATTCTTCAAGTTGAACCATCTCTAACCCTGAGAGCTCATATCCCACAAGCCCTTCAGCCTGTGAATGATTTCTCTTGCTCGGATGAAGATATTGAGTTCATCATGCATGGGAGCTTTGAGGGCAATCATGAAAGCTTCACTTGAAGCTTCCCATCTTTGAAGCTCAAGCTCGGGGACAAGCACGGGAGCCTTCCTTATCAGTAGGAGCATTCGAATGCTGAAATCTTCTTCCACGGATGCCTCGACCAACTGGACTTGATCAATGAAGTAATCGGGCACCATGGATGATTTATGCTTCAACAGTCTTCCCAAGCATGAAAGAGGTATGCAAATTTGATCTTAATCTCTCAATTTAGCCACTTTTTGAGCTTAATCCATTGTTGGAGAGATTCGAGATTGCATAAGTTTAATAGTTCAATCCTCTTCGTGTGCATACATCATACCTCTTCCTGAAATTTATTGTAATGGTTGATATTAACCCCCATTTGGTCTTGTGATCTTGGATGAGCCCAAAATGAATAATATCCATTGTAAATTGGGTAAGTAGCAGCTAGTGAGTCACTAGACTGCCAAGGTAACCCCTACCCCAACCTTTGTCATTCCTTGCATCTCATGAAAAGGCCAAATATATTCTTTCCAATGCATTTCATGCTGATTTCCCAATAAAAATGTCTGCCATGTATACTTCAATTGAGGAAAAAGGCCAATGCTAGGCAAGGTGGTAAGAAAAAGAGAGGTGACCCTCCCTTACCAATTAAGACCTTGAATGAGTGCACAACCCAGCTTGGGTAGAACTTTGCCCACCTCTTAGTGATCCGGAGCCGATACTTGTATACAGGTGTAGGTACTTCCATGAGCTCCACTCCCCTGCCCAATGATCCCTCCTGGATACCCCACAATGCTAATGACACCCATGTATGACACTTGAAGTACATGTAGTCAAAGGCAACGTATGGCAGTGAATGTACTTATGTATTGATGGCAGAGCTGATGGGTATGCAATGATGCTTGGGATTATGCTCAGTATGCTCAAGATGCTATTGATGTGGCTGATCAGGCCCCTTAAACTATGATCTATTCATGTAACACATTGGTACTAAGGGACATGTAGTGTTTTTTATCATAGTCCTGCAAGACTATCACAAAGATTCCATTGCAAAAAATTATATTCTAAATTTGGGAGAGAACCTTATAGCTCACCTTGAAGTGGGCTTTGTACCCTCCGGTTTGAATCAAAAACCTCCCCAATCGGAGCTATGATTTGAAAGTTATGCCCATTTTTGTGCACTAGGGTCACTAGGGATAGGGTGCAGACTGCTCTAGGATAGGCACATTAAACCCATTACAGAAAATTTTGATCATTCTTTGTCACAAAGAATAATAGCTCATCTCGAAGAGGATGTTATCCCCTTCGACTTGAGACCAAAACCTCATCAATCAGAGTTTCCTACAAAGAGTTACACCCCTTTTACTGATAGTAGATTCTGTGGATTGCATCCAGATGGCTTGCTAGAAAGGCAAAAGCAAGGCCCAAGAGGAACTCCAAAGGGAGATTAGAGACTCTCAGACCTCCATGAATGAGGAACCAATCTCAACGCAAGATTACAATGGTGACATATAGGAGGAAAAGCCTGAAATGGACCCATATGCCCTTCTCAATCACACCCTCTGCCAACATGAGCTCTGTCATATGGAATGACACAATGATATGGTCACCAACCATCGCCAAATGATGTCCAAGTTTGATGAAGCGATCGAGCACATGACTATCTCAAAATCGAAGACTCAACAGAACTTGGAGCAGCTCATTGCTCTTGTTGCTCAATTAGTGAAACCACTTCATCCCAAGAGAAGACCAATGACTCTAGGCATGAGTCTAGACATCCTCCACATCAGGAACCGTTGCATGGTCCACAGGGTATACTTGGCGATAAGAGAATTTCCCCCTCTACCTATGAGATTGGGGAACCCTCTCATATGCATGATGAGCCCCTATTGAATTCCCCTGTCCACCATACAGGCAACATCCATTTGAGGCCTTCTTCCACCTTGGGTTGGATTTCCCCCACTCTACCTAGGAACCCCCATACACCCCATATGAATGAGCCCCATCAAGGACAATATGGTACAAATGGCCAGCCTGGCAATCATGGAAAACATGGTTATAATGGATAACATGGGCTTAAGGCACCATAAGGGATGTATGGATAGCAAGGCATGTATGGCCACCACGGGCTGCATGGACAGTAAGGATTTCATGGGTAGCATGGCCCCTACGATCTGCATGACAAGGTCATCCTAACAAAGTACAATAGGCAATCCCCCTCACCATCTGACTTGGAGGAATGGACGTTCAAGTTGGAGTCCTACTTCAATATCTACCCTCGCACTAACGATCATAAAATACTTTTTGCTTCTCTCCACTTGGAAGGGTTTTCCCACACATGGTGGCACTATATCAATTGAGAGAATCAGCAGTTCATTGGTTGGGAAGATTTTAAAATGCATATGGTCCAAGTCTTTGTGTCCCCTGTGAAAAAAGAATGGTTGGCAAGACGATGGTACACTCTTGACCAACGTAACCTCCTTGTACATAATTACACAAATCAATTCATGAATTTGACCATGTATGTGGAGAGCATTAGCGGTGATAATAAATTGCACAAGTACATCTATGGGTTGAGACTGAGCCTATCGGCCGATGTCATGGCCCAAAAACCTACCACACTATTTGATGCAATCAAATTGGCTGAGAGATATGCAAGAAAGTACCATAAGAATGAGCATTTTTAGCAAGTTCTTGGACAAGCCCCGCATTCCTTCATGATCAACCCCATAGGGAGGTGGTTTTCTCTGCACTTCTACGCCTAATAACAGCCCCAAAGTACCCACTTACCCCACCTTCCATATTGAAAGAAAAATGGGCACTTTTGGGCCAGCATTGGGCTCTAATGCTGAAAATAGGTATGCTGAAAATAAACAGTCCATTGCATCACCGTACCAAGGATCCAGTAACCAACAGTTCATTTCCCTAGATGTTGTGAAGGAACGAAAGGAAAAGAGCCTATGCTTTAAGTGTGGAGATAAGTACACTCCTGATCATGCCTCCAAATGTCCGTACAAGATAGCTAAGGTCAAAGTTCATAGCATGTATGTCATGGAAGATTGGCACACTGAGGAGGATGATCTACCCATTGACCAGACTGAGCCTATAGAGGATGTTGATCACAAGCAGTTCTATGACCTTGAGGATGGGTTTCCCTTTGACTCAGGTGGTGCTCCATCACAGATACTTGATTTGACATCCCACCCACCTCCCACTTCCCTTTGCTCGATCTCCTTGGACACTTGGATGGGTTCCCACAGCCTCAGTACCCTTCACATTCAAGGCAGTTTAAATGGAAAGGATGTGTTTATCCTTGTGGATAGTGGAAGCACTCACAATTTTGTCAATAAATTAGCCATTGATAAGTTGAAATGCACCCTGATGGCATTACACTACCCCTTGAAGGTCCAAGTAGAAAATGGAGAAGAAGAAATCAGTACACATGTATGTCTTGCAGTTCCCTTATGCTTGGCTGAAAATTATGTGGCACTGGTTGACGTGATTGCCCTAGATATGGGCCCCATTGACATTTTCTTGGGCTGTGATTGGCTGAAACAGTTGGGGAAGATTGTGATGAACTTCTCTCAGCTTTACATGGAGTTTATGATGCATGGATAGCTTATCCACCTAGAGGGAGTTCAAGATCATGCCGATTTTCAGCTCATTACAACAAAGTAACTCAAATGGAAGTTTAAGAAATGCTCACAAATCTTTGTTTCTCAGTTAAATCAAGACAATTCTGATCAGCCCTCTGCAGTATCTCATGATTCAACCTTGCAGGCCTTACTTAAGGAATACAATGACCTATTTTAGATGCCTACATCCCTCCCTTCCAAGAGACAACTGGACCACCCACTTGGCCTAGAGCCCCATTCCAAGCCAGTGAATAAACCCCCCTATAGACTCTCCAAGTGTGAGCGCGAAGAGGTTGCAAAGAAAATTGAGGAGTTGTTAGAGATGGGTTTCATTGAGCCGAGTTCTTCCCCCTATGCATCCCCCATCCTCTTAGTCAAAAAGAAAGATGACTGCTTTTGCATGTGCATTGACTACATAGATTTGAACAAAATTACAATGAAGAATCGCTATCCCATCCCACGGATTGATGATTTGCTGGATGATTTGAAAGGGTCATGCTTTTTCACTAAGATTGACTTGCACTCTAGCAACCATCAGATCCATATGCGGACAGGAGATGAGGTCAAAACGGCCTTCAGGACTGATCGTGGACTCTATCATTTTCTAGTGATGCCTTTTGGGTTGACTAATGCCCTTGCCACCTTTCAGAGCCTGATAAACAAAATCCTATAGCCCTTTCTGTTTAAGTTTGTGCTTGTTTTCTTTGATGACATCCTCATTTACAGCAAGTCATCCACGGAGCACTTGACACACATTCAGAGGGTGTTTGACATATTGAGAGAGCATCGACTCTTTGCTAAGGAGAGCAAATGCATATTCATGCATATATATGTGGAATACTTGGGACACATTGTGAGCAAAAATGGTATACATGCTAACCCGAAGAAGGTGCAATGTGTTAGAGTCTGGCCCACTCCCTCCACCACCACTTCCTTGTGTCGCTTCCTTGGTCTCTCTTTATTCTACAGATACTTCATTAAGCACTATGCCACCATTGCAGCACCTTTGACTGATCGCTTGAAAAAGGAGTCATTCTTTTGGGATGCCACTGCAGATCATAGCTTCAAACAATTAAAGGACGCACTTACTTCAGCCACCATCCTTGTTTGCCCTAACTTCTCTAAGTTGTTTACCATTCATTATGATGCCAGTGGCCGGGGTATTGGTGCAGTGTTGTTGCAAGAGCATGGTGTGATTGCATTTGAGAGCCACAAGCTCGATGAGAAAGAAATGCAAATGAATGTATATGACCATGAGATGTTGGCCATTCTCCATGCCATCAAGAAATGGAACCATTATTTGTATGGTAGCCGCTTCCAAGTAAAAAGTGACCACCGAGTCCTCCAGTACTTCTTGACTCAGTCTACTTTGACTCCTAAGCAACAACGATGGGTGGCAACCTTACAGAACTATGACTTTGATATTTCACACACTCAGGGCAAGGATAATATTGTGGTTGATTCACTCTCTTGAATTTGGGCATGCAGAGTGTCCTCTATCTCAGAATTGCACAGTGATTGGGTTGAAGAGCTTCAAGAGGCTTAAATATATATATGTACATATATATATGTACATATATATATATATATGCAAAAGGTACGCCGTTAAGGTCATAATGTGAATTCGCCAATTATGAGTTGGGTGCTTTGTAATTTGGTCTATGCGAAGCAATCAATACACATAAGATCTCCTTTAACATGCAGAACCATTTTTTGGATATGTCAGTTGTGTTACGGTTGGAGTCTCGCCAACCACAACTTAGTCGAGTTGGGAGAAGCTGTGGCTCTCGATTTTGAATCCTTCTATATATATATATATATATATATATATATATATATATATATATATATATATATATATATATATATATATATGGATATGTCAGTTGTGTTACGGTTGGAGTCTCGCCAACCACAACTTAGTCGAGTTGGGAGAAGCTGTGGCTCTCGATTCTGAATCCTTCTATATATATATATATATATAATCTAATAAAAACTCAAAATTCCATTAAGAATTTATAAAAATAACAAAAAATCTAAAATTTTAAAAATCCAATAAATTTCAATTTTCAAAATTTAACCTTTGTCATGTTGATTGAACAATACATGTAATTCACACATGAGGACGGGCATGTGATCTCGTTTGTGCGACAATGGGATTGTTGCTATTCACACGCACTCAACATGTAGTCCAACCCCGAGTACATGCATTCTCGTAAATTTTCAATTGTGAAAAACACTAAAAACATAAATAAATTTAAATAAAAAGCATAAAAATTCAAATTTAAATTTTTTTACAAAATCACAAAAACCGAAATGTAAAATTTTATTATGTATATTAGCTTAAAAATACTACATACATACATACATACATACATACATACATACATACATACATTGTCGTATTGCTGCGCATTCGAGGTGTGAAAACCACCCAAAAGTTGTGCATGGGATTTGGTACTTTGTACATATTTAGTTGTTGTGTTTACATTTATTTTCTGCGCATGAGTGACCATGATGAGATGCTTTCAGCCTATGTTGATACATGTTGCTGCAAAAAGGTTTGGAATCATTGCTTGCCAAAATCCATTAGCACTATTGCTCGTAGACTCAGCAAAAAGAGGAGCCATTGACTGTTGGACGGATTCATGGTTTAAGCTTAATGACTGAGGCTGCTTCATCATGTGGTTTTGGGTTTACTACAGAGCGAAAGAGGATGGCCCTGTCCTTCTGGGTTTGTGGCATCCATGGGAGCACGGTGGCCATGGCCATGAGCACACACAGGTGCATGCATATGTGACTACACACGCATCGGAGGAGAAGGAAGAAGCTAAAACTTCTACAAGCTCTAGAATAGATAGTTTG
The DNA here is from genome assembly GCF_053477565.2 of Lygodium microphyllum. Taxonomy (NCBI): domain Eukaryota; kingdom Viridiplantae; phylum Streptophyta; class Polypodiopsida; order Schizaeales; family Lygodiaceae; genus Lygodium; species Lygodium microphyllum. The sequence continues at coordinate 105,252,256 of NC_141162.1, forward strand.
AATTTGAACCAAAAATAATGATATGTGAGCTATTAAGGCTAAAGAGGGGATTTTTGAAAGGCTAAAGAGGGGGGAAAAAGGAGAAGCTTTTGGGAGCTATTTTGAGAAGGAGGTATTTTGGGGGGGAAGAGAGGCTCCTCAATCGAATCAGGGCGGAAGAAAAAAAGAATACGAATTGAGAACAGAGGGGAACACAGAAAAACTGTGGGGAGTTGAGGATAAAGAACATAAGGGATGATTCTAATGTGGTGCAGTAACGGGTTATGGCAGCAGCAGCAGAAAATGTGGATCGATTGGTAGCTACGAGAACATGTTGAAGGAGCCTCTATAAGCAGCAAGTGTTCGATGTTTGGGACCATGCTATCGTCGTCCTCTTCGTCCGTTTGAATGACGGAAACTTGCGCTCGCTTGATCCTGGGAAGCTCAGGCTCAGACTCTTCTTCTGTTTTCTTTGCTAAAGGAATTTTGGCTTTCTACTTACTTCTCACTCTCTATCACCGTTGATCTCTAGCCTGCTGGTTTACTGCAACTCGCCATCTCAGCCTCTCGAGAAGAAAGTCACCTCTCCGATCAGCTTTAGAGTTCTTCGCCTCTCAACGTGTTTGTGGTGGGCGACTGGAGAAAAGAAGGAAATTATAATCAGTCAGCTGTATCTGATGGGCATAGTGGGAAATTTGCTTGGGCAGACGGAGTGCTGAAGGGGAGTATTACGTGGAATTGGAGAAATAGGGAGAAACAGAGCTCTGGGGGGGAAATCGATTTTGGGCGAACCTGGCAGATGTTCTTGCATATGGAAAGACACCAGCAGAATTAAAATCAGAAGGTGTGCCTGATCAACTTGTGCCTCACAAGACATTCTCTGGAAATCGTCCATCACTGAGCATGTTGTTACCCAATCTTACGCCATATACTATTGGTCAACTATTGGCTATTTATGAGCATCGGATTGCTGTTCAAGGCTTCATTTGGGAAATCTAATGCTGAGGAATCACAGGCCTGATCTTCATCGGCATGACGGACTGCATTGCCAGAGCGACACACCACAATAGTCCACGAAGAGGAAAGAGTACTCCTACTCCTTGCAGCCATAACCGCCACAGAAACGACAGGAGATTAAGTTTCTTATCGCATACAGGAAGAAGAAACACCAGGGTTTGATCGAAGGCACCATATGTGGTCATCGTTTACAGATTTTGATATACTACTGTAGTCTGCACTTGATATTGCCATCAAGCCCTTGACCCATTTGTTACAGAGCTGCACGATAGTTCAGATATTCACTTTCAGAATTCTGGACCAGTTGGCTCGATTAGACATTTGAATATGATTGCAATGCCCATGTTATTCTGGTTGCAGTCTCCTGTGGCTACTCAGAAAATGCTCTCTGTCTTTAAGAAAATCTGGACCTCGTGAGATGAGGCTGAAGGAAGGGTACATTAGAGGAATGAGAATATTGTCATGATTATACTTCCTACGGTGCCTGTCTCTACTGATTGTCAGTGGGAAAGATATCTTCTTCCAACGATGATGGATGGGATTATTTTGAGATGTCTATCAGACCCCACAGCATTAATTCATATCCTGATTTGAAGCTAAGATCAACCGCAATATGTCACCTTGAAGTACCAACATTACTGTCACTGATCAGAGTATAGTGGCCAAGTTTTTTATCCTTAACAACATCACATCATCATAATTGGTTCTTAAACTTCGCTCCCTTGATCCTGAAGACCCAGCTAACAGGCTTTAATGAAGACACAGAATGTATTACAGAAACTGAGCTTATTTTGGCCTGCAAGTTACAGGACTACTTATGATACTCAAGGGAGGACACCATCAACGGAGGTTCAAGACCACTTTTCATCTCTATTATGATGAGCTGAAGATGAATATATGGAGGCAAATAATATAGATCTACTAGAATTATGGAGAATTATGAGAAATAAAATTTTCCACATATCATTAGGTAATGACAGAAATTGACATGCTAGTCTATCTTGAAGAGTAAAGCCACATCCTCTCTTGAAAGTAATGACCAATAAAAGAGTTCTACCACAAAAAGGCTGCAAAAGAAAAAGTTAAGGACATGTCTATTACATTTGAAGGACTGAATACAAGTGTTCTTCTAGATGTAAAGAATGGATTCAGAATTTTCAAAAATTACATGCATCTTCTGAAGAGTTGTTGGAATGTAAATATGATCCTTTGTGAAGACTGTCACTGTTGACCTTCTATCCTGAAATTGTTTAAGGTCCTCTGTGGATGCGACATTGTTTTCACAAACCCTTCGACATCTTTGGTGAACCCGACGTGAAAGCATCGCAGAAATTTCAGGATGGGAGATTCTTCAGCCTCTATTTCAGCTTCTTCTACAACTCCAGCTGTGTCTACTTCAGTTCCATCAATGACTGCTGCGTCAAGTACTTCAACGGAGGATCTAAAACAGATTTTGCAGAATATGTCCATGTATATGCAGCTCCAAAATCAGCAAACTCAAATGTATATGCAGCAGCAACAACAATTGGATCAACAACAGTTGTCTCAGCAAAGGCAACTCTACTCGGAGCAGGAGAATGCAAACAGCGCGACTAAGGCTATTGAAGCAGTTGAGAGTGAGAAGAAGCTATTCGACGGGCGTAATGTTTCAGCATATTTGAAGACATATGAGATCAAGATGGGGTTTTTTGGAGTTCCTGCTGGACTTATGAGTAAGTACTTCCTTCGTCTTGTCACACCTGCTTTGAGGACAAAGGTGACTGATTTATTTATTCAAAATACATATTGGCAAGATTTTAATAAGGCTCTTAAAGAAGAATATTTCCTTGAGGACTTTGGTATGGCTACTCGACGGTCATTCCGAGAGTGGGTCTACATGCCAAACAAAGGTCTTGCTGCTTCGGAGTTGATTCGAGAATTTGAAGAGAGGTATAGTCAGCTTGATGCCATTGAACAAAGAGCATTGGATGTTGAAAAAGTTGAGCTTTTCTTGCAAGCTGCAGATCCTGCTCTTCAAGAAGAATTGGGTGAGCTTCTTGAAGATCGCACGAAGCCTATGGGTCTTAAAACTGATTGGCAGGATGCTCAGGATGCAGTCTCGACATTGACCAAGAGGAGGATATGGAAGACTCGCCTACAGAATGGTTCCATGACACTTACACCATCATCTGCTCCTATGCTTACTTCTATCCCTGTTATTTCTTCTCCTCCTCAGCCAGTTTCTTGGCCTATGCCAGTGCCTATTGTTTCTACTCCACCTATTCCTCCTGTTTCACGACCGATGCCTACACCTTCTGCTCCAAAACCATCCGCTCCATTGGTGCCTACTTCTCTTGATGACATAATCAAAGGTATCACAGATTTGACACTTGAGTCAGTCAAAGCGGAGTTGGTGGGTAAGTTGAAGGAGTAGTTTACTTCGACTATGCCTACTACTTCTTCCAGTGCTCCTACTGCACCTAGGAGTGCTCCTAGTGCTCCTAGGAGAGATCGGAGATGTATTTGGTGTGATAGTATGGAGCATCAGCATTGCAGGGATTGTGACTCTTTCCAGGATGCAAGGAGGCAAAATTTGGTATATTGGGGGCAAGATGGTAAGATTTGGTTGACTGAGACAGGAGCTCCACTTGCTACCAACTTTGGTAAAGGTGGAATGAAGAAGTTAGTGGAGGACATGGCTGCGCGTACTTCTTATGTGACGGCTAGAGGTGATGCTTCTGCATATGGAGTACAGATTGAGAAGGGATCGGAGACTCAGTCCGCACTATGGACTTATGCTATGGAGACTGCAAACAAGGGAAAAGTTCAGCAAACTGTTTTGACTAGTGCAGGCTCTAGCATCAGATCAGAGACAGGATGGGACTCGCCTGTTGACAGGTATTCTATTTATGCTTATTTGGCTAAATCTCATGGTGCAGATGTATTTGTTGAGGAGAAGCGTAAGAGGGATGAAGAAAATCCAAGTGCAGCTAAGAAGACTAAAGGGGGTGAGTTTGTTACTCCACCTACTGCAGGACCGTCTTCACGACCAGGGCCAGATCGACAGATGGAGGATGCTCAAAAGAGGGAAAAGAGGCAAGAGCCTAGGGAGAGAAAGCAGCCAGGATTCAGATTGATGTCCGATATTGAGACATCTACAGACATGAAGAAAATCTTTAATGATAAGATACTTGGCAGTGAGGTGACTTTCACTATTTCTGAGATTTTGGGCATCTCAAAAAGAGAGTTTCAGGATCAGTTTCAGGAGGTCCTGAAGAGGAAAAGACATGCATTGTCTACCACTGATACACAGGGAGTTTTGATTGGAGAGTTGGATGATGATGATGATGAGGTTATGGTTGATAATGCTTCTGTTTTGCCGCAGGTAGAGAAGAGGGTTCAGCCTATGCATTATGCTGAAATTGATGAGCCTGATTTGATACCGCGTAGTCACTTTTCGCGGAGCCATTGGGCTAGGGCAACTACAAAGACGATGGTAAAGGTTGGAGAAAAACAGGTGCCTTATGTTGCATTGGTTGATCATGGTTCAGAGATTAATCTCATTGTTCGTGGAGTTTATGAGAGTAACAGATGGCCTATGGATGTAGAGCATGGGTGGCGTATGAGAGTCGCCAATAACACTGCAGGTGATTTATATGATGCTTGCCCTAGTGTCAGGGTTTCTATTGGTGATGTAGAGGAGGATTTTCATTTCTTTGTGCAGGATTCATGCTCTTATCCCATAATTCTTGGTCAGCCATTCATTACAGAGATGCGCATGGAGACAAAGGTCATGGATGATGGATCTGCTTATGCACGGATTCGCAGTAAAGATGGTATGAGAGCAGTTCAGTTTATGACTGTATGTGTGAACCATGTTAGAAACAGAGATACTCTGAGAGATGCACCCTTGCCCACTGTGAGGGATTCGGGTTTTCATTAGGTACCGCCGTTTCGCGAGACGACGGTGGTACAGAGGAGAGGAGATTGGAGTTCTCGCCTCCTGGCAGCGGTGTTTTCTCCTCCGGTTATGTTGGAATTTCAGCAAACAGTTCAATGAGTTATCAGAAGACTTCTAGATTGTCTAGAGCTGCCAGGCAGTATATATGCAGGAAGGAGAAAATTTTGAAAAATGCAGGAATTTTGGAGGATGATGAGCACATAGATGGTATGTATGACAGTGTGATTTGTGCAGATACGATGACAGAGATGAGAGATATGCTGAAAACTGATATGCCGAATTGTCATGGTAATGTATTAGTGCAATCCCTAGACATGTTTCATGAAATTGCAGATTTTGTGTCACAGATTGAGTCAGAGGCTGAGGAAACTCAGCAAAGAGCGTTGAGTGCTGAAGAAATTCAGCAAACAGAGTTTCCAGCTGGTTATGATCAGCTTTCAGAGAGACAGAGGGCTGAAAATTTTCAGCCAACAGAGTTTACTGCTGAAATATTTCAGCATTCAGAGTTTGGGGCTATTTCTATGCAGTCCATAGAGCAGAGGGCTGAGAATATTCAGCCATTGGAGTGCAGAATTGCTGATTTACAGCAAGGTTTATGTAATGCAGAAGAGCATAAAGAAGCCAGGGTTGACACGAAATACAAAACTGTGGATAAGAAGGTGAAGCCAGTTGCTGTACCGCTTCCATCTGACAGTGATCAGCAAATAGAGAGGGCTGCTAAACAGCAAATTTTGAGGAATCCGGAGCACATTGGTCATAAATTTTCAGCAGAGACACTTGCTGAATTGAAAATTGGAAATGGTGATTTCTTGTTACCCATGGAGAAGCAATGTTTTCAGGAGATGCTTGAGCGTCATGGAAGGGGATTTGCTTTTGTCCCACATGAGATTAGATGTGTGAATCCTGATATTGTTGCTCCTATGGTCATCTTTACTATTCCTCATATCCCATGGAATCTCCGACCTATTCCAGTGCCTAAAGCACACTTGCCAAAGTTGATTGATTTGTTGAATGAGAAAATCAGGATGGGAATCCTTAAGCCTTCATTTGCACCATACTCAAACAGGTGGTTTACAGTTCCAAAGAAGAATGGTACTCTTCGATTTATTCAGGACATGCAGCCAGTGAACAGAGTTACTATCAGGAATGTTGGTATTGGTCCAGTTGTGGATGAGTTTGCAGAGGCATTTGCTGGACGTGCCATCTATTCTTTGGGTGATTTGTATTCAGGTTATGATCAGTTTCAGCTGGCTTTGGAAAGCAGGGATATAACCACCATGAGAACTCCTATTGGGCTTGTCAGGATGTGTACCTTGCCTCAAGGTGCCACTAATTCTGTTGCACATATGATGAATGCCATGCATAAGGTCCTTCGTGATTACATACCTCAGCTTACTATGCCTTTCTTGGATGAGGTGCCCATTAAAGGGTGTGCAGAAGAAGAGAAGAATGAGAGCCTAAATGAGCAGGGATGCAGGTACTTTGTGGCTGATCATATTTCAGCATGTGAGAAGATTTTGGCCAGGTTAGAAGAAGTGAACTTGACACTTTCAGGGCAAAAATCTATTTTTGGAGTGAATGAGGTTGTCATTGTTGGGCATATGTGTGGATATTATGGCAGGAAACCTTCACCTGAAAAGGTGAATGCTATAGGCAAGATTGCAGAGTATTGTTCTACCACTTCAGAGGTACGGAGATTCATTGGTGCTTGTGTGTTTTATATGATTTGGATACCTCATTTTGCACACATTGCAGATTGTTTGTATCAGCTGCTTCGAAAGGGGCAGAAATTTTATTGGGATGAGAGCCACACTAAAGCCATGCGGAAATTGAAGAAGTTATTGCAGAATGCTCCTACTCTCAGGAAAGTGGATTATAATTGTGATAGGCCTATTGTATTGACAGTTGACACTAGTCCAATTGGCATAGGTTGGGCTGTGGGTCAAGATGATGCAGATGGAAATAGGTATGCTATTCGGTTTGGGGCGAAAGTCCTAAACGAGAGACAAAGGAGATATCCGCAAATCAAAAGGGAGTTATTGGGGATTGTCACGGCTCTCAAATGTGACAAGGAGTACTTTATTGGAGCTTCAGTTGTGGTAGAGACAGATTGCTTGCCATTGATTGGTATCATCACGAGTTGTTCTACTCCGGATATAGCTATGTTGAGATGGATTGCATACATCAAGTCATTAAATCCGGAATTTAAACACATAGCAGGGAAGGATAATCCAGTTGCCGATATGTTGTCTAGAGCCAGGTATGATGATGAGGAGACTCTACTTGCAGAAGAGGATGATGCAGAAATTTCAGCCACTATGGTTGATCATGTTTGTCATGTTTATGATATTGTGGCTTTCACAGAAGAGTTTTATGTTGGAGATTGGTTGCAGATTGGCAGGTACCTTAGTACACTAAGCAAAAGAGATGAATGGACAGATGAAGAGTTCAAGAAGATCAGAAGGAAAGCTTATGGTTATTTTCTCAAGGACGGATTTCTTTGGAAGCATCCGAAGAAAAGAGGCGGATTACCTTTGCGGGTTGTCTGCGATAGAGAGACACAGTTACAGGTGATGAGGGAGTTTCATGAGAGTCCATGGGCTGGTCATAGAGGAGTATGGGCTACTTATGAGAAAATCAGGGAGAAATATTGGTGGAAAGGCATGTACAGAGATGTTTCTCACTTTGTTGAGACTTGCAGAGACTGCCAGATGTATTCAGTAGTGCGTCATAGAGATGAGCTTCATCCGACCTATCCGCTATGCATTCATTATAAGTGGGTAGTTGATTTGGTTACCATGCCTATGGGTCTATGGCAGATGAGATACATTGTTTTGGCTAGAGAGGATCTTACTAATCATGTTGAGGGCAGATCTTTGAGAACGAAGACCACTAGTGCAGTGTGTAAGTTTTTATTGGAGGAAATTTTCTGCAGGTATGGTTGTGTGGGTAAGATCACTGCGGATCGTGGTGAATTGGATGCAGATGAAGCTAGGGAGTTTTTCTCTCAGCTAGGAATCAAATTGGCTCTAACCACAGCATACAATCCAGAGGGAAATGGGAAGAGTGAAAGAGGGCATCCGCCAATAGTGAAAGCATTAGCCAAAGCATGCAGAGGACGGATTGGAGAATGGCCAAGACTTCTACCATTTGCTTTGTGGGCTGATCGTACGACTCATAGTATTACCACAGGATATATGCCTGCAGAGTTGATGTATGGTCAGAAACCTGTTATGCCGATTGAGACTTGTGCTTTGACTTGGTCAGTTTTACCTTGGTAGGAGGACTTGACGAGAGAGGAGCTCTTAGCTCTTCGGATTCGACAGTTGGAGAGGAGACCTGAGGATATTCAGCTAGCTATTGACAGGTTGAAAGTTGCTAGACTAAGGAACAAGGACAGGTTTGATAGCAGGCATCGCTTGCGGCCTAGAGCAATAGAAGAGGGAGATTGGGTATTGGTCTTTGATAGCAGCCTTGAAAATCAGCATACTGCACTTCGAAAGATGGTGAAAAGATGGTTTGGGCCATACATAGTTAGACATGTCTTTGATAATGCAACATATGAGCTGACAGAATTGGATGGAACAGTGCTTAGAGTGCCTATTGCTGGAAAAAAAATCAAGATTTTCAAGAAAAGGGATGATGAGGATTATGCATTGGAAGAATTTTCGAGAGAAGAGCAACGACAAGAAACTCCAATGGAAGGGACAGATGATATGGCTGAAAATCTTGTTGATCTACCGGAAATGCATAACGAAGAGATTGATTTGTTTGTGGATCTTGATGTTAATGATCATGGGTAGTTGGCCCATCCGGAGGATGCGCAGGATTAGAGGGGGTGGATGTCGTATTGCTGCGCATTCGAGGTGTGTAAACCACCCAAAAGTTGTGCATGGGATTTGGTACTTTGTACATATTTAGTTGTTGTGTTTACATTTATTTTCTGCGCATGAGTGACCATGATGAGATGCTTTCAGCCTATGTTGATACATGTTGCTGCAAAAAGGTTTGGAATCATTGCTTGCCAAAATCCATCAGCACTATTGCTCGTAGACTCAGCAAAAAGAGGAGCCATTGATTGTTGGACGAATTCATGGTTTAAGCTTAATGACTGAGGCTGCTTCATCATGTGGTTTTGGGTTTACTACAGAGCGAAAGAGAATGGCCCTGTCCTTCTGGGTTTGTGGCATCCATGGGAGCACGGTGGCCATGGCCATGAGCACACACAGGTGCATGCATATGTGACTACACACGCATCGGAGGAGAAGGAAGAAGCTAAAACTTCTACAAGCTCTAGAATAGATAGTTTGAATTTGAACCAAAAATAATGATATGTGAGCTATTAAGGCTAAAGAGGGGATTTTTGAAAGGCTAAAGAGGGGGGAAAAAGGAGAAGCTTTTGGGAGCTATTTTGAGAAGGAGGTATTTTGGGGGGGAAGAGAGGCTCCTCAATCGAATCAGGGCGGAAGAAAAAAAGAATACGAATTGAGAACAGAGGGGAACACAGAAAAACTGTGGGGAGTTGAGGATAAAGAACATAAGGGATGATTCTAATGTGGTGCAGTAACGGGTTATGGCAGCAGCAGCAGAAAATGTGGATCGATTGGTAGCTACGAGAACATGTTGAAGGAGCCTCTATAAGCAGCAAGTGTTCGATGTTTGGGACCATGCTATCGTCGTCCTCTTCGTCCGTTTGAATGACGGAAACTTGCGCTCGCTTGATCCTGGGAAGCTCAGGCTCAGACTCTTCTTCTGTTTTCTTTGCTAAAGGAATTTTGGCTTTCTACTTACTTCTCACTCTCTATCACCGTTGATCTCTAGCCTGCTGGTTTACTGCAACTCGCCATCTCAGCCTCTCGAGAAGAAAGTCACCTCTCCGATCAGCTTTAGAGTTCTTCGCCTCTCAACGTGTTTGTGGTGGGCGACTGGAGAAAAGAAGGAAATTATAATCAGTCAGCTGTATCTGATGGGCATAGTGGGAAATTTGCTTGGGCAGACGGAGTGCTGAAGGGGAGTATTACGTGGAATTGGAGAAATAGGGAGAAACAGAGCTCTGGGGGGGAAATCGATTTTGGGCGAACCTGGCAGATGTTCTTGCATATGGAAAGACACCAGCAGAATTAAAATCAGAAGGTGTGCCTGATCAACTTGTGCCTCACAAGACATTCTCTGGAAATCGTCCATCACTGAGCATGTTGTTACCCAATCTTACGCCATATACTATTGGTCAACTATTGGCTATTTATGAGCATCGGATTGCTGTTCAAGGCTTCATTTGGGAAATCTAATGCTGAGGAATCACAGGCCTGATCTTCATCGGCATGACGGACTGCATTGCCAGAGCGACACACCACAATAGTCCACGAAGAGGAAAGAGTACTCCTACTCCTTGCAGCCATAACCGCCACAGAAACGACAGGAGATTAAGTTTCTTATCGCATACAGGAAGAAGAAACACTAGGGTTTGATCGAAGGCACCATATGTGGTCATCGTTTACAGATTTTGATATACTACTGTAGTCTGCACTTGATATTGCCATCAAGCCCTTGACCCATTTGTTACAGAGCTGCACGATAGTTCAGATATTCACTTTCAGAATTCTGGACTAGTTGACTCGATTAGACATTTGAATATGATTGCAATGCCCATGTTATTCTGGTTGCAGTCTCCTATGGCTACTCAGAAAATGCTCTCTGTCTTTAAGAAAATCTGGACCTCGTGAGATGAGGCTGAAGGAAGGGTACATTAGAGGAATGAGAATATTGTCATGATTATACTTCCTACGGTGCCTGTCTCTACTGATTGTCAGTGGGAAAGATATCTTCTTCCAACGATGATGGATGGGATTATTTTGAGATGTCTATCAGACCCCACAGCATTAATTCATATCCTGATTTGAAGCTAAGATCAACCGCAATATGTCACCTTGAAGTACCAACATTACTGTCACTGATCAGAGTATAGTGGCCAAGTTTTTTATCCTTAACAACATCACATCATCATAATTGGTTCTTAAACTTCGCTCCCTTGATCCTGAAGACCCAGCTAACAGCCTTTAATGAAGACACAGAATGTATTACAGAAACTGAGCTTATTTTGGCCTGCAAGTTATAGGACTACTTATGATACTCAAGGGAGGACACCATCAACGGAGGTTCAAGACCACTTTTCATCTCTATTATGATGAGCTGAAGATGAATATATGGAGGCAAATAATATAGATCTACTAGAATTATGGAGAATTATGAGAAATAAAATTTTCCACATATCATTAGGTAATGACAGAAATTGACATGCTAGTCTATCTTGAAGAGTAAAGCCACATCCTCTCTTGAAAGTAATGACCAATAAAAGAGTTCTACCACAAAAAGGCTGCAAAAGAAAAAGTTAAGGACATGTCTATTACATTTGAAGGACTGAATACAAGTGTTCTTCTAGATGTAAAGAATGGATTCAGAATTTTCAAAAATTACATGCATCTTCTGAAGAGTTGTTGGAATGTAAATATGATCCTTTGTGAAGACTGTCACTGTTGACCTTCTATCCTGAAATTGTTTAAGGTCCTCTGTGGATGCGACATTGTTTTCACAAACCCTTCGACAACATACATACATACATACATACATACATACATACATACATACATACATACATACATACATACATACATACATACATACATACATACATACATACATACATACATACATACATACATATATATATATATATATATATATATATATATATATATATATGCAAAAGGTACGCCCTTAAAGTCATAATGTGAATTCGCCAATTATGAGTTGGGTGCTTTGTAATTTGGTCTATGCGAAGCAACCAATACACATAAGATCTCCTTTAACATGCAGAACCATTTTTTGGATATGTCAGTTGTGTTATGGTTGGAGTCTCGCCAACCACAACTTAGTCGAGTTGGGAGAAGCTATGGCTCTCGATTCTGAATCCTTCTATATATATATATATATATATAATCTAATAAAAACTCAAAATTCCATTAAGAATTTATAAAAATAACAAAAAATCTAAAATTTAAAAAATCCAATAAATTTCAATTTTCAAATTTTAACCTTTGTCATGTTGATTGAACAATACATATATTTAAAAAAATAAAAAATAACAATAAAAACAAAAGAAAAAAAATCAAACTCAACGCATTCAAATTAACTTTTTAAAAAATCTAGAAAAAAAAATCAGACAAATTGCACATGGTATTGTGGTATTTTCACTTATGCCAAAAAAATTTCAGCTAGCTGAAGTGTATTTTGGATTCAATGGTGGTCATGATCCTTTCTCATCCTATTAGTTGATTTATGTACGGATTTAGATACGCTTGCATTCACACCTCCTTCAGGTATCCCATTCATTTGTTTTTTTTTCCACCAAAATATCATAACTAACTGCTAAAAGGAACCAGTTGACTACATTTTTCACGCACAACTGCGCTACACACATATATAATTTGATAAAATGAACCAACCATTCACATAGTATGTACTTCGTGCACTAAATATACATTTTTAAATTTATAATAAAATAAACCTGCCATCACAAATGCACGTGTTAAAAAGAAAGCACTCCACACACATTAAATTTCTAAAAATAAACCTACATTTAGAGACCTTGAGTCGAGAATGATGTTTAGGAAACGTTAAAGCATTGTGGAACTTAATAATTTTTAATTAACCACCGTTAAAGTATGGTGGGACTTAAAAATAAACCACCATTTTTTTGCTAAGGTTTGTCACTTAATAAAACTCACCCATTATTAATTAATTATTAAAATTTACACTCAATTAAATTTCCATTCCCCCCAAATTGCACAATTCCTCTTCCAAATCCGGTACGAGGGTGGGTGACATGGTTGTCACCCTCAATCATTGTTGATCATCTTAGTCCAGTCTAGTTTAGTTATTAGTGTGTTGTAGTTTAGTTTAGTCTAGTTTTCTTTGGTTATGTTAATTTGAGTCAGGGTATGGTGTGTATTATTATTATTATTGCCTAATTATTACGGGGATATTGGGTGCCTATATGTATGTATAGCATGAAGCTTTTGGTTGCATAAGTAGAGAGGTCATGCCAAATTTTTTAAAGGATGTGGATTGCATGGGGTGGTCAATCGGTTGTGTCCATGAGAGTCTTTTCTTTTGTCAATATCTTATCTATTGCTATTGTGCTATTTTGCAAGCATTCTCTGTTGTGATTATGTGTATGTGTGGTGTGTGTGATCCATTTGAATGGTGCCTCATACTCCTCTCCTAGTCCAGTATGTTCCATTGGTTTCTCATGATTATTCGCAATTGTTCGAATCAGACCTTATTTTCTAAGACCGAGCTATTCAAATTTGTGAGTCTTACACTACTACTTATTCTTAATGATCCTGACATGTGTGATCAGTTTTGAATTTCTTAGAACAAGAGGTATGACTTTGTTAATGATACAGTTATCCTCATGATGCCTAAGAGTCTGGTCAAAGCTCTTTTTTGACCCTACTATGGGGAACCTTTTCCTATTACTCATAAAATTATCTCAAATGAGAACATTTTGAAGATTTTGTAGAACCAGATCACAGATGTCTTGGATCCTAAGCACATCATTACTATTTCAGGAGTTAGTGTCTCCGAGATTTCTAACCCTTTTTAGATACAATTGTGCCAGTTCCTTTAGGATAGGTTCATGCGTGCCAAAACCCCTTCTAATTATCTTTCAAAGGAATTGTTTACAACTTTCCATATGGTGCTAAAGGGTATCACTATTGATTGGAATTCATATCTCCTCGCTAAAATAGATCAACATTTTATCTGAGTCATGAGGAGTAATGTGACTAATGTCACAATTGGTTCTGATCTTTATGTTTTCTTGACATATGCTACCCTTGCGAAGGAAATCCCCTCACTATCAGTTGATCCTCTAGCAGTCCCTCCTCCTCTTACTAAAACTCTTGATATCATCATTGAAGATACTGATCCTCCTTCTTTGGTCATTCTTCAGAGGAAACCTCTTAAGTGAGTGGCTAAATCAGTACCAGTTTCCACTCCTTCAATTTTCATTCCTATCCAATCTTGCAGTATGCTGCCTACTTTTCTTATAATGCCCAAACTTTTCAAAAAACATAGAGATGGTACTTTGGACATTTCAATTCATTCTGTGCAACGTGTGGTGATAGGAGATGCAATTCTATTTTTTTGCAAAGACATTCAAAGCTATATTGAACTCTGAGTTATTTCTTGTATTCAACAACTCTATTCTTCTTTTTACGAGGAGGTATTATAGTCTAAGGAGGACTTGAACAAGGCTAATATTGAGCTAGCCTCAACCACCATGGAAAAATTTTCCAGCCTCTCTACACAAATGGAGCAAGAAACTCAGGTCATTGATGCCCAAAAAGAAGAGAAATCTACTTTGCAAGATTAGTTGGCAGATACCAGATCTAAAGTAGTTATTGTGATGGAGGAGAGGGATAGGTTGTTGAAGGAAGCCGAAGAAGTTGAAAGCTCTAATAGCTGTCCAAACAGAAGAGCTCAAATCAACCAACACTATCATAGACTAGAATAATACTCAAATTTGACAACTTAAGGAACAATTGGATCAATCCTATTCTGCTTCACAGAGTCCTTCTATGTAGCCATTTCCTTTCTTATCCCCTACTAATTTAGCTGTTCTTTGAAGAAATGCGACATTATGTCCTTTATTCCAAGCCAAGGTGGAAAGACTTCAGTCAAGAATGGACTTGTTATAGACTTTTTTTGAGTAGTTCCAGGAATTTATTCCTTCAAATCACTCCTTCTTTGTGCACTATTAGCAACATAAACTGGCATTTTATATTAAGCTTTCCACAATAGATTTATCTCCTCAAGAGGATAGTTGGAGTAGAGTTTGGTCTTCAGACTTATTGATTGAGATGGTTAGAACGATCTTTCAAGATTCAGTGACTCCAAATACCATGCTTATGTCTTACATGTACTTGTGAGGTGATTTGTTGATCCCAGATAATGAAGATTTGTCTTGGTATGTTGGAGATGTGGTATTGTAAGCTATTTTATATGTCAAACATTTGGAGTTGCAAATAGATAAGATGTTCCAGACATATTCCTCTAAAGTGACTAATTGCCCTGAAACTTCTTGGCATATGCAATGATTGATTCTGTGATTTTGAATCAACATCAAAACAAAGCCTCTGCTCATGTGCAAAACTGTAAACAACTTAGGGTGGATCTCTTAGCTCACCTTTCCAAGAAACCTCCATTTGATTCATCTTTCTTTGATGCCTATCATGGCAAATCTGTGATAGGACCATCGGTGCCTCTTGCTTATCTTATTATTAGTAGACGGCCCATAGATATGAAGCTTACTTTTCTATATATCAATCTACTCCATGGATTGTTCTACCCCTTCTTTTTCAACCCCAAGTTACCTCTCAAATCCCTATTTTCACCCATTGTTCTTTTATTGAGGATCATGTTTTTTCCCCTACTCCTTCTTATTCTTCCCCATCCACACCTATTCTTTTCACTTTTCTAGCATACTTGTTAATAACCTTTTTAGGTGATTTTCCTAAATTAACAAATTATCATTCTTTAACCCATTCCTCCTTTTATGATTTTACTTATTCATTCCTTTATCCTCTCTTGCTTATTTCTCTTCCATCTCCTACCACTTTTATCCCTCATCCCCCTCAATTGATTAGTGGTTGGATAGGTTGTGATCTCACGATCCTTAGATGAAGAGGATGGAGTTCAACATATTCCTTAACAAGACCTCAAATAAATTGGCCACTGATTCTAGGGCAATGGATAACTACCATCCAAGTTTTTTAGAATTATCTACACTTTGCTCAAAAGTATTCTTTGTCTTTAGATCCTTTAGTGAGATTGATTGCTCTTTTTGCTTAGTATCTTGCCTACATGCACCAACATTCCCATATTGATCAAAAGTCAATCCCAAAGTTTTGTATGAATGTGCATGTGGATATTGATCCCCAAAAATGGGATATTTTGTACTTTCATGCCCTTGACTTGCCTAGCTAGTATCTTGTATTGGTGGAGAGGATGTGTTGCTCGCAACTTTTTCGAAATCCTCCCAAGACTTTTGTAGATGAATCTTTGTCCATGGATCATTTTTGAAACGACTAAGCTTTTAAGAGTGATGACCTTCATTGATATCCTTGGATGTATTTTGACGATTTATAATGTTATATCTCTCATTTGGAGGTGCCATTCAGAAGGTGTGTATTATTAGTATGATGGGGTTGTGATTGGATATTCAAACTGTTCAAGAAGATACATTTTTGAAGGCTCATGGTGATGATGATGGATAGATGTAGATGAAGAATCTCTCATATCCTTTTAGAGTTTGTTTAAATTTAGTTGGTTTGATTAAGTATTATTTATGATATCATGTTTTGGGATTTTTCCTTGAATAATGGATTAAATACATGTTTTCTTTTCTGGGGATAAATCTCAAGCTCTTCTTGGTTGTTGATTGGATATTTGAAGCTAAAGTGATGAGCTATTATTTTAAATTTTTATTCTCTTTTTCTAAGGTAGCGAGGACGCTTTTTAATTAAGTGTAGGGATATGTTGAGGATTGATATGCCTATGATTTTTGTATGATTTGAATGATGATTGATTGATTTGGAAGTGTTTGAGAGAGTTTTGGATAAGGTTGAATAAGTTTGAGAAGATCATGATTTTTTTAGTGGAGATATGATGTGTTGAAAGGTTCTGTTGAGTGCTTGATAGGTTCTCATTAGTTTTGTTTAGCTTCTATTTTGTTCTAATTTCTTTCTGTATGAGAGGTTCGAATAATAATTGGTGGAGTTTAAGAGTGTTTAGAAGCTTATTGAATGATCCTTAATGGTTTTGAATAGTTTTAGTTGAGTTGAATGCTTCTTATGACCTTCTGTATAGTAATGTTAACCCTATGTAGACATTTTGTAGAGCGTTTATCTTTGTTTTGTTTTTATTCTATATGCCTCTATAAGTGTTCTGTGGGGTGAATGTGTAGCTTCAAAAAAATTTCTAATCTTAGGAAGAGATGAATACAAATTAAAAATAGCTCAAAGAAGCGGAAGAAGTAGCTATTGAAGACTCAAGTGAAGACTGAAGTGAGAGTGATACTATTGAGCTACAAAAGAACACTCTACTGGCTTTGGTGACCCTTCATATCAAACATACCGCTTGAGAGGGGTAATCACAACCAAAGAGGGATTATGGATGATTACTCTTCATTGTTCCAATGTACTATTGAGAGAGAGGATATGTGAGAAAGATAGAGTATGAGAGATAGTAATTTTTCTATGAGAAACATTATATCTACATGAGAGAGACTATGAAGATAAAATCTATATGATGATTTCCATTCAAAATGGAGCACTCTTTTGTATTATCTTGTTTTTTTAATGGTTTCTATCAAGAAAATGAAGAATGTGTTGAATATTTATTGTGATAAATCTATGTGGGAGAGTTGTTATATGATGTTGTGTGAAGATTGGCATTGCTTTTCTTCTTATGGTGGATCAAAATATGAAGAACATGCTTGTTGATGATAGAATATAAATTTTCTTGCAATAGATTTCCCGTTTTCTTGGTGTTTCTCTTGGGGCTCCAACAACTGGTGAACAAAGTGACTCTTAGGAATGTTGGTATAGATCTAATTGTGGACGAGTCTACAAAAACTTTTGCAGGAAGGGCAATTTATTCTATGGGAGATCTCTACTTTGGATATGATCAATTTCAATTGGATATGGACAACTATGAGGAAACCTTTAGGTTTAGTAAGGATGTGCACCTTACCTTAGAGAGCAACCAACTATGTTGCACATATGATGAATGGGATGAACAAAGTCCTTTGAGACTTCATACAATAGGTTACTCTGCCTTTTCTTGATGACGTGCCTATAAAAGGGTGCGAAGAAGGAATCAAGGATGAGATAGTGGATTCGAGGGGGTATCACAAGTTTGTTGCAGATCATATTTTTGGTTGTGAGAAGATCTTATCTAGGCTAGAAGAGGTAAATCTTACTCTTTCTAGGCCAAAGTTGGTTTTTGGAGTCAAGGAAGTTTTGATTGTGGGACATATGTGTGGGCCTTATGATCGAAGGCCTTCCCTAGTACAGATTGAAGCTATTCAAAAGATGAAGAAGACTTGTACTTCCATAACTGAGGTGAGACGATTCTTGGATACATGAGTTTTCTATCTTATTTGGATTCCACACTTTGCACATGTAGCAGATGCACTCTATTAATTGTTGAGGAAAGGTCAAAAGTTTCATTGGCATGAATCACATACAATTCGCATGAATGACATACAAAGGCAATTAGGAAATTGAAATATTTGTTGTTATTTGCACCCATACTAAGGAAAGTAAATTATGAGTGTGGAAGGCCTATCATTGTTATAGTGGATACTAGTCCATTGGGTAGACGATTGGACAAGATGATGAAGAGGGAAACAGATATGTTGTGCAGTTTGGAGCCAAAGTCTTAAGTCATCAACAACAAAATTATCCACACATTAAGAGGGAATTATGGAGAGTGGTCATTGCATTGAAGTATAATAAAGAATACTTTATTGGTGCATTAGTGGTGGTTGTTGAGATAGATTGTCTACCTTTGCTTAGGATGATCACTATTTGCTCAACTCTGGATATTGCTATTTTGTGGTGCATTTCTTACATCAAGTCCTTGAACCCGGAGTTTCACCATATTGTAGGTAAAGATAATCCAGTTGTAGATATTTATCAAGAACCAGGTATGAGGATGAAGAAGACATGGTTGTTGAAGGAGATGATGTTGGTGCAAATTTCTACTGAGTTTCTACTCCACTTCTTATGTTCAAGGAGATCATTATTGTTATGCATCTCTTGAATCATTTTCAAAAGACATGTATAATGGCAAGTGGCTGCTACTTGAGCATTTTGACTAAGCAAGAGGGATGGAATGATCAGGAATTCAAGAGGGTCCGAAGAAAAGCATAGGGGTATTTCTTGAAGAATGGCCATCTATGGAAGCATTCAAAGCAAAGAAACAGGACTCCACAGAGGGTAATATGTGATAAGGAGACTCGACAAAACAAATTATCAAAGAGTTTTATGAGATTCTATGGGTTGGTCATCAAGGTGTGTGGATCACTTTTACGAAGATCAAAGAAAGGTGTTGGTGGAAAGGTATGTATAAAGATGTGTTGTAGTTTGTAGAGACTTGTGCTACTTGCCATTCCAATGTGTGATATCGTGATGGTCTACATCCTACTTATCCATTAGCCATGTGATTGACTTGGTGACCATGCCTATGGGACTTTGGTAAATGTGATACATTATACTTGCCACGGAAGATCTAACAAGTCAAGTGGAAGCTCAGGTAGTGTAGTATGTAAATTTCTTTTGGAAGATGTTATTTGCCGCTATGGTTGTGTTGGAAAGAAAACTGCACTTCAATATACAACCTTGAAGGCAATGGCAAAAGTGAATGTGGACAAGCTTTATCTAAGGTATGTAGAGGCAAGATTCACGAGAGTGGCCCAAGCTACTTCTGTATGCTTTTTATGGGCTAATCACACTACACATAGTATAGTGACTGGATATATACATGTTGAGTTGATGTATGGCCAAAAGCATGTTATGCCTATTAAGGATGTTATTACTACTTGAATTGTGCTACCTTGGGAGAATGATATGAGCGGGGAGGACCTTCTTGCTTTGTAGATTCGATAGCTAGGAAGGAAGCTTGAAGACATTGAGATTGCAACCATGCATTTAAAAGATGTCATGTTTAAGAATAAAGAAAGGTTTGACAAGAAATACACTCTCCACCCAAAACCCATTGAGAAAGGAGATTGGGTGTTAGTCTATGATAGTAGTCTTAATACTCAACATAGTACACTCAGAAAGGTTTCTAAGAGATGGTTTGGTCCTTATATTGTGAATCATGTGCATAATGACACAACGTATTCTTTGTGTGAGTTGGATGGTATAACTTTGAAGGTTCCTATTGCAAGAAAGAGGATCAAGATTTTTAAGCAAAGAAATGTTAGCAAACCCATTGAAGAACACATGCAGGATGAAGAATATGTTTATGTTGGCTTGGATGATCAAAAGGACGATGAAGATGCAGGGATGGAAGATGAATATATTGATCTAGATGAAGATTAACCATGTGGCACATATTGGAGGATGTGCAAGTTCAGAGGGGGTGGATGTCGTGCTCTTATGCAGACACAGTGTGAAAAAACATCGAGAGCATCATCATCTAGATTTCTTATTAATCTCAAGAGTCAATGTCATATTAGTAATTAGTCTTAGTATCCATAATATGGAGGGTTCAAACATATGGGATTTTTGAATAATTTTAACCTATTTTTGATATTTTGGATATTATTTCTTGTAAATATCCTCAAAAGATGTAGAAATTTTTTAGAATAGGATGCCATGCATAAATCAAGTTGCTTTCCAACTAGTTTTGGAGTTCTCATGCAAAAAGAAAGGCTCTTGAATTCGCATCGGGCGCAATTGTAGTTTTTTGGCAACAAACAACACTTTGGACAGTGAAGAGGGAGAAGGAGCGATCCAAGAAAATTGTGAGCAGGTGTCTTGCGATTTTACCCCCCTTTTGGAGCCAATGGAACCATCAAATTTGTCGTCTAAGCAGCAAAGTAGAAGCTAGTGTTTGGTGCAAGTTGTTGGGTATAACAAGTTGAAACAAGACACGATGAAGGGGGCACTCATTGTAAACAAGTTTTCTTAATCATGGATTGGTTTTGGGATACTTAGAGCCTATGATCTCTTGCATATATGTTGTTTCATCCCTCATTGGTCTCTACTCTATATAATCTCTATCATCATCTATGATCTCATACAAGAATCTACCTAATCTCTTACTATCATTAATCCTCATTTAAGAATCTCTCTAACATAATATACATCTATCTAGATATCCATTACTACTATTATTCACTCCTACAGCTAGAGACCTGATGTCTTCCCAGCATATGTATAGATTATCTCAACATTGTGTTTATGTGCAAGTGACTATGTGCATGTGTCTTTATGGAAGTGCATGTGTACACATGTCTATGTGTAGGTGCTTGTGTGCACGTGTCTATGTGGAGCAAGTGACAATGTGTACATATGTATCTATGTGCAAGCGCATGTGCATGCATGCCTATTTGCAAGAGCATGTGTGCACGTGTCTCTTTGCAAGTGCATGTGTGCACATGCAAGTATGTGGGTACAAGTTTTTGGTATGAGAGTTTTGGTTTATGTGCCCATGGGTGTGTACACTTCTATGAGTGTGGTGTGTGTCTACATGGGCGCATACATGTGTAGAGTAGGGTCATATTTACATGTGTGGTAGGTGTAAGTGTACATCTATATGTGGGTATGTGGGTGTAGTGCATGTAGGGAGTGTACTACATGGTGTATGAACACGTACAGTAAGTAACTAGTGATTTAGTGTGGGTGGTGTGTGCCTATCCATATGCGTGCGGCGAGTGTATGTGTGTGTCGGTTTTGCTGAGGGCGACAGCGGTCGTGGTGGGCGGCAACGGTTGGCCAGTAGACAAGGATGGCAAGAGATCGATGAACGGCAGCGATCGTGAGGGAGGCGTAGAATAGCAGCAGGGTAGGCCGAGAGGCCCTACGGGGTGGTGCTGTGGTGGGAGCCAACGGCGAGGTGGGAGAAGCTGGTGGGGGGGGAGTGTGGTGGTAGGAGACGAGCAGCGGCATGGCAAGGCATGCATGGGGATTGGGCGACTAGGCGGTGGCCCAAGGTAGGGGGGCAATGAGGGAAGGAGAAGAAGGCGGCGTCGACAATCAAAAGGTGGCAGTGGATCCACTAATTAGGAGTTGGCCGTAAGGTGGGGCGGCCAAGAAGGTGTGGCGCGAGGGGGGGGCGGTGGCGCACGGCAGAGGCCGAGCATAGAGGGAGGAAGGGAAGCGGACGGGGCAACCCCGGAGATGGTGGCAAAGATCCGCAAGGGAAAGGGTGGTGGCAAGAGGCGTCGACAGCAGTGGGTGGCCCAAGCAGGAGTGGAGGAAGTCTTAGAGTGGCAGCAGCCGCCAGGGGGCCTGCAAGTGAAAGGAAAATAACGAAAAAGGAGAGAAAAAAAGAAGAAGATTGACTATCCTACATTTTTTCGTTATATGGCTTCAACAAAATCTCACTTATTTGCCAATAAATTCCATATTAACCAAAAGAAATGAAATCCTTTCTTGGCACATGCACTTTGGAGTTGGCGTTCGCACACCCTCCTCCTGTTCCACAACACACAATGCATGAGTGACTTTGAGGTCGATGTGTCCTTTGTCTCAGCAATGGAACTAAAATGTTGGGCAACATGTGCTTAATGTATAGGGACCATTGGACACACTCTTATTATTTTAGGAGCTTCGACACGCAAAATCATTGGGTTATCTCTCACCTAGCCACTCGCATGTGGATCGAAACCCGTTTGTACTGAGCATTGCACAGTATACCAACAACCATGATGGATGCACATGCAAGCTCCACGACTCAAGTAAGTGCTCCTTCATTCCTCAACCCTCTATAACCGCCACATGCGAAAGAATGAGCATGGGCATGGCAAGAGAGTGTGCTTGGAGAGAAAAAGAGTGGAACTTCACCCTCTTGGTCCATCACTCTCATTCTCTCACTCTCTTGCCTTCAATCTCTCACTCTAACCCTCACTTTCTCTTTTACAAAGAGAGCAAGATTTAGGCAAGTGCATAAAGTTTGCACACACATGAATAGTTCTTTTTTTTTTCATCCTTTTTATACACTTTTTTAGGGTTAGGGTTTTCCTATCCCTCTAAGTTGGGCATCCAACGTACTTTTAGGCCAAAAGATCAGTCATCTCTTACTGCATGCTTTTCTTATGAAGAGAATAAACTAGAACCTTTCCAGTTTTCTCTCGAGAGCCTACGCTATCATTACAACTTGCATGGGATCACTCTTGGCTTGAGGATTTATATAATAAATTAATTCAATTGTTGCAATCTTTTGGCAATTCAAATATGTAAGTGCTTCATACACATTATATTGTGGCTGATAACTCGAAAAATTGGACTCCTTCTTTGTGCTTGCTTACTGGTTGCATGTTGCTTACTTCTTTTGGTTAGCACAATGTTGTTGGAGAGAGAAAGGTCCCCTTGATCTATAAACCATTTGTGTGGACAAATGTCTAAAGCAAGAAGGGGGAAACCCCATTAGAAGGTCCATCCCACCTTCCAAAAAGTATTTGCACGTGTAGATGTCCTAGAGGGACGGTCGAGCCCATTGAAGGGTGTCTCCCAACCCTTAGAGGTGAATATGAGGGAAGAAGAAGAGAAGAGTGAAAGAAGAAAAAAGAAGAAGAGGTGGGGAGAATAAGAGGAAGTAGAGGGATGATAGGGGAGGGGGGAAAAGAGAATATGAAAAACATATCTTAAGACAATATGGTCAATTTGGATATTTCCCCCCCTTATACTTTGACAATCAATTCAATAGATTTAGATGGAATTGCTTTCTATGGCTCTCCTACAAGATGTTTCCAATTAGAGTCCAAACGCACCCAGAGTTAGTCGAGAGAGTAAAACACCACTCCTCCCACTAACTTTGGTACTGCACCCTATGGTTTGATGGGGAAGAGGGTTACCTTAACCCTAGCATCCCCCCACTAGCACCCCTCAAAAGGGGATGCTAATGTAGTGCTGGCAAGATTAAGGCTAGGCTTGCATCTAAATGGCTATTATAAGACACTTGCAAACTCCACGCCAACATGAGAACTTGTCGATAACCTATAGCTCACATCCCTAACATGATCACTACCCATTAGCCCGATCAGCATTGGGCACAATAGGGCCCTTATAAGAGGGTTTAGAGGAAAGATATCAAAATTAGATACTCCATGATTTGAAGGGCTTGTATATACCTTTTTATAATCAAATAAATTAGAGCTACCATCAATTATCTAAACATGTTACTTTTTCCATCATTGAAAACTACCCAAAAAAAAAAAATCATGTTCCCTAAGGTTTATTTTAATGGTCTAATCATGGTTGAAACTTGAGAGATAATGCTTATTGTTCACAAACACATGATTGTTGCTAACCTTCCACAATTGTAGGATAAAACAAAAGTTCTTCAATTTAATTATCAAGATTCCTTGTTTTAGGGATGGCATGCTTTCGTCAAGGCCATGTAGTAGACTTGAGATGGTTGATGAATAAACAAGAAACATCTCAATAAGAGGTGCATCTTTGTGGGTGATGAGGTGGTAGGTGATAGCCTGAGGTAAGAAAGAAGAGTGATTTTTGAGGATGTAGGCGTCATTAAGGCTATGGGTGTGAGTGTGCCTATGGTTGTGGCAACGAGCAAATGGATTGAAACATGGAGGGGGAAAGAGGATGAAGATGTCATTCATGATGAGAGTGCTAGTAATATTGCAAAATGTCATCATGGAAGACATCTAGACATGCGAGGACTCCCTGAGATGCATTTTGATAGATTAGGTAGCTTCAATCTTAAATGTGGGAGTAAGACATTGTTAGTTCCATTGTGCCATCTTGTTGCACATGAAGCCATCATACTTGCATCTAGCATAATAGCTTGACTTATCCAATGCTTTGTTATCACATCACATCTAATTTAAAGATTAATAGGAAAGTTTTTGGTTCCCATGAAAGGTGGTCCGAATGGAGAGTACATACTAGAATCTTAAGGACTCACCTTTGGTTTGGATTAATGTGCTCTAAAGGGAAAGCCAACTGAAGATGTTGATGAAATAAATATGAGACCATGTATATTTACTTGACTTTGAAAACACATCAATGTGACTTGCCATGATGGTTTCATTCTACTTACTAGATGATATGCTTGTATCAACTTTATGTATTGCACATCATAGTGATGACATTAGACAAAAATATGCATGTTCATTGTTCTCAGTTTGTTGAGGTTGAGAATAAGGAAGAGGGAGAGTTCCTACTTGCACTTCACAAACACATTGTGTAAGTGGGCAACTAGCTATTGTAAGTGGTCATATTACTAAATTATTTTGGTAAACCCTATCTCAATCATCATTTTCCATCACACTCCCAAATTTGGCATTAATAGTCTGACTTTCGAGACTTAACCAATGAAATCACAGTAGCTTCAAAAGCACCTCATACTACCTGCTTCATTGATTTGCAACAGCGGTTTGAGGGAGAGAATGTATCAAGAGCAGGAAGCATTAGATGCAGTTTACAGCAAAAACAGGGGTAGTAGGGATGCTTAATCCTTCATATATACTAACATCAATAGCACATCTGATGTATCAGTATCACGATCACAATCACTCAAACTGGCTGGATCAGCCAATGCAATCTATCTCAGTAATGTGATAATCCCAAAGCTGGACCAGTTGATGTTAGTCCTTAAGTACTTGGAAGACTGATGTAATGCTTTAGAGAGCCCAATCCTTTGGCTGATGATTGTGCCCATGTACAAATTCCCCCAATGATCTAGAAAAGATAAACCAAATGCCTGATGGATTACTAGGAGCAATAATAACAATGTGCCAATATAAGTTCTGAACAAGTTTAAGATCATTATAGCCTGAATTAGTCATCTGTTAGTTGCCTATATAAATGAAGAGTATCATTGACAATATGTAGTACCCTCCTCCTGCAAATTATATGCTTAACTTAAAAGGATTAGGATGTTGTCTTCCACAGCTTCTCTCCTGTATGCTGTTGAGAAGCACAGATGCAAGGGAGACAGTTGACCAACTACGTCCCAGGGGATGAATATGTCGGCCATTTTGCAGTATATATTAGAAGCAATGCAGTAGCAGGTGACTGCAATTCGCCTCTTGCACTCGCAGAGACGCTCTTCGCGGCACGAAAGCCATGAAGAAGGGGATCATTTTCACATAGTGTCTGCCAGATGGCAAGCCTTCATCTCTATGGAGGTCCAAAAGCCAGCTCCAGGACTGTTGCTGCACATGTGGTACTTGTCATTGACCATCAACAGGCCATCGGTTTCCCGAAATGTGTGGTTCAGCATTAGGAGACCATCAGCCTGGCATAAGGTGTGGCACCATGAAATGTCAGTGCACATTTTCATCCTCTGACAATTTCCATTCATAACCAAAAGCCAAGCTGCAACTACTTGCTCAAAGTCCATTAATCAGTTTATCCTGCACTACATCTTAGTGATCAAGGCTCACCTCTTCATACTCTTCATCATGACAAGTTCCAGTCTCTTTATCATCAGTCCGTGCAAATCTGCCTCGGATCCGAGGCCTACTATCAGCTAAGGTCTTTCTGCATGCATACTGAAAGAGAGAAATGATTTTCTTTTTCAGAGCAAGTTTTGAAGAAACAAATGTATGAGAGCTGAATCTATGCAAGACCCAAAGCAGAGCACATTCTGACCTTTATTTTCTTGTTAAAATTTCTCTCAGTCCGCTTCTGGCGGTATCGATGCAGCCTCACCTTCCTTTGCTCCAGAGTGTAGTGGCCAATCTTCAAGCCTCCACTTTCCTCTACAGAAGATTGCTCCATGTTGATATTGCAGTTTCCTCCATAATTCATCTGTATGGCATCCAATGCTAACAGAAATGAGCTATACCAGTCTGTGAAGCCAGTAGACTAACACATCAGTACAGTACAAGAACCCTCATTTCAAGACTAGCCTTTCAAATTGAACACGAGCAGTGACTGGATACAGGTTTACCTGAAGGTCTCCAGTACTATACACACGTCTCATGGATGCAGCAGGCTGAGGGGAAGTCATGTCTGCCGAGACATGTGAATTAGATGCTTGAAAGGGGTTTCTGCAGCTTAGACTAGAAAGGCCCAACATTGCAAGCTGAATTTCAGAACTACTTGTTGCAGTGAAGTCCTCAAGGCATTGTGCACTTGGATAACCAGATCCCTTGATATGATCCAATGCGTGAGTACTAAGGCTTCTCTGTATTGACGGAGCATGAGAGGACAATTGCATAGTGTCGCAGAGGGCGGTTAACCCATTGCTACCATCCATTGAAGCCTCTATTTGAGGCAATTGCATGTTACACATTCTAATAGAGCAGCTACTTGAGGAGCTTAAGTCAGCTTGTAGCAGTGAGGGGATCAGGAGTTGAAGGTTGATGTTTTCTTCATGTCCTGGCACCTCTTTGAACAGAGATGCACCATTAAGTGCACTGGGAGGAGAGCATGAGCTTAAAGAATTCATTTGCAAAACAGATGGGGACACAATTGGCGTAGTTTTTGCTGCAGAGCTAGCTTGTGTCAAGCTGTTTATCAGCTCCCTCGCCATGGAGACCTGTCCTACAGATGTGAAGGGGGTTAGTGACACAGAGGAGCGAAGCTTTCCTATCTCCGCTTCTCCTAATGGCATGGAATCCATCTTGCTAGTTGTAGATAATGCAGTATTATGGGACACATTATTTCTCTTTTCTTCATAATCAAAAGACATGGCAGCATTGATGATGCTGGCCAACCCCATAGTTCTATTTCCACTGATTGCTATGTCATCTTTTTGACTGAACATGGAACTGGCAGAGAGTGCTTTGGCAAGAGGATCAATTGGCAAAGGCACAGGTTCGATTGAGGCTCCACTGTGTCCATTGATGAAGGTTTGGAAAGCTGTGCCTGATTGTGTTTTGGGTGGGTGTGTGTCCTCCTTGCACATATGCTGAGCTTCATTGAAAGAAACCAACTCAGGAATCAACGTGATGTCCTTCAAATCATCTTTACTTTCCAGTTCCTCAAGGAAGGTCTCATCTTCCTGAAGTGCATTGCTCTGCATTTTTTCACACAGTGGATTAGGCACTTTGATAATATTCATTTATCTCAATTGAGCCCAAATTGCATAGCATAGGAGTTGATTTGATACAGGCTAACAGCATGCTAACAAAGTAACATTCTTCATGTACCAAGGTAATGCTGATCATATTACTATCTGACAACATGCTCACATAACATAGCATGTTGTTTGCTTTGAGCTTTTACAAATGGGCCATCAAAGCTTGCGAAGTGCCAGCAACAGAGGTTAGAGTAGGCTTATTAATACGTTAACAGAAAGAAATGGAGACAAAAGGAGTAAAACAGTGATGATGCAAGGATCATCCTCCTTGCTATGGACCTTAATGTCCCACAAAGGCGAAATTGAGCTCTCCTTCAATGTTAGTAGCAAATCAGTTCTAACTGGAATTCACTAGCAATTCTACTATAAAAATCTGATGGTACACTATCATAAATGCACTCTAATTGCTTATGATTAACGTGAGGTACTGATGGAGGAAGCGCTTACTGAGAACAATTCTCTGGATAAGTTCTCAAACTCTGGCAGTTGCTCAAATGCAGTGAAAATGGGGGAGTCAGAGTGGGTGACAATAAGGTCACTTTGTGCTGACATTGGCAGGGGAATGTCTGTGCAGGTGGGTTTTCCCCAAAACCCAGCTTATAATCGAATGAATCCAATGGTTGAGGCTCTGATTGATGGCAAATTCAGAAGTAAGGACACAGTTCAAATCACTAGTTTGTGTATATGAGCTCAATTATCTGAGAGAGAGAGAGAGAGAGAGAGAGAGAGAGAGAGAGAGAGATGGATGGGCAAGAAGACGAGGGGAGAGCATTATGCTCGATGTGTGAGGAGATACGGGCCCAGATAGCGAGAGGAGAAAATATGCTTGGAACAAACCCGAAAAATAATACGAAAGCTTGGAAAGGGAAAGACCCAATTGGGAAAGATTGAGTTTTTTGCCTGGTCCCAAGGGTGAGCTTAACCCAAGATGCATCTCGCAAGAAAAGACCCACCATCCTTCATGTATTTGTAGGCCATAAATGTTGAGAATGTCATATATTGTTAACCATATGATATGGGTCACTCAATGAAAACCTAGGTGCCTGCAGGTCATAATACCTCTGGACACTAACCACCCAATTGAGGTACCTACTAGGCAAACAAATCAAGCAACCCATCAAGGATGAAGTTGTCATGCATTATGGTCTATGCAATGAACATATTCCTTTCAACCAATTTGCAACATAAGAACATCTTCCTGTTTGGGTTCTTGCAAAACAAACCTAAGCCTTTAGTGGACCTTTAGTTCACCTCCATCCACTCCAAGGTAGCACTCAATATGGCTATGGCAATGGTGAGAAAAAAGGCAAATGATACAATCAGCTTGTAGGAATAGGTAGGTAGATAGTGTGCGGTAGATAGTGAAAAAATCTAGATACTTTTGGCCGATCATCCACCACTTACAATAAGTAATGGGTTGTTGAATGTGCCATCAAGGATGCTTCACACACACGCACACACACTCACTCACTCACTCACTCACTCGTATTCACATAAAAGAATGAGCATTTGTAAGAGATAATTAGATCACTGCAAGGGTAATGTTAAAAGGGATCAGTAGCATGATAGCCTATTAGTTAGATGTGAGGCTTTAATGTTAACTAGGTTGCTACAATATCCTTGTAATGTTTAAAGGGATTTGTAGCATTATAGCCTATTAGTTAGATGTAAGGCTTTACCATATTCATAGGGTTTAGAAAGCATGAAAATGAAACAATATAGGAGGTCTAATGTACATGATTCAAAACACAAAAATATGTATTTGAAATCCTACTAAGCTTTAGAAACCTTGTTTATGGGTTTTAAATTTTTTTGGAGTATAGTAAATTTTGTTGGAAATTTCTTATTGAGCCTACTCAACTTCCAAACCATAGATTAAAATAATCAATTTAAATTCATTGACCACCAATATAGAGGATTCCCTCCTTGTTCTCACTTATCGATTATGATTGTCGGGGACAATAAAGGGTTAAGTACTTTCTTCTTTTGGAGTTAGTTGGCTTCAATTTATAATTAGATTTGTAAATTTCTACAATATGCCTAAGTTTTTATAAAAAGCAATATTGAGACATAGATGGATTGATGGATACTTAGATACATAGATTATGGAGAAGGCACATTGAGAGGGTGACAATGACTTTTTAATCAACTACCCCTTAAAAGTGTTCATCACGATTTGGTAATAAAGTCCTCAACTTGAGAAGTTAAGTATTTGATGATTTAGCATATTAATTATATTTTATTTAGATATGCATACTTTTCTTTTATTAAAGTTATTTTAGGCTACCAAAATGATTTTTTTTTTCTAGAATTTCAAATTTTAGGTAGGGCTAAAAAAAGATCTTATTTTAGCCAAATTTTCATAGGGATCCTTATTTTTAGTCTTAAAAATAAAAGGAAAACATTATAGATAGATAGATAGATAATCAAATAGATATAAAAACAAACAAATACATAGACAAACAAATCGAATCGACGATAGATAGGTAGATAAATACATGGATAGATGAATAAAGATAGATAGAGAGATAGATACATAGATAGATGGATGGATGGATGGATAAATAGATAGAAAGATTGATTGATTGATTGAGAGATGGATGGATTGATTGGTATATGGATAGATATTAGATAAGTAAATAGAGTTAGAGATAGCTAGATAGATAGACATGTGGATGGATGGATGGATAGATAGATAGAGAGATATACAAAAAGACATACATACAAATAAATAGAGGGAGAGAGAGAGAGAGAGAGAGAGAGAGAGAGAGAGAGAGAGAGAGAGAGAGAGAGAGAGAGAGAGAGAGAGAGAGAGAGAGAGAGAGAGAGAGAGAGAGAGAGAGAGAGAGAGAGAGAGAGAGAGAGAGAGAATTTGTTTTTGTACTTGTGTGTAAGTGGACATTATCGAATGTAATGAACAATCGTTTGAGGTCTTGGTGTGACTGAAAAATGTGATTGAATACATCCTTTGTTTAGAAAGTGCTACCATGCTAAAGACTAAGGTTTTATGAAGCTTAAATGTTTTAATCGACCTAAATCTTTCCTTACCTTTCAACATTAGAGACTCCCCTGAACTTTAACAATGTATGACATAGACCAATCATGCTCCACTAATTATCATATTGCACCATCTCCCTCGCCTACCAGATAGTCACACTATAATGTAATAATGATAAATTTTATGTTTGATCCATACTCACCTGTCATCATGTGACTAGTACTCATGTTGCTCTATTCACTTAACTAGTTATTTACTCACCTATCCTAAAGTAGCTAATAATCATGTTAACCTATTCACTAGGAACCCTTGCCCTTCAGATTGAAATTCCAATGCTTCATTCATCTATGAGCCAATGTATGGTTCATTTGGTATTGAAGGACCAAAAAATAACAATTCAAATTTCTCATGAACCCTATGCTAAACTAGGTATACCTAGCCATAAGGTATCGATTCAAATAGATCATGTATTGGAACACTGCAATAGCTATTTATCCTATGTCACTCAACTGTTGCATAATCTATACTAATCTTCCTGATTGTACTACTGTTGAACACCAATAAAATAACTCATTGTTGCATAATCTATGTTACACTCTACTGGAGCTTACAAATTCACATATCACTCAACTAGAACATAACTGGATTATCTAATCACAATCTTTAGTGTACTCCTTTTGAATACTTTCTTTAATATGTGTTTCAAATCATCATCATCTTTTGGTGCTCATGCAATCAAAACCAACAACGCAAGTGCTAGAAAGTATCTTTTAGTACTCAGGATACCAAAATCCATTTTTGAAGCATTGTGACGAATGATTACCACTATGCCGACTTCAAAAACCATAGCATCTTTCACTTTCCTTTTCCTAAATCCCTCAACAAGTCCATGATGTGTTAGTGGATCTGTGCACAACACTCTAAAAGCTATACAATGGATTTAACAGAACTAGTTTTGGATCCTAGGGGGTGGGGGCATATATATCAACCTTTCTCTCCTTGGGTCCTAGGCTATTTGGGGATGCATCAACCCACCTAAGAGCAACATTAACTATCTAGTTACTCAAGGACTATGCATAGCTTGGACTACTCAATCAATTTATGCCCACAAGCCATCATGTCATAGTAGCCACCATGCCTACAATCACATCTATGGATAGACAAGTGACACCTATGCACTTGTATTCTTCCTCTCCCTCCCCCTCTCCCTCTCCCTCTACCTATCCCTCTCCCTATCCTTCTTTGTCTCCATCTCCATCCCATCTATATCACTATCGTTATCTTCACCTCCATCCGCATCCCTCTCTTCCTCTCCCACCTCATTATTTTTATTTCAACAACCCTACATATAGTCATCCACCAATAGCAATGAGAAAAGGGGTGCCAAGTGAACACATGCTAATGTGCAATTTTGTGCACGCATGCAAATTTATTTCAAGCTTGAAAGTCTTTTAGTATCATAAATGAAACTTTGGAAATGCCAATTATGTCTACATAAAAATATAATTGTTTTTAAAGGCATTTTTATATTGAGATATAGGTATATCAAAGCAATACGATCATTTTATAAGTGCCAAGTAAGTCTAATGTGCTTTTACTTGCTTCAAATATATCTAAGGTGTTTTGATCTTAATATTTTTTAAGAAAATCAAGAATATGCAAAATGGTTGGGATCACTCTATATTTTTTTCTTAGAACATTGAAGATATTTGCATGACTTGGGATCATTCTATAACTGATATGTAAGATTGGGATTGTGCTCCTTCATTTAGATATACATAAGGTAGTACATGCACACATGCATGTGCACACACGCATACGTGCGTGTGTGCGCGCACATGCACACATGCATGTGCACACACGCATACGTGCATGTGTGCGCATGCGTGCGCACACGCACACGCACACGCACGCACGCACGCGCGCGTGCACACACACACACACACACACACACACACACACACACACACACACACACACACACAAAGCTTATTAACACGATCAAAATTTCCACACATTCTATGAAAAAGAAGGGAGACAACATTTGTAAGAAAAACAATTCTTTGCAAGTGGGAGAAAAGCAAAAGGATAAATAATATAGACAAGGACCATGCATCATGGCACTCCATTATAAGGAATGGAGCAATGGAAAATAGGTATTATGCCTCCCCACCCACCTTTTGTTTATCCCCACATCAAGATGTGTTAGTTCTTTTTTCTTGGAGACTATAGGTTGAATCATCCTAATCATAGGTTGAACAAAAGAGAATAATACCTTTTAAAATGTTTTCCAACATTTTATATTTTAAGTACCTCAGATTTTCAAAGTGTGGTGCATCTTTATAAAGGTCTCATTAAGGTAGTTGTTTACTTTGAGCCAACCATAATTCTCCTAATGATAGGTGGAGAAAGAAGGTATCAAACTCTATTAAATTTCATATCCAAGCTTTTGGGTTGATGAGTTTTGCCCCTATAATGGGAAGATGTAAATAAAATGTTATATTTCTTTAAGCTAGCCTCTTTTTTTCCCAAGAAGGACCACCTTAGAAAGTGATATACTAAATGGTGTATATTTTGCAATGTAAGGCATTGTCACATTTTGATTGTGAATTAAGTTGTTCCATAAGGGTTTATATAAGTTTGATTCCCCTAAAACTTTCATCCACTAATCATTACACACAAAAAGTGGTGACTTGGTTGTTATGGATGATAAGCTGAAAACACGTATCACATTACAAGGCCATATAAAATTGGCTTCCAAATTCTATTATTAATAAATTGAGCACTCAATGGAAACTTCACATTTCCAAAAAGCTCAGCATATTATGTTTGAAGTTGTTGTAAAAAGAAACTTTTATTTCTTAATAATTTTGCAAGCTTTTAGAAGGTTTTGAAAATAGTGGTAATATTTGTGAGGGATCCCAAGTTGGTCCATAACACCCATCCCAAATTTTCTTTGTTTAAGCTTACTGGGTTTTATGCTTCAAAACTTTATATGTACATTTATGCCTTTGGGTCATCCTCTACTCTTTTATGCATTTCATAAAGCCTTGTTTCTAGTTTCTCAAAATCAAATACTCCATGTCTTTCAACATGCACAACATATCTATTGGGGTTGTGCAACTCACCCACTATGAAGAAGACCTTTGGAATAGAAACCCCTTTCTCTTTAGATTACTCTTTTCACATGTATGACCTTCGAAAATAACCCGTAGCTCATAAACTCAACTTTTCAATTACAGATTTTTCATTCAATCACATACCATATGCGATAGCATCTTGGGCTTCTTAATGTAGTGCCTTTTATATGATTTGTACACCATGAGGAAGCCCTTTGCATATCATCATCTAGATGCCTCACTATCATGATTCTAAATGAAACACTTGTGAATGTTAATAATTATTCCTTGCTTCAATTTCGCTTGATATCAATTTGAGCATCCAATCCAAGTTGTAGATTCAAGTTGTTCTTCACTAGTATAATTGAACCAAAAACACAAAATTTTAATGTCCTAGTGGAAAATAAAACAAATTTGGATCTCTCTCCCTTCCTCCCCCCTCTCTCTCTCCCTTCTCTTCTCACCCTCTCTCACTCTCACTCACTCACTCACTCACTCACTTACACACACACTCTCTCTCCACAATTACATGGTTGAGAGACGAAGGGATTTAGATGGATCCATTACCACCATTATAGTATGCCCTAGATGCAATAATGATGTAGACCAATGATGTTGAAATGTGTCTAGTTATTAGAATCATGGATGTTACTAAGATAAAAAGTGAGAGGGCACGAAGCTTATCTATAGCAAAATTTGGCATGAAGATAGCCTTTTACAAGATCTATTATATATGCATGCATGCATGCATGGACGCATGTGTGTGTGTGTGTGTGTGTGTGTGTGTGTGTGTGTGTGTGTGTGCGTGTGTGTGTGCGTGTCTGTGTGCGTGTGTGCGTGTGTGTGTGTGTGCACGTGCGTGTGCGTGTGCGTGTGCGTGCGTGTGCATGTGCATGTGCGTGTGGTGTGTGGGGGGGGGGGGAGATAGCTACATGGATGAGAGACTAAGGGATTCAAATGGATGCAATATTATAGTCTACATGGATGTACAATGTAGCTCAATGCTATTGAACCAAATCTACCCAACCATGACATGGACATCACTTGGATAAACATGGAGAGGACATGAATCTCAATAATAGCAACACTTGGCATGAAGAAGGCCTTCTATAAGGACCATCTTCTCAATCTTCTTGATAGTGCCTTCACTACTGGACCTAGATACATGGATATGCATGCCATTTGGGATGAGATGTGCCATAGCCTTTAGTAGGTAAGATTTTGCGGTCTTCACACTCACTCCAAGTTGAGATATGGAGATATTTTAGAGGCTTTTTTGGGTCGGCTATGTTAGAGATACTAGATGCTAGATGATCGGAACTTAGAATAGCACTACATATATGGATGCCTTGCCTACTATAGCACTATAAGTCTCATCCAAGTGAGGCAATGCCTACAATATTGTTGAAAGATCTAGGTTATAATCTCTCACTATAGGTGAACATTCTCAAGGGCATTCTCTCTATTGCTATCATAAAGGATTTGATACACCTCTATCATATATGTATGATGGATCTTGTAGATGTTAGGAGAGCCAAAAGCTCTTCTACACTTTGATGTCACAATTGTCTTCCTTTCTATAATTATCAATTGTCTTTCTTTTCTTCTTCATCATCCTATAGATGGTTGCAACTCATGGACTCATAGGTCATTTTGTCATTCTACATACATAACTCAATCATTTCATTTCATTCTCCTCCCCCCCACTCTCTCTCTCTCTCATGATGCATATACATGTGCACAATGGATTTGTATGAACATGTCCATGCTTTTATCAACCACATTCAATATATGAATACATGCACTATAGCGTGTTTATACATTTAATAACATCTAGCAAGAAGTTAAAGAAACTTCTTTTGTGTAATTACTATCATTACTTTTGTTTCTCTAGTAGATATTAAGTGTTACACTTGATATCAAAATATGTTCATTGTCCACATGACATAGAAGATTTTGTAGGTTGATTGAAACCTTTATTATTATACATGAAATAGCATATAGTTGAGTTTAAGTTGTTTCACCTTTTCGATATAGTATCCATGCAAGTAGGTTATGATTAAAGCATTTCCAGTCTTTTGGGAATTTCATATTTTAATGCCAAAAAGAAGATAGACTCCTTTCTAATGACATTTTTGTACATGGACGGACAAATGTATCCCCTTTCTTTCTTTTGTGTGTATTTCTTACAATATTTCCTCAAAGCATCATCATGTCTTAATAGAAGCCACTAACAGACAAGAATAAACATACGACTGATACATATTACAAAAAATAACATGGTGAGTTTCATGATGAAGATAAATGTGTTTGTCTATGGTCACTTTCTTGAAGCTTTAGACCTATAGGTATAGTCTTACTTATAGTGTCTTCTAGGCACTTTTTGACTCTAGTTGTAGATCTTTGGAATGATATTAGCTTTATAATGCATTACAATTCTCTACATAAATAGAGTACTGCTTTTGGATTGAAATGGAAGAGCAAATATAACTTCACATAATAGCTACATATCAAAATTTCACAATAACCTTTTGTTCCATGTAGTCATTTGTTAATGTATTCTAATACCCTTTGAAAATATTTAATACCCTTTGAAATCTAAAGTAGTCTATATTCAAAAATGTTGTCCCTAGAATTAGTATCTAGACATGTAGAGTGAGTTGCTTTTCATATTTTGTATGAACGACTGAGAGCGTACAAGATTTAAATACTTAAAATGTGTGAGTTACACTAAATTTACATCTAACGTGAATATAATTTTCCAATACCAATTTATGGAGACTAAAGTAGAACTTCATTTATATGTTCGAATGTAGCTACTTAGATTTTTTTCATATGGTTTGCAAAAATAGAACCTAAGTTAGGTTTTGAAGTGCATGTGCTAAAATAAAGAGTTAGATGTGAATCAATCTTCTTCTATATTTCCAATCATGATTTTTTCATATGGACACTCGATACTTACATTTTGTAATATGGGCTCTAAAATAGAACCCAAGTTAAATCTAGAAATGTAGATACTAAAATAAATAGTTGGCTTTGTATCAAAAACCTAAAAAGTGCTTTATTTTTTATGTTAAAAAGCCTTATCTATGATGTTGAAATGTATTTTAGCAACATATAAAGTCTCTAGACCTAGCTAAAATTAGAGTTTGATGAAAAAGAATCTAGAGCCATATGCCAATTTTTAACATTGCTTATAATAAAGCATACTGCTTTTGAGTTCAAAACCAAAACCTTTTATGCTACCCCTTGTCACATACACACGCATGCACGCATGCGCGCACACACGCACACATTTGTATCTATACTTTTTTATAGTTGCTAAGCACTTCCACCTCCAAAGTCCCTCAAAAGTTGTACCTCCCTTATGCAAGTTGATCCATAGAATGAAAACTAATCCTACCAATCCCCCTATACATTGCTTGGGAAAATATATCGTTAATTCATATAGTGTCAATCTAATGCTTGGTGGCTAGGGAGATGTACTACTACCTCTTGATCTCTAAGTGGATAACGTCACACAATGGGCATGAAGAGACTATGATCACATGCATGCATGACCTTTTAAAAAATGTAATGTACTATTATTGGGGACCTCAAGGGTGAAAACCGACAAAATTTTGAACTAAGAAGAAAATGTAAGTTTGCTTACAAAATAAGAAAATTGATTTATTAGTCACAAACTAATACCAATTTTCTGCTCTCAATTCAAAAGCAAAGGGCAATGTATGAGTATCTTTAGCTTTCCAAGTTTCAGTGTCTAGAACCTACAATTTGCCCCATCAATACCTGACAACAAACCTACAAACAAGGTCCCGATGTATTTGTATTAGCCTTACATGGTGGGGCAAATATGTTCTCAAGATGCTAACAATGTACAACTTGTAAAATGTAGAGCCTTGTCTAGTTATGGAACTTTCAATATGTGTGGGCATACACACATGTACTTATAATGCATGCACACACATGCAAATGTATATCCCCTAAAACATGGATAAATTTTCATGCAAATATTACATACATGAATGAACCCACAAGCATGTATGCATAATGCACATGTGTGCATGCAACATGAATGTCTATCATGAAAATGTAACATACTACACATGTACATGATAAACGTGTGCATCATGTAATGTTTTGCTTGTATTTTGTCTTGGAGGAAAACTATCCCACTTCCTTTAACTTGTAACTTCTACTTTTGCAAAACAATGCACTACCATAAAGTTTGAGGAAGATAAACATTATTTCATATTAAGAAACTTTACACATGTTTCACATTTCTTGAATGGCCCTTTATTTTAATTATCCAACATGATGTAGGTACCCTTTAAATATTGGAAAGGCTACATACCCTTTAATTATCTATAGGCACAACAACTTGAAAGTGAGCTTTAAAGCTATCTTTATTTTTTCTCATTCTCTTACAGTATTAACTTTTTTTTTTTTGAACACTCAATGAAAGTGAGAATATCGATATGAAGTTGTTAAGCTTTTCATGTTTACATCTTAATTGAAATGGAGAAAAACAAAATACATAAACCTAAAGAAAGAGCCAAGGAAGTTAGGTTCAAGAGGGTAAGAGGGAACTACTAGAGTCTAAATGGAGCTTCATATGGTAGGTTTGGAACTCATATATTATTAAGAAAATGCTATAGATATAAATTCTCAAAGTTTGATAAAACATGAATCAAGCTTTAATTCTCACTAGTGCTCACATGATTTTTTTTCCTAAATCGGTAAAAATAAAGGAAAATTCTCGAAGCAATTGGTTCTAGTATTCAAAATCTATATATTATGCTAGATTTATAACTAAAATACTCAAAAAATATCAAGAGGGTCATGGCATTTTGTTTTCAGTGTGAGTTGAGCTACATCGTGCATGAGTTCAAATTCTATGCCTTGCATCCCCTTAGGCATAATAGAATATTTGTTCACATCTAAAATACTTGAAAATGTGTTAATTATTTTAAGGGCATAACAAAATTCCAATTGGTATTTTAGAATTCCAACTAGTACAAATATACAAAAATGTCATTTTTTGTTAGCACAAGTTCTTGCCAAACATTAGCCTTTACTAGATAAATATCACTAAATATTAGCCTTTACTATATAAGCATAACCAAATATTAGCCTTTACTATATAAACATAACCAAATGTTGGTTTGAGAGAAATGGAGTGTGGTAGCAAGTGAGGGTGCAATGATGACTTGACAAAAAAATTGTGGTGGTTGTGTTAGCATGTAATTACTTCCAAACTCTAAAGATATTCTACTAGTTATCTCTCTAAGTATTTCTATATATTCACTACTTCATCTCTACTTTTGAATATATTCTCAAAAAATCTATGTTTGAACAAATATAAGACATGCATATTTGTAACTTTTTTGGCATCGTAAAACATTTAAATTCTCTTTGGGATTTTGGTACATGTTTGGGTGATTGTTGTGTGTACCTAATATAACCACTATAGAGTAGTTTCACCCAATACAAATTGGTATTGATAAATCTTACTTCCCTTTGTGACCCAAAGGATATGCTGCTTTTAAGTGTTACCGAATATTTTATGTATCATCAATATGGAGAAGACCAAGTTCATCTTGCTCCATGTTCTCAACCTTTTGTCATACTACAGTTAAGTTTAACTTATAGAGAGAAGGAAAATTTTGTGTTAAGATTTTCTAAAACTATTCAAAGAGTTCTTCCTTGTACTTCTGTCTAAAGTGTGTGTTCTAGCTATGATTTGACAGAGCTCTTTTCACAAAAGGCCATACATCTTGGTCAATAATCGGATCATGGAATTGAGAAACATGGAAAGGGATGTTTGATGAGAATAGGGTCTTTGTCAAGTGGATGCTTGTAATGACTATTACATTCGTCCACTATACTTCTAGTGTGGGCATTGTATTTAGGTTGAAGGTGGATGTGAAATAAAGCTAGTAGCACAACTTAATTTGCCGACACCATACAACTTGCCAAAGCAAAACTAACGTACAATGAAAATCTAAACCAACTTACCAATTATATCTTCACTTTAGGTTCTAGTATGCAAGTTTTTCCTACAATGATAGTAGATTGTCTCATATCTTCTTCTTTTTTGGCATTAACTTGGTTTTATTCTAGATACTACAAAAGTTCTATTGTAGGCATATGACGTTTTGTGGTCAAATAGAGTGTTCATAACAATGACCTTTGCCTTTGAACATTTCTTTTCAAAAGCAAAAATAGGTGAAAGTAGCATTTAAACCTTTACATCCCTATAATGATTGGGAAATCTCTCTCTCTCTCTCTCTCTCTCTCTCTCTCTCTCTCTCTCTCTCTCTCTCTCTCTCAAATCCTTTTAAGAGATTGTAAGACATTATCGAGTTAAGCTTGCTTTCTGATAATGATACTTTAGGAATGTAAGATCAACATCAAATTCTACAAAAGGTAGAGGGTGAAGGTTCATGTCTTGATCAAACACAAAAATTAGATCACAATATCCTATACTAGGTTTGCATTTATCATTTGTTTGGACTCTATAGTGCTTCAAAAAACATAAATGTAAGAAGGAGATCTGTAAATCATTTTAGAGAAATATTCTTAGATGTTGCAAGTTTGCAAAAGGTACCAAACACTAAAAGGCATAATATGTATAATCACCTAAAAGTTGCAAGTTTAGAACTTAATCCTATGTATCTAGAGCTTGAATTGTTTTCTTCATCTATAAGGGCTTGCTTCATTGAAACATGCTCTCCCAATCCAATCACATAAGTGCATATATCATGCAAAATGTAAAGAGGAAATGAGGATATATGAGTATCTACCCATGCTTGGTTTGAATTGGAAAATGTAATTTGAAAACAATATCTTTCAAACATTATATAAATGGGGGCCATAATTTTAGAAAGTGCTAATTTTGGGCCTTTAGGCTTACACATATAAGAAACCATCCATATTCATGCATTCAAACGGTATTAAAAGATCCCATTTACTTACAAGTTAGAAGGTAATTAAATGACCCATTTACTTAGAAGGTAATGAAATGACCCATTTATTCTTAAGAAAATCATGGATTTTTTCTCAAATTTCAATAAAAGATCCCCTTCTGTAGATGCAATGTTGTAAATTTATCTAAACTTTGTTAAATGGATGAACCTTCTACTAGTACATAAACATTTTTTAGGTACACCCCCAAGGGGCCTTTCTACTCCATCAATTGTTAGTATTACTTAAGATAGGCTACATGTATCATTAATGAATATTCTTCATGTACTTAAACGTTAGGACTACTTTTGTGTATGGATCAAAAACAAGAGATGTTCCATTATTATTCATTGGCACAATTCAAGACCACCTTCTATTGCTAATTAGTGAGGTAGTTACTGCATCTACCATAATAATTTATTTTCATTATGCATTTCCACCTTCCATTTGTCACGAATTGCATGGTAGGACTTGCTTGAGCTACTACACCAAATACACACAATTCATGCACGAAGAAACTCATTCAAGAACACAAAAAGAGAGATGGAGGCCAAAACGACTTCTTGGTTATTTTTCTTCTTCTACCTCACACAATACAATAAAGCACACAAAGTATAGAGAAGATAAATATAAAGGAAGTATCAAACTAAGTCAAATAGTGTATACTTGATTGTACTAATTGACTAGTTGAAATGTATCAGCTATCTTGAATTGTAGGGAGGGTAGTTTGGTAGTCATCTAAGGGTTCCATCCTAACAATCACCATCTGTGCTACTTGTGAGGCATATGGATTTAGGTGACCAGTGATCCCTAGGTCAACCTCACAAGTGAAGCATCTGATCTCATCCCACAAGGATCACCTTCTTGTGGGTTCCTAAATTACACAACTTTGATCTTTAGCAATAGTCTAACATCAAGCTAAGAGGGTCACTCTTGTAGGAGCCGTAAAGACTCGTGATAGACAAGCATTACACAAGCATTACACTTGGTTCAATGAGAGTGAGAAATGATGAGAAAACTAAGCGTCAACACCTTTGCCCACCATAAGGCATAGACTCACACTAGCTCCCTAAATCAATGTTTAGCTTGTTCAAAGGCTCGAGCCTAGGAATAGTCATGTTTGTCAACCTTTTCTAAGCATTGGAAAAAGTCAATGTTTTATGAAATTATATAAATTTTGGTAAGATACTGTAATAAATATAAGTCCGTAATATTTGTGGCTTATTGCACAAACGTGTGCATGTGATACTAGTTGCATTATGTCTAGTAGATAGATGGAAGGATATTAATGTCTTTTGTATTATGGAAATGAGATTATTAGACAAAGTTATGAATAATTATTATTTTTGGAAGTATGAATTCTAATGCATTGAATTTCTATGATTTATAACATGGAAAAATATTATATTTTATATATGCCTATAAATGCAAGGAGTTTGTATGTGCATACATGTACAATACATTTATTTTGGATGCATTTATTAGAAGAAATAAAATATATTTTTTAGTAATAAAGATATTTAGAATAGGATGTTTTTTATTTACTCTTGCACAAAAGCAAGTCATGTAAGGAATACATGCATGGGAGAGGCGCTCACCCATTAATGGGAAGAGTTTATACCCAATCTTGTGTCATGAAAGTTTTATGTATTTATATTCCCTTTGGTAATTTAATATTTTTATATTCTCTATTGATTCTTGGCTATTGTATGATGAAGGATTATAACACACCCAGTTGATTAGGTCCACCCAACCATAGGACGGTTTCATTGGAAAGATGATCCACTTGCTTTCCTTGATGTGGTGTATATTAGTTATCTAAGCGATCATACTATACACATTATGAAACATATTAAAACAACTTCCTTAATTAACATTTACATGGGGTTTGTAGACATGTTCTTAAATACAAACACAAAAAACAATCCTTTTGGAATATGGTCATTTATATATTACTATAATTACAATAGCTTCGAATAGCCAACCAATCCAAATATTATGTTTTTCATGAGCCTTCCAACACTAATCATGTTGGATTCATATAGGTTTCCTTCCCTATCTTTGGACCGGGATCAAGATTATAACCTCAGACCAGAGCCCTACTAGTTCTCACCCACCATAAGAGAGAACCTTCTTATATGGATGAAAATATGTATCTAAGTGGTGGTAAGTCAACTTAGGTAGGTTTATATACAACTCTAGTTGAAGAGTATCCTAGGCATGACCCTAGGGATGGCTTCATGCCTCAAACCTGTCCAATTGTTGAAGGCATGGAGGTCATTAGAATTTCTTTCCATAAATTGATATAACCAAAATCAATCAAAAAAAAATCAACAATCTCTCATTTCCAAACAAGGATCAAGTTAAACTTCCCAATTAAATCAACCACCAACTCATAATTTGAGTTTATATTTATGTATGTCAAAGCACCATAATAGAACTTAAGGAATCTAAATTGATTTTTGGATCAACTTGAAAATTATTAAAAGAAAATTTTATGATTTATCCTATACCTTTTTCTAACTATGAAAAAATATAAGTGCAATGTGTGTGATCTATAAGAAATTTACTTTTTTCCATATGATTTTTAGGCTGTGACTATAAAAGTATTACTGACCACTCTTTGCTTTTGAAGTCTAGAAAGGGAAGGTCGAACAAGGTTCCCCATTGCCCATTAGAAGGAGGTGGTATATAAAAATGGTCGTAAAAGAATGCATCCCTCTTAGCTAGTGCCGCTTTGGT
This sequence comes from Lygodium microphyllum, assembly GCF_053477565.2. Taxonomy (NCBI): domain Eukaryota; kingdom Viridiplantae; phylum Streptophyta; class Polypodiopsida; order Schizaeales; family Lygodiaceae; genus Lygodium; species Lygodium microphyllum. The sequence continues at coordinate 105,295,868 of NC_141162.1, forward strand.
CCTCCCGTATAAAGCTTTTTTCCAATAAAGTCGTGGATGATATCTGGAATAGCTACCACACATTCTATTGGTGGCTGCCACTCCTAAACACTTGATGGATATACAAGTTTGTTAACATGAAATAGTCTTGTCACTTACAAGGTTAATAAGAAACACTGACCTTTATTCATAACCAAAATGTACCAACAGTTGGGTCTATGGAGACAGAGAGTAGAGGTAGTGGGCTGAAGGTGAAGCTTCATATCCATGAAAGCATGTTACACATGCAATTCTTTAATTGTCTTCTTGGGGCCACCAAGTCTGAAATCCATTATCCTACGCTTCCAACATGATAAAAAAGGGTTGGCCATTGAATATCTCTTTTTCTTTATTCACTGCATGATTATCCGAATTCCCTTCGTTATGGCCAAGGAAACCCACATGTCCTACAAATCTAGCATATTGAAAGTGACTATAGACTTGATGGAAATACTAGGTCTTCTGTACCAAGAAGATGCCTCCATGGAGTAGGAAGATGGAGGGCAGAAATGTGCAACTGAGTGGAGGGAAAGAAATAGAAACTTTAAAGGGTGTAGAGTGGAGGCAAGAGAGAGGAAGGGAAACTCAACATGTCCATCCTTCTCTCTTTATCCCTTGTATCTAGGTCTATTGACCATGTTTTGGCCATGGATGTAGTACCACATGTATTGTTATGGAATTGTCACCTTGGGTACATGTCATTAAAGGAAATAAAAATGCTTACTTGTTTGCAACATCTTTCGCCTCTTAACTATAAATATTTTGATTCTTGTGATCATTGTTTTTATGGCTCATAAACATGCAGTTTTCATAAGAAGTCTAGCATTACATGTATGGGTGAGCCTTTGGCTCTTGTTCATTTTGATGTTTGTGAAACTATGCCCTATCAATCATTAGGTGCCATGAAGTTTTTTGTTACTTTCATTGATGAATACTTACATAAGGTCTAGGCATATCCCATAAAGCAAATATTGGAAGTATTAGCTACATTTTAGCATTGGCTTGCTCTTGGTGAGAACTAGCCTGGGACTAAAATGCCTATGATCTAACAATGGGGGTGAGTATGTATCTAAATCCTTTGATCAATTCTATGATGACAAGGACATTAAGTGTCAATTGACTACCCCATATACCCCATCCCAGAATGGTGTGGTTGAGCATATGAATAGGAAAATTTAGAAGAGAGTCCATATTATGCTTAGCTAGGTAGGTTACTAAAAATTTTTTAGATTGAAGTAGTTACTACTATTTTACATTTGATTAATAGATGTCCATGCACTATTATTGACTACTATTAGCTCACAAAGGAGGTATGGTCTAGAAAACCTCCATCATATGCTCTCATCATTTGTGTATCTTTGGTTGTGAGGCTTTCTTCCATGTTCCCAAGGACAAGCTCAATAAGTTGGATCCCAAGTTAGTGAAATGAAAAATTTTAATTATGGAGATGCAGGTGAGATGGGCTATCACCTATGGGATTCACATGCTCAAAAGATCATTTGCAACCATGATATTGCTTTCAACAAAGAGAAAATGCATAAGAAGTCTTAGTAGGTAGTTGAGGTATGTACGGTGACATTTTAGAAGGAGCCTTCAACTATGGGCTATCACCTATGGGATTCACATGCTCAAAAGATCATTTGCAACCATGATGGTGCTTTCAACAAAGAGAAAATGCATAAGAAGTCTTAGTAGGTAGTTGAGGTATGTACGATGACATTTTAGAAGGAGCCTTCAACTCCTGTACAACTAGCTAGACATTTGTGATACTCTAGTGGCCCATGACCATGATATTAGATAGCATATACAAGACCACAGCTTGCTTCAAGCCATTCTACTAGAAATAGGTCTCCTTTTGAGCAGTTTGGGCCCTCCATGGACTATATTATGATGACAAATGTTGGTGAATATCTTACCTATGATGAGACCATGCACAAAGGCGATAGTCACTCTCAAGAGATGGACATCTAATTATAGTATGACTCATTGTAGAAAAATCATACATGGGATTTGGTTCCTTTGCCTAATGGATAGCTTGCTTTACCATGTAAGTGGCTATACAAGTTGAAGAGTACCCTTGAACACCCCAAGCTAACATATAAGGCTAGATTGGGTACAAGGGTTTTAAGTAAAAGCATGGTATTGACTTTGATGACTCTTTTCTCCTATACTCAAGATAACTAAACTAAACTTGGTATGGGCTTTGGTTGCTCAATTAGATATGGACCTTTATTATATGGACGTAAAGATAGATTTCTTACATAGGGACTTGTATGATGAGTTTTATATGTAGCAACCAAATGGCTTAAAAGAAAAAGGCAAGGAACACCTAGTTTGCAAATTGAGAAAGAGCCTTTATGGCCTTAAGTAAGAACCTCGGGAATGGTATCACAAGTTTTATTCTTCCATGCATTCACAAGGGCATATCCACAATGATATGGATCCACATTTATACATGAAGAGGGCTTGTGATGGAAAATTTATACTTTTGGTAATTGTCAAGGCATTCTACTAGAAATAGGTGTAGTCTTGAGCAATTTGGACCCTCAATGGACTATGTTATGATGGTAGCTCTGGTGAATCTCTTACCTATGATGAGACCATACACAAAGGTGATAGTCACTCTCAAGAGACGGCCATCGAATCAGAGTATGACTCATTCTAGAAAAATCATACATGGATTTGGTTCCTTTTCCTAATAGATAGCTTGCTTTATCATGTAAGTGGCTATACAAGTTGAAGAGTACCCTTGGACACCCCAAGCCAACGTATAAGGCTAGATTCGTTTTACAAGGGTTTTAAGTAAAAACATGGTATTGCCTTTGATGAGCCTTTTCTCCTATAGTCTAGATAACTAAACTACACTTGGTATGGGATTTGGTTGCTCAATTAGATCTAGACCTTTATTAGATGGATGTAAAGATGGCTTTCTTAAATGGGGACTTGTATGATGAGATGTATGTGTAGAACCCAAAGGGCTTAAAAGAAAAAGGCAAGGAACACCTAGTATGCAAATTGAGAAAGAGCCTTTATGGCCTTAAGTAGGAACCTTGGGAGTGGTATCACAAGTTCGATTCTTTCATACATTCACAAGGATATATCCACAATGATATGGATCCGTGTTTATACACGAAGAGGGCTTGTGATGGCAACTTTATACTTTTGGTATTTAATGTGGATGATATGTTGATTGCTAGGAGTGCTCATGACAATGAGTTAGATGGCCTTGAAAAGTTAGCTTAAGAAGAGTTTTGAGATTAAGGACATGGAATATGCCTCATATATTCTTGGGATGTGCTTTATGTGCCATCTCTCTAAAAGGATCATTTTCTTCTCATCACATAAGGAGTACATCCAAAAGGTCCTTGAGTGGTTTCATATGTAGGATGTTAAGCCTATTGGTTGTCCATTACCTTATCATGTGAAGGTTAATCGAGTATGTTCTTAGTATGATAAGTAGAAGGCTAAGATGGTCAAGATCTCTTATACATCTATAGTGGATAGTTTGATATATGTTATGATATCTACTCATTCTAATGCAGCACTTGCAGTGGGAGTTGTGGTATGTTATATTGATATACCTAGTAGGTGGCATTTAGAATGCCATGAAGGGTATCATGAGGTACCTTAAGGGTACTACATATATGTGTATATGTTATGGTGGCCAAGATGTACGAGTCGTGGGGTACAATGACTTTGATTATGCAAGACATGCAGATATAGTAGGAAGTCCACCTCTAGCTATGTCTTCACCTTTGTTGGACACATTGTTTTTTGAATGTCCAGGCAGCAAAAATGCATGGCCCTATCTCCTATAGAGACAGAGAGTGATGTTTTGATTTTCCCAACTTCCCGTAATTAAGATTTGAAGATTTTAGACGATCAAAAGTGGGATCTCAAATAAAATAATCTATATCTCGTACCTTGGCAACTTCCTAGATCGATATAACTGCAAACATCTCTACGCGAGAATTGTCATGTGCATGACATTTATAACTAGTAAGTCCCAGATAAACCAAACATGTTTAATGCTTAAGCAAGTGAAGACTTGACTTGCAAAAAGAAATTAAGGCCAAGAAAGAAGAAGAAAAAGCCTTAAGCTCTTTAATAGTTTAACTAAAAGGAGTGGTTGATTAGATTGTGCATCCCCCCCTTCAAAAATGAAATCGCCACCATCATTTCCCCCCCCCTAAATTTAGAAATTGACAGGAAAAAATTTGATCTCCCCCTTCAATCTTAGCAGAAAGCTCTAGCAATCTCCCCCTTTTCTTAGTTTGACAAGAGGTCGAGATTGAAGCAAGATCGCCCAAAAGCTAGGTGAATCAGTCATGGCATCTTTGACAGCTTCTTTTAGATCTCAAAGATCAGATCACTAGCATCAGATTGTAGCTCAAAAGCTTCTTGATAGCAATTGAATTGGAAAGATACCATCCATAAAGAACTCCTCTTCTAGGACACGACTCATGAGACCCCCTCCTTTCAATTTAATTATGAATATGGGGCATGAATAGTCATGGGAGATCAGCCAGAATGAAGAGGAGAGACTCTTCTCGAGCCAAGAGAGGAGAGAGAGAGAGAGAGAGAGAGAGAGAGAGAGAAAAGAAGAGCGAGAGAGGGAATTTTTATTGCGAAGACAAGGAGGATGCTTTGTCGCGTTTCTAGATTGAATCCCATCCCTTCTACCTTCAATCCCCTATAAAATCAAGGCTCTACTCAATTTCTTCTCAATTCCTATTATCGCTATCTCCATCGATCCAATCAAGATAGCCCAAAGCTCTATTATCAAAGCCTTCTCTGCAATCCTTGATTAGAGACCATGGCCCCAAAAAAGAAAATTACAAAGGCCACGAAAGTGGGAGCTGCTAATAATGTTGCAGGTGTATGACCACTACAAATGGAATGGCAAGTACAAGAACTACAAATGAAGCAGCGAATACCAACAACAACTAAACACTCATCCTAAATCCTTAGGTGTCCCATTTGACTATTATTTTAAATATTAAATATGGCAAATAGATCATCTCATGGACTAGTAAAGAAAAATTGCATCTATAAGAGTAGGATTTTTCCATAATCTCATGCATTGAAAATTCTAAAGAAAATTTTTAATTGCAATTTCAAAGGATTGATCTAGGATTACACGAGATGCACTAAGAATAGGACACAAGGAAGATATTGCACTACCCAAAAGAATTTATGATTTTATTGCATCAAAACATGATTTTTTCAAGAGCTAGATTCAAGGACTAAGATTTTTGTGATAAAAAATATATTTAAGTAGTTAAAATTTTGAATCCAATTTGTATTAAATTGATGGAGCCTCCAATCGATAAGAAAAAAATGCTAATCCCTTGAAATTTTTTGAGATAGAATTATTAAAATACTTTTCGTAAAATATCCAAGAATTTTGAATCTAGTGAACTATCGCTAAATAAGGACCTACATAAGGAGGAAAAGAAAAAGATCATCATGGGAGTTTGCTCTCAAAGATGAAAGTTTTGGAAAAAAAATTGTTGTTAAAACTTATCTTGGGCTAGAATACAAGGGAAGAGTAATCCAAGAGGATTATTTGAAGGTATTTTCACTTATGTTAAGTTTAGCCCTAATATTGTTTTTCTAGGAAAAGGGTTTGTCTTGGAAGAAAATTTGTTAAAATTTTTGTGTACAATACATTTGAGTAAGTTGTTTGTGTAGTCATAAACTAGATTTTGATTTTTCTTAATTTATCAGTATAAAGATGGGTATCAAGTACATGTCGGCAACGACCAAGGTAGTATTTCAATGGGCATAGAATGCCGACAAAGGCAGTGTTCTATGATAGCACTAGACCTCCCCAAGGTTAGCGTGAATAAAACCTACTCCAAGGGGTTTTTGTTTTTGCATCAGTGAGTATGGACCGATCTCATGATGCAAAAGGTCCTATGGTAGGGAGTTTTATGCCATAGACTCTAAGGAACTATACAATTATCCTTCAAACCCAGATATAGTACTTTGGAAGTCTCGAAATACTAGTCAAGAGACTGAGCTTGGTAGGAATAATACCTTCAGATTGATATTATGTGCAGTCAGAATAGGAAAAATAGTAAAAACATATTTTTCTTAAAAGAACTATTAATAAAAACTTGATTTACACTATTTCTATGTCGTGAAATAAAGATGTGTAAAGAATTTGCTGTGACAAGAGATAATCAAAGAAGTTATTTTTACATATCAAACCTAAAGTGGTAGTTAATTAGGTAATTAAAAATACTCTATTGAGGGAGGTAGGTGGATGGATCCCTGATGGGTCCAAACCTATGGTTGGGTGGTCTCAGTAAGCCGATAGCTTTTTTCAAAAAGAAAAGTTAACATTCATAGATAGATGAACAAATGACCACTAGATAATAGGAAAACCCAACTTGCATCATTTTAGGGGGCTTGGAATGGGAATTTTCCTTATGGAGAGAAGGTTGGACGTGTTGAGTTTCCCTTTCTCTCCCATTATCTTTGAACCAAGAGAAATACAAGCTCCCTTCAGTTCGAGTAATCTTATAAGAAGTGGGGATGCGAATTACTGACACTCGCTAACCGATAAGTAACTTGACCAAGATTAGAAACTGAAAACTCAAGATGATCCTCATGGGGATGGCCAAAACTTCCATTGTGAGGTAGAATCAAGTGATGCCTAGATAGCAAACTTTGAGGTATTCCATGGAATCCCAGATAGCATTGTCTAGGACATCTCTTGATGGGCTACTAATAACATGCCAATAGGGAAGTAGTTTAGGTGGGCATGTCACAATTGGTATTAGACCGTGCGTTAATATATAATACAACATAAGTGTAAAAACTAGTAAAGATTTATAACTACAACATAATATATCTTTTCTCCTTAAGTTGTGATTTTTTCACTTGTTAATATATATTCTTGATTTCTAGTAGAAGGGCAAACCATGAGAACAATCCTTGATTTTTTAAGTCATATTTATGTAAGCCATGCACTCATTTAGTTTTAGCTAGAGAAACCAGATGATACAAATATTAGATTAGATATACAATCCTTTGCCCCTGTATTGTGAAAGTCGATGGATGTTAAGTGGAGGGTATTGTTATATTGACACAAATCATCTCCCTTACCTCCAGAACTGTAATATCCCCCCCTGTGCCTCCCCCATGCGAACCCCCCCTCCTTTTAAATTTTTTCAAAAAATTAGTACAAATTTTTTTACTCTCCCTCTCTCTCCCCATCGATAGCATGTCGGGGAAAGAGAGAGAGAGGGAGTAAAGAGAGAGAAGGGGGACATGCACCCCCCAGGTGGAGGGGTGGCAGCCGTGAACAATCGTCTCCCCCCCCCCAAAACCACCTCCTCCCCCTCTATAAAAGGGGATCTCCCCTCCCTTGTGGCTTGGCACGTAGCAGCCCCCCCTCGTCGTCTTCAGCAGGCCGCTCCCCCCTCCATGATCAGAAATCACCACCCCTGCTGCTTTGATGGGGAGAGAGAGAGAGAGAGAGAGAGAGAGAGAGAGAGATAGAGAGAGAGAGAGAGAGAGAGAGAGAGAGAGAGAGAGAGACAGAGAGAGAGAGAGAGGGAAGCTTTTGGAGGGTTCTTCTTCCCCCCTTAAAGAAAGGTCATACGCCCCCTCTAATATTTCCGAATATTCACCCCCCTTTCATTATCTTTTCTCCACTCAAGGAGAGGCTGCAAGAATTTAATTAAAGTTGCATAGGAGAGTGCGAGAATTATATCTCTCATATGTGCATCTTTGACTATGGCCCCGAAGCATAGATATACAAGGATAACCAAAAACCCCTCAAGAGTGGATGGCGGCTTGAATCAAGATGGTACCGCAACCACGAATGGTCTATCATCAGGCGTGAATACCACTGGAATCAAGACATCACTCCAAACCTAGGTTACTCTATTATTAAATCATAGATTGCGCGATTGATGAGTAATTGCCTTGGTATGAATTTAGTTGTGATGTTTGTAACAAACAAGATAAATTTTGTTGTAATATGATATCATAATAGGTGAAATTGATTGGGTAATTGCATCGTAAATTACCCCCAAAAAATTCTTGCATAAAGTGCATTTCTCCTTGCACAAGTTCTTGCAAAATACATTTCACATGACATCGAAAGAAGCAAAGTGCATCTCCATATCGCAAGATGGATTCTAAGGTACATGTAATAAACTGCAAAAAAGATTAAAGTGCAGCTAGACTCATACAATAATCACATAAAGTTATAAAGATCAGATAATTCAAGAAGGTTATAGATCGTGTAAATAATTACATAGAGGCTAATGTTAAGATTGCATGCATAGAAAATACATTCGCATGTGTGGCATAAAATATCGTATGGATTATATCAAAATTGTAAGCATTGAAATGAAGGCATGGCATTACGTTGCGTGCATTAAAGTTGTTGGGAAAATTCAACGTTGTTTGTAATTTACCAAATGGGACTGAGATCCATGAGTCCCATGTCAAATTCTTTGGTGATTTCAAGAGGGATAGGTAAAAGCTTAGTGCATGTGAGCATTATTAAGAGGGCTAAAGAAGATTATACTTAAGACGGAGTAGGAACCGTTCTAAACAGAACCATCTTGACCAACCATGGTCAAGGGGATACACAATCTTGATCAATTAAGATCAAAGATAAAGGTACATAGTACTTCAAGGGATCTAGGAGATAACCAACAAGTTGACCAACCGAGGACAATGGGGTTGTCCATGATCTATTTTACAAGGAGACCTAAGATAAGGATAATTAGGGTTGGTAAGGTACAAACCCTAACCCAAGGAAAAAGGGGAAACAAGCAACCTAGCTTGCCAAGCCCCTGGAATCTTGCCAAGTCGCAAATGATCTAGGACTGAATGCTGGGAGCATTCGGGAAGAAGGAATCACACCTTAGCAATTGGTCGTATGAACAACCACAGAAATGATCGTGATTGTACACTTAGGTACATTGTTTGAACTTCTTTGCTCAAGGAACTAATTCAAGGCCAAACACTTAATGCTTCAGGTTAATAGCGTGGAGGGAGAGGTAGGTTCAGTTACCTCCAACTGTCTGCCTGGCCCTATCCAAGGGGGTTGTTAGCCGCATTAGGTACATGGACCGAACCCGCCGCAAGAGGTCTCTCCGTCGGTATTGCTTGGAGCGGGAGGATGCTTGGGTGCTAGGGGAGGCTCTGGCTGTAAATTCCTTGCCTCTGGATCCTACACAAGAGGCCGATGTGACTCGAGATGGGATCTCGAGGCCCGTGTACTAGTCTACGAGGGAAACTTGGAGCAGCAATCCTGTTGATTGCTGGGATAGCCTTCGAGCATGATACTTGATGTATTCCGGGACTATGATAAATAAAGATTAGATATTTGAAAAAGGAACTTGCTTGACATTGTTTTTGTGTCAGTGCCTAAGTTACATGAAGGAACCTATGTTTAAATTGATTAATTAAGGAAGCTGTCTTTGCATGTCAAACATAATGTGGTAGGTAATTAGATAACTAATCAACCCGAGGAAAGTGCGGTGGACGTGACTTGGGTCCGTCCTATGGAAGGGTGGTCCCGGTTAGCTGGGAACTTTTCTCAAAGGACGTGATAAGGATACTGTGAAGACCTAGAGTCAATTAGAATCTCGATTTATGCTATTTTAGGGGAGCGGAATGGGACTATGCCTTATGGGCAAAAAAGTTGAGCTTCGCATCCCTCTCGTTTCCGATTCTCCATGAACCAAGTGTAGCATAAATCCGCTTCAACTCTGTTGTTCCTCCGCAAAGTGGTTCATTTGGAGCTCGATGCTAGCTACTTCCTAGAGACTTGGCTAATAGGAAAGAAACCCTGTTGTTCCTACGCAAAGTGGTTCATTTGGAGCTCCATGCTAGCTACTTCCTAGAGATTGGTCTAATAGGAAAGAAACTCTGTTGTTCCTATGCAAAGTGGTTCATTTGGAGCTCGATGCTAGCTACTTTCTAGAGACTTGGCTAATAGGAAAGAAACCCTGACTTCAGGTCGGTCCTAAGTGGGAACAGCCGGATACTTCCGCTTTGGGGGAGACTCGGGAAGACCTAGATTGCAATCCCTGTGACATTCCTTGCAAGTGCTAGGTGGCGCTTTCTAGACTCTCTTCCCGATGTGCTGCTAAGACATGTCCCATAAGTGGACAAGCGGACACGTTACAGTTGGTATCAGAGCAAACCAAGGAGATCTAAAGATTATAAGGGAACTTAATGGAGGAAAATAAAGGCAATAAGGGATAAACAGGGGAGAGTGAGTAGAACAGAGCACTGTTTTCTATTGAAAACATTTCTTTACTCACTTATGGACGCTAGGCTGTAGAGTCTCAAAGCATGGGATAAGTTCTTGGTGTTCCACGTCATGTACATGACTGCAATGCATGCTTCGAATTATCTTCAGGAGGCTTGGCATGATGAATATTCTGGACCGCATCTATAATCCTTCACCCCTGTATGCGGAGCGGAGATGGATGGGAGACTCAGGAATATACTACATAGCAGCCCATTGACTCGCATACCTTCAAACTAACTTGAAGAGAATCAAGTGGATGGAGGATTTAAAGATTGTGAAGCTATTCATCTTTTTCGAAGCTAGTGTAAACGCAACTTTGCACGTTAGCGGTCGACAAGTCAAGCAGAATAAGTATGTCTATGATGAAGTGACCTGGGTGATCTCCACTAATAGAATCAAAGTGTTAGGGCGCTATGAGAAGAACGTGTATCAAAAGAAGGGATACCCCAAGCTTCCTATGACTTACCGTTTTCTGAAAATCCATGACCCCACTCCATATTATTATTTTGTCCCTGTAGCCGATTGTAACACAATCCTATTTTTCCTAAACTGATGTATCAATCAGTCTGTCCTACTTATCCAAATAAATGGGCTCAAAGGGTTATGCCCTCATGAATAAATAAGACTTTTTACAATTATCTATCTTGATCATAAATGTTAACTAAGGTGTTAAGAGATTAAATCACTTAGCTAAAAAGCTGTGCTAGTCATATTAACATAATATGGGAACGTATGATAGGATGTTAACATAAAGAATCTTATTGTTAAGATGCAACCCCAAGCGCAGGTTCCAAATCTAAATCCTGCACTAAGTCCAGCTGTGGCTCAAGAGAAGAAATTCCTTCTCAAACAAATTAAGCCACCCGAGTTTGATGGCAAGGGAAGGACTGTTCAAGCCGATGCCAAGATCTGGATTGAGTCCATGGAGGACTATTTTGAGGCAGCAGGAACTACACTTGCTAACCAAGCCATGCTCACCAAACTTAAGCTTACAGGCAAAGCAAGACTTTGGTGGAAACAGTGGTGCAGAGACCAAGGGATCTCGAAGGGGACACTCACTTGGGATAAGCTTGAGGAAGCCGTGTGAGGGAGGTATCTGCCACTTGCCTACCGCACACAAAAGATGAATGAATTCTATGACTTGAAGTAGCTAGGATTATCCCTTGAAGCATATTATTCGAAGTTAGTTTCACTCCTGAAGTATGCACCTCCAATGGATATGACGCAAGTGTCAAAATTCTGTGTCGGGTTGAATCCACCCATAAACATTCAATTGGAATCAATGTGCCCAATGGACCTACTGACAAAACCGAAATGGAGGGAGTCAATGAGACCAATCAAATGGGAAGTCAGGAGCTCAAAATGTCATCTTCTCCTCCATTATTCTCCTCTATTTCTCCAACAGTCCACCCACACTAAAATGGTATCCTCAAAAGATAGATACCCCAAACTTAAGGACACTTTACATACAACCACACGATATGACATATTTATCAACACTCCCCCTCAAGCTCGGAATGAGCTTGCACACATAAGACTCCATTGTTTGGAATGACTGCAGCCACGTCATTCTAAACATTGTCTAGCTTTTGCTACCGCATTACAGTTATATTAGAAGCAAAATGTACTAATAAACTTATCGTTCTAAACATTGTCTAGCTTTTGCTGCCGCATGTCAAGTGCACTCCTGAAATACTCAAGCGTATCTTTACCTAATGCTTTGGTAAAGATATCGGCAACTTGGTCATTGGTTTTCACATGGACCAAGTAACTTTTTCTATAATGAAATGATAGTGCACTTCCATGTGTTTTGTTCTTGCATGGTAGACTGGGTTCTTCGCCAACATAATGCTACTAACATTGTCACAATACATAATGACTCCACCATCAATCTCTATCCCCATGTCATATAGGATCTCAATCTCAGCCATGTCTGCTCACATGCTGCCAATGCAATGCCTCTATATTCTGCTTCAGTGCTTGATAAAGCAACTGTAGGTTGCTTCTTACTGCTCCAACTTACCATGACTGATCCAAATGAGAATGCATAGCCACCAGTAGATCTTCTATCCATAGAGCTACCTGCCAGTCTGCATCTGAGTATCCAAATAATGTAGGCTTGATTCCTTTTTCATAAAACAACCCAAATCCAACTGTCTTCTTCACATATCTAAGAACTCTTCTCACTACATCCAAATGTGATTTGCATGGTTTTTGCATAAACTGACTTATCAATCCAACATCGTAACTCAAGTCTGGCCTTGTAATGGTCAAGTAGATAAGACTGCCAACCATCTTTTTGAACATAGTAACATCCTCAACATAAGATCCATCATCCATCAACTTAGCATTTTGATCTAATGGTGTATCAACCGGTTTGCATCCTGTCATGCCATATTTTTCCAACATCTCCAATGCATATTGCCTTTGTATCAGCCATATACCATGAGGTGTGTCAATAACCTCAATACCCAAGAAGTATCTCAACAAACCAAGGTCCTTTATATCAAACTCTTTATGTAACCCATGCTTGACTTCAGTAATCTCCTTCTCAAGTGTACCTGTAATAATGAGATCATCAACATAGATGACCACAAAAACCATACCATCTTTTGTATGCCTCACATAAAGTGAATAATCAGCTTTGCTCTGCTGAAATCCCATACTGCATAAGAATTTGCTAATTCTATCACACCATGCTCTTGGTGCTTGCTTCAGTCCATATAAAGCCTTCTTCAACTTGCATACATAATGTGGGTATTTTGAATCCACATAGCCCTCTGGTGATCCATGTACACTTCCTCTTCTAAGTTGCCATTCAAAAATGGATTTTTTACATTCATTTGATAAAGCCTCCAACCATAGATAGAAGCCAAAGCAATTACCAAACTTACTGATGTCATTTTAGCTACTGGACTGAATGTTTCTTCATAGTCCAAACCATAAGTTTGTGCATATCCTTTTGCAACTAGCCTTGCTTTATACCTTTCAAGAGAACCATCCGACTTACATTTTACCTTATAAACCCATTTACATCCAATGGACTTTTTTCCATAAGGTAGTTTCACCAAATCCCAAGTCTTGTTTTTCCTTAGTGCATCCATCTCTTCATCCATTTCTTGTCTCCACTCTTTGCTCTCTACTGCTTCTTCAAAGAAAGTAGGCTCCACATGTTGTACATAAGAAACCATGTATGCATAATGCATCTTCATGAACCCATTATAAGTCAATCTATCAACTAGATACCTTACCCTTTCTGACCTTCTTAATTGAGGTGCACTACCGTGTGTCTCATCTGATCTAGCATGTGGTGGCACATACTTTCCTACACTTCTAGTGCCAGGTGTTTTAAAATGCGGAATGCCATATTCGTCATCTATAGATTCATCTTCTGAAATTTCAGTCACATTGGTCTCTTACCTTTTGCAACTTCTGCACTTCTTTGTGCATTTCTCAATCTATCACTCCATGGATTGTAGCTGCCACTGCTTTCCACATTCTCTTGAGGTCCTGAAGCATCTTCCACATGTTGATTTTCAGCCTTGTTGTTTGCTGAAATTTTCCTTCCATAGCCATCATCATCATTGCTTTCATAGGAATCAACATCCACTGCAATTTTGGGCTTGTACCATGATTCATATTCACTGAATTTGACATCCTTGCTTATGTATACTTCCTTACTCACTGGATCATAGCATTTGTATCCCTTCTTCTCATTAGGATATCCAAGGAAAATGCATTTTACAGCCTTAGGTTCCATCTTCTTTCTCAAATCATCTGGAACATGAACATAATAGACACATCCAAAGACTCTAAGGTATGCAACAGTGGGTTTCATGCCATACATTCTCTCATATGGTGACATATTATGAATCAAGGCTGTAGGTGTTCTATTCATAATGTGAACTGCAGTATGCACTGCTTCTGCCCAATATGACAATGGCATGTTCATTTGATTCATCATTGCCCTTGCAACCTCTGCAATAATCCGATTCTTCCTTTCAGTCACACCATTTTGCTGAGGTGTATACCTGCATGTCAATTGCCTTTTGATACCATGATCTCTCAAGAAGTCACAAAACTCATATAACATGTACTCCCCACCATTATCCGACCTCAAACATTTTATGTAGCATCGAAACTGCTTTTCAGCCATAGATTTAAATTCCAAGAACTTTTCAAATGCTTCACTTTTATACTACATAAAGTACACCCAAGTCATCCTGCTAAAATCATAAATGAAGGTGATATAGAATCTACATTTTCCGCTCATTGAAACATTCTGACATGGGCCCCAAATATTTGAGTGTATTATTTCCAAAGGATAGCCGCTTATTCTCCCCCTCTTTGGAAATGAAAATCTGGACTGCTTGCCAAATTGACAAGCCTCACATACATGATCAAAATTCACATATCCTAAATGCGGTAGACCACAGACTATTTGTTTTGATTGCATTTGCTTCAATCTTTGCAAATTAACATGAGCAATCCGTCTATGCCATAATTCCACATCCTTATCTTGCCCATGTCCTCTCTCAACATACATAGAGTTTTGAATCACTGGAGTACCTGCATCCAAAGCAAACAATCTCCCTTTCTTTCTACCATGACCAATCACCCTTCCAGTTCTCCCATTATGGAACTCTTCAATGAAACATCCAAACTTATTGAATCTCACCTGCAATCCTTGATTTGTCATTTGACCAACTGATGCTAGGTTCTTCGTTATTGTGGTCACATAAAGTACATCACCAAGATTGTTCTCAATCCCATCTTTAGTAACAAGTCGCACACTACCAATATGAGTAATTTTGTGTAAAGTATCATCACCAGTGGCAACATATTCATCATTTTGCATTTGCTCCTTGCTATCAAACCACTCAACATGATGATTCATGTGGTTTGTAGCTCTTGAATCCAAAAACCAGTCATTCTCATGAAGACGATGAGTCATGCTCCCAAGCACATGCTCCATAGAAAATAGGTGACCTCTAGGCGATCCACCTCTAGGTCCATAACCTATACCACATAAGTGCCTACATAGTGGCCATATTGGGTCCTTCCACAACCCCTAGACATAGCATTCTGTTTATGATAACAATCCCTCTCAAAGTGACCAAACTGCCCACAATAATGACAAGTGCCATCTCTTTGTGAAGAAGGACTAGACTATCCTCTACCTCTAGGGAAAGATCTCCCCCTGCCTCTATGCATGAAGTCACCATGACCAAAGTTACCTCTTCCACGAGAAAAACCATAATTACTACGACCAAGTGAAGAGCCTCTAGCTCTAGATGAGCTTCCATGACCTCCCTGGTGATAGAAAACACTATCTCCACCTACATTTTTTCCACTACTAGATGCATTCAATCCAATAAGCTCCTCAAAGTCAGGCATAGAGCCTCCCCTAACGGAAATAGAGGTATCCAAAGATTTGAAAGCTGGTCCAAGCCCATTTAGTGTCACTGACACTAAATCATCATCATCAACAAGTGCATTAATGGATGCAAGGTCTTTTGAAATTCGCTTAATTTCTGCCACATAGTCACTGATACTGCGATTGCCTCTCCATGCACCATGTAATCTCTACTTAAGTTGTATCTTACGAGTCTCTGTACATGTTCCATACATTTTTTCTATGATTTCCCATGTCTCCTTACAAGTACTTGCCTTTTTTATATGAGGAATCAATGTTTTTGAAATACATATGGAGATCCAATGCAAAACCTTCATGTTCTTCGCAGTCCAATCCTTGTACGCTTTCTTTTGCTCTTCAGTTGGATGTTCGAGAACTTTTGGACATTCATCATCACCTGTTATGAGGTCCCATAGACCTCTACCCATCAAAAAATTCTCCATTCTATAAGACCAAACACTATAGTTGTCTTTGGTCAATTTGTCTCCCATGATCTGAGTGATCTGTGCTATGTCAGACATTATGACTGCTGCAAATTCAGAAGAAAACAACAATACAACCTGTCCAGAAATGGTATTCAGCAATATGATTGTCATACATGTGTCCAAAAATTGTCATATACATCCATCCATGATGTCAACATGTCATACATTTAGTTCCCAATAAGAAACATCCAAATCGGATCCCACACGATGTCTGTATGACCCAAAATTCATCAAAACATGGGTCTAAAGTTGACCGCTTTTCCTGCAAATTTTGAATTTCTTTTGGCTCTAGTCTGATGAGCAAAAGGATTTGGTTCGAGGGGCTGCATAGTTAAAGCATACATCCTCACAACAAATAGCTCCTTTGGGAATCCTTTTTGCAACTTAGTCTTAAATAAATGCAGGCCTGCTTCCTCAAAGGGTCTTCAAAACAGTGCATCAGATCTTGTCACACTACTGTCTTCCTTGTCAACAACAAAACCATTTTGAGCTACATTCTCCTTTGCCACAAAAAATCCTCCTCCAAATGATCATCTCGATTCTAGATGTTTCAACAGGTTACCTTCGAGATATTGGCTCAGCTTGTTACAGTCCTTCGAGACTACTAGCCCGACAGATGGAAGATGGTTCCATCCGAAACAAATATGTAATCAATCAGATCAAATGAATTGCCATCCGTAGTTGAATAATTACATATATTACATATATCATGAGTTCCTAAGCTTGGTGGTCATTTTGGATAAGCTTTCAAATCTGTCCTCGGACAACGTCTTCTACTTTGAAATAGTGTAGATTGGACTCAATTCTGTGGCACCGCTGGGTTTTCTTTCTGCCTCAACAGTTCTTAGACCTATTTACAACTTCTCAGACAGCGGGACATGATCGCAATGGGTTTGAACAAGTTCGCAACGATCGCCTTAAAAAAACAAAATTGAAATTTTCATTTTCCCATTTGATTGCTCTAGGATTCGATTGACGATTCCTGAAATTATGTCTCAACTTTATGTTGATGTTTCCTGATCTTAGAAAGCCATGCTTGCTTGCTTCTTCTTCTTCTTCTTCTTCTTCTTCTTCTTCTTCTTATTTTCTCTTCTGCATCTTCTTCTTCTTCTTCCTCCTGAGTAATGCGCATGCGATCTCTATCCTTCAGAGGGTAGATTCTCTCTTGTTACAGCTTCTAAAAGCTTCCCATGTACTTACCTAGACCCGCCATTGTCATGGCCTATGAAACACCTGCCACAATGGTCGTGTGCTGGATCTGCTGGAATAAGTTAGACAGGAACAAGGAAGCTCTCACTGATTGTCTCTAGCTTGGGAACCCATGACCTTGACCTCATAATGTGATGGATGCCGGTGCCCAGAGCTCCGGAAGCTGATAATGTTGAATCTGAGTCATCATAGGGCAGAAGGAGCTCCTTTGAATGCTGATGTAGCTCATCCCTCTTCCACTTTGATACCAAATGACAAAACCGAAATGGAGGGAGTCAGTGAGACCAATCAGATGGGAAGTCAGGAGCTCAAAATGTCATCTACTCCTCCATTATTCTCCTCTATTTCTCCAACAGACCACCCACACTAAAATGGTATCCTCAAAAGATAGATACCCCAAACTTAAGGACACTTTACATACAACCACAGGATATGACATATTTATCAACACCTACAAGATGCACTCATTCAAGCTGCTCCAATAATACAGGAGGTGCAGACCAAACCAAGGAACAACAGGATTTGGCCTTACAAAGATCAAAATAAGGGCATGTCTAAGGCTCAGACTAGGAAAGCACAGGGTCAGAATCAGGGCCAAAGAAAGAAAGTTAGGGTCAATGCTGTTAACAACTTTGTTCCAACACAAAGCAATGATCGCAGCCCACGTTGCTTCCATTGCAATGATCTTGGATAGAGGGCATTGCTAGGGTCAATTCCAAGGTCAAAATAGAACCGCTCATGGCCAAGGAACCACCGTTATGGCCAAAGGGAGAACCTCCAGTGTTTCCAACAAGGAGCTGGACAATGAAGAAGATCCATCCATGGATGTTGACATTGAGAGGGCAACGGTTCATGCCACTCTTCACAAGAAGGATCCAAATCGCCAATTTTGGATGATTCAAACTCGATCAGAATATCAAGGTAAAAGCTTCAAAACCCTGATTGACTGTGGCAGTACACATTCCTTCATCTCACCAATCTATGCAAAAAGATTAGGGATAGCCACAATAGATGCACCTACCTTACTTGTGGAATTAGCAAATGGTCGTGAGGTCACTTGTACTAGGCAAACTGCTAAGGTGAAATTCCTACTAGGTGGGAAGCCAAATTCTATGAGATTCAGGGTAATGAACCTAGGTGTCCATGAATGTTTACTCGGAATGGATTGGCTAATACCTAATGATGCCCACATCCACTGTGGAAAGGGCCAAGTCTCCTTTCGAAATTCTGAAGGGGAACTAGTCACGACTCAAGGTGAGACTGGTAAGCCAAAAATACAGTTGGAAAAAGCAACATGAATAATAAAAGGTGTTCAAAAGGGTCTACATGTCTATCTGATTAAACTGAATAAGCTAGATAAAAATCAGGAATTTGGAGAAGAACCTTCATGGTTCAAGGAATACGTAGACGTATTCCTTGAAGATCTGACGGAACTTCCTCCCCAAAGGGAAGTCGACCACGAAATCAAACTTGTGCCAGGAGTTGCACCAATCGCAA
Organism: Lygodium microphyllum; assembly: GCF_053477565.2. Lineage (NCBI taxonomy): Eukaryota > Viridiplantae > Streptophyta > Polypodiopsida > Schizaeales > Lygodiaceae > Lygodium > Lygodium microphyllum. The sequence continues at coordinate 105,314,784 of NC_141162.1, forward strand.
AGAGGCCATTAAGATGTCCATTCCAGAAGCTATCTAACTGAAAGAGCAATGCAAGCAACTGTTAGATCAAGGCTACATCCATCCTAGCAGTTCACCATGGGGAGCTCCAATGCTATTCCAAAAAGAAGAAAGATGGAACACTTCGCCTATGCATTGACTAAAGAGGGTTGAATCAAGCAACCATAAAAAATAAATACCCCATTCCAAGAATAGATGAATTACTTGACCGTCTTCAAGGGGAAAATTTCTTCTCAAAGATAGATCTCGGATCTGGATATTACCAGATAAGGATCAAAGAAGAAGATATCTCGAAGACTGCATTCAGTACAGGGTATGGACACTTCGAATTCCTAGCGATGTCATTCGAGCTGATGAATGCTCCTGCTACCTTCAACAGGTTAATGAAGGATATCTTTAGGCCCTATCTTGATGACTTCGTACTCGTCTGTTATGACAATACCTTAGTCTACTCAAAACAAGGAAAGGACCATGAACCCCAACTTCACATTGTTCTTGAAACAATGAGAGCACACAAGCTTTATGCCAAGAAGAAGAAGTGCGCATTTTTCAAGCAACAGATTGAATATCTGGGATTCATTGTATCAGTGGAAGGAATTTTAGTAGATCCAACTAAGAGACGTTATGGAATGGCCAATACCAAATTCTGTCAAAGAAATACGAAGTTTTCTTGGGTTGACAGGGTGGTATAGAATTTTCATCAAAGATTATGCTTTGATTGCAGCACCTCTGATTGATCTACTAAAGAAGCAAGTAGCAATTGTATGGTCACCTGTTGAACAGACCAACTTTGACGAACTAAAGCAAAACTTAGTATCAACAACCGTCCTAAAACTTCATGCTCTTAGTAAGGAGTTTGAAGTAGTAACTGATGCTAGCTCACTTGCTTTAGAATGTGTACTTATGCAAGAAGGCCATCCCATAGCATATTCTTCAAGGAAATTGAAGAGCCATGAAAGGAATTATGCTTTCCACAACCTGGAGTTATTGGCTGTCATCCATGCTCTCAAAATTTGGAGACATTACTTGCTCGGTAACAAATTTTCCTTAGTAATGAACCACAAGAGTCTTAAATGGATTTTCATTGAGAATGAGCTCAATATGAGGCAACCTCGATGGATCGAAGTGCTGGAAGAATATGATTTTGAAATCAAATATAGGCCTGGAAAAGAGAATGTAGTTGCCGATGTACTCAGTTGCAAGGAATTTCTCAATTCTCTCATTTTGCAAGATCCATCAACAGCAAGGTCTCTAGCCACAAAGGTATCAATGCCAAACAACCCGATTCTTGAGCTAGCAAAAGAAGGGGCATATCATGACCCAGTTTATCAAAAAATGCTAAGGGAGATCCCCATCAAGGATCAAGACCCGAAGCTAAAGACGAAGTATCAAGAATTCTCCATCAGTAGTGGGCTTGTCTACTTTAGGACAAGATTATGTATCCCTTCAAGCCAAACTCTCAAGTAGAAGATACTTTGGGAAGCCCATGACTCCCCTTTCTTTGGACATCATGGTTATGCCAAGACCCTTAATATGATTAGGAAGAGCTATTTTTAGGAAAGGCTCAAGGGAGACGTACTCAAATATGTCATGGAATGTTTGTCTTGTCAATGCATTAAGGCAGAGCATGTTAAAATACCTAGGAAATTGCAACCACTTGACATTCCACAAATGAAATGGGAGTTCATTAGTATGGACTTTATTGTTGTCTTACCCCAAGTTCAGGGAGGATATAACTCTATTTTGGTTGTAGTAGATATGATCACCAAGGTCACACATCTCATCCCTGTCAAGATGAACTATAAAGCTTCACACATCACAAGATTATTCATCAAGGAAATATTAAAACTTCATGGGTTACCCAGAAGAATCATTAGTGATCGTGACTCTCTTTTCACATCACACTTCTGGAGGGCTATCTTTGAGGCTATTGGAACTCAACTCTGTTTCAGTACATCTTACCATCCTCAAATTGATGGTCAAATAGAACGAGTCAATCAAGTCATTGAAGATATGCTTAGGGCATACTGCTGTCGCAAACCCAAAAAGTGGATTCAGTACTTACCACTGGTTGAGTTTGCTTACAATGCTTCTTACCAACAGAGTATTCAGATGACCGCTTTCCAAGCATTGCATGGGCATGATTCTTGTTCCCCTTTAAACTTCTCGGATCCAACTTTGAGGGTAGAAGCTTCAAGACAGATGCTGGAAGACATGTATGATCAAATCAAATCAATAAGACAAGACATTCAAGCTGCCAAGGATAGACAAAAGGCCTACGCTGACTTGAAATGGCAAGATAGATCCTTCGTCGAAGGTGATATGGTCTTCATCCATGTACGCCCTAAAAAGAGTTCACTATCCTTGGGAGAGTACAAGAAGCTAAGTGTGGACCTTATAAGATCATCAAGTGCCTAGGGCCTAATACTTACAGACTACAGCTGCCCACAACTCTAAAGATTCATAATGTAATCCACGTTAGCCTATTGAAAAAGTATCTACCTAATTTGAATCATGTACTTGACGATTAACAAATTGTAATGCCTAGCCAAGGAGTCCTTGAGCTACGGCCTGATAGAATCTTAGATGTTAGGGAGAGGCATTTGAGATCAAGGACCTTGAGAGAATACCTAATCCAGTGGAAAGATTATCCCAAAGAGGATGCCACTTGGATGGATGAACATACCCTCAACCAACAATACCCCCAGGTCTTTTCAAGATGAGGACATCTCGATTCCTTTAAGGGGGGCAGAATGTAATATCCCCCCCATGCCCCCCCATGAGAACCCCCCCTCCTTTTTTTTAAAAAAAAAATTAGTACAATTTTTTTTACTCTCCCTCTCTTTCCCCGCCGACAGCATGTCGTGGAGAGAGAGAGAGAGAGAGAGGTAATAAAGAGAGAGAAGGGGGGCATGCACCCCCCAGGTGGAGGGGTGGCGGCCATGAACAGCTGTCTCCCCCCCCCCCCCCAAAACCACCTCCTCTCCCTCTATAAAAGGGGAGACCCCCCTCCCTCATGGCTCGGCACGTAGCAGTCCCCCCTCATTTTCTTCAATAACCCCCCCTCATTGTCTTCAGCAGGCCCCCCCTCGTCATCTTCAGCAGCCCCCCCCCCCCCACCCGTGATCAACAGGCGTGGCCCCCCTGGTAGTGATTTCAGTGGCCCCCCTTTCCGTGATCAGAAAACGCCGCCCCTTCTACTCTAACGGATGGAGAGAGAGAGAGAGAGAGAGAGAGAGAGAGAGAGAGAGAGAGAGAGAGAGAGAGAGAGAGAGAGAGAGAGAGAGAGAGAGAGAGGAGCTTTTGGAGGGTTCTTCTCCCCCCCCTTAAAGAGAGGTCATACGCCCCCTCTAATATTTCGGAATATTCACCCCCCTTTCATTATCTTTTCTCCACTCAAGGAGAGGCTGTAAGAATTTACTTAAATATGCATAGGAGAGTGCGAGAATTATATCTCTCATACGTGCATCTTCGACTATGGCCTCAAAGCATAGATCTACAAGGATAGCCAAAAACACCGCAAGAGTGGACGGCGGCTTGAATCAAGACGGTACCACAACCACGACTGGTCTATCATCAGGTGTAAATACCACTAGAATCAAGACATCACTCCAAACCCATGCTGCTTTATTATTAAATCATAGATTGCGTGATTGATGGGTAATTGCCTTGGTATGAATTTAGTTGTGATGTTTGTAACAAACAAGATAAATTTCATTGTAAGATGACATCATAATAGGTGAAATTGACTAGGTAATTGCATCATAAATTACCCCAAAAAAAATTCTTCAATGAATTCTTGCATAAAGTGCATTGCTCCTTGCACAAGTTCTTGCAAAATACATTTCATAGGACATCGAAAGAAGCAAAGTGCATCTCCATATCACAAGATGGATTCTAAGGTACATGTAATAAACTGCAGAAAAGATTAAAGTGCAACTAGACTCATACAATAATCACAGAAAGTTATAAAGATCAGATAATTCAAGAAGGTTATAGATCGTGTAAATAATTACATAGAGGAAAATGTTAAGATTGCATGCATAGAAAATACCTTCGCATGTGTGGCATAAAATATCGTATGGATTATATCAAAATTTTAAGCAGTGAAATGAAGGCATGACACTACATTGCGTGCATCAGAGTTGTTGGGAAAATTCAACGTTGTTTGTAATTTACCAAATGGGACTGAGATCCATGAGTCCCATGTCAAAGTCTTTGGTGATTTCAAGAGGGATAGGTAAAAGCTTAGTGCATGTGAGCATTATTAAGAGGACTTAAGAAGATTATACTTAAGACGGAGTAGGAACTGTTCTAAACAGAACCATCTTTACCAACCATGGTCAAGGGGATAGACAATCTTGATCAATTAAGATCAAAGATAAAGGTACATAGGTTGACCAACCGAGGACGACGGGGTTGTCCATGATCTATTTTACAAAGAGACCTAAGGTAAGGATAATTAGGGTCGGTAGGGTACAACCCCTAACCCAAAGAAAAAGGGGAAACAAGCAACCTAGCTTGCCAAGCCCCTGGAATCTCGCCAAGTCACGAACGATCTAGGACCGAATGCTGGGAGCATTCGGGAAGAAGGAATCACACCTTAGCAGTCGGTCGTATGAACGACCACAGAAATGATCATGATTATACACTTAGGTAAATTGTTTGAACTTCTTTGCTCAAGGAACTAATTCAAGGCCAAACACTTAATGCTTCAGGTTAATAGCCTGGAGGGAGAGGCATGTTCAGCTACCTCTGACTGTCTACTTGGCCCTATCCAAGGGGGTTGTTAGCCGCGATGAGTACATGGACCGAACCTACTGCGAGAGGTCTCTCCATGGGTGCTGCTTGGAGTGGGAGGACGCTTGGGTGCCATGGGAGGCTCTGAATGTAAATTCCTTGCCTCCAGATCCGACACAAGAGGCCGACGTGACTCGAGTTGGGATCTTGAGGCCTGTGTACTAGTCTACGGGAAAAACTTGGAGCAGCAATCCTGTTGATTGCTGGGATAGCCTTCGGGCATGATACTTGATGTATTCCGAGACTATGATAAATAAAGATCAGATATTTGAAAAAGGAACTTGCTTAACATTATTTTTGTGCCAGTGCCTAAGTTATGTGAAGGAACCTGTGTTTAAATTGATTAATTAGGGAAGCTGCCTTTGCATGTCAAACATAATGTGGTAGGTAATTAGATAACTAAGCAACCCAAGGAAAGTGCAGTGGACGTGACTTGGGTCCGCCATCCTACGGAAGGGTGGTCCCAGTTAGCTCGGAAATTTTCTCAAAAGATGCGATAAGGATACTGTGAAGACCTAGAGTCAGTTAGAATCCCGATTTATGCTGTTTTAGGGGAGCGAAATGGGACTATGCCTTATGGGTAGAAAGGATGAGCTTCGCATCCCTCTCGTTTCCCATTCTCCATGAACCAAGTGCAGCATAAATCCGCTTTGACTCTGTTGTTTCTACGCAAAGTGGTTCATCTAGAGCTTGATGCTAGCTACTTCCTAGAGACTTGGCTGATAGGAAAGAAACCTTGATTTCAGGTCGGTCCTAAGTGGGAACGGTCAGATACTTCTGCTTCGGGGCAGACTCGAGAAGACCTAGATCGCAATCCCTGTGATATTCCTTGCAAGTGCCAGGTGGCGCTTTCTAGATTCTCTTCCTGACGGGCTGCTAAGACGTGTCCCACAAGTGGATAGGCGGACACGTTACAAGAACAATTTAAAGGGGTTGAAATGGTTGGAAATCCTTAAGATTGCCAATATTTATCTATTCTTCGAGGTCAAAGTAAACTCGATCATGTTCATGGGAAGGAGAATGACAAGTCAAATTAAATAGGTATATCTAACAGGGAAGTCGCGAAGGTTATACCCACTAATCGAGTGATGGTTGTAAATCACTCCACTTGAGCCACAACTACAAAAAAGACGGATTACTTGATCTTACCCTAAAATATAGATTTTTGTATATCCATTCCCAGAATCCTAATTACTATTTAATGGATATATCACAGTGACATGCCTAGATTATAATAGGGAATCCTTTTCCAAGAATAATATAAGCCTTTGAGCTACTTGAATAATGTATTCCCTTTCCCGATTGATGTAAGGAATTATTTTTGTCCATTTGTTGTAATCAAAACTGGTTTTCACCTTAGCAACCAAGAATAATGGTAAAATATTATCCGTTTTGTTAAAAATGTTTAAAACTTTAAGAAGTTTGGATTAGTTAAACCCTAGTGGAAATAGGGCTAATATAAACTAATAGAAAATTATTTCAAGGTAACAAAGTTAGAGAGAACTTCCTTGTATTTCAGGCCATGTGTATATTCACCATGCATTCGTCGGATTACGAATAGTGAAATCATTCCCCATGACTATCATTAAGAGAGTGTATAGTCCTTATCCTATCTAGAATAGCATTGGGGAAAATATGGGATAGATTGATACATTGAGGCTGATCATCTCAATATATCAAGATTTACCCTAGGCGAATCCAATGGATGGAGAGCTAAGAGCTCCTTGAACTATTTCTCTTGATGACCTTGAACAAATCCCATTCTTTTGATTGACTAGATGACCAAAATAATTACATATATGAAAAAATCAACTAAGTTCCTCCCTATCAATAGAATTGCTATTCTAGGGAGTAACAATTTTCATAACTATTATAGAGAAGGATATCTAGACCTTCCCACTAAATATTCCAAAATATGGCTTTACATGCCAAAACTCCAGTTGGTAAGATTTGTTGTTACCTAGGACCCATAAGTAAGATAGAAACAATTTCTAGTTGATATTAAAAGCCTATTTTTAATATATAAGCCCTGATCATTACTAGGGAGACTGAATAATACATACTTCCCTTCCCAAAATTAATGAGATAAATTAAGCAAGTTAGCATATTTCTTGAATATTATTATCAAATAAAAAAAATTAATCTTTAAAAAAAATCCAAGATGTTACTTCGAACCTCAATATCATAGATGTTCAAGAGAAGAAATTTATTCTCAAGCAGTACAAGCCATGTGAGTTTGATGGAAAAGGAAAAGATACTCCAATAGAGGTGAAATCATGGATAGAATCTATGGAAGATTATTTCGTTGTTCTGCAAGGAGTGCATCGTCAAATCAAGAAATGATTGCAAAATTGAAAATGATAGAAGATGCTCGTCTTTTGGTGAAAACAGTGGTGCAAGGATCAAGGAGTGTTGGAAACTACTATCACCTAGGATAGGCTTAAAGATGATGTGCATGGGAGATACCTTCCACCTACGTACAGATGAATGAAATTTTCAACTTGAAACAATTAAGCCTAAGCCTAGAAGCTTACTACTCAAAATTCATAACGCTTCTAAAATATGCACCACCAATGGATATTTCATAGCAAGTATCCAAATTTTGCAATGGTCTAAATCTATCCCTGAATACGCATCTTGAGTCAATGTGACCATTAAATTTACAGGATGCATTGATTTCAGTAGCCACAATAGTTCAAGAGATGGAATAGAAGCCAAGAAATGCTAAAGTGTGGAACAAAAACTTTCACAAATAAGGGAAAATTCCAAGGGTATGCAAAAAGAGCCCAAGGGAAGTATCGACAAAACAGGGCAAAGAGGGCCAAGTCAAATGCAGTGGGAAACTTTATACCCATAGGAAAAGACAATGAGACTCCAAGGTACTTTTATTGCAAGGAACCAGGACATTTCAAGAGGTAGTACCCGAAGCTTGTTAGCACAAATAACCACCAAGGGGGTAGTTTTGTGGGTAGAACCAAGCTACTAAGGGAAAAGTTGTTAGAGCAAACATGAAAGAGATCAGTGATGATAAAGATCATATGATGGATATTGATATGGAAAGATCGATAGTACATGCCACTCTCAATAAGAAGGGTCCAAATCGCCAATTCTCAGTGATCCAATCAGTAGAAAAACACCAAGGTAAACCCTTTCGAATTTTAATTGATTGTGGGAGTACCCATTCTTTAATATCACCAAGATGTGTGAAAAAGCTAAACATAAATACTATTCTTACACCTAGATTGCTTATGGAGCTAGCAAATGGAAAAGAAGTTCTTTCAACACAATAGACTAGTAGGGTAGAATTAAGTGTGGATGGCAATTCTTCCAAACCAACTTTCCGGATTATGAACCTTATGGCTTATGAATGCCTAGTGGGTATGGATTGGTTAATTCCAAATAACATCCATATCCATTATGAAAAGAGTCAAATTATTTTTCAAAACTTAGAAGGAGAAAAAGTAACAACTCAAGGAGAAGCAGAAAACCTAAGGTCCATCTGGTTAAAGCTTCCCAAATAGTGAAAGGATTGAAGAAAGGATTACCCATCTATCTAATTAAGCTCAACAAGGCCAAGCATGATAATGAAGCCAAGGATCAATCGTCTTGACTAAAAGAGTATGTGGATGTTCTTTCAAAAGACCTAATAGAGCTTCCACCAATAAGAGAGGTAGATCATGAGATCCAACTCATTCTAAGCACTGCTCCCATAGGCAAGTGACCCTACCAGATGACAATTCTTGTAGCTATTGACCTAAAATAACAACTCAAATAGCTATTAGACCAAGGATACATCCAACCAATTAATTTACCATGGGGAGCCCCTGAGAAAATTTAGAAAAAGAAGATGGAATACTATGCCTTTGCATTGATTACCGTGAATTGAACCAGGTGATAGTGAAAAATAAATATCGGCAATCCCTAGGATAGATGAATTCTTGATCGACTCCAAGGAGAAAAGATATTTTCAAAAATGAACCTCAGATCGGGCTACTATCAAATAAGAATAAATGAGGAAGGCATCCCTAAGACCACCTTTAACATAAGGTATGGTCATTATGGATTTATTGTGATGTCATTTGGATTAACGAATGCTCCTACCACCTTCAACAAGGTGATGCAAGACATTTCTTGACCTTATCTCGATGATTTTATCATTGTCTTTTTTTATGATATCTTAATATATTCCAAGAATGAAGAAGACCATGAACCACAACTAGGAATAGTTCGTGAAAAAATGAGAATCCACAAGTTCTATGCTAAAAATAAGAAATGTGCTTTCTTCAAAAAGAAGGTTGAATATCTTCGGCTATCAAAACATGGATCTAGAGCATGGCAGAAGCTATGGAGGATGGAAGATGAATATACAACTCATGATGACAGACTTAGATAGACTAACTCTTATACAAGGGAATTAGGTTCCAAGATAGTTTAGCTTGGACTCATAAACACATTCTTGTATAAGATGGACAATGACACTAATAGTGACTCAAATTGATAGTTCCATTACCTTGTTATGAGTGTCAACCAAGTATATGCATTTATAGCTTTTTGGATAGTACCACTCTCCTCACTATGCATATGGGATTCTAAACATCTCTTCCTAGAGCATACATCATTTGTCTATCTTCTAGCCTCTTCGTGGCATACATCTAGCCTCTATAGGCAAGCATCATTTGCTATTCTAAACACACCCCCTCAAATGATGAGTCTCTACCCTTGCTGGCTTTTGCCCCCCCTTCATGATGACATTGGATTTTCTTCGAAGATCATACAACATCTTGTCCTTCATTTTTCTTTCTTTGTCACTCTTTACTTTACTTGTAGTTTCTTTGACTTTGATTTTGGTCTTCTTGTCCATGTCCCCCTCAAGCAAAGGTATCATCATTTTGGAGGCAGCGGGAATTTCTTCAAGGTCTTCAAATGGCAGAAACTATGGAGGATGAAAGATGAATATACAACTCATGATGACATAGACTTAAATAGACTAAATGTTACACAAGTGAATTAGGTTCCAAGATAGATAGATTATCTTGGACTCATAAACACATTCTTGTGTAAGATGGACAATGCCATTGATAGTGACTCAAATTGATAGTTCCATTACCTTGTTACGAGTTTCAACCAAGTACATGCCTTTATAGCTTTTTGGATAGTACCACTCTCCTCACTATGCATATGGGATTCTCAACATCTCTTCAAGAGCCTAAGGAGTTTATGACCAAAGCCCTCGGTATCCTCATCTCCTCCTGCTGACTAGAGCTCCCTACAACAAGACTTTTTATGTCACGATTGGTCTAAACTCACTAACAAAAAACAAAAAAAGAAAAACCCCTTAGAGTAGGTTTTATTCATACTAGCCTTGGGGAGTTCTGCATTGACATACTGTGTTCACTGGAATACTGCCTCAATCAGGGATCTATACTCAATCATCCATCTTTTAGCTTGATGATTTTAGGAAAGATTGGTACCTAGCTTAGAATCACAAACATCTTATTTTAAATGCATTATATATAAAAATTTTAACAACTTTATTTCCAAGACAAATCTTTTCTTTCCAAAAATAATAACATCAAGGCAAATTAGCATAAGTGGATAACTTCAAGACAAATCAGCATAAGTGGGCAAGATAACTTCGAGACAATTTAGCATAAGTGGAAAAATAACTTCGAGATAAATAAGCATATAGTGGCAAGATAACTTTGAGACAATTTAGCATAAGTGGCAAAATAACTTTGAGACAAATCAAGATAAGTAGCATGATAATTGTGAGACAATTCAGCATAAGTGGCAAAATAACTTCAAGACAAATCAAGATAAGTAGCATGATAATTGTGAGACAATTCAGCATAAGTGGCAAAATAACTTCAAGACAAATCAGCATAAGTGGCAAGATAACTTCGAGTCAATTCAGAATAAGTGGCAAAATAACTTCGAGACAAATCAACATAAGTGGCAACACCTTCCAATAGTCTTCCTGGAATTCCTCTTCCTTAGGGATTAGTTTGGACTGAATTTAAGTAAGATTTTCATACTTGAGGATAACTTCCTTGGAGTTCTGTGGGTCTTTGTCCGCAATAAAAGAAAATCTTGGTTAGTTTAATTATGAACAATATCATTTGGCAATCGCATCTCAAGGTTTCTTATATACCAAGGATTAGAGTTCGTTATTAGCCATTAGAGATTTCGTTTGATCAATACAAAAATTAGAAATACTAAATCTTTTAGGGACACAATACCTTCCTTGTTCTCACTTAGGTTCATCTTGTACAGACCCAAGTTACCCCTTGGAATTCATAGTTCAGAATTCCTCAAATAAATTATATGCAAGAATCAAATGAAATCTTATTTTACACATGCAGCTACTTGGTTGATGGTATTTGCGGCTTTGTTCGTAATCCATGTACTCGCCATTCCATTTGTAGTAATTGTGTCCGCAACATTAGTGGTAGCTCCTGCCTCCATGATCTTTGTAGTTTTCTTCTTCGAGGACATGGCCTTTAATGGTCATGAGATTGTAAAAAAAAAGAGAATTTGGCGAATGAGCTTGGGGATAATTAGATTGATGGAATTTTTTATTGACGAGGGGGGAGGGGGGGGAAGCAATCACAAAGAATATTGAGAAATGGAGAAGAGTCTCAATTCCACAGGGGAATAGGATAGAAGGGACAAAGGAATTGAATTGGAGAGCTCGCGGAGTATCCTCCTTGTCTTCTTGACAAGAAATTCCAGTGCTTGTGCTTCTCTTGCCCCACTCCATCTTGCTCTATACTTGTGAGAAGGGCCTCTCCTTTCTTACTCCAACTACCCTCAACGACTCCCCATGCCTCGTATTTATAGCTAAATTGGAGAAGAAGGGTTGTGGCTAAGAAGAATAGCTCTTTTTGGAAGGGATCTTGGGAAAATCAGCAATCTGAAGCTTCCAAGATGCAATCTGATGGTTCCATTGGCTCCAAAAGAGGGTGTAAAATCCCATGACACTTGCTCAGAATTCTTCTAGATCACTCCTTTGTGTTCTCCCTATTCAGAGTGCTATTTGCTGCGTGTAAATTGCAAATGCAAGGCACATGATTTTGCCAATCCTTTTTTTGCATGAAATATCCAAAACTAGCTGAAAAAGCCACTTGTTTTTTTTGCATGACACCCCATTCTAAAAGTTTCCATAGCTTTTTTGAATATTTACAATAAGTGATATCCAAAATATTAAAAATATGCTAGTTTTGTCCAAAATTCTAGTATTTTTGGACCATCCATACTATAAACACTGACACTAATGGCTATGGCTCGTAACTCTTGTTCATGTGATAACTTCCATGACGAGTGGCTATAGTCCTTGTCAATTTGGAAAAATGTTGGGTTACGATCCTCGAGATTTTTTACTCGAGATCTTCTCCATTTAATGATTTTAGAGTTCTTCAAGTCCATTCTATGAGAAGTTGGGAAGATTTCAAATCAAAGTCAAGATATCATAGCCTTGCCAGGGCAAAGAGCACCAATGCAAACCCTCACCATCTAGTTGTAAAATATTACACGGCATAGCAAACAGAATCTGAGAAAGAGATAGAGAGTACACAACAGATAAGAGAAGAATTAGTAAATTCTTTAACTCCAAACAATTGATACAAATATGGCTCTGTCCACCCGTGCGCTTCCACTATGTGAAGCTTAGATTGCGATCTAGATAAAAGATAGGTGAAGAGCTTAAGGCTAGTTGGAACAACAACTCTGACTCGGTGAAAGATGAGTGAAAGATGGCTGCGAAGGGGTTTAGCTTTTATAGCCTGCGAAGGTCGTTAGGTCGGCCTGCCCGACCTACCATATGAGCCTCCACTAGTCGGCCAGGGAATATTCTAGGGAATGGGACCCCCCAGCCAGGGGCTGCTTCCGTGGCCCCCGGACACCACAATAGGAGCCCCTTTTAACTCCCTTACACCGCAACTCAATGCAATGCGCCTCGAGTTGCTACCAGCTTAACCGCTCCATCTAACCCAAAGATTAGACCCACAACAGTCACCTTTTTGCCATCCGGTCACATAGACCTCATTTGATATACAAGTCAGGACTCAACCAATGTCCGAGCTCACATTTGTTGGCTTCTCCTCATAATGGGGGCCTTACAACTTTGAGCACCATGGATCATTGGTAGCACCTAATGAGGGTGGGGCATTAATCATATCTAACACTAGCAAGGTGAAATTTCAATAATTGAGGGCGAGGACAAGGGGTGTGATGAGATGCACATGGTCGAGCTTGTTTCCCAATTGGGAAAGAAGAAGATTCTGCCATTTATGAAGGAGTAGAAAGAGGCACCATCCATGCAACCATCAATAATCAAGAGGGTAGTTGCCAATATATCATCCTACAAATGCTTGCAAAGCACCAACATAAATCTTTTCATATTCTCATTGATTGTGGTGTTGCTCACTCCTTTATGTCTCCTAAGTGTATAAAGAAGTTATAGCTAGAATCTAAACCCACTAGAAAACTGATAGTTGAGCTAGCAAATGAAAAGGAAGTCTATTCAACTCAAATAATAAAAAACATAAAACTCCACCCAAAAAGGCAACACACAAAGGCAAAATTTTGGGTTTTCTACCTAAGGACTTATGACTATCTCCTAGGAATGGATTGGCTAGTTCCTAAATAGGTAAGTATTCAATTAGGTAAGTATTCACTATGATGAAGGAAAGATCACCTTTAATAATAGTGAATCAACCTCAGTCTAGGTCAAGAAAAGGTAGGAAAACCTAGATTTCAACCAGCCAAAACAAGCCGACTAAATAAGGGTCCAAGAACAAAGTTGTGACAATATTGTTGTATTATGCCAATTGCTAGTCAAAGCACAAGTGCAATCTTCCTCAATACCTATCAATGCTTCTTCTACAAATCCTTCTCCATCCACTTTGTTGTCCCTCACTTCTCCTACTCCAAATTGGAATTCTTTTTCAACTAAGAGATTACAAAAAGGATGAAGTTCCTACTTTTCTTCTCCTACACCAAGCTCCCTTAATATGCATTAGGTTATTCCGTCAGGTAAAGGTAAAGGAAAAATACATTAAGGAACCTCTAATGTGCCTTCCACTTCCTATGAGGTGCTTGATTTAAATTTAGAGCCACAAGACTCTATTGATTCAGATGATCCAAATGGAATCTTTAAGGAGATACAACTGATTTATTTCCCTTCTCTCATGTCCGTCATGATAGGTGAAACTACTATTCAACAACCTAGTTTGTTTCAGCCTTCCTTACAACCAGGAGATAATACTAAAGACTTGTCAAAATATCTTGAGCTCATGTTTCCTGAGTGGTCAAACCATGGCTATAAGGTTGCTTTTGATCATACTGATGAGTATGTTTTTGATAGAATTGTAGACAGAGGGAAGCAAATCAAGTTATAGATCAAATGCCACTCTGTATTGATTCTGAAAGCAAGGAGAAGGAAGACACCTATCCTCAAGCTATAAAGCATTGTACTTGCCTTTCATTTTCAATGCAATATGATGGTACTTTTTCCTTTCAATTACGTGTATGTGTGTCATTTTCCAACCACACAAGTCTGTGTTTATGAGTCTAAGTCTCAATCTTGGAACCTAATTCACTTGTGTAACATTCTATTTGCAACTCTATGTCTTCATGAGTTCACTCTATCTCTTCAAGCCACCATAGCCATGGTCTAGATCCGTTCTTTTAACATGGTATCAGAGCTCAATCGAGCACGCTCACAGCTCCTCTCTCTTCTCTCTCACTCTATCTCAACGTCAGAGCCTGCCAACTCAGTGTCAGCTTGTGATTTCATTTTCAACTTCATCTTTATCTTCCACCTTGTGACAGGCATAGCCAGCATGCAAGTTGCCTCCTTTGAGCTCTTAGATCTCTTCAAAGAAGCCATATCTCATCACAAATCCTTCTAGATATTTCTTCCTTAGCTAAATATACTTCTTCTTGGAATATCAGAGTGTGACATTGCTCAACATATGCTCTAGCATTGCACCTGCAACAACTCACTGCCTAATCTACACTTGTGTCTATTCGTACAGTCTGCATTACGCCTACAATCTGCCTTGTTGATGATTATCATGGGGTAACTAAAGATTCATATGCAAGCTACCTCGCACTAAGAGGGTTTCCCAAATGATCACCTCTATGGGTTGCCCCAACCAAAAAATCAAACCCCTATCTTGAAAACCCTAATCTACCATAGCCAACTTTCTTCAAAGCTTTTTTCACTCCATCTTCCCACCCACTGGTTCTAGCACTCGGAAGCTCATGTCACTCAAATATGAAGTTCCTAGCATCAAAGCAAGGAGGGAAGGACTTGGTATTAGAAGATCTTGAAGGATTTTGAAGATTTGGAAGACTCAAGGAAGAAGATACCAACCACACAAGATAGTGTTTATGAGTCCAAGTCTCAATCTTGGAACCTAATTCACTTGTGTGATATTCTATCTTCAACTCTATGTCATCATGATTTCACTCTACCTCTTCAAGCCACCATAACCATGCTCTAGATCCATTCTTTTAACAAATTGTAGCTTCACCTTTCATGACAGACATGAGAGAAGGGAAATATATCTCTTGAAGTTCCTTAAAGATTCCATCTCGATCATCGGAATCACTAGGGTCTTGTGGCTCTAAATTTAAATCTGGCACCCCATAGGAAGTGGAAGGCACATACGAGAGGTTCCTTCATGTATTTTGCCTTCATCTTTATTTGATGAAATGACCTGATACATATTAATGGAGCCTAGTGCAAGAGAAGAAAAGTAGGAACTCCGACCTTTTTGTAATATCTTAATAGAAAAAGAATTCTGATTTGGAGTAGAAGAAGTGAGTGACAACAAGGTGGATGGAGAAGGATTGGTAGAAGAAGAAGCACTGCTAGGTACTAAGGAAGATTGCACCTGTGCTTTGACTAGCTATTGGCATAATACAACAATATTGTCATATCTTTCTTGTAACACATCAACCTTCTCTATTAGTCTATTGTCCAAGAAGCAAAATCCTGTGGCCTTAAGTAAGGAGCAACCTTGTATTTGTTATTCTCATACTCAAACTCTTGGATGACATTGACAATGGGGGAGGAGGCCTGCTCAATGAGTTTCTTACAATGCTAGAAAATTCCATGTAATGTGAGCATGATCACATGGCTAGGTATGAAATTTTAACAAATTTTCTCTTTGTAATGGGAATATTCTGGACCTTGGATAGGAAGGTTTTATAGAGCTTTGTCTTCTATAGTTTTAGGAGCCATGTGCTGTGGAAGATGAAGTGTTTTACCTTTGATTTTTCATACTTTTATAACTATGGGGGGTAGTAGGTGTTTTTTATTGAGGGAGGAGATGTCCAATTGCCACTCATGGGGTAGATCAACCTTCGACCAATTCACACAATCAAGAAACAAGTGTTGAGTACTTTCATCTAATTTCATGATTATGGTTTTCCCTCTATCTTTAGAGGAGTTGATGCATGCAACCACTCTAGGAATAGCCAAGGACGTACATCTAAGGACCATTCTATATTGAATCACTAGATGAGCGGATGAAGCTTTCATTTGTAGACTCATAGTCCTAATATGCAACATGAGTAATTCAAGGAAGTATGGATCATCCATAGCTATAACATAATTAGGGTGAACCTCAAAGATAATGGGGCCATTTTTCAAGGACAACACGTCAGCGCCCCTACAATCATATCCATCAGCTCTACATACCTAGTATCTAATATTGCAACCATACATGAGACATTAAGACCTCTACAAAACAAAGGGATAATGCCTATGGCGATATATCCTAAATGAAAATAAGGATAATCTTTCTTTTGTTGATGTTTTTGTATTTTGGGAAGAATGAGAGACAAAGATTAACATGTTGGTCTTTTGCTAATGTATCTCCCAAAGTTAAGAATTCCTTGATCTTCTATGCAAATGGTAGAAGCCTTGAACTTGAAAATTTGATTCTCACCATAAATATGTGCAGTACCAATGTCTAGAAAAATCCATTTGGAACTGGGGTGTGCTTCCTCCACAATGATCATCAAATTTCTTGATGACTTGTAGCACTCGGACGATGTCTTGAACACAGAGCTCAACACATTGCCATCAATCTTTGAGGAAGCCATGAGGATTTACTAGAATTTGAGGATAATAATACTCAAAAAATGGCACAAATGGCAAAATAGCCTTATTGCCTAACCACGAGTAGAAATACCTCATGACACGTCACTAACAACCTTACTTCCCTCAAGTAGTGGTATGTTAATGGCTCTAATACCAAACATAGAGCGACATGGCAAAAGCACGAATACAATGAAATAGACGACACAAAACATAGAGAGAAACCTACTTTTGGGTGAGAAATGAATCTTATATTATAGCTTTTTGAGCGTTGCAAGGCTTAGGGAGAGCTTCATCCGCTCATCTAGTGCGCATGGAATATTGTACAAAAAGAAAAAGATTACACAGTAGGTGGGTCAAGGTGGTTGGCATGACAAAAGGTTTGCCACGGTGTTGTATACACCCATAATATGTTGAAAAGTTACATCAAGGGCGTCAAAAAAGAGGGACCACCTTAGCAATCTATTATTGCCGATCTCATTTGGTGCCATTTTCATGAGATAACTTGGCACATGATAGAGGTTTGTTCGTATGGTGAAAGGGACAAACTCCACAAATAGGCTAAAAGATTTAACGATTTTAATCATTGCCAAGATTTCTCTTTGATAGGATGGGTAATTTTGTTTGGTTTTGTTGATTATACCTGACACATATCGGCAAATGTCTAGTGCAGGTTGAGAAGTAGACACATTTTCTTCACATAAGCAAGCACCCCACCTAGAATCGGAGGCATCGGTGTAGAGGATGAGGGGTAACCGAGTAGCTAGCTGAAGATGGGGTAAATATTGAGTAAAGTTTTTAATGTTTTGTACAACTAAGATATGGAGAGGTTTCCACTAGAATTGATCTTTTTGCAAGAGAGGGTATAGGTCTTTGGAGTAAAGGGCCAAGTTTTGTGTGGCTGAGTTGATCCAATTTAGACACCCAAGAAGTTGTTGTAATTGTTTCACACTTGTCAGCTCATATGTCATGTATAAAACTTTTGTCAAGACATGTTCTTGTAACTTGATAGTACCATGTTGAATTTCTAAGCCTAAATATTCAACTGTAGTGGGGTGAACATGATAGACTTTGTTGGGGAGAGTACCATTCCTATGTCTTCCACTACTTTTCAAACTGATAGAGATGATTTATGTGTTTCTTAATGGTTTCAAAGAACACTAAAATATCATCAATATAGACTTTAAAATATGGAAATTTGGCAAAAATTGAATCATTCCACCCTTGGAAGCATGTTGGAGTGGTTTTAATGCCAAATGATAGCACCGTCCATTGATAGTGCCCTTGGGATACAGAAACCTATTTTATTCCTATCTTCTTTCTTTAGAGGAAGCTGCCAAAATCCTATTTTTAAATCAAATTTTCTGAAAATATTGGCTTTTTTGAGCTTCTTAATTAGGAGGTCCTTCAATGGAATAGGGTGACCATGGCCGATGAGATATGCATTCAAAGGCTTGTAGTTTATCACCATTCTCTTTTTTCATCTCTTTTGTTCAGAGTGTTTATTTACATAGAAGGCTTGGCATGCCCAAGGTGAGTTAGTAGATTCAATCAAACGTTCTCTAGAAGAGTTTGAATTTCTTATTTACACAGAAGCAAATCTTCTTCCTTCATTCTAGAATGGACGGCTTTGGTTGGGACAACGTTGGGTTTTAAAGAAGAGGAATAGCATAAGACACTCTTTTTTCTTTATACATAAGGGGGTCTTTGTGCTGCATAAAAGACTTGAGATGGTATGTTACCTTTTGAATTTCTTGGGAATATTTTCGTTTTTCTATGTTAATGCACTAGTCTCTAGCAACAGTCTCTTGTTGACAAGGGAGTTATTAGATAGAGTAGATATTGCGGCCAATTTTTGGCAAAAGTGGAATATTTTCTTTCTTTCCAACATAGGAAATAGTAAAATGCTCTGACCAAAAAGTATATGGGACAATGTGTTGTAGGATGGCTGTCCCAATGAGAAAATCATAGCGCATCTGCTTCATTGGCTATATTTCAATAGGAAATTTGATATATCCCAACTAAAAATATGCTTGTGTCACATGAATAAGAATAACTTTTTTATTGTTAGACAATTCTACTATGATAGGAGTGGCGACCTTTATATAATTGGGAGGAAAAAGTTCATATGGGGCGATGGTTAAACTAGCAGCAATGTCTAAAAGGGCATCTACATACAATGAAAATTGAGGCATATTTTTTAGTTGTACACCAATCATGGGAATAGGACCACCTATTGGTGCGCAGATCGATCGTTGTATGCTCACGTAGTGAATCCCGGAAGGTCCCCAAGAATAATGAACTCTACCTTTTTGCACAAATTACAATGTAAAAAGCATGAACGACAAGAGCAAGAGACCAATTGGGTTCAATCTCCCCCCATGCCTTGTGTGAGCGCTTCACAAAGCATGTATTTTATGTATATTTCCATCTTCATGCTCAATAATAGCCCAATTTACAAAAATATGACAAGCTTTTAGCTTTTGAGTTTGCTTTTACAAAAATAGTAGATAAAGCTAATGGACGGTGCCCATAGAGTCTGGCATGCCCAACACAATGTCCAAATAGAAATAACATATATGTGCGCATAGGCGCATACAAAATAATAATAAATAATTGATGCCTCAATAGACATGACAAAATATAGGCGTGGCGCTTATCAAAATATAATCCATAGGTCGAATACTCGCTAGACTCCAATGCTTTCCTCCGCCACTGCTGCTATCTCTACACATCAACTAAAGCATTCACAATCGTTAGTAAAATAATACAATTAAACCGACAAAAGTGAATACCTAGCAGTCTTCAGCTACATAAATAAATCAACTGGTTAGAAATAAATCCTAACCTTAATTTATTACAAGTGCGCACTCTAAACTCATAACCGTTTATTAATTTAATATGCATTTTGCGGAATCACCCGCTATGAAATCACCCATGTACACACTAAATTAATGAAACGCCCGAAAAGGACAGGCGTCCCCATCAACTTCTCGCATAAAGAATCCACTTTGTGTATGAGCCCCGGTCATCAAAGTTTACGGAATCCACCGTAAAACCTCATGGAATCCACCGTGGAAGATTGTGGGAAATACAAATATTTACATTTACTTTAGTTTTTGGACCCAATGATGTTTGGGTAGGTTATAAGGATTATTGAAAAATTCTCGGTGCATTTTATCCTTAGCCTTCTTGTCTCATTAGCCTATATCAGACAAGAAATCATCATCATCAAAGTTTGACTACTTTTGCTTGCCTTTATTTCTTCAAGAAGAAGGACCACCACTAGTAGATGTAACCCCAAGGAAAATATTATCCTTGCATCCAAAGAAATGAACAGCATGGGCATTTACATGCACAAAAGTATTAGCATGTATTGACTGATCATCATAATCGCTTGAAATATCTGCCACTAAATTGTTAAGACTAGATTCAGTGTGTAACTATTCTAATTTGGATGACTTACTATTTTCAAAAATGAATGATTCTGTGTCAGGATTGAGAATCAAACTAAGCGATAGAAGTGGATTCAACTATGTACCAGGAAGTGTCACTTTCTATCTCACTAGAACTAGGAGAATCATAGTCAAAATAAAAATAGTCATGATTGACTGAGGAGGAATCTTCACTAAGATAATGAAGGTTCGCCTTAGTAGCATTAGTTTGTTGTTTTTCCTTCTTCGGGCAACTATTTTCTAGATGAGAAGAACTACCACATAAATAGCATTTAAAATCATTTTTATGTTCTTGAGACTTATGAGAAGAAGTTCTATGCCATTTACCATTATCATATCTATGAGAATGGCAATGAGATCTTCTGGAATGATAGGTATGATCTTGCATGTCCTACTTATTGAAGTAGTAATGAGAACTGCAACCTTTGGAATGTCTAGACGAGTGGTAGTAGCAATGTCTAGACTAGCCATTACCACCATATAAAGTGGAACAAGCACTTGCTTGCACCCAAAATCCACATCATATTTGGTTGTAGATATACACACAGACTAAGAAAATTTCTGATTAAGGATAGTCATTTTCTGATGTTGGCACACTTCTTTTATTGTTTGCTCTTTTGTTTGCAAAATTTTCCACACTATTAGTAAAATCTCTATTTTCAGCCTTCATTTTTTGTTTACACTAGAAGAGAATAGATTCTGGTAAAGAACATACCAAATGTTCTTTCATACTATTATAATGAGAGCCCAATCCTTCATACAATAATCTCTTGTATAAATTAAATACTCCTTTTATGGCCTGGGATCGTAGAGCTTTGACTTAAATAAGGCCTCACACGGGCTTCAAGCACATCATCCAATTTGTTGCCTACCAATTCACCAAGAAGCAATTCAAAGAATAATTGAATTGGATGAGAATGCTAGACAATTGCTAACTTGACTTGAGAGATCCACCATTGTCTTAGCCACCAACAAAACTATGAGTCATGGCATTCAATATGTCTATGTGGCTGGTCTATGGTTTGTCGAGAATTTTTCCGCCAACATAGGTGTACATCATGTAAATGAGCAGCTTAATCTCATCAGGAGATTTTCCATCTATGGACCAAAGAGCAAAAGAGCCAACCTTTTTAGGGATGCCTATTTTCTTGTAGAAGTTTGCAAAATAAGTTTTGGAATAGAAAGAAGAAGCATTCACAGTACTAGTAGCTTTAGTACTGGTATATTGAGTAGAGCTTGAAGTAGTGTATCTGGGGGAGCATTGGATTCATAAGAATAAAATCATCATCAACAATATTGTCACCATCTTTACCACAAGATTATAGAGTATAAGTAGCTTGATTTGGAAAGCTGCTTGATCTCTATAGTACCATGCAGGAAGTTCATTAGGAGGCCCAGTAGGTGGATGATATTCCAAGCTTTCACCCATCATGCATGAATCAATACACGATTCCATATTGCACAAGGTATCTTCCTTTTGCTTGCTTTTGGGATCAATATAGAGTGGCATTTGATCTAGATCTTGATTTGTTTCCCTTTGTCTATGAATTCTGTCAAAAAAATACTCATCAATATGATCAAAAGAAAATTTTTAGTCATGGCCATCTAGCCACTCACAAAACATGAGCTCAAGATATTTTGACAAGTGGTCGAGTCACGTTTTATTGTTTTGGTTGTTCTTTTATCCTCGGTTTTTGGTTTGTTGCTTTGCAAGCATTCTCCTTGATTGTCTGTGTTTGTGGTGTGTGTGTAACCATCTGAATGGCGCCTTCTCACGCTCCTCCCCCTATCCAGTACGTCCCACTAGTTAGTAGGGATTACTCTTCCCTACTCACTTTTGAGCCTCTCACGAAGGCGGGACTCGTTGGTTTTGTGGCTACTTCCTTTCCATTGCTTCCAGAGGATCCGTCGTTATGTGATGAGTTTCTGGCCTCCTACAGTAAGAAGACAGGACTAGTCCAGGGAATTTCTATGACTTTGACACCTAGAGGCCTAGGGAAGGCTCTGTCTCTTCCCTCCAAAGGTGAACCTTTTGTTACCACTCGTCAACTTTTCTCTAATGAAGAGATTCTAAAGTTGTTGCAAAAGCAAACAAGGGAAATGTTGGATGTTAAGAAGGTGATAAACTCTTCAGGAGTTTCCTTTTCCATGATCATTGATCCCGTATGGAAGATGGTCTGTTAGTTTCTCTAGGACAGGTTTATGGCTGCCAAAACGTCATCCCAGTACTTGTCCAAAGAGCTTCTCACAGCTTCAAGGATGGTGTTGAAAGGAGTTGCTATTGATTGGAGCACTTACCTCCTCACTAAAATGGATCAACATTTCGTCAAAGTCACCAGGGGTAATGTTACCAATGTTACATATGGATCATATTTGTCTACCTTCTTAACCTATTCAAGTTTACAGAAGAGTGTGCCTCCACCTCCTCCATCAGATCCAGTACCTCCTCCTCCACCTTCAGATGAGTTAGAACCCATTGATATAGAGGATGATGATTCTCCACCTCCCCTGGTCATCCAGCACAAACGCTTGAAGCGGGTAGCGGATAAAGCTCCTTCCGTACTTCCTTCAGTGCCCATTCCTGCTACCTCTGGCAGTGATCTCCCTGGGTATCTTACTTATCATAGCCTGTTCAGAGCACATCGAGAAGGTTCATTGGATATATCAGTTCTCTCACTGAACAGTCTAGTCTCGGGAGATGCAATTCCTTTCCTATGTAAAGATATTCAGAGTTCCATTGAATTGTCAGTGACAGCCTGTGTTCAACAGCTGTATGCGTCCTTTTATGAAGAGCTGATGCAGTCTAAGGACCGGTTGCATAAGGCAACATCTGAGTTAGCCTCTGCTAAGGATACCCTAGCAGATTTGTTTAAGCAGATGGAACAACAAACCCAACTGGTTGCCACCCAAAGAGATGAGATCTATTCTTTGAAGATTTAGTTAATAGAGGCTCAATTAGAGGTTACTAGCCTTTCAGAGGAGAAGGAGAGGATGTCCAAAGAAGCGTAGGAGTTCCAAACTCTCTTAGATGGCAAACTTTCAGCCTTACAGACTGCTAATGACACAGTGGAATCCCAAGCCTCCCAAATCAAGAAGTTGCAAGATCAACTGGCAAAGTCACGGTCTGTTACTCCAAGCCCTAATGTTCCCTTGATCCCTTCTCTTTCACAGCAGGACTTGGCTGCTCTTCAGAGACAGGCTACCTTGTGTCCTCTATTCCAAGATAAAGTGGAAAGATTGCAATCCTGAATGGATTTGATATGGTCTACATTTGAGCAGTTTCAGGAATATGTTCCACCAAACCATTCTTTCTTTGGCCACTACCAATTACAGAATTTGGCCTTCTACATGAAGCTTTCCACGATGGATTTACCTCTTCCAGAGGATGGATGGAGTGGGGCTTGGTCTGCTAAGTTGCTGACAGAGGTAGTCAGGATGGTGTTTGAAGATTCTGTCATGCCAGATACCATGTTGATGTCATACATGTATCTACAAGGAGACTTGTTAATTCCAGATGAGGTGGATATGGCTTGGTATGTGGGGGACGTGGTTCTACAAGCTGTTTTGTATGTCAACCATTTGGAGTTGTGCATAGCTGACATGTTTCAGGGTTACTCCTCCAAAGTGGCTGAGTGTCATGATAATTCCTGGCATCCCATGATTGATTTTGTGGTCCTGAATCACAGACAAAACACAGCTCCTACCTATGCCCAGAGTACTAATCAACTGAGGATGGATCTCTTAGCCTATCTTTCAAAACATAATCCGTTTGATTCTACCTTCTTTGATGCCTATCATAGACGATCTCTCTTAGGACCTTCTGTTCCTACCCCCCTATATTACCAACAAATGGCTCACCGATATGATCTATATCTTTCCCTTTGTCAATCTAATTCCACGACTATTTTACCCCTTCTTTTCCAACCTTCATCTTTCCCTCAAATTCCCCTTTTTACATACTGTTCCTTTATTGAGGATAGAGTATTTTCCCCTTCTCCACCATGTCCTTCTCCATCCATTCATGTACCTTCCACATTTCCTATTTATCAGTTAACACCCTTCCTTAGTGATTCCCTACAAATTTTTGCCACTCCTTCTTTAAAATTTTATTCCTTTTATGATTTTGCCTATCCCTCATTTCATCCACTTTTCCTTATTCCACTACCCTCTCCTAACACTTCTATATCTCAACCACCTCAGTTGGTTAGTGACTATGATGGGTTTGATCATCAGATTTCTAGACGAAGGGGATGGAGCTCGAATGGTTCCCTTACAGGACCTTAGATAAATTGGCCAGTAATTCCAGGAGAATGGACAACTGCCAGTCAAGCTTATCAGAACTATATTCATTTTTCTCAGTAGTATTCACAGTCTGCAGATCCTTCAGTGTGATTAACTGCTCACTTTGCTTGGTACTTGGCGTATATGCATAGACACTCTCATAATGATTCCAAGCCTATTCCAAAGTTGTGCATGAATGTCAATGTGAGCATTGATTTCTGAATATATTGTATTTTCATGCCCTTTGTTTGCCTAGCAGATACCTGGTCCTGTTGGAAAGGATGTGCTATCTTCAGTTTTTTCAAAATCCTCCCAAAACATTTGTAGATGAATCCTTGTCTATGGATTGTTTTCGAAATCATCAATCTTTTAAGAGGGATCATCTTCATTGATACCTTTCCAATGTATGGTGGATGCTTTTTAATGAAAATCTCTCTTTTTGGAGGATTCATTCAGATGGTTGTGTTGTGTGTAGTGTTTGTGTTGTGAGTTACTTTATGTAAAAAGAACATGGTGGTTGCCTATTGGATTGGATTTCGTGTTAGCTACATTTTGGAGAATTGTGGTGATGAGGTCGTGGTTGGAGATTTGAAGGTGATGCTGATGAAGAAGAAGAAAACTCTTATATCCTTTACAAATTTGTTGTGATTTTTAGTTTGATAAGAAGTGTTAATGTATAAAGGGTTTTCCTTTCGTTGTATTCTTATATCAGATACAGGTGATAAGTTGGGGTCGTGGTGGATGGATTCTTTTTGAAGAGATATTGAAGATCAAAGTTGAGATTTTAAATTAACTTGTATTCCCTTTTTCCTGGGTCGCGAGGACGCTTCCTTATTAAGTAAGGGAATATGTTGAGTGTTGAAATGACTTGTTTTTTGGCTGATTTTTGTTGTTTTTGAGAGCTAAATGGTTGATATTATGAGATGATTGATTGGTTTGGAAGTGGTTTGAGAGTGTTTTGGATGATATTGATTGTGTTTTGGAAGTTCATGATGTTTATTAGTGGTTCTGTGATGTTCTGATAGGTTCTGATTGGTTATGTATACCTTTTGTATAGCTTCTATTTTGATCTGTTTTGTTCTGATTGCCTTCTGTAAGGAGGGATGGAGTATTGATTGATGAAGATTGAGATCTTGTGAAAGTTTATTGAATGGTTTTTGAGAGTTTGGAATGGTTTGAGTATGAGTTAAGTGGTTTTGATGACCTTCTGTAACCTTCTGTAGGTCTTCTGTAGAGCTTCTGTCTCTATTATGTTCTGTACTGTAGCTATTCTGCTACTGTTCTGTGACTGTTCTGTATGCTTCTGTATGTGTTCTGATGGATGAGAGTGTAGCTTGGGAAAGTTTTCTAGCCTTGGAAAGAGGTGAATACAAGTGCAAAAGAGCTGAAAGAAGTGAAAGAAGTAGCTGCTGAAGACTCAAGTGAAGACTGGAGTGAAGTGACAGTAGTGAGCTATGAAAAGACACTGTAGTGGCTCTGGTGACTCTTCATATCAGACATACCTCTTGGGAAGGGTATCCACGACCTAAGAAGGATTATTGAGAGTGATTTTGAGAGATTGTAGTGAGGATATGATGTATTATTGATGGAGAGAGAGAGAGAGAGAGAGTCAGAGATAGCCAATTCTACAAAAACAGTGATTGTATGTGAGAGATTGAGAGAGAAGACTATGAAGATATTGAAGATGAATACTATGTGATGTATTTCCATTCAAAGATGGTGTATTCCTTTGCTTTCTTTGTTTTATTGATGGATTTTGTGAAGATATTGAAGAATATGGTTGATTCTATCAAATCCGTGGGAGATCTACATGATGCTGCATGAAGATTTGTTGTACCTGGTGTTCTTTTCTTCATTGTGATCATATGAAACATAATAAACAAGCTTGTTGATGTTACAATATAGATTTTCTTGCAAGAGAATTCCCTTTTCCTTGGTGTTCCTCTTGGGGCTCCAAACACATTGCCACCGATCTTTGTCATGGCTCAATGAATATGCGGATGTATTTCCTAAAGGTCTAATAGAGTTACCTCCTAGTAGCCATGAAATTAATCATGAGATTAAGTTAATCCCAAGAGTTGAATCAATTGCAAAAAGACCTTATAAAATGTATATTCCCAAAGACATTGAACTAAATGAACAAGTAAAGCAACTATTAGAACAAGGATTCATCCAACCTAGCAACTCTCCTCAGGGTGCCCCATACTTTTCCAAAAGAAAAAATATGGAAACCTAAGGCTTCAAACCAATTATTGCAGATTGAATAAGATAACCATCTATGATAAATACCTCATCCCTTGAATTTATGAGTTACTTTGATAGATTAGAAAGAGCAAAAATATTCTCAAAAAAAGATTTAAGATCCAGATACTATCATATCCAAATAAAAGATGAGGATATCTCTATGACTGCTTTCAATACTCACTATGGCCATTTTGAGTTCATAATTATGTCATTTGGTTTAAGTAATAGCTACTTTTAATATATTAGTATAGGATACTTGTAGGCCTTACCATGACAAATTTGTTCTTGTATTCATCAATGACATCTTGACTTATTTCAAAGAAGAAGAGGACCATCATCCAAATCACCTTTGAATCATCCTTGAAGCTTTAAGGATGAATAAGCTCTATGTAAAACAAAGTAAATGCACCTTCTTTAAAAATAAGATTGATCTAAGGGGAAGAGAATGTAATATACCCAACGTTTTTCAATCAACTATGTGTGGGTGCCCATATTTTCACCTCATTACTTGCTTTTCAATAAGTTTTCACATTTGTATATGCTTATATACATGTATATAACCTCAAATTAATCTATCTTCTATTTAATTAACTTTAAAAATTTCATTATAATTTAATTATATTTTTTAAATCAATTAAGTGATTTTTATTTATCATAATTTTATCTAGATTTATTTTGATTTTTAATCAAATACAAAGATTTATTATCAAAATTTTCTAGTTAATCTTAGTTAGTTATATTTTTTATAATTTAGTATGATTTGTTAGATTTATTCATAATTTTTCTATCTTTATTGTTATTATTATTATTTATTAATAATATTATTTTTTAATAAAAATTATAAATTTTTCATATCTTAAATATCCATAAATATTAATAATTTTATTTTAAATTTTAGTAAAATTTTAAAATTGATTTATGAAATCTCTTCATTATTTATAAATTTTGTTTTATCTAGAATGTGTGTGTGTGTGACATATATTAAAAAAATATAAAAAATTTATTGCGCTTGGCACTTATGGCTTTTCATACTAAGCTTTGTAGGGGCAATCCCAAGTTTTTGCATTCTTGGGGTCAAGGCATGGTGGCCCAGTTGTTGCCATGTTATGCCATGCGTTAAGGGAGACAATCCATTAGGTTGCTCCTCCCTTTCTTCTAGCCTTTGCCTTGGGCCTTGGAGACATGGGTCTCTTGGTTCATTTACCAAGGTGTTTTGCCCTCATTTCCAAGTCAATTACTTTGGCTATTTTCCTTGGCCTCTTCATAAAATCTTTCTTTCTTGTCTTGAACTTAGACAAACCTATTGGTTCAACTTGTCTCTTCTCATAGAAGGTGCAGTCTTGGTGCATGGCACCTCTTTGGCTCTTCTTAGCTTCATATGGAGTTGAAGTGCTTTTGGGGGTATGGACTAAGTCATCACAGTCGGACCGAATTCTTGGTATTGAAACTAGAGGTATCATTGAAGTACTTGGAGTGACACCCATGTTTGGAGTGCTAGGTATGTCACGAATCCATAGAATCAAAATGACAACTCCTTGCATTGCTTGTGGTCTAAATGTCGAGATCTCAATCTTTGTCAGCCTTGAGTATGATCCCAATGCATTTTATAGTCCAAAGATGTTCACCTTAAGAGAGAGTTGTAGAGTTCTCTAAGGCTCAATTAACAAGGTGCCCTTCCATGGCATTAAGTCACCTTAGTCAAAAAATGTTGCAAGCACTCCCTTATACTCTCTCTTATTTGAGGCTTCATCCTCTGACTCACTCTATCCAAGATCATAAGGGTTTACCTCTTCAAGCTCAAAGGGCGTAACCAATGAATCTATTGATGAAGTGCACTTGTTTCCTACTTTGATCTGATTTTGTTGGGATGGGATGTGGCCTTGGATTGAAAGTAGGGGTTTCTTCATCCTTAGCCATAATTTTAGCTTGGGGGGTTTTGGAGGCATCCTCATTCTCATATCTCATCTTGGCTCTAGTCGCTTACCTTCATTTCTTGATGTTTGATTTCACCTTCTTCTTCTTCTCATTCTCATCTTCTTCTTTCTCTATCTTTCCTTCTTCTTTTCGGTTTCTTTTGCCTAGAATTATCTTTTGTTCATTTTCTTCCCCCTTCTTTTTGTCTAAATCTAAGTCATCTTCTATCTTCTCTTCTTCGGCCTTGATGCCCACATCTCTTCTTGTTCTTCATGTCCTAACCTATCTTCTTCCTCTGGCTTCTAGCTCTCCATACTCTTTCTTCTAGCTTGGCTCCTTTGCCTCTTTCTACTTTCTCATTCTTCTTCCTAACTTTCTTCTTCTTGTTTTCTTCTACTTGCTTCATCTCATCTTGCTCTATCTTTTCTTTCTCTTCTAGCTTCTTCTTAGCTAACTCTATCTCTTTCCTTGTCTCATCTTTTCCTTTATCTTCTCCATGGCTCCCTCTAACAAGTCTTTTTTTCTTCTTTCCTATCATTCTCTTCTATCTCCTCCCATACTTTCATGATTCTCTCCTTCAACTCTCTTTTTAGCCTATCATCATTGAACTTTTTTGGGTTGCTCAATTGTTGGGGTTTGGGTTGTTGGGGTCAAAAAGGTGTTCCAAGACCTGGGCTAAGATCATCCTCATACTTTATTATTCTTCTTCTTTTTGGGGACAAGGTGTTCCAATATTAATATCGAGCTCATTCTCTCCCTTCTTTTCTTCTATGCATTCCTCTTCTTTCTCTAACTCTTCTCTTTTCTCTTCTTATTTTCCTAACTCCGTTTCTAAGGTTGAAGTGTCAGTTCTATGTAGAAAATGCCCTACCAAGGTGCTTTCACCCTTCCATTCTCATCTTCTTATTCTATCTCCTCA
Source organism: Lygodium microphyllum (assembly GCF_053477565.2). Classification (NCBI taxonomy): domain Eukaryota; kingdom Viridiplantae; phylum Streptophyta; class Polypodiopsida; order Schizaeales; family Lygodiaceae; genus Lygodium; species Lygodium microphyllum. Next base: position 105,344,527 of record NC_141162.1, read on the forward strand.
TCTACTTCCTCATCATCATCTTCACCAAAGGCGTCCCATGTCTCACAAGAGGGCACCATCCTAGCCTCACCCTCAATCTCAATGGGCAAAGGTATTCCAAGATCAAAATTTAGCTCATTCTCCCCCTTCTCAGCCTCTATCTCTTTAACGCTAGTTCTTCTTCAAGTTGCACTGTAAGCTATGGGTGCAAGGGCTCATTCTTCTCACATATCCACCTATCTTTGTATTTCTTTTTGTAGCCTAAATCCATCATAATATTTTCTATATTTGAACTCACATCCACCTTCCATCCTTCTTCTTTCACATGGTATTCTATATTTTCATCTTCTTCTTTACCTCCTTTGGGTTGACATTCTTCTTGGGAGGGATAGTACTCTTCTCCTTTAGGGTAATAGTCATTGTAGAGAAAATATCCTTTCGTGTGGTAGTTGGTCGGAAAATCTTCAGGGTAGTAGTATGATATTTCTTCTAGGAAATATTCATTGTAGAATTGATATTCGGGGTACCATTCTTGGTAATTGCCTTGATGGTAGTAGCAGTTAACTCCTAGTTGCTTGTATTTTACTTCTTGGTGTTCCAAGATTGGGGATAAGCTCATCCTCTTCCTTGTCTTCTTCTTGTTTATCTGACTAAAAATATTCTTCTTGTATCACCTAATTTTTCTTTTCTTAGCTCTCCTTTGACTTCACTTGTCTCTTTTGTTCTTCTTTGGCTAGCTTCCATCTACTCTTCAACTCTTGGACACTTTTGATCCTCATGTGCTTCAAGTATGGTTTGGTCTACTCTTTGACTTCTTTAGATCTAGAGGTAGTTTGCCAGTCCCACCTCGACACAATTTCTCCTTGTAGCTCTATGTTGAGGTCTAGAGCTATCTTCACTTGCCACAACCTCTCACTCTCTATCTCTCTCTCACCATGAGCATTTGGTAGTCAACCTCCTCCAGGTCTTCTTCTATCTCTCTCTCACCATGAGCATTTGGTAGTCAACCTCCTCTAGGTCTTCTTCTAGCTCCTTAGCCTTGTCTTCTAAATTGCACAACACATATGTTCATTTGTGAGTCTTCTCCAATGCTTTGATGGTCTTTCTTGTTTGCTTGATCAATTTTAGCTACAACTCCTTATTGTATATGTGATCCTGAACTATGACATAGCGGCACTTCAAAGAAAGTATACTTTCATAGCCTTTGCTCTCTCCAAGAAATTTTTGAATGGTATGCAATGAATCTCTATCATGCCACAGCTCCCTCTCAACTTTGTTGGCACATCAAATTGTCTTTCATTTTCTAGCAGATATTACATCTGACAGGCATTGCGATATTTCACGTCCCATCATGTCATGTCGGTGCCGAATCACATTGTGTTGTGTCATATTATATCCGGATCATCCTATTGCATTGCATGCCATGTCATGGTAGGATCTTCTCTACCTCCATGAGCCTACTCCCTCTTAAGCTAGTATGCTCTACGCTAGAGTTGCTCTGATACCAAGTGTTACGAGCCTTCACAAGACTTTGAGTCATAACCTGCCATGAGGCATAGAAATGGGATAGCAAAAAGGCACATAAGAAACCTCAATAAGAAGTCATTTATATTCATGATATGGAAAGATATAACATTGAGACACATCTCAAGACTACACTCTCATTACGCCACGCACATGTGAGGGTTCACCACTAAACCTAGGGAATTAGATGTAGAAGCACAATCCAGGTAGATCTCGTGTGACTACTATTCCCTAAACATGTGCATATATAGGAAACAACATGGTATATCTACAAAGCCCTCATGGGGGGAGGGCTAAATGTAAAAAATCCTAGAGTGGTAGACACGGAATAGCTTGATAGAATGAGCTATGTTAAGACTCCAAAATGAGTCAAGAAAACCCCCATAGATTGCTAAAGATAGTAATCCATTAAGTAGGAGTGAGTGTAAGGGCTTTGTAAGTATACTATGTAGTTTCATATGCAAACACCTATATAGGGAGTAGTAGTATATAGGGAGTAGTAGTCACTCAAGGTCTGCTTGGATTGTGCTTTTATATGTGATTCCCTAGGCTCAATGGTGAATCCTCACATATGCATCATCACGAGAGTGTAGCCTTGAGATGTGCTGTTGTATCTTTCTATATCATGAATACAAAGGATTCCTCATTGATACATTTTGTGTGCCTTTCCACTGTGCCATTTCTGGGCCTCATGACAAGTTATGACTTGAAGTTTTGTAAAGGTCTTAATATTAAAAAGGGAGTTGCATGTGACCCCTCCTTTTCAGGAAAGAGGGTGAAAATCTCTCTTTCTCGCCCCTCCCCCAATTTTTTCTTGGGAGAAACCATGCAAAAAAGCTTGTCTTATCCTATGAGTTTTTCTTTCTTTCTTCTAGACCTTAGCATAAAAACATATTTTTTTCCTTAGGTACTAAGAAAAAAATCTTTAATAATCAAACAAATGAAAGAAATACTAGCCCCTTTCTTTCACTTAGAAAAACTATTCAAAGAAGGGCCCTCTCTTCACAATTCCACTCACAATTGAGAGAAGCCTACTCTTGAGGGAGTGAGGGTCAACACGAGAGTAAAAGAGTGAGATTAATGAACAAGGTAATGTTTGCAACCACAAGTAGATAGTGCTTGTTCATGCATCGACATTATGATTATGAATCCTTTCTTTCTAAAGACCCTTTATGGCCTCATGTAAGCATGTTGATATGACTGCCAACCAGAAAACCAAGAACATGCCCAAGGATATGGCCCAGGTATACTATTTTATCTTCAAAAATTCCTAAATAATTCATATTTTAGTTTTAATAGTCGAAATTCTTCCAAACTAGAATTATAACTTACTTTATCTTCATTGGCTTTTAAGTTATCATTAACTTTAAAAATTGAAAAATATAATAAAAATTATATTGAAAATTATTAAAATTAAGAGTTTTAAGTTGAGAAATATACTTCCATTAAATTAAAAATCAAATTACTAGTTATAAAATAATTTTATTTAAAAATTAATGAGATTAATTATAATATATATAATAATAATAAAAGTTTATATTTTTACATATGAGAATCTTCTCTTTTTTTGCATTTCTATTTCCATTTACAAAGTGGCGAATGAGCATCGAAAAATTATAACACAGAGGGCTTAAAGGCCAAGTTCAAGGGTCTCCTTAAGGGTAGGGGCCCAATCTTCAAGAGTCAGCACAACCACAAGGGGCAACAAGGTTGTCATTCGAATGGGGGGTGAGGTTGTGGCTGGGGCTGGTATTAGGTTTGACGTGCCTTCGCCATATCATGCCAAAGAGCTTTCAATCTGTGTGGTCCCCTCTCCACTACTTGCAACCCACTCTCTATAGCTTCTCTCAATTCACTATATTGACAAACATCTTTCATGGTAGGCTCATGACCTCGTATTGCATCTTCCACCTCTTGCAAAGACCTTATCTACTCTTGTTCATGCTCGCACCTCCTCTACATTCTCTCTCTCTCAAACTCATCTCTCTTTAACACCTCATTCATGCAGTGCTGAGCAATTGTAGATGTAAAACATTGAATAGCATTGACTTTGAATTTCTTGACTTCAAACTCTTAGTAGCTTCTTATATTAGTATCCTACGTCAAAGAAGAAATTACAAACTACGAGCTTCAACTAGCAAAACAAGATTGCATAATAAAAACCACTTAAATTTGGAAGACCATATATAATCGTCAGAAGGAGAAACGCATTGAAGCATGTCCACCATCCACCACTATCATCTTGAGGACCCTATTGTGGGACCTGCACAATCTTTGTGGTCATGTTACATAAAAGGATTGCTACAAAAAGGATGTCATCCATGCACTCCATAAGTTTGTGCCAAGCCCTAGAGATACAAATGAAGCTAGTTTAGGGTCAACACTTTCAAAGAGCAAGAGCTAAATCTCAAAGGAGAGACATAGATACTTACTATTAGGCTCTTTTGTGGTAGCCCCTGACAATAGTATTCATAAAATAAAAAACTTTTTGATACACGTTGCACATTATTAGACTCCAATGAGATCTATTCAATCATCAAATAAGATAAATCACCAAAATAAAGATAAAAGAGTTAGGTATACACAAACTAGCAATGTTATTTAATCAATCACTTTGTTGATGCTACAAATGAAAACAACTTGCTTATCATTGATCAACATGTAACTCCACTACTTCAAAGTTTCCATAGATGAGACATTGTCATATTTGTAGAGGACCTGATAGTAGCCAATCAAGACAATATATGGCTCTCTAGATCTCTAGTGGCAATAATGATATTACAGAGCTATCAAGTGCAAGGGGCATGAAAAAATATTATTAAGGCAACATACAAATGAGATCAATGATTGAGATGCCTGAAAAAAATATAATGAAAACTTAGTATTAGAGGGAAAGAAGGATGGAATCAGTTAACTCCTCATGATTAGGGCAAGGAAGCACTCCAGTGTCAACATTGTCCAACTCCACAACCTTCCATTCCCCTCTCAAGGGTACAACTGCTTGGGCGGGTGCCACTACCTCCCCCATCATTACCACAACCTCATTGAGGACGAGGTTGAGAGCATTATTGAGGGCAAGCTCATCCTTCGTTAGAATTGGTGGTTGTATCAATGAGCTAAGGTGGAGGTGAAGACACAAGAAAGTGAGGGAGAGGAGGGGGCTCTTACAAGTTGGATCCCCACACTTGTCGAGGACAATTATGGGTGGTGGGGCTCAGCATGGAGGGGCTTGGCCTGAAGGATCTCCTCCTTGAGGGGCTTGACTAGAGGGGATCATCCTTGAGGAGCTCCTCATGGAGAGGCTTGTCCTAGAGGGGCTCCACTAGGATAGGCTAGGCCGCCAGAGGTGGCTTGTGCTTGGGGGGCTCCGCTAGGAGGGGCTTAGCCTCCTCAGGGTGACTTGTCCTTGGAGATCTTGGTGTGAAGGGGCTCAAACTTGGGGGCCTGGGTATAGAGGGGCTAATCCTCGAGGGTATTGAGCCAGACACAATGTTCTGGGGCTAGGGCTCAATGGGCTTGGAGGGGCTTATCTTGGAGGGTATTGAGGGACACAAGGTGGTGGGGTTAGAGCTCAATAGGCTTTGAGGGGCTACTCCTAGAGAGACCCATCTTGGAGGGTATTGAGGGACACAAGGTGGTGGGCCTAGGGCTTAGTAGGCTTGGGGGGGATCATCCTAAAGGGGTTCAATGTGACGTGGCTTTGTTTGGAGGGGCTCGATCAAGAGGGCCATGGTCTTGGCCTAGAGAGCCCCAACTTGTAGGGCTATGGCCTAAGTCTAGAGGGACTTGTCCTTAAGGGACTCCTCCTAGAGAGGCTCAGAGTGGTGGGGCTCATCTTGGAGGTGTTAGAAAGATGAGAGAGAGATGGGGGCAAGAGATAAACAACTCTCAATGTTCTTCTTCTTCATTATTCATCACACTTCCTCTAACTGAGTAACACAAAGTACAATGTACTACATCCTAAATCAAGTTCTGTTAAGAAACTTAGTCTAATTGTACCAACTAAGTCTGACCAGCTTTATTACACACACATATAATCCAACTAATCTACTATTGGATAGAGTGGGCAGGTGGTAGGTAGACTGAGCTTGCATATCTCAACAGTGCCCCTCAAGCTCAAGTCACTTTTTGTATCCCAAGAAATGATCTACTTTTTGTATCCCAAGAAATGATCTAACATGAATGAACTTATCTCTACCAAGGGATTTGGTAAAGATATCTACTACTTGGTCTTTAGTCTTCACGTGTATGAGATCCATCCTGCCTCCACGCAAAATTTCCCTAATGAAATGGTAATGTACCTCTATGTGCTTTCACCTGGCATGATAAACTAGATTGCTTGTTGCCAAAAGCACACTACTCATGTCATCACAATATAGCTTGACTAGTTTATCCACACGAATCCCCAAGTCATCCATTAACTTAACTAGCCAAGTACCCTCACACATAGCCAATGCTGCACCCTTGTATTCCGCTTCTATACTTGAGAGAGCCACAATAGGTTTTTTGTTACTACTTCAACTGACCATGCTGCTTCCAAGACCAAATGCATTCCATTGGTCAATCTCCTGTCATACATACAGCCAGCCCAATCTGCATCTGAGAGCTGGATATTGGGACCTATTTTTGAAGCGTTTGAGCCAATTCTTGGAGCGGCAAAGTGGCCAAGAGGTGTCAAGGACCAAATTTTCATGCAAAATTGAACAATGGTGGAGAGCTAGAAATTTCCTAAGTGGATTGGAGGTCATTTGACCCTCATTTAATCCCCGCAAGGTTTAGCACTCTAAAGAAGCTATGTGATTTGGGAGCCGAAAAGTGCACAATGGGGTTAAAGTTTATAGATTTCGACATCATGGAGCTAGCCATCTAGTTCGATTGCAATTCCAAGTTTGTTTGCCCCTCTAAGCATGGCAAAAACCCTCACAGAGCAGTATGAAAGTGGTTTTTTCAAAGTGAAAATTTAATAAATGTCATGAAATGAAATATAAAAGAAAAAAACATACAAATTCTTGCTTGAGAGGAGGAGGGGGCGTTTTTTGTTTTGTGCCCCATTTTTGGATGGAATTGTGCCTCTTCAATACACCCCAATTAAGAGAGAAAGAGATGGAAGCTTGATCTACATGCCAAGAACAAGATTTTGACTATAAGCATGTGAAATATGATCAAGGAAATGAAATTCTAATTTCTTAGTCTTTCTCTATCCTCTCTCCTCTTGCTACTCGTTCATATGCTTGATTTTGATTCTATGAGAGAAGGGGGTGAGGTTTGATGAAAGATAATGATGGAGTGCTGGTACTTGAGCACCAAGGATCCTAGATCGGGCTGTGGAAGAGTGTTAGTGGCTAAGAAAGAGCATCAATGGCCTCCCAATCTTAAAATACAAGTCTCAAGAAGCATATTTTTATACGTAATTGATCGTTCTAATTGTTTTATGATAAATTTTGGTTGACATTGTTTGGAAATGGTTGTCTTTGGTCGTTAATGTTGTAATTAATTTGAAGAAAATAAGAAAATTCAGTCACATAATAATTTATACATAAACTCGCAAAATGGTGAATTTTGGGATTTTTGTGGTGTTGATGGAGTTCATGTAGAGTAAAAAATAATATAAAATTAATTCTCGGTATACATGATCAGTCCAAACCTAAAAAGTAGAAAATATCATATTTTATGCATAAATAAATAAGAAAAAATAAGAAAAATGGATTTTTTTTTGCATTCAAAAAATAAGAAAAAAAAAGATTTATGTGTTTGGATGTGTGACATGGTTGGAGCATGTGGTATGAGCCTTAGTTAAACCTTGTCTTTGTGTTAAAGTGGAATCTTTATCGCTTTTATAAAGAAAAACACATAAAACATGCTTCCTACACCTATCAACTCATGCATAACCTAAGTGGTAGGGAGAAGGACGGGTTTTGAGAGTGACTAATTGCTGATACGATTCTAAATTCTGATCTTTGACTTATGCATGGCATATAGGATATTTATGGTTTAAGTTTAAGAGGGTCTAGCAACACAAGAATTCTCGGTGCAGACCCTCAGCAACGTAGCATTATGTGTAGATTAAAATCATGAAAAGAAATGTCTTTACACCTCACAATGTAGATTTTTGAATGATAAAATGATTGAGCACTATGGTTTATACACAATTGCATTGCACGCAACTCATGGTATCATTACTGGATGCATTGCAATTGTATTCATGCATAGGACCTATGTTGAGTATGCGAGATATCGTAAGCTATAGGTTTAGACAATCGGTTTCCTTGGGGATTACTTAGTGAGGAAAATATCTATATCTCCTGGAATGTTTGAAAACAAGAGTGGAGTTTGTGACATACATGTTATTTGTGTTAGTGGTGCATTGAGGAGCCAATCCTCGAGGTGTAGGAGGAGAGCCACAGTGGGGCCGCAACATTCAGCTGAGGGGTGCCTCCTTTGTCTTTGCTTACTGCGTGTTTTACACCGATATGTAAAGGGACTCCCTCTGAGGAGTGTGGGGAAGGCTTAATCGTTGGATCACAATCCAAAATAAATGTGAAATTTATGATAGAAGTTAGGGCATTGTGTCCCTTACACACTCGTGGTGGGGCTGCGAGGCCGAGAGGGCATGTTCTTTAAGTGTAGAGAGGCCTAGCTAGTGCCTAGAGAGTCAATGTCGGGCCCATTTTGGGTTTTGATAGGTGGTGCATTTTTTGGGAGCTACTTATAAGCGGTGTTTCTCAAATCTTAGTTGTGTAGGGACCATTTAGCCAGTGTATGCCAAAGGACATTGAGATTGATCCATTGTTTACTGATAAACACTGTCTACCTGAAATCCAAAAGCAAGAAAGAGCTGAAAGAGCTAGAAGACATGCCAAGATATTGAGGAGGTATTCCCCTCAATGTAATAGTCCAATATTCCTATGAGGGAGTGGATCTAGTGGTCCCAGAGCCAAAAGTTGTCCATTGGAAGGAGGAAGCTCTAGTGCTCCCCTTCCCCTAGTAAGTTAGCATACATTAAGTGCGGGTGTAAACCAAACTTCACCAAATCCTATTGCAAATCCAATCGTCGTTATGGTGCAGCCTATTGCAATTCCTACTAGAATGCCAGATTTGCTAGCCTTAGATGGACCCCTACCCATCTTTAATGGGTTAGTGGAGGAAGATGTAGAGCTCCACATTAGGGAGTTTTAAAAGTTGATGTTCAATTGTTGTATCCAAGATGAAGGTCATTTAATGATGTTATTTAACATGACTCTCAAGGAAAGAGCTATAGTATGGTATCACTGCCTAGAGGTCGAAACCATAACCACTATTGATTTATTTTATGTAGCCTTTCGAAGGGAATTTGCCCCTGAAAGGGGTGGTCAACATTGGCTATATGTACTAAATGTGACACGCCAAGAGCCACATGAGGATATCCGAGCATATGCTAAGAAGTTAAAAGAGGTCTTTCACAAATTGCAAGCCTATATCCCTATCCCAGTAGACAACTTCTCAACTGCAATATTTTTTGCATGGTTTGGACTTCAATATTCAGGTGCAGTTGAGTAATGTCACCTTGCTGGATATAGACACTGCTATTAGACAAGCAGAGGAAGTAGAATCTCGACTACAAGTGGCCTATGCCTCTAGAGCCAATATTCCTAGAAATAATTTGGCATTGACCAATGGAAGTCAAGGGATAGCAATGACTAACCGGAATGGGAGAGAAAGCATAATACAAAATGTGCCCTTGCTACCAGCTCCTTTCAATGTGACTGTGCCAATGGCTAGTCAGATGGTTCCACTAAATAATGGAAGTCAAATGATAAACCCTAATGTGGTTCCAATTAATCAGCAGCCAACCAATGCCTAATCAAGTGGTTAGACTGATGGAACAGCAAGTAGATGATCGTGGCTATGAGTCTAGAGCATCGAATGTCCTTAGTGAAGTTAAGGATATGATGAATTACTATACTGAAATGATCATTGAATAATATAGGTAAATAGTTGTTGATGTCAATTTTCCTAAAAAACAACAGAATTTAATAGGGAGTCGATGCCCTGAAGAGGGCGCCCCCTCACGATTTAGTTGTAAGTGGTGCGGTGGCCAACATTTCCCTAATGTTAAATGTGAAATATATGGGAAGTCTGGCCATCTAGCTAGTACCTATTGGAGTAAGATTAGTTATCTCCAACAAGGGAGTAGGCAACTAGGTCCAGTCAATCATCGACTGCAAGAGAATAAGCTACGGTAGGATGATGGACCAATTTAAATATTGCAAAGAGGGAAAGCTATTGTAGAAGAGCTGCTAGTGGTAGTGGTGTCAACCTTATTGAAGCTGTGAGTGCCAAAAAATTTGAAGCTTCTAATTTTTGAGCCATTACAAGAGGGAAAATGGCTAAAGAAGGTAATAGGGATAATGTTAAACCTGCTCAAGTAAACCCTAAACAAGATGATAAAGGGACGCAAGTCCTTAACCCTAATGTAGAAGCCCCATTCCTCTAAAAGTTGGCAATGGCAAAGCTAACCCTCAAAATGAGTTGCCAAAGAAGAAGATAAAAGCAAAGAAGGAGGCACCAAAAGCCAGTTCAAAGGCCAAATGAGAGAATGGTATGGCGAGAGAAGAGAAGAGAACCATTGCTAATTATCATGAGTTAGATTTAGCGAGTTCTCTTTGTGACGTAAATCTTGATGTGAACCTCTTGTAGTCAATCAAGTTATCTCCATGAGTGCATAGATAATTTAAAAAGATTCTTCACACTGGGTATATCGTTGAGCCCTTGGCAATAGCTCATCTGGGAGAGGATTGGTTTGAGCATGCTAAAAAGCATTGCCCAAGGGTAGCAGCATATGTTGATGGAATATTAGTGGATCATGCTATTGTAGACACGGGATCCTCCATCAACATCATGAGTTCTAAATTGATGGAAATGCTAGGATAAGAAATCCAAAAGGATGCCTCCACAATTCTTTCAATGGTGGCTGATGACATTTTAGCATAACATCAAGGTTTCATTATACAAGTCCATGTGATTGTCGCGAGTGTGGAATGCACTATAGACTTTAGGGTTATTCAATTTGCAGGACGACCAAGCTATTAAGTATTGTTAGGAAGGCCATGGATCTTGTGGTCTGACTATCAAGTGGATATACATGCTAGTCATTTGATTTTTTGCAGAGGTGCCAATTGTGTGGTAGTAGATGCATATCTTGAGTCTCCTCAAAGTGAGAGAGCTCCTTTATCCTCGACAAAATTAGGTGCATTAGAGGAACCATCTGGTAGTGAGACTTCATCAAGCAATTAATCAAAAGAGAGGTCCACTACAAAGGATATATACGAGGTGACTCTAAATGAGCCGATTGAATCTCAAGATAGAATAAGAGACGAGGATGTGATTGAGCTAGATCTCAGAATGTTGAATGATCCAAGACCTGTTAAATTAGGAGCTATGCTCAGTCTAGAAGAGAGGAGGGCTATGTGTCCCTGATCCAAGAAATCCATGACATCTTTGCTTGGAGTTATGATATGAGCTAAGGATTATTCCTCCTAGTTTGGCGATGCATACTATTCCTTCGAAGGAAGGTAGTCGTCTTGTGCGACAGAAAGTGAGGCATATGCCTTTTGAGCTAAGGGACATACAATTTGAGGAGTAACAAAAATTGCATAAGACTGGATTGATATTTTCTGTACAACATACAGAGTGGTATTTGCCAGTGGTTATCAAGAAAAAGAAGAATAATCAAATTCGGCTTTGCATAGATTTTAGGGAGCTCAATAAATAGACGATTAAAGATTACTATTTGCTATCATTCATTGATTAGCTTCTAGATCAGTTAGTGGGTAGGGATGTCTATTCATTTATGGACTGCTTTGCTGGATATAATCAAATGGCTATTGCAAAGGAAGAAAATATGAAAATGTCATTTATTAGTATATTTGTTACCTTTGCATATCATGTGATGGCATTTGGATTATGCAATGTGTTGGGTTCTTGGCAATGTACAACTGATAAAAGTTTTGGTGATATTTCCCCGGAGGAGTTGAAAATCTTTATTGACAATCTGGGGGCAACCACCATGAAAGAAAAAGAAAGCTGATTATTTTAAGGAAGTGTTTTGAGCCTTGCAAGCAATTTTGCATTGCTCTTAACCCAACAAAGTGCATCTTTGGAGTACCCTATGGATTGCTATTAGGTCATGTGGTTAGTTCAATTGGTATTGCGACCAATCTTGAAGATATAAAGGTTATTATCACAATGAGTATGCCATGTACTCCTAAAGAAGTACATAGCTTTCTCCTCACCAGTGGGATATTATCGACGATTTATTAATGCACTGGCAGAAAGAACGTTGCCATTGACGAATCTATTATCTTTTAATTGTCAGTTTGTTTAGAGTGATCCTTGTCAAGTATCCTTCCAGGATGTGAAGTAGGAATTAGCAAAAGCGTCAGTCTTGAAAGCACCCAAAAGGGGTGAGTTTTTGTATATATTTTTAGCAAGAAAATGCATAGCGTTAGCTATTGTTTAGCCCAAATCTAGGAGGAGAAATGGTATCATCCAATAACATTTTCTACTCATAAATTGGGGATATTTGAACTTAAATACACCTACATGGAGAAATTGTGCCTTGGGACAGTGTTTGTGACCAAAAATTTCGGGCACTACATTCTCTATGAAAAGGTAGTATTTTATATGAAGGCCAAAGGACTTAGATTCTTGCTAAACAAGTTACAGTCGCCTGATCACTAGATGATTACTTTACAAGAGTTTGATTATGAAATTAGGAGTAAGCCACCAAAGTTGCAAGGCATCATTGAATGTCTTGTGGATTTCTGGAAAACAAAGGAAATCTTCACTAAAGTTATGATATTGATGGAATGTTTAAAATTGATATGGCATCCATTCCATCTTGGTATGCTGCTATAACACACTATTTATCCACAAGAGAGACACTAGAGCCGCTTTATCAAAATCAGAGAATAGGAAAATTAGATAGCAAGCTTTGAAATTTGCCTTGATTGCAGGAACACTATATCGGCAGGGGTTGATGATGTTTACCACCGATGTGTTAGGTCTAATGAGGTTCTGTTTAGGTTGGAAGAGTGCCATGACTTTGCTTGTGGAGGGCACTTTGCTAGGCAGTTGATTGCACAAAAATATTTAGGAGCTGGATATTGGTGGCCATCCATTTTCTAGGATTCATTTGAGTATGTCAATAGATGCGATATATGTCAAAGGCATGATAGCAGGGAGAATAGGAAGATCCCATTGACTCCTATTATGGCTATACTACCATTCAAGAAGTGGGGCATCGATTTTGTGGGCCCTATTACCCTGTCTTCTTCTACATAGAAGAGATATATCATAGTAGTAACTAATTATTTTACAAAGTGGTCAGAAGCACGAGTGACGAAGAAGGACAATGCAAAGGAGATTTCTAGCTTCCTACTTGAGCAAATTATTTGTCGATTTGGTCCACCAAAGGAATCAGTATCAAATGTGGAACCCATTTTCTAAATAAGGTGATTAGGAGCTTTACTAAATCATGTTACATTAAGCACAATAAGACAACTCCTTATAACCCATAGGCAAATGCGTAGGTTGAAAGTACCAATAAAGATAGTATTTAGAGAAGAAACAAGACTGGGATAAGAAGTTATATGTGGCAGTGTGAGCGTATAACACGACATTTAAATGAGCCACATGCCACACCCCATTCAAGTTAGTTTATGGGGAGGAGTGTGTATTATTGTTTTGGCCTCTCAAAACCACAACAGAAACACAGAGCACATTGGTCTGCCTGAAATAACCCTAATACTGTAGAAAACTTCTTGAACAAATTTACAGCCATTATACACTGTCATGCCACTATGAGCACACCATGTGAAAAAATCTAGAGTGCGGCTTTATTATTGATCTAGAGAGCTAATGCTATTTTAGCCATTAGTGTTAGTGTCCATGGTTCAAAAATATTAGATTTTTGGATAGGTTTAGCCAATTTTTGATATTTTAGATATTATCTCTTGAAAAAATCCAAGAACTATAGACAACTTCTAAACTAGGATGACATGTAAAAGAAAGTATGTAGCTCTCAGCCAATTTTTGAGAGGATTTTATGTAAAAAGAGGGATTTGTGAAATCACATGATGTGCTATTGCTGTTTTTAGGCAGTGAACAACGTCACTTCGAAGTGGGAGATGAAGAGGAGTGATCTAGCAGAATTCTAGTCATGTGTCTTGATATTTTATCCCCCTTTCAGAGCCATTGGAAGCATCAGATTGGTGGTCTGAGCAGCATAGAGGAATGTATTATTTTATGCGCATTTTTGTGTACAAGAGGTTTGTCTTTTCATAATGTAGAAATAAACTAACAGGCTTCAACTCTGTGAGTATTCTTCTATATCTCCTATTTCTTTTTGTGATTTTTCTTCTGTATCTCCTATTTCTTTCTCTAGAGTATTCTTCTACATCTCCTATTTCTTTAAACCCCTTCTCTTTTGTCTACTCCTCTCTTTGAATCTCCCTTCATCTTTCTATCTCTTATCCCCGCGGTAGAATTTCGACCCCAAACATTGAACCTGACATGAAAGTCGGCAGCAGATGTGTGTAAAGATGGGGGATTCTGCTGGATCAAGTGGTGGTGATGCTTTACAACAAATGATTGCTTTGTTGCAGCAACAATAACAACATATGAAAATTTGGCAGGAAGTAGAAAGAATTGATTCCCTAGCTGTGAATGCATTATAGGTAGTGGGACAATAATTGAAGCAATTTAAAGGTCAAAATGTTTCATCCTTCATCCCGTTGTATGAAGAAAAGATGTTGCTTCATGGGGTACTATAGTATGCATGGAGTCGATATTTCTCCCATTTGGCCATGCATGCATTGCATGATCGGATTGATGAGTTACATAGAAGAGATGCTGACTGGGCAGCTTTTAAGAAGTCTTTGAGAGAAGAGTTTTTCTTCGAAGATGCAGGATTGGTAACTAAAAAAACATTTATAGATTGGATTGAAAAGCCCAATAAAGGGTTGATCACTACAGCTTTGCTATGTAAATTTGAAAGTTAGTATGCGTAGTTGGATGCTGATGAGTAGCAATCATTGGAGAGTTAGAAAATTGATTTGTTTCTGAAGGCTGCAGTTCCTATCTTGCAGGAGAAGTTGACTGATCGTTTAGAAGATGCCTCTTCTGAAACATGGATGAAATCAAATTGGGCTAATGTAACTGAAGCATTGCATATTTTGGTAAAGAGAGAGCTGATGAAATTAAGATGGGGTACATGCACCACACCTACTAGTGGTTAGAAAGGGGTTGAAATTGCAGCCAAGGCACCTGTAGCCATGGCGAAACAACCGGCTATACCCGTTGGTCTCTTAAAGGTGATGCTATGGATGAATTAATCAAAGGCATGCGTGATTTGCAACTGAATTTGACAAAAATCTATGAAAAGGTCAAAAATTTGGATGTCAAGGTAGAAGAGAAGGGCTAAGCAACAACCCAAAGGTCGTATAAAGAAGGATACGAGAGGAGATGCATTTGGTGTGATAGTTTTCAGCATGAGAAGCGAGATTGTATAGCTTACCGTGAAGTGAAAGTAAAAAGGTTAGTCTTTTGGAAATATGGTAAAATACGTGCAACAAAAACTCGTCTTCCAATAGAGCCAAAATTTGAAAATAGTGGTATGCAGAAGAGGTTGGAAGATATGGCTATAAGGACAACATTTGTTGCCACAAATGTAGCCACATATGGGTTGAGAATTGAAAGGATTGATGAAGTGTGTAAAGGAGGCATGACTGAAGCAAAATATCACGTTTGGATGCAAGCATTAGATTGTATGGAAAAGAGAAAAACATCAAAGTATAAATTGGCTGATGCAAGTCAGAGTATATGAGGAAGAACAAGATGGAGTGCACTAGTGGATTCATTTTTAGCCTATGCTTATTTGGTTGAGGTTCATAGTCAAGAAGCTCTTGTGGAAGAAAAGAGAAGAAGAGATGAGGAAAATATTGGTCCTTCCTCTTCAAGTCCATGTAAATGCATAGCATAAAGTAAAATGGAGCAGCGGAAAGAGGCTAAAAGAGCCATACCTAAGCATGTCATGGAGGATGCATCTCAAGAGAAGAAACAAGAAGGGAAGAAAAGGGACAAGCAACCTAGTTACAGGTTATAATCGGATATTGATTCACACTTCGCAGAGTTCTTGGAATCGCAAAGCATGAATTTCATGATGCAATTATTGATATGCTGAAATGAAAAAGACAGCTTGATGGTGAATTTTTGCAAGCATTGATGCAAGTTGACAAAGACATAGAGAAACATCTTCAGAGGGAATATGATCATGCATGTCATGCTACTTTGGAACAGGCTGATGCTGGAAATGGGCTAAATGGGAGTATAGACGGCAAGCTTGTGGCTAAATTTGATCTTATGGAGCACTAAGCATAGAGAGAAGGCTATGTAGAATGGGGATATCCATCAACAAGCACATGAAGAAGAAGATGCTCATTTTATTCCAAGCAGTCATTATTCACAAACACATTGGGCTTGTGCTACAACAGAAACAATTGTTAAAGTAGGAGAAAGAGAGATGCCTTGCATAGCTCTCTTGGATCATGGTTCCGAAATCAATGTTATGGCACACAGCTTGTATGAGAATGGAGGATGGCCAATTGATGTGGATTCGGGATGGTGCATGCGAGCAACAAACAATTCATCAGGGGATCTTTATGCGGCTTGTCCGAATGTACCCGTGACTATTGGAGATGTTAGGGATGAATATCATTTTTTTGTGCAGCATTCATGAAGTTATCCTATGATTTTGGGGCAGCCCTATATTTTGGAATCAAGGTTGGAAACAAAAGCGTTTGGATGATGGTTCTTCATATACTTAGGTTTGGAGTAAAGACAATACAAAGACAGAACAATTTCTCACTATTTGTGTGAATCTTCCCCACAATCGGGACAAGATGCTGGATAATCCTATGCCACCTAATGCACGAGAGTTTAAGGGTTTTTAGAGAACACTGCTGTAAGTGGAGGCTATGGCAGTCCCTCTAGGAAGATAATTATGCCTCCAAGAAAGAGGGAAACTATGTTTGTGTTTGGATTATTGCATTAATGGACATCATGTAGTCTTGGTAGTTTTAAGAATATTTTAGCCATGTGCAGGCCTGAAAAGTAATATGTAGGATGGGATGAAAAGAACTAAAGACATATGGTTTGATGGCTGCAAATGAAGGTATTTCAGGACGATTTTCAAGGCTGGTTGATGTTGATACAATGGCCAAAACTTTTGCAACAATTAATGTTGAAAAAAAGGAAGGAAAAGAGGTTATCTATGTTGACACTTTAGAGATGTATAAAGTCATTCAAGAGCTTGTTGAGCATGAATGTTATGGGCTGCAAATAGGGCCAAAGAAAGGGGGATACAAAGTACAAAATAGTTGCAAAGAAGGTTAAGCATGTGGCTTTGCCTTTACCACCTGAAAGTGATGGGTTGACTGAAAAAGTGACTTAACAGCCTATTTAACAGGATCCACATGGAGTAGGACATAAATTTATAGCTACAACTTTTCAAAAGCTAAAAAATTGGTGATACAAGCTTTCTTTTGCATGCAAAAGAAGCTTGTTTCTTGGAGATGTTGGCAAGGCATGGGAAAGCCTTTCTGTTTCAGCCAGATGAAATTGGATGTGTTGATCCAACCATAGTTGTACCTATGGTGATCTTTACAGTACCTCATGTGCCATGGAATTTAAAGCATATTCCAGTACCTTGGGCATATTTGCCTAAGAAGTTGGAGCTTTTAAACGAGAAAATCAAGATGCAAATTTTGGAGCCCTCTTCAGCTCCATATTCAAATCAATGGTTTACTGTTCCAAAGAAGAATAGTACTTTGAGGTTTATACAGAATTTACATCTAGTTAATAAGGTCACTATAATGAATGTTGGAATACATCCAAAAAAGATGGATTTTTCACTACAGGTAGTGGCATTTCAAGTGCTTGTAGAGCCTCTTCAGTAAATTCTGACTCGCTTGTTGCATAATCTTCATCAAAACCAATAAGAGAACCAAGAAAATCATCCATAATAGCATCTTCATTAAGAAAACCATAATCCTCATTCTTGTCATTCATGACAACATCATCTTCTTCCTTGATGATAACTTCATCACTTCTTTGTTCTTCAATAAAACCGATTTGAGATTGATTATAACAGTTGGCAAGACTCCAAAGTATGGAAAATACCTTCAAATTATGGATGTAAAGTGTGTGATGCTCCACTCTCCCATTGCTAAGCTCCTGTGTTGGGTTTGGGGTACTCGAGGATTCTTGGCTGCTTTGGCTCTTATCCTCTCTCACTCCCTCAGCCTCAATCTCTGGCAAAACCATAGGCAAAGGGTAGCAATCATCATCATCACTTGAACTTGAATCCTAATCCGAATCCAAAACATCATAATACTTCTCCTTGAGCTTCTCAACTGGTCTAAGCAATCTCTGAACCTGCTTCAAACTTGAGCAAGACTTAACCTTCTGGCCTTCATGATCATAATGCCATTCATAAGAATCATCAAGTATAGTCTCAAAAGAAGTCAGCTTTTCCCATGCTCTATCCAGTCTTGAACATGAACCTTTCTTTGCTGCTGATGAAGGGAACTTCTTGTGGATACCATTAAATTGCTTACACAGATCAACCATGCAGAAATACTTATAGGACTTCCCTCTTTCACAGGACTCATGAACATATGGACATCACTTTGAAGTATGTCCATGCTCAAAGCATACTTTGCATCTCTTTTCCTTCTTCTTGGATTTACCCATAATGAAGCATATCTAAAGTTTGAAAAGAACCTTATTTTCTTTGAGCCAACCTTCTAACTTCTGCAATGATGGAGTAATAGATCTTCAACCTATGATATTCAAGTTATACTTGAAAAATGCCTGAAAACTCATTTGTCAGTTTTATCAATCTTCCTCCCATGTTTCTTGCAATTCAAGTTATGCCTATCATTTTCATCCTGCAATTCAAGTAACTAGCCTAAAATTCCTGTAGTTTAGGTCACTACCTGAAATTCCTCCAGTTGAGGTAAGTGCCTAAAATTCCTACAATTCAAGCTATTCCTAGAACTTCTTGCAGTTCAGGTTACCATCTAATTTTTCATATTGCCTTTCATTCCTTGTCCAAATGAACACTAACCTTATCCTTCTTTATCATCTTCTTCAAAGGATGGTAGTTCATAAAGATAATGAGGACAGAGAGATGATTGCCAAGTCTTTTGCATGACATTTAAATGCCCACTCAAGTTAGAGATTTCTCCATTCTTGAACTAGTAAGTTTGAGTTTCAGGAGCTCTTAAAACACCCATAATACATCATACTACTTCCAAAATTAAAGAACAACCATAGATTGCATATAATTTTTAGGAATACCATATAAACTTACTGTAGACAGCATAGTTGACTAGAAAAAACACACTGTCCTGAATATTAGAGCCCCTTTATTTCTTAAATTGAGATCAGCCACCACAAACATCACTTGATTTTCAAGAATGATATACAGACATATAATACACAATATAATTGTTTGTAGCAATATGCTATCCTAAAAATTGCAGATAAGATATTTCTTATCTTTGAACTTCATGACCGCCTTTCTTTATGAATATGCCATCCTAAAATCCTAATATGATGGCTTCATCTTGAAACTCTCAAAATGATTAGAGATCTGAAAATTTCAACCTGAATTAGAAGCAAGAAATTCAAATTGGAAGATGAAACCTGAATGACTCTCCTTGAATCCACAACATTGAAAACTTTTGAAGAGATCGAATTCTTCAAGAATAAGAACTTCAAAATGTTCTCCTTCAAATAACGTGACTGTAGGATGTCTTATGCAGAGATGACATGATATATGCAACTTGTAGCAGTGCGAAAAAATAGTGAAGATGCAAAAACACCTTGAATTTTTGAAAAATCTTACTACATTTTTCATAAAAAAGAAAACATATCTCCCACATCTTCTTGGAAAAGATCGAATTTCTTTGATCAGCAATTACATAAGTGCCAGTAGTGTCCTCATTCACAAAGGCTAACCTTGACAATTTCTTGCTTCATTAGCAAACCATATCCCTTTCTTTCTTCCTAGGCTTGAAGCCTAAATCATGAGAGCTTTTCCCATGAAACTGGCAGGATTGCCAAAGTGTTTTGGACTCTCAAGACCACAACAGAAACACATGACACACCGGTCTGCTTGAAATAACCCTAATACTATAGGAAAATTCTTGAATTTACAACCATTATACACACATAATATTCAGGAAAGATACTTAGACATGAAACACATATCATATTCATGAATGCACATATCACATAGTTTACTACTATCACGACCATTCCTAGATGAAATAACTTGAAGTAGATAGCATGAATATTCTGGCTACAGACACACATAGATAGAATCAACAATCATCTACACATTGTACTCTGAAGAATCTCTCATTCTTGATATATAGGATCTCAACGAATACAACTTCCTTACATTTTTGACCTGCACCTGCCTTTCAAGTGAAACATCATATGAAAGCTAAAGTAACTTTACACATGCTAATCCCATGAACCTAAATGCATACAAGTACTAAGGTATGAAATAGTAATAAATAGATGACAGAATCCAAGTCCTAACAATTACCCCCGGAGATTGAGTTACCAATCATAAGATTCATAACTAACGATTCTTTGGGGGACGAAGATGCACTCTTTGAGGGCTTTATGACTTTAGCACACCTGGATGAGCTCAAATTGTAGAGCTTGTTACACCAGGAAGTGGCTAAGCTTCAGATGAAGCAATTGCATGATTTAAAAGTGAAGAAATATACCTTTAAGAAAGGGAATTTATTTTTATACTATGATGCATGTAGGGAGTTTTTTCAAGGAAACTAGAGCCAAAGTGGGATGGTCCCCACAAAATAGTTAGAATAGGGAAAAATAAGTACACAGCATTACTAGTTGATCTATAGGGAGTGGAGTTTAAAAATTTAAGTTAATATTAATAAGATTAAACCTTATTATTTATAAATGCATTAATGAGAAGTATGCCTTGCAAGTCCATGCTTGGTTGATCTCCAACCTACAAGAGAAAATATTGGTTGATGGGGTGGCTAATTTCTTATTTGGAACACCCATAATTGGAGCAGAGATATCATCAGGGAAAGCTTATCTAGTGGAGTAAGGGATATAAAATCATTGAGCAAGAGAATGGATCATTTGTTTGGGAAATCAAAGTCTTTTGTCATCACAACTTATGAATTATGAGGAGTATCCCTGTTATATTCAATGAAGAAGGTGGGATGGAGCCTCGGGGGGGTCACTCATGAATATATAATATGTATATATAACATGAGTTCAAAATAAGGGGTTTTAAAAACACCGTTTTTATACATTTTTTACATACAGAAGGGTGTCATATAAAGGGGCTACTTACAGATTGAATAGAAAAGGGTTGTATTTTATTCAAGAAAATTCACAGATTAGGATATTTATAAATAGGTCATGAACAGACGTTATATAGAGAATATATATATAGTGAACCCCCCGAGGATGGAGCCTTTTGGTACATTCTCTAAACATACTAAATTTTGATTATCATAATTACTAGTAGAGGTGACAATGGATGGCTCTCTAAACCCATCATGGATGTATACATTATACTTTGATGGAGCGTCCAAAGGTCCAAGAAAGGGAGTATAGGCATGGTTATTAGGGATCCTGGATGTAGAATCATGATGAAATTACCTGTCTACCTTGGGATAGGCTTTACTAATAATATGGTGGAGTACAAGGCTTTGATTATGGGATTGAACATTGTGACAAAGAGCGGTATTTGCTAGTTGTAGTAAAAGGGGATTCCTAGTTGGTTTTGAACCAACTGAATGGGATGTACATAGTACGGACCTATTCTTCATATGTACTATCATGCTGCCATGAACCTGATCGATGACTTTGAGAGAGTGTCTCTTCAGCTGATTCCACAACATTGGAATGAGTTTGCTGATTCATTAGCCAACTATGTAGATGAAGAAGACCTCTTTTTCAATTGTGGTCCTAGTTTGGATATATTTATTGATGATGAGATAGGACCTGGTGGATTATGGGGACTTTTATTAGAACATGCTCTATATGGAAGGTGACGGTTAGTATGGGTGATGCAAAGAGGAGCACAAACCCGATTTTCGTTATTATATTGGACCCATACACAACACTCTATATGTACGACTCTTGCTATCTATGCAAGAGATATGGTTCACAGTTTAATGCATTTAGTTTAGGTCTTGGAGCCCAAATTTCTCCTTGGGATGGAGCGTCTCATTTTCTATCAGTGCTAGTCCAAGGAGGGTTTTCTATGAGTTACATTGCTATATTCCTTTAGGACAAGAGGGACAAGTTTTAGATGTAGAATGTTGTATCTCTTTAGGCCAAGAGGGCCAGTTTGTTTGTTGTGAAATGTTATATCTCGTTAGGCCAAGACGGCAGTGTGATTGTTTGGTGCAGGTGCTTTTAATCAATTTCTATTTTAGTGTTGTACCAAATAGGTTTGACAGAGTGCTTGGAGAGAGCCTTTGTTGTGTGGGAGCTTCTGGTGGCCAATTTAGGTTGTGTTGTCGCCTTTTTGAGCTTTTTCTCTTAAGGTGCTTATATATATGTATTTGTGGGGGTTTTATTTTATTTTATTGGGGATAGGCAAGTCGTGGTATAAAGTCCCATGGTTTAGTTAGGTATGTGTGGGGGGGAGGTTTGAGCAGTTGGGCCACCTCCTATGAAGCCATTGTCTAGCATTAAAAGATCCATTTTGAGGAGTCCTGAGTGACTCTGTTTGGCTAATTCTTGTAGATGTTTAGTGAGATCATAATATCCCCAACAACACATTATCTGACATCCTAAATGTAGGTAGACATGCCTCCTTCCTGCATATGAATCGAGCAATAGTGCATCCTCTAGGTTGACAAGGATAGTAACTAGGGTTGTGCCTTGCTGAGCTGCCTCTACTCTCTCCTCCTTTGCATGAGAGGCTATAATCTTCTCTACCTCTTCAATCTCTCTATTAGTAATAGCACATGATTGTCTCTTGTCACTAACGCCCAATACTTGTGAAGTCCCTTACAAGTCGTTTCCATTTGGTAGGAGATGCAAGTAGCAAAGGAACAAAAAGGAAAAATTTAGTAGACAACACCTCTTTGAGTGTACTAGGTAGTCCTCTATGCCCCTATGTGCAATGGTAGGTAATTTATCCAACACCTTGGGCTGAATTTCTCTTGGTGACTTTGTTTTTGGTCGCAAAGTCATCCGTATGAACATATTCCTTTTCTTCAATGATCATTGTGCTAGATGACATGATTATTTGGTATTCCTCCATTTACTCAACTAGCACATTCCTAAAGTAGCCCAATATTTTCTCAATAGGAAGTAGCAACTTGAATATGCATAACAACTTGGAAGCATGGGAGTGAGTGGAAACATTGTAGAGGAACATATATATCTTTTCATATGGGGTCTCCTCCACATCATCCTCAAACACCAACTTGATCTTCTTGTTTCTTATGCCTAATAGAAAACTTTGAAACTAGAAAATTATTGATTTTCCAAGCCAAACAAATCTCTTTAAAACAAGCATCCTTTGCTTGGTGGTGAACCATAGTGTTTTTAAGTGCATATGAAGATCAATATCAAGAAATGCTCCTTACCAACCACCCTAGTGTGAGGGGCCTCACTCACTTGATGGTGTCCCATTCTTAGGACCTAAAACGGGCCCGACACTAGCTCTCTAGCACTAGCGGGACCTTCAAGACACACAAGACATCCCACACGGCCTCGTGGCCAGGAGCGTCTAAGGCTCACACTACACTAAACCCTAATATTAATTTTTCGTTTGTAATAGAACACAATCCAATGTTTACCTTCCCCTACTCATCCAAGGGAGATCCCATACACATATAGGTATGACACCTCGTATCACTTACACAGGAGGAAACCTCTCAACTAATAGCCGCGGCTCCTCTGCAGCTCTCCTACATCTCCGAGATTGGCCCCAAGATGCACTGCCTAACATATAAAACATAACGCACAAACTCCAGACTTTTCTTGTTTTGTATAGTTATCTATGAGTATATAGATCCTCACCAAACAGTCCCAAGGAAACCATACAACTAACCTACATCAAAGGCTCCTTTTCACTCCACATATCACTCATGTCCTAGGACGACAATTATTACACTATCCAAGGCTGATACCATGTCATGTGTCATGTGTCATGCATAGTGCATATGATCCTAGTGCACAAACAATATTTATCAAATCAACGTTTTGTGATGTGAAAAACCAGCCCTTTCATGATCTTCACTAAACGTATGCTTCGATGTATGGAGACTAGCACCGATTTCTTGTGCTACTATCCTCTTAAACTGAAATATTGCAATTCTAAATGCAATGAACAGTCAAATATTTCAAAGATTCACATCTTCTCAACCCTCTCAATTTCTTAACATCACCCTTTCCCTCTAATGTTTAGGTTATGCTGCATTGCATAGGTGTAGGGTTTTGTTTTTTGTCAATTTTGATATAAAAAGAAATAAAGAGGCACTAAAACACAAAAAAAACCTCATGCCTCAACCTTGTGAAACATGCACGGACATTAATCATATTTTTTCTTAATTTTCAAAGCACAAAAACCTAAATTTTCCATTTTTAGCTATTTTTACTATTTATTTATGCATAAAAATATTTTATTTTTGATCTATGATTAGTGACTAATTATGATAGCTAAGAAATGATTTTTAACAGATTTTTATTCCATGCGCATCTTTTTCCCGCTCGAAACCAACAAAATCTTCATTTTTTCTCTAAAAATGTGATTTTCGGGTTATAATTTAATCATTGCGATGAATATTTATCATTACGGGTCTGTATTTCTTTTATCCATAGCTCTCAATCATAATGCAAACAATATCCAAAAAAAAATTGTTCCATATGAATTTCATTTAGACCATCAAACATAAAATTTCCTTTGTAAAAATGATGCATACTGCTTACTTGCATATTGCGTGTTTTTTTATTATTTTTTTGGGCTACCAATGGACGCGACTAGCAATAAATCTTCAATATTGAACATGTCCCCTCAGCCTCCTCTCGATCGTGGAGCAATCTGGTTCATTCCGGAGAAAGCAGTTGTCATCGCATCCTCTTCTTGATTCTTCCCATGTGAAGAACCATTTGAAGGAGAGAGATGGAGGAGAGAGAAAGACTAGATTTCTTGGAGACCATCTGGGCAGCCATTTCTCATGTGAGAGGTGGCGATGGAGAGCAAAAATGTCAAGTATCTTGCCGCCAAGATCAGATTATAAGGGTACATTGAGGTGCATAGCCCCCCCTCCAAAAACGACGTCGCCCTACAATGGCACATTCTTCTCCACGTGCGACTACTAAAAAATGCCCCCCTCCCCCCCCCCCCCCCCCCCCCCCCCCCCCCGCCCCCCAATGAAATCAATTTTTTGGGGGTGGCCTCAAAGGTCACCCCCTTTCACTTCTCATTTTGGGCCCCCTTCACACCAAGTTTGGCCATTTTCCTATCTTTGGCCGTCCAGCATTCGATTCGCACTCTGAAAAATCATGCGCATTTGTTTCAAAGTCCCCCACTACTTGGCACCTCTTGGGATCCAATCCGGTAGTCGAAAAAATTATGAAAAATCTACAACTATCAGTCGGTGTATCTTGAAGCACTTTCAAAACCCGTCTTTGACTCGCCGCTTAAAATCGAACTATCTGCATCTACTGCCTTCAACGAGGTTCAATTTTCTCCTGAACTTCAAATTTTTTTGGCAAATTTCTAGCACTTTTCTGGGGTCAAAAAATAGCTCTCACATCCATACTACATATATTGCACATCAGGGTCAAAACCAAGCAATGTGGGAGCTCTTAAGCCTAGGAAGAAGCTTTCTTTGCTTGGTGATGACCCATATTGCATTCAAGTGCATATGAGGGTTAGCACCAAGTAGTGCTCTTTGCCCCTTTCCCTAGTGAGGGCCTCTCTCATGCTCGGTGGTGACCCATATAGCATTCATTGTATTCGAGGATCAAAACCAAGTGATGTGGGAGCTTTTAAGCCTAGAGAGAACCCTCCTTTTCCATATTGTATTCAAATGTACATGAGGGTCAACACCAAGTGACATGGCTTTGCTTGCCACCCCATTGAGGGGCCTCCCTCACTCTATGGTGACCCATATGGTGTTCAGTGCATATTAGGGTCAAAACCAAGTGATATGGGAGACCTTAAGCCTAGGGAAAACCTTTCTTTTCTTGGTGGTGACCTAGACTACATTGAAGTGCCAGCAAAGGTCAATACCAAGCAATGCTCTTTGTCTACTGATATAGTGAGGGGCCTCGCTCACTTGGTGGTAACCCATATTTCATTCAGTGTGTACAAGGATCAACACCAAGAAATGTGGAAGCTCTCAAGCCTAGGAAGAAGCCTCCCTTGCTTAGTGCTGACCCATATTGCATTCAAGTACACACGAGCATCAACACCAAGCGATGTTGCAGTCCTCCATCCGAATGAGAGGCCTCCCTTCACTTGGTGGTATCCCATAATACATTCAAGTAGACACATCATCAAAACTAAGCAATGTGGAGACTCTTTAGCCTGGAGAAAATCCTTTCTTTCTTGGTGGTAATCCACACTACATTCAAGTGCACATGAGGGTCAACACCAAGAAATGTGGGGCCCATAAGCCTAGGAAGAAGCCTCCCTTGCTTGGGGGTGACCCATATTGAGTTCTAGTGCACATGAGGGTCAACAACAAGCGATGTGGGAACCCTTTGCCCCAATGAGGTGCCATCCCTCACTTTGGTGGTGACCCATGTAGTATTCAATGCACTCCTTGAGTTGAAACCAAGTGACCTATGTGGCATTTGTGTATGGGGATCCCACTAATCCTAGACCTTCTATACCACATGCGTTCAATGACTATTAGAAAATACCCTCTAAATCACGTATGTTCAATGGCTATGAGGAATTTGTAGCCAACAAAGAATGATAAGATGACTCACCACTTTGTGAAGGTGCCTTTCACTTGGCATTCAGAGAATTAGAAATAGCACAAAGCTAGAAGTAGGCTACACCTACTGCATTGTCAGATGGCACCTTGTGTGAAGAGTTGGTATCCATCACTAGATGGGTTGATTCCTTGATCTACCACATCGAGGAAGCAAGGGCAATCAAGCAGGCATGAAGCCGGAGTAGGACGAGAGTAGATGCACCAGATGCAAGGGAACACACATGATCGAAGGAGATCAAGAAAGTACAAGTATAAGGAACACCCTAGATCATAAATTGTTTGCACATATACGCTCAATGGTCCCTCTTTAAAATGATAGACCCATAATGAAAGGGGCACCTATTTTTTGGATTCTAATTTCTATCTCCCATTTTCCCAGTGGCAACAGTGGATCATAACACTATCTCTCATGAGGATTAACAACCTAAATTGATCAATAAAGAGTAGGGATCAATGGCCCAAATATAGGTGACTTTTTTTAGCCTATAATACTTTATTATTATTATTTGTTGAACCCCTAGAAATAAGAATACATTCTAGCAATGTGGTGCATCATGTCCCAATTGGGATCTATCCAAAATAAGCTTAAAATGTTCTCTTGTTAATGTAAAAGCACTTAATACTCAATGGCCACATCTTAACAGGTTAATGCAAAATGCTCTCATGTTGTAAACCAGTTACTCTAATAGTTGCTCCAAATTGGACTCTGCATGTATTTTATAGATTTCTTACTCTCACCTTCACCTAGTCCTCTACTCTACCTCTCACCTAGCTAGCCATTCATTGAGCGAGGTCATATTGACCCCTCTAGAAGGAGCGTATCTATGGCCCATCTACATTGAGAATACATCACCAAACAAAGAGATTTTGCCACCACAGCACCAATTCTATCGTGACCTATTCACTGGTAAGGTCATGTTTTATTTCCAAAAAACATCCTTGCGCACTGCATATTTGAGATTTTCCTCCCCATGGTGATGGTCCTCACACTAGGGTTTCATTTTGGTGGATGGTCTTTCAAGGTCACCATCAAGTGATCTATGGCCTTTGTCACTTGGTAGTGACTCTCTTTGGTCTTTGATTCAGGCTTGATTCCTCCATCTTGATCAAGACATATAAGATACTAGGCTCACGAGGTAGTTCTTGGAGAGCTATGTAGGATAAAAAATTATATGTAGTTTGCAATACCATTCCTGCACTTCCAAAGATTCGTTCATAAAATCTATAAGGAATGGGGTATTGACATGAGACGGAAAGTGTCTGCCATTCTATCTCTTCAAGAGATTGTAGAGGACTTCCTCATGGAGTTTTTTAGGACACATACTTTCTTGCAACTCATGCTCATAAGGTGACAGTCACGCTAAGATATTTCCATAGCTTGCACCACTTGTGGCTATGGTATGATAGACTATTAAATCCTATTGATATCTTAGATTGGCACATGTGAGAAATTCTTGTAATCCTTCCTCTTCACTATTGAGGAACCAAGCTACGATTCCCCATCCCACATGAGAAGGACACATGCTAATAGAGAGTATGAGTAGTGCTCTAGTAGGTGGCCAAGATCCGGACACTGTCCCATTTTCTTGAGTGCCTCTAGGCCTTGCCTGTTGAGAGTGGAAAAAGATTGAATTTTTGATTGTTCCATTTTCTCGAGTGCCTCTAGGCCTTGCCTGCTGAGAGTGGAAAAAGACTGAATTTTTGGCTGATTTTTGTTGTTTTTGAGGACTGAATGATTGATTTTTGATGGATTTAGAGTGATGTATGGTTGTTAATGGAAGTTTTTGAGAGTGTTTTGGATTATATTGATTATGTTTTGGAAGTTCATGATGATTCTCAGTGGATATATGAAGCTCTATGTTGTTCTGTTAAGGTTCTGATTGGTTTTGTATACCTTCTGTATAGCTTCTGTTTTGTTCTGATTTTCTTTTGTATGAAGCATGGATTGATGATTGATGAAGATTGAGATCTTTTGGAAGCTTAATGACTAGTTTTTGATAAGTTTGGAATGGTTTGAGTATGAGTTATGAGGTTCTGATGACCTTCTGTAACCCTCTATAGACCTTCTGTAGAGCCTCTGTCTCTGCTCTGTCTCTCCTCTGTAACTGTACTGTAGCTGCTCTGGTATTGTATTGTAGTTGTTCTTTAGACCTTCTATAAGTGTTTTATAGAAAGTATGTGTGACTTTGGGAAAGTTTTCTAACCTTTGTAAATAATGAATCTAAGTTCAAAAGAGCTAAAACAAGTGGAAGAAGTAGCTGCTGAAGATTGAAGAGAAGACTAAGTGACAGTGACAGTAGTGAGCTGTGAAAAGACACTGTAGTGGCTCTGGTGACTCCTCATATCAGACATACCTCTTGGGAGGTGTATCCACAACCTAAGAAGGATTATTGAGAGTTATTATGAGAGTATTGTAGTGAAGAGATGATGTACTATTGATAGAGAGAGAGAGAGAGAGAGAGAGAGAGAGAGAGAGAGATAGTCAATTCTATCAAAATAGTGTATCTGTATATGAGAGATTGAGAGAGAGAACTATGAAGACATTGAAGATGAATACTATGTGATTGATTTACATTCAAATATGGTGTATTCTTCTATGTTCTTTGTTCTATTGATGGATTTTATGAAGACATTGAAGATTATGGTTGATTCTATCAAATCCGTGGGAGAAATCTACTATGATGCTGCATGAAGATTTGTTGTTTTCTTTGTTTTCGTGATCAAAAGAATGAAATGAAAGCTTGTTGATGTTATAAGATAGATTTTCTTGCAAGAGAATTTCCTTTTCCTTGGTGTTCCTCTTGGGGCTCCATGTTTTTGGTGCGCAGCCGGGGAATCTTGCCATCAACAAGCATCAGAAAAAGGCTGAAAATGAAGGAAATGGCATTGTCAAGAAGAGGAAAATTCAATGGATGTTTGCAAAGTTCCTTCTTCACTGAAGAGTTGGAATTTCTCATAATCAAAGCCACTTTTCACAAGAAGTTCATCTCACAATGGCGGAAACATATCACCATCATGATGCATGCTCTATGTGGTGGATTGTTTCCTCTTCCTGTTGAAGCAACAGAATCTTGCATCTTGGTGGCAAACTGTTTGGGAACAAATTAAAGAGCAGAAACAGAGAGAATGACCATCCATGGAAGATTTGGCATTCATTGAGAAGTTTCCAAACATCATCAAGTGGGAGATTATGAAGAAGCTTCAGGAGTCGTGGTCTGTGGAGGTTCACAAAGACAAGAAGGACAAGAGTTGGAATTTGTTCGTGGATGCTCAACAGCAAGATATATGGGATGCTTGGTGCACTGATAATCTTCTATTTGTCCAATTAGCAACCCACTGGAAGTTGGTAGACAGAGTATTTTTTACAACATACATTGTTGAAACCCTCAGAAGTTGGCATTATTATAATGACACAACAACAATCCTAAGAAGAATGAGGTTTGATACTTTCAGAACGGAATATCTCCCCCTCTGTAGTGGTTTGAAAGCCAAATTCAGAGATGTTGAGAAGAAGAAAGTATAAGAGATTGTGGCCAGAGAATCCCTTAGAGATTGAAGCCCTCTCTGATACTATCTTGTTGACTACAAACCAACTGGTTGGAGCCAACCCCCTGATGAATGACACAATCAAGAGGCAAGCGCTAGAACGAGTCCAGAGGTACATCAGAAGAGAGAAGGAAAAAATCAAAGCTGAGAATGAGCTTGCAGCAAGCTGAAGCCTCCTTTGACGCCCTAAAAGCACTCTTTATAAAAGTCCCCATGGCGACTCAATGTCCCCTTCCTAGTCAGATTCATCCTGGAAATATTGATGAACATGCTGTTAGAATATCAAGCTCGTACTTGTGTGTCGACCGACATGAGCTGGACACATCTAGTCTGGCTAGATCAGTTAGGTGTATTAAATAGGTCGGTGTTACTTTTAGTGTGAATGGTCTTTATGACCTTAGGTTGTATATGCACTATGTGTGTGTACTAAATGAATAATAAGAAGAATAGAGAGTGTAAGCATGTTGCTTCACTCCGTGTTGCTCTCCTTCCTACTTCCATGAAATCTAACATGGTATCAGAGCCATGAATCGGCAAAGACTGGGTGCCTAGGAGTGTGGCATTGGACTTGCAGGAGCTGAAGTCAGAGGAAAGGTCATTCTTCTTCAAACAGGCTGAAGCCATTGAACAATGGAAGGTATGTAGTGTATGGTTGTATGCTCAATGATCAAAGGCATTGTCAAAGGCTTGTTTATAGCCTTGAGAGGGATGTGTTGAGCACCTTGGAGTGCTTCATTGCCATGGTTAACAAAAACATGAGCTGTGATGCCCCTCCTACCAGTCTGCGCTATTGCGCCAGGTTCATATTCATGTCCTCCAGCTTTCAAAATGAGGCATTAAGCATCTTGTACATGCTCTATGAAGTGTATGCTGACCCTGGGGTGTGACCTTGAAGGTCTGACAAGTCAATGGAAGCTTAGGTGATGAGGCATGGACTGTTATGCAGGTATACAGGTCTGAAACTGAGTGTACACTGTTGAATACAGTGATTTACATCACTGTTTTGATCCTGAAGAGCACTTGAAGCTCCCTAATATGCTGGGAAGATTGCATTGCAGACAACACAAGTCAAGAAGTCATATGTACTTGATGTGAAGTACTTGAGCCGGATTTTCTCATTAAAATATTCAGATATGAGAATTGTTTCACTATTGAAAACTGTCATATACTATCAGTGACAAGCATTGGATACTACTGATGCAATACAGGTCATTTTTAGAGCTCTATCACCTATGAGAGCTGACATATACATGCTAGATGTATGGAGGCTTGAAACATGTAATGAGGATCATTGAAAACTGAAGTCTGGAGCTGAAGTAAATGCAAACATATTGTCTTGGTCAAGTACAAATGGTTCATGAAGGTTGATGCTTCGGTCAGTGAAAACAGGTTGCCTATGTATACCGAGATGCTCATGTATTGACCTTGTCATTACGAAATAAATGTATGACATGATTGGAAGACAGTTTGGGGCTGATTGGAACTTGATATGCTGAACTTTGGTTGATTGCAACCTGCAACTAAATTTGTTGACACTTGTATGTGCTGGTTATGCACTGTTCTGTGACTCTATGCTCTTGTCATGACTAGCAAGTGTACTAGCAACAATCTATGGAAGTTTGGGACATGTATGACATGTATACTACTCAGTTTTGAGCTTGAAATCACTGTTGGTCACTCACAGAATTACAGTTTTTAGACTGCATATATGTACCCTGGCAGTGAGGTTGCAGGAGTTCAAACCAAAGTGAATACATAGTATTTGCACTGATTGTTTTACTCACAGGTTAAGCCACTTGATTGTGAGCTGTTTTGGACTGTTAGTGGGCTGAAATACCCTGGTTTTTTACTGCATTAATTGCAGAAAACTGTCATAAACGGTTCCAGGGGCTGAAGTTGAACCGTTAAGAAGATCTTGGTTTGCAGGTAGTCAGGCAAGGTCTGCAACATGGCAAATGCTGATAGAACTGATAATGTAACCCAGATTGTGGGAGAAAAGCTTGATAGCAACAATTATGCAATATGGAAGTTCCGCATGGAGAACTTTCTGATAGGCAAAGGATACTGGGACTTAGTGACAGCTGTTGAGGCTGAACCTGAAGTTCCAGATAGGAATCCTACAACTGATCAAAGACGAGCGCATCGAGCCTGGACGAAAAGAGCTCACAGAGTGTTACATTGGCTGTCATTATGTATCTCGGATGCTATGGTGATGCATATCATGAACTGTAAATCCCCAGCAGATGCATGGAACATATTGGTCAAATACTATGGCACAACTACGAGTGCCAGGAAGATACAACTGAAGCAAAAATTCAACAACATAGAGAGGAAGAACAGATCCATACAGGACTATGTCACGGAGATTAAAACCTTAGCAGATCAGCTCGCATCTGTTGGCTCACAGGTAGAAGATGAGGATATAGTTGCAGTGACCTTAAATGGCTTGGGTCTGGAATACAAGTCTTTTGACACTTCAGTATCTGTGCGGGCTGAGATGCCTGATTTTAATGAGTTGGTTGCATTATTGATTCATGAAGAGGTAAAGCTTGGCTTAGCTACAGGGTCAAGCAGCTCAAAGAATAAGGATGCACTTTTTTATTCGAATCAGTGTGGTCGTGGTAGCCGTGGTAGAGGCTATGGATCTGGCAGAGGAGGCCAGCAGAATGCATCCTATAGTAATAGCAATCATTAATCATCAAATGCAAGAGGTAGTGGCAACTTTCGAGGCAGGGGGAGATCTAACTCCCGTGGCAGAGGCTCATGCCAGCAGCAGCATCAGTCAGACAATCCAAATAAAGATAAGGATTGTCACTACTGCGGAAAGTATGGGCATATTGCAAAGGATTGCTGGAAGAAGTAGGGAAATCAGAAGGGCAAGCAGCATGGACATTATGCTATGTCCAGTCAGGCAGATGACTCTGGTGATAGACTGTTTGCCATGCAGTATGTCAAAGATAAGGCTGCTGAA
This sequence comes from Lygodium microphyllum, assembly GCF_053477565.2. Classification (NCBI taxonomy): domain Eukaryota; kingdom Viridiplantae; phylum Streptophyta; class Polypodiopsida; order Schizaeales; family Lygodiaceae; genus Lygodium; species Lygodium microphyllum. The sequence continues at coordinate 105,377,620 of NC_141162.1, forward strand.
AAATCATCTGATGATGTAGTATGGTATATTGATTCAAGGGCATCAAACCATATGACCCCACATGGTGATTGGTTCACTGAGATGGTTGCAGATAAGCATGGCTATGTTTGCAGAGGAGATGATACGCAGCATAGCATAGAGCACAAGGGAAAAGTGCCTCTGGTTGTACATGATGGCAGGAAGAAGAATCTTCGTGATGTTTTGCATGTCCCTTCGATTACGAAGAACCTATTGTCTGTGGGCCAGATGACAGAGCAGAACTTGCAGGTTCGCTTCAATAAGCATGGCTGCTTTATTGAAGAGTTTGGCAATGGATGCAAGTTGATCGTGAAAGGCCACAGAAATGGAAGAATGTTCACTCTTGATGCTACACTGCCAGAGCTGAACTCCGCTATGTTTGCCCAGGGCTCTGGCACTATCAGGGACTTAGATATTTGGCATAAGAGAGTGGGGCATGTCAATTTGCAGAGGCTGCAGACCATGCAGAAGAAGCACCTGGTAACAGGGTTACCTAGATTCCAATATTCAGATATTGGTCATGTATGCGAGGCTTGCCAGTTTGGTAAGCAGTCACGATTGCTGTTTGTTAGGCATGTAAGATAGAGTACACGACCACTGCAGTTAGTGCACTCTGATGTTTGGGGACCAGCTCATAATGCATCTATGGGGAGTTCCAGATACTATGTATCTTTCATTGATGACTACAGTTGATATACCTGGCTTTACATATTGAAAACAAAAGATGAGGTCTTTGCTATTTTTCAGAAATTTAAAGCACAGGTTGAGAAGAAATTTGAATGTTACATCTCTTGCTTGAGATCTGATAGCGGTGGGGAGTATGTATCCAATGAATTTGCTGATTTTTTGGCTGAAAATGGCATTCGTAGGCAGCTAACCTGCAACTACACTCCGCAGCAAAACGGAGTAGCTAAAAGGAAGAACAGGGTTCTGATGGAAGCTGCTAGGGCCATGATGAATGAGAAGCATATGCCGCTTTACTATTGGGCAGAGGCTGTTGTGACAGCTGCGTATATTCTGAACAGGACTCCCACTGCAGGCATTCATGACATGACACTGTTTGAGAGGCTCTATGGCTATAAGCCGGATGTAAGACACATGAAGGTCTTTGGCTGTCTTGCTTATGTGCACATTCTAGATGAGAAAAGGAAAAAGCTCGATCCCAAAGCGCATAAGAGTGTGTTCATTGGATACTCACAGGAGAAGAAGGCATACAAATGTTATGATCCCTCTACCAGGGAGACTTTGGTAAGCAGGGATGTCATCTTTGATGAGTTGGGCTCATGGTATGTCTCACCAGTTGCAGTGCCATTGGATATGCCTTCCACTCATGTATCTATAGTTGAGTTGCAGCAGAACACTGATATGACAGGACCTTGTAGTCAGCAGACAGTATCCCCATGGACAGGGAGATTGCGACACTCATCATCCACTGACACTGGTATGTCAGTGAGGGGGAGATATTATGATGTCTTGGACAGCAAAGGAAAAGAGAAAGCTACTGAGGATGGTATGATGCCACCTGGCAGAATGACTTCCGGATATGAGTCTGCTGATACATTAGACAGTGAACTTGGCATTCCGACTGTCTATACGCCTGGTACGAGGTAGAACATGTATATTCCGCCTCATGAGAGAGGGGAATCGAGCAGTTCACCACAGCCTAGACGATCGCAGAGGGTCAGATACCCTGTTGACAGGTTGATGTACTCTCGTTATTCTGCAAAGCATTATGCATACATGAAAAAAGTGATGGAGATCAAAGAACCAGGTACTTATGCTGAAGCAGCAAAGGATGAAAATTGGTGCATGGCTATGGACGAAGAGATGAAAGCCTTGGCTGAAAATCAGACTTGGGATTTGGTACCACTACCTGAAGGGAAAAAGCCTATTGGCTGCAAATGGGTTTATAAAATCAAATGTAAGTCTGATGGCAGTGTGGAAAGATACAAAGCAAGGCTGGTCGCTAAAGGATATGCTCAGCAGTATGGCTTGGATTATGATGAAACATTCAGCCCGATTGCAAAAATGGAAACCATACGAACTGTTATTGCCTTGGCTGCTAAAAAAGGCTGGAAATTGCAGCAGATGGATGTTAAGAATGCATTCCTCAATGGTGATTTAGCAGAGGATGTATACATGGTTCAGCCGGAAGGGTATGAACACCCTGATTTTCAGCATTATGTGTGCAGGCTGAAAAAGGCATTGTATGGGCTGAAGCAGGATCCGAGAGCCTGGCATGCTAGGATCAGCAGTTACTTGCAGAGTCTTGGATTTGTTGTTGGCAGGGCTAATCACAGCCTGTTTACAAAGAAGACTGATAGTGGCTTGGTAGTGCTGGTCATATATGTTGATGACCTGATAATCACTGGAGATGATGACATGGGAATTCAGCATGCTATGAAGATGCTGAATTCTGAATTTGACATGAAAGATCTGGGAGATCTGAAGTATTTCTTGGGTATTGAGGTTGTACCAGCTGAAAATGGCTTATGGCTGATGCAGAAGCACTATGCCATGGAAATGCTTAAGAAGTATGGCATGCCTGAATGCAAACCATTGGATACACCTCTGGACCAGAATGTAAAGCCAGACATGAACACTGGGGCTGAAGTAGAAGATGTGACTATGTACAGACAGATGGTCGGCAGTCTGATTTACTTGACCATCACTAGGCCTGACTTGAGCTATGCAGTAGGGCTAATAAGGCAGTTTATGCAGAAGTCGAGAAAGCTACACTTGGATGCAGTTAGACGCATCATGAGGTATGTTAAGTCCATTGTAGACTATGGGCTGTTCTATGTCAGAGATAAGCCCTTGACACTGATTGGATACACAAATGCAGATTGGGCAGGATGCTCAACTGACAGACGATCTACGAGTGGCTATGCCTTTGGCTTTGGTAGCTGCATGATCAGTTGGAGCAGCAAGAAGGAGCCTATGGTTGCTTTATCTAGTACTGAGGCAGAGTATAGGGGGGCTGCATTGGTAGCATGTGAGATTGCTTGGCTGCTCAAGCTTATGGATGACTTGGATATTCAGGTTGATGCTCCAGTGAAACTGTTATGTGATAATCTGAGTAGTGTACTCCTGGCCATGAATCCAGTTTACCATGCCAGGACAAAACACATAGAGGTACACTACCACTTTATTCGTGAGATAGTCCTTGCAGGAAAGGTTGATCTTATGCATGTGAGGACTGATGAGCAGGTAGCAGATATCTTTACCAAGTCTCTGGGTAAAGATAAGTTTTGTGGTTTTAGACAGCTACTTGGAGTACATATGCTGTCTTGAGCTTGAGGGGGAGTGTTAGAATATCAAGCTCGTACTTGTGTGTTGACCAACATGAGCTGGACACAGCTAGTCTGGCTAGATCAGTTAGGTGTATTAAATAAGTCCGTGTTACTTCTAGTGTGAATGGTCTTTATGACCTTAGGTTGTATATGCACTATGTGTGTGTGCTAAATGAATAATAAGAAGAATAGAGAGTGTAAGCATGTTGCTTCACTCCGTGTTGCTCTCCTTCCTGCTTCCATGAAATCTAACACATGCAAGCAAATGTAGTCCCATTGCCAGTTTTTAAGGGAGAGTACAAAGAAGACCCTGATCTTCATGTAGCAGAGTTCATGGTAGCATGTGTGGCTAACAATGCCAGAACCCCTGAGCATTGGTTAGCAATATTCCATGCCACTTTCAAGGGCATGGCATTTTAGTGGTATGAGAGACAAGCAGTAGGAAATTTTGGCACATGGGACGACTTGAAGTTGGCATTCCTTACTAAATTCAAACATGAAGGTTTTGAAGAGCGGATGTGAGAGGAGTTCATGAACCTAAGTCAGTCCCTAGAGAAAGAGTAGAAGCTTATGTTTCGCGAATGGAATCCATTCTGAAGAGATGGACTAACCATCATTTGGATTAAGGAATTCAGAAAGGAGTGTTTCTCATAGGCTTACAACTAGAAGTTCGCAACTTCGTGGAATTGAGAAGACCAGTCAATCTACAAGCTGCAGTGGAAGGTGCAAGATTGTATGACGAAGTTGAAGCAAGGCTGTCAATGACTCCAGGAAGAGGAGTCTTATCTCCTCCCATGCCTAAAATGGTATGCCCACCAAATGCAGTCCCAGGGATAGTTCCCTACCCCTATCCCCGGATGCAAACAGTGCCACACTATAATGCACCTAATCCATTGTGGTCACTACAGACAACAGTGCCTCAAATGATGGTTCAACCACAACAATAGTGGCCTCAAACAGTTCCTCCAATGGTGACTCAACAACAGTGGAATCCTACCAACTGGAATCAACAACCCCAAGTCTCAACAGGAGCTCTGAATCAGAGCCAGAACAAAGGACCCTTTGGATTGACCCAACCAGTTTATGTAGTAATTACAGAAGCTTCCCAAAACCCTACTACAAGCACTTCAGGAGGTGAAAATCTGAAGGACTACTTATCCAACTCAGCTGCAAGTATTAAGAAAGAGCTTTTGGATGTGATTACAGAGCAGCTACAAATGCTGAAGGTGAATACAGCCAACATATCCACTCCTGCGGGAGCTAGAAGAGATGTGATGCACTCTAATACATGGTGCGGAAAGTGTCATCAAGTGGGACATTTAGCCACTAAATGTACCCAAAAACCAACCATTCCTGGAGCCTTCTATTCCTACTATTTGCGAAAGAACCATACAGAGGATATTTGCTCTCTAAAAGAGATGCATGAATGAAGACAGAAGGATGAAAATGCAAGATTCAACTTGCTAGAATCCAAAATGACAACATAGGATATTGGACCAAAGCCTAGGGAATTTGGTCCTAATTTTGGTCCAAGGAAGTTTCCCTCTCAAAGTTACAGAGGACGATAGTCTAGCGATGGTTAGAGATCAGAGGTGGAATGTTATAGGTGTGGAGAAAAGGGACATATCTCCCGGAATTGTCCAAACCCTAGACGATCTGTGGATTACAAGCCCTTATGCAGTCAATATAAAGGTGAAGGCCACACTGCAAAGGATTGTCCAAGTCCAACCTCTCTAAAGGCCAATGCCACTGATAGCCAACAGAAGGTACAAGAGTCTGCCTCCAATTTGGTAGATTTGGAAGTTGTCGTTGTTATGTGCATCAAGAAGAAGGAACCAGTTGTTCAGAACGAAAATAACACTCCTGCCAAGACTGTGAAGTTCAACCTGCCAACGAAGGGTCAGAGCAGTACAGGATAGGACAACACAATACAGAGCACTGTAGTGCTACTACAAAGAGTTATAGAGACAATCCTAGAGACAGGTCCAGAGGCCCAGGAGATAGATGATACAGAAGCACTTCCAAAAACAGAGGAAATGTTGATGCTGCAATTATTAGAATAAAAAGGAAAGATGAAAATGGGTGTAGCTCCATTCCCTAACTGGTTGGAGAAGCATGTGGATCCTATCAAAGATTATGACTTGGTCAAAGACCTAAACACTTTTAAACCAAACCTAATATTCCAACAGTTGCTGATGCTATCTCCTAGCTGACGAAAGAAATTCAAAAGTATCTTGACAAGAAGACGGACTAAGGATCGCTCCTTCAACAGCGACCAAGACCAATAAGGCCCCAGAGCCTGTAAAGGAAGTCGATGTGGCTAATGCCTTCCTAGATCCTGGAACCCCAGAGATTAGTGTATGAATAGAAGGATGCTTTATTTAAGATGAATTGATTGATGGAGGCTCATCAGTAAACATAATGATGGATGTGACAATGAAGGACTTAGGGTTGCAAGGAATTCAACCTACACAGTGGCTTATCAGATTGGTAAACCAAAGCAGAGTCAAACCATTGGGAATCCTTCTATACGTAAAAACAACCCTTGTAGGAAGAGACTATTGGTTGACATATCTAGTGGTTAAACCAAATTCTTATGGGACCTCATACTCTTTGTTGTTGGGAAGACCATGGCTTTTTGAAGCAAAAGCCAGGACGGGGACTGGTTTAAAGAACCCTAACCCTAGGTAGAGGACCCAACAAAGTGGTGTTAAAGCTGTATGGATCGCAAAAAGGAAATGGATCCACATCCATCGAAGTCATAACTAACTCCTCCAATGAGGTAGCAGATGGTACATCAGGAGATGAAGAGGCTGTTAAGAAAATCTTTCCTAAGAAAACAGAGACACAGTCCCTAACACTAGGCACTGTAAGCCAACTGCCAAGGGAAGTAAAATCCTTGTCCATGGGTGAATACCTCTTGCCTCAACTAGAATTAACTTCTGAAATCACCTCTGATAGTGAAATAGAAGCATGGATATAATGTTCTCCCTGTTACATGATAGTCGTAGAGACAAAGCAGAGATAGTACATAGACAGTACAGTTACAGAGCAGAGACAGTACAGAGGCAGAGCAGATATAGAGCGGATACAGAACAAAGACAAAGTGGATACAGAGATAGTTACAGAGACACTAACAGATACAGAGCCAGAGCCAGAGGCAAAAGCAGAGTCAGAATCTGTGACAAAAATAGAAGCAGATGCAGAGGCAGAAGATCAGTTCTTCTCTTACAGAGCCTCTACAGAAGTAGAGATAGAGCTTCCAGAGGAAGAGGATGAAAATAATGAGGAAGAAAATGAAGCAAGTTATGAAAGTGCAGATGAAGAATTTCCTCTGATAGTAGATGATCTTGTTGATGTCCCTACAGAGATCTCAGAGGTCGAAGATCTCTGGGTGCTAGATGGAATGACCATGGTCCCATTTGGGTTGACCAATGGACCACAAAGTATAAAGAATCTGTATAAGTAATGGATTAAAAGCATAATAATTAAGTTCATCACTGGCTACTGTCGCCCTAACTGTTCAGTCCAGAGAAAAGATGATGATGATACCCCCTGTCAACAGAAGCCAAAGCCCTCAGAGCCACAGCCTCTAGAAGGTCCTTACTATGTGACATTCCTGGACACATCCTCTAAAGATGAATCCTTGAGTCCTAAAGAGGTCACCACTCAAACAGAAGTAAACAAAGCTCTGATACCCTTCCAATAACCTCAACAGGCGAATGAGTCATCTATTCAGAAGGAGGACATTGGTTCTAGTGGAACATCAAATGAGGATACTACTCTCTTGAGAGAGTAGTATCCTCTATCCAGAAGCAATCCATGGGACATTTATCCATGAAGTGGAAGGTGAAAGACAAGTAACGTTCTTGGATACTAACGATACTGAATCTCACTTGAAAGTGGGTCTCAATCTTTTAGAATAAGAACTAGTGGTCTTGCGAGACCTACTCCAAGAGAACTTAGACATGTTTTCTTGGTCATACAAAGACCTAAAGGGGATTGATCCCATAGTATGTCAACATCATATTGACCTAGAGCCTGATGCCAAACCTGTAAGGCAAAGACAAAGACATATGAATCCTAATTATTCTGCTCTGGTGAAGGCTGGATTATTAAAACTTGTTGAAGCAGAGTTCATTTATCCCTGTTGAGTGTTGAAATGACTTGTTTTTTGGCTGATTTTTGTTGTTTTTGAGAGCTGAATGGTTGATTATATGAGATGATTGATTGATTTGGAAGTGGTTTGAGAGTGTTTTGGATGATATTGATTGTGTTTTGGAAGTTTATGATGTTTATTGGCAGTTCTGTGATGTTCTGATAGGTTCTGATAGGTTATGTATGCCTTCTGTTTTGTTCTGTTTTGGTCTGTTTTGTTCTGATTGTCTTCTGTAAGGAGGGATGGAGTATTTATTGATGAAGATTGAGATATTGAGAAAGCTTATTGAGTGGTTTGTGAGAGTTTGGAATGGTTTAAGAATGAGTTATGTGGTTTTGTTGACCTTCTGTAACCTTCTGTAGGTCTTCTGTAGAGCTTCTGTCTTTGTTCTGCTCTGTTCTGTTCTGTTTTGGTACTGTTCTGTGACTGTTCTGTATGCTTCTGTATGTGTTCTGGTGGATGAGAAGTGTAGCTTGGGAAAGTTTTCTAGCCTTGGAAAGAGGTGAGTACAAGTGTAAAAGAGCCGAAAGAAGTGGAAGAAGTAGCTGCTAAAGACTCAAGTGAAGACTAGAAAGGACACTGTAGTGGCTCTGGTGACTCTTCATATCAGACATACCTCTTGGGAGGGGTATCCATGACCTAAGAGGGATTATTGAGAGTGATTTTTGAGATATTGTAGTGAGGATATGAAGTATTATTGATGGAGAGAGAGAGAGAGAGAGAGTCAGAGATAGCCAATTCTACTCGAACAGAGTGATTGTATGTGAGAGATTGAGAGAGAAGACTATGGAGATATTGAAGATGAATATTATGTGATGTATTTCCATTCAAAGATGGTGTATTAATTTGCTTTCTTTGTTCTATTGATGGATTTTGTGAAGATATTGAAGAATATGGTTGATTCTATCAAATCCATGGGAGATCTACATGATGCTGTATGAAGATTTGTTGTGCCTGGTGTTCTTTTCTTCATTGTGATCATATGAAACTTGATAAACAAGCTTGTTGATGTTACAAGATAGATTTTCTTGCAAGAGAATTCCCTTTTCCTTGCTGTTCCTCTTGGGGTTCCATGTTTTTGGTGCGCAGCTAGGGAAACTTGCCATCAACAAGCACCAGAAGAGGTTGAAAATGAAGGAAATGGCATTGCCAAGAAGAGAAGAATTCAATGGATGTTTGTAAAGTCCCTTCTTCCACTGAAGAGTTGGAATTTCTCATAATCAAAGCCACTTTCCACAAGAAGTTCATCCCACAATGGCGGAAACACATCACCATCATGATGCATGCTCTATGTGGTGGACAGTTTCCTCTTCCTGTTGAGGCAGCAGAAACTTGCATCTTGGTGGCAAACTGTTTGGGAATAAATTGAAGAGAAGAAATAGAGAGAATGGCCATCCATGGAAGATTTGGCATTCATTGAGAAGTTTCCAGACAACATCAAGTGGGAGATTGTGAAGAAGCTTCAGGAGTCTTGGTCTGTAGAGGTTCACAAAGACAAGAAGGAAAAGAGTTGGAATTTGTTCGTGGATGCTCAACAACAAGATACATGGGATGCTTGGTGTACTGATAATCTTCTGTTTGTTCAATTAGCAACCCATTGAAAGTTGGTAGACAGAGTGTTTTTCACAACATACACTGTTGAAACCATCAGAAGCTGGCATTACTATGATGATGGCACCACCACAATGCTTAGACGAATGCATTTTGACACCTTCACAACCAAATACCTTCCTCAGTGTAGTGGAATGAAAGCAGAATTCAGGGACATTGAAAAGAAAGAAGTAGAAGAAATGTTGGCAAGAGAGTCCTCCAGAGATTGAAGCCTTCTATTAACCCTCTGTGGAGCACTAACGACATAGTGGAACCAACCCCCTGATGAATGACACAATAAAGAGGCAAGCATTAGAACGAGTCTAGAGGTACGTGAGAAGAGAGAAAGCAAAAATCAAGGCCGAGAACGAGCTCGCATTAGAAGCCGCCTTTGACGCCCTTGCGTAACTGTTTACAGAAGTCCCAATGGCACATCAAGCCCTTCCTCCTCCTGCTGGAGGTTCGCTTCCAAGCCAGATCCGTCCTGGAAATATTGATGACAGGCCAGCGAATGTAGTCCCATTGCCAGTTTTTAAGGGAGAGTACAATGAAGACCCCTATCTTCATGTAGTAGAGTTTATGGTAGCATGTGTGGCTAACAATGCCAGAACCCTTGAGCATTGGTTGGCAATATTTCCCGCCACTTTCAAGGGCGCGGCGTTTCAATGGTATGAGAGACAAGCAGCAGGAACTTTTGGCACATGGGAGACCTGAAGTTGGCCTTCCTCACTAAATTCAGGCGTGAAGGTTTTGAAGAGCGGATGCGAGAGGAATTTATGAACCTAAGTCAGTCTTCTAGAGAAAGAGTGGAAGCTTATGTCTCACGAATGGAATCCATCCTGAAGAGATGGACTAACCATAATCTAGATGATGGCATTCAGAAGGGGGTGTTTCTCAGAGGATTACAACCAGAAGTCCGTAAGTTTGTGGAGCTGCAAAGACCAGCCACCTTGCAAGCTGCAACAGAAGGTGCAAGACTGTACGATGAAGTGGAAGCTAGATTAGCGATGAATACAGGAAGAGGAGTCCTACCTCCTCTGATGCCAGGAATGATGTATCCACCAAATGCAGTTCTAGGGACTGTCCTCTACCCTTACCAACAAATGCCCCCAGTATCACAGTACAGTGCACCAAATCCACAGTGGCCACAATCCATGCCTCAAATGATGGTTCAACCACAACAACAATGGTCCCAACCAATTTCCTCCATGCCAAATCAGCAGCAACAGTGGAATCCTATCAACTGGGGCCAACATCCAACAGTTCAAACAGGAGCTCTGAATCAAAATTAGAACAGAGACCCCTCTGTACCAGCCCAACCCGTTTATGCAGTGATTACAGAGACTCCTCAAAACCCTACTACCAGTACGTCCAGAGGAGAAAGCTTAAAGGATTACTTATCCAACTCAATTGCCAACATCAAAAATGAGTTGATGGATGTGATTACAGAGCAGCTACAGACGCTGAAAGTGAATACTGCTAGCATATCCAACGTTACGGGAGCAGGAAGAGATGTGATGCGGTCAAATACTTGGTGTGGTAAGTGTCATCAAGAGGCCATTTAGCCGCTGAATGTACACGAAAACCAACTATTCCTGGGGCCTTCTGTTCCTATTGTTTGCGGAAGAACCATACAGAGGACATTTGCTCTCTGAAGGAGATGCATGATAGGAGAAGGAAGGAAGAAGACGCAAGATTCAACTTGTTGGAATCCAAAATGACAACACAGGATATTTGACCTAAGCCTAGAGAGTTTGGTCCTAATTTTGGACCCAGAAGATTTCCCTCTCAAAGTTACAGAGGAAGACAGTCAGAGATCAGAAGTGGAGTGTTACAGATGCGGAGAAAAGGGACACATTTCACCAAATTCTCGAAATCCTAGAAGGTCGGTGGATTACAAGCCCTTATGCAGTCGATGCAAAGGAGAAGGCCACACTGCAAAAGACTGTCCAAGCCCAGCCCCAGTGAAAAACAGTGCTACTGACAGTCCGGCCAAGGCTCAAGAGCCTACCTCCAATTTAGTGGAATTGGAAGTTTCTGCCATCACTCGTGCAAAGCATAAGGAACCATCTATCCGGAAAGAAAATAACCCTCCTGCCAGAATAGTGAAGTTCAATCTTCCACCAGAAGAACAGAATAGAACAGAGCCTAACAGTGCCGTACAGAGCCCTACAGTGCCACAGAGAGTTACAAAGACAGTTCAAGAGATAGGACCAGAGGTCCAGGAGACAGAAGAGGAGCAAGTGCCACAAGTGGCAGAAGAAGTTCCTGTAATTCCTCTGTTGGAAGAAAGAGGGAAAATAAAAATGGGTGTTGCCCCATTCCTCAACCGGTTAGAGAAGCCAGTGGATCCTATTAAGGAATACGTTCTGGTTAGAGATCTAGATACCTTTAAACCAAACCTCACATTCCGACAATTATTGATGTTGTCTCCCAGTTGCCGGAAAAGGTTCAAAAGTATATTGACAAGAAGACGTGGTTTAAGGATTGCTCCCTCAACAATGACAAAGTCCAACAAAGCTCCAGAGCCTGTCAAAGAAGTGGACGTAGCTAACGCCTTTCTAGATCCGGGTACCCCAGAGACTGGCATGTGGATAGAAGGCTACTTCATTGCAAATGCACTGATTGATGGTGGTTCATCAGTGAACATTATGAAAGATGTGACAATGAAGGATCTAGGCCTACAAGGTGTGCAACCCACCCAATGGCTCATCAGATTGGCGGATCAGAGCAGAATCAAGCCTTTGGGCATTCTCCCATATGTGAAGACTACAATGGCTGGAAAAGATTACTGGCTAACCTATCTGGTGGTGAAGCCAAACTCTTATGATACATCCTACCCTCTGTTACTGGGCAGACCATGGCTTTTTGAAGCCCGAGCAAGGACAGATTGGTTCAAAGGAACCTTGACCTTGGGTAGAGGACCCAACAAAGTGGTGCTGAAATTGTATGGTTCTCAAAAAGGACATGGATCCACCTCCTTGGAATTATCTTCTAACTCCCCTAATGAGGCTACAGATGGAACATTAGCAGACGAAGATGCTGTTAAACAGATCCTTCCCAAGAAAACAGTGGCACATTCCTTAACAGTGGATACTGTAAGCCGACTTCCAAAAGATGCAAAGCCATTATCAATGGGTGAATACTTCCTGCATGAACCAGGAATGATTTCTGAAATCACTTCTGACAGTGAGATAGAAGCATGGATGTATTGCTCTCCCTGTTACATGGCCATAGCAGAGACAGAGACAAAGGCAGGAGAGGAAACAGAGAATCTGTTCTTCTGTTACAGAGCTCCTACAGAGACAGAAGAGGATGGATATGATATGGACAAAGAAGGTTATGAAAGTGAGCCAGAAGAATCTATCCCATCTGCAGAGGATACATTTGAAGAACCAGTTCCAGAAGCATCAGAAGCAGACGAGCTCATGCTATGGGACAGAATGACGATGATACCATTTGGTCTGGTAAATGGATCTTCTCATATGCAAAACCTTTATAAGGAATGGATTAAGAAGAACAAGCCGTTTTTCAGCAGTGGCTCATGCCGTTCTAACCCATCTTTGCCTAAGAAAGATGACGATGATGCACCGTGCCAACAAGCACCAGTCCCACCAACCCAACAGGCATCAGAGGGTCCCTGTTATGTGACGTTCCTGGATGTGTCATCTTCAAAAGAGGAGTCTTCAAGCCAAGAGGTAATTAATTTTGAAACCAAACCCGAAACGGCCCTAATCCCATTACAACATCTTAAGGAGCAACCTAAGTCTCCACCAAAAGAAGAAGTTGGTTCTAGTGGGACATCAGAAGAGGACACCACTTCCTTGAAGGAGTTGGATCTGTACCCAGAAGCAGTCCGAGGGACCTTCATCCGTGTGAAGTAGAAGGTGAAAGGCAGTTAACCTTTGTGGATGCAGATTGCACTGAACGCCACTTAAAGGTGGGTAGCAGCCTCCCAGAAGAGGAGTTGTCAACCTTGTACAACTTGTTGAAAGAGAATTTGGACGTGTTTGCATGATCTTACAAAGACCTAAAGGGGATTGATCCCACAATATGTCAACATCATATTGACTTGGAGCCTGATGCCAAGCCAGTACGACAACGACAGAGGCGAATGAACCCGAATTATTCCACATTGGTAAAAGCAGAGCTGCTGAAGCTTCTGGAAGCCGAGTTCATCTATTGAGTGGCAAATAGTGAATGGGTTTCACCCATCGTGGTTGTACCCAAGAAGAATGGCAAATTGCGAATATGTGTTGACTTCCGCAAGTTGAATTCCAAGACGAAGAAGGATCACTTTCCTATCCCTTTCACAGACCAACTGATGGACACAGTGGCAGGACATGAGCTTTATTCCCTTCGGATGGATTTAGTGGATACAACCAAGTCCAAATCGCAGAAGAAGACCAGTCCAAAACAACCTTCACCACAGAATGGGGGACCTACGCTTACTGAGTGATGCCATTTGGGCTCTGCAATGCCCCTACTACTTTCCAGCGAGTCATGATGGCCGCATTTCAAAATCATTTGCACGACTTTATTGAGGTATATTTGGATGACTTCTGTGTCTATAGTTTGATCCGTGAACACTGGGAACACCTGGAACAATGCTTTGACCGATGCCGGGAGTATGGGATTTCCCTCAACCCCGACAAATGCATCTTTGGGGTCTCTTCTGGAGTTCTGTTGGGCCACATTGTCTCTGCACAAGGGATATCAACAGACCTTGCAAAGATCGAAAAGATCGCAGCTCTGACCGCACCCACCAACCTCAAACAGTTGAGGGGATTCCTAGGCCATGTGGGTTACTACAGAAGGTTCATAGCCCATTTCGCAACAAAGGCAACCTCCTTGCACAAGCTTCTGAGGAAAGATGCAGAGTTTACTTGGACAGAAGAATGTGACAAAGCCTTCCACACTCTGAAGCAGTGTCTGATTGAGGCACCCATTCTGCAACCTCCTGATTGGACGAAAGAGTTCCATGTACACACTGATGCATCAATTGAAGGTTTAGGCGCAGTTCTCTACCAGAAGGGTTCCTCGAAGCTGGATCAACCGATCTATTATGCAAGCTGAAAAGTCACTGATAGGGAACGGAACTATATAGTGATAGAGCTCGAGTGCTTGGCAATGGTGTTTGCCCTAGAAAAGTTCCGCCATTACCTCCTGTCCACCCACTTTAAATTTTATGTGGATCATGAGGCCCTGTCCTTCTTGATGAACAAAGCAGATGTGAAAGGACGAATGATGAGATGGCTCCTTTTATTCCAGGAGCTCGACTTTGAGGTGATTACTAAGCCTGGTCATTCCCATGTTCTGGCTGATTATCTGTCGCGTATCCCACAAACTGCAGATGAGGAGCAGGATGATCCAGACCTCCCTGATGCTTCCCTATTCTTGGTAGAAACTATCACTCCCTGGTATGCAGACATTGCTAATCTGCTGGCAACCCAACAGTATCCTCCTGGTATTTCTAGTCGAGAAAGGAAGAAGCTTATGCTAGAATCAGCCCCCTACACCCTGCTAGGCGGTGCACTGTACAAGAAAGGCAAAGATGAAGTGCTCCGAAGATGTGTTGCAGGAAATGAGATTGGGATTGTTTTGAAGGCTTGCCATGACGAGCCATGCGGAGGTCACTTTGCAGGAGAAGCCACAGCCAGGAAGGCTCTGTTAGCAGGATATTGGTGGCCTACAATTCACAAGGATGCCTATGATTACTGTAAAAGATGTCATGCTTGTTAGAGAATGGGAAAACCCACGAAGACAAGTGCCATGCCACTGCAACCTATCCTTCTCTTGAAGCCGTTTGAGAAGTGGGGCATCGACTTCGTAGGCCCAATCGATCCTCCTACCAGAAGGAAACAGAACAGATACATCCTTGTATGTACGGATTATGTTACAAAGTGGTGTGAAGCTAAAGCCCTAAAGCGGGACGATGGTAACAGCGTGGCCCTGTTCATGTATGAGAATATCATCACCCGTTTTGGCAGTCCCTTAGAGCTGGTAAGTGACAGAGGCACTCATTTCCTTAACAAAATCATGGAAGAATTGACAGAGTTGTATAAGATCCGCCATCGCAAGTCCACTCCTTATTACCCCAGAGCCAACGGCCAAGTCGAAGTCACGAATCGCATCCTCTGTTCGATTCTAACAAGAACAATTGCCGCACATCATCGTGATTGGGATGATCGACTTACAGAGGCCCTCTGGGTGTACACAACCTCCCATAAAGCAGCAACAGGACAGACACCTTTTCAACTGGTGTATGGCATAGAAGCTGTTTTTCCTGTTGAACTGGAATTACCCTCTTTGAGAGTGGCTATCAAAGAGCGTTTGGGGGACGATGATTCATTACAACACCATCTCCTGCACCTGGAATGTTTGGACGAAATTCGTAGGATAGCTCTACAGTGCATGGAAGCCATGCAAGCTCGACGTAAGGCTTACCATGACAGCTTCATCAAGCACAAGGAGTTCAAAGAAGGTGATTTGGTCCTAGCCTATGATTCACGCTTTGGCAAGTTTCCTGGCAAGCTCCAACAGTGGTGGATGGGCCCATATAAGGTACTTGCCGTCAACCCTAATGGCTCTGTCCGAGTGCAGACCATGGATGCCTCTGATGATCCCTTTTTGATCAATGGATATCGTCTGAAGAAGTACTTCCCTCCTTGGGGATCTTGACAATTACAGTCACTTGATCTTTTCCCTCATTGGCGCGGCACTGTACTTCTTATGATGCTACTTTTGATAGCCGTTCTTTAGTCACTCCTGATGAAGTGGATGCAACCCTCTGTCCCCTCAAACCCCCCTTCCAGCCTTGATCTCTTATCCTTTGTTTTCCACCAGCGACAGTGGCGAGGTTGGTTCTGACAAATGGTCTTTCTACCATTCCCTTGCTCAATTCGAAAAAAAAAAACAAAAAAAAGAAGAAGAAAAAAAAAACATATCGGTCATGGGAGAAAAGGACTTAGGTCCCTGTCATGCCGACCTATTCTTTGAGAAAAGGTGGAAACACCCTCGGGAATAGGGGAAAACAGAAAAAAAATAAATTAAAAAGGAAAAAAAAAGAAGACAAAAAAATAATAAGAAAAACAAATCTGTTATGAGAGAAAAGGAAGCAATTCCTTGTCATAGCACGCCTCGTTCCAAGAAAAGGTGGTAAACACCCTTGGGCGGGAAGCTGGCTGTGGAAAAGATGGCAACACCCAGCAGTCCAGAAAGTGGATTCATTGATTGATATCCCGAGGATCCAATTCCGAAGCTACCTCCCTTGGTACGCTGTGTCCTGGGTCTTTCTGCAGAGTGTCTACCTGTCCTCTCGCAGACGACATGTCCTATCTAACACAACGTTTGATTTGATGGCTACCTCCCTGGGTACGCCTCTTCAACAACTGACGACGCGATCTTCATCGCCAAACAATCAAGTGACGTGAGCTTTCATCCTAACCGGATGGGGAAGTGAGTATGGTTGCCCTCTGTAACTATCAACAGAGAGTGAGACAGAGGGTGGGGCGAGAGACCAGTCTTTTCCCTTCAAATCAAATGAGAGGTGAGAAGTGTGAATGAAGTGTTGCATGCATGGGATGGGCCTCTCAATGCACAAAGCACAATTTGTTCTGTGCACTGCACCATAAGGCTCCCTGGCCTTCCTTCTCGCACCGTATGCCGGCACCGGGCGGGATGCACAGTTGCACCATCAAATGCGCACAAGGCATACAACCTTTGCACAAGTGACCATGAGGATTACATCAACGGGTTTCAGGAACGGGCTGCCCTCCTGTAACTATCAACAGAGAGTGAGACAGAGGGTGGGCTGAGTGTGATTGGAGTTTCTTTAATCAATTACCGAGAGGTGAGATTGAGGAACGTTACGACACTTGGAGTCAGGTATGTTCCCGTTTTCCTGTGCATCCACGGGATGGGTCTTTGCCATCATCACAAGACACATCACCCACCCTGTTCTATACACTGCACTGTAAGGCTCCCTTGCCTTCCTTCTTGCACCTATGCCAGATGGGTTGGACGCACTAATGCACCATCAACTGTGCACCTTGGCATACTCCTTCTGCACCATTCCCCCCTTGTCAATTCCTCAACCGGGTACGAGATATGGGTTTCAATCCTTATTCCTCGTGTGGTATTAGTCATGGGGCGAGTGACTGTTCTTTCATTTCATTTGAGTGATTGTGAGTGGAGTGTAATATCCCTCATCATCGACAACGCATTTTCTGCGATTCCTTCCATTAGCTACCTCCCTGGGTGCTGTCACATGGTTCCTGCCATGACGGACGTGTACCGAGAAGATGCCTTGGTACCTCCAGAAGCCGACAACAACACAGGAAGTGCCATCGACAATTGACCTTGATCCTCAACAAAACGAGCCAAGTTTTTCTAACTCTACACTTTCTGTTTCCCCGTGACGTTCTTGTTTTAAGTGTGGGGAAGTTAGTGGATGGTCTGTGGCGTGGTCCTAGGTCCCTGTTATTCTCTTAACCCTATCCATTAAGGTCTTAAGTGTGGGGACGTGTCCCTGCGCGTCTAACTTGCATACCCTTCTGCATATTCCTCAACCTGCTCATGCATGTATGCCATGCCTTGCTGTTATCCTGTTGGGGTCCCTTCCCACCCACCCGGTTATGTTCCACCTTCCCTTGGGGCTGTTCCCTTGCAGTTTTCCTTCATTCCTTGCTTTTGAGGTCCTGCCATGTGAACGCACCCTATGTTCACCGAAGTCCACATCCAACCTTATAGCCTTGTTCCCTCCTTTGCATTAACCATTTTTCCTTTTTATCTATCCCTGTTCCGGTGTACGGTTTTCGCGTTGTTAATTTTTGAAGCATTTTGCGCAAATTAGACGGTTTTCCATGTGAACGTGCTTTGCTTGCTTTGGAACCGTGATCTGACATCATAGCCTTGACAACTAGTTTTCCCCTGACATTTTTCCTTTTTACTCCGTGTCATTTTGATGCACGGTTTGCCCATTATTAATTTTCTGGTTTTTTTAAGACTTTTTCGTACGTCTTTTTGACATTTTTCCATGTGAACCTGCCCTGTTTGCATCGGAATTCCATTTTGATGTGCCAGCCGTGTCCCCTGTGTCTTCCCCTCCCTTTTTCCTTTTTCCTCCACCCTCTTTCGACTTCCGGATTTTTACTTATTAAATTTTTAGTGAGTTTTCGAGCGTCTTTTTGGAGTTTTTTGCATGTGAACCCCTCTAACTTCCACCAGAACTGCGGTTTAACATCCCTCCCTCTCTCCCTTCCCTCTGCGTGCGTGCTCCCCCCTCCATATCCTTCTTCTTCCGCCCTCCCTCTCCTTCTCTCCTCCTCCCCTCCATCTCTACCTCCCTCTCCACCTCCTTCTTCTCCCCTCCTCTGTCAGAGAGAGAACTAGGGAGAGAAGAAGAGGAGAGAGAAAGACTGCAGAGGAGAGAGAAAGACTGCAGGAAGAGAGAGAAATAGAGTGACGAGGAGAGAGAAAGACTAGAATTGGAGAGAGAAAGACAGGAAAGGTGAAGAAGCCATGGAAGCTTGGAGCAAGAAGGGAGAGAAAGTTTGTAAATGTATTGATATGTCAAAAGATATGGAAATTTACAACTTATCTCCTTATATACCAATGTCAGTGTGACATGGCATATTATCAACATTTTAACTATTTCCAACTTCGCATATTATCAACATTTTAACTATTTCCAACTTCTTACAATCCATCCCTTCCCAAAAGTTTTTGTCCTAAAAAACAAACCTAGAAACAAGCTAAAAAGGAGATGGATAGAACAGAGTACTACTCTGTACAGCATTACAAGGGATAAAAGAAAAGATTACCTAATACTCAATAGTAGTACTAATCTATACAGGAGGTCAAAATCAGCCTGTAGCCTCCCGGATCAAAAGGAAAAGTTGTATCTTTGCCATGCATAGGATCAACTTTCATAAGATCGAAATCAAATACTGCTGGAAACACGATCATCATGATAGTACTCACTAACAAAGTCTCCATTGCATGATGATCTTCCAAGTCCACATGCTGTCCATAATCTTCCTTCTTGAATTGAACTTCTTGTTGTTGAACTTCTTGTTGTGGACTCATACCAGAATGATCTTCAACAAGATGTTCTCCATCATTTACATCATAATATTCAAATAGCAAGATTATTTTGGCAGACTTTGCCCTACATGTGGCTTGGTGATTACAAGATAGTGGCTTAGCACAACGATAGCATAAGCCCGCAGCATGCAGTTCCCGTATTGTATCACTAGTAAGGTGTCTAACACGTTTAGCTTTAGATAGCAATTTACACACCTGTTCATCACCATTAGTCAGCTCTATGATATTTTTGACATGCTGCTCATAGTCATCTTGCTGCTCATGCATAACAGATGGCTGTCCATGCTCAATATGTACAACAGATGGCTGTCCATGCTCATCATGTACAACAGATAGCTGTCCATGCTCATCATGTACAACAGATGGTTGTCCATACTCATAACCATATTGCTCATGCTGTTCATACTGCATATGGTGATAATAGCCCTGCTGCACATCAGAGGAACAGTTTGGTTGAGCATATACATTTGCTTCTACTGATGTTTGCTGCTCATATACATAAGCATATTGCCTTTGATCATTGATCCCACTGTATTGGTCATAATCACTTGCTTGCTGTTGATCAAAGCTAGAAGTGTATTGATAAGCATAACCATTTCTGTTACATCCATAAGAACTATGTTGCTGAAGAGATGGATGCTCATAAGCATAAGCATGTTGACCATAATAACCATTCTGCTGCCAAGGTTCAATGGAATGATACTCTTCAGCATATACATGTTGTCCATAAGCATAAACATTTGATCCAAGTGTACCATCAGCATATTGATGCTGGCCATGAGCATAAGCATTTGGTTCAGGTCTTGCTATTTTTTTCATATATGCCTTTATAAGAGCAATACACTGTTCATTCGAAGCTACAAGTTTGTCAATATTAGCTTGTATTTGAAGCTGATCTTGTACAAATTTGTCCATTTTAGCCTGTGTTTGAAACCAACCTTGTCCAAATTTGTCCATTTTAGCATGTATTTGAAGCCAACGTTGTTCACTAGAGCTGGAGCTATTGTTCTTAGCTACTGCCATTGTAGTCAAGTTGCTTTCAAAATATTCCAAAGCATAACAGAAGTCAGCTATAGCAATATCATGAATCATAAATCCTCAAGAATGCAGAGGTATCTTGTGGTTCTTGTACCAAACTTTACAAACAAGAGATATGTTGTTCCTGTCCATGTCTGTGTTGGGCTCCAAATCTGTAATCTTCAGTCAATTTCATAGCTCAATTTGGCTGTCAATTTTCCTTCACTTAACAAGTCTGGAGATTTAAACCCTGCTCACAAAGCTATGATGAAAGTGGCCAGTTCCAAGTATAAACACCAATCCTAATGTAATGGATGTCAAAACCACTGCTGATATTGGTTAATCTAACAAAGCTGTAGGCAGTAACCCAACTATGCCCTCATGCACAGCTCATAACCCAAAGAGATCATCTCCATGTTAAGCAGCAGGCTGTCATCTCAGGAGCCATTGTCCTTACAACAGCTGTAGCAACAGCCAAGACTCCTGGAATTGGGAAAAAAAAAACTGACTGTAACATCAGCTGCAATTGTATATAATCTTGCCAAGAAAATCAGGACCAGGTGCTGGTTTGTGCTCCTAGCAATCTGGCAGTTGATCAACTAGCTGAGTAGATCAGTGGCACAAGCTTGAAGGTTGGAGAAGCAAAAGCAATGGAACATGCACTACGAGAAGGTGTCGTTGGAGAGACTAGTCCAATTCATCCTACTAAGCATGCCACACAAAATCCTGTTGAGCCACAGGGAAATGATGTGGCCACTGGGGATCGTGACTTCAATGATGTCAATTATTGTAGGAGCGATTAGAGTCAGTCGGTAACTGAAGTGGAGTCAATCAGTCTCACTGTGTCTGTCTATGTAATCAATCTGTAAGCTTGAGTTCTAGTCTCTCAACATGGCCCTATGACTACAGTGAGCAGATCGAGTATTTACAGACCAAATTTACAAAACTACCCATTGTAAAACAGTCTGGCATCTATGGTGGTATTTCATATTGGGCACAATCAAACTTGGTGGTATTTCAGATTGGGCACAATCAAACTTCTCGGCCCTTCCCGCAACTCAAGGATGGCAACCTATCATCATCCACACATGATACCAATGCAGGCTTGTCATTACTGATGGAAGCAATTATGCCTGTGTGAGGTTCTCCTCCGTCAACATCAAACACAGTAGATTCAGGACCAAAGTCATAGAGCACATAGCCAAAAGCCCATGTATCTCTGTTTCTGTGGTGTTGGACTGGCCATGGAGCCTTCCCTGTTCCTGCTGCTGCTTCTTCTCTGCATCAGAGATTCTTCCGCGGTAGCATCATCCAGTGCCGAATCCGAGGAGGTGACATATGGTTCTGTCATGAAGCTGATGCATGAGCGCACTAAATTTAGGCTCCATTCACATGATGTACCGTATGGTTCAGGCAGTGGTTAGCAATCTGTAACCCGTTTTGGAGGAGTTGAAGATGCCAACAGTTACTGCACTGTCAGACCACCAGAAGATTCCTTTGCTCAACAAGGGAACAAAATTCCTGGAGTTCTCATCCAGGTATTTGAAGGCGAGAGGGCCAGGACCAGAGACAACAATTTGCTTGACAAATTTGAGCTATCTGGCATACTCCCTGCCCCCGTGGCATCCCTCAAATTACTGTATGTTTCGGCATTGATGCCAATGGCATCATCAATGTCTCTGCAGAGGATAGGACCACTGGCCAGAAGAACAAAATAACCATCACGAATGACAAGGGAAGACTGAGCAAGGAGGATATTGAGAAGATGTTGCAGGATTGGGCACTTCAATAGCTATTCATCCAACATGTTCTGGCCTTGCTATGCTATCATCTAATGCGGAATCCATGGATAGCCTCCAATGCTGCGTTGTCCTTGGAACTTCTCCACAAACCTCGGGTAAAGGCTTAAATGGCTGGACGTCATCAAATTTCATGCAAAAATGGAGGTACACAAGTACGGGAGCAGTAGGGGAGTTTCCAAAGCAGCTCTGATACCACTTGTCAGAGAGAGAACTAGGGAGAGAAGAAGAGGAGAGAGAAAGACTGCAGAGGAGAGAGAAAGACTGCAGGAAGAGAGAGAAATAGAGTGACGAGGAGAGAGAAAGACTAGAATTGGAGAGAGAAAGACAGGAAAGGTGAAGAAGCCATGGAAGCTTGGAGCAAGAAGGGAGAGAAAGTTTGTAAATGTATTGATATGTCAAAAGATATGGAAATTTACAACTTATCTCCTTATATACCAATGTCAGTGTGACATGGCATATTATCAACATTTTAACTATTTCCAACTTCGCATATTATCAACATTTTAACTATTTCCAACTTCTTACATCCTCCTCCTCTGCTCCTCTCCTCCCCTCCCTCCTCCACGCTGACGCCACCCGCCCTCCTCGTTGGACGTCCTGTCCCGTGCCCCGCTGTGGAGTAATCCTCGCTGTCGGCGCAGCCCTGTGCTGCCGACGACGCCGTGGTGGAGCGCCTCTTACTCGCCGTAACCTGTGCCCCCTCTGGCCACGTGGCGCTGACGCGCTGCCCCACAACGCCCTACTCCCTGCCGTCATCCAACTCCTTGACGACGTCGCCGTCCTGTGCCCTGCTCCAGCCCTCGTAACGCCTCCCTGCTACCGACGACGGCCGCCCTCCTCGCTGGACGCCCTGTAACCGCCTGTGCGGCCGCCTGCTCCGCCGTCCGCCCCGCCATCGTGGCTGCCGTGCCGGGTCGCAGCCGTCGTACAAGTCGTCGCGCCGGGTCACAGTCACCGCCAGTGCCGCGCCCGTCGCCTCGCTGTCCGTGCCACGACGCCCCCAGCCCGACCGCCTGTTGCCTCGCTATCCGTGTTCGTCGCCCTGGCCTGCCCGCCTCCACGATGTCTGACGCCGCCCGCCGCTGACACGTCAGCACCTCCCGCTCCCCCACTAACCCCCCTTCCCACCCATTCCACCCTACACCCCCCACTAATCCCCCTTCCCACCCATCATAACCCCACCCCCATTAACCCCCCCCCCAATAAACCCCTTTCCCACCCACCTCCCTACCCTTCCCCCAACACACACATAACCCCACCACCTCCCTTAATCCTTGTTCCTGCCCCCCGCACCCACTACCTCTCTTACTCCACACTAGCCCCCTTTCATACCCCATTCCCACATGCACACCCCCCACCACTCACCCGGCCCTCTTTCCCTCCACCTTTGCACACACCCACTCCCCCTATCCTTCTGTAAGTCCGCTGTCCTACCCCAGCAGCCTCACAGCACCTGACCCCTCCTTAACCCCCCGACACGCGGGACCTTGCCCACCGCCCCATCCACACACGGGATTTCCTTCGAGACGTCGACACGCGTGCGGGTGTGTACGCGTGCGTGGGAGCTTGTAGTTGATCGTGCGGTT
The DNA here is from genome assembly GCF_053477565.2 of Lygodium microphyllum. NCBI lineage: Eukaryota > Viridiplantae > Streptophyta > Polypodiopsida > Schizaeales > Lygodiaceae > Lygodium > Lygodium microphyllum. The sequence continues at coordinate 105,401,192 of NC_141162.1, forward strand.
GTTCGTACGCGGCTCCAGGATTTTGATCGTTGGTTGCTGACACGTAGCTGCCACACAGCCTATTGCTGGGTATTTTCCCAGATTTTTAATTCACACACCCGCAAATCCTTTTACAATTTAAAAAAAAAACAAACAAAACAAAAAACAAACACAACCATTGCAAAATACAAACAAATCATTACAAACCACTTTAAATTCTTAAAAAATTACAGAAAAATCTAGGACGATTTCTTTTTATTTTTGCAACCCATGGCCATATTTTTCTAAACCTGTAAATTTCAGACATAATATTTTTGCCTATTTTTAAAATTCCCAAATCTTTCAAAATACCCAAAAAAAAGATAAAATTTCATTAAAAATGCTAAAAATTTCCCAATTAATTTCTAAAAAATTTCTAACATTTTCCTTAACATTTGTATTTATCTTTGGCATATTTTTCTCAGCTGTTACAATATTTAAATTCACACCTAAATTCCTTAGAAATAAAAAACAAATCAATAAAATAACAAAATACCTTTTTCATCCAACATACCAATTAACCGTCTAAAAAAAAAATCCAGATATTTTTGGATTGAGGAGAGTGCATTCTTTGCATTTTCATACACCCACTACTAGGTATTTCCCTTTTATTTGTTTTTTTTTAAAGCTCCTCCAAATCCCCACGGTTAATATAAAAATACAAAACTCACCACACAAAACAAACACAACACACAAACGCAACCCATAATTAACATCAATGAACCCTAAATACCACCATGGCACGCGCATTCGCGCTACACACACATATTTTTTTAATTAAAATAACCCCGCCGTTCACTTAGCACGCGCTACGTGCGCTACAAAGGCACTTTAATTTTTAATTAAAATGAACCAGCCGTCACTCACAAGACACGCGCTGGCAAAAAAGCGTTCCACATCACCTTAATTTGTAATCAATGAACTTGCATTTAGAGACCCAGTCTGGGTATCGAAGTCCGGGATTTGAATTAAAGCACCGTTTTCACCTAATAATTGGTAATTAAATTTATAAGAAGGAACCGCCGTTTTCTTACTAAGGTTTATCACTTAATAAAAATTCACCTATTTTTTAATAATTTCTTAAAATAAACCCTTCATTAAATTAATCCCCCCTCACTGCACTTAATTCCCCTTTTTAATGACCCGTTTCGTGGGATGGGTATGCGCAGTCATTAGCATTCTTTCCATGGTCACACACTGGTTTATCAACGATGTAGTCTTGCTATGTGTCGGATGTGGTGCTGATTTGGTTTCCTGTCTTTGTTACGGTTAAGGGTACGATATGCAGTTTTTTCTTTTATTGCCTAATACGGGGTTCTGGGTGTTTGTCTGATGCATAGTATGAAGCTTTCGATCGCATATGTCTCGAGGTCATGTCGAATTTTTTCTAGGCTGTGGTTTGCTTCGGGTTAGTGGGTTGAGTCACGTTTTATTGTTTTGGTTGTTCTCTTATCCTTGATTTTTTGTCTGTTGCTTTGCAGGCATTCTCCTTGCTTGTCTGTGTTTGTGGTATGTGTGTAACCATTTGAATGGCGCCTTCTCATGCTTCTCCCCCTATCCAGTACGTCCCATTAGTTAGTAGGGATTACTCTTCCCTACTTACTTTTGAGCCTCTCACAAAGGCGGGACTTGCTGCTTTTGTGGCTACTTCTTTTCCGTTGCTTCCCGAGGATCTGTCGTTATGTGATGAGTTTCTGGCCTCCTACAGCAAGAAGACAAGACTAGTCTAGGGAATTTCTATGACTTTGACACCTCGAGGCCTAGGGAAGGCTCTGTCTCTACCCTCCAAAGGTGAACCTTTTGTTACCACTCGTCAGCTTTTCTCTAATGAAGAGATTCTGAAGCTGTTACAAAAGCAGACAAGGCAAATGCTGGATGTTAAGAATGTGATCAATTCTTCAGGAGTTTCCTTTTCTATGATCACTGATCCCGCATGGAAGACGATCTGTCAGTTTCTCCAGGACAGGTTTATGCCTGCCAAAATGCCATCCCAGTACTTGTCCAAAGAGCTTTTTACAGCTTCCAGGATGGTGCTGAAAGGAGTTGCTATTGATTGAAGCACTCACCTCCTCACTAAAATGGATCAACATTTCGTCAAAGTCACCAGCGGTAATGTTACCAATGTCACATATGGATCATATTTGTCTGCCTTCTTGACCTATTCAAGTTTACAGAAGACTGTGCCTCCACCTCCTCCATTAGATCCAGTACCTCCTCCTCCACCTTCAGATGAGTCAGAACCCATTGACATAGAGGATGATGATTCTCCGCCTCCCCTGGTCATCCAGCGCAAACACTTGAAGAGGGTAGCGGATAAAGCTCCTTCCGTACTTCCTTCAGTACCCATCCCTGCTACCTCTCGCAGTGAACTCCCTGGGTATCTCACTTGTAATAACCTATTCAGAGCACATCGAGAAGGATCATTGGACATATCAGTTCCCTCCCTGAACAATCTAGTCTCGGGAGATGCAATTCCTTTCCTTTGTAAAGATATTCAAAGTTCCATTGAGTTGTCAGTGATAGCCTGTGTTCAACAGCTGTACGCGTCCTTTTATGAAGAACTTATGCAGTCTAAGGACCAGTTGCATAAGGCAACATCTGAGTTAGCTTCTTCTAAGGATACCTTAGCAGATTTATTTAAGCAAATAAAACAACAAACCCAACTCGTTGCCACCCAAAGCGATGAGATCTCTTCTTTGAAGATTCAGTTACTAGAGGCTCAATCCCAAGTTGCTAGCCTTTCAGAGGAGAAGGAGCGGATGTCCAGAGAAGCGTAGGAGTTCCAAGCTATCTTAGATGAAAAACTTTCAGCTTTACAGATTGCTAATGACACAATGGCATCCCAAGCCTCCCAAATCCAGCAGTTGCAAGATCAACTGGCAAAGTCACGCTCAGTTTCTCCAAGCCCTAATGTTCCCTTGATCCCTTCTCTTTCACAGCAGGACTTGGCTGCTCTTCAGAGACAGGCTACTTTGTGTCCTCTATTCCAAGATAAAGTGGAAAGATTGCAGTCCAGAATGGACTTGTTATGGTCTACCTTTGAGCAATTTCAGGAATATGTTCTACCAGACCATTCTTTCTTTGTCCACTACCACTTACAGAAGTTGGTTTTCTATATGAAGCTTTCCACGATGGATTTACCTCTTCCAGAGGATGGATGGAGTGGGGCTTGGTCTGCTGAGTTGCTGACAGAGGTAGTAAGGATGGTGTTTGAAGATTCTGTCACACCAGATACCATGTTGATGTCATACATGTATCTACGAGGAGACTTGTTAATTTCAAATGAGGTGGATATGGCATGGTATGTGGGGGATGTGGTATTACAGGCTGTTTTGTATGTCAACCATTTGGAGTTGCGCATAGTTGACATGTTCCAGAGTTACTCCTCCAAAGTGGCTGATTGTCATGATAATTCCTGGCATCCCATGATTGATTCTGTGGTCCTGAATCAAAGACAAAACGCAGCTCCTACCTTTGCCCAGAGTACTAATCAACTGAGGATGGATCTCTTAGCCTATCTTTCAAAACATAATCCATTTGATTCTTCCTTCTTTGATGCCTATCATAGAGGATCTCTCTTAGGACCTTATGTTCCTACCCTCCTCTATTACCAACAAATGGCTCACCGATATGCTATATATCTTTCCCTTTGTCAATCTAATTCCACAACTATTTTACCCCTTCTTTTCCAACCTTCATCTTTCCCTCAAATTCCCATTTTTACATACTAATCCTTTATTGAGGATAGGGTATTTTCCCCTTCTCCACCCTGTCCTTCTCCCTCCATTCATGTACCCTCCACATTTCCTATTTATCAGTTAACACCCTTCCTTAGTGATTCCCTCCAAATTTCTGCCACTCCTTCTTTAACCTTTTCTTCCTTTTATGATTTTTCCTATCCCTCACTTCATCCACTTTTCCTTATTCCATTACCCTTTCCTAACACTTCTATATCTCAACCACCTCAGTTGATTAGTGACTGTGACGGGTTTGATAATCAGATTTCCAGAAGAAGGGGATGGAGTTCGGATGATTCCCTTACAGGACCTCAGATTAATTGGCCAGTAATTCCAGGAGAATGGACAGCTTCCAGTCAAGCTTATCAGAACTTTGTTCATTTTGCTCAGCAGTATTCACAGTCTGCAGATCCTTCAGTGAGATTAACTGCTCACTTTGCTTGGTACCTGGCGTATATGCATAGGCACTCTCATAATGATTCCAAGCCTATTCCAAAGTTATGCATGAATGTCAATGTGAGCATTGATTCCCAACAGCTGGATATATTGTATTTTCATGCCCTTTGTTTGCCTAGCAGATACCTGGTCCTGTTGGAAAGGATGTGCTGTCTTCAGTTTTTTCAAAATCCTCCCAAAAACTTTGTAGATGAATCCTTGTCTATGGAACGTTTGCGCCAACATCAATCTTTTAAGAGGGATCATCTTCATTGATACCTTTCCAATGTATGGTGGGTGCTTTTTAATGAAAAACTCTCTTTTTGGAGGAGTCATTCAGATGGTTGTGTTGTATTAGTGTTTGTGTTGTGAGTTCATTTATGTCAAACGAACGTGGTGGTTTCCTATTGGATTGGATTTCGTGTGCGAGCTACATTTTGGAGAATTGTGGTGATGGGGTCGTGGATGGAGAGTTGAAGCTGATACAGATGAAGAAGAAGAAACCTCTTATATCCTTTACAAATTTGTTGTGATTTTTTTAGTTTGATAAGAAGTGTTACTGTAAAACGGGTTTTCCTTTCTTTGTATTTTTATATCAGACACAGGTTATAAGTTGGGGTCGTAATGGATGGATTCTTTTTGGAAAAGATATTGAAGCTCAAAGTTGTGATTTTAAATGCACTTGTATTCCCTTTTTCCTGGGTCGCGAGGACGCTTCCTTATTAAGTGTGGGGATATGTTGAGTGTTGAAATGACTTGTTTTTTGGCTGATTTTTGTTGTTTTTGAGAGCTGAATGGTTGATTTTATGAGATGATTGATTGATTTGGAAGTGGTTTGAGAGTGTTTTGGATGATATTGATTGTGTTTTGGAAGTTTATGATGTTTATTGGCAGTTCTGTGATGTTCTGATAGGTTCTGTATACCTTCTGTTTTGTTCTGTTTTGGTCTGTTTTGTTCTGATTGTCTTCTGTAAGGAGGGATGGAGTATTTATTGATGAAGATTGAGATATTGAGAAAGATTATTGAGTGGTTTGTGAGAGTTTGGAATGGTTTAAGAATGAGTTATGTGGTTTTGTTGACCTTCTGTAGGTCTTCTGTAGAGCTTCTGTCTCTGTTCTGCTCTGTTCTGTTCTCTTCTGGTACTGTTCTGTGACTGTTCTGTATGCTTCTGTATGTGTTCTGGTGGATGAGAAGTGTAGCTTGGGAAAGTTTTCTAGCCTTGGAAAGAGGTGAGTACAAGTGCAAAAGAGCTGAAAGAAGTGGAAGAAGTAGCTGCTGAAGACTCAAGTGAAGACTAGAGTGAAGTGACAGTAGTGAGCTATGAAAGGACACTGTAGTGGCTCTGGTGACTCTTCATATCAGACATACCTCTTGGGAGGGGTAGCCATGACCTAAGAGGGATTATTGAGAGTGATTTTTGAGAGATTGTAGTGAGGATATGATGTATTATTGATGGAGAGAGAGAGAGAGAGAGAGTCAGAGATAGCCAATTCTACTCAAACAGAGTGATTGTATGTGAGAGATTGAGAGAGAAGACTATGGAGATATTGAAGATGAATATTATGTGATGTATTTCCATTTAAAGATGGTGTATTCTTTTGCTTTCTTTGTTTTATTGATGGATTTTGTGAAGATATTGAGGAATATGGTTGATTCTATCAAATCCGTGGGAGATCTACATGATGCTGTATGAAGATTTGTTGTGCCTGGTGTTCTTTTCTTCATTGTGATCATATGAAACTTGATAAACAAGCTTGTTGATGTTACAAGATAGATTTTCTTGCAAGAGAATTCCCTTTTCCTTGGTGTTCCTCTTGGGGTTCCAATCCCATGGCCAACAGTGAATGGGTTTCGCCCATTGTGGTAGTACCCAAGAAGAATGGAAAACTTCGAATATGTGTGGACTTTCGGAAGCTCGATTCGAAGACGAAGAAGGATCGTTTCCCTATCCCTTTTACAGACCAATTGTTGGACATAGTGGGTGGCAGGCCATGAGATTTATTCCCTCTTGGATGGATTCAGCGGATATAACCAAGTCCAAATCGCAGAAGAGGACCAATCCAAAACAACCTTCACCACTGAATGGGGGACCTATGCCTATAGAGTGATGCCATTTGGGCTCGGTAATGCTCTTGCCATCTTTCAATGAGTAATGATGGCTGCCTTCCAAAATCATCTACATGATTTCATTGAGGTGTATCTTGATGACTTGTGTGTCTATAGCTCAATCCGTGAGCACTAGGGACACCTAGAGCAATGTTTTGACAAATAACACGAGTATGGAATTTCTCTCAACCGTGACAAGTGTGTCTTTGGTGTCTCATCCGGAGTTCTTCTGGGCCATATTGTCTCTGCACGAGGGATTGCAAAAGTCTCGACAAAGATTGAGAAGATTACCGCCTTGACAGCACCAACAAACCTCAAGCAATGAAGAGGATTTCTTGGCCATGTGTGATGCCAGGAGGCATATTACACGGTGGATTCTGTGCCATGGTGGATTCCATGAAGTTTTACGGTGGATTCCGTAAACTTTTATTACCGGGGCTCATACACAAAGTGGATTTTTTGTGTGAGAAGTCGATGGGGACGCCTATCCTTTTCGGGCGTTTTGTTAATTTAGTGTGTACATGGGTGATTCCATAGCGGGTGATTCCGCAAAATACATATTTAAATTAATAAACGTTTATGAGTTTAGAGTGCGAACTCATGATAAATTAAGGTTAGGATTGATTTCTAACCAATTTATTTATTTATGTAACTGAAGACTGCTAGGTATTCACTTTTGTCGGTTTAATTGTATTATTTTACTAACGATTGTGAATGCTTCAGTTGATGTGTAGAGATAGCAGTGGTGGCAGTGGAAAGCATTGGAGGATAGCGTGTATTCGAGTTATCATCTATATTTTGATGGGCGAACACCTTAGGCATGGTGCCTATATTTTGTCGCGCCTATTTATTAAGACGTTTGATATTTATTTATTATTTTTGTATGCGCATGGGCGCACGATTTAGATATTTGTATTTGGACATTACAATTGGGTACGCCTAACTTCTTGGGCACCCATTAGCTTTATTTCTATTTGGCACAAAAGCAAACTCAAAAGCCAAAAGCATGCTATTTTGTAATTTGGGCTATTATTTGAGCTTGAAGATGATTAATACAAAAAAATACATGCTTTGTGGAGGGCTCACACAAGGCATGGGGGGAGATTACACCCAATTGGTCTCTTGTTCATATCGTGCAAATCTTCTACATTGATTTTTGTGCAAAAAGTAGTGTTCTTTTGTTCTTGGGGACCTTCTGACGCTCACTACGCGCACTTATGGCATCCGATCTGTGCACCAGTGGTATCAGAGCAAAGCTGAGATCAAGAGCTTCCAATCGCTTACAATATTGTGCGAAGGCGGAGCTCTTGGAACGAACGAGCTCTACAGTCAGTTTCATCTCGCAAACGGTCGATACGGATGAATTCTTGGAGGTCAAGGACCCCTATCTGCATCCTCTGATCGCGAAGGACCGGCCTGAGGAGGCGGAGGACCACATCAACATCTCCTTCTTCAAGTCATTTTGAACAGTCAATAGTAAGCTTCCATATCCACAAGCTTTACTTCAAAGTTTATCAAGCCTTAGTAAAAAGCTTAATAATAAGCTTATAAAAAGCTTCAGTTTCACAAAAATTCAACGACTGGGCGGCAGCGGCATCTTAGCATCAAAATCGGTGCAAAAAACGGCCCCCCCTCAAAATGCGTTGATAGCTAGCTCTAGTCTTCTTAAGTCTAAGTCCCTTAAGCTTTACAAAAGCTTAATCATCTAAGTTCTGCAAGTCCTTTTACTTCTGCAAGTCCTGCAAGTCCACAGAAGTCAACACAGACTTATTCAAATATTCCCATAAAGACTGTTCCTACACAGAAGCACAGAAACCGTTTATTGCTCTTTGGAAGACCCTGTTCACACTCCCAGACTTGCTGAACCAGTTTCAGCATACGCAGAAGTTCATACACAGGTCATACGAAGATTATATGCCATTTCTATGAAGACAACAAATCCTGCAATTGCAAAAGAGGAAGACTATAAAAGCCAAACAACATTTATAAGCCTTGTATACCCGACTTTGAGCTACGCCCATCCCGCTAATCAGATTTTGAGAGTGTGAGGTCTTTTGGATTTTACAGGATGACGGAACAAAATATGGACGATTTTGTGGCTAAAGGTAATCTTCCCGAACCTACGATGGAACAAAAATTGGATTTTCAGATTATGATGTAGCTTGATGAAGAACAAAGAGCCCGACAAGCTTTGCAAGTTCAATTGGCCAATTTGCAACAAACTACCACTGATAAAGATAGACCGCAATCCGAAGACCTTATACGACATACCATCGATGCGACGCTCAAAGCTCAATCCATCCGCAAAGAAACAAAGATAAGTAAAAGAAACTTCAAATTTCGTACTTTCAATGGATCTTGAGATGGAAAGACTGTACTTGCATTTATTAGTCAGTTTGATGATTACTTTCATGAAGAGACATATGCTGAGAAAGACAAAATTAAATGTGTCACTAATCATTTAGTCGATCGATCATCTCTATGGTGGACTGTGGTTCGCAAGAGCATTGATTGTCCCACTACTTGGGAGAGTTTTCAAAAGCAGTTTTTGCAAAATTTCCTTCCTCCCCAGTTCCATGAAAAAGCCATAAAGCAATGGGATCTTCTACAGCAAAGAGATCGTGAACCTATTTCCCAATACACTGAACATTTTTGGAATGCCCTACTGCAACTATGCATGCTCGAAGATGTACCTAAAGCGACTCACAAACGCAAGTTTATGTCTGGCTTACTTGGACATTACTATGCTGAAGTTAATATGTTCAAGCCTACAACTCTTGAAGATGCAATTTCCTTGGCTCATGACACTGAAGACAAGATTCGAGGAAGAGACAAGCGTCCACAACAATTTTAAACTAATGGTAACTATGGTTCCAAGCAATTCAATTAAAATTTTAGAAGATTCAATCAAAGTTGTTTTCTTCCATCTACATTCCGTAAGTCTTGGACACGACCACCTGTTTTGCCATCAAATACCAATCCAAACCCTAAGCCATCCTCACAACCAAATTCCAATATTCCTAGACTTCCTGCCATTTCCAACAATGTCTCTAAAGCCAATCCTATAGTTTGTTACAAATGCCATCAACTTGGACATCTAGCAGCCAATTGCCAATCGAAAAAGCCACCTGTCCATATCAATTATCTTGGAGCAATGGAAGATGAAGAACATGAGGAAATACCTGACTTTACGGAAGATGATAACGACATTGGTACTACTTCAGATACTTTGCCAGGTATGCCAACTCCACATTCTTTGTTGACAATGAAATGTTTAGTACATGGTAAAGAAAAGATTATTGTGAATGATGATGGTAGCACACATGATTTTATTTCTGCAAAGTTAGTGAAAGAATTGAATTTACAAACTGTTTCTACACATTATCACATTAAAGCAACATTCCTAGGCACAAGATATAATGGAACACAAGAGGTGCATAATTTAGAAATTAAAATTGGTGAATATACTAAACGAAGGAATTTCCTAGTTGTACCTTTGCAGTCTAGTGATATTATCCTAGGTATGCCTTGGCCTCATCAGTATAATCCTGACATAGATTATTCCACGCATTCAATTAAAATTTATTTTCAAGGAAAACAAATCACATTGAATGGTATGCACGCTTCTAATAATTTTCCACTACTTACTCATACTCAAGCTAAACGTGCATTATGTAAAAGTAGCAAATCTTATTTAATATGGGCGAATGAACTTCAAGTTAAAGAAAAACATATGCATCCTAGGCATACACAATTTCTTGCTCAATTTAAAGATTGTTTTACTGATGATTTACCACCTGGACTATAACCTTCACGACTTGAAGATCACAAAATATATTTAATTCCTGGTACACAACCACCATGTAAAGCACCATATAAGCATAACCAAATTGAACAGAAAGAAATTCAAAATCAAGTAGAATAATTGCTAAACAGAGGATTAATTAGACCTAGTAGTTCTCCATTTGGTGCACCTGTTTTACTGGTAAAGAATAATAATAATACTTATCGCATGTGCATTGATTATCATGCCCTGAATAAAATTATTGTTAAGAATAGATATCCAATTCCTAGGGTAGATGATCTTATCAATAAACTACAAGGTTCTGCCATATTCAGTAAGATAGATCTTAAATCTGGTTATCATTAAGTGAGATTGGATAAATATGATATATTCAAAACTGCATTTAGAACACAATTTGGACACTATGAATTTCTAGTGATGCCTTTTGGATTAACTAATGCACCTGCTACATTTAGTCGAATGATGAATCGCATATTTTTGAAATATCAGCATTGCGTCATAGTATTCTTTGATGATATATTGGTATTCAGTAAAAATGAGAATGAGCATTATGAACATCTGTCTTTAGTTTTCAAGTTGTTAAAAGATAATCAATTGCATGCTAATCCAGAAAAGAGTGAATTCTTTCAAACAAAAATTGAATATTTAGGTCATATTGTTTCATCAAAAGGTATTAAGGTTGACCCTAAAAAGATAGAAGCAATTTTAAATTGGCCCATACCCAAAAATGTGCATGAGTTACGTTCTTTTCTAGGTCTTGCTAGTTTTTACATAAATTTTGTAAGAAATTTTTCATTACTTGCTTTGCCTTTGACTAAACTTTTAAAGAAAGGTATTGTTTATAACTGATCTAACAATCAACAAAAATCTATTGATTTATTGAAACATGCATTAACCCATGCTCCTGTATTACAACTACCTGATTTCAATAGACCATTCTTTTTAGTAGTTATTGATGCTAGTGGATCTAGAATAGGAGCTGTACTTATGCAAGATAATCATTCCATAGCCTATTCTAGTTGTAAATTGAAACCATCCGAACTTAAATACTCTACATATGATAAAGAATTGCTAGCTATAGTACAAGCCTTACATCAATGGAACCATTATTTAATAAGTTCTGAATTTATGATTAAAACTGACAAACAAAGCATTAGACATCTCCTTAGTCAACCCCAAATATTTGACCGACATATTAAATGGGCAGCTTTCATTCAAAGTTTTCATCCCCTTATACAATATCAACCAGGAAAGAGAATGTTATAGCCGACGCTTTGAGTAGAAGACCAACAATTCATAATATTTCTGTGATATCATTTGATTCCCTTATCCCTATGAAATATACTTATCATCAGGATATTACTTTTCAAGCTGATTGGAATAAATTAGTTGTAAATAATTGGATTCCTATTGATTCATTGTCTTACAATAATGGATTCATGTTTTATGAAAAGAGATTATGTGTTATAGTTCCATTTAGATCTTTTGTTTTGAATGAGATTCATTGTCCTCCATATTAAGGTCATAGAGGTATTATCTCTACTCTACGTACATTTACTGAAGATTTTTATTAGCCACATATGGACACTGATGTATCTAACTTTGTATCTGAATGTTTAGTTTGTCAACAAGTTAAAAGACACCATGGTAAACAATATGGTTTACTAATGCCTTTACCTATTCCATCACGACCATGGGAATAGATTTCTATGGATTTTATTACTGGTTTACCTAACACTAAAGCTAATCATGATATGATTTGGACTGTTGTAGATAGGTTTAGCAAGCAAGCATATTTCATTCCATGCAAGAAAACTTTAACTGCATCTCAAGCAGCTCAATTGTTTTTGAAAACTGTGTTTACTAATCATGGTTTACCAAAAGTTATTATTTCTGATCGTGATTCTAGATTTTGTAATAATTTTTGGATTACTGTCTTTGCTAACTTAGGAACAAAGATTGATTTTTCATCTGCATCTCATCCTGAAACTAATGGTCAAACAGAAGCTACTAATAGTACTATTTTAGATCGTTAACGTGCTTATACTATTTCAAAACCACACACATGGGATACACATCTACATTTACTTCAGTTTGCATATAACAATACTCCACACACAACTACAAAGAAAGAACCATTTGAAGTTATTTATGGATATAGATTGTCTACACCTGCTCCTTCATTATAAAATAAAATTCAGAGTGCTGATGATATTGCTAACATGCACGCTACTATTTTTGATGAAGTTAAAGATATGATTGCCAAAGCCCAGCAATCATATACAAAGCAAGAAAATAAGAAAAGACATGCCACGAATTTTAAAGTTGATGACTATATTTGGTTACGTATAGAAAAACGTAGATTACAAAGTGTAGATAAACACCCAGTTGTGAAATTAGCACCAAGATTCTATGGACCATTCAAGATCATTCACAAAATCAATGACAATGCATTAAAACTAGAATTACCACAACATTGCAAAATCCACAACACCTCTCATATTAGTTTATTACGACTCTTTAGAGGCCAATTACTTGTACACCCTGTCTATGAAAATCCACCTTTGCTAGATGAAGAGACTGAAATCCTTGAGCCTGAAACTATTATAGATGCTTACTTTAAGACCACTAGAACTGGCCGTAGATATTCTAGATATTTGGTCAAGTTTAAAAACCATCTTGTTGAAGAGTCCCAATGGATGCATGCTAGAGACTTAAATGCTTTCCCCACTCTGTTAGCTCCACATTGAGCTAATAGCAATTGAGGACAATTGCTATCCCACCCCGGGGGTATGATGCCAGGAGGCATATTACATGGTGGATTCCGTGCCATGGTGGATTCCATGAGGTTTTACGGTGGATTCTGTAAACTTTTATTACCGGGGCTCATACACAAAGTGGATTCTTTGTGTGAGAAGTTGATGGGGACGCCTATCCTTTTCGGGCGTTTTGTTAATTTAGTGTGTACAAGGGTGATTCCATAGCGGGTGATTCCACAAAATACATATTTAAATTAATAAATGTTTATGAGTTTAGAGTGTGTACTCGTGATAAATTAAGGTTAGGATTGATTTCTAACCAATTGATTTATTTATGTAGCTGAAGACTGCTAGGTATTCACTTTTGTTGGTTTAATTGTATTATTTTACTAATGATTGTGAATGCTTCAGTTGATGTGTAGAGATAGCAGCGGTGGCAGTGGAAAGCATTGGAGGATAGCGTGTATTCGAGTTATCATCTATATTTTGATGGGTGCATACCTTAGGCATGGTGCCTATATTTTGCCGCGCCTATTTATTAAGACATTTGATATTTATTTATTATTTTTGTATGTGCATGGGTGCACGATTTAGATATTTGTATTTAGACATTATAATTGGGTACACCTGACTTCTTGGGCAAAGAGTGCTATTTTGTAATTTGGGCTATTATTTGAGCTTGAAGATGATTAATACAAAAAAATACATGCTTTGTGGAGTGCTCACACAAGGCATGGGGGGAGATTGCACCCAATTGGTCTCTTGTTCATGACTTGCAAATCTTCTACATTGATTTGTGTGCAAAAAGTAGAGTTCTTTTGTTCTTCGGGACCTTTTGACACTCACTACGCGCGCTTACGGCATCTGATCTGTGCACCAATGTGGGCTACTACAGAAGATTTATTGCACATTTTGCAACCAAGGAAATCCCTTTGCACAAGCTCCTAAGGAAAGAAGCTGATTTTCTTTGGACTGATGACTGTGAAGAGGCCTTTAATACCCTAAAACAGTGCCTGATCCAAGCACCTATTTTACAGCCTCCTAATTGGACGAAGGAGTTCCATGTGCACATAGATGCATCAACTGAAGGGCTAGGTGCTGTCCTATGTCAAAAGGGCCCCTCTAAATTAGATCAACCCATTTATTATGCAAGCCGAAAGGTCATTGATAGGGAATGAAACTACACAGTGACAAAGCTTGAATGCTTAGCAATGGTGTTTCCACTGGAGAAGTTTCGACACTATCTATTGTCAATGCATTTCAAGTTCTATGTGGATCATGAAGCCCTGTCCTTTATGATGAACAAAGCAGATGTTAAAGGTCGACTGATGAGATGGTTGCTCCTATTCCAAGAGTTCGACTTTGAAGTGGTCACTAAGCCTGACCGTTCCCATGTCCTAGCTGATCATCTATCACAGATCCCTCAAACAGAAGCAGAGAAACAGGATGATCCAGACCTTCTTGATGCTTTCTTGTTTCTAGTTGAAATAGTTACTCCCTGGTATGTAGACATAGCCACTCTCTTGGCAACTCAACAGTATCCTCCTGGCATCTCAAGCCGTAAGAAGAAGAAGCTTGTGTTAGAATTAGCCCCCTACACTTTGCTAGGCGGTGCACTGTACAAGAGAGGCAAAGATGAAGTGCTGCGAAGATGTGTTGCAGGGGATGAAATCGGCATAGTATTGAAAGCATGCCATGACGAACCATGTGGTGGACACTTCGCAGGAGAAGCGACAACCAGGAAGGCTCTATTAGCAAGATACTGGTGGCCGAACCTCCACAAGGATGCATATGACTACTGCAAAAGATGTGATGCTTGTCAGCGAATGGGAAAACCCACCAAAACAAGTCCCATGCCACTGCAACCCATTCTTTTCCTAAAGTCGTTCGGGAAGTGGGGGATTGATTTTGTGGATCCCATGAAGCGAGATGATGGTAATAGCGTAGCCCTATTCATGTACGAGAATATTATCACCCGTTTTGGCAGTCCCCTCGAGTTGGTAAGTGACAGAGGTACTCATTTCCTTACCAAAATTATGGAGGAGTTGACAGAGCTGTATAAGATCCGCCATCGCAAATCCACTCCCTATTACCCCAAAGCCAATGGCCAAGTTGAAGTCATCAATCACATTCTCTACTCGATTCTGACAAGAATGATTACCGCACATTGTCACGACTGGGACGATCGACTTACAGAGGCTCTCTGGGCATACAAAGCGTCTCATAAGGGAGCTACAGGATAGACCTCTTTCCAGCTAGTGTATGGTACAGAAGCCATCTTTCCTATTGAGTTGGAATTACCCTCTTTGCGAGTGGTAGTTAAAGAATGCTTGGGAGATAATGAGTCACGGCAATGCCATCTCCTGCACTTGGAATACTTGGATGAGATTTGGCAGATGACCCTACAATGCATGGAAACTACTCAAGTGCGACGCAAGGCCTATCATGATAGTTTCATCAAGCATAAGGAGTTCAAAGGAGGTGATCTTGTCCTAGCCTATGATTCAAGATTTGACAAGTTTCTTGCAAGCTTCAACAACAGTGGATGGGTCCATACAAGGTACTTTCTGTCATCCTAATGGCTCTGTTCAGGTACAGACCATTGATGCCTCTGATGATCCCTTATTGATCAATGGCTATCGCTTGAAGATGTACTTTCTTCCCTGGGGATCTTAACAATCACAATCGACCTACCCTTTCCCTTTTTGGCATCGCAGTGTCCTTCTTGTTGTGCTTCTGATAGCACTTATGATTCTCCTCATGAGGCGGTCTCGTTCTGCTAACCCCTCGCAGAAACATCTCAACCTGATCTTGTTCTCTTCTCGTCTGATCCAACAATGGTGGAGAGGTTGGTCCTGACATATGGCATTTCTACCATTCTCTTTCTTAATGAAAAAAACAAAAGAAAAAAAGGAAAAAAGAAAAACAAAAAAACAAAACAAAACAAAGCAAAATTGTTATGGAAGAAAAAGAAGAAATTCCCTGTCATAACAGGCCTCGTTCCAAGAAAAGGTGGAAACACCCTTCGGTGAGAAGCTGACTGTGGAAAATGTGGTAACACCCTGTAGTTCAAGATAGCTGACTCACCACTAGAACCTCTTCAGCGAGTAATTTGAAGCCACCACCCTTGGTGCGTTGTCTCTACAATATCAGTCAGTCTGCCCTTCTTGATAGATGACTCTTCTTACAAGTCATTGAAGTACGAGATTTGTAGGCTACCTCCCTGGGTACGTCTCGTCTTCAAGATCTTGATGACAACAACAGCCGCCATGATATTCATCACCAACCCCTTGAGTGATGCAAGCTTTCATCCTAATAGGATGGGGACGCGAGTATGGGCTGCCCTCTGTATCTATCAGTGAGTGTGAGATAGAGGGTGGGGTGAGTGACCAGTTTTTTCCCTTTAAATCAAACGAGAGGTGAGGTGTGTGAATGGAGTGTTTCACGAATGAGTAAGTGACCAGTTTTTTTCCTTTAAATTAAACGAGAGGTGAGGTGTGTGAATGGAGTGTTGCACGCACGGGATGGGCCTCTCAATGCACAATGCACGATCTATTCATGTGCACTGCACCATAAGGCTCCCTGGCCTTCCTTCTTGCACTGTAGACCGACACAAGGTGGGATGCACAATTGCACCATCAAATGCACACAATGCATATAACCTTTGCACAAGTGACAGTGAGGATTACATCAATGGGTTTCAGGAATGGGATGCCCTTTGTATCTATCAACCGAGCGTGAGACAGAGGGTGGGCTGAGTGTGACTGGTGTTTCTGGAATCAATTATCGAGAGGTGAGGATTGAGGGACGTTGCGACCATTGGAGTCAAGTACATTCCCATTTTCTTATGCACCCACGGGCTGGGTGTCTGCCATCAACACAGGACACGTCATTCTATTCTGTATACTGCACTACAAGGCTCCCTGGCCTTCCTTCTTACACCTATGCTAGACAGGTTGGACGCACTGATGCACCATCAATTGTGCACCCTGGCATACTCCATTTGCACTATTCCTTTGTCAATTTCTAAACCGGGTGTGAGCTCGGGGTTTTCATCATTATTTTCTTCGAGTGACATTCGTAATGGGACGTGTGACTGTTCTTTCATTCCATTTGAGTGAGCGTGAGTTGAGTGCAATATCCCTCGCCATTGACAAATTTCCTGTGATTCCTTCAACCCGCTACCTCCCTGGATGCTGCCGCATGGTCCCTGCCATGAAGAACGTGTGCTGTGACGATACCTTGTTACCTCCTCCAACTGACACAACGACACCAGATGCAACCTCGATAGTCGACATTCCTCCTTAGCAATATGGGCCAAGTTTTTCTAACCCTACACCTTCTGCTTCTCAGTGATGGTTATGTCTTAAGTGTGGGGACGTCGTGGTTGGTCTAATGTGAGGTACCATGTCCTTGATGTTTGGGTTACCCTTCCTGCTATAAGATTTTAAGTGTGGGGACGCGTCCCTGTGCGTCTATGATGCATACCCCCATGCATATACCCTGTTCTGATCATGCATCCATGCCGTGACTTCATTTTACCCTGATGGGGTCCCTTCCCCACTCTTCCGTTCTATTTCACCCTATCCCCGGGGTTGTTTCTTAACCATTTGCCCTTATTCTTGGTTTTGTGCTTCTTTCATAAAAATGGACCTTACATTCACCAAAAACTCAATCTAACCTTACAGCCCTATTCGTCCCTTCGAACTGTCTATTTTTCCTTTTTATCAACCCCTGTTCCGAGAGATGGTTCTCAAGTTATTAATTTTTGAAGCAATTCTCGTAAATGGGACGATTTTCCATGTGAACGCATCTTTATTGCTTCGAAACTATGGTTTGATGCACTAGCCCTATCCTCCTTGATATTTCTCCTTTTTACTCCATGTCATTCCGATACACGGTTCATCCGTTATTAATTTTTACGGGTTTTGGACATTTTCGTGCTTATTTTTCACATTTTTCCATGTGAACCTGCCCTATTTTTACCGAAATTTTATTATATTTTTCGAGTGTTTTCGGTTGTATTTTTTGTGTTTTTTCCATGAGAACTCCTCCTAATTTCCCCCAAACTGTGTTTTGATATGCTAGCCCTGTGAATCCCTTTCTTTCGGACATTTTTCCTTTTTACTGTCCTCTATTCCAGCATACGGTTTTTCCCGTATTAATTTTCGAGTCCATTTTCAGGCCCATTTTTGGGGTTTTTTCCGTGTGAACGCATCCTATCTCAATCGAAACTGTGTTTTATCATGATAGGGTTATGGGCGACCTTGTTCTGCACAATTTTCCTTCTTTCCACACTTCGTTTCGATGTGAGGATTTTCCTGTATTAATAAACGTATGTGTTTTTTTGTTTGTTTTTTACATTTTTTCCATGCGAACACCCTAATTTTTCCCCGAAACCCATGCTGTATGTTTCCAACATTTTCCCCTCGTCTCCCGGAACATTTTTCATTTTTACGAATTTTTGATCCGACGAACGGTTTAGATTTTATTATTTTTTCTTCCTTTTTCCTGTGTGATCGCATTTCTCGTGTCGCGCGTGAACGTGCCTGTTTTTGGTTTTACATGCATTGGGACACCCCCCTAGCGTCCGTGGCTTGTGCGTCACCGTCCTTACCCATTTGACCCCATCACTGTAAATTTTTTAAACCCCTGCCCGCGCATGCGCACGGGCCGGGGGTGTGTTTCTTGCCTCTCTATTTTTCATTTTTTAATTAATTAATTATTTTCCATTAATTTAAGAAAATAAAAAAACAAAAACAAAAATATATAAAAGAACAGAAAGCAAATAAAGTAAGGTAGAAAACCAAGAAAGAAAAAAGCAAGAAAAAAAAAGCACACAAACAAACGGAAAAAAAGGAGAGAAAAAAGGAAAGAACAGAAAGAGAAAACAAAGAGAAAGAGAAGAAAAAAAAGAAAACAACATAAGAGAAAGAAAGAAAAAAACCAACTTACCTGTTTTCCTGTTGCGCGCCTGCGTCCATCCCCTTCCTCCCTCCTTCTTTCTCCTCCCCTTCTTCTTCCTATTCTTTTCTCCTCTCCTCCCCCTTCTTTTCCATCCTTCTTCTCCTTTTTCTCTCCCACACCCTGTCGATTGCCACCGTTTGCCACCCCTGCGCCCATTTTTGATCGCCGCCCCGCCTACAACATCGCCGCCATCTCCTCCGCGTCCCTGTGCTTGCTTGGCCTTCTGTGGAACCTCCCGTCTCAGTCAGTGCCTGTCGTGGCCGTCGTCTCCTGCCCAGGCCATAGCTCGATGCCCGCCATCCATTCCATTGCCTCCAATGCCTGTCGTTGCCGCTTCGACGCCTCGACCGCCCTCCAAACACCACTGCCACCAGAACCTCCCCCTCCCCCTCCTCCCCCTCCTCCTCCTCCTCCTCCACCACCACCACTTTCAGAAGAGTCAAAACCTATTGACATAGAGGATCTTGGTTCCCCTTCTCCACTGGTCATTCAACGAAAACGCTTGAAGCATGTGGCAGATAAAACTCCTTCAGTTCTTCCTTCAGTCACAATTCCTGCTATATCTGGCAGTGACCTCCCTGCTTACCTCACATGTAACAATTTGTTCAGAGCACATAGAGAGGATTCTTTGGACATATCAGTCCCTTCATTGAATAGTCTAGTGTCGGGAGATGCCATTCCATTCCTCTGTAAAGACATCCAGAGTTCGATTGAGACAGCTTGTGCTCAACAACTGTATGCTTCCTTTTATGAAGAACTAATGCAGTCCAAAGACCAGTTGCATAAGGCAACATCAGAGTTAGCCTTTGCTAAAGACACACTTGCAGATCTGTTTAAGCAGATGGAGCAACAAACCCAAATGATTGAGGCTCAAAGAGAAGAGATATCTTCTTTGAAGATTCAGTTAACAGAGGCTCAATCAAAGATCACTAAAATCTCAGAGGAGAAGGAGAGAATGTCCAAAGAAGCTCAAGAGTTTCAGACTCTTTTAGATGCAAAACTCTCAGCCTTACAAACTGCTCATAACACAGTGGAATCACAAGCTTCCCAAATCAAGCAGTTGCAAGACCAACTAACACAGTCACGATCTGTTCCTCCAAGCCCCAATGTTCCTCTGATTCCTTCTATCTCTAAGTAGGACTTGGCAGTTCTCTAGAGACAAGCCACATTGTGTCCATTGTTCCAAGATAAGGTGGAAAGATTGCAGTCCAGGATGGATTTGTTATGGCCTACATTTGAGCATTTCCAGGAGTATATTCCTCCAGACCATTCTTTCTTTGTCCACTATCAATTGCAAAAGTTGGCATTTTACATGACGCTTTCAACGATGGATCTTCCTCTTCCAGAGGATGGTTGGAGTGGGGCTTGGTCTCCTGAGTTGCTGACAGAAGTGGTCCGTATGGTGTTTGAAGTTTCTGTGACGACGGATACCATGTTGTTGTCATATATGTATCTATGGGGAGATCTATTGATTCCAGATGAAGTAGATATGGCCTGGTATGTGGGGGATGTGGTGTTGCAAGCTATCTTGTATGCCAACTATTTGGAGCTGCAAATAGATGACATGTTCTAGTGTTACTCCTCAAAGGTGGCTACTTGCCCTGACAATTCTTGGCACTCAATAATTGATTATGTGGTCTTGAATCAACGTTAGAATACGACTTCTACCTATGTACAAAGCACTAACCAAGTGAGGGTGGATCTCTTAGCTTACCTTTCCAAAAACCATCCATTTGATTCAACCTTTTTTTATGCCTACCAGAGAAGATCTGTCTTAGGTCCCTCTGTTCCTAGCCTACTGTACTACCAACAAATGGCTCATCGCTATGATACCTATCTTTTTCTTTATCAAACCAATTCAACAGCAATCTTACCTCTTCTTTTCCAACCTTAATCTTTTCCTCAAATTCCCATATTTACCTATTGTTCTTTTATCGAAGATAGAGTATTTTCCCCTTCTCCACCATGCCCTTCTCCATCTATCCATATACCTTCTACTTTTCCTATTTATCAATTAACACCTTTCCTAACTGATTCCCTTAAATTTTTAGCCACTCCTTCTTTAACTTATTCCTCCTTTTATGATTTTGCCTACCCATCTCTTCATCCTCTTTTACTTATTCCACTTCCATCTCCTGCCACTTCTATTTCTCAACCCCCTCAGTTGGTTAGTGAATATGAAGGGTTTGATCAGCAGATTCCCAGAAGGAGAGGATGGAGCTCGATTGATTCTCTTACAGGACCTCAGATAAACTGGCCAATAATTCCACGAGATTGGACAACTGCCACTCAAGCATACCAGAACTACCTTTATTTTGCTCACCAATATTCACAATCTTTAGATCCTTCAGTGAGATTGACAGCTCATTTTGCTTGGTATCTAGCATACATGCATAGGCATTCCCATAATGATCAAAAGGCCATTCCAAAGCTTTGTATGAATGTCAATGTGAACATTGACTCCCACCAGTTGGATGTCCTGTATTTTCATGCCCTATGTCTACCTAGCAAATACCTTGTTTTGCTAGAAAGGATGTGCTGCCTGCAATTCTTTCAAAATCCTCCAAAGACATTTGTAGATGAATCCTTCTCTATGGATCATTTTCAAAACCACCAAGCCTTCGAAAGGGATCACCTTCATTGATGCCTTTGCAATGTATTGTGGATGATTCTTAATAATATATATATCTCTTTTTGGAGGTGTCATTCAGATGGTTGTGTTAGTGTTTGTGTGTGTGTTGCAATAATTGTATGTGATGAGTTCGTGCTGATTGAGAATAACTTGTTCGAGAGCTCTTTTCAAATTATTGATGTTGATGGTGGATGGAAAATCTATCGTGGAAAGCTGAAGACGAACCTCTTATATCCTTTACAAAATTTTTATGGAATTTTAAATAGTTAATCAGATGAGTGAATGAATAACGAAGTTTTCCTTTAGTAGTGTTTTTCTATCAGATACATGTAATAAGTTGGGGTCGTGTTTTGAAGAGATTATTGAAAATCCGACGGAAGATAAAATTGAGCTCTTTAATAAACTTATATTTTTATTTTCCTTAGGTCGTGAGGACGCTTCCTTTCTAAGTGTGGGGATATGTTGAGAGTGGAAAAAGACTGAATTTTTGACTGATTTTTGTTGTTTTTGAGGACTGAATGATTGATTTTTGATGGATTTAAAGTGATGTATGGTTGTTAATGGAAGTGTTTGAGAGTTTTTTGGATTATATTGATTACGTTTTGGAAGTTCATGATGATTCTCAGTGGAGATATGAAGCTCTATGATGTTCTATTAAGGTTCTGATTGGTTCTGTATACCTTCTGTATAGCTTCTATTTTGTTCTGATTTTCTTCTGTATGAAGCATGGATTGATGATTGATGAAGATTGAGATCTTTTGGAAGCTTATTGAATAGTTTTTGATAAGTTTGGAATGGTTTGAGTATGAGTTATGAGGTTTTGATGACCTTTTGTAACCCTTTGTAGACCTTCTGTAGAGCCTATGTCTCTACTCTATCTCTCCTCTCTAACTGTATTGTAGTTGCTCTAGTACTGTACTGTAACTGTTCTGCAGACCTTCTATAAGCGTTCTGTAGAAAGTATGTGTGACTTTGGGAAAGTTTTCTAACCTTTGTAAAGGATGAATCTAAGTTCAAAAGAGCTAAAACAAGTGGAAGAAGTAGCTGCTGAAGATTGAAGAGAAGACTAAGTGACAATGACAGTAGTGAGCTGTGAAAAGACACTGTAGTGGCTCTGGTGACTCTTCATATCAGACATACCTCTTGGGAGGTGCATCCATGACCTAAGAAGGATTATTGAGAATTATTATGAGAGTATTGTAGTGAAGAGATGATGTACTATTGATAGAGAGAGAGAGAGAGAGAGAGAGAGAGAGAGAGAGAGAGAGAGAGAGAGAGAGAGAGAGAGAGAGAGAGAGAGAGAGAGAGAGAGAGAGAGAGAGAGCCAGAGGTAGTCAATTCTATCAAAACAGTGTATCTATATATGAGAGATTGAGAGAGAGAACTATGAAGACATTGAAGACAAATATTATGTCATTGATTTCCATTCAAAGATGGTGTACTCTTCTATATTCTTTGTTCTATTGATGGATTTTATGAAGATGTTGAAGATTATGGTTGATTCTATCAAATCCGTGGGAGAAATCTACTATGATGCTACGTGAAGATTTGTTGTTTTCTTTTTTCTGCTGATCAAAAGAATGAAATGAAAGCTTGTTGATGTTACAAGATATATTTTCTTGCAAGATAATTCCCTTTTCCTTGGTGTTCCTCTTGGCGCTCCATTGCCCCACCACCCCAAATCCCATCATACTGAGCCCCTCCAAGCCCTCCAAGATTATCCATATCACATTGAACCCCTCTAGGTATTGCCCCTCAAGACATGTTGAGATATGCAAGCTCACTCTACCTACCATGTGTTGCCAACTCTATCCAACAATAGATTAGCTGGATGACATGTGTGTGTAATAAAGTCAATCAAACTTAGGTGATACAGTTAGACTAAGTCTCTTTACACTACTTGACTTAGGTTTTAGTACATTGTACTATGTGTTACTCAGTTAGAGGAAGTGTGATGAATAATAATAAAGAAGAAGAACATTGAGAGATGTGTGCTCTCTATTGCCCCTATCTCTCTCTCATCTTTCTAACATGGTACCAGAGCCATGAACCCCCATGACTTTGTGAAGCTTGAGAGGCCTGGGAGCTCTACAACATTAGCATTTCGGGAGTTGGAACCTGAAGTCAGGAGTTGGAATGAAGAGATTTGAAGTGGTCTATAGGAAAAAAGAGAGTTGTCTTGAAATGTCTTCTAAAAATGGCAACCATAGCTATGTTCATTGGTATGTATCTTGTGTCTGAGTTGATGAGAGCCTATTAAAGCTTTCCAAGGGGGTTTCTTGCCATATGAATGAGCTCATGTTGATGAGCATTGACATAAAAAATGGTAGCATGTCAAAAAACATGAACAAGGTAAAATGCACATGTTTCTGGGCTATTACACTTTGGGAGAATGTAGCCATGTTTGACTTGAGTATTGATGAACTATATGCTTGAGATCATGAAGCTTATAGAGCTAAGTTAGAAGCTAATCATTGGAACCTAGAAACCATTGTAAATAGACTAAAATTGTGCATGTACTACATGCCTAGAATTGTGGGAATTATTCAGCCCTAAAATGCTAATGTTGGGCACAGAAAAGTACATGATATGTTTGTCAATGTATATGCCTTGGACTTTGTGCATTTGTCATGATTAAAAGCAGTTGAGAATTCAATTTTGGAATGATTTAAAGATCTAAAATTGTAGAATGAAATCTATCATTGAATATATGAGAGGTTACACTTGAAGTTTTGGAGCATCCTGACACCTATTTGGTACCCATAAATGCTTGATGTTGATCCATGAATGTAAGATGTTTCATGGATGTAAATGATCATTAAATGCCCTGATCTAGATTGAAGTATTTCTGGCTATAATAGTGGACTGGTTGTAAACAACCTCTAGGATGAATATTTGACATTGCTATTTGCATATCGTGCATTGTTCTATGATTATTTGAGTGTGTTTTTCATTGTTTCTTACTCACAACCTATTTCTAAAACTTTAGGAAAACAATCCTAAAACTGCAACAAAACTATTCCTAAAATTGTAGGAAATTTGTCCTAAAACTGCAGGGAGTCTGATCTTGAAACTGTAGGGAATCTAATCTTGAAACTGTAGGGAGTCTGATCTTGAAATTGTAGGGAGTCTAATCTTGAAAGTGCAAGGAGTCTAATCCTAAAACTACAGAGGTCTGATCCTGAAACTGTAGGGAGTTTGATCTTGAAATGCAAGGAGTCAGGTTATAGATGATATCCAGACCTCAAATCAATCTTGGTAGAGAATCTATTCCCCTTGAACTCATCAAGAAGATCATCAACTCTAGGTATTGGATACCTATTCTTCACTATGATGTTGTTTAGATCCTTGTAGTCACAATACACACCCTGAAAGATTAATCTTTCATTTTCATTAACAAGACTAGAGATGCATAAGGTAAAGAAATAGGCTCAATAAATCCCATTTATGATTGAATACTTGATGAACATGAGGTGTAGATCCCATCTAGAAAAGGTAATGCATTCCCCTTCAATAAAATAAATGACAATGAGAGTCATGGATGTTTCACAAGGAAAGCCCCAATACCCTTAAAACCAATAAGGAGTTATTGACTCAATACTTCATTACAAATGAGACTATTTCTGAAAACAAATCAAAATTGAATTGTAGCTCAAGTAGCAGGATGAATAATGAGTCTTTCCACAAGAAGGATTGCTTTTTTAATCATACCTACTTCAAATACTCAAACAATCTATGGAGCTACAGTGTTGAAGAGATATTGGCAATCACACTTAGCTTAGCCTCTTTGTAAGGAGCAGTAATGGGCTCGGGATGCAAAATCCCATATGCACAATGGTGGAAAGTGCAACCTAGTCTATTCCTATAAATCATTGTACTTGCTCTCTTTTTGAATGCAATGTCATAGTACTTTTGTACTTTCAGCAAAGTGTTTGTGTCATTTTTAACACACAAGATTGTGTTTATGAGTCCAAGCTTCCATCTTGGAATCTAATTCACTTGTGTGACATTTGGTCTTGATGTCTGTTACCTCATGAGCTCTCTGTTCCTCTTTCAATGTCCATAGCCATGGCACTCTAGATCTAACATTCTTTACATTGTATTAGAGCCCAGTCGGGCATGGTCTAAGCTCAACTCAACTCCTTTTTTTATTCTCTCAATCTCTCTCAACCTCAACTCAACTTAGTGGTAGCTCAAAACTTCAGCTTCAACTTCATCTTCAACTTCCACCTTGTGGTAGCCATAGCCAGCGTGTACATGTCCTACTTGGAGCTTTCATATCTCACTCTACAAGTCATATCTCACTAACCTTTCTTCTAGAGAATTATTCCTTTGCTTCCAAAGCCTCTTTGTGGCACTTTAGTTTGCTGACATTGGAGTATATGCCCAGCATTGTTGAAAAACGTGATCACTGTCCAAATTACACCCTTCATGTTTGTCTTGAAAATTCCACCTACATGTGCAACAATGCTGATGATTTTCAAAGGGAAATGAAAGCCCATCATCTAAGGCACCCCCACATCAAATCTTGTCCGAAATGGTTCATTGTGTGAGCCACTTAGAGAGAAACACTAGGCCCATGTCCTACAAACCCTAAAACTCCACAACTAACTGTTGAGAAACACGGATCTAGAGCTAGTTAGCTATGGTGCACACAAATCAAACACACGATACATTATCAAAATGAGAGATTGTAACTCAAGTGAATTAGGTTCCAAGATAGATTAGCTTGGACTCATAAACACAATCTTGAGTGAATCAAATTGATAGTGCTATTACATTGAAATGAGTGTCAAGTACATGCCTTTATAGCTTTTTGGATAGTACCACTGTACCTCACTATGCATATGGGATTTTGGACATCTCTTCCTAGAGCTTCTAGAGCATACATCTTTGTCACATCTCTCATACAAAGCCACTTATGGGCAAGCCTCTTTTGGGCACACATTTAGCTTCTATGGGCGTACATCATTTGCTATTCTCAACACCCCCCCTCAAATGATGAGTCTCTACCCTTACTAGCTTTTGCCTCCCCTACATGTAGACATGGACCAGGAGACTAGCTCTTTGGCAGCCTAGTCAAGTTAAGGTTTGAAACTTTACATTTTTGGTAAGGGTTTTAAATCTACTCTAGGAAACAAATCCACTATGGGAATTTTTTTGCAAAAGCATTTTGTTGGTTTGCAGCAACGGAAAAATATTTTCTTCATCCTTTTTGTTTTGTTGCTTCATTGGAAAGCTTTGATCTTCTTCGTCTTTTTGGACTTCTTTTTCTTCATGCTCCTTGGATTTTGTAGTGCTTCTTATCCCTTTTTCCGATGTGTGGTACTTCTCTTTTTGCTTCAATAGTCGTTTTGCTTCATGCTTTTGCACGTGAGTACATTGATGGATATATGAGATTTGTTTCTCACACATGAGATGAATTTCGGAATACATGATTTTTGGGTTTTCATTTGGCATTAACTTTCCTTTTGAGCACTTGTGCGAGCAAATCATTTCATGCGGGAAGGTCTTACCGTGAGTATACTCGGCAGTGTCTAGTCCCTTACAAGGATAGGAGTTCAATAGAGACTCTAATCACAAGTAACCTCTTAGGATTTTTGATACCTAATTATCAAGAGTATTAACAATTTGTTCTTTTAGTTCAAGCCAAGTTGAACCACATATAGTGTGAAGGCTAGTTAAATGTGAAGGCAATTTGATGATGGAGTGGTTTTGGAGAAGGAGGTGTGAATGGGATTTATAAGCTAAGGCTTAGATTACTAAGGCCTTTATAAAAAATTATTGAAAGAAAAAAAAACTAAGGCAATAGCTTGTTGGCACCGATTTCCATCGATGATGCGTTGACTTGCCAAGAGACCCGCCAGATCTAGACTTCTTTCCCAGGCTTCTCTCTAGTTCGCTTTCTCGTTCTCTGTCGCTTTGCAGACTTCATCTCCCACGTAGAAGGTCTGAGAGGCAGCCCAAACAGTGTAGTTGAGGTTGGCTTGAGGGCCAACATTGGCTGGGATCTGCCAGCCATGGTTGGCTCCCACAATGTGATCGGTGGCGCTAACGAGGGGGATCAGAATCAGGAGAGAGACCGCGAAATAGAGGAAGAATACCCTACCTCCTCGTTCAGCCGATGCTCTATGGAGCTCCATGGTGGCTAATGAAGAGTGGAGAATAGAGTTTCTTTGCCTTGTCCATAGAAATCTTTGACCTATCCAGCAGGTTGTGTAGCTCTTTTGGTCGATTGCTCATGGAGACCTGAAAATGTTGCTGACTATCAGAGGCACATGCTGTCTGATGGATCTAAGAGTGGCCGCCCTGGTCAAAAGCTTTCAAAATTGACCTGCTTCCTACGAAGATGGTCAAAAATTGTCTGCGCAAAAGGGGAAAGTGCCTGTTATTGCTAGAAATGTGCCATGAGCAATAGAAGAGAAGTTGCTTATTGTAGATGAGAAATCCTTCCAACGGAGAGCTGAAGGTTAGTAGCACCCTTTGAATCTTCCTTTATGGCTATTGCTTGTTTTTTTAACACAAGATAGCTTTCAATGGTTGTAGCCTTTCTTTCTTTTCTCCCAAATGACAACTTCAGGATATGGAAATGATAATGGATCTCAATGCCTCCAATGTGAACTCCAAACAGATCTTCTTGAATAGCACTGCAACACTTTCTTAAGCTTCTTCACCTCCTACACAGCAATGGATCTTGAATGGCTTGTATAGGGAGAACAAAATGAGGAGGAAATGTTGAAAGACTATTCCCACTAACTACCTAGCTCAGCCATGGCTCTGATACCATGTTGAGAAACATGGATCTAGAGCTAGTTAGCT
The DNA here is from genome assembly GCF_053477565.2 of Lygodium microphyllum. Lineage (NCBI taxonomy): Eukaryota > Viridiplantae > Streptophyta > Polypodiopsida > Schizaeales > Lygodiaceae > Lygodium > Lygodium microphyllum. The sequence goes on from NC_141162.1 coordinate 105,429,471, forward strand.
ATGGTGGATGCAAATCAAACACACGATACATTATCAAAATGAGAGATTGTAACTCAAGTGAATTAGGTTCCAAGATAGATTAGCTTGGACTCATAAACACAATCTTGAGTGAATCAAATTGATAGTGCTATTACATTGAAATGAGTGTCAAGTACATGCCTTTATAGCTTTTTGGATAGTACCACTGTACCTCACTATGCATATGGGATTTTGGACATCTCTTCCTAGAGCTTCTAGAGCATACATCTTTGTCACATCTCACATACAAAGCCACTTATGGGCAAGCCTCTTTTGGACACACATTCAGCCTCTATGGGCATACATCATTTGCTATTCTCAACACCCCTCCTCAAATGATGAGTCTCTACCCTTGCTGGCTTTTGCCTCCCCTACATGTAGACATGGACCAGGAGACTAGCTCTTTGGCAGCCTAGTCAAGTTAAGGCTTGAAACTTTACATGTTTGGTAAGGGTTTTAAATCTACTATGGGAAACAAATCCACTATGGGAATTTTTTTGCAAAAGCATTTTGTTGGTTTGCAGCAACGGAAAAATATTTTCTTCATCCTTTTTGTTTTGTTGCTTCATTGGCAACCTTTGATCTTCTTCGTCTTTTTGGACTTCTTTTTCTTCATGCTCCTTGGATTTTGTAGTGCTTCTTATCCCTTTTTCCGATGTGTGGTACTTCTATTTTTGCTTCAATAGTCGTTTTGCTTCATGCTTTTGCACGTGAGTACATTGATGGATATATGAGCTTTGTTTCTCACACATGAGATGAATTTCAGAATACATGGTTTTTGGGTTTTCATTTGGCATTGACTTTCCTTTTGAGCACTTGTGCAAGCAAATCATTTCATGTAGGAAGGTCTTACCGTGAGTATACTCGGCAATGTCTAGTCCCTTACAAGGATAGGAGTTCAATAGAGACTCTAATCACAAGTAACCTCTTAGGATTTTTGATACCTAATTATCAAGAGTATTAACAATCTGTTCTTTTAGTTCAAGCCAAGTTGAACCACATATAGTGTGAAGGCTAGTTAAATGTGAAGGCAATTTGATGATGGAGTGGTTTTGGAGAAGGAGGTGTGAATGGGCTTTATAAGCTAAGGCTTAGATTACTAAGGCCTTTATAAAAAAATATTTTTTAAAAAATGAAGGCAATAGCTTGTTGGCGCCGATTTCCATCGATGATGTGTTGACTTGCCAAGAGACCTGCCAATTCTATAATTCTTTCCCAGGCTTCTCTCTGGTTCGCTTTCTCGTTCTCTGTGGCTTTGCAGACTTCATCTCCCATGTAGAAGGTGTGAGAGGCAGCCCAAACAGTGTATTTGAGGTTGACTTGAGGGCCAGCATTGGCTGGGATCTGCCAGCCATGGTTGGCTCCCACAATGTGATCGGTGGCGCTAACAAGGGGGATCAGAATCAGGAGAGAGACCGCGAAATAGAGGAAGAATACCCTACCTCCTCGTTCAGCTGACGCTCTATGGAGCTCCATGGTGGCTAATGAAGAGTGGAGAATAGAGTTTCTTTGCCTTGTCCATAGAAATCTTTGACCTATCCAGCAGGTTGTGCAGCTCTTTTGGCTGATTTGCTCATGGAGACCTGAAAATGCTGCTGACTATCAGAGGCACATGCTGTCTGATGGATCTAAGAGTGGCCACCCTGGTCAAAAGCTTTCAAAATTGACCTGCTGCCTACAAAGATGGTCAAAAATTGTCTGCGCAAAAGGGGAAAGTGCCTGTTATTGCTAGAAATGTGCCATGAGCAGTAGAAGAGAAGTTGCCCGTTGTAGATGAGCAATCCTTCCAACGGAGAGCTGAAGGTCAGTAGCACCTTTGAATCTTCCTTTATGGCTATTGCTTGTTTTTCTAACACAACCTAGCCTTCAATGGTTGTAGCCTTTCTCTCTTTTCTCCCAAATGACAACTTCAGGATATGGAAATGATAATGGACCTCAATGCCTCCAATGTGAACTCCAAAGAGATCTTCTTGAACAGCACTGCAACACTTTCTTAAGCTTCTTAACCTCCTACACATCTATGGATCTTGAATGGCTTGTATAGGGAGAACAAAATGAGGAGGAAATGTTGAAAGACTATTCCCACTAACTACCTAGCTCAGCCATGGCTCTGATACCATGTTGAGAAACACAGATCTAGAGCTAGTTAGCTATGGTGGACGCAAATCAAACACATCATACATTATCAAAATGAGAGATTGTAACTCAAGTGAATTAGGTTCCAAGATAGATTAGCTTGGACTCATAAACACAATCTTGAGTGAATCAAATTGATAGTGCTATTACATTGAAATGAGTGTCAAGTACATGCCTTTATAGCTTTTTGGATAGTACCATTGTGCCTCACTATGCATATGGGATTTTGGACATCTCTTCCTAGAGCTTCTAGAGCATACATCTTTGTCACATCTCTCATACAAAGCCACTTATGGGCAAGCCTCTTTTGGGCACACATTCAGCCTCTATGGGCATACATCATTTGCTATTCTCAACAACCCCCCTCAAATGATGAGTCTCTACCCTTGCTGGCTTTTGCCTCCCCTACATGTAGACATGGACCAGGAGACTAGCTCTTTGGCAGCCTAGTCAAGTTAAGGCTTGAAACTTTACATTTTTGGTAAGGGTTTTAAATCTACTATGGGAAACAAATCCACTATGGGAATTTTTTTTCAAAAACATTTTGTTGGTTTGCAGCAACAGAAAAATATTTTCTTCATCCTTTTTGTTTTGTTGCTTCATTGGCAAGCTTTGATCTTCTTCGTCTTTTTGGACTTCTTTTTCTTCATGCTCCTTGGATTTTGTAGTGCTTCTTATCCCTTTTTCCGATGTGTGGTACTTCTCTTTTTGCTTCAATAGTCGTTTTGCTTCATGCTTTTGCACGTGAGTACATTGATGGATATATGAGCTTTGTTTCTCACACATGAGATGAATTTCGGAATACATGGTTTTTGGGTTTTCATTTGGCATTGACTTTCCTTTTGAGCACTTGTGCAAGCAAATCATTTCATGCGGGAAGGTCTGACCGTGAGTATACTTGGCAATGTCTAGTCCCTTACAAGGATAGGAGTTCAATAGAGACTCTAATCACAAGTAACCTCTTAGGATTTTTGATACCTAATTATCAAGAGTATTAACAATCCATTCTTTTAGTTCAAGCCAAGTTGAACCACATATAGTGTGAAGGCTAGTTAAATGTGAAGGCAATTTGATGATGGAGTGGTTTTGGAGAAGGAGGTGTGAATGGGCTTTATAAGCTAAGGCTTAGATTACTAAGGCCTTTATAAAAAATTATTGAAAAAAAAAATGAAGGCAATAGCTTGTTGGCACTGATTTCCATCGATGATGCGTTGACTTGCCAAGAGACCCGCCAGATCTAGACTTCTTTCTGGTTCGCTTTCTTGTTCTCTGTGGCTTTGCAAACTTCATCTCTCACGTAGAAGGTCTGAGAGGCAACCCAAATAGTGTAGTTGAGGTTGACTTGAGGGCTAGCATTGGCTGGGATCTGCGAACCATGGTTGGCTCCCACAATGTGATCGGTGGCGCTAATGAGATGGATCAGAATCAGGAGAGAGACCGCGAAACAGAGAAAGAATGCCCTACCTCCTCGTTCAGCCGACGCTCTATGGAGCTCCATGATGGCTAATGAAGAGTGGAGAATAGAGTTTTTTTGCCTTGTCCATATAAATCTTTGACCTATCCAGCAGGTTGTGCAACTCTTTTGGCCGATCTGTTCATGGAGACCTGAAAATGCTGCTGACTATCAGAGGCACATGCTGTCTGATGGATCTAAGAGTGGCCGCCCTAGTCAAAAGCTTTCAAAATTGACCTGCTACCTACGAAGATGGTCAAAAATTGTCTGCGCAAAAGGGGAAAGTGCCTGTTATTGCTAGAAATGTGCCATGAGCAGTAGAAGAGAAGTTGCCTGTTGTAGATGAGCAATCCTTCCAATGGAGAGCTGAAGGTCAGTAGCACCCTTTGAATCTTCCTTTATGGTTATTGCTTGTTTTTTTAACACAAGCTAGCCTTCAATGGTTGTAGCCTTTCTCTCTTTTCTCCCAAATGACAAATTCAGGATATGGAAATGATAATGGACCTCAATGCCTCCAATGTGAACTCCAAAGAGATCTTCTTGAATAGCACTGCAACACTTTCTTAAGCTTCTTCACCTCCTACACAGCAATGGATCTTGAATGGCTTGTATAGGGAGAACAAAATGAGGAGGAAATGTTGAAAGACTATTCCCACTAACTACCTAGCTCAGCCATGGCTCTAATACCATGTTGAGAAACAAGGATCTAGAGCTAGTTAGCTATGGTGGACGCAAATCAAACACACGATACATTATGAAAATTAGAGATTGTAACTCAAGTGAATTAGGTTCCAAGATAGATTAGCTTGGACTCATAAACACAATCTTGAGTGAATCAAATTGATAGTGCTATTACATTGAAATGAGTGTCAAGTACATGCCTTTATAGCTTTTTGGATAGTGCCACTGTACCTCACTATGGATGTGGAATTTTGGACATCTCTTCCTAGAGCTTCTAGAGCATACATCTTTGTCACATCTCTCATACAAAGCCACTTATGGGAAAGCCTCTTTTGGGCACACATTCAACCTCTATGGGCATACATCATTTGCTATTCTCAACACTAACTTACTTGAAGCTTCAACTTTCATTCATTTTCTCTCCCTTGGCACTCAAACCAAACCTCTCCCACTCTAATCCATTGAGAATTGAAGTTTCCAACAAGCTTTCAGTATCCAACTAGCAAGCCTTGGATAGCTTTTGAAGATTTGAAGCTTTCACTGAAGTACAAGCTGTTGAGATATCGAGCTCCACTCGTGATACGCCAGGGTGACCGTTGTGTATTTATGTCACCGACTTGTCAGTTGCAGACGCGGTTGGTACACCGCCCATGAATAATAGCTACATGATAGCTATCCTTATCTACTCTAGTTCGTGGCTCAGTTAGTATGCCACCTTAGTTAGTTGAGTTTGGTTTGAGACCCATATAGAGGGTTCTTCTATTTCTTTGTACTTGAGTTCTTTTTGGCTTACACAACTAAGAAGAGGAAAACTGTTTTCAGCCTCCACCCTTGTGTGTCTTCCCTCATTGTGCAAGCAAGAAAGCTTCAAGCGAGACTCCTTCCTTCTCTCCCACAATATTGACATGGTATCAGAGCCTTGTTCGTGGTAAGGAGCTCAAGAAAGCAAGCCAAGCTCGCGGTGGTCTGGTAAGAGGAGCAGTGTTGCTTTCATTTTCTGTTTTGGGAGCAGATCTCTGCAGGTAGCACAGCCGGAAATTGCAAGAGTGCATTGTCTCAGGTTGAGACGCCCTTTGCGGTGAAGCAAGAGGGCAGTATATGTTGCGGGAGAAGGCTTTAGCCCTCGACGACCTTGTTTTTTTTATTTGAGGCCATTTCGGGGTCTGTTTTGCAGACGGAAGTTTTCTGCACGCACTCAGGAAAAGGCTCAGTTTTATGCTGTGCAGCCACTGTTCTACAGGTCGGTGAAAAGTTACTATAGAAATTGTATCGTATGCTTGTGCGCAGAGACATTGGGAGTTTCAGAATCATCCTTGGTTCCTGTTTATGCAAAATCGTCACTAGGAAGTGACTGTGTGGTCAAATACCACTTTCACCAATTTTGCAGATTTTCCCTTGTGAGGGTGAAGCTGTGTTTTTTGCAGTGACAGAATTTCTTGCAGTGTTCTGTAATGGCGTCTGATTCTCTTTCACAGATTGTCACTGAAAAGCTTGACAAGAACAACTTCCAGGCATGGAAGTTTAGAATGACGAATTTCCTTATGGGAAAAGGATATTGGGAATTTGTTGCAAGAAATGAAGAAGAACCAGTTCTTCCTGATGTTCCCAATCAACAGCAAATGCAGGCATTTAAAACATGGCATGAGAGAGCCAGGAAAGTTATGTACTGGCTGTCTATCAGCATTTCAGACTCTATGATTGTGCATATTCAGGATGCAAGTACGCCAAAGGAGGCATGGGATACTTTGTCAAAAATGTATAGCACAAATACGCAAGCTAGGAAAATGCAGCTCAAGCAAGAGTTGTACAATGTGCAAAGAGAAAATATGAGCATCAACGACTACCACATGAAGGTGAAGAAGATTGCAGATGCACTTGCTTCCATTGGGTCGCCAGTGGAAGATGATGATTTAGTTTCCGTGACCTTGAATGGTCTAGGAAAGGATTATGCACAGTTTCGAACATCCATTTCAGTTCGTGAAAGATTTCCTGATTTTGAGGAGTTGATTGCTCTTCTAATTTCTGAGGAGCAGAGAAATGGTGGTGCATCTTCTTCAGGAGGAACTTCAAAAGAAGCTGTCTTCTACTCAAATGCTGGAAGAGGTAGAGGAGGCCGATTTGGAGGCTGTGGTAGAAATCAGAATATGTAGCAAACTCAAGAAAACCAGTCCTATGGAGGAGGACGTGGTAACTCTAGAGGCAGGGGGAGCCAAAGAGGTCGTGGTGGATGGCAAAGAGGTCAAAATGCAAACAGTAATGTTGAATGCTACTACTGTGGTAAAATGGGTCATATGGCTAAAGACTGCTATAAAAAGCAGAATGACATCATGAATGGAAAACTGCAACAAGGGAATTATGCATCTTCTAGTAGACAGGGTGATGACAGAAATGAGCATTTGTTCATGGTGCAGCACATGAACAATTCTGTGACAAGTGCAGAAGAAAGCAATGATGTATGGTATGTTGACTCAGGTGCATCAAACCACATGACAGGTCATGCAGAATGGATGGAGGATGCAAGGAAAATGGAAAAACCAGGATTTGTGGAGACTGGTGATGATACTGCACATCCTATTGTGCAGATTGGAAAAATTCCCTTGTCTATGCAGGATGGGAAAAAGAAATACCTGTCCGATGTATTTCATGTCCCGAATATCACCAAGAATCTGGTTTCTGTTGGTCAAATGGTTGAACAGGGCTTGCAGGTCAGATTTAATCCTCATGGATGCTTTGTTGAGGATATGAAAAATAAAGGTCGCTTGATAGCAAAAGGAAAGAAGAAGGGCAGAATGTTTACGTTGGATGCAGACATGTCTGAATTGAGTGCAGCAATGTTTGCACATGGGACCGGTGTAGTTGCAGATATTGATATCTGGCATAAACGCATTGGTCATGTTAATGTACAGCGACTTAAATCAATGCAGGCCCAAAATATTGTTGCAGGTTTGCCGAAATTCAAGGTTGCAGAAATGCATAAGGTATGTGAAGCCTGTCAGTTTGGAAAACAGGCAAGGAAGCCATTTCCTAGACATGTTCAAGAGAGTGAGAAGCCATTGGAATTAATCCACTCTGATGTGTGGACTACTAAAGCTGCATCTCTTGGAGGCTGTCATTATTTTGTCACTTTTATTGATGACTATAGCAGAAAAGTTTGGGTGTATTTTATGAAAAAGAAAAGTGAAGTTTTTGGGCATTTCAAAACTCTTAAAGCTATGGCTGAAAAAGAAACAGGTCTGCAAATAAAATGCCTAAGGTCAGATGGAGGGGGAGAGTACCTCTCAAATGAGTTTGCAAAGTTCTTGCAGAAGCATGGCATAAAGCAGCAATATTCATGCAGTTATACCCCACAACAAAATGGAATTGCAGAAAGGAAAAACAGGCATATTGGAGAGGTATCTCGTGCCATGCTCAATGAAAAAGACTTGCCAGATTTTTATTGGGCTGAAGCAGTTGCTACAGCAGTCTACATAATGAACAGGACTCCCACTGCAGCAATACATGGAATGACTCCAGAGGAGAGGTATACTGGTAGGAAACCAGATATTTCTCATTTGAAAATTTTTGGTTGCATTGCCTATGTACATGTGCCAGATGAGCTGAGATCCAAGTTGGATCCAAAAGCTGAGAAGTGCATCTTTATTGGTTACTCTCTGCAGCAAAAAGGGTATAGATGCTATAACCCTTCCACTCGTAAGTTTACAGTGAGCAGAGATGTTGTTTTTGATGAGATGAGTAGCTGGTATAAACCAGTAAATGTGATTGATGATGAAGATGCACAAAATGGTAATGCTGCACAGAATTCACAGCAGCAGTCACAAAATATTAGTGGACCTGGAGCGTCCTCTAGCAGTGGTTCACATTCTTCGCCATGGACAGGCAGATTGAGATCAGGAGAATCTTCTCAAAGCAATGCAGATAGTGGTATGCAGGTATCACGAAAAGGAAAAGAGAAGGTTGATCAGCCCATGTTTGATGTGAATGCAGGTCACTCTTATGTGGATGGTGAATCCAGTGGCTCAGAACAGAGCATTGATGATGAGTTGGGTATTCCTTCTATTGTTACACCTGGAGTAAGGAAGACCAGGGATGTTTTGAGAGCACCTGGGAGTGAACCTACTTTGCGCAGGTCTACGAGAGCTAGGTATCCTGTGGATAGGCTGAAATATGATGGATTTACAGCCATTCACTATGCATATATGGTCAAAGTGATACAGGAACCAGAACCCACATCTTTTGAGCAAGCCATGGGAAAAGAAAAATGGGAGAAAGCCATGGATGAAGAAATGGATGCCTTGGAAGAAAATGCTACATGGGAGTTAGTACCTTTGCCTAAAGGTAAGAATGCAATTGGCTGTAAGTGGGTTTATAAGGTGAAGCACAATGCAGATGGTTCTGTGAACAGATACAAGGCAAGATTAGTAGTCAAGGGGTATGCACAAACATATGGCATTGACTATGAAGAAACATTCAGTCCAGTTGCAAGGATGGCAACTGTAAGAGCAGTCATTGCTATGGCTGCATCAAAGGGATGGTCTTTACATCAGATGGATGTAAAGAATGCCTTCTTGCATGGTGATTTGCAAGAAGAGGTCTATATGGAGCAGCCACCAGGTTATGTGCATGCTGTTCATCCTGAGTTTGTTTGCAGGTTGAAGAAAGCCTTGTATGGCTTGAAGCAAGCACCTAGAGCATGGTCTGACAAGATAGGACAGTATCTTGTCACTATTGGCTTTCAGATTTCCAAGGCAGATTTCTCACTTTATGTGAGAAAAACAGAGAAAGGTATTATGCTACTTGTCATTTATGTTGATGATTTGATTATGACAGGTGACAGTGATGAAGATATCCTTCATGTGAAAATGCTATTGAAGCAGAAGTTTGAGATGAAGGATTTGGGAGAGCTGCGTTATTTCTTGGGCATTGAGGTGATTAGATCACCAAGTGGGATACAGCTCTTGCAGAGGCAGTATGGATTGGACATGCTGTCCAAATATGGGATGACAGGCTGTAAGCCTATTTCAGTTCCTTTGGAGCAAAATGTGAAGTTGAGCACAGATACAGGTGAGCTTCTAAAAGACCCTACTATGTACAGACGCATAGTAGGAAGTTTGATTTATATGACTATTACCAGGCCAGATTTGAGCTATGCTGTTGGATTGGTAAGTCAGTTTATGCAGGCTCCAAGGAAACCACATTTGGATGCGGCTAGATGCATACTCAGGTATGTGAAGTCCACATTGCAGTATGGACTATTTTATGAGACTGGGGTTCAGATATAGTTGCATGGATACACTGATGCTGATTGGGCTGGTAGTATTTCTGATAGACGATCTACCAGTGGATATGTATTCTCTTTTGGGAGTGCTGCAGTCACTTGGAGCAGCAAGAAACAGCCTACAGTTGCCTTGTCGAGCACATAGGCTGAGTACAGGGGTGCAGCAATGGCTGCATGTGAGGTAGCTTGGTTGCATAAGCTACTTTATGATATGCATCAGTCTACAGATGGGCCAGTTGTCATTTATTGTGACAACATGAGTAGTATACACTTGGCAAATAACCCAGTCTATCATGCTAGAACAAAGCACATTGAGGTGCATTATCACTATATGCGAGAGAGGGTTTTACTAGGTCTTATTGATCTAGTTTATGTCAGCACAGAGGATCAGGTAGCTGACATATTCACGAAGGCATTGGGCGCAGAGAAGCTGCGCAAGTTCAGAGACCTGCTTGGTGTGCAGGAATTGGGATTGAGCTCGAGGGGGAGTGTTGAGATATCGAGCTCCACTCGTGATACGCCAGGGTGACCGTTGTGTATTTATGTCACCGACTTGTCAGTTGCAGACGCGGTTGGTACACCGCCCATGAATAATAGCTACATGATAGCTATCCTTATCTACTCTAGTTCGTGGCTCAGTTAGTATGCCACCTTAGTTAGTTGAGTTTGGTTTGAGACCCATATAGAGGGTTCTTCTATTTCTTTGTACTTGAGTTCTTTTTGGCTTACACAACTAAGAAGAGGAAAACTGTTTTCAGCCTCCACCCTTGTGTGTCTTCCCTCATTGTGCAAGCAAGAAAGCTTCAAGCGAGACTCCTTCCTTCTCTCCCACAATATTGACACAAGCATCAAGCATAGTGAAATTTTATGCTACCATTGCTTGTGTTTTTCAACACACTGCAAGTCAACTTGGTTACTGATCAACCTCAATCAAGTGAAGCCATTTTGAAGATATTTCTAGCAAGAATTTCCCATCAAGTTAGCAATGAGAGGAGAAATCCAAGCATCAAAGCATCAAACTCAAGTGCTTAAAAGCATAGTATCTATTAATACTTATCAAGTGTTAATTGACACTACATTCTTGTGTCTTTGGACAAATTAAATCTTATGCTGCTCAAATCTAAGAGTTTTGGTGCTAATTTGTTGCTCCAGCATGGGCAAAGACTCTCCAATTGTTTGATTCAAAGGGTTCAAGTTCCACACCTGGAAAATCTGCATCAACCTCATCCTGATGAAGAAGGGTCTTTGCGCCATTACCAATGGCAAGGAGAAGAAGCCTCGGGATGTAGACCTTGCAGTTACTTGGAAAAAGAGTGATGACAAAGTACATGCCATTGCTAAACTGTAATTGGATGACAACTACATCCACCATGTGGATACCTGTGAGACCCCTAATGATACATGGAAGATATTAGATACTTTGTTTGGTGCACAATCAAAGTCATCTAAGTATGGATTACTGATTGAAATTTTTAAGGTAGATATGAAATCAAATACATCTCTTGCAACTCAGTTAAACTACATGGAAAGTCTCTTAACTCAGCTTGTAGGATTTGATCTCAAGATGGATGAAGATATTTTTATTGGTGTGCTGTTAAAAACACTGCCTCCTGGCTATAATAATGTGTCAACTACATTGATCAACATGCCTAGTCCTAAACTGGTTGACATTAAGGGCTCCCTCCTAGAAGAAGAAAAGAAGGTAAAATCCAAAGAAGAACCAACAAGCACCTCTAAAGATGAACAAATGATATATGTAGGTACCAGGTACAAGAGCAAGAAAGATCAACTAGTATGTGACTTTTGCAAAAGGATCAGGCACACAGAGAAATTCTATCATGCCAGGAAGAGGTCCCAAAAGTGTTGAGATATTAGCAATCACACCTAATGTAGCCTCTTTGTATGAGGCAGTTTGGGATGAAGACATGTAGGCTGCAGAAATGTCATGATGCTTTGTACTTTCAATTAAGTGTCCTAGATTTTGTTTATGAGTCCAAGCTTCCATCTTGGAACGTAATTCACTTGTGTAACAGTTGGGGTCTTCAGTCAATGTCATCATGAGGTTAGTCTATGCTTACAAGTCGCCATAGCCATACTCTAGATCCGAATATTGAACATGGTACTAGAGCGCAGTCGAGCTTGGCACTGCTTCTCCAGCTCCATTCTACTCTCATCTAGCCAAGCTTGACCAACTCAGGGTAAATAAGTCTAGGAGCTCATCTCCTATTCCTCCTCCATTTGACCTTGTGATAGCCATAGCCACCCTGCACCTATCCTGCCTCAAGCTCTTAGATCTCTTCCACCAGACAAGATATTGACAAGCTTTCTTTTGGAGAAGTGTAGCCCTACTCTTGGAGCTCCTCTCTGTCACCTCGTAACTCAAGATTAGGCCATTTCAAGTTTAGCATTGTGTTTCTTCATAGTTGCTGCCATAGCTAGACAGACCCAGCCAACTTTGAGCATCTAGATCTCCCTTTCTAGGCCCTTATTCCTCATGCTTCCTTCTGAGGAATCATTTCTCATCTTTAGGCACATCTCCGTGGCACATCACATCCCAACATTGGCATCGTTTTAGCCCAGCATTGCACAAACACGCGATTGATGTCAGAAAAATGGCGCAGTCCGATTTAAAGTGGTTGAGTAAGAAGATGGTACCTTTGTGTGGGAGATCAAAGTTTTCTGCCATCACTATTTACAAATTCTGACTAGCATCCCTCTTGAGTTTAATGAAGAAGGTGGGATGGAGCCGTCAGTTCATCCTCTAAATATGAAGAAGGTGGGATGGCGGCCCTAATAAAAATGGGAGTGTTGCAGTAGTTATCCGAGATCCTCGACGTAGAGTTACAAAGAAATTAACTGCTTATCTTGGGGTAGGATTCACTAACAACATGGCGCAGTATAAAGACTTGATTATGGGACTGAATATTGCCAAGAAAGGTGGTACTCGGCAATTGTTAGTAAAAGGAGATTCCCAGCTAATCTTAAATTAACTAAGCAGTCTGGAATTCTATCCTTCATATGTATCATCGAACTGCTATGATCCTACTTAATGAATTTGAGCACATCTCTCTTCAGTTGATTCCCTATTCTTGGAATCAGTTTGTGGATTCATTAGCCAATTTTGCTTATGAAGAGGACCTCTTCTTCAATTGTGGTCCTAGTTTGGATGTTGCTATTGATAATCAGACAAGACTTTGTCGCTTGTGGGAAATTTTATCAATCCATGCATTATATGGCATGCGATGGTTGATATGGGTAATGCAAAGAGTGGCCAAGACCCATCTACCACTATTATCTTGGACCCATAGGTTGATTTGACAACATGTTATGCGTACCCCTCTTGCTATATGTGCAAGAGGGATGGGTCACAACTTGATGCATTTAGTTTAGGGCTAAGAGCCCTATTTTTCCCCTTAGAATGGAGCTTATTTTTGTATATCTACCTTATTCCACAAAGGGATGCGTAGGTGCTACTCTGTTTGATTTCTTTAGGCCAAGAGGGCTAGTTGCTTTAAGGTTTTAATGTTTGATTTTATTAGGCCAAGAGGGCCATTCAGTGTTGTAGTGTTATGATTGCTTTCTTTAGGCCAAGAGGGCCAGTTAGTTTGTAGTAAAATGTGCTATTTCTTTAGGCCAAGAGGGCCCTATGTTTGTTTGGTGTAGGTACATTTAATGGTTTTTTATTTAGTGATTGCATCATACAGGTTGACAAAGTCACTAGAGGGAGCCTTTGTTGCGAAGGAGTTTCTTGTGGCCTTTCCAGGTGGTTTTGTCCCCTTCCCAAGTCTTTTCCCTTAAGTAGTTAATGATACGTGTCTGTAAGGGTTACTCTCTTTTGGCTGTTGGGGACCAAAAATCAAGGCATGAAGTCCCAGGTTTAGGTTAGTTATGTCTGGAGGAGGTCTGAGTAGTCTTTGCCTCCTAAAAAAGCATTGTCACACACTAAAAGACCTATTTTCGAAGGAAATTCTAGTGACCCTATTTTGTTGACCTACTAGGCAGCCATCCTAGGAGTTTTTGGTATTTGTGAGGCAGTTAGAGAAGCCTGTTAAAAATAACCAAAAGAAGAACAACTTTGAATATCTAAAAGTAAAAAATATATATATACAGAGGTGTGTAAAAAGGGGTTCTAACCCCTTTAATAATAATAATAATAATAATAATAATAATAATAATAATAAAGGAAATAAAGACAAATTCTTAAGCAGTTGTTTCTCGCCTTACGAAAGCTTGGTAGGTTCTTGGGGATGAAACAAGACCCGGGGCCGATGCCTTGCCTTCCTAGGGGTGGCATCTAGCTGAAACGTAAGGAAGGTTGGAGCGAAAATAAAAGTGAGCATTCAAAAAGGATTAAGTGTCACCTTGTGAGGGCTTGGTAGGTTGTTGGGTATCAAGACAGGACCTAAGACCAATGCCCTGTTCTCCTTAGGTCACTACACTTAGCTCCCTCCTTTTTACATACATGAGTATGGAAAATCAGAAGCTAAAAGGAAAATGTGCTAAAATATTTCTTGATTAGGCTATAGGCGTCCTCACCTACTAGTAGGATCTCCTAGTTGAGTTGTCCTCCATTGGATAGGTAGTTCAGAGACCACCACTTAGGATGACCTCTTTGATAGTTCTTTTCACCTTGGATGTGTTCAAGCAGTTGGTTAGTGACTAGCTTTAGGCTTTTCTGTCAGATTTTGCTAGGCCTACTCCTCATGGATTTCATGCCTTGGTTTTGACAGGGGCTAGGGTGAAAGTTGTGATGTGTTTTGTTGAGTATTTTCTATATCAGCTTGATGCTCTTTGTGATTGTGTTTATGTGCAGATCTGTTCCTGGGATTCGATAGCGGATGGGGTCACCCTATCCCATGATCACCAATGAGCGGTGGATTTTGCCCTAGAAACATGCTCAAATTAGCCAAAAAATCCAAATTTCAAGGGAAAAATAGACTTCTTCGAAGGCGGCAGATATAGTTAGTAAAATTTTAAGCAGCAAGCAGCGGACGCACTCCAAAAGTGCTTTAAAGACCCACCGAGCAACGGTTGGGGAATTTTCATAATTTTCCATGATTTCAAATTGGATCCCAATAGTTGCTAAGCAGTGTGGGACCTCAAGACAGACGACCAAAATTTTTCAGAAGTCAAATCTGACATCGGATGCAAGCATGGGGGTGCGCGGGGTCCAAAGCCCAAAAGGAAGCAAGTGTAAAAGGACTTGGTGGGAAGGGGAGTAAACCTTGGGGTCTCTCACCCCCCAATTTTCATGTGAGAGGGAGGGGGGCTGTTTTTTGGAAAAAATGTAAAGAAAAATAGAGACGTTTGGTGCAGACAACGAGTTTTTCATGGACATCTATTTGCTGCAAACTCCAACCTTTGGCTACTGTCAAGGCAATCACACACCTAACAGTTTCCATCCTAGCAACTGGACTGAATGTCTCTTCATATATATGCCATATTTTTGAGCATAGCCTTTTGCAACCAACCTAGACATGGGGCTCCCCATAGCTAGTGATCAGGGGGAGGGTGGTTATGGACATAGCCCAGTGCTTCTACTCCTCACGGGGCTACACAGCTAGTGATCAGGAAAAGGGAGGTTATGGTCGAGGTCTAGTGCCATTTCAGCAACACGGTGGTAGCTAGAGGGAGTGGGGTTGTGGTCATGGCCTAGGGCCGTTCAGCAGCATGGATGAGGAGGGAAGACGCCCAGTCAGTGGTCCAGCAGTACCGCTAGTGAGGAGGGGGGGAAACCCTTAACAAACGGGGGGGAAGGACTTCCCTCTGACAGCCTGGGGGTGGTACAACAGCTGTTGGGGGGGTGACGTGACAACATAGCTTCCTCTCCTTCTCTCCCAAGGGAGGGGAAAAAACCTCCCCTCCCCTATATAAGGGGAGGGGAGGAGGTAGGTGGCTTGGCTACCCCTCCACCTAGAGGTTGCATGCCTCCCCCCCCCCATCATCCACCACTCCCACTCTCTCTCCCCCTCTCCTGATCGTTGTCGGCAAGGAGATAAGGGGGAGTTTAAAAATTTGAACTAGGGATAATAAAAATTTTCATTTTCTTTTAAAAATTTGTAGGGGAGGGTTCCTATGGCCTATTACATTCTCTCCCCCTTAGAGGAATTGAGATGTCCTCATCTCGAGAGGACCTGGGGGTATTGTTGGTTGAGAGCATCTTTGTCCATCCAGGTATTCTCTCAAGGTCCTTGACCTCAAATGCCTCTCCTTGACATCTAGGACTCTATCAGGCCATAGCTCAAGGACTCCTTGGCTAGGCATTACAATTTGCTGATCATCAAGTACATGATTCGGATTAGGTAGATACTTTTTCAATAGGCTAACGTTGAATACATTATGAACCTTTAGGGTTGGCGGTAGTTGTAGTCTGTAAGCATTAGGTCCTAGGTACCTAGTGATCTTATAAGGTCCACAATACCTTGGACTCAACTTCTTGTATTCTCCCAAGGACAGTGAACTCTTTTTAGGGTGTACGCGAATGAATACCATATCACCTTCAACGAAGGATCCGTCTTGCCGTTTCAAGTCCGCGTAAGCCTTTTATCTATCCTTGGCGGCTTGGATGTCTTGTCTTATTGATTTGATTTGATCTTCCATGTCTTTGAGTATCTTCCTTGAAGATTCTACCCTCAAGGTTGGATCCAAGAATCTCAAAGGAGTATGACAATCGTGCCCATACAATGCTTGAAAAGGAGTCATCTGAATACTTTGTTGGTAGGAAGCATTGTAGGCAAACTCAATGAGTGGCAAATATTGAATCCACCTTTTGGGTTCGTGACAGTAGTATGCCGTAAGCATATCTTCAATGACTTGGTTGACTCATTCCATTTGACCATCAATTTGGGGATGGTAAGCTGTGTTGAAACAGAGTTGAGTCCCGATGGCCTCGAAGATAGCCCTCCAAAAGTGTGATGTGAAGAGAGAGTAACGATCACTAATGATTCTTTTGGGTAACCCATGCAGTTTGAATATTTCCTTGATGAATAATATCGTGATGTTTGAGGCTTTATAGTTTGTCTTGACCGGAATGAGATGTGCAACCTTGGTGAGCATATCTACTACAACCATAATAGAGTTGTATCCTCCATGAACTTGGCGTAGGCCAACAACAAAGTCCATACTAATGAATTCCCATTTCATTTGGGGAATGTCAAGTGGTTACAATTTCCCTGGCATTTTGACATGTTCTGCCTTAATGCGTTGACAAGACAAACATTCCGTGACATGTTTGAGAACATCACCTTTGAGTCTATCCCAATAATAGCTCTTTTTGACCGCATTAAGGGTCTTGGCATAGCCAAGATGTCCTGAGAAAGGGGAGTCATGGGCTTCTCAAAGTATCTTCTGCTTGAAAGATTGGCTTGCAGGGATACATAATCTTGTCCTAAGTAGACAAGTCCACTAGTGACAGATAATTCTTGATACTTTGTTTTTATCTTTGGGTCTTGATCCTTGACGGGGATCTCCCTTAGCAATTTCTGATAGACTAGGTCATGACATGCCTCTTCCCTAGCTAGCTCAAGGATTGGGTTGTTTGGCATTGATACCTTTGTGGCTAGAGATCTTGCTGTTGATGGATCTTGCAAAATAAGAGAATTCAGAAATGCCTTGCGAAACTGAGTGCATCGGCAACTACATTCTCTTTTCCAGGCCTATATTTGATTTCAAAATCATATTCTTCCAGCACTTCGATCCATCGACGTTGCCTCATGTTAAGCTCATTCTGGGTAAAGATCCATTTAAGGCTCTTGTGGTCCGTCACTAAGGAAATTTTTTTTCCCAGCAAGTAATGTCTCCAAATTTTGAGAGCATGGATGACAGCCAACATCTCCAGATCATGGGTAGCATAATTCCTTTCATGGCTTTTCAGTTTCCTTGAAGAGTATACTATGGGATGACCTTCTTGTGTAAGCACACATCCTAAGGCAAGTGCGCTAGCATCAGTTTACCACTTCAAACTCCTTACTAAGATTAAGAAGTTTCAGGATGCTGATACCAAGCTTTGCATTAGTTTGTCAAAGCTGGTCTGTTCAGCAGGTGACCATACAATTGCTACTTGCTTCTTTCGTAGATAAGATTAGAGGCACTGCAATCAAAGCATAGTTTTTGATAAAGATCCTGTACCATCCTTTCAATCCAAGAAAGCTATGTATTTCTTTGACAGAAGTTGGTTTTGGCCATTCCAGAACATCTCTGACCTTGGCTGGATCTACTAAAATTCCTTCCGCTGATACAATGAATCCCAGATATTCAATTTATCGCTTGAAAAATGCACACTTCTTCTTCTTGGCATAAAGCTTGTGTGCTCTCATTGTTTCAAGAACAATGCAAAGCTAGGGTTCATGATCTTTTTCTTGTTTAGAGAAGAATAGGGTATCGTCAAAGAAGACGAGTACAAATTCATCAAGATAGGGCCTAAAGATATCCTGCATTAACCTGTTGAAGGTAGCAGGAGTAGTTGTCAGCCTGAATGACATCACTAGGAATTCAAAGTGTCCATACCTTGTGCTAAATGCAGTCTTTGGGATATCTTTTTCCTTGATCCTTATTTGATAATATCTAGATCTAAGATCTATCTTAGAGAAGATCTTCGCACCTTGAAGACGGTCAAGTAGTTCATCTATTCTTGGAATGGGGTATTTATTTTTGATGGTTGATTGATTCAACCCTCTATAGTCAATGCATAGTTGAAGCATTCCATCTTTCTTCCTTTGGAATAGTACTGGAGCTCCCCATGGTGAACTGCTAGGATGGATGTAGCCTTGGACTAACAGTTGCTTGAGTTGGTCTTTTAGTTCAATAGCTTCCGGGATGGACATCCTATACGGTCTCTTTGCGTGACTGGTGCAGCTCCTGGCACCAGCTTGATTTCATGGTCGACTTCCCTTCGAGGAGGAAGTTCTATCAGCTCTTCAAGAAATACATCTGCGTATTTCTTTAACCATGAGGGTTCTTCCCCAGATTCTTGATTTTGATCTAGCTTATTCAATTTAATCAGATAAACAGGTAGACCCTTTCTAACTCCTTTTATTATCCGTGTTGCTTTTGCGAGCTGTATTTTTGGCTTACCAGCCTCTCCTTGAGTTGTAACAAATTCCCCTTCAGAAATTCGGAAGGAGACTTGGCCCTTCCCCCAGTGAATGTGGGCATCATTGGGTATTAGCCAATCCATTCCAAGCAAACATTCGTGGACACCTAGGTTCGTTACCCTGAATCTCACCGAAATCGGCTTTCGCCATAACGGTGACTCCTTGGCCATGGGCGGCTCCTTGGAATGGCCCTTGGCGATGCCCTCTGCTAAGCTTGGGACATTGCCTCTTGAAGTGTCCGGGCTCGTTGCAATGGAAACAACGTAGATTGTGGTCGTTACCTCGTGTAGGAACAAAGTTGTTGACAGCATTGGTCCTAGCTTTCTTCCTTTGTCCTTGATTTTGACCTTGCACTCTCTTAGAATAAGCCCTATACATTCCCTTGTTCTAATCCCTGTAAGGCCAAGTCTTGTTGTTCCTTGGCTTGGTTTGCACCTCTTGTATTATTGGTGCAGCTCAAATGAGTGTGTCTTGTAGGTCCGTTGGGCACATTGATTCCAAGTGGGTGTTTATGGGTGGATTTAACCCAGCACAAAACTTTGACACCTATTGTGTCATATCCATTTGTGGTGCGTACTTGAAGAGAGAGACGAACTTTGAATAATATGCCTCAAGGGATAGTCCAAGCTACTTCAATTCATAGAATTCATTCATCTTCTGTGTGCGGTAGGCAAGTGGCAGATACCTCCCTCGCACAGCTTCCTTAAGCTTCTCCCAAGTGATTGTCCCTTCTGAGATCCCTTGGTCTCTGCACCACTATTTCCACCAAAGTCTTGCTTTTTCTATAAGCTTAAGTTTGGTGGGCATAGCTTGGTTAGCACATGCAGTTTTTTTGGAAGAGAGAGGGAGAGAGACAATGTAATGGAGCAGCAACATGACCTTTAGGTCGTTCATCATCTTTGTTATATTCCATAGACTACTAACATAACATAAGTGTATACAATAGTACTAAGGTCCATAGGACCATTCACACTGGGTCTAAGATCACCGACTTATTTAATGTCAGCATGTGGTACAACTGGACATGTCAGGTGTCAGGTACACACAACCTAACTAAATGAGCTTGAAGTCTTAACACTCCTCCTCAAGCTCAAGATAGCATCTTGACACCAAGTAGTTGTCAGAAAACACTGAACTTATCTTTATCCAAAGACTTGGTAAAGATATCTGCAACCTACTCATCAATCTTCACATGCATGAGATCAACTCTCCCTGCAAGAACCATCTCTCTAATGAAGTGGTAGTGTACCTCTATGTGTTTTGTCCTATTGGATTAATTGCCAGGAGTACACTACTAAGATTGTCACATAATAAGGTCACTGGAGCATCCACATGAATATCCAAATCAGCCATAAGCTTGAGCAGCCATGAAATCTTGCATGCTGCCAATGCAGCACCCCTGTACTCAGTCTCAGTACTAGACAATGCAACTGTTGGTTGCTTCTTACTGCTCCATCTGATCATGCCACTTCCAAAGCCAAAATCATAACCACTCGTAGATCTGTGATCATAGGAGCATCTTACCCAATCTGCATCTGTGTATCCAACCAGTTTCAAGGGTTTATCTCTCACATAGAATAGCCCATAATCTACAGTGGACTTAACATATCTCATAATCCGCCTAACAGCATCTAAATGTGGCTTCCTGGGCTTCTGCATAAATTGGCTTATGAGCCCAACTACATAACTCAAGTCCGGCCTAGTGATGGTCAAGTAGATCAGACTTCCAACCATTTGCCTGTACATAGTCACATCCTGAATTTCAGCTCTAGTGCTAATGTCCAGCTTGACATTCTGATCAAGAGGTGTATCCAATGGTTTACAATCAACCATGCCATATTTCTTCAACATTTCCATGGCATAATGTTTCTGCATCAGCCATAAACCATTTTCAGCCTTGATAACCTCAATACCCAAAAAGTACTTCAATTCACCTAGTTCTTTCATGTCAAATTTAGATTTCAGCATCTACATAACATGTTGTATCCCCAAATCATCATCACCTGTGATTATCAGGTCATCAACATAGATAACTAGCACTACCAAGCCTTTGTCTATCTTCTTCGTAAACAGACTCTGATTAGCACTACCAATAGCAAATCCCAAGCTCTGTAAGTAATTATTGATCCTTGCATGCCAGGCTCTTGGAGTCTGCTTCAGCCCATACAATGCTTTTTTCAGCTTACATACATAATGTTGAAAATGAGGGTAAACATACCCTTCAGGCTGAACCATATAAACATCCTCTGCTAAGCCACCATTAAGAAATGCATTCTTAACGTCCGTCTGCTGCAATTTCTAGCCTTTAGCAGCAGCCAAAGCAATCACAGTGCATATGGTTGCCATCTTGGCAACAGGGCTGAATGTTTCCTCATAATCAAGTCCATACTGTTGGGCATACCCCTTAGCAACCAGCTTGGCTTTGTACCTTTCCACACTGCCATCCGACTTGCATTTGATTTTGTAGATCCATTTGCAGCCAGTGGTCTTTTTCACTTCAGGCAGTGGCACAAGATCCCATGTCTTATTTTCAGCCAAGGCATTCATTTCTTCATCCATAGCTACACACCAATTCTCATCTTTCACTGCTTCAGCATATATACCTAGTTCTTTGATTGCCATCACTTTTGTCATGTAAGCATAATGCTTTGCAGAGTAGCCATTGTACGTCAACCTGTCAATAGGGTATCTGACCCTTTGTGAGTGTCCAGGCTATGGTGCACTGCTCGGTTCCCCTCTCTCATGAGGCGGAATGTACCTGCTCTGCCTTGTGCCAGGCATATAGACAGTCAGAATACCAAGTTCAATGTCTAAAGTGTTAGCAGACTCATATCTAGAAGTCATTCTACCAGGTGTCATCATACCAGATGCATCCTTTGTAGCTTTCTCTTTTCCTTTGCTATCCAAGATATCATATCTCCCCCTCACTGACATACTGGTGTCAGTGGACCGTGAGCTCCTCAATCTCCCTGTCCATGGGGATACTGTTTGACCACTAGGACCTGTCATAGCAGTGCTCTGCTGCAAATCAACTATAGATACATGACTAGAAGGCATATCCCAATGGCACTGCAGCCGATGATACATATCAAGAGCCCATCTCATCAAAGATAACATCCTTGCTCACCAAAGTCTCCATGGTAGAGGGATCATAGCATTTGTACGCCTTCTTCTCCTGCGAATATCCAATGAAAACACATTTATGCGCTTTTGGATCGAGCTTCTTCCTTTTCTCATCTAAAATGTACACATAGGCAAGACAACCACATACTTTCATGTGAGTTACATCCAGCTTATAGCCATATGTTGAGATATCGAGCTCCACTCGTGATATGCTAGGGTGACCATTGTGCATTTATGTCACCGACTTATTAGTTGCAGATACGGTTGGTACACTGCCCATGAATAATAGCTAGATGATAGCTATCCTTATCTACTCTACTTCATGGCTCAGTTAGTATGCCACCTTAGTTAGTTGAGTTTGGTTTGAGACCCATATATAGGGTTCTTCTATTTCTTTGTATGAGAGTTCTTTTGGCTTACACAACTAAGAAGAGGAAAACTGTTTTAAGCCTCCACTTTTGTGTGTATCCCCCCATTGTGCAAGCAAGAAAGCTACAAGTGAGACTCCTTCCTTCTCTCCCACAATCTTGACATGGTATCAGAGCCTTGTTCGTGGTAAGGAGCTCAAGAAAGCAAACCAAGTTCACGGTGTTCTGGTAAGAGGACCAGTGTTGCTTCCATTTTTCTATTTTGGGAGCAAGTTTCTACATAGCACAACTGGAAAGTACAAGAGTGCATTGTCTCAGATTGAGACGCCCTTCGTGGTGTAGCAAGAGGGCAGTATATGCTATGGGTAAGGGCTTTAGCACTTGGTTGCTCTGTTTTTTTTATTTGAGGCCATTCGGGGCCTGTTTTGGAGGCAAAAGTTTTCAGCACGCACTTAGGAAAAGGCCTTATTTTATGTTGTGTGACCATTGTTCTAGAGTTCAGAGAAAATTTACCATAGAAATTGCATCGTATGCTTGTGCATAGAGATATTAGGAGTTACAGAATCATCCTTGTTTCCTGTTGATGCAAAATCGTCACTACGAAGTGACTGTGTGATCAAATACCACTTTCGTCAGTTTTGCATATTTGCCCTTGGGAGGCTGAAGCTGTGTTTTTTACAATGACAGAACTTTTTGCAATGTTCAGTAATGGAGTCTGATTTTCTTTCACAG
This sequence comes from Lygodium microphyllum, assembly GCF_053477565.2. NCBI lineage: Eukaryota > Viridiplantae > Streptophyta > Polypodiopsida > Schizaeales > Lygodiaceae > Lygodium > Lygodium microphyllum. The sequence continues at coordinate 105,452,349 of NC_141162.1, forward strand.
ATTGTCACTGAAAAGCTTGACAAGAACAACTTCCAAGCATGGAAGTTTAGAATGACAAATTTCCTTATGGGAAAAGGATATTGGGAATTTGTTGCAGAAAATGAAGAAGAACTAGTTCTTCCTAATGTTCCCAATCAACAACAAATACAAGCATTTAAAGCATGGCATGAGAGAGCCAAAAAAGTTATGTACTGGCTGTCTATCAGTATTTCAGACTCTATGATTGTGCATATTCAGGATGCAAGTACGCCAAAGGAGGCATGGGATACTTTGTCAAAAATGTATAACACAAGTACGCAAGCCAGGAAAATGCAGCTCAAGCAAGAGTTGCACAATGTGGAAAGAGAAAGTATGAGCATCAATGACTACCACATGAAGGTGAAGAAGATTGCAGATGCACTTGCTTACATTGGGTCACTAGTGAAAGATGATGATTTAGTTTCTGTGACCTTGAATGGTCTAGGAAAGGATTATGCACAGTTCTGAACATCCATTTCCGTCCATGAAAGATTTCCTGATTTTGAGGAGTTGATTGCTCTTCTAATTTCTGAGGAGCAAAGAAATGGTGGTGCATCTTCTTCAGGAGGAACTTCAAAAGAAGCTGTCTTCTACTCAAATGCTGGAAGAGGTAGAGGAAGAGGTAGAGGAGGCCGATCTGGAGGCCGTGGTAGAAATTAGAATATGCAGCAAACTCAAGAAAACCAATCCTATGGAGGAGGACGTGGTAACTTTAGAAGCAGGGGGAGCCAAAGAGGTCATGGTGGATGGAAAAGAGGCCAAAATGCAAACAATAATGTTAATGCTACTACTGTGGTAAAATGGGTCATATGGCTAAAGACTGCTATAAAAAGAAGAATGACATCATGAATGGAAAACTGCAACAAGGGAATTATGCATCTTCTAGTAGACAGGGTGATGACAGAAATGAGCATTTGTTTATGGTGCAACACATGACCAATTCTGTGACAAGTGCAGAAGAAAGTAACGATGTGTGGTATGTTGACTCAGGTGCATCAAACCACATGATAGGTCATGTAGAATGGATGTAGGATGCAAGGAAAATGGAAAAACCTGGATTTGTGGAGACTGGTGATGATACTGCACATCCTATTGTGCAGACTGGAAATATTCCTTTGTCTATGCAGGATGGGAAAAAGAAATACATGTCGGATGTATTTCATGTCCGGAATATCACCAAGAACCTGGTTTCTGTTGGTCAAATGGTTGAGCAGGGCTTGCAGGTCAAATTTAATTCCCATGGATGCTTTGTTGAGGATATGAAAAATAAAGGTCGCTTGATAGCAAAAGGAAAGAAGAAGGGCAGAATGTTTACATTGGATGCAGACATGCCTGAATTGAGTGCAGCAATGTTTGCACATGGGACCGGTGTAGTTATAGATATTGATATCTAGGATAAACGCATTGGTCATGTTAATGTACAGTAACTTAAATCAATGCAGGCCCAAAATATTGTTGCAGGATTGCCAAAATTCAAGGTTGCAAAAATGCATAAGGTATGTGAAGCCTGTCAGTTTGGAAAACAGGCAAGGAAACCATTTCCTAGACATGTTCAAGAGAGTAAGAAGCCATTGGAATTAATCCACTCTGATGTGTGGACTACTAAAGCTGCATCTATTGGAGGCTGTCATTATTTTGTCACTTTTATTGATGACTATAGCAGAAAAGTTTGGGTGTATTTTATGAAAAAGAAAAGTGAAGTTTTTGGGCATTTCAAAACTCTTAAAGCTATTGTTGAAAAAGAAACAGACCTGTAAATAAAATGCCTAAGGTCAGATGGAGGGGGAGAGTACCTCTCAAATGAGTTTGCAAGGTTCCTACAGGATCATGGCATAAAGCAACAATATTCATGCAGTCATACCCCACAACAAAATGGAATTGTAGAAAGGAAAAACACGCGTATTGGAGAGGTATCTCGTGCCATGCTCAATGAAAAAGACCTACCAGATTTTTACTAGGCTCAGGCAGTTGCTACAGCAGTCTACATAATGAACAGGACTCCCAGTGCAGCAATACATGGCATGACTCCAGAGGAGAGGTATATTGGTAGGAAACTAGATATTTCTCTTTTGAAAATTTTTGGTTGCATTGCCTATGTTCATGTGCCAGATGAGTTGAGATCCAAGTTGGATCCAAAAGCTGAGAAGTGCATCTTTATTGGTTATTCTCTGCAGCAAAAAGGGTATAGATGCTATAACCCTACTACTCGTAAGTTTACAGTGAGCAGAGATGTTGTTTTTTATGAGATGAGTAGCTGGTATAAATCAGTAAATGTGATTGATAATGTAGATGCACAAAATGGTAATGTTGCACAGAATTCACAGCAACAGTCACAAGATATTAGTGGACCTGGAGCATCCTCTAGCAGTGGTTCACATTCTCCACCATGGACAGGCAGATTGAGATCAGGATAATCTTCTCAAAGAAATGTAGATAGTGGTATGCAGGTATCACAAAAAGGAAAAGAGAAGGTAGATCAGCCCATGTTTGATGTGAATGCAGGTCACTCTTACATGGATGGTGAATCCAGTGGCTCAGAACAGAGCATTGATGATGAGTATGGTATTCCTTCTATTGTTATACATGGAGTAAGGAAGACCAGGGATGTTTTGAGAGCACCTGGGAGTGAACCTACTTTGCGCAGGTCTATCAGAGCTAGGTATCCTGTGGATAAGCTGAAATATGATGGATTTACAGCCACTCACTATGCCTATATGGTCAAAGTGATACAGGAACTAGAACCCACTTCTTTTGAGCAAGCCATGGGAAAAGAAAAATAGGAGAAAGCCATGGATGAAGAAATGGATGCCTTGGAAGAAAATGCTACATGGGAATTGGTACCTTTGCCTAAAGATAAGAATGCAATTGGTTGTAAGTGGGTTTATAAGGTCAAACACAATGTAGATGGTTCTGTGAATAGATACAAGGCAAGATTAGTAGTTAAGGGGTATGCACAAACATATGGCATTGATTATGAAGAAACATTCAATCCGGTTGCAAGGATGGCAACCGTAAGAGCAATCATTGCTATGGTTGCATCAAAGGGATGGTCTTTACATTAGATGGATGTAAAGAATGCCTTCTTACATGGTGATTTGCAAGAAGAAGTGTATATGGAGCAGCCACCAGGTTATGTGCATACTGTTCATCCTAAGTTTGTCTGCAGGTAGAAGAAAGCCTTGTATGGCTTGAAACAAGCACCTAGAGCATGGTCTGACAAGATAGGACAGTATCTTGTCACTATTGGCTTTCAGGTTTCCAAGGCAGATTTCTCACTTTATTTGAGAAAAATAGAGAAAGGTATTATGCTACTTGTCATTTATGTTGATGATTTGATTATCACAGGCGATAGTGATGAAGATATCCTTCATGTGAAAATGCTATTGAAGCAGAAGTTTGAGATGAAGGATTTGGGAGAGCTGTGCTATTTCTTGGGCATTGAGGCGATTAGATCACCAAGTGGGATACGGCTCTTGTAGAGGTAGTATGGATTGGACATGTTGTCCAAATATGGGATGACAGGCTGTAAGCCTATTTCAGTTCCTTTGGAGCAGAATGTGAAGTTGAGTGCAAATGCAGGTGAGCTTCTCAAAGACCCTACTATGTACAGACGCATAGTAGGAAGTTTGATTTATATGACTATTACCAGGCCACATTTGAGCTATGTTGTTGGATTGGTAAGTCAGTTTATGCAGACTCCAAGGAAATCGCATTTGGATGCGGCTAGATGCATACTCAGGTATGTGAAGTCCACATTGTAGTATGGACTATTTTATGAGACTGGGGTTCAGATACAGTTGCATGGATACACTGATGCTGATTGGGCTGGTAGTATTTCTGATAGATGAACTACCAATGGATATGTGTTCTCTTTTGGGAGTGCTGCAGTCACTTGGAGCAGCAAGAAACAACCTACAGTTGCCTTGTCGAGCATAGAGGTTGAGTACAGGGGCACAGCAATGGCTGCATGTGAGGTAGCTTGGTTGCATAAGCTACTTTATGATATGCACCAGCCTACAGATGGGCCAGTTGTCATTTATTGTGACAACATGAGTAGTATACACTTGGCAAATAACCCAGTCTATCATGCTAGAATAAAGCACATTGAGGTGCATTATCACTATGTGTAGGAGAGGGTTTTACTAGGTCTTATTGATCTAGTTTATGTCACCACAGAGGATCAGGTAGCTGACATATTCACGAAGGCATTGGGCGCAGAGAAGTTGTGCAAGTTCAAAGACCTGCTTGGTGTGCAGGAATTGGGATTGAGCTCAAGGGGGAGTGTTGAGATATCGAGCTCCACTCGTGATATGCCAGGGTGACCGTTGTGCATTTATGTCACCAACTTGTTAGTTGCAGATGCGGTTGGTACACCGCCCATGAATAATAGCTAGATGATAGCTATCCTTATCTACTTTACTTCGTGGCTCAGTTAGTATGCCACCTTAGTTAGTTGAGTTTGGTTTGAGACCCATATATAGGGTTCTTCTATTTCTTTGTATGAGAGTTCTTTTGGCTTACACAACTAAGAAGAGGAAAACTGTTTTCAGCCTCCACCTTTGTGTGTATTTTCCCATTGTGCAAGCAAGAAAGCTACAAGTGAGACTCCTTCCTTCTCTCCGACAATCTTGACACCATATAGCTTCTCAAATGGTGTCATATCATGAATACCTGCAGTAAGAGTCTGATTCAAGATATACATCGCTATCATAACGACCTCAGTCCAATAATAGAGCGGAATTTTCTTCTCATTCATCATGGCACGAGCAGCTTCCATCAAGACCCTATTCTTTCTTTCAGCTACCCCATTCTGCTGAGGAGTGTAGCTATAGGTAAGCTGCCTGCGTATACTATTTTCAGTGAGAAAATTTTCAAACTCATTTGACACATACTCCCCACCTCTATCTGATCTCAAGCAAGAGATATAGCACCCAAATTCCTTTTCAACCTGCTTTTTAAACTGTTGAAAAACAACAAACACCTCATCCTTTGTTTTCAGGATATATACCCAAGTATAGCGACTATAATCATCAATGGATGTCACATAATACTTTGAGCCTCCCATAGATGCATTATGGGCTGACCCCCAAACATCAGAGTGCACTAACTGCAATGGAGGTGTACTCTGCCTTACGTGCCTGACAAATGGCAACCTAGATTGCTTACCAGACTGGCAAGCATCGTATACATGGCCAATATCTCAGTATTGGAACTTGGGTAAACCTGTAACAAGCTATTTTTTTTGAATAATTTGCAACCTTTGCAAATTTACATTCCCCACTCTCTTGTGCCGAATTTCCAAATTTCTGATAGTGCCAGAACCATGCACAAACATAGCTGAATTCAACTATGTGGCAAAGTAGCATCAAGAGTAAACATTCTGCCATTCATGTGACCGCGAGCGATCAACTTGCATTCATTTCAAAACTCTTCAATAAAGCAGCCATGCTTATTGAATCTAACCTGCAAGTTCTGCTCTATCATCTAATCGATAGACAGTAAGTTCTTCGTAATCGATGGAACATGTAGTACATCATGCAAATTTTTCTTTCTGCGATCATAAACCACAAGAGGCACTTTACCTTTATGTTCAATGCTATGCTACATGTCATCACATGTATAGGCATAGCCATGTTTTTCAGCAACCATATTAGTGAACCAATCACGTGAGGGGTCATGTGGTTCGATGCCCCTAAATCAATATACCAAACTGCATCATCAGTGGATTTTTCAGCAGCTCTATCTTTTACATACTGCAAGGCAAACAATCTACCTCCTGAAGTATCATCTGCTTGACTAGACATAGCAAAGTGTCCATGTTGTTTGCCTTTCTGATTGCCCTACTTCTTCCAACAGTCCTTGGCAATATGACCATACTTCTCGCAGTAATGACAATCCTTATCCTTATTCGGATTGTCAGATGGACGCTGCTGTAGCTAGGAGCCTCTACCTTTAGGGCTAGATCTCCCCCTGCCTCTAAAGTTTCCACCACCTTTTGTGTTTGATACCTGCTGGTTGTTATTGCCATAGGATGCATTCTATTGGCCTCCTCTGCCAAATCCATAGCCTCTACCATGGCTGCCACAGCCGCGTTGATTGGAATAGAAAAATGCATCCTTGTTTTTAGAATTGCTTGACCCTGTAGCCAAGCCAAGTTTAACCTCCTCATGGATAAGCAACGCAACCAGCTCATTAAAATCAGGCATTTTAGCCCTCACAGACACAAAAGTGTCAAAAGACTTATACTCAGACCCCAAGCCATTCAAAGTTACAGCAACCATATCTTCATCTTCAACTTGTGAACCAATAGATACCACCTAATTTGCAATGGTCTTAACCTCTGTGACATAATCCTGTATAGATCTGCTCTTTCTCTACATGTTGTTGAACTTCTGCTTCAACTGTATCTTTTTGGCACTTGTGGTTGTGCCATAGTACTTGACCAAAATGTCCCATGTATTCTTAGGAGAGCTGCAGTTCATTATCTGCATTACCATGGCATCTGATATACATAGAGACAGCCAATGCAACACCCTACGAGCTCTTTCTGTCCAAGCTCAGTGTAGTCGTCTTTGATTAGTCGTAGGTCTCTTTGGGAGCTCAGGTTCAGCTTTTGCTCCAGTCACCAAGTGCCGTTGAAGTAGAAGTTCAACAACATGTGGACAACCTTCATTTACAGTAGGTGCACACATGCCATCAGCACGACAGTTTACAGCAGTAGGTCATCTCCTTCTACATGCTCAACCAAGTCTCCTGAAGGCTTTAATCAAGCCTCAAGCACTACCATGAACCATAGAACCCAAAATGGAAAAATGCATACCTTCATAGATACAATGGCAGCCTGCACAATGACAACCTGCTTCTCTTCAACCACTACCCTGAGTCTTCAGGCTGCAGGTCTGTCTCATAGCTTCATGCCTTCAAGAGCCCATCCATGATGGCTCTGATACCATGTTGGAAGAGAGAGTGAGAGAGACAATGTAATGGAGCAGAAACCTGACCTTTAGGTCGTTCATCATCTTTTTATATTCCATAGACTATTAACATAACATAAGTGTATACAATAGTACTAAGGTCCGTAGGACCATTCACACTGGGTCTAACACCACTGACTTATTTAATGTCAACAACATGTGGTATAGCTGGACATGTCAGGTGTCAGGTACACACAACCTAAGTAAATGAGCTTGAAGTCTTAACAAGTTCCTGCTGCCTCAAAATAGTCCTCCATGAACTTGATCCAGACCTCGGTGTTAGTTTGAATAGTCCTTCTCTTCGTAGGTGCTACAGGACAACGCTTGGGTGCTAGGGGAGGCTCTAGCTGTAAATCCCTTGCCTCCGGATCTCGTACAAGAGGGCGATGTGACTCAAGATGGGATCTCGAGGCCCATGTACTAGTCAACAGGCGGAACTTGGAGTAGCAATCATGTAGATTGCTGGGATGGCCTTTGAGCATGATATTGGATGTAATCCAAAATTATGATAAATAAAGAACAGATACTTGAGAAAAAGGATATTGCTTGACGTTGTTTTTGTGTCAGTGCCTAAGTTACGTGAAGGAACCCGTGATTAATTTGTTTAATTAAGGAAGTTGATTTTTCATGTCAAAACGTAATGTGTAGGTAACTAGATAACTAAAGCAAACTGAGGAAAGTGTGGTGGACATGACTTAGGTCCGTCCTACAAAAGGGTGGTCTCGGTTAGCTGGGAACTCTTCTCCAATGATGAGATAATAAGACAATGAAGACCTAGTGTTAGTAGATGTAGAATTTCCACTTTATTCTGTTTTAGGGGAAAGGAATGGGGCTATGCCGTACAGCAGAGAGGTTGAGCTTCACATCCCTCTCATCTCCCATTCTCCATGAACTAAGTGCAGCTCGAAACCGCTTCATCTCTGTTGTCCCTACGAAAGGTGGTATAACTGGAGCTCGACGCTAGCTTCTTCTAGAGACTTTGCTTATAGGAAAGGGACCCTGACCTCAGGTCAATCCCAAGTGGGAATGGTTAGACACTTCCACTCAGGGTAGACTCGGGAAGACCTAGATCACAAACCCTGTATCATTCCCTACAAGTGCCATGCAGAGCCTTCTAGACCCTCCTCCCGATGGGCTGCTAAGACGTGTCCCACAAGTGGACAAGCGAGCATGTTACATTATGAATGACATCTTCATGAAATCCTTCATGTTTTTCATTCTCATTATTGAGAATCAACCTCAAATCTCTACTTTTGCAATAGAAGAGTTGAAATAATTTGCATCAAAAAACACAAGTGCAAGGTAGTGTGAAGACACACTTTGTAGTATCAAGAGATACTATGTCTAGACTTGAGCTTGATGATGATTATTGGTGCTTGTCTTGTCCTTTAACTTGAGTCCCTTTCTTGCTAGTAAATCACTTGAATGCTTTCTGAAATGAGGTTGTGTTTGTTGAACACTGAGCAATTCTCAGTAGCAAAGACTTGAGTTCACCAAGATTGGGCCAAGGGAAATGAAGCTTGAATGTTAATGGCTATGGTGTTGATGTTGCTACTTGAGCCTTCAAATTTGCCAAAAACTTCAAGGGATCTCAAAGAAATTCCCCTCCTTGATGTGTGGATTTGCTAGAAACTTCAGTGCCAGGGTGGTTATGCTTTGGCTTGGTTGGCAGGAGAGAGAAACTAAAGGAAAGATGAAGCTTTGATATTGTGGCTATGGAGTCTCTACACTAGGGTTCTGGCCCGATTGATAAACCAGATCGTGTAGACAATTGGCATAGAAATTCAAGGCAATACTTAGTGGGGAAAGAGCTTATATTAGGAGCTTCAAATTCCCTATATGTGCAAGGTAAGGCATAGCATAGGTGGGCTCCACAAACTATACAAGCAAATTGCATTTCTAAAAATTTGGCGGCAACTGACGAATTGCACAATAACAGGCTCAAGGCGCACCAATGTTGGGGTCTATGGTGCTTTGGGTTAGGGAATATTTTTGCAAAAGAAAGCATGAGGAAATATAGCTTGTAGAAGGATATCAAGAAGCTCCAAGACATGTGGGTCCAGGCTGGCTATGGCTACTAGGTAGAGAGTGTGTGATTCAAGTGAGGAGATGAAGCTAGATACTCAACCTATGAGCTAGAGAGGGACTCTGAGAGAAAAGAAGGATTGTTCCATGCCCAACTAGGCTCTGATACCATGTGGAAATGTGCGGGATCTAGAGCATGGCAGTGGCTATGGTGGATCGAAGATGAAGATTAGGCTCATGATGACATAAACAAGACTTGATCTGTTACATAAGTGATTTAGGTTCCAAGATTTAGACTTGGACTCATAAAAACAATCTTGTGTATAAGACTGACACTAACTAAAATGGTAAAGCATCATGATATTGCATTCATCATATGTGTGAAAGTGACATCCAAGTACAATGTTATATAGAGATGGGTAGGTGCCAGTCTCCCTCTCTATGCATATGAGATTCCTGCAGCCTATATGTCTTCAACCTAAACTACCTCATACAAAGAGGCTACATTAGGTGTGATTTAAAATATCTTAACATTGCCACCATTTTCAGAGAGTTCTTACTAGCATACCTATTGAGTTTAGTGAGAAAGGAGGGATTGTACCTGTCATACATTATCTCTCTCCACTCAATTTTGATTATCATAAATATGAATAGGCTGATCATTATGGCATGGCCTATTAATGAAGCATGGATCTATACTTTATATTTTTATGGAGCTTCACAAGGGCCTACTAAGTATGCGAGTATTGTTATGGATATTAATGTTGAGATGCTTGCAATCACACCTACTTCAGTCTCTTTGTAAGAAGTAGTGAGGGCTCAGGACCAGAATCCCATATGCACAATATGAGAAGTGCTACCACTCAATTCCTATAAAGCATTGTACTTGCACTCTTTTCAAATGCAATGATAGTACTCTTTTCTTTCCAGTAAAATTTCTATGTCACTGTCCACACACAAGATTGTGTTTATGAGTCCAAGTCTCAATCTTGGAACCTAATTCACTTGTGTGACAATTTGTCTTGTCAAGGTCAATGTCTTCATGAGTTTTTTCTTCCTCTTTCAACCTCCATAGCTTCCGCATCTGCCATGCTCTAGATCTCGCATATTTAACAAGGTATTGAGCTCAGTCGGGCATGGCACTACCTCTCAATCCTCTCATGGTCCCTTTGAATCTCTACCCACCCCACATCTAGCTCATGATCATTATATGACTTCATTTTTTCAACTTCATCTTTAGAGCACCTTGTTGCAACCATAGCTAGCCTGCACATCCCCGCCTTTGAGCTTCCATAACTTCCTATAGAGGGCATATCTCTCCAAGATCTCATTAAGAGATTTATTCCTTGAATTCCAAGGGTTCTCTGTATCACATAAGATCCTGAAATTACCCTATTTAGAGCTCAGGATTGTCACTTCTGTCAGTTGCTGACATAGCCTTAGCCTGTGGACAGTAGCACCTACCCAACTTGGAGGAGTTGGATCTCTAAATACAGAGCATATCTTCATGAAATATCTTCTAGAAATATCTTCCCCCACTTATGACACTCCCTCTTGGCCCATAATTCATTGACATTAGTACTCTATAACCTCAACATTATAAAAAATGTCAAAATCTGTCAAGGATTGCGTCTACTGCCGTCATCCGCCCTGCGCGCCTGAATCCACCAACGATATTGATCATCATCATGGGCCTTTGTTGATAGAGCATTAAGAGAGCTTCATTTCCATTAAAATTTTTCAAAATGATCCATTGTAGCTCCCACAATTGGCAAGAAATTAGGCTAGGTCAAAAGCCTAATCCAGGAAGCCATAGAACTTTACTAAAGCTCACAAATCTCATAATTTTCTCTCTTCTGCCACCTAGAACAACCCACTGCCAATCTAATCTAATGTCCCATCATCAAATCAAGGAGGGGAAGAACCTAGAATTATTGACAAAATATCGCTGACCCCGAACTAAGAAGATTTGAGTTTGACATCAACTCAGACATAGCCTTTGCATAGTGTGTTTTCACATTGTCATTACTTGTGTCTTTGAACACATGACTGTAATATGCTCTTCCACTTATACAATTTGAGAATTTTGAAATTGATTTGCTACTTCTCTAGCCATCTAACATGGGAAAATACTCTCTATCAGCTGGCTTCAAAGGAGTCAGGTTTCACACTTGGCAAACGCACATCAAACTCATCCTAATGAAGAAGGGCCTTTGGGCCATTACCATTGGAAAGGAAAAGAAGCCTTGTGATGTGGACCTTGCAGTCACTTGGTAAAAGAATGATGATAAGGCTCAGGCCATTATCAAACTAGAGCTAGACAACAATTATATCCACCATGTGGATAACTGTGATACTTTACAGGATACATGGAAGAAACTTGACACCTTGTTTGGTGCACAGTCTAAGTCCTAAAAGTATGGTTTCTTGATTGAATTTTCAGGCTTGAAATGAAGTCCAACACATCACTTGCCACACATCTAAATTACATGGAAGGACTTCTAACCCAACTTGCAGGAATCAACATTAAAATGGAAGAAGACATTTGCATTGGTGTTCTACTTAAAAGTTTGCCTCCTGAATATAATAATGTTTCAACAACTCTAATCAATATGCTAGACCCCGGGCTTGTTGATATCTAGGCATCATTGTTAGAAGAGGAAAAGAAGCTAAAAACTAAGGAAGAACCAAGCACCTCTAAAGATGAACATGCATTATATGTTGGCAACATGTACAAAGGCAAGAAGGAAAATCTACAAAAGGACCAGACATAGTGAGAAGTTATGCCATTATGCTAGAAAGAGGTCCCAAAAAGCCTATCTAGTTGTAGTTAAAGAAGAAGAAGAAAATGGACCAAAAGAAGAAGAATAAGAAGAAGAACACCAAAAGAAAGACAAATCTCATCAGTCCTTCTATTCTGATAGAATTTTTTAGCCTTGTATTTCCTAGCCCTAATGCTTCGGACATAAACTTGTAAACTCCTCATGTAGCCTTGTACTACAGCCTCTGTACACTTTGTGAGGCTCCTACTACAGCCTCTGGATGTCCATCATGTCCCACACTTAGCCTTTCTGCGACAGCCTTTGGAGTTTTGCCATGTTTATGATGTGCCCACACTTTGCAGGAGTTTCTTTCACTAAAGCCTCTACACACTTTGTACTTCTAGTTGTGATTGAGGAGGGGTGTTGAGATGTTTGCAATCACACCTACTTCAATCTCTTTGTAAGAAGCAATGAGGTCTCAGGGCCAGAATCCCATATGCACAATAGGAGAAGCGCTACCATTCAATTCCTATAAAGCATTGTACTTGCACTATTTTCTAATGCAATGATAATACTCTTTTCTTTCCAGTAAAGTGTCTATGTCACTGTCCACACAAGATTGTGTTTATGAGTCCAAGTCTCAATCTTGGAACCTAATTCACTTGTGTGAAAATTTGTCTTGTTAGGGTCAATGTCTTCATGAGTTTTTTCTTCCTCTTTCAACCTCCATAGCTTCCGCATTTGCCATGCTCTAGATCCTGCATATTTAACAATTAAAGACCCATGGTGTAGAGTACTCACTATGAAAATGGGAGTTTATTTAGGCACCAATTTTACTAATAATATGGAAAAATACAAGGCCTTAATCATGGGACTGAATATAACCTAGCGTGGTGGTATCCATTGTTTATTGGTGAAAAGTGACTCATAGTTAGTGATAAATCATTTTAATGAGACTTATAGTGTGAGGGATCCCATTCTGCACATGGTGGATGTATTATTGTGTAGCCTAGCTAAGAGGGCCATTTCTTTTGTAGTGTATTGATTGATTTCATAAGGCCAAGAGGGCCATGTATTTGTTTGGTATGGGTGCAGTTCATGTTTTAATGTCTTAGTTGTACCGAACATGTTCAATGGAGTTCCTAGATAGTGAGCATCTTGCTATGCATGAGAAGCTTCTTATGGCCAAGTTTAGGTGATGTCCTTTCTTTATGAGTTCTTTCTCTTTGTGCTATATATGTATGTGTATGTGGGGAATTTTATTTCTTTTAGGGAACGGAAAAATAAAGGCATGAAATCCCAAAGTTAGGTTATGTGTGTTTGGGGAGGTCTACAAGCTCCTACCTTTTCATGCTTACTTCATAAGACCTTGCATCTTTTCAGACATCACACTACATGTAATGCTTTGACAATTTGTACTTGTGTTTTGTCTAGATAATGCAATTGAATCTGATTTGGAGTACATAATATTTTCTCATAAGATAGGAAAAACTATTTTGAAATAGACTTTGGTAGATACTCCTACCATAGATTCTTTGTCGATTGGTGCCAATACACTAAAAGAGTAATTTTATCAACTATCTAATTGGTATTTGGTGTCAATATCAAGTATCAAGGGATTCACTATTTATATATCCTCTACATCACCTATCTTAAGGACTATTTATAAATATCCTTATCTATGAATTTTTCTTGAATAAAATACAATCCTTTTCTATTCAATATATAAATAACCCCTTTATATTACACCGTTCTATATGTAACAAGAGCATTAAAAATGAAATTTCAAGAATATCTTATTTTGAACCTACGTGATATATATATGTATATATACATTCATGAGTGACCACCCTGAGTACTAACTATAAAGAAAAACTTTTATTCTCACCTATAGAAAAATGGTAAAGAAATCTTTAGATCTATCCAAAAAATACCCTCTTACAAATAAGCATTTCTAGAGTAAAGACACCTATAAAGAGATAGAATCACTTTTCTTTTACTTCATTCTTGTTAATCACAATAGTAGATCACTTGTTTATTCACCCATGCCTCTAATAATGGCTCAAATATCTATATATAGCAATTTACAATAGTTGAGACTCTCACGAATCACATGGTTGAGGGACTTCCTTTAGTGATGCTAGGAGGCATAATCCACGGTGGATTCCGTGAGGTTTTACGGTGGATTCCGTAAAACTTAGATGACCGGGGCTCATACACAAAGAGGATTCTTTGTGCGAGAAGTTGATGGGGACGCCTGTCCTTTTCGGGCGTTTCATTAATTTAGTGTGTACATGGGTGATTCCATAGCGGGTGATTCCACAAAATGCATATTAAATTAATAAACGTTTATGAGTTTAGAGTGCGCACTCGTAATAAATTAAGGTTAGGATTTATTTCTAACCAGTTGATTTATTTATGTAGTTGAAGACTGCTAGGTATTCACTTTTGTCGGTTTAATTGTATTATTTTACTAATGATTGTGAATGCTTCAGTTGATGTGTAGAGATAGCAGCAGTGGCGGAGGAAAGCATTGGAGTTTAGCGGGTATTCGACATTTGGACTATATTTTGATAGGCGCCACGCCTATATTTTGTTATGTCTATTGAGACATCGATTATTGATTATTATTTTGTATGCGCCTATGCGCCCGGATATGTTATTTCTATTTGGACATTGAGATTGGGCGTGCCAGACTCTATGGGCACTGTCCATTAGCTTTATTTTCCTATGTTTGTAGAAAGCAAACTCAAAAGCTAAAAGCTTGTCATATTTTTGTAATTGGGCTATTATTGAGCATGAAGATTGGAAATATACATAAAATACATGCTTTGTGAAGCGCTCACACAAGGCATGGGGGAGATTGAACCCAATTTGTCTCTTGCCTCTTGTCGTGCATGCTTTTACATGGTTTTTTATGCAAAAAGGTAGAGTTCATTGTTCTTGGGGACCTTCAGGGATTCACCACGTGAGCTATCTGCGACCGATCTGCGCACCAGTGGTATCAGAGGGGAGCAGAGATCAAGAGCTTCCAATCACTACCAATCTCGGGCGAAGGCGGAGCTCCAGGAAAAAACGGGCTCTACAGTCAATCTCATCGCGAACCGTCGATACAGGCAGACTTCTGGCGATCAAGAACCCCTGTTTCCACTGTCAGATCGTGAAGGACCAGGCTCTGCAGGCGGAGGACCACTCCTACATCCTCACATACAAGTCGTCAACAAACTGTGAGAAAAAAACTCTTAATCTTCTTAACCAAAAGCTTAATCTTAAGCTTCTAAGCCTTAAAGAAGCTTAAGAAGCTTCATAATTCGAAATCGTGGCCTCAGGAGATCTTTCCGAAAATTCCGCGCGATCAAAAACGCCCCCCCCTACGAAAATTTGACGCCGTCTGCTAGTCCACCATTAAGCTTATTAAAGCTTAAGCTTAATCATTTAAGCTTAAATCTTTAAGCTCTGCAAGTCTGACAAGACAGATAAGTTGATATACTCCAGGTCCCGCACTTCTGAAGTCAAGTTCAGCAAGTCAGTTGAAATCAAGTTCTGCAAGTTCAGCAAGTCGGCCTAAGTTTAGCAAGTCAACAACTCTGCAAGTCAGACTAAATCAGAACTGACTAGTGCTTAAAACTCATAGAAGACTTGTTCGTATGCAAAAACTCTGAACTGGAAAGTTGTTCGCAACAAGCTGTTCTATCTATCTATAAGTTCGTTGAAGTACTTTCAGCAAACGAAGACAGAAATATTGCAGAATTTCTAAAAATTGAAGAAGAAATACCCAAAAATACATAGCCTTGTAACCCCAAATTTGAGCTACGCTCATCCCGCTAACCTGATTTTGAGAGAGAAAGGTTTGTTGAGTTTTACAGGATGACTGCCCCACATATGGATGATCCTATGACTGAAGACGACCTACCTGAGCCTACCATGGAACAAAAGTTGGATCTAATCATGCTGCAATTGGAAGAAGAGAGAAGGGCTAGGCAAGCATTGCAAGCGCAATTGACAAAACTACAAAGAGCATCCACCGACAAAGAGGAACCACAAGCTGAAGATTTGATTCGACGTACCATCGACGCCACTCTTGAAGCACAAACCATTCGCAAGGAATCCAAGATAAGTAAACGAAGTTTCAAGTTTCGCACTTTCAATGGCATAAGAGAAGGGAAGACTTTTTTATCATTTATTAGCCAGTTTGATGACTATTTCCATGAGGAAACTTATCCCGAAAAAGATAAAATCAAGTGTGTTACTAACCATCTGATAGACAGAGCATCACTTTGGTGGACTGTAGTCCGCAAGAGCATAGAATGTCCTGCTACATGGGAAGATTTCAAGAAGAAGTTCATGCAGAATTTCCTTCCACCGCAATTTCATGAGAAGGCTATCAAGCAATGGGATTTACTTCAACAGCGAGATCGTGAGCCTATTCAACAGTATACAGAGCTTTTTTGGAATGCACTCCTACAGCTACGCATGCTTGAAGACGTACCAGAGACCACACATAAGCGGAAGTATATGCCTGGACTTCTTGGACATTACTACGCTGAAGTGAACATGTTCAAGCCTGCTACCCTTGAAGACGCCATCTCCTTAGCTCACGACACTGAAGATAAGTTACGCGGAAGAGATAGACGACCACAGCAATTCCAAGCCAACGGTAATTATGGATCTAAACAATTCAATTACAATTTTAGAAGGTTTAATCCAGGTCGTTTTTCATCATCATCTTTCTGCAAGAATTGGCCTAAACCACCTGCATTACCATCCACTGTCAATCCAAATCCTAAGCCTATTCCACAAGCAAATCCAAATGTACCCAGACTTCCAGCCATTGCAAATAATGTAACCAAAGCCAAGCCAATAGTATGCTACAAGTGTCACCAGCCAGGGCATCTCGCAGCAAATTGTCATTCAAAGAAGCCACCAGCACATATCAATTACCTTGGAGCCATGGACGAAGATGAGCATGAGGATATGCCAGATTTTACTGAAGATGAGGATGATCCTACTACTACTTCCGACACTTTACCAGGTATGCCTACTCCACATTCATTGTTGACTATGAAATGTATGGTGCATGGAAAGGAAAGAACTATCTTACATGATGATGGTAGTACCCATGACTTTATTTCAGCAAAATTGGTAAAGGAATTGAAATTGCATACAGTACCTACGCATTATCACATAAAAGCTGCATTTTTAGACACTAGGTACAATGGTATACAAGAAGTACAAGATTTAGAAATTCAAATTGGTCCATACATTGAAAGAAGAAATTTCTTAGTTGTCCCATTACAGTCAAGCGACATTATTTTAGGAATGCCATGGAGACACCAGCATAATCCAAATATAGATTATTCCACGCACACAATGAATATTAATTTTCAAGGAAAATCTATTACATTATATGGTATGCATGCATCTCATATTTTTCCACTGCTTTCGCATACTCAAGCAAAACGTGCACTACACAAGAATACTAAATCATATCTCATTTGGGTGAATGAATTGCACGCAAAGGAAAATCATATGCATCCTAGGCATAAGGAATTTCTTGCATATTTTAAGGACTGTTTTGCAGAAGACCTACCACCAGGTTTACCTCCTTCACGTCCAGAAGACCATAAGATTGATCTAATACCTGGCACACAACCACCTTGCAAAGCACCATATAGGCACAATCAAATAGAGCAAAAAGAAATCCAGAGTCAAGTTGAAGAATTACTAAATAGAGGCTTAATTCGACCTAGCAGTTCCCCATTCGGTGCACCTGTACTCCTAGTCAAGAAAAAGAATAATACTTATCGTATGTGTATTGACTACCGAGCATTAAATAAAATCACTGTAAAGAATAGGTATCCTATACCTAGAGTTGATGACCTTATGGACAAACTGCAAGGATCTTCTATATTTAGTAAAATTGACCTTAAGTCTGGATATCATCAGGTGAGGCTAGATAGATTCGACATATTTAAGACTGCATTCAGGACACAGTTTGGCCATTACGAATTCTTAGTCATGCCATTTGGATTGACTAATGCACCTGCTACTTTCACCAGAATGATGAACCGTATTTTTCTGAAATATCAGTATTGTGTGATTGTTTTCTTTGATGATATTGTGGTGTTTAGTCAAAGTGAAAAAGAGCATTATGAGCATTTATCATTAGTTTTTCAATTACTGAAAGAAAATCAATTGTTTGCAAATCCTGACAAGAGTGAATTCTTAAAGACAGAAATTGAGTATTTGGGTCATATTGTATCAAAAGAAGGAATTAAAGTTGATCCTAAGAAAATTGATGCAATATTGCATTGGCCTGTTCCTAAAAATGTACATGAATTATGCTCATTCCTTGGTCTTGCTAGTTTCTATAGGAAGTTTGTACGTAATTTTTCATTACTTTCTTTACCATTAACAAAACTTCTTAAGAAAGGAATTGTTTATCAATGGACTGAAACTCAGCAGAAATCCTTTGATTTACTGAAATGTGCATTAACTAATGCTCCTGTTCTACAATTGCCTGACTTTAATAGACCATTCTTTCTAGTTGTGACCGATGCTAGCAGATCAGGAATAGGAGCTGTACTAATGCAAGAAAACCATCCAATAGCATATTCTAGTTCTAAGCTGAAACCCTCTGAGCTCAAATATTCCACTTATGACAAGGAACTATTAGCAGTTGTACAAGCATTAAAACAATGGAAGCATTATTTAATGGGTTCAGAATTCATGATAAAGACCGACCAGCAAAGCATTAGACATCTACTTAGCCAACCCCAAATTTCTGACCGTCATATCAAATGGGCTTCCTTCATTCAAAGTTTTCATCCTATCATTCAATACCAACCTGGAAAAGAAAATGTAGTTGCTGATGCATTGAGTAGAAGACCTGCAATTCATAATATTTCTATCATATCTTTTGATTCTTTGATTGCTCTGAAAGATACATATCACCAGGATATTACTTTTCATTCTGATTGGCAAAAATTAGTTCAAAATAATTTCATTCCTGTTGATTCATTATCATATAATGATGGATTTATGTTTTTTGAAAAGAGACTGTGTGTTACTATTCCATTCCGATCTTTTGTTTTGAATGAAATTCATTGTCCCCCATATCAAGGTCATAGAGGTATCATTTCTACATTATGTATGTTAACTGAAGATTTTTATTGGCCGCATATGGATGCAGATGTATCTAATTTCGTTTCTGAATGTTTGATTTGTCAAAGAATAAAGAGACATCATGGTAAACAGTATGGATTATTAATGCCTTTGTCTATTCCATCTAAACCTTGGGAACATATATCTATGGATTTCATTACTGGTTTACCAAATACTAAATCTAACCATGACATGATTTGGACAATTGTAGATAGATTTAGTAAGCAAGCATATTTCATTGCATGTAAGAAAACTTTAATAGCATCACAAGCAGCACAATTATTTTTGAAAACTGTTTTTACTAACCATGGATTGCCAAAAGTGATTATTTCAGATCGAGATTCTAGATTTTGTAACAATTTTTGGATTACACTGTTTGCAAATCTAGGCACAAAGATTGATTTCTCATCTGCATTTCATCCAGAAACAAATGGACAAACAGAAGCCACAAATAGCACCATTTTAGATCTTTTACGTGCATACACTATCTCTAAACCTCAGACATGGGATACTCATTTACATTTATTACAGTTTGCATATAACAATACACCGCACACATCTACAAAGAAAGCACCTTTTGAAGTCATTTATGGATATAGATTATCTACACCTGTTGCATCTTTGTCTAACAGAATTCAGAGTGCTGATGATATTGCTATTATGCATAACAGTATTTTTGATGAGGTTAAGGATATGATTGCTAAAGCCCAACAATCATATACCAAACAAGCCAACAAGAAAAGACAAGCCATGAATTTCAAAGTTGATGATTATGTTTGGCTTAGAATAGAAAAGCGTAGACTGCAAAGTGTAGATAGACACCCAGTTGTCAAATTAGCTCCTAGATTCTATGGACCATTTAGAATTATTCATAAGATTAATGATAATGCATTCAAGTTAGAATTGCCATCTCATTGGAAAATTCATAATACATTTCATATTAGTTTATTGAGACCATTTAGAGGCCAATTACCTATCCACCCTGTTTATGAAAACCCACCTTTATTAGAAGAAGAGACTGAAATACTTGAACCAGAAGCCATCATAGACACTGACTATATGACCACTAGAACTGGCCGAAGGTATTCTAGATATCTAGTAAAATTTAAGAACCATCCTGTAGAGGAAGCACAATGGATGCACGCTAGAGACTTAAATGCTTTCCCCACTCTGTTAGCTCCACATTGAGCTAATAGCAATTGAGGTCAATTGCTATCCCACCCCGGGGGTATGATGCCAGGAGGCATATTCCACGGTGGATTCCGTGAGGTTTTACGGTGGATTCCGTAAACTTAGATGACCGGGGCTCATACACAAAGAGGATTCTTTGTGCGAGAAGTTGATGGGGACGCCTGTCCTTTTCGGGCGTTTCATTAATTTAGTGTGTACATGGGTGATTCCATAGCGGGTGATTCCGCAAAATGCATATTAAATTAATAAACGTTTATGAGTTTAGAGTGCGCACTCGTAACAAATTAAGGTTAGGATTTATTTCTAACCAGTTGATTTATTTATGTAGCTGAAGACTACTAGGTATTCACTTTTGTCAGTTTAATTGTATTATTTTACTAATGATTGTGAATGCTTCAGTTGATGTGTAGAGATAGCAGCAGTGGCGGAGGAAAGCATTGGAGTCTAGCGGGTATTCGACATTTGGACTATATTTTGATAGGCGCCATGCCTATATTTTGTTATGTCTATTGAGACATCGATTATTGATTATTATTTTGTATGCGCCTATGCGCCCGGATATGTTATTTCTATTTGGACATTGAGATTGGGCGTGCCAGACTCTATGGGCACTGTCCATTAGCTTTATTTTCCTATTTTTGTAGAAAGAAAACTCAAAAGCTAAAAGCTTGTCATATTTTTGTAATTGGGCTATTATTGAGCATGAAGATTGGAAATATACATAAAATACATGCTTTGTGAAGCGCTCACACAAGGCATGGGGGAGATTGAACCCAATTTGTCTCTTGCCTCTTGTCGTGCATGCTTTTACATGGTTTTTTATGCAAAAAGCTAGAGTTCATTGTTCTTGGGGACCTTCAGGGATTCACCACGTGAGCTATCTGCGACCGATCTGCGCACCATTTAGCTATTGTGCCAAACACACACCATACACATATGAGAAAGCTCACTCAAGAACACAAGAAGAGAGATGAAGATCAAAATGTTTTCTATCTGGTTTCTTCTTCTTCTTTCACACACAATACAATGTACACAAAGTATAGATAAAGTATAACATAAAGTAAAGTGGCCTACTAGGTCAAATAGTGTATAGTTGACTATACTAATACTCTACTAATCAATTGGTACTATAACTATGCCAACTGTAGGAAACTAAATATAATAATTGATAAGTTAGTGGCTTTGTGAGGATCATAATGACCATGGACATGCTAATGTATATGTACAAACCCATCTAGCTAGGTGGTCCATTATCAATATGCTCACATGTTGCGCTTGCCATCTAAGCACTCCTCTTCTAGCTCAATTGTATCTCTACAGCTCCAAATAAGCTTCGAAATGTTTGAAGCTTCTCTACACCCAATGCCTTTGTGAAAATGTTAGCTATCTAATATTGTGTTCTGATATATACTAAGTAAATCTCTCCTAAAAGTACATTCTCTCCATAAAGTAGTAATGCATGTCCATGTGCCTTATCCTAGCATGGAATACTAAGTTTTTGGCTAACTATATGGTACTCATGTTGTCATAGTGAATGATAATTGGACTATCTCCCTACACATCCAAATCACCCAATAACTTTTACAACCATACCACCTCACATGCTATCACAGCAACACATATGTACTCAGCCTCTATACTTGATAAAGAAATTATAGATTACTTTTCACTACTTTATGTAACTATTGCACTACCAAGGGAAAACATGAATCCACTAGTAGACCCTTTGTAGTCAGACATGCTACTAGCTCAATCTGCAATTGTGTATCCAAACACCTGTATATCCTTACCTGTCCCATAAAAAATTTTATAATTCAAAGTGATCTTTGCATATTGCAATATGTGTCTAATTGCATCCAAATGGGGCTTTCTTGGCACCTACATAAACTAATTGATAAGGCCAATATCATAGCTCAATTTTTTGGCCTTGTGATAGTCGTATAAATCAAACTTCCTACTATCCACTTGAAGATATTAGGGTCTTATATCTCATCCCCAATAGTAGCACTCAACTTCACGTTTGCTCTAAATGCACTAAAAGAGGCTTACATGCTATCATACCATACTTGGATAATATGTCCAAGCCATGTTGCCTTTGGGATAGCCATATACCATCATCATATCTTATCACCTCAATACTAAGAAAGTACCTCAGCTCACCTAAATTCTTCAAAAGGTTCTTGACTTCAGCAATCCCTCTATCACTGTCACATGTCATAATCAAGTCATCCACATAGATGGCTGCGATGACCAAGCTTGTGTCTCCCTTTCTCACATAAAGCAAGTAATCAGCATCAAAAGCATAAAAGCCATTGTTGACAAGATACTCTTTGATATTTTCAAACCATGCTCTAGGTGATTGCTTTAGAGTGACTTCTTTAACCTACACAAATATGTGGAATGCTCTAGATCTTCATTACCTATTGGTTGCTCCATATATACTTCTTCTTGTAATTCACCATGCAAGAAGGCATTTTGGACATCCATTTGTTGCAAACTCTAATAGTTTCCATTCTAGCAACTAGACTAAATGTCTCTTTTTAATCTATACCATATGTTTGAGCATAGACCTTTGCAACTAGCCTATCCTTATACTTGCTAACAAAACCATTTGCATTATGCTTGATTTTGTAAACCCACTTATAACCAATTTCTTTCTAACACTTAGGCAATCATGGTACTAGATCCCAAGTCTTATTCACTTCTAATACAAAGATCTTCTCATCCATTGTTGCTTCCCAATGAGCATGACCAACATCATCCTCACAAAACAAGTGGGTTGAACATGCTCAACCACCTTTATATGTAAGCATAACGATGAGCTACATAACTTTCAAAAGCAAATCTTTTAATAGGGTAATGTAGTACCAAATGATGTATTTGGCCCATTAAAGCTCCATGATTCTTGCTTTTCTTTCTTCACATAACTATCATCATCATCATCATCCAATGCATCACCACTAGATACATATCAACTGGTCATCTCATAAAAAACAAAATCATTACTCACTCTAAACTCACCTATGATAGGGTTATAACAATGATACCATTTCTACTCTAAAGATTATCCAATAAAAATACACATTTTTATCCTTTGGATCAAGCTTCTTTCATAGCTCATCCAGCATATAAACATGTATAATACATCCAAACACTTTCAAGCGTTATACATCAAGCTTCTTGCCTATAAAACATTCTTCAGGGCTCATCCCATGAACTACAGCTGTGGAAGTTCTAGTCATTATATAGGCAGTAGTATGAACAACTTCAAATGAAAAGTAATTTGGCATATTTTTTCAGCCATGAATGCCTATGCAAATTTTGCAATATGTCTATTTTTCTTGTTTGCAAGCCCATTTTTCTATAGGGTATACTTGTAAGTAAATTGTATCTTCATGTTGTGAGACCTTAAGAAGTCACTCAGCTCATTAAAGAGGTACTCTCCCCATCCATCTTAGCTTAAGCTCTTAACTTTCAACAGCAACCTTGAAAGTTTTGAAGTGCTCAAATACATCATTCTTTTTATTTTGAAATATACCCATAGTTTTCTTGAGCAATCATCAATGAATGTGATAAAATATTTATTTCCACCAAGAGATGTATTCTACTGGGTCCCCAAACATTTGTACACACAATATCAAATATACTTTTGCTCACATCTCTATCATACAAAAAAGGTTGTCCTACCTACTTACAAAAATTGACATGTTTCACACACTTTATGAAATTATGCAACTCTAAAATTAGGCATTTCTATAGCCAATCCTTTGGACTGCATTAATTTCATCCTTTGCACATTTGCATATCCAATATCTTTGCGCCATATTTCAATGTCTACCAACCAATCCTTTTTCTTTAGCTTACACAACAACATTCATAGCAAGAATTCCAACATCTAAAGTGAACATATAGCCAAGTCTACTTGCTTTTGTGACCAATCTACTCTGAATTCTTTGTGATTGATGGCACATATAATACATTTGATGTTGGGAGGCTCTAGCTAGGCTCCTACACTCTCCAAAAAACCCCCATGGTCTCAAAACATCCTACGAAATGATTTATCTAATGAATGCATTTCAAATTGTAGTCCAACTTACTGCCCATCTTGGCTCCAAGTAGAGGGAGTATCCTATATACATATAGGTAACTAACACCTCGTTATACACATAAATAGAGCGCATCCTACTTGATTGTTGTGACTTCTATACGGCTCTCCTACACCCCATGAATTGGCCTCCTCGAGATGTACCACCTCAAATATAAAGAATAAATGTGACAAAATCCTATCATGATGTATATAACAATCTAATAATATTTCAACCTCACATAATGTCTCCCTAAAGATCACCTTGCTACCCTAGCAAAGAAATCTCACACATTCAACGTTGGTCACAACTTAGACATAAAACTGATATGCATCCAAGAGTTTTTCTTTTGATACTATGCTTAAATAAAAATGCAACATGTATGTTTCATTGTGCTCAAACAATTTTAACAACAAATAAGCTAAATGTTATGTGAAAATAGTCTTTGTACGATTTATTTTCTCTAACGTTATACTCCATTGCAAAGGGATGAAACCCGTGTTACTATTTCTCTTCAAACTTGAATAAACCAATGCCTATCTGCCATAATATACAATGAAAGAAGAACTTATTCAAATCTTATCCCTCTTCATCCCTTTTTTTTCCTACCGCTTAGGTTTTGCTTTAATGAATAGGTGCAAAAGGGTTTTGTCATCATTTTTTGTATGAATAAGCAATAAATACGCACTTTTCACACATAAATGGATGTAGATTGAGGAAAATCCTCATGCTCTACCCTCATTACACATCTACATTACTCTTAATTTTTGATAGTTTTTGGCACATTAAAACCAATTTCTCTCTTTTTTCCTTTAAACATACTATTTTTATGGTTTTTTCATTTATTTGAAGATAAAATTTGATTTTTCTTGATTTTTCAATTTGTGTGACAAGTATAGACTATGATCCATTTGTATATCAATTATTATTATATCCAAATAACATTGAACCCTCAAAATCCAACCAAATTTCCATTTTCACATTAAATCCCACATCTTGGATTTTGTAGTTTTAATCTTTTTTATGTAAACCATTGAAAGTGACTGAGTTTTTTAATGCTTTTAGACATTGGCAAACATAACTCAAGCATTTTCAATCGATTTTTCAATAGACACAAGTTATATGACATAATATATAATAAATTGGTACTTATGCTTCAAAAAACAAAGTTGTTGATGCTATCACATAGCTAGTGGCACTCACCTTCGTGCTCCCTCACTCCATTTCTTGCATCTTGCCATGATCGAACACCTATTCCCCCTCATCCTCTTAGCCCATACGAACATCAATTATGGCGAGAGAGAAAGAGAAAAGAGAAAGACCAAAATCGAAACTTTCTATTCAATGCATCATTTTTCTTGCTTGTTGGAGTGAAATGTAGTGAAATTTTGCAAGAATCCATGGCCAAGCATGATCCTCCTGATTTTATCAAGTAAAATTTACCATTTTTGGGGGGCATGAATGGGTGTGCCAAAAAATGTGCCCCTTGTCTCGTTGAGTTTTCTTTATTTGAAGCTTCCTAAGCTTCATCAAAACACTAATGATCAAATTAATTGGTCTATATCCTTCACGCTCACACTGTTGGAAAGTGATTTGCTTAAAATTGAAGGTCCAAACAGACTCAAAATCACAATCTGACTAAATGGGGCGACTTCTTGGCAGCATCAAAAACTATTATCATGGCCTCTATCACTCGCTTTCTAGCTTCTAGATCAAGTAGCTAGTTTATAATACTAAAACTTGCATTCATTAAATGGGGGGTCAAACAAACTTTAATTGATAAAAAACATTTGCATTGGATTCCCAACTACCTCGAAATAGTCCTAGAAAAGCTCTTGCTCCTCAATTTGTGATCGACACATTTTCTACCAAAACCACCATTTTTACAGCTTTTGGGTCACTTTTTTGCTTTAAATTTTCTCTTAAAATTAGCTCTTATTGGCAACCATGAGATAGGCAACTTAGCATGTTGAAACCAAAAATTGATCTTTACACACACAAAACATAAAGAGCATCAAGCTGCTTCGAATAAAAAACACAAAACAAAACATAGTCATCACCCTATTCCTTGACAAAATCAAGACATGAATTCCACGAGGGGTAGGCCAAACATAATTTGACAAAGAAGTCAAAAGCTAGTTGATAACCAACTGCTTCAATATAAATCGTCTTAAAGAAGTATCAAAGAAGTCATCCTAAGCGGTATTCTAACCCACCTACCTATTCTAAGATAACTAGACTAGGGACTCCTACTAGGTATGGTTTAGAAAAAGGCTTTTAGGGTTTCGCTTGGTTTGTCTTGTGTGCATACCCTTCATGCATGCGTGCACACATGCACACGCACACACACATGCACACACACACACACACACACATGCACTCTCTCGTAAAGTGATCATCCTTATTTCCTTTTCAACAAATTGCCACCCCTAGCAAGATAAGGCATTGGTGGCCCTAGGTGTCAAGATTGTGGGAGAGAAGGAAGGAGTCTCGCTTGAAGCTTTCTTGCTTGCACAATGGGGGAAGACACACAAGGGTGGAGGCTGAAAACAGTTTTCCTCTTCTTAGTTGTGTAAGCCAAAAGAACTCAAGTACAAAGAAATAGAAGAACCCTGTATATGGGTCTCAAACCAAACTCAACTAACTAAGGTGGCATACTAACTGAGCCACGAAATAGAGTAGATAAGGATAGCTATCATGTAGCTATTATTCATGGGCGGTGTACCAACCGCGTCTGCAACTGACAAGTCAGTGACATAAATACACAACGGTCACCCTGGCGTATCACAAGTGGAGCTTGAGATCTCAACACTAGGTCTTAACTTGTCCCCCCATGAACCTACTAGGCCTTCACAAGGCGATGAATATCAACTATTTGAAATTTTTCTTTCTTTATTTTTCCCTACTATAGGGGTTAGAATCCCTTTTTACACACCTCTGTAGGCTAGAAGAAGGATAGGGTCACTAGGACTATCCTCTAAAATAGCTCTTTACATGCTCGAAAATGTCTCACAAGAGGTGAACAATTGCTCAAACCTCCTTAGATATATCTAACCTAATCTTGGGATTTCAAGCTTTGACTGGTGGTCCCTTACACAAGAAAGAAAATCACAAAATACACACAATGCATTCCACTAGTCTTAAGGAAAAATAATTTAGAAAGAAAAGATATCACCTGGACTAGTCACAAAAAAGCTTCCACGTAGCAATTGGCTCCCTCCTGGTGGTCCTTCAAATGTGTCTAGTGTAGCAGCTAAAACAAAAAACCATCAAACACTCCTGCACCAAATAGGTACATGGTCCTCTTGGCCTAACAAGATAAATCATTTCTTTATAAAAGAAAAGGTCCTTTGGCCTTAAGAGAGAATAGATCATTTCGATCTATCAAATACACAGTCTTCTTGGCATATATGTTGCATCTTATCAGACTAACGAAGATAAATAAAAAATGACATAAGATATGAGGGCCATCCTCATGCTACATGCAACTTAGCTTATTGCAATCTAATCATTGAAGTTTAATATTGGGCTTTTGTATATCCACAAGTCCAAGCTTTTCCACTGATATAACATCGATATGGGCTATCCCTTCTTGGGTGATGTTAGCTAAATGAATGACCTCATTGGGCTCATGTATCCTACCTTGATTGTCATTCAAAAAGATTGGTCATCCAAGCTTCCCAGAGACCCCTCCTATAGAGAGAATTGTAGATTTATGCTCATTTAAATATTTCATGTTTGGATTATCTCATATGTTAGTGTTATAACCCAAACTAGGTAGAGCTCCAATCCTAGGTCTATCACATAGATGTACCACGCATACTATTAGATGTATCATTATGGTCTCTAGTCTCATCTACTTGGGAATTGTCCACCTAGAATTCTTGTCCTTTCATCTAACCCATCAACCACACTTTTAGAGATTTTTGGTGTCCAAACCCATCTTACATTCCTCTTAATATTTTTGGACTACCTCAATTTGCCACATTGGTCTAATGGTGCGGGCTAATTGCTATGACTAGATAGCCTCACACACTTATGACTTGCATCTAGCATAATTGAACCTTTGGCAGTCTGCATGTTCTTCACACGGGATGAATTTGCTTGCCTTTGTCCACATTGCATGTTGGCATCATGCTGTTACTAAGAGGAACAACATCCACCCGAGGCATGATTCACTTATAGATAGCAAAGGTCTCTCAAGAGCCTTTCTATGAGAAAAATGAGAACCACTCATAGTTCGCTCATCCACACTTGTACTCCCAATGATTTTATTGATTTTTCCTTCACATCCACCTCTCAAGGAAGTGTCGTAAACCCTATTAGGAATTTCTTGGCTTGGAATATTTCAACTAAGAGGCATACTATCACTGCACATAGAATTCACATTGCCTACCTAGAGATTTTTACTACCAAGGTCCCCCCCACACATGTTTCTTGATATTAGCAAGTGAATTATCACCTTGCAAAAAAGGTTGGATACTTGAATGTACTTGCAATGAGCAGGGAACACTCCAAAAATTTTCCCAACATCTTTGAATATACTACTCATAGTCAATTGTCTGCATCTTAGCCTCAATGACTTAGGATATTGCATCCTCACTTGGATTTATGTATTACCCACTAAGCCACTCATAAAGATCTCACATAGCACATCCTTTGGTAACACTGTGGCTCTTCTTATCAAAGGCTCTAGCATATTCTTTGATGGAGATATATGACTCTTGCCAAATCTATGTAAGTTGTTCCAAGACTAAAATCATGCAAATCTTCTCATACTCATCTGGAAATTTGCCACATAGCTCCTCAAAGGTTCTTATTAACTCTCTTGGGAAGCTCCAATACCATTTTTTGGCATCTCCCTTCAAGATACTTGAAAATACAAGCATCTGATGTATATCATCAAACCCACTCACAAGGCAAGTTAGACCGTATTCTTTCAAATGCAACATTGGATCATCATCTAGCAGCCCATAAAATACTTGGATATCCCTATGACTGGCCAAAGACCAAGCCACTTTTAACCCGGATGTCAAGCCAACTCCTGGGAGTTGTTGCACTGAATAGGTGATATTGATAACTAATTTCTATGATTTGTACTAGCCTTCCTCAATAGTTACGACACTCATTTGTAATAGTCCAACTATAGATATCTAAACTCTAGTAAACATACTTAATCTCACACTTCGTTTCTTTTCAACCTTTTTCAGCTAGGTCTTTACATTGGGCACTAAAACGCTAACCTAGGATAACTACAGTTTCCCTCCATCTTTCAGGAGCGAATCTTGAT
The DNA here is from genome assembly GCF_053477565.2 of Lygodium microphyllum. NCBI lineage: Eukaryota > Viridiplantae > Streptophyta > Polypodiopsida > Schizaeales > Lygodiaceae > Lygodium > Lygodium microphyllum. The sequence continues at coordinate 105,481,858 of NC_141162.1, forward strand.
TAAGTCCAAACATACAAGCTTAGCTTCCATGGTTTTATGTTGATAACTAAGAGAGAAGAGAAAAGAAAGGCTCCAAAATGGAGGTAGAAGGAGAAGACATGGTAATGGCTATGGAATAGGCATGGGCTTCAATTCTCTCTTCTTGCTCTCTCCAACTTCAATTGTTTCTTCAAATCCTCTTGCTTGGATGGCTTGAATTGATGGCACTTCCTTCAGGATGATAGTGTCCCCTTCTTGATGATCGCACCCTTCTCTCCCTTTAGCTTGCTCTCTCTCCCTCTTTATAGGATGGTACCCCCTCCTCTCTTTCTCACGACTCTTTAACTTCCACTAACTCCTCCCCTTCCTCTTCTCCAATTGGCTTTTGGACTTCCTCTCCCTTTCCTCTTCTCCTTCCACTTAGTCTTTTCCCCTTCTCCCTCTCTTCATCTCCCACTATGATGTGCCCCCTAGGATGAGGGCACCCTCTCCTTGGTCATAACCTCTTCAAATCCACATGCAATATTTTTTCTTTTAGTTATGGTTTTTTTAAAACTCATTTCCTAACCTTTAGAACCATAACACATAGAAAAACACCCCCCCTTCTCTTTCAACTAGCATCCTCTCTTACATAATATTTTTTTGTTAAGCTAAAATGTTAGCTACTTTTCCACTTTCATTATATGACTAACCTCTCTTGCATTTTTGCCTATGAGGTTGCCATTATCAAAATGTTTCCCCTCCTTGCTCATTTTAACTCAAATAATTATGGTTCCACTAATAAAAAATAATCCCTTCTGATTAGATAAAATTATCGAATTTTATTTGGTATTTTCCTAAGTCCACCCTCTAGCACAAAAATCCTTTGAACTAGGATTTTCCACTTGTCGGACTACAGAGACACGTCCTCCAAAGACGAAATTACGAAACTACGATCGCATATGCATTAAATTAATGTGAAAATTTGGTAACAATGTGTCAATTGTATAGAATATTGCTAAAAAGTTTTGCAATGCTAGGCATTGTTTCTAAGTGTTGTCATTTCTCCCCCACTTAATTGCGAAGTGTCCTCACAAGCACATCTTCATCACAAACATTCAGTATCACGAACACTGCTATGCAACTTCAAAAAAATATATACTCTCCCGCACTTAATTGCGAAGCGTCCTCACGAGCACAGCTACAAAATCTGTAAAACCACACATGGACAACTAGTAGACACTACAAAGGTAGAAAAATACTGATTGGTGTCATAGTAAAACGCAAACAATACAAACATGTCAAGGAAATTATGTAAAAACTAGTGCAAACTAACATTCCCCTTACTCACTCTGCCCACTAAAGTGCATAACAGAGTGTCATCCATTGCATAGAATATACCAACTAGGAAGCTGTCTAGAGCCGCTAAACAACAATAATCCCTCTAGGCAATAAATTGCCACACTACTATCCTACTAGAAATATTGCTTCTGAAATAGCATCACTGATAAGGTCCATGCCTATCAAAGAACCCAAACAAGGCAATCTAATATTACAATACCAAATAGGACTCCTATGGTTTAACTACTAACCCTCCATGTTCTACTAGAACAACCAGTAAATGGTCCCTAACTCCAAACTTTCCTGATTTTTTTAAGAATAACTTTTCTTTGTTTTGTTTTTGGATTTTTTTTTAAAAAATCAAAAGAGTATATATATTTATTCTCCTTCCCAAAAGGTCCCACCCCAAAGAGATGCAAGGCATCGGACGCAGGGCACCCGTCAAGGAAATCCCTACAGCCTACCAGGACCTCAGAGGTGATGGTTATCTTCTTTTCGTTTTTTTTTTTCAACCCTGCAGTCTCAGGGCGTTTTTTTTTTTCCTTTCTTTCTTTTTCTTTTTATTCTTTGTCTTTTTAGAAGAATAAATAGATCGACTCTCCCGAACTTAATTTATTATTATTACTTTAGTTTTGACTCTCGTGACTTATAGGAATGACTAGAAGGCTAGGAATACATCACCAAATTGAACTTTCAAACATTTTAGCTCAAAAGCGTCGCACGAGGAATCTAATCTAGCACATAATATCAGTCACCTTGCCTAGGCAAATGACAAGCAAAGATACTCACCAGCTCAGCATCTCTCTTCCACTCTACTCTTAGTCAAAATTTCGTGGAGAGAACCTTGTTATTCAGCTACCCCACATCGCTAAAAAGCGACAAAAAGTCCCGGGAAAACTCGATTGGATTCCTAATTAGACATCCATACAATGTAATTCACTATGTCATGCACACACATCACCCCCTTTTAAGCACTCCTTGGTACTAAGTCCCATCCCATGCGAGTGGACTCTCATATAGACTAAATTGTTTATGTATCTTTCAGTGTATTTATGTTTTAAATGTTTTATGTTCCTTCTGTAATTACTTAGGTTGTGAAATCTCTAAATTATTTCAATCAAGTTATAGAGATTGTTACTATCCTTTATTTCAAACGAATGTAAATAGATAGATTAGATATGAAACAACCTGTTATGAATGTTGACGTGGCGGCTCCAAAATAATGCGAGAATAAACACGTAGTGGTTCACAAATTTGCAAAAATCATTAAACTTGCACAGAATGCAACCACTAACCAGTAAACCATTAATAGGTCAGCTCAATAAAGAATGAAACTCCTTTAGAAACTGGCCACCTAGTCAAACTCCCGTGTAATAAGTTCCTAGCACTGAAGGAGTATCCCGACCATGCGTGCAACTAACTACCTAACCAGGTGAAGACTAACTAAGCTAAGATGCGCAAAAACCTAAAATATGAAGTTAACAACAAATCAAAAGTTTTTTTTAAAAGGATTATTTGGTACGTTTTTTTTATAAATTTTTTTTCCTTCTTTTTAAATAATGATACGGCTTTTGTCTACTGCTCATAGAGCGCTTAAGGGAATAATATAGCCAAGGAGCAGTAGTCAAGTTTTTCTCTTACAATCCAATTCTAGAAATAGCCAGAGGTTTACTTCTCGTATAAAATTCATTTGTTTGCCCACATTCCACTGAGCATTTCCTAGGAATAGGCGATATTCGTTCCATTTGTTGTACATCATTTTTTAATTTAGATTCTTGCTCTTCTAAATACATCTCTAGAAGTGAAATTTCTTCTAGATACCGCCTCTCCCTAAATTGGAATTCTGACTTTTCTTTTTGTAACTCCGCAATTTTATTCATTGCTTCATTCACAGCTGTCACTACTGCCTCACGTTCTATTTCCAAAGTCTCATTTAAATCATTGATTATCCTATCATAATTACCATGGCATTCATTAAAAGTCTGCGCAAATCTATTTAAAGCTGGAGATGGGTCATCTCTATCATCATGTAATATCGACTGTTGTAAAGGTTTGCAACCATTCCTTTTTCTTCTTTCTCTTTCTTTCTTTTCTAGTTGACGATAGTAAGATCTTTTAGCAACAACTGGAAGTTGTTCGAACCCAAAAGGCAGAATATCTAACTCATAAGGAAATGTTGTAACTAAACTCTCCTCAGGTTCGTCATGATCATTCTCAATAGTATTGACTTCCTCCATAGAGGAGCTTACTGAAACTTCATCTAAGTCTGATGTTCCTGCCTCATTCTCCCCCTCCTCTTCTAAGTCATTAGGGGAAAAAATTTCCGAGCTGTTATATGCAAAAAATGCATCTCCAAGGTCACCTTCTTTCTCATTTTTACCAAATCCAGGACATACACCGAAAAATGAATCATTCAAATCATTGAATTCATGGATTACATCCACAGGATATTTATCCTCCTTTGCTGAAACCATTAAACAGTCTAGGGTTGTATCTTCCGAGGTAGACAACCAGCGAGTAATATCACTATGAGAATCATTGTCTGATGAAAAATTAACAGCATATTCACCAATACCCACTTGTTCTGCTTTACTAGGCTGATGCACAATATTAACCTCTAATTTTTCTACTTTTGCTGGTCGTTGTGTTTTAAATAACCAAGCATAAGGCCCTTCGTTATCGGTCCTGTCTACTTATAAATCATAGAATTCACTATTAGACTTTTCATCCATCTCACTAACTATTTCATCTCTTGACTCCCTCAAAAACCCTTTTTTGGTAACTTGAATCTTGATCCTATCACTTCGAGGACCAATCACAATTGAACCTTTATACCAATCCTGAGTGCACCTTGCTTGGTACAACCAAGGTCGACCCAGCAACACAGAATATGAAGAGATATTCGACAATGAGTGAACTACTAAGTAATTTACATGAAATTCTAGTCCAACAATTACAGATTTCACGTTGCGAAGTAACCCCAAAGGAGTCACTTTCCTTTGATCAGCCATACGTAAAACTATATGAGTAGTTTCTAAATTCTTCAAACCTAATTCTTGCATCATCTAGTCTGTCATTAAATTGACTGCTGAACCACCATCCAATTGTACTTCACTCAGAAAATGTCCATTGATGGTAGTGTCTATAACTGGTGCTCCTGGATCCACAAATAAATCTACTATTTTTACTTCCTTAGTCGTTCTCCTTTTGGATGCATTTGCAATTATTTTAGAAGCATTAGTCTCAATCCTTTTCCTCCTACGTCGAACTAGCTTATGATAAAGCTGCCTTCGACATATAGGCACTACTTCAAGCAGGTGCTTGAGATTAATTGTTAAGTTTATTTCCTCCAATGCTGCCCAAAGATCATAGGCCTTATTCACTGTTTCCGCTTGCTCTTTACTCCCTTCTTTTGGAGGTACAAGTCTTTTAGGAAAAGGAGCCACCCCCAATTGAATCTTAGGATTTGCTAGAGGCACGGGAAATAACGGATGGTCTGAAGATTGCTGAGGAGAATCTGATTCAGGTAGCTCTATGTTAGGATCTATGTCCTTAGATTTATCCTTCACAGCTTCTTTTGATTGGGGACTTCCTTCCTCTAGACCATGCTCCTTTTATTGTTGCTTTTGTGCTCTAGTAGCAACACCAATCATGGGGTCAGCCTTAAAGGTCACCCTACGTGGTATGAATTTAGACCTAAACCCAATCTCTTGCCTTGTTGTTTCTACTTCAACTAAATTTGCAGATGAGGTTGAGGGTTCATTAGAAACTTGTTTACCCCTATCATTATTTTTATTATCCTCTCTCTTAGGGCAATTCTCTTCATGATGCCCTTCACCGCTACACCTCCTACAAAGGGGAGTATAGTCCTGATTTTTCCGTGCATTTGGACAATAAGTAGCTATATGACCTTCCTATTGGCATTGATAACAAATCACTGGTCCTCTAGGCCTTTGTTGTCCACTCTGGCCCATTGGGTTATGAAAGTTACCATTGTTTCTCCTAAAAGGAGAATTTCTTTCTCGGTTTCCATCACTATTATAATTGTTTCGTGGCATTGGAGGTCTGCCTTGGGTAGGCAATCCACGGGGCCTGAAAGGTTGATTGGGTGGCCCGATCTCATAAGTAGTATTATTACGATCCATGTAATTGTAATTTTTTTGCATCGAACGATCTTGTTGTTGTTGTTGGCTGATCTTGTGCCAACAATTTGTTTCTCAATGACCTGTTTTTAGACAAAAAGTACAAAATGGAGGATGATCAGGCATTAATCGCGAAGGCGTCGGACATTCAGTAGCCACATGGCCATAACCATGACACTTACCACACCAGATATTTGATCTAGGTGGGTTTAAGATCGAGCTGCTCGAAGGCTGTTGCACATTAGAACCTCGTGTTGTTATTGAATAAATTTCTTTCAAGGGTGCTTGTACTGCACCCATGATTTCCTTCTTCAACTTTCCCAAAGATTTTGCAATAATATCTGCTACTTTTGCTTCATCAAGAGGGGAGTGAGGTTGAGACATAGAGGGCATCCTTGTCTGCATCATATAGGCTGGAATTGAAGTGTACGGATTTAAAGGTACACTTGATACATTGGAATTTGCAGTTGCCGATGGATTTAAGGGAACAGTCACATAAGATACATTCTTAGGTACCCCGCCTGAAGTGCTCCGATATTCCATCCGAGGTTCTTTGAATAAATCCCTCCGTTCGTTGTTGACTAAGCTGCAGTTCTTCCCACCATTTGGCATGTGTTTTAGCATCTGCTAGTGTGGCTGGTCGTTGTAAACTAACATGCTGATGAACTTCAGGATTAAGCCCATCAATAAATTTATGCTTTTGCGTGGGATCGTTAGGAGCTGGATTCATCTTTCGTATAATTGTCTCCATATGATCAATGTAATGTTCGACACTTTCAGCTGCCCCTCGGGATAAATAATCCAATTGCAGAGCCAATCTATCTTGAAAACCTTGTCGCCTAAATTTTTCGAGAAAAGCTCTTGATAAGGCAGCATAGGTTCCTTTATGTTGAGCATCCAGGTTCCCATACCACCTCGCTGCTTCATCTTTTAATGTTGCAGGGAAAATATGAAGCTTTTGGTCGTTGTCTATTATCTCGTTGGCGACACAGGTAACCTCAAATCTTTGCGAATGGGCATCGGGATCTTCGTCCCAGAGTCCCCCAAATTGCGTAAAGTCAGCTAATCTGACTGGGTTTCGAGCCATTGTTTCCTTAAATAGTGTTCCTAGTCCAAAATCTGAAATAGAGTCAGACCACACGGGTCCCTTGGATTCTCTGAATAAGGATCTTAGTCCAAAGTCATATATGGCTCTTGATTGCTCTCTTTGACGGGAAATACGAAACAAAGAACGTAATCCCGGATCTGTCACTCTATCTATCCACAAGGGTTCTTTTGGTACATTAAATAAGTAATTTAACCCAAAAGTAGATTCTAAATTCGAACTAACTGTAGATTCATTACTCCCTATAGTGGCATTAGCTTCACTTTCCACGCTCTCACTTTGTGTACTCTTTACCTCAGTGGCACTATCAGTGATTGAAACCACTCGATCCCATTGGTATGAAGCTGCTTCACTTTCCTTTGATGGTGTTCTATCAAATGATATGTTAATCTCTAAGGATTCTACGTTTGAATTAGACACAACGTCTATCCCTAAGTTCAGTAATGCATTGACCCTCTCAAGCCTTTCTAATAACCAAGCCTCCTGTCGCGCCACTCGTTCTCTAGCTCGCTGATCTTTAGCTTCGTTTTGCTGCCTCCGTCTCTCTTCTGAATTCATCCACAATTACTAAACTAACTCTTATTGTCATACTCCAAAATTACGCACGGTTTATTTGAAGCTATAAAATTAGGTTTTCGCTTGTATGCGCGCTTAGAAGATTCAATATAGTCGGCAACTCTGGGGCTATTTCCCCATAAGGCAACTTTTCTTCTTGCTTGGGGATTAAGCCTAAGATTTCAACAACCTCTCTAATGTCTTTTGTATCAAAAGTAATTTTTAAACCTGTAGACACACGTATCCAGGGCAGCACATCATCCCAGACCACTCTTCTAAAGGTTCGGTAAGAGATGCGATAATACCAATCAAAGTGGTATGATACACTAATTGTATTTATCTCTACTGCATCTATTAGACTAAAATGTGTTGCTAGTAGAACTATGGTTTGTGCACAATCATTGTAACCCCAACTCCAAGAGCATAATTGCTCTACGTCCACAGTTAATTTAGGGCCAAAATATTCACCTCCCTCTACTAACTCTGTATCTCTCGCCCAATATAGCACTCTTCTTTGGCACTCCTGGGGAAAATTAGGAAAATAGTCCCTTAGAAAAGAGACTATGTATTCACTCATAAATAACACCTAGGATTTAAATACCCTAGGAAAATTGATCACCCGTTTGAGCGCACTTGTCTCCCGGCAAACGCACCAAAAAATGACTTGCCAAAGACCAAGCGACTTTTAACCCAGATGTCAAGCCAACTCGTAGGAGTTGTTGCACTGAATAGGTGATATTGATAACTAATTTCTATGATTTGTACTAGCCTTCCTCAATAGTTACGACACTCGTTTGTAGTAGTCCAACTATAGATATCTAAACTCCAGTAAACATACTTAATCTCACACTTCGTTTCTTTTCAACCTTTTTCAGCTAGGTCTTTATATTGGGCACTAAAACGCTAACCTAGGATAACTACAATTTCCCTCTATCTTTCAGGAGCGGCTCCCTATAAATTTTTTCTACCATACTAGTGGCGGTTTATCCAGGAAGCTTTGATGTTTGACTTTAAGAAGTTTGTTTCATGGTGTAGATCCCTTGGATCTATTTGAATACCCCATTTAAATTTCCTTTTATATTTCTATTCTCCAACTGATTAGAATTAATTCATTTTATTTATTAAATAATAGCAAACATTCAAATCAAAGCATCTAACATTCTAAAAACTCATAAACTTTAATCCCTTGATAAACGTTTCTCCACTCCATACTACACTTTCGTCGTTTGCTTTTTAGTATTTAAATACTTAATTCGTTTTGCGAGTATGACGTCCTTTCCTTCTTTCTCTTCACTAAATATCAATCAGGAAACATGAACTCTCTCTCTCTCTACTCTAGCGATAAACACATACATAATTCATTTTAAATCCCCATATTTCCGTTTAATTTATCTGTTAGTCCTAGTGGCCCTCCACTCTTAATCACAATCATTAGATGACTTCTTTTTAATATAAAAAAAATGTAGATCTTAAATATGGATGCTGAGGCTTTCCCTCATGCCATCAAATAATTATTTTATTACGTTTTTAATATTTTTAAATTAAATTTAAGGTTATAATTTTCTTATCATTAACAAATATCATAAAATACTATTGTATCTCTGATTTATCACCCATCCCTGTGTTATTGAGTGGTACACCACATATCGTTTTATTAACTTAAAATAAAAACACCATGTTCATGTAAATGTTCTTTCAGTAAAATATAATTAAAGTGATGTTTCTTTTCATCTTAAAGCTTACAAAAATTCATCAGCAATCAAGAATTGTCTTTTCAGCTTTTCATGTAAAGATCCATATTTTTATTGATAGAGAACGGTTTTTATTTAAATGTAAACTACTATTTTGCTTTAAAAATAACTATTTTTTGAATTTATATATATATATATATATATATAAACTATCTTTAAAAATTCTGATAAAAATTGAGTAAATATTTTGAGTCCTAACCTTTATAGAAAAAATATCACAACTTATAAATTTTCAATCATCCATTATATAAAAAAAAATTTTGTGTCATTTTTAAGTCATTTTAAAACATCTTTAACAGTTTTTAAATTTTTAAAATAAAAATAAGACCTACATAAATTCTAAAAACTATCCAGAGTTGAAATTGAGGTTAAAAGACATTTTATAAAAATTCCAAACTAAAGAAATATTTATGTAAAATTATTTTTTTAAATGTTAAACAAGTTAAGGCACTTACGTAAAGTACGAGATTCGTAATTGCGTCTTTGGGAGCCGTGTCCTTTGTAGTCCAACAAAGGGGAGTCTATCCAATCGTTCCCAATGGTGAGCTCATCATTTTCCCTCTCCCAAGAGATCAATTGGTCAATTGCATTGTTGCCATGGAAATAGCCACTTGTAACTCTTTTAAGACTTAATCTTGATTAAGTCCAAATATACGAGCTTAGCTTCCATGGTTTTATATTGATAACTAAGAGAGAAGAGAAAATAAAGGCTCCAAAATGGAGGTAGAAGGAGAAGACATGGTAATGGCTATGGAATAGGCATGGGCCTCAATTCTCTCTTCTTGCTCTCTCCAACTTCAATTGTTTCTTCAAATCCTCTTGCTTGAATGGCTTGAATTGATGGCACTTCCTTCAGGATGATAGTGACCCCTTCTTGATGATGGCGCCCTTCTCTCCCTTTTGTTTGCTCTCTCTCCCTCTTTATAGGATGGTACCCCCTCCTCTCTTTCTCATGACTCTTCAACTTCCACTAACTCCTCCCCTTCCTCTTCTCCAATTGGCTTTTGGACTTCCTCTCCCTTTCCTCTTCTCCTTCCACTTAGTCTTTTCCCCTTCTCCCTCTCTTCATCTCCCACTATGATGTGCCCCCTAGGATGAGGGCACCCTCTCCTTGGTCATAACCTCTTCAAATCCACATGCAACATTTTTTCTTTTAGTTATAGTTTTTTTAAAACTCATTTCCTAACCTTTAGAACCATAACACATAGAAAAACACCCCCCCTTCTCTTTCAACTAGCATCCTCTCTTACATAATATTTTTTTGTTAAGCTAAAATGTTAGCTACTTTTCCACTTTCATTATACGACTAACCTCTCTTGCATTTTTGCCTATGAGGTTGCCATTATCAAAATGTTTCCCCTCCTTGCTCATTTTAACTCAAATACTCATGGTTCCACTAATTTAAAAAAAACCCTTCTGATTAGATAAAACTATCGAATTCTATTTGGTATTTTCCTAAGTCCACCCTCTAGCACAAAAATCCTTTGAACTAGGATTTTCCACTTGTCGAACTACAGAGACACGTCCTCCAAAGACGAAATTACGATCGCATTTGCATTAAATTAATGTGAAAATTTGGTAACAATGTGTCAATTGTATAGAATATTGCTAAAAAGTTTTGCAATGCTAGGCATTGTTTCTAGGTGTTGTCACCCTATAAGGAGGAGGACATTTATTTCTCTTCTTTGGGATGAACATTGGTTCATCTAGATCTTCATATTCATCTTTACCTAATCCTAGCATCTCAATGTCTCTAATCTATTATGTTTCCATCTTTACTAGTATAGAAAGGTTAATATTTCCATTGACATCCCTTTATGCCAACCCATAGAGTGGTTTAGGAGTATTATAACTTTTAGCATATCATTCTAATCCTTTTCGAGAGGATCTTCCATTTTTTGGTCATCCATAAGCAATTCCATGATAGATTTATGTAGGATCTTTTGCCCCTTACCTAAGGCAAATATATCAACATTACTTAGAGATTGGGGTCATGCCTTTTGAGCAAAAATTTCCCCTTAACAAAAACTAAGGCTTTCAACGTCTCAAGGTCTCTAATCTATTATGTTTCCATCTTTACTAGATCTTTATATTCATCTTGACCTAATCCCAACATCTCAAGGTCTCTAATCTATTCTGTTTCCATCTTTACTAGATCTTTATATTCATCTTGACCTAATCCCAACATCTCAAGGTCTCTAATCTATTCTGTTTCCATCTTTACTAGTATAGAAAGTTTAATATTTCCATTGACATCCCTTTATGCCAACCCACAGAGTGGTTTAGGGAGTATTATAACTTTTAGCATATCATTCTAATCCTTTTCGAGAGGATCTTCCATTTTTTGGTCATCCATAAGAAATTCCATAATAGATTTATGTACGAGCTTTTGCCCCTTACCTAAGGCATTTATATCAACATTACTTAGAGCTTGGGAGTCATGCCTTTTGAGCAACAATTTCCCCTTAACAAAAACTAAGGCTTTCAATGTCTACGTGAGGCCTAATAGTTTAGCATGGTGATCCACCACATGTGATCTTTCAGCCACACCTGAATTCCATTGTGTATCGATACTTTCCTAGCATTATCGCTTTACCATGATTGTTAGTTGATACCATGACTGCCATGGATTCTAACATACTTGTTACATATCCTCTAGATTGATGGATGGTTGTGCACAATGTTTCTTGGATAGATGCCATGCCATCATACTAGAGGATGGAATAACCATTAAATTTTTACTTTCCACATCACATGAGTTATCCCTCGCAGACTCGCAGAGGATTCATGCTCTACATAATTAATTAGGTCCATCATGAGGTTTTGTATAGGGCAAGCAAGTGTTTTAATCCCTAGACAAACCCCATTTTGTGAATATTTTAGCACATCCCTAATAGTCAAGGTTATAACTTTTTAGATCCCTTTTCATCCAAGGTTCTAACATCAGCACTTATAAGGGGTTCTCGACAAATGTAGCACTTGTCATCCTCGAGACAAAAAACTGTGAAAAATCGTGTGGTTGGGGGGCTTGCTCAAGCTGCTACGCCAAACACACATTGTATACACAAGAGAATGATCACTCAAGAACAAAGAAGAGAGATGGAGGTCAAAAAATTTTCTTTCTGATTTCTTCTTCCTCTTTCACACATTACACAATGTACACAAAGTATAGATAAGATACAACATAAAGGAAAGTGGCCTACTAAGTCAAACATTGTATAACATACTACACTAAGCGAATGGCGCTATATCTTTTGACAACTCCTACCTGCCTCATAAAAAAGTCCATAATGTATAGTGAACTTCACATATCTCAATATACGTCTAACTGCATCCAAATGAGGCTTTCTAGGCATGTGTATAAAGTGACTAACAAGGCCAATAGCATAGCTCAAGTTTTGCCTTGTGAAAGTCATGTAAATCAAACTCCCTACTATCCTCCTAGACATAGTAGGGTCTTCTATCTCATCCCCAATGTTGGCACTCAACTTCACATTTTGCTGCAATGGTACTGAAAGAGGCTTACATGCTATCATACCATACTTGGATAACATATCCAAGCCATGCTAGCTTTGTGATATCCATATACCATCATCACATTTGATCACCTCAATACCAAGAAAGTATCTCAGCTTACCCAAATACTTTATCTCAAAACTCTTCTTCAAGAAGTCCTTAACTTCAGCAATCCCATTGTCATTGTCACCTATAATAATCAAGTCATCCACATAGATGACTATGATGACCAAATCTATATCTCCCTTTCTCACATAAAGTGATTGATCAGCATCAGAAATAAAAAATCCAATATTGACAATATACTCTCCAATCTTGTCAGACCATGCTCTAGGTGCTTGCTTTAGCCCATAGAATTCCTTCTTTAACCTGCACACATATGTGGGATGCTCTAAATCCTCATAACCTATTGACTGATCCATATACACTTCTTCTTGCAAATCACCATGCAAGAAGGCATTCCCAACATCCATTTGCTGCAAAATCCAACCTTTGGTTGCTACCAAAGCAATCACACATCTAACAGTTGACATCCTAGCAACTAGACTAAATGTCTCTTCATAATCTATGCCATATGTTTGAGCATAGCCTTTTGCAAACAGCCTAGCCTTATACCTGCTAATGGAACCATCTACATTACGCTTGACTTTGTAAACCCACTTAGAGCCAATAGCTTTCTTACCCTTAGCCAAGGGTGCTAAACCCCAAGTCGTATTGGCTTCTAATGCAGCCATCTCCTCATCCATTGTTGTATCGCAACGAGCATGACTAGTGGCATCCTCAACTAGTTTCACCATAAAGCATAATACTAAGCTGCATAACCTTCAAAACCAAATCTTTTAATAGGGTATCTAACCTTGCTAGACATCTGTACCACTGGATCACTCAATGGAACCTTTACATTACTATGAGCTCTCTGTACACTTGGTGTCCTGATTGAAGGAATACCAAGCTCATCATCCAAACTCTCTGAACCAATAGAATCTCAATCAAATCCCAAATGACTAGTAGATGCATTATTACTATCCAAAACTTTCTTCTTTTCTTTCTCTTTGCTTGCAACACTTATAGATCCACGTGAAGATGTGGGGCTACTCCTTAGTCTCCCATACCAAGGGCTCACTGTAGGTGTAGTGCAACAGTTACATGGAGCAGCAAAAAGCAACCTATAGTTGCTTTATCCAGTACGGAGGTTGAGTATAGAGGTGCTGCTATGGCAGCATGTGAGGTGGTATGGGTGAAAATGTTGTTAGGTGATTAGGAGGTGCATGGAGATGGTCCAGTTGTCATTCATTGTGACAACATGAGTAGCATACAACTAGCTAGGAATCCACTATTCCATGCTAAGACAAAAACACATTGAGGTGCACTACCACTTTGTGAGAGAGAAAGTACTTGCAGAAGAGATTGACTTGGTATATGCCAGCACATATGATCAAATAGCTAACATTTTCACAAAGGCATTGGGTGCAGAGAAGCTTCAAAAGTTCCGAAGCTTACTTGGAGTTGCAAAGATAGAGTTGAGCTTGAGGGGGAGTGTTGAGATGGCAATCTCCATACATGCGGACATTGATGATGGACTGTCTCACTAGATGGGTCCACATGTCTACACTTAGCACGTTGGTGGTGATTATGATACTCACATAGCCATTGACTTATTCCCTATTAAATTTAGTTTGTTACACCTACAAGTAAATTGCCTCTTTATCCCATGAGTCCTCAAGAAGCCACTAAACTCATTAGACAGGTACTCTCCCCCTCCATCTGATCTCAAGCACTTCACTTTCAAGCCTGTTTCTGTTTCAACAAGTGCCTTGAAAGATTTGAAGTGCTCAAATACATCACTCTTTTCCTTTATGAAATATACCCATAGCTTCCTTGAACAGTCATCATTAAATGTGACAAATTATTTGCTGCCAGCAAGAGATACATTTTGTGTAGGCCCCCAAATATTTGTATACACTATGTCAAGTATATTTCTGCTCACTTCTCTATCATGTGAGAAGGGTTGTCTTGCCTACTTACCAAACTGATATGATTCACAAGCTTTATGAAAAATTTCAACCCTAAAAAAAGGCAACCCTGTAACCAATCCTCTAAACCACATTAATTTCTCACTTTGCACATTTGCATGTCCAATACGTTTATTGCATATTTCAATGTCTGCAACCACTCCTTTTCCTTTAGCATACATAGCAGCGTCCATTGTAGGAATTCCAACATCTAAAGTGAACATGCGGCCAACTCTACTTCCTTTTGCAACCAACCTGCACTTATTATTAAAGTCTTCTACAAAACAACCTTTTGCATTGAATCGCTGTTAGACTGTTTATCTGGCCATCATGTAAGGACAAGGGAACCTCCCCAATGTGTGAAATTGGGTGGCATGAATCATTACGCATCTGCACATAACCTGGATTTTGTAAGTCCTGCATCTCTCCCAACCATTCAACATGACTAGTCATATGATTAGATGCACCTGAATTGACATACCATGCATCGTCATGTTCCCTTTCATGTAACTGCATTCATCATATGCTACATAACAAACATATACTCATTTTTGTCTTCATTTTGTCATGAAGATGATGCATAGTTTCTTTGCTGCAATTTAGCACTGCGAATATCATCCTTCTTAGCATAACAATGGGTTGCAATATGACTTATTTTGCCACAATAATGACAAACAATAGCAAAATTTCCAAAATCTCTATTTTGTCATCCACCTCTTCCTCTAAAGCTCCCCTACCTCTAAAGTTTCCTCGGCCTCCTGAAACATGCATTTCACCAAATTTTTGATTGCACCTATTTCGTTAGTTATCGCTAGCACGTCCCATACCACGGCCTCTCGAAGAGGATCTACCATGTACCCTTCCTTGAACTTTAGTAAAATGCTTAGAACTGCTTACCATTTCTTTCAAACGAGTCACCCTACATATTGATCTCTTCGCTAATCATGAGAGAGACCAGCTCATCAAAATCTAAAAATGGCTTCGATATGTATACCGATGTAACAAATGATTTCCATGCCTTCTCATTATTAAGGTCACTCAAAGTGGATGAAACCAAATCATTATCATCAGGCATTGCATCGATCGCTACTAAAGCATCTATAATGCTCCTCACCTTCAAAACATACTCAATGATAGACATTTTCCCTTTCTTCAAGGTATTCAACTCTTGCTTGAGTTGAATCTTTCATGCCTTTGTATTTGCTAAAAACATGTTCTCAAAAATTGTCCAAGCTGCATGTGAAGTTTCTGCATTCCTGATATGTTCTAGCATAGTATTATCAATGATTGCAGATAGCGAGTACATCGTCTTTTTGTCTTTTGCATTCCATTCTTTCCATGCCTTTAATTCATCTGCAGTCGGTGGAGGGATACCCAGCTTTGGCTCCTTTTCTTCACCTAAAGCAAACTCATAAAGGCCCAGTCCAATGAGGAAGTTTGTCACACGAAAATTCCATGAAGGGTAGTTGTTCTTGTCGATATTCTCAATAATGGGATTTCCACTGTTCTCTGCCATTATCACAAAAAAGGATACAACATAGCAAGCTAGTCTTCTGCAGCCTTTCACAGTAAGTGCACAACAATATACCAAACAATCTTTTTCACTCATTGCTCAATAATACATGTAATCTACAACCTGTGTGCAAATAAACCTTATGTTTGCTTCCTAGAAAACACCTCAAAAATTACAGATTCAAAATTTGTAACCTGTGCACCTACGATCGATCAATATAATCAAAATCACAGTGTACCCTCAAATTGTTGTCTGCAACCTTGGGACTCTAAAACGGAGCTTGAAACGGCCTCAGATGCCCAAAAAAGCTACAGAATATTCCAAAAGGACTAATATAAAATGCTTTGATTGCACACCAAATCTCACAATAATCTGAGGTTTTCACTTGTTCGACCCTGCTTCCGGTGCCTCCACAGGCACTATCCAAGAGAAAGAGTGGAAGAATGGGAGAGATTCTTACCCGTTGCTTGCTTGCTCAAATCTTTCTTCTTTTCCTTTATTTCAGCCTTCAAAACAAGCCTCTCTTAGTGGTGCAGCTCTGATACCATGCCAAGAAATGTGTGGTGGGGGGACTTGCTTGAGCTGCTGTGCCAAACACACACTGCATACACAAGAGAAAGCTCACTCAAGAACAAAGAAGAGAGATGGAGGCCAAAACATTTTCTTACTGATTTCTTCTTCTTTCACACACTATACAATGTACATAAAGTATAGATAAGATACAACATAAAGGAAATTTGCCTACTAAGTCAAATAGTGCATAACAGACTACACTAATTGACTAGCACTATATCTTTTGCCATCTATAGGTAGGTGTAACAAACTAAATATAATAGGTAATAAGTCAATGTCCATGTGGGTATCATAATGACCACCAACATACTAAGTGTAGACATGCGGACCCATCTATCCAGGTGGCCCATCATCAATGTCCACACGTGTTGAGCTTGCCATCTCAACATACCACCATTGTAATAATCGGCCTCATAGAATTGGAACCATTGATGCCACCTCCACGATCAATTGCCTTTTGAAAAGCACAACAAGCTTGCCAATGAGATCCTTCCATGCCTTGATTTGACCATACTGCCAAACCTCATTGATCTGCAAAGTATAGACCATGTGCTTTAAGTATATGCTGCACAAGAAGAGAGATTAGAAACACAAACTAATTCGACCTAATGATATTTTTTTGTAATGGTAGCAATGGAGCCCCAAGAGAGACACCAAGGAAAAGGGGATTCTACTGCAAGAAAATCTATCTTGTAACATCAACAAGCTTTTGTTTCATTCTTTTGAGAACCACAACAAGGAAAATAACAAATCTTCATGCAACATCATAGTAGATATCTTCCACGGATTTGATAGAATCAACCATAATCTTCAACATCTTCATAAAATCCATCAAAACTAACAAGAATACAAAATAAATACACTACCTTTGAATGGAAATAATCACATATGATTCATCTTCATTGTCTTCATAGTTTTCTCTCTCTATCTCTCATAGAATGATACATTGTTTTGATAGAATTGGCTATCTCTGACTCTCTCTCTCTCTCTCTCTCTCAATCAATCAATCAATCAATCAAACAATAATACATCCTCTCCTCACTACAATACTCAATAATGACTCTCAATATTCCTCTCTTGGTCATGGATGCACCTCCCAAGAGATATAGGAGGTATAAAAGGGCACTAGAGCCACTATAGTGTCTCTTCATAGCTCACTACTGTCACTTCACTTCATTCTTCTCTTCAGTATTCAACAGCTGCTTCTTCCATTTGTTTTATCTCTTTTGAACTTAAATTCATCCTTTCCAAAAGTTAAAAAACTTTCCCAAAGTACATCCTCATATCATAGAACACATACTAAAGATCTACAGAACAGAACATAACCGAAACAGAGCAAGAACAGAGGCTCTACAGAGAACAACATAACCTCATAACTCATACTAAAACTATTCCAAACTATCAAAAGCTATTCAATAACCTTTCAAAAGACCTCAACCTTCATCAATCATCAATACATGCTTCATACAGAAGAAAATCAAAACAAAATAGAAGCCAAATAGAAGGTATCAGAACCAATCATCAGAACCTCAACAGAACCTATCAGGACATCACAAAACCTCATATTTCTGCTGAGAATCATCATGAGATCTCAAAACATAATCAATATTATCCAAAACACTCTCAATCACTTCCAAAACAACCAAACATCACTCAAAATCCATAAAAAATCAACCATTCAAACCTCAAAAACAACAAAAAGCAACAAAAAAACTAGTCATTTTAGCATTCAACATATCCCCACACTTAGAAAGGAAGTGTCCTCACGACCTAAGAAAAAAAAGAATATAAGTTTAATAAAGAGCTCAATGTGATATTTTGTCTTCAACATCACTTCATAAAATCATCCAATCATGACCCCAACAAGTAACCTATGTATTTGATAATAATACAACGAAAGGAAAATACCCTTTTGGATATTATGTCCATCTTTTTAAAAAACTTGATAGCAACACAAACTCATAAAGGATATAAGAGTTTTCTTTAAATCAGCATCATCTTTTGATAGCTTTTAATCCAATATCTTCTTCATCAATCTAGCCTCAACTTCAGCTCCATTCAACAAAGATAAACAATATACACATACCACAACTCACACCACTTACAGAAACAATATCTGAATGGCACCTCTTTGGAAGGAAAAAGATAGATAGATGTATTTAGATCAAGCATCAAAGTTACAAAGGATAACAGATCAATGAAGACGATCCCTTTTAAAAGATTGTGGATTTTTAAACCTTTCTGGGATAAAGATTCATCCACAAAGGTTTTTGGAGGATTTTGAAAGAATTGTAAACAACACATTCTCTCCAGTAGGATAACAAATCTGCTTGGTAAGCACAAAGCATGAAAATAAAGCACATCCAGCTGATGGGTATCCACATCTACATTGACATCCAAACATAACTTTGGCACTTGTTTTTTATCACCATGAGAGTGACGGTGCATAAAGGCTAGATACCATGAAAAATGGGCAATCTGTCTCACTGATGGATGCAAAGATTGAGAATGAAGCTAAGCAAAATGTTAATAGTTGTGAAAGGCTTGATTTGCCATCTTCCGTTCTCCCGGAATCACTGGCCAGTTAATTTGGGGTCCCGTCAAAGAATCTCCAATACTCCAGCTTCTTCTTCTCACGATTGTCTGATCACAGCCTTCCTATTCTGTAAAACCAACCGAGGGGGAGTTTGAATAAAAGAGGAAAGAGATGGGAATGAAATAAGGGATAAAGAATGAAGAGAGGGATAAGCAAAATCATAAAAAGAAGTATAAGATAAGGTAGGAGAATCTGGCAATTCAGGAAAATGAGAAAGGAAAGGAGTAAGGAAATGTGGTGGAAACATGGATAGGAAATGAAAACATGGGGGAGGATAAGTAAGAAGGGGAGAAAATACCCGATCAATTATGAAAGGACATTGCGTAAAAATAGGAATATGGGGCGCATCTTTAGGTTGAAATAGAAGGGGTCAAATGACATGTGGGGTATTCTGGAAAAGAGACAAATAAGTGTCATACCTATGAGCCATGTGTTGATAGTAGGTCAAGGATGGAATTGATGGTCCTAAGGTAGAATGTCTAGCATAGGCCTCAAAAAATAAAGGATCAAAAGGAGGTTGCTTGGAAAGATAGGATAACAGATCCACCCTCAGTTGGTTGACATTTTGCACATGAGACAAAGCCTTTAATTGTCTTTGATTTAAAATCACAGAATCCAACATAGGATGCCAAGAATCCTCTGGATAGTCAGCTATTCTAGAAGAATAATTTTGAAATATTTCATCAATCTTAAGCTCTAAGTGGTGTACATAGAGTACTGCTTGCAAGACTACATCTCCAACATACCAAGAGAGGTCTTCATCAGCTGGAATTAACAAGTCACCTCTGAGGTATATATAGGACATCAACATTGAATCTAGAACTATTGAATCCTCAAACACCATCTTGACCACTTCATACAATAGATCTATAGACTAGGGTCCACTCCAGCCATCCTCTAGAGGAGATAAATCCATGGTTGAAAGTTCAACATAAAGCCAACTTCTGTTGTTGATAATGAACAAAGAAAGTGTGGGTGGGAGGAAAAATCTTCATAAACTACTCAAAAGCAGACCATAAGATATCCATTCTAGACTGCAATCTCTCAACCTTGGCTTGAAATAAAGGACGTAAAGTGGCATTCTGTTGAAGAGCAGCCAAGTCTTGCTGAGACATAGAAGGAATCTTGGGGACACTGGGACTTGGGGGAATGGATTGTGACAGTGCCAGTTGGTTCTTCAACTGTTTAATCTTGGAGGATTGGGATTCCACTGTATTGTGAGTAGTCTGCAAGTCCGACAGTTTTGTATCCAGAAGAGTCTTGATCTCTTGAGCTTGTTTGGACATTTTCCCTTTCTCATCAGAAACTCTAGTGACCTCTAACTGAGCTTCTGCTAACAGATTTTTCAAAGAAGATAATTCTTCTCTCTGGGTCTCAATCATTTTTATCTACCACTCCATTTGCTTAAACAGATCGAAAAGAGTGTCTTTGACACATGCTAGTTCTGTGGTTGCCTTATTCATCTAGTCTTTGGATTGCATCAATTCTTCCTAGAAAGAAGAATATAACTGTTGAGCACAAGTTGTCACTGAAAGTTTAATAGAACTTTGGATGTCTTTACAAAGGAAAGGGAGAGCATCCCTTGTCACTAAGCGGTTCAGCGAAAGAACTGATATATCCAAAGAAGCCTCTCGGCGTGCCCTAAATAAGTTTTTGCATGCGAGATAGGCAGGGAGTTCCCTTCCAGAGGTAGCACGAACTGACACTGAAGGAATAACTAGGGGAATTGTCTCTACCACATGCTTCAAGCACTTTTGCTGAATGACGAGTGGAGGGGAATCACTATCCTCTATGTCAATGGGTTCTGAATCTTATGAAGGTAGAGGGGGAGGAGTTGGATTAGATGGAGGAGGAGGTAAAACACCCTTCTTAAGGTCTAAATATGTCAGAAAAGCATATAAGTATGAACCAAAGGTTACATTGGTAACATTCCCTCTAGTCACCTTGACAAAATGTTAGTCCATCATCTTCATAAGAAGGTAAGTGCTCTAGTCAATAGCAACCTCTCTCAAAACCATCCTAGACGTTGTGAAAAGCTCCTTAGACAAGCAGTGAGATGGTGTCTGGCAAGCATGAACCTGTTCTGAAGGAATTAGCATACTATCTTCTAGAGAGGATCAATGATCATTGAGAAAGACACTCTTGAAGTGTTAATCACCTTCTTGACATCGAGGATCTCTTTAGTCTGCTTCTGTAACAACTTGAGGATATCTTCATTTGAGAATAATTGTTTGGCTATGACAAAGGGTTCCCCTTTGTAGGGAAGGCACAAAGCCTTCCCTAACCCTCTAGGGGTCACGACCATGGAAGTACCACGAACCAAGCCCGATTTCTTACTGCATGATGCAAGAAACTCATCACAAAGAGCTGGATCATTTGGAATCAGAGGGAGAGGAGTAGTCACAAAAGATGCAAGGCCAGCTTTTGCAATAGGCTCAAAAGTCAATAGGGAAGAATAATCCCTACTAATCAATGAGACGTACTGAACAAGAGGAGGCGTGTGGGGTACCATTCAGGTAGTGAACACACAACACAACTCACAAACAAAAGAGATGCCTGCAAAACCAGTAGAAAATATCAAAGATAAGATATCAACCAAGGTTTCCAAACAAGACTCGACCAACTATCCCCAAGCAAGGCACATCCTAGAAAAAATTCGACATGACCTCTAGACAAATGTGACCGAAAGCTTCATGCTATGCAACAGACATGCACCCAAGACCCCGTATCAAGTAGATAAATTGAAAAATAAATTCATGCTATGCAACAGACATGCACCCGAGACCCCATATCAGGTAGATAAATTGAAAAATAAATTCAGATCGTACCCTTAAATCGTATAAGTCAACCAAATCAATAACCACACACAACATAATTAGAATATCATTGACGATCAATAACAAGAAGGACCATTCTGAAGACTACACGTGTCAATCCCGCGAAGTGTGTTTATTGAAAAAAAGGGGAAAAAGAAAGTGCAATGAGAATGATTTTAATGAGAGGTTCGTTTGAATAAATTTTTAGAAATGGGCGACATTTTATTAGGTTGTAAACCTTAATAAGAAAACGGGCGATTCATTTTTAAATTGTTATTTACAATTGATTAAGGTGGAGTGGAGCTTTTAGCTAATCCCATACTTCTATACCTAGACTGGGTCTCTAAATGTAGATTCATTAATTAAGAATTTAATGTGTCTGAAGCCCTCTTCTCTTTCAACACGTGCATTTTTGTGACGGCTAGTTCATTTTATTTAAAATTAAGGTGCCTCTGAAGCGCACGTAGCGCGTGCAAAGTGAACAACTGGTTGAATTTTATTTAATTAAAAATAAGGTGTGTTTAGCACAGATACGCGTGCCATAGTAGTGATTAGAGTTCATTTTAGGAATTAATATGTGAATTTTGGGGTAGTGGAAAAAATGAGAAGGCTTAAAAGAATTACCTGAGAGAGAGAGAGAGAGAGAGAGAGAGAGAGAGAGAGAGAGAGAGAGAGAGAGAGAGAGAGAGAGAGAGAGAGAGAGAGAGAGAGAGAGTGTGTGTGTGTGTGTGTGTGTGTGTGTGCATGTGTGTGTGTGCAAGGATACTGAATGCACACATGTCAATCCCACAATGCAAATGAGTCTCAAAAGAAAAAAATCAACAACTGAAAAAGATTTGAACATGGTAATCTCAGAAAAACCAAACCAACGCCTCATTTTAAAAAATAATTAAGAAACATGCGGTGTTTGGTTAGATTTTTAGCAAGATAATACTAGATTTTTCCAACATTTTTTCATTTATTTTGGACATGTAACAAGTATTTTTCAAGAATTTTACCCAAAAATAAAAATTGACCATTTTGTAAAGCATGTTCATATTTTTCTAAAATTTTAGAATTAAAGAAAAAGGTGGATGGAGTTTTTTGAAATTTTTTTAATGTTGTTTTATTTTTATTTACTTTTTAACAAAATTTTACCAATCTTTAATGGATTTTAAATGAATTTTGAAGTTTTTGAAATTTTTACCATTTATTTATGGAATTTCAGCTTTGTAAAATAATTCAAAAAGTTTCTAGTTAGTTAGATGATTTTTTAGCTATTTTTTAAATTTTTAATAAATTTTTAAAAACTTTTATGATTTTTTTCAAAATTTATGTGTTTTTAAAGGGTTTTTTGATAAATTTTTAATGAAAAATGGGGTACCTCATTGTGTGTGAATAACAGTTGCGTACACCCACAAACGAGGCCGATGCGTGTCCTCGCACGTGAACACCCGTGAAGATGATGGCCACACCAACTAGGGACGAAAAACCATGTGCACAACGACGTGTGAATACCCGTGACGAACCCGGAAATGCATCCCTACGTAGTAATCCATGCATACACCCACTCATAGTTGGGGGGGTAGATGGGGGTGTCGTAAGATAGAAGCACGTGGGGGAGAGGGGGTGAAGGGGGTTTGTTTTGTGAGGGGGAGTGGGGTGGTGGGAAGGGGGGCTTAAGGGGAAGGGAGGGGGTTTAGTTGGGGGGTTGGGGTGAGGTGGTAGGAGGTAGGTCTAGTTAGGGAGAATTAGGTTTAGTGGGGGGTTAGGATAATTGGAGGGGGGGGGGGGTTTGGTAATTTGGTTTAGGGGGGGTGATGGGGGGATGAGGTTAGGTTAAGGGGTGGGGGTTTAGTTAGTGGGAAGGGGGGTTAGGGGGAGGAAACCGTCGAGGAGGGAGGGTTTTTTTTTTAATGATTGGTAAATAAATAAAAAGAAGGAAAGAAAGGAAAAATGGGGGGTCACTCTTGTCCTGCATGTATGCGCGGGTGGGGGTAAAAAAATTTGTAGTGATGGGAAGCAACGAGGGCAGGGATGGTAGCACGGGTGCGGGATGATGCGGCGTCAGGAGTAAAAATCGAAGAAATTGCGGTCACGCATGACGTAAGAGGCATGACAGGCGCAAATTGAACGAAAAAAGTCATAAAACTATGTCGAAAGTCAAGGGGGAGACAAAGAAAAAGTGCAACGGGGTGTCCGTAATCAATTCAGGGCGTTCACATGGGAAAACACAAAAATCAGGCCTGAAAACGTAGACGAAAATGAAGACCGGAAAATTCGATCATCAAAATGCAGTGCGTGAAAAAGGAAAAATGTGTGAAAAGTCATGCTGAATAGACCTATCATGTCAGAACACAATTTCGATGAAGATAAGTCGCCTTCACATGGAAAAAACCCAAAAATCGTACTTGAAAAGGGATTCGAAAATTAATATAAAAAAGATCCAGACACCGGAACAAAGGGCAATAAAAAGGAAAAAGGTCAAGACATAGATGATCTATAGGGATGGCATTCGGATGGGTTAGCAAGCATTCACATAGAAAAAATAATAAAATGCAGCTTGAAAATAACAATAAAAATTAATAACAAAAAATTCAAAGGTCAACACAAGGCGGAGGAAAAAGGAGGATTGTGCAAAAGGGCGGCCGAACAAAGGTATTTAGTCAGAATTGAATTCCCAGGAGAATAGGAAAGGTTCCTATGGAAAAAGGGTAAAAATACACACGAAAAAGACACAAAAACCCGCAAAAAATAATAACGGACAAATCGTACAATGGAATAATAGGCAACTAAAAGAAAAAATTTCCAAGGGAAGGCATAGGACATGGCTAGTATGTCAGATTGCTACTCAGAAGCGATAAGGACATGTTCGCATGGAAATACATCTAATTAGGCGAGAAAAGCTTCAAAAATTAATAACGCAAGAACAGTAAGCCAGAATAGGGGGATTTAAAAAGAAAAAATATGTTATTCAAAGGGATGAGTAGGGCTATAAGGTTGGATCGAGAGTTTGGTGAATGTAGGGTGTATTCACATAGAAAAGGGAAAAAATTGCCCAATAAAAGCAACCGCAAGGGAAATGGCCTCAACGACAGGGGATACAAGGGTAGTTGGGTGGGGAAGAGACTCCATTAGGATAGAACTAGGACGTGGTAGACAATCATGATTGGTTAATGACATATGCAGGAGGGGGTATGTAGAGCAGGTGCATAGGGATGCATCCCCATGCTTAAGACCTTACTGGTTAGGGTAGATTGATCGATATGGCCGAGGACTTGTCAACCGACTGGATGCTAACATCCCCACACTTAAGACATAACATGCACTTGCAAACAAAAAGATAGGGTTAGGAACAATTGGCCCATTTCGTAGATGGTTGAAGGGAACTATAATTGTTGATGCAGAAAGATCGAAGATATCGACAGGAGGTATCAGGGCTTGCCACAGAACACATCTAGCATGGCAAGGACCATGCAATAACACCTAGGGAGGTAGCTTTTTCGGTAGAGTCCATCGATTCGAATGTCGATGATGAAGAATAGAAATCTCAGCTCACGGGCACTCAGGAGCATGGTAGAACAGTCACTTGCCCCATGACACCCATCACTCAATGAATAAGCATGAAATCCCATAACTCACACTCGGCTTAGAATTGAACAAGGGAAAAATGATTTGGAGGGAGTATGCCAGTGTGCAAAGTGGATGGTGTATTCGTATGTTCCACATATTTGGCATAGGTGCAAGCAGGAAGGCTAGGGAGCCTTGTCGTGCAATGTACAAAATAGGGTGACATGGCTTGTGATGGTGGCAAAGACCCATCCCATGGGTGCATGGGGAAATGAGAACGTACCTTACTCCAATGTCATAACGTACCTTAATCCTCACCTCTCAAGGATTGTATTAAGAAACACCATTCACGCTTAACCCCCCTTTGTTGCACATGCTATTGATAGATACAGGACATCAACCCGTTCCTTACACCCATTGATGTAATCCTCACTTGTGCTTGTGCAAAATGGTTTTGTATGCCTTGTGCGCATTGGATGGTGCAACAGTGCATCCCAACCTGTGCTGACATAAAGGAAAGCTAAGGAGCCTTATAGTGCAGTGCATAGAAACAGATAGTGCTTTGTGCATGGAGAGGCCCAACCAGTGAATGCAACACTCCGTTCACACATCGCACCTCTCATTTGAATTGAAGGGAAATGACTAGTCACTCACCCCACCCTTTGTCTCATGCTCACTGATAGATACAGAGGGAAGACCATGCTCACATCCCCATCTGGTTAGGATGAAAGCTTGCATCACTCAATGGGTTGTCGATGAAGATCACTTGTTGGTTGTTGACAAGGTGCCGATGAAAAGGCATACCTAGGGAGGTAGCCAAGAGATCTAATACTTGATTTTATCTGTAGAGCATGTAGTCTTTGGAAAAGATAGTCTGTTGTAGGGAATTAGTCCTTCAAATGAGACTGTTGATACAACGCACCAAGGGAGGGGGTGCTAGAAAGCTGGGTGGGTCGGCTAGTGATTCAACTGCTCTTGACTGTGGGGTGTTTCCACCTTTTCCACATCCAGCTTCCCATCCAAGGGTGTTTACCACCTTTTCTTGGAACGAGGCTTGCTATGACAGGGAATTGCTTTCTTTTCTCCCATAGCATACTTATTTTTATTTTATTTTATTTTTTATTTTCTCCCTACTCCTAAGGGTGTTTCCACATTTTCTCGAAGAGTAGGTTGGCATGACAGGGACCTAAATCCTTTTCTCCCATGACCGATATATTGGTTTGCTTTTTAAATAAAGAGAATGGTCGAAATACCATGTGTCAGGACCATCCTCACCACCACTACTGGATCAAACATGAGGAAAATAGAGTAAGGATGGGAGGTCGCTAGGAGGGGCTAGCAAAACGAGACCGCCTCATAAGGAAGATCATAAGGGCTAACATGGGCACAAAGAGAAGGACAGTGCGACGCCCAAAAGGGAAAGGGTAGGTTGATTGTGATTGTCAGGATCCAGGGAGGAAAGAACTTCTTCAGGTGATAGCCATTGATAAAAAAATGATCATCATAGGCATCGACGGCTTGCACTTGGATAGGAGCCATTAGAACTAACATCAAGTATCTTATAAGGACCCATCTAGTGTTGTTGAAGTTTGCCAGGAAACTTTCCAAATTATGAATCATAGGCCAAGACAAGATCAGTCTCCTTGAACTCTATGTGCTTGATGAAACTATCATGATAGACCTTGCATCGTGCTTGAGTAGTTTATGTGCATTGTAGGGCCATCCACCAAATCTCATCCAAACATTCCAAATGCAGCAGGTGGCGTTGGAGAGACTCATCATCTCTAAGGCATTCTTTGATTGCCACTCACAAAGAGGGCAACTTCAACTCAAGAGAAAAGACGGCTTCTGTGCCATACACCAAGTGGAAAGGAGTTTGTCCTATTGCTGCCTTATAAGAGGTTCTGTATGCCCAAAGGGCCTTTGTAAGTCGATCATCCCAATCATGATGATGTGTAGAAATCATCCTTATCAGGATCGATAAGAGGATACAATTGGTGACTTCGACTTGGCTATTGGCTCTAGGATAATAAGGAGTGGAATTCTGATGGCGAATCTTGTACATCTCTATCAACTCTTCCATAATCTTGTTAAGGAAATGAGTACCTCTGTCACTTACCAGCTCTAAGGGACTGCAAAAATGGGTGATGATATTCTCGTACAGGAACAATGCCATGCCGTTGCCATCATCCCGCTTCAAAGCTTTAGCTTCACACCACTTGGTGACATAATCGGTAATATCAAGATATATCTGTTCTGCTTCCGTTTGGTGGGGGGATCAATGGGGCTCACGAAATAAATCCCCCACTTCTCCAATGGCTTTAGGGGAAGAATGGGTTGCCAGGGCATGGCACTGGATCTGGTAGGCTTTCCCATTTGCTGACAAGCATCACATTGTTTGCAGTAATCATAAGTATTCTTATGGAGGGTCCACCACCAATATCCCATGATGAGCAGAGCCTTTTTGGCTGTCGCTTCTCTTGGAAAGTGTCCTCCACATGGCTCATCATGACATGCTTTCACTACATGAGCAGAGCCTTTTTGGCTGTCGCTTCTCCTGGAAAGTGTCCTCCATATGGCTCATCATGACATGCTTTCACTACTATGCTGATTTCGTCTCCTACAACACATCTTTGCAACATTTCATCTTTGCCCTTCTTGTATAGTGCACCACCTAGCAAGGTGTAGAGGACTGATTCCAATAGAAGCTTCTTCTTCTCTCTGCTAGAGAGGCCAAGGGGATACTGTTGAGTTGCCACGAGGTTGGCTGTGTCTGCATATCAAGGAGTTACAGTCTCAACCAAGAATAAGGAAGCATCAGGGAGGTCCAGGTCATCCTGCTCCTCTTCTGTAGTTTGAGGGATCCATGATAGATGATCGACTAGGACATGGGAACGGCCAGGCTTAGTGACCACTTCAAAATCAAAATCCTGGGATAGGAGCAACCATCGCATCATTCATCCTTTCACATATTCTTTGTTCATTAGGAAGGACAGGGATTCATGGTCCACATAGAATTTGAAATGCATCTATAGTAGATAGTGTTGAAACTTCTCCAATGCAAACACCGTTGCCAAGCACTCAAGCTCTGTCACTATATAGTTTCACTCTCTATCAGTGAGCTTTCGGCTTGCATAATATATTGGTTGATGCAACTTGTAAGAACCCTTTTGGCATAAGACAACGCCTAGCCCTTCAACTGATGCATTTGTGTGTACATGGAACTCCTTTGTCTAGTCAGGAGGCTGTAGGATGGGTGCTCTGATGAGGCAGTATTTTAGGGTGTTAAAGGCTTCTTCGCAGTCATCAGTCCAAAGGAGATCCTCATCTTTCCTTGGGAGCTTGTGCAAAGGGGCTGCCTTAGTTGTAAAATGTGAAATGAATCTTCTGTAATAGCCCACATGGCCAAGAAATCCCCTTAATTACTTAAGGTTCATGGGGGCCGTCAAGGGGGCAATCTTCTCAATCTTTGCAAGATCTGTTGCTATCCCTTGTGCAAAGACAATGTGGCCCAGAAGAAATCTTGATGAGACACCAAATACACATTTTTTGGGGTTGAGAGAAATCCCATACTCTCAGCATCTGTCAAAACATTTCTCTAGGTATCCCCAATGCTAACGGATTAGGCTATAGACACATAAGTCATCGAGATACACTTCAATGAGATCATGCAGATGGTTTTGGAAGGCAGCCACCATTAATTTTTGGAAGGTAGTAGGAGCATTACAAAGCCCAAATGACATCACTTTGTAGACATAGGTCCCCCATTCTGTGGTGAAGGTTATTTTGGATTGGTCCTCTTCTGTAATTTGGACTTGATTATATCCATTGAATCCATCCAAGAGGTAATACAACTCATGGCCTACCACTGTTTCCAACAGTGGTCTGTGTATGGGATAGGGAAATGATCCTTCTTTGTCTTTGATTTCATCTTTCAAAAGTCCATACATATTCAAAGTTTCTTGTCGTTCTTCTTGGGTACAACCACAATGGGCGAAACCCATTCACTATTAGCCATGGGATAGATGAACTCAGCTTCTAGAAGCTTCAATAATTTAGCCTTCATTAGAGTAGAATAATTAGGATACATATGCCTTTGTCTTTGTCTCATAGGTTTGGCATCTGGTTCAAGGTTGATGTGATGTTGACAGACTGTAGGGTCAATCCCCTTCAGGTCTTTGTACGACCAAGCAAACACGTCTAAGTTCTCCTTTAGTAGGTCTTGCAAGACCACTAGTTCTTCTTCTAGAAGATTTAGACCCACTTTCAAGTGACATTTAGTACCGTCAACATCCAAGAATGTCAATTACCTTTCACCTTCCAGTTCATGAATAAATATCACACTGATTGCTTTTGGGTAAAGATCAGACTCTTTCAAGGGAGTGGTCTCATCTTTTGATGATGCACCGGAACTAGTGTTAAAAGACAACACTGGAACTAGTGTTGTCTTTTAACGGAGGCTTAGCTCTCTCTTTGGGAGGCTGAAAGGTTATCATTGAGGTTCAGAGTTTGGTTTGGGGATGAGATACTTCTTGGCTTTGGAATTCATCTTCTGAAGATGCATCCAAGAATGTCATATAACAAGAACTTCCTGCGTTCTGTTTGAGCTGCATGGCCACGGGATGTTGACAAGGTGCATCGTCATCATCTTCTTTAAGGAAGGATAACTTTGGATGACAAGAGCCATTGACAAAGAAAGGCTTATTCTTCTTAATCCATTTCTTATAAAGGCTTTGTGTAGTATAACATGATTCCTGGATTAGTTCAAAAGGTGCCACAATCATTCTGTCAAACAGAAAGGGATCTTCTGCTTCTGAGGGTTCAGAAACGTTAGAAACGTCTTCCTCATCTTTGCCTTTTGTAAGTAGGATAGATCCTTCTAGCTTGCTTTCATAACCTTCGTTTGCATTATCATTTTTGTTCTCTTTAGGTGTTGTTTCGACATCTATGGGTGTTCTGTAAGAGAAGAACAAGCTCTTTGTTATGTCCTCTGCTCCTAGTTCTGCTTCTGCTTTTGTCTCTGTCTCTGAATCTGCGAGTGCTATGTAACAAGGAGAATAGTACATCCATGCTTCTATTTCATTGTCAGAAGTGATTTCAAAAGTCAAATTGGATTTAGGCAGGAGGTATTCTCCCATGGACAAACACTTTGCTTCCCTTGGTAGTTGGCTTGCAATGCCCACTATTAGCGACTGTGCCTCTATTTTCTTGGGAAAGATCTATTTGATAGCCTCCTCGTCTCCTGATGTACCATCTGTTACTTCATTGGAGGAGTCTGTTATGACTTTGATGGATATGGATCCATTACCTTTTTGCACTCTATACAATTTCAACACCACTTTATTGGGTCCTTTGCCTAGGGTTAAGGTTCCTTTGAACCAGTCCTTCCTTGCTCTTCCTTCAAAAAGCTAAGGTATTCCCAACAGTGGAGGGTATGAGGTCCTGTAGGAATTTGGTTTGACCACCAAATATGTCAGCCAATAGTCTCTTCCTACCAAGGTTGTTTTTTCATATATGGGAGGATGCCCAACGGTTTAATTATGCTTTGGTTTGCCAATCTAATAAGCCATTGTGTAGGTTGCATTCCTTGCAAACCTATATACTTCATTGTTACATTTGTCATTATGTTTATTGATGAGCCTCCATCATTCAATTCATATGCAATAAAGCATCCTTCTATCCATACGCCAATCTCTAGGGTTCCAGGATCCAAGAAGACGTTAGCCACATCTACTTCCTTCACGGGTTATGAGGCTCTGTTGGACTTTGTTGTTGTTGTGGGAGAAATCCTTAGGCCGTGCCTTCTTGTCAAGATGCTTTTGAATCTTTTTCGGCAACTAGGAGACAACATCAGCAACTTTCGGAATGTTAGGTTTGGTTTAAAGGTGTCTAGGTTTTTGACCAGATCATACTCTTTGATAGGATCCACAGACTTTTCCAATCGACTGGGAAATGGGGCCACACCCACTTTTATCTTCCCTTTTTCTTCTAGGAGTGGCAACATTTGCGCCTCTTCTTCATGAGGAGGTATTTCTGCATCCTCTATTTCCTGGACCTCTGGTTTTGTCTTTGCAGTTGTCTTTGTAGATCTCTATGGCTCTGTACTATATTGTTTTGGATTTTATTGTTCTATTTTTCTCGAGGGAGGTTGAACTTCATAGTCTTTGCAGAAAGAATGTTCTCTTTTGGAACTATGGATTCTCCTTTCTTTGCACGCATTATTGCACTTCCAATTCCACCAAATTGGAAGCAGGTTCTTGGGTCTTCTGTTAGGTATCAGGATTAGATTTCATAGGGATTGGACTTGGAAAATCTTTTGCAGTGTGGCCTTCTTTTTGTAGCGGCTGCATAAAGGCTTGTAATCCACAGATCTTCTAGGGTTTGGATAATTTGGTGAGATATGACCCTTTTCTCCACATCTATAACACTCCACTTTTGATCTCTGACCACCGCTAGCAAACTGTCGTCCTCTGTAACCTTGAGAGGGAAATCTCCTTGGACCAAAATTAGGACCAAACTCCCTAGGCTTTGGTCCAATGTCCTGCATTGTCATTTGGATTCCAGCAAGTTGACTCTTGCGTCTTCATATTTCTTTCTTCATTCGTGTATCTCTTTCAAAGAGCAAATATCCTATATGGTCCTTCCTCAAATAGTATGAACAAAAGGCTCCAGGAATGGTTTGTTTTCAGATACATTCAATGGCTAAATGTCCTGCTTGATGGCACTTTCCACACCATATATTAGTGTAAAAAATTACACGGTGCAACGAACAGAATGTGAGAAAGAGATAGAGAGTACACAACAGATAAGAGGAGAATCAATAAATTCTTTAGCTCCAAACAACTGATACAAAGATGGCTATGTCCACCCATATTCTTCCATTGTGTGTGAAGCTTAGATGGCGATCTAGAGAGAAGATAGGTGAAGAGCTTAAGGCTAGTTAGAACAACAACTCTGATTGGGTGAAAGATGAATGATAGATGGCTGTGAAGGGGTTTAGCTTTTATAGCCCGCGAAGGCCGTTAGGTCGGCCTGACTGACCTACCATATGAGCCTCCACTAGTCGACCAAGGAATATTCCCTTTATCATCGGGCCGGGGGCAGGACCCCCGCCCGCAACTCGATGCAATGCGCCTCGAGTTGCTACCAGCTTAACCACTCCATCTAACACAAGGATTAGGCCCACATCGGTCACCTTTTTGCCATCTGGTCACATAGACCTTATCTGATATACAAGTCAAGATTCAACCAATGTTCGGGCTCACATTTGGCTTCTCCTCATAATGGGAGCCTTACAACTTTAAGCACCATCGATCATTGGTGACACCTAATGAGGGTGGGGGATCATATCTAACAATTAGAATGCATCACATCTCTCCCACCTGTTGCAGGAGTAGATATATTGGCGGTATTCACCTACAACGTCTATAACTGCTCTGTAGTCACATCCATAAGCTCTTTCTTGATACTTTCCACTGAATTGGATAGATAGTCCTTCAGATTTTCACCTCCTGAAGTACTTGTAGTAGGGTTTTGGGAAGCTTATGTAATTACTACATATATGGTTGGGTTGATCCAGGAGGTCCTCTATTCTTGTTTTGATTCAGAGCTCCTATTGAGACTTGGGGTTGTTGATTCTAGTGGGTAGGATTCCACTGCTATTGAGTCACCATTGGAGAAACTATTTGAGGCCACTTTTGTTGTGGTTGAATCATCATTTGAGGCATTGTCATTTGCAGCCACTGTGGATTAGGTGCATTGTATTGCAGCACTATTTACATCTAGGGGTAGGGGTAGGGAATTGTCCCAAAACTGCATTTTGTGGGTATACCATTCCTGGCATGGGAGGAGCTAATCATACAGTCTTGCACCTTCCACTGCAGCTTGTAGATTAACTAGTCTTCTCAATTCCACAAACTTGCAAACTTCTGGTTGTAGGCCTGTGAGAAACACTCCTTTCTAGATGCCTTCATCGAAATGATGGTTGGTCCATCTGTTCAGGATGGATTCCATTCGAGAGACATAAGCTTCTACTCTTTCTCTAGAGGACTGACTTAGGTTCATGAACTCCTCTCGCATCTGCTCTTCAAAACCTTCATGCTTAAATTTAGTGAGGAAGGCCAACTTCAGGTCATCCCATGTGCCAAAAGTTTCTGTTGCTTGTCTCTCATATCATTGAAATGCCGTGCCCCTGAAAGTGGAGGGGAATATTGCTAACCAATGCTCAGGGGTTCTGGCATTGTTAGCCACACATGCTACCATAAACTCTGCTACATGAAGATCGGGGTTTTCATTGTACTCTCCCTTAAGAATTGGCAATGGGACTACATTTGCTAGCCTATCATCAATATTTCCAAGACGAATCTGACTAGGAAGTGGACCTATAGTCGCCATGGGGAATTTTGTAAAGAGTGCTTTTAGGGCATCAAAGGAGGCTTCTACTACAAGCTCGTTCTCAGCCTTGGTTATTGCCTTCTCTCTTTTCACATACCTCTGGACTCATTCTAGTGCATGACTCTTGATTGTGTCATTCACCAAGGGGTTGGCTCCAATCAGTTGTCTGTACTCAATTGAACAAAATCAAAGGGGGACTTTAGTCTCTAAAGGACTCTCTTGCCAACATTTCTTCTACTTCTTTCTTTTCAACGTCTCTGAATTCATCTTTCAAACCACTACAAAGGGGGAGATATTACGTTCTGAAAGTATCAAAACTCATTCTTCTGAGGATTTTTGTTGTGCCATATGATGGTTTCAATTGTATATGTTGTAAAGAACACTCTTTTTACCAACTTCCAATGGGTTGCTAGTTGGACAAACAGAAGATTGTCAGAACACCAAGTATCCCATGTATCTTGTTGTTGAGCATCTACAAACAAATTCCAACTCTTTTCTTTCTTGTTTTTGTGAACCTCCGTTGACCACAACTCTTGAAGCTTCTTCATGATCTCCCACTTGATGATGTATGAAAACTTCTCAACAAATTTCAAATCTTCCATGGATGGTCATTCTCTCTATTTCTGCACTTCAATTTGTTCCCAAACAATTTGCCACCAAGATGCA
Organism: Lygodium microphyllum; assembly: GCF_053477565.2. Taxonomy (NCBI): domain Eukaryota; kingdom Viridiplantae; phylum Streptophyta; class Polypodiopsida; order Schizaeales; family Lygodiaceae; genus Lygodium; species Lygodium microphyllum. Next base: position 105,516,345 of record NC_141162.1, read on the forward strand.
CATCTCTGTTGCTTTAACAAAAAGAGGAAATAGTCCACTACATAGAGCCTGCATCATGATGGTAATATGTTTCCACCATTGTGGGATAAAATTCTTGTAGAAAATGGCTTTGAAAATAAGAATCTCCAACCCTTCAGTGGAAGAAGGAACTTTGCAAACATCCATTGAATTCTCCTCTTCTTGGAATGCCATTTCCTTCATTTTCAGCCTCTTATGTTGCTTGTTGATGGCAAGCTTTCTCGACTGCGCACCAAAAACATGGAGCCCCAAGAGAGACACCAAGGAAAAGGGGTTTCTATTGCAAGAAAATATATCTTCTAACATCAACAAGCTTTTGTTTCATTCTTTTGAGAACCACAACAAGGAAAATACAATCTTCAAGCAGCATCATAATAGATATCTCCTACGGATTTGATAGAATCAACCATAATCTTCAACATCTTTATAGAATCCATAAAAACTAACAATAACACAAAAGAAAGACACCACTTTTGAATGGAAATAATCACATATGATTCATCTTCATTGTCTTCATAGTTTTCTCTCTCTATCTCTAATAGAAGGATACATTGTTTTGATAGAATTGGCTATCTCTGACTCTGTCTCTCTCTCTCCCTCAATCAATAATACATCCTCTCCTCACTACAATACTCATTAATGACTCTCAATAATCCTCTCTTGGTCATGGATGCACCTCCCAAGAAGTATGGGAGGTATAAAAGGGCACTAGAGCTACTATAGTGTCTCTTCATAGCTCACTACTGTCACTTCACTTTAGTCTTCTCTTTAGTATTCAACAATTGCTTCTTCAATTTGTTTTAGCTCTTTTGAACTTAAATTCATCCTTTCCAAAAGTTAAAAAACTTTCCCAAAGTACACCCTCATATCACAAAACACATACAGAAGATCTACATAATAGAATAGAACAGAAACAGAGCAGGAATAGAGGCTCTATAGAAGGTCTACAGAGAACATCAAAACCTCATAAGTCATACTAAAACCATTCCAAACTATCAAAAACTATTCAATAAGCTTTCAAAAGACCTCAACCTTCATCAATCATCAATCCATGCTTCATATAGAAGAAAATTAGAACAAAATAGAAGGTATTAGAACCAATTAGAACCTCAACAGAGCGTATCAGAACATCACAGAATGTATCAAAATGTATCATCATGAGATTCCAAAACATCATCAATATCATCCAAAACACTCTCAAAAACTTTCAAAAATACAAAAAATCACTCAAAATCCATCAAAAATCAACCATTCAGACCTTAAAAACAACAAAAATCAACCAAAAAATCTAGTCATTGTAGCATTCAACATAGCAATACTAACCATGTAGTGTGTTATGATGTTTGTAGTCCATGCCTCCACCATGAAATTATGAAATTTAGCAACTCTCTCTTTAAATGTATTGGCATCACGATCCCTAAACCTCAACTTTTGTAAGAAAGTTGCTAATCTATCTAGGTGTATCCATACTTCTACCTTTGCAATCCTCATTCATCCCCCATTGCTCCAATCCGGAATAGTAAGGTGCAACTTTTTCCATGCTTCATACCTCTCTGGTTGTTTTACAAGTATATTTCCTTCCTCAGCTCGAGGTGGAGATATAAAATTCCTAGCCTTCGGTCCGCCAAAGCATGGTTTACAAGGGATATTTCCACTCTTTTCCAAATTTTTATTGTCCTTTTTTATTTCTACTTGGCCCCCATACAATCCAACTTGTTCTTCCTTCTTGCATGTAGCATCAGCTTCTTACACAGGTTGCATTTTGTATGCAAAGTATATATTCATATACTAGCTTTTCAATTATTGTAACCAAACAATGCAATGTGCAAAAGTGAACCCTTGTTAATGGTGTTTCCAAAATAGGGCACCAGTTTGGATCCACTAGAACTAGCATTCCATTTCTCATGACTTTTTTATTACGTGTTGGAGCACCTTGTTGTCCTACCTTGACAAGCCATTCTTTCTTTCCATCTTTCCCTTTCTTCCTAGTTTGCATGTAATATATGCACGACAATTTTCATTTGCTGCATTTGATAAACGAAATATACACTTCAATGTTTTTAAATCACTTGCAAGATGCCATTCAACTTGATAGTCCCCAAACCCCACGATGTGTAAAATTGCTCCATTATTTTGTTGTTGAATAACAATGGGTATATTAGTATATATTAGTGAGGTTAATAAAAACATTAAGTACTTCGTGGTCCTTCTTTGATACTTCAAATGCTACAAGCCACCATATTTTATTGTTTGATTATACATTGAAGTATAAAGGATGGTTTTCACCAATGTTCGGATCCAATGCTCGATTCATAAGTGTTATGCTCATATGCTCAAGTTTTTTCCCCTTAATAATCTCACTCTCATCGAGTTTGAGGACAATTTCCTCTACATTCTTCCATAGGCATATTGTAGAACTTGACCATAGCAATCTGAACCCTACATATATCCAATACAAAGTTATTGGATGCATTCAGTACAAATGCAACTTCTTTGGAACCATACTTCAATATGTGTGTATTTTCCAGATGTGTTGGCTCACCAATTAGTTCTAAAACTTTCTCATTTAGTTATTTTCTAGCCTTCTTCACGTGAAATTGTTTTGGTAGAGGCATTACTCGCTTAGTTTTGAAGGCTTGCTTAAAACTTGTATCCAATTGTTGATAGAGCATACTATATGACTAAGAACGTATTCCCACCTTGTCATATAATCCCTGAGCATCTGTAGCAGTAAACAAGTTGCTCACATCCCTAAGATATTCACTTGTGACACCATCTATAATGTATCTAAATTTACGATTTTCCAATGCATTTTTGACCATATCCTTGCTTAGGACTTTGGCAATAGTATCATTCTTTGCATGAGGGAACATATTTCTCATTGTAGAAAATCAAGCATATATCTGTCTATGATATTGTCCACTTCCTTTGGTTAATTGATGAATTGGTTTAACTAATTGGATGCACGGCCATGCTTCTTTGGTTTTTAAAGTGGGTCCAATCTCCAAAGTTTTTGTGAGCTTCCTCTTTATGTTTCGATTATCCTTCTCCAAGTCCATAACTTTAGATTGTAACTCCATATTCTGCATGTGTATAGCATGCATAGCATCTTCAATGATAGACATTGCTTGTTGTAGGCTTTGGCTCTCCCTATCCTTCTCAGCATAATCTATCCTTTTCTATCAAAGACTGCATATTCTCTTGTAATCTTATCTACATATTTGTCAAGTCTTGATGAACCCCTACTAATCTTGTGTGATAAGTCTAAATGTGTAACCATACAATCCTTCATTGCCTTCACAATCAAACTTTACAAATGATGCAATCCCTTAAAATTCTGGTGGCCTTTGAGTGACTGGAGTGGGTGTAAATGCACCCATCAACCCAAATTTCCACAAATTTTTTCCCTGCATTTCTTTCTTGTTACATCTTGTATGTTATTGCATCATCCCTTTCCATTGAAAGTGAATATCTCTCTTTCTCTTGGTATGCACTCCACCTGCATCCTATAAAGAAAAATATATGCCAATTTTAACTTTGATTAACATTCAAATCACACAATTACACCCCTTTTATTCATTATAACTGTTTTCTTTTTTACCTAGTTGCATCTTGTCTCTTTCTCTTGATTTCAATCATGATAGATCCGAATCAACCCCTAATCTACTTGTAATCTTAGCTTTTAATCTACCTCTAATTAGTATCCAATCCTATCTTCTGTTCTATCCAAAACATTCTCTCTCTCTCTCTTCCCCTCAAGAAGAATTGATCAAAGATATTTAAACACATTTATACAAAAGCTTGGCTAGTAAAGAACAATAATATCATCTTATCTTCTACCCTAATTTACTCATTGTCACTCTATCACTTGTTAGCAAACATGGATCTTGAACACAGTTTAGCTATGGAGGCTTGAACTCATAACTAAGAGACATGAAGAAGACTGATGACTAGATACAAACTTTTACTCAAGTGAATTAGGTTCCAAGATAGATTAGCTTGGACTCATAAACAAAATCTTGAGTGGATAGAGTTACAGACTCTAAGTACAAATTACAATAGCATTTATTCAAAAAAGTGAACCAAGTACATGCTTTTATAGCTTTACAACTTCTCCACTATCCTCACAGTGCATATGGGATTTAGGACAGCTCTTCCTGGAGCATACATCATTTGCCTATTTCTCAACACCCCCCTCAAATGAAGAGTCCCTACACTTGCTGGCTTTTTCCCTCCCTACATGATAACATGACCCAGAAGACTAGCTCATAGGTAGCCTAATCAAGTTAAAGCTTGAGACTTTACATCTTTGGCAAGGGTTTTACAAATCAAATCCACTAAGGGAAACATAGAGGTCCACTATGAGAACAAATTCCTTAGAACAACCTGCCAGAGTTGTTGATGGTAGAAAAAGTATCTTTTTCTTCTTCTTCATTCATAAATTGACTTTGATGATGGTCATTTTGCATCTGTTGTGCTCTTTTTTTGTGGAAGCATTCATTGACAATATGGCCAGTTTTACCACAATAATGACATGTCATCCGACTCCTGTTGTCGGTGTTGAATCCTTGACCTCTTCCTTTGGGTCCAGTAGATCCTCTAGTTTATAAGAGGTTTTCCCTTGAGCTCGTCTCTTTTACATCTTTGCTTTTAAATTCTCTTTCTCCATCAAGCAGTGAGTGCTCAATATCTTTGAGTGAGAGACTCGGAACATTACTTAGAGTGGACACAAGGTTCTCATATGGATCCTTGTTTACACTTGCACAAGCAGTACGGTTATTTCTTCATCTTCATCAATATTATTCTTAAGAGTTTCAAGCTGGGTTTTTAGGCTCTTGAACTTGTTAATGTGTGTGGTCATAGAAGAATTGTCTTTGATATATAGTTTATAAAATTGCATGAGGAGTTTTAACTTTGAGTTCTTTGCTTGGATACCAAACATTCTGTCAAGTTCCTCCCAAGTTGTTCTAGCATTTCTAATGCCAGATATATGATGTAGCACATCATCACTTAGTCCCAGGCAATGATTCCTAGTGCCTTGTTATTCATCTTCTTCCATTCTTTGGTTTTGAATTGGTCTTCTTCAATGAACCCGTCTTCATCATCTTTGTTCTTGTTATCTACATCATCTTCAAACAAGTCCCACAAGTCTTTCCGCATAAGATGGTACATGGTCTTCTCCTTCCAAGCATGGAAGCCTTCACCATTAAACTTTGCTATATGTTCCACTTCAGTCATCTTAGTAGGAGGTCTTACCATGAGAACTCTCGGGAAGTGTCTATCCTTTTATAAGAAGATTGATATTTACAAGGGATTTGATAATTGTGACTTTAAAAACATTACATAACTTGAGAATGTTCTTCGAAACTGGAATCAGAAGATTAGTTACTTTTGAGTAAGCTAAAATATTCAAGTGCTAAGAAGCACTATTTGAGTATCAATAGATACTATATCTTAAAGATCTTGATATTTGGCTTGATGTTGCTAGGTAATCTTTGAACTTCCTTGGATCCTTCTAGATCTGCAATAGGCTTCAGAGATAATTTCAGAGTGATCAAGGTCACTATTGATGATGCCAATAAGAAAAGACAAGGTTGCCAAGCTTTTTAAGTTCCTGGCTATGGCTTCCAATGTTTAGGGTTTCAGATAACCCTGATTTTTTTGTTGTAGCAGGAGCTAGGCATAGCCGTTCGGGCCGATGATTGGATGGGGGATAGACTATAGTATAGGCTTTAAATGCCCCATATGAGCAGAATGAATCGCAGCCTCCACACGTCACGTAGACTGTATGACTGTCACAGGGCACAGCGCAGAGACAACGATGCTCAATTTTTGTAATGCTGGGCTCTACGATGGATAATGTCACACTCTGATGTGATAGGGAGCTGCACTGGGAGAAAAGGAAGAGCTTCTCAGAAGACACCTTAAGCTGAAATTGTTTGTAAGATAGGTGCAGTCTGGCTATGGTGGCCAAGAAGAAGTGTGTGAAAATAAAGTAGGATATGAACTCAACCAGTTGTCCTGAGCTAGAGTTGAATATGATAAGCTAGAGAAGTAGGACAAAGGGCTAAATTGAGCTCATCATGGCTCTGATACCATGCTTGCAAACATGGATCTTGAACACAGTTTAGCTATGGAGGCTTGAACTCGTAAGCAAGAGACATGAAAAAGACTGATGACTAGATACAAACTTTTACTCAAGTGAATTAGGTTCCAAGATAGATTTTCTTGGACTCATAAACAAAAACTTGAGTGGATAGAGTTACAGACTCTAAGTACAAAGTACAATAGCATTTATTCAAAAAAGTGAACCAAGTATATGCTTTTATAGCTTTTCAACTTCTCCACTATCCTCACTATGCATATGGGATTCACGATAGCTCTTCCTAGAGCATATATCATTTTTCTATTTCTCAATATAACTTATTTTCTTAGTTCATCTCACACGGTCCTCTCTCTTCCCCCCCTTCTCCCTGTGTGTGTGTGTGTGTGTGTGTGTGTGAATTGACACTTAAGGATTAAACAACAACTATGAAGAATAATAACATCATAGAGATTAAAAAAATAAAGATATCTCCATTATCACTTGATTGCTTGTAGTATAGAGTCTTGAAGAAGAAGATATCTTATAGCATAGTTCTAAAGAGGGAGATTGCTTGTAGCAGGGTAGAGATTGTTGTAGATAGAGATTATTTGATATCAGCAAATGCTATCAAAACCACTCCTAAGATTTCTTGTAGTAGTGTAGAGAGTGTTGTAGATAGTATTGAGTGTTGCTTCCGAAGAATTCGTACGTAAGAAACCATATTCTAAAGGGAAGGAGAAGAGTACACAAAATTTTGGACAAAACTAGAGATTTAAGAGAGAATGAAAAAATGCCCAAAAATAAGTATATACTTGTCCAAAAAATATAAAAATTTAAGAAAACTCTCGAGTCAAAAAGGTATCTTTGGGTAAAAAAATAATCTTATAATATGATGTATACGTCATTTTATATCATTTTTTAACTTCCGCCCTTTTAAGAAGCAAGAATGAGAATGATTCTAATATATTTTCATGTTGAAAAGTCATGAAGGCATTAAAGAGTTGTATATAAATGATTGCCTTTGGTTTTTGAGAAAATAGAATTGTATTTTTTAGTTATGAGGATTTTGAGAAAAAGCAACCTTATCCTACAATTTGAAAATAAATTAATAGGTGAAATCTATTGAAAATACAAATATGAGATTTACTTGATTATAGAATATCTCTTATTATAATATTATTTTGGAATCTCTTTATAGAGAGAGAGAGGTGAGAGAAACCCCTTAAGGGGCAAAAAAGAGAGTCGATATTTCTCCTAATGCTTAGAGTGATCGCATGTAATGCACATCCCAAGAATATGTGATTTCTTGTCCCATGTTCTTCATCTCAAAGCTTTTCTTAAGTTGACCTTTCAAGGCATCCAACTTATCATGAACACTTCCAAAAATCAACATATCATCCACATAGAGCGGATCAAAATCATTAAGCTACCATCATAAGCCTTCTTCATGTATAAACATAGATACATATTAATACAAAAATATCTATGTGAATGCATAAAGGCATCAAACTTGTGGTACCATTCCCTAGGTGCCTATTTAAGGCCATAACATGCTCTTCCTCAATCTGCACACTAGGTGTTCCCTACCATATTTTACAAAGCCCTTAGGATACTCCATGTAAATCTCATCATGCAAGTTCCCATGAACAAATGCTATCTTGACATCCATATGATAAAGATCCAAGTCAAGTTCAAAAATCAAAGCCAATACCAAGCATAGGATAGTCATCTTCACAATAGGAGAAAAAACTTCATCAAAGTCCATACCATGTTCTTGATTAAAGCCCTTAGTAACCAATCTGGCCTTGTATCTCGGCTTGGGGCATGTAGGGATACTTTTCAACTTGTACACCCACTTGTATAGCAAAGCATGCTTGCCACTAGGCAAATAAACCAAATCCCATGTATGATTTTTATGTAGTAAGTCATTCTTTGACTACATGGCTCTCTCCCAAGAGTGACTATCACCTCTCCGCATGGCCTCATCATAAGCAAAAGACTCACCAAAATTTGTCACCATAACATAATCCATAAAGATCTCAAACCACATAGGCTATCGTCTATCTCTAGTAGACCAACTCAAAGCTAGTTGTGGGGCCTATACATCCTATAGAACACCACAAATTTGGGCCACTTGGGAATTAGCTTACTATGCGCAAACTCTCTAGCTGGCTCCATAGTAACAGGAGGCTCCTCTTAAAATATCACCCCGTGTATCTCAATGACATGCTTAGACTGCTTATGCATTTTCTCCTCATGGAATACAACATCATGGCTGTGCGGATAATCTTTCAAGGCTACAAATAACCTTCTGAGCCTTAGATCCCATAGGCGATAGCCCATCTCACTTGCATCCCTATAACCAAGAAATATATAATTTTTAGACTTAGGATCCAGCTTACTGCACTTATCTTTGGGTACATGGTAGAAAGCCTCACAACCAAAGACACACAAATAAGCATATGAGGGAGGTTTCCTAGACCATATGTTAACCCTATGAACCAGACAAGGTGCAAAGATGATCTACGAAGGAGTATAAAAGGACGGCTCATTGAAAAAATATGACCAAAAAGCGAGGGAAAAATGTTAAAAATCAAGAACAATACACAAGAAGTAAAGCACATTTTTGCCCCTTGTAAAAGAGTACCAAGCTCCCTCGTATGCAAGTTGTAAATGAAAAGGCATACGTAGAAGAACCATGAGAATTAGAAAGGAATAGAAAAGAAAGTGAAAAAGAGGAGTAAGGCAGAATAGCCAACATGGAAATGAATTGGGTGCCCACTAGGGATAAGGGCATGTATAAAAGTTAAAAAGAGAATGGATAAGCTCATTCTTAGTATTTGTCCAAACTAGCTCTCTCCTTGTTCTTGCTCTTGCCTTATTCTTGTGCATGAGAGAGGCTGTGTGAGAGAGGGAGAGTGTAAGTGTTTGAAAATGAGGGACCTTAAGGAAGCTCTTCTTCTTCTTCTTCTCTTCCCTTTTCTCATGTGCATGGCTATGGAGATTGGAGATTGGAACTTGGAGATGGAGGTTGCTCGATCAAACTCCTTGAATTTTGGAGCCATCAAAGGATTCATGGAAGAGGACTATGATTGGATTCAAGGGTGAGCCATATGATTGGATGCATGGCTATATGAGAGGTAGCCATAGCCACTCGCTTGAAATGCTTGACTTGATAAGTGGTCCGTAGGGTCTCAGCAATTGCTAGTGATAGCGATGACATTTTGGCTATGTTTGCTAGGACCAACATATTCAAGCTTAAGTGCTTGTGCACTCCAAATCAAGCAATGGAGTAGGAGTTTGTCTCCAAAACGGTTCTTGATTTAGGTAGGAAGTGAGGGAGTTAGAGGGTGTTCGATCTCCTTTGCTTGATATTTTAGGAGTTGGAAGATTTAGGAGCATTAGTTACATTAGTGATATGTTGTTTTTCATTAGTAGGATGCATAAAGATTTGGAAAATAAGGAGAAAAAGAAGGAAAAGATAAGCCTCTATAACAATCAAGAAACTTGGGAGAAAAGATAGAAAAGGAAAACAGATTTTAAATATCTTGGAAGAAAAACAAAGAGCAAGGGAAGAAAGAGAGAGAGAGAGAGAGAGCATTCAAATGAGAGAAAAAGGGGGGGAGGGGCAAGGGGAAGAGCTTATTTTAGCTTGTGAGAGATTGAGAGAGAGAGTAGCAAATCAAGGGAGAGTAACAAGCCAAAGGAGTAGCACAAATATGTGTCCTCACCCTCAGTGGTTCTAGGTATACTTAGAACCCTCGCTAACTGATGAATGAGGACTGAATCATAGTACTTATGTGTGATTAAGCAAATCATTGCCATCAAATTTTTATCACTTGACATATATTTTTTGCTGCTTGGGTGGTTAAATCCTAACTAGCCCTTGGACCGCTGAGTCACTTTAGTCCACTCAAACACACTTATTTAGACTCAGACCGAGTGGGTTTACTTGGACAACAAAAGTCCACTCAAATGGCCTTGGACTATCGAATTGTCTACTTGGACACATTTTTTGGACTTGGATGGGAACCCCTATTTGAGTTGCACTTGACTGTTTGAACAAGCCAAACTCACCCCTCGGATGTTCATATCTGAGAATAAATAGTCAGAGACCTGCAACTTGGACTCTGAGTTGTGAGACTACCTGACCTAAAACACTTCCTTAGGGATTTTCCAAACCCTCCAAACATATCAAAGGTTGTGAGCTAAATATCAAGTGACCCTAGCTGAATCCCAAACCTACGAGTGTGACCATAGAGTTGACCAACACTGGAATTCATCCTAATAGACCTAAGAATTGGCCAAAGTAATTGATCACTTGTAGGTTGATACCCAGTAGAGTCACTATTTGGTTTCCTAGTGGATTTGTGAATGATCTCATTGAAGTTTAGACATTACATTTGAGGCACTTAAGTGCATGAGAAAGGTGAAAATATTGATTATGCATAGCTCACCTTGCATTGAAAGTTGAAAGCCTAATTGTGCATTGCAACTCAACATACATCACACCATTTGAGTGCATGAGTAGCCATAACTGATAAAGTAATTTCATTAATAAGGAACACACGAAAAGGGAATAAAGCTAAGGAAAAAACCCACCAATAGGACTTGCAATACCCCTAAGACCAAAAAATAAACTAAGAAAAACCCATCACTGATGATGGTACCTAAAATGGGCCAGCACTGGCTATAGCACTAGCCAAACCTCTAACATGCACAAGACAACCCCACGGCTTCGCGGTTAGGAGCATCTATAGGACATATTGCCCTACCATCGTACGTACATTTTGTGTTTGTATCATGTTTTGTAGTCCAACCCTTAACCTTCTCAGACTCCTTAGAGGGAGACCCTACACATTTTGGTGTAATTTACCACTAGAACAACATAAGAGGCACCCCTCGGCTGATTGCCACGGCCCCACTGCAACCCTTCTATACCTTGGGGATTGGCCACTTGATGCATCGCTAACACATATAACACATATGAAATAGATTCCACTCTTGGTATCAATATTATATCGTTCCAGGAATGTACCAGTCCTCACCTACTTGTCCCCTTGGACTCACTGTCTAGACCTAAAGCTTGGGTGCCTTACTCTCTCTAGCGTGGGTCATTTATACTTCAACCAATTGCTATGCATGCCAGGAATAGATACCATGTGTATTATTCATTCAATGGTGGATGCCTTATTGTGCACAAACATTTATGGTTTGAAATCAATCTATATGTCCTGCAAAAACAACCCTTTTTATGAATATCCGCTAATACACAATGCTTCGTTGTTGTAGAAACCTAGCACCAAGGCAAACCTCGTGCTACTAGATCCATTATTTCTAAATAAACCACATCCTAAATGTTATGTATAAAGAGAACAATCATACTTTTTATTATTTTAGCGCTTAAATTATTGTAAAACATCATCCTCCCCGTCACCGTTTAAATTTTACTGCGGTGCATAGGTGTAGAGGGTATTTTATATCATTTTTTATATGTAAAAGCAATGAATACACACTTTAACACAAAGGACAAGGGCCAAACTGAGGCTGAACCTCATGCTTCATCCTCACATACATAGATCTTATTTTTTCAATTTTTTCAAATGCAAGAAACCCAAATTTCCTCATTCTTCTCTATTTTTTTAATTTATTTTTAATAGAAAATAGGTATTTTTTTGGTTTTTTTAAAATGAGTGATCATTTGAACTAAAACTCGGTATTTTTCCTTATTTTATCTCATGTCCAATCATTTTTTCCCACTCAAAATCAAAGAAACTATCAATTTCCATCAAAATTAGTGCTTTTTCAGGTTTTGAAAATTTATAATTGTTGTAAATCAATACGGATTCTTCATAACAATGATTGAAGCCCTCAAGCATAATGTAAGGAATATTCAAATAAAATTTCAGTCCATATGCATACCATTTAGACCATGAACGATAAAAAACAAGCAAAATTCTTTCATAAAATAGAGCATACTGTCTTTTTACGTGTTTCGAGTTTCTTGAATATTTAATTGGGACTGTGTATCGACCAACCAGCCATGAATTTCAGCATAGATCTTCAGCCTTCAGCCTCCTTAACCTCTTGGAAGAATCCGGGAAGAATCCGGTGCCTCCCAGACAAGTATCCATCTCCCGATTCTCTTCTTGATTCTTGCCACATGAAGTGCCTCTATGCAGGAGAGAGAGAGAGAGGAGAGAGAAATATTCTTTTTTTATCTCCACAACCATGCATCCATTTTTGAAGCCAAATGCGGTGATGGAAAGCAAAGATTAAGTGCATCTCAGACATCCAGTCGGTTGGGGGGTTGTTTACAACCCCCATAGCCCATCCATCAAGCGTGAAGAAAAATGGCGCCTTTTTCCTCTTGTCACGAAAAAAATGGTTGCCTTCATCCTCCCAAGATTTCCAAAAATGAGGGGGCCCCAAAGGGAGCCCCCAAAAGGCATGCCCTTTGGACTCTCTTAAGTGCTTTCCCACTTACCATTTGGCCTTGGCCTCCCGGGCACTCCCTCTTTCGCATCCGGTACTCGATTCGAAGTCTAAAATATTCTGGAAATTCGTCTTGAAGTCTTGCACTACCAGGCATCTCCTAGGGTTTCGTCTAACATGCCAAAAATTTTGAAAATTCACGGACCGTCATCCAATGGGTCTTTTAATCACTGTCGGGCATTACCGCTTAAAATCGTATTGATTGCAACCGCTGCCTTCAACAATGTCTATTTTTCCCCTGAATTTGGAATTTTTGGCTATTTTTAAGTACTTCTTGACATAAAAAATCATCTATCATTGGTGACCACGGGATAAAGCGACTAAGCCCGTTGAATCCCACGAACAGATGTTCACATAAACACAACCACAAAGAGCATCAAGCTGATACAAACAAAAACACACAACAAAACACAACATAGCTCTCACCCTACTCCCTTGACAAAACCAAGGCATGCAATACACGAGGAGTAGGCCTAGCATAATCTGGCAAAAAGTCAAATGCTAGTCACTAACCAACTACTCCAATATAGCCAAGCTAAAAGAACTATCAAAGAGGTCATCCTAAGTGGTGATCTGAACTACCTACCTAACTAAGGACAACTCAACTAGGAGCTTCTACTAGGCGAGAACTCCTATAGCCTGATCAACAAATAGTTTCTTTTAGCACATTGCTCTTTTAGCATCCTATTTTCCATACTCGGGCATGTAAAAAGGAGGGAGCTGATCATAGTGACCCAAGGAGAACAGGGCATCGGCCTCAGGTCCTGTCTCGGTACCCAAGAACCTACCAAGCCCTCACAAGGTGATACTGAATCCTTTTCTAACACTCACTTTTATTTTCGCTCCAACCTTCTTGTATTCTTTGGTTTTTCAGCTAGATGCCACCCCTAGGAAGACAAGGCATCGGCCCTAGGTCTTGTCTCATCCTCAGAAACCTACCAGGTCTTTGCAAGGTGATAAACAATAGCTCAAGGATTTTTCTTTCTTTCCTTTTCTATTTTTATAGGGGTTAGAACCCCTTTTTACACACCTCTGTATATTCATAAATTGTCTTTCAAATATTTAGGGTTTTGCATCTTTCCATCATTATTTTAGTAGGCTTCTCTAACTGCCTCACAACTAATAGGAACTCTGAGAACGGCCGCCTAGCAAGTCAGCAAAACAGGGTCACTAGAATTGCCTTCTAAAATAGGTCTTTCAATGCCTGACAATGCCTTTGCAAGTGGCAATGACTACTCAAGCCTCCCCAGACATACAGAGCCTAAACCTGGGACTTCAAACAAAAGAAAGTAACCCTTATACACACATATATCATTAATTGCTTAAGGGAGAAGACTCGGAAAGGGGACGAAACCACCTGGGATGGCCACAAGAAGCTCCTTTGCAGCAAAGGCTCCCTCCAACAACTTTGTCAACCTGTATGATGCAATCACTACAACAAAAAACCATTAACTATACCTGCACCAAACAAACATGCGACCCTCTTGGCCTAAAGAAATCAAACATGACACGACAAAATGAATTGGCCCTCATGGCCTAAGGAAATAGATCATTAAAACCTTAAAACAACTGGCCCTCTTGGCTTGAAGAAATCAAGAAAACCAACTCACATAGATCCCTCCTTTGAAGAAGGCAGATACATGAAAATACGCTCCATTCCAAGGTGAAAACTAAGGCTCTCAGCCCTAAACTAAATGCATCAAGTTGTGACCCATACTTCCTGCATATATAGCAAGAGGCATACGCATAACATGTTGTCTGATCAACCTATGAGTCCAGGATAGTAGTGGTAGATGGGTCTCAGCCACTCTTTGCATTACCCATATCAACCATCGCCTGCCATATAATGCGTGGTCTGATAACATTTCCCACAAGTGACTAGGTCCTGTCTCAATAGAGATATCCAGACTAAGACCACAGTTGAAGAAGAGGTTCTCTTCATAAGAAAAATTAGCTAAGGAATCCGCAAACTAATTCCAATAATGTGGAATCAGCTGAAGAGATACGCTCTCAAATTCATCAAGTAGGGTTATAGTAGTGCGATGATACATACAAAAGATGGGGTTCTAGACTGTATTTGTCCCATTGAGTTGATTTAAGATCAATGGGGAATCCCCCTTTACCAAAAACCGTTGAATACCACCTTTCTTGGCAATATTAAGTCCCATAATCAAGGCTTTATACTCCGCCATGTTGTTAGTGAATCCTACCCCAAGATAAACCACTAATTTCATTGCAACCCTACGTTAGAGATCTCAAATAACTACTCCAACACTCCCTTTTCTATTAGGCCCTCGGGATGCTCCATCATAGTATAACGTGTACGTTGTCGTCGTGTGGGGGGTCGAAGGTCTACCACCGAGGTTTAGAGCAGAAGAGGAGTGAGAGATTCAAAGGGGAGAGAGGAAAAAGATTGGGGTTTGATGGATTCTCGGGTTATGGAGAGAGTAGATGAGATAGAGAGTAACCAATATCGTACATAGCTGTGTCATACAAGTTTGCCATAATAAACTTGGATCCGATTACATCAATTAACATGAGGTTTATGCATAGATCTATATCATATTTTTTTCCATTTCCTATAACAAATTCAAGCTCTAATTCCCTCCATTTCATTAAGATACATATATTGAGACTTCAAGGTACAAGGTATAGAGAGATAGAACTCATTACAATAGACAGAGAGTCCAAAGGAAGATAAAAATGCATCAATAGAACCACAAATGTACTTCAGCCGTGCATTAAAATAGTAATTTTCAGCCCTCAAACTTGACTCAAAAATTTATACAAACTCATGGGAAAGTCTCTCATTACAATCTCAACCAATGCCCTATTGTTTCGGGAGCATTGCCTACACAAGGAAGTGATTAGATTTTAAGAAACCCCTTCAAATGAATGATTTTTAATGGCTGCCCTGTTTATGATAGTTTTTGGGAGAGCTTATTCAGCCCATACATTGGCAAAAATTTCTTCTTGACTTGCCCCAAAGTCACTCAAGTACTTGGGCACAAGAAGGGCTTCAATGGTACACGAATATGGTAAGAGAATGGAAGAAGACGCTCATAAGAGCAGGTTGAATACTTTATCTCTCTTTTTCCCTTTCATGGACTGTCATACAACTCTTTTTTACGTTACCAAATGGATGGGGCAAAAAAGACTCTTACCTTCTTTGTTTGTATCTCCTCTTTATCTTCAATTTTTGCTTTGTGTTTGCATGCTTTGGAGCATTCACCATAGTCTTCAACTCTCTCTCCATCTTCCACAGGTGTGCACGCTGAAAAGTGCACCGCAAAACACGAGCTAGACTCCTCTCCTTCTTCCACACAAAAAAGAGTTCATTCAGATCATATACAAGTCATATAAGTCCTTTGCAACTATTACTCCGTATCACTTGTGGACCTAGTCAACTTTTGTCAAGAATCGCGTGGTCGGGGGACTTGCTCAAGATGCTGCACCGAACACACACAGAATGCACAAGGAGAAGCTCACTCAAGAGACAAGAAGAGAGATGGAGGACAAAACGTTTTCTTGCTGGTTTCTTCTTCTTCTTCCACACTCTTTTACAATGTACACAAAGTATAGATAAGATACAATATAAAGGAAAGTGGCCTACTAAGTCAAGCAATGCATAATCGACTACACTAGTCGACTGGCGCTATAACTATGCCAGCTGTAAATAGGTGTAACAACCTGAATATAATAAGTAATGAGTCAGTGGCCATGTGAGAGTCATAATGACCACAGACATGCTAAGTTCAGACATGTGGACCCATCTAACCAGGCGGTCCATCGTTAATGTCTGCGTGTATTGAGCTTGTCATCTCAACAACTTTGGAGTGCTCTTGACAAAAGTTGGATCTTCCAAGCTAATGAACTTCATAAACCAATGTGCCATAACTTGTAAACTATGAAAGAACACCTGTAGTCCAAGCTGAAGGGCCTCATAGACTTTATTTTTATCAATTTGCATGATACAAACTGAAAATTACATGCCAAGTTACAAAGAAACTTATGAAATTAAATGACATCTAAGACTATTGTAGGGGTATAATAACTGAATCATGTATGAAAGTGTCTCGTGTGTGTCCTAATGAACTTCATCTACAATCATAAGAACTCCATGTTTTATACCATGAACTGCAAACCTTTTGACAACGTCCATAATGGGTTTACACAGCCAGCCATCAAGAACTCCCCTACTCGTAATTATGATAGTCAAAGTTCAACATATTTAGAGGATGAACTGACGGTTCCATCCCACCGTCTTCATTAAACTCAATAGGGATGCTTGTTAAATTTTGTAAACAGTGATGACAGAAAACTTTGATCTCCCACACAAAGGTACCGTCTTCTTGCTCAATCACTTTGTATCCCTTGCTCCACAGATAAGCTTCCCCTTATGATATCTTTGCTCGAGATATGGGTGCTCCAAATAAGGGATTAACTACCCCATCAACTAGTTTAAGCTCTCTTGCAGGTCTCAAATAAACCCCAATATAGACTTGCAATGCATTTAGCACGTTAGCATATTCAGAAATAATATGGTTTAATCTTATTAAGATTAACCTTATTCTTAAATTCCACTCCCTGTAGATCAGCTAATAAAGTAGTGCACTTATTTTTACCTAACTTAACTATGTTGTAAGGGCCATCCCATCTAGATTCCAGCTTTCCTAGAAATAGCTCCCTACGTGCATCATAGTATAGAACTAACTGTCCTTTCTTAAAGGTATATTTCTTTGCCTTTAGATCATGCAGCCGCTTCATCTTACGTTTAGCCACCTTCTGGTGCAACAAACTTTGCAATTTAAGTTCATCCAAGTGGGCTATAGTTGTAAAACGCTCAAATAGGGCATCTTCCTCACCCAAATAATGATTGATTGCGAATCTTATGGTCGGCAACTAAATTTCTAAGGGCAAGACACACTCCTCCCCATAAAATAATTTGAATGGGGTGTGGCTAGTGGCTCATTTGAATGTCGTATTATACGCCTATATTGCCACATATAATTTTGTATCCTAGTCCCGCTTCTTTTTAGATATTATTTTGGATAGGATACCCACAAGTTGCTTATTGGTACTGTCAACTTGTCCATTTTCTTGTGGATTATAGGGTGTCATCTTATTATACTTAATTTCCATGCTTTAGTCAAGCTTTTAATTGCCTTGTTCAAAAAATGGATTCCATAATCCGATACTATTTCCTTTGGTGGACCAAAGTGGCATATGATTTGCTCAAGTAGGAAATTGACAGTCTCTTTTGCATTGTCCTGCCTCGTCACCATGCTTCTGACCACTTTGTAAAGTAATCAATTGCTACTATAATGTATATTTTCTGAGTAGTAGATGATGGGGTAATAGGTCC
This sequence comes from Lygodium microphyllum, assembly GCF_053477565.2. Lineage (NCBI taxonomy): Eukaryota > Viridiplantae > Streptophyta > Polypodiopsida > Schizaeales > Lygodiaceae > Lygodium > Lygodium microphyllum. The sequence continues at coordinate 105,534,308 of NC_141162.1, forward strand.
CACAAAATTAATGTCCCACTTCTCAAATGGAAGGGTAGCCATAATCAGCGTAAGTGGATGCTTCCTATTATCTCTATTGTCATGTCTCTTTGACATGTATCACATCTCTTCACATAGTCAAATGAATCCTGAAAGATGGACGGCCACCAATACCTAGCTCTTAAAGCCTTTTGTGTTGTCAACCGCTCAACAAAGTGCCCTCCACAAGCAGAGTCATGGCACTCTTCCAGTATAAATGGAACCTTGTCAGGCATCACACATCGGCGATAGATATCATCAACACATTGGCGATAGATATCATCAACACCTTGCCGATATAGTGTTCTTGCAATCAAGGAAAATTTCAATGCCTGCTATTTAATTTTCCTCTTCTCCGATTTTGATAAAGTAGCTCCAGTCTCTCCCTTAGAAAGATAGTGCGTTATAGCCGCATACCATGAGGGAATAGACGTCGTATCAATCTTGAACAAAGTTTCCATATTACTTCCTTCAGCCAAGACCTCCTTTGGCTCTCTGAAATCCACAAGACACTCAACAATGCCCTGAAGCTTTGGCGACTTACTCTTAATCTTGTAATCAAATTCTTGCAAAGTGATTAACCACTTTGCTAAATGATCAGGTGGTTGTAACTTATTCAACAACAATTGAAGCCCTTTCGCCTTCGTATAAAAAACCACCTTCTCATAAAGAATATAGTGCCTGAACTTTTTGGTCGCAATTACCATCACAAGGCACAACTTCTCCATATAGGTGTAGTTAATTTTTTATATCCCCAACTTTTGACTAGGAAAAGCTATCAGATGGTACTACTTCTCCTCCCAAATTTGGGCTAAGTAGTAGCTAATACTATACATGGTTACTGCTGAAAATATATAGAACATTTTTCCCCTTTTAGGTGCTTTTAAAATAGGTGCTTTGGCACGCTCCTGCTTCACATCATCAAAAGATATTTTGCAAGCATTACTCCATGCAAACTAACAATTAAAGGACAACAGGTTCGTCAATGGCAATGTTCATTCTGCCAAGGCATTGATAAACCTTCGATAATACCCTACCAATGACAAAAAGCTATACAATTCCTTTGGAGTACGTGGCGGACTCATGGCGACTATAACCTTAATCTTTTCAAGGTCAGTTGCAATCCTTATGGAACTCACCACATGGCTTAACAATAGCCCATAAGGCACTCCAAAGATGCATTTCCGCGGGTTGAGAGCTATGCAAAATTTTCTGCAACCCTCAAGACACTTTTGCAAAATAATCAACTGCCTTTCTCTTACGGTGGTTGCCCCCACGTCATCAATGAATACTTTCAATTCCTATGGGCAGATGTCACCAAAGGTCTTGTCGGCTATTCTTTGCCACAAACCAAGTGCATTACATAACCCAAATGCCATCACATGGTATGCAAAGATACCGAAGACAGTGATAAATGTCGTTTTCAGCTTGTCTTGTTCAGCAATCGCCATTTGGTTATACCCTACAAAGCAATCCATGAACGAATATATTTTCCTACCCGCCAATTGATCCAAAATTTGGTCAATAAACCGCAATGGGTAGTAATCTTTAACAATCTATTTATTTATCTCTCTAAAGTCTACATAAAGATGGATTTGATTATTCTTCTTCTTTCTAATCATAACTGGAAAACACTATTCAGTATGCTGAACTGGGAAGATCAAACCCACTTTCTACAACTTTTGTAGCTCATCAAACAACCCATCCCTTAGTTCAAAAGGCAGACACCTTACTTTCTAATGTACAGGGCGGGTACCTTCCTTTACAAGAATGGTATGCACAGCCAGACTGGGAGGAATACCCCTAACTTCGTCATAGCTCCAAGCAAAGATGTCGCAGAACTCCTGAACCAGGGACACATAGTCTTCTCTCTCTTCCGAACTGAGCATGGAACCCAATTTGATTGGCCACAAATCATTAGGTGTGCCAAGGTCCAACTCATTAACGTTTGCATCTCTTATTCGATCTTGAGGTTCTATCGGCTCATTCAAAGTTATCTGATAAATATCCTCTATAGAGGCCCCTTCTTTAGATTTATCGCTTGATGACGTCTCACTACTAGATGGATCATCTACTATTTCTAGTTCAGTGGAGAATAATGGATCCCTCTCACTCTGAGGAGACTCAAGGTAAGCATCCACTATTACACGATGGGCACCTCGACCTAGAATCACTCGGCCCGCGGGTATATCAACTTGAAAATCTATCCGTAGAATCCATGGCCGGCCTAACAAAACTCGATAGCTAGGACGTCTTGTGAACTCTATCACCCTAAAGTTCAAATAGCATTCCATCCTCACAACTGTAATGTGAACTTTAGTGATGCAACCTTTCGGTTGTCCTAGGCTATCATCAGCCATCCTAAGAAGTGTGGATCCATCTTTTTGGATCTCTAGACCTTACCTCTCTATCAAATTTGAACTCATGATATTGACGAAGGATCAAGTGTCCACGATAGTGTGCTCCACTAATATTCCATCCATATACGCTAGAATCCTAGGGCAATGCTTTTTAGCATGATCGAACCAATCCTCTCCCACTCTTGCTATACCCAAAGGTTCTACAATATACCCTATACGCAGAATTTTCTTGAATTTCTTGCATACTCCTGGAGAAAGTTTAATCAATTGTAGGATATTTACGTCTGGTTTAACTTCACAAAGAGAACTTGCTAGGTCAAAGTCATGGTAGTTAGCCAAAGTTCTCTTCTCGCGCCAAACCATTATCTCCTTTGGTCTTTCAATCGACCTTGGTGCCTCTTTTTTAGCCTTTACCTTCTTTCTTGGTAATCCTTTATCATTCTCGAGATCAACTTTACTACCAATATCTTAAAGATCCACCTTCCATATCAGGATTCAGGACTCTCTTTTCCCTAGCATCTTGCTTAGGGCTTTCCTCGATAGGTTTTACAATTCCTTTGTCACCCTCTTTGATATTTTGACCTCTTGTTATGGCTCGTAGATTAGAAGGTTCAACATCATTAATACGTACGGCCTCAATCAGGCTGACTCCATTGCCATGAGGCAACTCCTCTACAGTAGCCTTTCCTCGTTGCAATATTTGTATTGGTCCCTCATCTTGCTGGAGATTATTCCCTTATGTGTGATGGTTAACTGGACCTGGTTGTTTACTCCCTTATTGGAGAGAACTGATCTTAGTTCAATAGGTAGCAGCTAAGTGGCCAAACTTTCTGCAAATATCGCATTTGACATTCGAGAAATTTATAGGAAAATGTTGGCCACCACACCACTTATAGCTGAATCTTGAGGGGGCACCCTCTCCAGGGCATAGACTCCCTATCAACTTCTTGGTGCTTCTTGACGTCCATAGCTATTTGTGTGTATTGTTCAGAAATCATATCATTATAGTGCTTCATCATGTCCTTAACTTCGCCAAGGACATTAGAGGTACTCGACTCATAGCCATGATCATCTATCCGTCATCCCATCGGTCTAACTACTTGATTAAAAATTGGTCGCACTGACCTACTGGGACAACATTAGGATTCGTTGTTTGGCTTCCACCACTTAGTGAGGCCGCCTGACAATCCATGGGCATAGTCATAGTAGGAGGGGTTGGTAACATAAGAAAATTTGGCATGATACTCCCTCTCCCATTCGCGCTTCACACGGGGTCCTCTTGACTCCCATTGGTCAAGGCCAAACTATTACCATTCCAATTTATCCTTGCTGCATTAGCCACTTGCAAGCACGACTCTATTCCTTCTTCTTAGGTAATAGCAATATCAATGTCGGCCAAAGCGATACTACTAAGCTGTACCTCGATATTGAAATCCAATCCATGTAGGAAATATTACAACTGTGCAGTCAATGGAATGGGAATATAAGTATTAAGTTTGCAAAGAACTTGCTTTAGTTTCTTGGCATAGGCCTGGACATTCTCATTTGGCTCTTGGCGTGTTAGATTCAAGACACGCAACCAATACTACCCACCCCTTTCAGGAGCAAACTCTCTACGAAAAGCTGTAAAGAATTGGGAACTGCTAGTTATGGTTCCGGCTTCTAGACCGTGATGATACCAGATTGCCGCTCTTTCTTTTAACGTCATGTTGAAGAACATCATTAGGTGTCCTTTGTCTTGGATTTGATAGTTGAATATGAGCGTTTGGAACTTCTTAATATGGAGTTCTCCATCTTCTTCTGCTAACCCATGGAAAATGGGCAAAGGTGCTCCTAATGCCAGTAAATTTGGTGTACCTGTTGGAATTGCAATGGGTTGTGCCATGGCTACAACCAGATTGATAACACGAGTTTGTGTAGGTGCAATTACACCCCCACTTGTTGTGGGCTAATTAACTGGAAGAAGGGAAGTACCAAGACTTACACTTGTACTCAAAGAGCTACTCGTAACACTTAGGTTACTAGAACCCTTGCTACTTATGCGTAACAGGCTGCTCCTTTCAGGAGAATAGTGTCTCACAATCTCCAACCGCCATCTAGCCCTCTCAACACGTTCTGCTTTTTGTATTTTGGCTTGACGGTCCTTGTCAGAGGACATAAACCAAATATTTGGTCCCTAAAAACCCTAGATTCAAGAGTCACCACTTGTTGGCGGCTCCTAGAGCAGATACACCACTAGTGGGACCTAAAATGGGTCAGCACTGGCTATAGCACTAGCGGGACCTCTAACATGCACAAGACAACCCCACGACCTCGTAGTCAGGAGTGCCTACATGACACATTGCCCTACCATCATACGTACATTATGTGTTTGTATTGTGTTTTGTAGTCCAACCCTTAACCTTCTCAGACTCCTCAAAGGGAGACCCTACACATTTTGGTATAATTCACTACATAGAACAACATAGGAGGCATCCCTCTGTTGATTGTCGTGGCCCCACTCCAACCCTCCTACACCTTGGGGATTGGCCCCTCGATGCGTTGCTAACACATATAATACATACAACATAGACTCCACTCTTGATACCAATATTATATGATTCCAGGAATGTACCAATCCTCACTTACTTGTCCCCTTGGACCCACCATCTAGACCTACAGCTTGGGTGCCTTACTCTCTCTAGCGTGGGTCATCTATACTTCAACCAATTGCTATGCATGCTAGGAATAGATACCATGTGTATAATTCATGCAATGGTGGATGCCTTATTGTGCACAAACATTTATGGTTTGAAATCAGCCTATGTGTTGTGCAAAATAGTCATTTTTATGAATTTTTGCTAATATGCAATGCTTCATTGTAGGAACCTAACACCAAGGCAAACTCGTGCTGCTAGATCCATTATTTCTAAATAAACCGCATCCCAAATGTTATGCATAAAGAGAACAATCATAATTTTTATTATTTCAACACTTAATTTATTGTATAACATCATCCTCCCCCTCATCGTTTAAAATTTGCTATGGTGGTGCATAGGTGTAGAGGGTCTTTTATGTCATTTTTTGTATGTAAAAGCAATGAATACGCACTTTAACACAAAGGACAGGGACCAAACTGAGGTTTAACCTCATGCTTAAGCCTCATCAAACATTCACATACATAGATCTTATTTTTTGAATTTTTTTGAATGCAAGAAACCTAAATTTTTTTATTTTTTAATATTTTTCCTATTTATTTTAAATAAAAAATAGGTAGATTTTGGTTTTTTTTTACGACTGATCATTTCAACTAAAACTCAGCATCTTCCCTTATTTTATCCCATGTCCACTCATTTTTCCCCACTCAAAATCAAAGAAACTATCAATTTCCATAAAAATTAGTGTTTTTTCAGGTTTTGAAAATTTATAATTGCTGTAAATCAATACGGGTTTTTCATAACGCTGATTGCAGCCCTTAAACATAATTCAAGGAACATTCAAATAAAATTTTAGCCCATATGCACACCATTTAGACCATGAATGATCAAAAGCAAGCAAAATTCTTTCATAAAATAGAGCATATTGCTTTTTTACATGTTTCGGGTTTCTCTAATATTTAATTGGGACTGTGTATCAACCAAACAGCCATGGATTTCAGTATAGATCTTCAGCCTTTAGCCTCCTGAGCCTCTTGGAACAATCCAGTGCCTCCCGGACAATTATCCATCTCCCGGTTCTCTTCTTGATTCTTGCCACATGAAGTGCCTCTATGCAAGAGAGAGAGGGAGGAGATAGAAAGATTGGTTTTTGATCTCCACAATCACGCAGCCATTTCTGAAGCCAAAGGTGGCGATGGAGTGTGAAGATTAAGTGCATCTCAGACATCTAGTCGGTTGGGGGGGTTGTTACAGCCCCCATAGCCCATCCATCAAGCGTGAAGAAAAATGGTGCCTTCATCCTCTTGTTACGAAAAAAACGGCCACCTTCATCCTGCCAGGATTTCCAAAAATGAGGGGGCCCGAAAGGGAGCCCCCAAAAGGCATGCCCTTTGGACTCTCTTAAGTCCTTTCCCACTTGGCATTTGGCCTTGGCCTCCAGGGCACTCCCTCTTCTACGTCCGATACCCGATTCAAAGTCTGAAAATTTTTGGCAATTCATCTTAAAGTCCTGCAATGCCGAGCATCTCCCAAGGTCTGGTCTGACATGCCAAAAATTTATGAAAACTCATCAACCATTGTCCAGTGGGTCTTTTAAGCACTTTCGGGCATTACTGCTTAAAATCGTATTGATTGCAACTGCTGCCTTCGATGAAGTCTATTTTTCCCCTGAAATTCAAAAATTTTGGCTATTTTTAAGCACTTCTCAGCATAAAAAATCATCTATCAACTAAGAAGTGAACAGTCTCCAACCACTTGTGTGAGAAGCGAGTGAAGAAAGAAGCAAACTACAATTAGAGATGTGTTTTTAACCGACCTAATCATCCTCATTGACACCTTAGTGTTTCAAGAGGCTGCGAGCATGGTAGGTGCTAGCACTGACACAAGTAACCAAGATCTCGACATATGCAATTTTGTACTTGACATACAACAACTCATATCATGGTACGACTATAAAACAAAAATAGCATACCATGGGAGATCCATAGATGAAATCATACTTGATCTCGAGGAGGAGAAGAAGGTAGAAAGAGTTTCTCTACAATGCTTAGCCATCTACAACTAGGAGCAATGTGCTCAGAGGTTATGCTAAGAAATAGAGCTTAATGAGATCGAATGGGTTCTAGCCATTGCAAGTGAAAATAGAGCAAGAGGAGATAAAATTTAGGGATAGATCATTAGAGGCTAATCTTATATTGAGTAAGATTCTCGCAAATCGATTCTCAGATAACACTATCACAGAGAGCAAAGTAGAGCAGCCCTAGTGACTTCATTGCTAAGTTGGGCCAAAAATCACACCAAATACTAAAACCTAGACCAAGATATCTATAGTTGCAAAGAAAATTGAGAAGTATCAAAGAGGTAATGATCCTTATAGCTTCATTAAGTAGTTTGAGTAGGTGTGCGAGGCAAACAATCTCATGGACCTTGCTCAATGTACTCAAGCTTTTGGACTTTGCCTAGGAGACAAAGGACGAACTTAGTTTACTAGCCTAGAAACAACTTCAATAACCTAAACAATCTTTTCATTAAATTATTTCGAGGCCGAATACTCAGACAAGCTCATTGTTAAGCTGATGAATATCAACCAACAAGACAAGGAGAAAATTTGAGACTATGTCACTCACGTGAGAAGTCTCTACAAGAGGATTCCAGTGGTGGAGCGGCCTAATGAGAGAGTAATCTCTCCATTGTATTTATCAACAGAATTTGAAATGAAGAGCTCTATTAAGAAAGTAACTCGAACCTACAAAGGGACATGTTAGCCACCATAGACCCTTCAAAGAAACAATATGTATGGATGATTTGCTGAGAGAAAAGCTCAAGAATCACACCATAAGAGAACATCACCTCTAAGAATACTGAGAGAGAACCACAATCCTTAGTGATTGATCAAGCCATGCTGTAGAGGGAGCTCATGCTCAACCACCAAGACCCACGGACCACTTATTGTTTCAAGCATTTCAGGCAAGCTCTAATGGCTATCTCTCACCTAGCCGATGCACCTTTGAACCTATGATTGTAGTGAGCTTACCTCAATGCCGAAGTGAGTTTCCTCCTCCCTTGCACACACCAGTAGCTCCACAATCCTAGATGCTAGCTCAAGCATCCTCAAGCCTCCTCCATCAAGCTCCATCCACCATAGCCACACTCACGCAAGAAAAGAGAAGAGAAGAGGATATGGTAAAGAGCTTTACCTTCTAGATCCCTCACTCCCACACTCTACTCCCTCACACTCTCACACTCCCTCTCTCAAGAGCACACACACAAGCAAGGTGAAGAGAAGGAGAGAAGAAGAGAGGACTCTTGTTAGCCACACACCAAGAATGAGCTTCCGTTCACTTTTTGAACTTTATATACAAAACCCTAAACTCCCATGGGCACCCATCTCTTTTTACATGACCGACTGCTGTGGCAAGGTCCTTTTCTCCCATTTCCCTCTTCTTGCCTCATGCCTTAAGCTTACACCCGTCTATTCTTTTACAAATGGCATAGGAGGGAGCTTGGCACACTTTTACAAGAGTTTTTAGAGTTTTTTGAGGCACCTTCCATTTAAAATTGAGATTTTTGCCTCAGCTTAGCTTTAGGGGCAGCCTTTGCACCTTTGCTCTTTTTTTGTCCTTTTTTCACTCTTTGCTTGATATTTCTGCCATCTCAAATTGGGGCTAACACATAGCGCACAAGATCAGGGAAAAAACATGGACACAAAATCAAGAAATAGGTGACTTGAAGTTAGGGTTGGCCAAGCTACAAGAGATGCTGAGAAGGCTAAAGTGGCCCCATGTGCAATGTGTGCATTGTGGTGGGAATCATCTTCCAACTAAATGCCAGGAGCCTAGATCAGGGCCTTACGCTAAGTGTAATAGGTTTGGGCATGATGCATTGCACTACCGATTGCCAGAAGTTTCCCATATCCACAACCCTATACTCAGCCCTACTATCTAGTGAATAGGCAACCCAAATTTGGAAGAGGATCTCCATTAGCTCTACCAGCGCCAAATGACTCAAAGCAAACTAACTCTAGGATGGACATCAACCCCACAAGAATCCCAAGACCACCTGGACCCATAGTGACCCATCCACTAAGCCATGCTCTTATTCACTTTGTAGAGGAGCCATTGGAGGATGAGACATATTTGAATCCTTATATCTCCTATAAAAGGAAGGTAATCCTATATTGATGGACTTTAGAACAATGATGATTATGGCTTGAGAGGTAAGGGAAGAGGTAGAGGTCTAGGAGGGGGGCAAAACCAAGAGCCACTAGCATGTTGGAATTGTGGACATACCATGCACATTTCATCTTGTTGCCCTTAAAAAGAATAAAAAAATAGGGATAAGGCTGACTTGAGATATCAAAGTGTGGAGTTACGCATTTATATGCTGATTTCCCTAAAAGGAAACCCTCCAATAGTACATCAATTGTGCCATTAGTACGACTTTGACTTTTTAGTGTCAAAAATATCTGGTGATGAAGCCACACCAATCCCACTCAATGTCATGACTTGAGCTCAGATGAAGCAGATCGGTATCTCATTACCTAGACCCAGCAACTTAGATGCAACATCTAAGGGAAAAAAGAGCTGGAGAAGGAGAAGGAAGAGGGAGGATGCCAAGATAACACTTAAAACCGATAGTGTCACTACACAAACCAGATGGAAACAAGTTATGGATATGAAAGAAAAAACATCTACTCCTAAGACAGTGGCAAAGAGAAGTGCTAGGGTTAAAGAATACCCCAATCCAAAACACCAATTAGATGTCGTAGAAAAAGTCAAAGAGTGGGTGATAGAAGCTCAAGTGCACATGTAGGAAGCAGAGCTTGCCATGGAGGATGAGATTAATGAGCTCTCTAGTCAAAGTCCATGAGTCTCCCCTATGCATTTGAGATCAAGAGATAGATCAATGCCCCATGTAGTACTATACAAGAGGAATCTAGATGCCATGGATAGACAAACTACCTAACAATGTTAGTAGAAAAGAAAAAGGTTGGCAATTTTCTCACAACACTGATATCAACCCCTATAACCTTGTGGTTAGAAGAATTGCATAGGCAAATCCCTACACTATGGCAAGCGTTGAAGTAGTGGGTAGGAGACCCAACAGACATGGAGTGATTGACTTGTTAGACCATGATGCAAAGATGCATATGCCAAGCTTAACCTTGAACCTATTGTCTCAATCCCTACAAGTGAATGCCATTTGGGAGGGCATGGAAATGCACATAGTCTTACCTATTGTTTCATTAGGTGATGCCACACGTAAGGGAATTGTGGATACGTGAGCAAGAGGAGTTAGTGTGCTTAGTCATGTAGTTCTACAAGCTTGAGGAAATCCACCAATGGAGACTTCATAGTTTCATATTACACTAGCAAATGAAATGAAATTCAAACCATCCAGAGTGCTTAAAGATTGGCCTCTAAAGATATCAGGAATCTAATTCTTAGTTAACTTCATAGTTATGAAGGGAGTGGACTACGATATTCTGTTAGGTAGGCCATGAATGAGAAATTTCCGAGTGACACAGGATTGGGGTTATGGTCTAATATTCTTGGGCAATAGAATAGAAGTTGTTCAAGTAGAGATAGATACTTGAAAAACCTCACCACTCAACTTGGATTCTATCTTTGAAATGCTAAATGGTGACTCACAAGAAAAGTGCAAACATGGACCCTTAACTAAGTATATTCCCTGCCCCTGTGAATGAGCATGATTGGATGTATGTATTGGAAACCATTGACTTGCCATTCTTAGAAGATGATGATGACTATAGGCAAAAGTTGTAGAAGTAGCAAGTAAACCCAATGGAGTCACAACTCTTAAGTTACCCAAGAATGGTGCCACACCATCAATACCTCTTTGCATGATGGCCAAGAGATCCATCAGCTGACCAATACCTATCACATACTATGTACCAACTAATAGATTTGAACTCCATGGAATTCTTGAGTACCTGACAAGAGAGCTATCTCGTAACCCAACTGCAATCTTTAAGCCTCCTAATTATCTGATCGAGAATCCAGAGTGGCAATGGGCTAAGGTGCATGACCTAAATTTGTTGTACAACTAGACCGTCATTATGGATGAGAAAATTCCTATGAATGAGAGCCTTGGAAACAATGAACAACATGAGTATGAGGATTTAAGTGATGAGAATGAAGGTTATGGCACTAGAGGATAAGAAAAGTCCTACAAAATGGGAGCCATGGGAATGATGAACAGCTTGCATATGAGGATTCAGGTGATGAGTATGAAGGATGTGGCTCTAGTGGTGAGGACAGTGAGGAAGATGCCAAAACCATAGAATACAACACAAAGGGACAAGTGATTGAGGAGATAAGAGTTCCATGGCATCCACTAGGGTTTACCGTATGGTACCATGTGAGTATAAGGGAGGGGGGTTATTTAAGGGAAGGAAGGTACATTTTATAAGGTAAGGTCCCATAAATAGGGGGTAGATAAGGGGTATTTTTATATATTTCTTGTACTCATGTGACGTTTCCTTATTACTACTAGTGAATCCCCCGTGATAAGAGTGAACTCTAAATCTCGAGAGGCTAGTTTATTTAGAATGGAAAGAGAAGTCTTTAAGGTAAATTGTGAGCACACATGGTTAGAGCACCTAGACATAGTGGACCATGAGCAAGCTGGATTAGTTCAATCATGCACTATGCCATTGCTTAGAGTAAAATCTGTATCGCAGCTATGACCACCAAGGGAAAATTATTCTAGTGAAGGTTATGAGTTCAACTCTGAATCAGAAATAAACTTTGAGAGTGAACCAGAGATCCCACAACCATTGAACACCAATGCAAATGCACCAAAGGGGACCTCCCGATCCATCTGATGTGTAAGAGTATCAAAGAAGAAAGAAGAAAACAATCCAAGTCCTCTAAAACTGAATGATAAAAGAAACCACATGACCTACCCAAATGCTTCACTAAGTATAAGAAGCGTGACTGCATAGTGGTGTTAGTAGGCACTAAACAAGCAGGGCAGGTTAATGAATCCTCTGAAGGACCCGCTAAAGTTAATGAAGTCAATATGGAAAAAGGGCAGGGGGTAGAACTCAACTAGTGTACATAGCCAATGACTTAACTAAGCAAGAGGAGCACAAACTCATTTATCTCTTACGTGAGTATGTAGATGTATTCACTTTGTCCTTAGAAGAGCTAAAAGGAATCGACCCAAGTATTATGACTCGCAACATTCCTATGACCCCCATGTCAAGATTGTGGGAGAGAAGGAAGGAGTCTCGCTTGAAGCTTTCTTGCTTGCACAATGGGGGAAGACACACAAGGGTGGAGGCTGAAAACAGTTTTCCTCTTCTTAGTTGTGTAAGCCAAAAGAACTCTTTTACAAAGAAATAGAAGAACCCTATATATGGGTCTCAAACCAAACTCAACTAACTAAGGTGGCATACTAACTGAGCCACGAACTAGAGTAGATAAGGATAGCTATCATGTAGCTATTATTCATGGGCGGTGTACCAACCGCGTCTGCAACTGACAAGTCGGTGACATAAATACACAACGGTCACCCTGGCGTATCACGAGTGGAGCTCGATATCTCAACACCCCAATGCAACACTAGTCAAACAAAGATTGTATGCAATGAATTCAAAGCATGCCCATGATATGAAGGAGGAAATGGACAAGCTATTGTATGCTAGATTCATTTGATATCACCCATAGTAATTGTCTTGAAGAAAAATGAAAAGATTTGAGTGTGCATGACTCACAAAAAGGTAAATGCAGTGAGACAAGAAGAAACAATTACCCATTACCATACACCGAGTACATGCTTGAGAGAGTGGAAATAGGGAAGGAAGCCTACAATTTATTAGATAGTTTCTTTGGCTATAACCAGGTACAAGTGCATCTTTCTTTTCTTTCAGTAAAGAAGATTCTCAGAGTCTGGCAAATCAAGAATCCCAAACTTAAGAAAATGTTTAATAAGATCAAGAGAGATTCAAATCATTTTGAAGCTTGGATTTTAAAACACATAGTCTAAGAGGAAAATCAAGAAGCTCATAATGTTTCCCAAGATGCAATTTGTCAATTATTTGCTATTAGATCATATTTTTCTTTATATCAAGAAAGAGACACGCTTAACTAAGCACACAAATAAAGTATCAATGGATATAGATTGAAAAACTATATATCAAGACTAATGGAAATTAAATTGGAAGCATGGAGCAAAGGTAAGCAATAAGATCAAAAGAATGAGGAAATTGAATGGATGATTGATGTAGCATCACTTTATGAAGGCTATTGTTGTGCTGCTTGAATGCTTGCATGCTAGGGGAAGGGCTAAATATGTCATGCATTTTTATATAAAATAAAAACCCCTATTAAAATATCATATGGGTAGGACTTGTTGTGCTTAATTATTTGCCTAATTGTTTGTCATGTTACTTCCTACCTAAATTTTCTATCTTTGCTTAGACTAAGACCATTTTTTACATTGTTTTTTAATCTCTTGTGCTTGAAAACTTGATTATCTTGATCAAGATTGATGTTTTCTTTGGACAAATTAGAGCTAGAGATTGTCAAAAGCAATTATACTCACTATTATTTGTAATGAATGAAGGTGAGAGGAGAGAGGAGAATGAGCAAAAGAGAGAGAAAGAGATAAAGAAAAAGAAAGAGAGAAACTAGAAAATGAGAGAGAAAGGAAAGAAAATGGAGAGGAAGAAGGAAGGAATCCATGGAAGCTAAAGGAGAAGGTGAAGAGTTATTTTTTTATTACGTTTGGATGCCCTAAACTAGGTCTCTTATACCTTATATACCCCAATTAGTGTGATTGGGTATCTAACTTCTAGTTCCCCTATATCTTGCTCATTACATTCTATCAGGACCGTGAAATTTTTTGCCCTGAAAAATAAAAGACAACTAGAGAGACTTGACACAGTGGCTAAGGAGTGGGTGTGCAAAGTACTACTCTGATCCACATTACAATGAGAAGATTGGGTGAAGACTATGGACAACATGTTGTCCACTACAAGCTTGCTAAGATAAATCTACCATAACTTTTGATAGGCTACTCCAAATGGAACATCTTTCATGTCAAAGCAGAGCTTATAACGAGCACTTTTAGCCCATGTAGGAAACACGTGCCTATAATTGAGGCAATTACAAAATTTTTCTAAAACAATATGCAGTCTCCAAACAATATGGGGTTAAGAGGAGACATATAAGTCTCTTCTTGAGGAAACTCATCCACAATGGTGGTTGGGCACCATCATGAGGCGTCTTCCAAGAATAGTACTTAACAATTGATGAGGTACTCCTTGATGGATCAAGATCTTAAGTATTTAACTTGCCACCCAATGATTGCCTCAGGGATATACTAAATGATACTTCTTTTGTCTATGGAAGGTAGCTCTTCCACATAGTCCACTAAGGTGCCAATCAAAGGCTTAAGTTGGCTAACATGAAACACATTATGAGTCTTGGTGGGGGGAAGCACTAATCAATAAGCCAAGTCACCAACTCTCTTGAGGATTCGGTAGGGGCCATAGAAATGGTGGGCTAGCTTATTAGTGCTACCCTCCTTGAGAGTGGAGTAATGAGACTTAGGTACTTTCAACAGGACCATCTCTCCCTCTTGGAATTCCAAGTGCCTTCTTTTCTCATCAATCTAAAGTTTCATGTGGTCTTGTGCCTTCTTCTGAAGATTCACTTTGCATTATTTCAAGCAAGACCTGCATGCGCTCTAACTCCTCTTTACTCTAGGGATTGATCTTATTGTTGAACAAGACCATAGGAAGGAGAACCTTATACCTGTATAAGGCCTCAAAAGGAGAAACCCCAATGCTAGAGTGGGTGATGTTGTTATATGAAAATTTAGCTAAGTGGAGCCACATATCCCAACTATGTTGTACATCAGCGTGGGTAAAAGTGTTGTAGGTAGGTCTCAAGCCATTTATTTACCCTTTTGATCTAACCATTAGTCTGTGGTGGATGGTATGAAATCGATGGAGCAAGCTTGGTGCCCATAGATGTGAAAGTCACCTACTAAAATTTTCTCATAAACTTGTCATCTTGATCATGCATGATCACTTATAGTAACCCATGCAACTTAAATACATGCTCCACAAACTTGGTGGGTACCTAAGAGGTAGTGTAGTGAGTCTTGATTTATTGGGATAAAGTGGGTAGCCTTAGTGAGGCAGTTGACTACCACATATACATTGTTCCATCCTTTCTTTGTGAGAAGGAAACTAGTAACGAAATACATAGTGACATGTGTCCATTTCCCATCAAGAATAGGCAAGGGCTGTAGGAGACGAGTGGGTCTAAGTATGATTTCCTTGTTCCATTGGCATGGAACACAACTACCACAAAATCCTTGACATCCCTCCATAGACCCCTCCTATGAAAGCTCTAGGAAATCCTATTGTATGTTATGAAAACACCCAAATGACCAGCAATGGGGCAAGAATGCATCTCTTCCATGATCTTTCGTGCAAAGGGAGAAGTGTGGGGGGGATGAAAATCTTGCCATGGGACCAAATAAGGCCATGTTTGAGCTGATATTGGGAGATTACCCATGTTGTAGTTTTTGAAATATGTGATTGAAGTCCTCATCCAACAAATAGAATTCCTAAAGTTCCTTAATCTAATCACTATGCAACTCTAAAATGGAAGACACTCTGCATCTTGGGGAAGTTACTATATGTATATCCTCTACATGACGTGTATTCAAGGCCTATTTATGAATATCCTTATTTATGAAATTTTCTTGAATAAAACATAACCCTTTTCTATTCAATCTATAAATAAGCCCTTTATATTACATGCTTTTGTATGTAAAAAATGTATTAAATTGGTATTTTAAAAATACATTATTTTCAACCACGTGATGCACATATATATATTCATGAGTAACTTATATGAGCTCTTCATACCCACATCCGTGAGAGTGAATCAGCCACTATGTTATCTTTGTTCCTACTTTGAGAGATATCAAAATCATAATTTTGCAAATTTTTCACCCATCTCCTCTACGTAGGAGTCAAAGTAGACTAAGTCAGGAAGTACTGGAGGACTCAATGGTCACTCTTCACTCTACACCGATTGCCATATAGGTAACGGTGCCATTTCTCAATAGCATAGCAGATAGCCAACAACTCTTGGTCATAAACAGTTATTTGCATCTCCTTTTCATCAAGCTTATGACTCTCAAATGCAATCACACCATGCTCTTGCAACAATATAGCACCAATACCTTAGCCACTAGCATCACATTGAATGGTAAACTCCTTTAAGAAGTCATGATATATGAGGATGGGGATTTAAGTAAGCATTTCCCTCAATTGCATAAAGATATAATGAGTAATAACATCCCAAAAGAATAATTCCTTTTTAAACCAATCAGTCAAAGGTGCTACAATGGTGGCATAATTCTTGATGAAGCATCTATAATATGAAGAGAGACTAAGAAAACCACGTAATGAAATAGTGGTGGTGGATGGTGTGGGCTAGTCCTTTATACATTGCATCTTTTTAGGGTCAGTCGATATTCCATTCTTGCCAACAATGTGTCCCAAGTACTCCACTTATGTCTACATGAAGATATGCTTACTTTCCTTAGCGAATAGCATATGCTCTCTCAAGACATCAAACACCCTTCTAACATGTGCCAAGTGCTCCTCTTATGCTTTGCTATAAATGAGAATGTCATCAAAGAAAATGGGTACAAGCTTCAACAGGAAGGGATGTAGGATTTTATTCACAAGGCACTGAAATGTGGCAAGGATATTAGTCAATCCCTTTTCTTAATAGCAAGACTAGAGATGCATAAGGTAAGGAACTCGGTTGTCCAATAAACCCCATCTCAAGTAACTCTTTGACTTTCTTTTTAACTTCTTCACATTCAAACTTAAAGAGCATATAATATGGCTTGGAACGGGGTTCTAAATCAAGTGGATGGTCCATTTGCCTCTTAGAGGAAAGGGCTATAGGCATGTAAAAATAAATCATTATACTCCTCAAGTAAAGACTTCAACGTTGAATTCTAAGATACTTTGGAGGGCTAATCTGAATTCTCCATATTCAAGTGCAAGTGTCACGACCTAAGACATGCCTTACACTAGCTCTATGGCTCTAGCTAGGGGCTCTTATGCTCACCAAACCACCCTCACAGCCTCATGGCCAAGAGCGTCTAGATGCTATACACTTATCTAGCTAAACCATGCATTTGCGTCAAATTGTAATCCAACGTTTTTTTCCCATTCTAACTCCAGTAGTGAGAGAGATCCTCCCGGGTAGAATGTTGTGGCTCCTACGGCTCTCCTACACCCTGGGGATTGTTTGGCCCTAGGGATGCATTGTCTTAACATAGAACACAAGCATAACATTTTCCACTCTTTTCATAAAGTGTTCCAGGAGAAAAAAAATTTCTCACATAAGAGTCCTCAAAGACGATCGCTCTATCCTATAGCTTAGGAATCCTCACATGGTCTCATCATTGGTCTATCATTTTAGCAATCAAGTGCCATGTATCCAAGAGATTATTTCTTAATGCCATGCTTAAATATAGATACAATGTACAATGCCATATAGTACTCAAAACAATCAGCTACAAATTAGCCACTGTATCATGTATAAAATACTCTTTCAATGATGTCCTTTCTAACGTAGTGTTGTGTTGTTAGAAACAACACCAGACTAATCCATGCTATTGTTCCTTTTGAAATGTTGAACGAATCCTATATGCTTTATTCCAATACACAAACACTTATATTTTGATGTGGAGTTCTTATCATTTTAGCTACTCTATGTGTTCATTTATTACATAAGACATTTTCAATGTTTCATAGATCGTTTCCATCAAAACACTCTCTAAACTATCAATTTAACACATAAATGGGTGTAAGCTGAGGCCAACCTCATTCTCTATAGCCATTATATATTCATGGACCTTCCCCTAATTTTTAGTAACTTTTCTCACCCTTAAATTTTTTTTTCTATTTTTCTCATCCCTAATTTCCATTTTATCGTGTTTTTTATTTTATTTAATTTGGACTATGCTCCATCATCACATTTAATATCATTCCATATGAACATAATTTGATAATCCAAAATAGAAAAACCATTATTTTTCACCTAAAACATGCATTTTGGATTTTAATTAATTAATAACACATGATCATGATCATGGGTTCTACATCTTACAATTCACAACCTTTAAATACATCACAATCAAGCTTCAAACAAATTTTCACCACATATGAACTTGATTTATACCACAAAATGACAAAGATTCAAATTTCTATTAATACAAAGAATTACCACCCTTTTGCATGTTTCAGATTTCAAGAATTGAATACACCAACCACAACCAAACCTACCATTGGTCTCCCAATAGTGATGGATATCACTTCTCAGCGTCAGCATCATTTGTTATCCATCGATGGGCCATCGGTTTCCATCCTGATTTCCTCTCAAGAATTGTTGTCTGAATCGCCTATAGGAGGAGAGCAAGGGAGGAGAGAGAGAGACTTGTTTCAGATATCTCTATCCGGTAGCCATTCACGGAGCTGAAGGTAGTGATGGGAAGCAAAAAATTGTAGGAGGAGAATCGTGTATTCAATTGGTATGCTTGTGTTGTAGCTCTCCAGTCCCCCCATCAAAATGTCATTTTGCATGTCGACGGCCTCTTTTTTTTTCCCATGAAAAAGAATTCCCCTCCCCTTGTCACGTGAAAATTTTGAGGGGGAGGGCCCCAAGGGTCATGACCCTCTGCCCCAAGCCTCCTTTGCACCCGCTTTGGCCCTCCTACCGCCCAGTGTCATCGAGCACTCCATGTTTCTACATCTGGCCTCGAGATTGAGGTCTAAAATTTTATGCATGTTCGTCTCTAAGTCTTGAACTACGCCTCTGGCACTTATCATTAATTCCATTGCTCAAAAAATTTTATAAAAATCCACAATTTCTTGGAGTTCTGTTTTCAAAAGTGATTTGAAAGCATGTCTTCCATAGTCGCCTCTAAAATGGCTAGGTATCTGCATCCAAGCTTCTAGGGAGCTTCTATTTCTACCTCAAATTGATAAAAATTGGACACCTTTTTGGATCTTTTTTTCCTTGAAATATAGCTCTTGGTGACAACCATAGGGTCAGATGACTCAGCTCATCGAACCCACAAGCTGATCTGCACATACGCGAACCATAAGGAGCATCAAGTTGCTTCAAATAAAAATACACCACAATGCACAACACAGCTCTCACCCTACCCCATGAAAAAATCAAAGCATGAAGTCCATGAGGGATAGGCCTAGCATAATCTAACAAAGATCCAAAGCTAGTCACTAGCTAACTGCTCCAACATAGACCAACCGGCTAAATAGAACTACCATAGAAGTACGTAGTGGTTTGATCTACCTTCCTTACCTAAGACAATTCAAACATGAACTCCTACTAGGTGAGGACTCCTAAATCCTTTTTTATTAAAAATCATATATTTTTATATTTTACCACTTTTTTTCTTCAGTACTTTATACTCAGCATGGAAAAAGAAGGCAACTGAGCATATTGTGACCCAAGGAGAACACAACATCAATCTCAAGTCCTATCTTGGTACCTAAGAACCTACCATGCTCTACCAAGGTGGTACTAAATCATTTTTCTTCCGCTCACTTTTTTTTTCTCCAACCATCCTTATTTATTTTTTGGCTAAATGTAAGCCCCAAGAAGGCAAGGCATCGGCCTCGAGTCAACTCTCCCCAAAAATCTTCTAGGCCTTTGCAAGCTGATAATCATCTACTTTTAGAATTTTTCTTCCTTTATTTTCTTATTTTAGGGGTTAGAATCCCCTTTTACATAACTCAGTATTATATATATGTTTAGATATATTCATTATTTGTTCTCTTTCATTTGGCAAGCTTCCCTAACTACCCCACAACTAATAAGGATTCCTAGAAATAGATGTCTAACAAGCTGCTAGCAAGATAGGGTCACTAGGGCTACCCTAAAAAACAACTCTTAGAGTACTTGACAATGTTTTTATAGGAGGTAAACAACCTCCCCAGATACACCTAACTGATCCTTGGGACTTCATGCCTTGAATGCTGATCCCTAACAAAAGAAAATTACCCCATATACATATACATATATATCATACAAGGAAAAAACTCATAAAGGAAGGACATCACTTAGACTTAGCCACAATAAGCTTCTGAATAGCAAGAGGCTCCCTTCAAGTGCTCCATCAAAATTTTTTAGTGCTGCACTTTTTTTAAAAATACCATTAACCACACCTACACTAAACAAACAAATGGCCCTCTTGGCCTAATGATATAAACTGTTTCATCGCAAAATAAACAGCCCTCTTGGCTTAATGAAATATAACCATAAAGCACATAGTCTAGCAACCTACTATTAAAAGTAAACCCTTGGTTCCCACATAAACCATACTAAAGCACAAAACTAGACCAATGGGGATGGCCATTTAGAACATACACTAAATGCATCAAATTATTAGCTAACTGCCCTACATAAATAGCAAACGGCGTCTTATGAAAAAATTGTTGAATGATCCAATGCATCCATGATAAAGTGGAAAGATGGTCAATTGCTACGTGGCTTATAACCCAACCTAACCATTGGTAGCCAAAACACAACATGTCAACAAGTAGTCCCTATAGTAGCCTTGGACTAACATCAAGAGGTAATTGTAAAAACCCCTCAGGACCATAGTTAAGAAAGACATGTTCAATGAAGGCATAATTAGTGAGGGAGTCCATAAAGTGATTCCACTCTGAAGGAATCAATTGGCAAGTCGCTGCCTCAAAGATCTCAAGGGTGTCCAAGGTTGCACAATGCTACATCCATAGAATGGGATCTCTCATACTATACTTCCCATTCAATTGGTTGATCACTAACTATGAATCACCTTACATCAATATCTAGCAAATACCACCATATCTAGCTAGATTAAACCCCATGAGAAAGGCCTTGTATTCCACCATGTTATTCGTAAAAGCAATGCCTATATACACTCCCATTTTTAAAACCACTCAATGGTGAGAGAATTTAATGATAACCCCAACACTCATATGCTTAGCATGTCCTCGTGAAGCTCCATCAAAATATAATGTGTAAATCACAACTTCACTGATATAACCCACCATGGCAATCAACCTACTTGTACTTATGATGGTCAAAATCTAACCAAGAGAGGGGGTGTAAGACATGTACAATCCCCCCTACTTTACTAAACTCAATAGGGATGCTAGTAAGAACTCTATGATAGCAATGGTAATAGACCTTAATATCCCATGTGAAAGATTCACCTTGCCACTCAGTAATGTGATAATCCTTACTCCACCAGATCACTTTGCCTTAGTGGTAACACTACTCTAAATATGGATGTTCAAGATAAGGGATGACTTTCCCCATCCAATAGTCTTGGTACCCTTTGCAAGTTTAAGTTGAATTTTGAAGGATCTACAAAGACACCAAGTCCAACGTCAATCCTCCTACACATAATAGGGCTTCATTTTATTAAAATTTACTTTAGTTTTGAACTCTATCCCTTGAAATATGCTAAAAGGTTTGTAGAGCCATTCTTTCCTATACGGATAATCTCATAAGGACCATCCCATTTGGGTCCCAACTTGCATGGGAATAGCTTATGACGGGTATCATAATATAAGACCAATTGGCTTATACTTCTTAGCCCAAAGGTCATGAAGCATTTTCATTCGCTTCTTCCCTACTTCATGATGTAGCAAGGCTTGTAGTCTAATCTCATCAAGATGTGTAAGGGAAGTCAACCGTTTCTACAATGCTTTTTCTTCACCCAAAGAATGATTTAGAGCAAACCTTACTGTGGGTAGCTCAATCTCCAAAGATAAAATACAATCTTCCCTATATACCAATTTAAAATGAGTGTGGCCCATATCTATTTTGAATGTCGTACTATAAGCCCAAACACTCACATACAAATCTTTATCCCAATCATGCTTTCCTTTTGATACAATCTTATATAAAATCCCCACAATGTGCTTATTGGTATTCTCTACTTGTCCCTTAGCTTGGGTGTTGTAAGGCATGGTCTTATTATGTTTAACCTTAAAAGCTTTTGTCAAAACCTCAATCATTTTATTCAAAAAATGTGGCCCATAGTACGCACAAGCTCCTTAGATGGACCAAAATCGCAAACAATCTGCTTCAAAATAAAACTAGCCATTTCCTTGGCATTATTCTTCATCGTAGCACATACTTTACACCATTTTGTCAAATAATTTATCACCACAATTATATAATACTTTCATGTAGTTGACAAAGGATGTAAAGATCCAACGAAATCAATACCCCACTTCTCAAATGATAGTATAGCGATGATAGGAGTCAATGGGTGCTTCCTATTCTCCCTATTGTCATATCTTTGACATGCACCACGTCTCTTGACATACACAAATGCATCTTGGAAAGTGGATGGCCACCAATATTCAACTCTCATAGCTTTCGACATAGTCAAGCATCCAACAAAGTGCCCTCTATCACAAGCACACTGTGACGTGCCCGCCTATCAACTGTCTAGGCACGTTTTTAGCGGTCCATCGAGCGAATCTAAATGACTTTATCATATAGGGCCTCATTTACTGAACTACCTCTTGCAACTAAGTTTAACAACTTACATGCGCATCTTAAATCTATAATTTAAGATTAATCTCTATCATGTAGTGCAATTGAAACTATCCATGATGCCATACAAATCTAGATGCAAGTCTTCCCTGAGTTGATGTTACAATGCATGGCTTTTATTCTTGAAAATTTATTTCAATGAATTTATGCAAATCATAAATTATGACTCATGTTTTTAAGTGCAAGGTACAGGAATTCGTCACACTTTATGTAAGTGCAAGCTAACTCTCTTTAATGGTTTATGCAATCCTTTGCAAGAGCTCACACATATACAAATCAATATTCTAGGATGCATTTGCAAAATTTGTGCTTAATAATTAGCTTAGCATTGTAGATACCCCTAAATGTTAATTGACTTGTATTTATTGTGATCCCCGTGAATTAGATTCAAACCTATGCATCTACCCTTCAAATTACACAAACTATATGATGCAAAAACATGATTCTCTTCCATGATAATTACGTTCTACTTTTCCACTCATAGGCCAAGATGTCGTAGTGGTACATGATGGAGTGAAGAGTTTGTATTTATACCTGGTAGCCCATTTGTGTTAGCGGTGGCGTCGTTGCCCAATCCTCCCTTCGCGGTTGCGGCCTTTCCAGCTACTTGGGAGAGTTTATGCTTTGTAGCCATTTCGGAGCTTGGAATGCAGCCTTCTCTTTTCTCAATGTACTCCCTTTTGCAAAAGTCTCCTACACACCACTTGTGTATGGACACTTCTTGTGGAAATAATGAGGGAAGAAAGGTGTTTGTGACCCCTCCAAAAAGTGCAGATACAAATTCAAGGCATCACTTTGACCATATCATTTACATGAAATAGAATCAAAATAACAATATAAGTATAATTAGAGAACTTTGAGAAAAGAAGTTTTATTATAAAGAATAGAGTTTGGTTTGACTCAATATATTGTATGTATACATGGATATTACAAGTAGTTGTTACAAGAAGGATGGCAACCATATGGCATGCAAATCCAAATGTGCACTTTGGATTGACACTTAGGACATTTTATGACTCAGTACATTGTGCATTATATGGATAATATAATAAAGAGTTACATGAATTAGAGCGAAATACACTACAACGATACAGAGGCATAGTGACAGCGCTTTCCGACGCAAAATAGCGGCATCGCTATTTGCGTCGCAAATGTGATGCAAATAGTGATGGTGCTCTAATGAAAAAATATGGGCCGAAACTCGAGCGCGTTATTTTGCACGAACGAATGAAAGAGAGAGCGAACTCTATCTTGCATTTGAGAGGGAGAGGGAGAGAAAGAGGGAGAATGAAAGATTCTCACCATCGCCGCCGCTATCATTTGCGAAGAAGAGGAGGAAGTGTACGGAGGGTGAAGAGGAGCTGCCGTCGCGAAGAGGAGCCGTCAAATCCATCCTCGGGTCTTTGCGGTGAGTGCATTGTTCCCTCTTGCTTTGTCTTTTTTTTTCTCCTTTTCTTTTACTTGTTTTTGTTAAAAATCATGTGTATTGAGAGAGAAAGAGAGGAAATGAGAGAGGGATAGGAAGAGAGAAAAGGAAAGAAGGAATGAGAGAGAGAGAGGGAGAAAACATTAAACATAATAGGGAAGGAGAGAAAGAGAGGGAGAGGGAGGAAGGGAGGGAGAGAGAGGAAGGGAGGGAGAGAGAAAGGGAGGAAGAGGTTATTGTTATTACTGTTGTTGTTTTATTTCTTCTTTTATTTTTTTCTTGTTTATTGTTATTGTGGTAGTGGTAGTGGTAGTAGTAGTTGTTTAATTTCTTATTTTCTTGTTTGTTGTTGTTGTGGTAGTCGTAGTAGTAGTAGTGGTAGTGGTAGTGATAGTAGTAGTAGTTGTTGTTTAATTTTTTCTTTTCTTATTTGTTGTTATTGTGGTAGTTGTAGTCATGGTCATAGTCATAATTGTAGTAGTAATACTAGTAGTAGTAATAGTAGTTTTCTTATTTGTTATAGTAGTAGTAGTAGTTTTTTTTTCTTTTCTTCTTTATTCTTGTTTAGTTTTCTTGTTTGTTGTTCTTATTGTAGTAGTAGTAGTTTTTTCTTCTTTTCTTATTTGTTGTAGTAGTAGTAATAGTTGTTGTTGTTATTGTTTTTTCTTCTTTTCTTGTTTATTGTAGTGGTAGTGGTTTGTTGTTGTGGTAGTCGTAGTCATAATAGTAGTAGTAGTGGTGGTGGTGGTTTTCTTGTTTGTTGTTGTTTTTTTTTTCCTTTTCTTTTCTTGTTTATTGTTGTTTAGTTTTCTTGTTTGTTGTTGTAGTACTACTACTACTACTACTACTACTACTAGTTTTTTCTTCTTTTCTTGTTTGTAGTAGTAGTAGTTGTTTTTTTTTTCTTCTTCTTCTTCTTCTTCTTATTATTTTCTTGTTTATTGTAGTGGTAGTGGTATTGGTAGTAGTAGTAGATAGAGATGTTTTGTTAAAGGAAATTAGTATTAGAGACAGGGAGATGTTTTGTTAAAGGAAATGAGAGAGGGAGAGGAAGAGAAAAAGGAAGAAGGAACGAGAGAGAGGGAATAAACATACAACATAATAAATAAAGAGAAAAAGAGAGAGAGAGATGGAAGGAGAGAATAGAATAAATAGATAAAAAACAAAGAGAGAGTGGTGGCGAGGTCCAGTGAGGTCTGGTGCAATACCACGCGACGGGAAACACTCCGGTATACGTTAATTTGTGGGTGGGTGGAGACTTTACATGCGTTAATTTTGCTGAGTTACAAGAGAAGAAATCCCTTCTCAAACAATTTAAGAAAGAAAAAAAATGATAACAAAAACAAATTGTTTGTTGTAATGTAGACCAAATGGAAAACGATGAAGGTCACGATGTTCAAGATCGCGAGACGTATCTTAATTAGCATGTCCCATGTCCTTGCTCTCAATGTAAGCTGGCAATTAGACGAAAACGTCGATTGTCTATAGAACACGTACGACGCTGTCGTGATGTTATGAGGACATAGTGTGAAAAAGTATGGAATGCATCATCATCCGACTTCTCTATTGATTTAGAGAGTTAATGTGATCTCAGCCTTAGTACTAGTGTGAGTTGTATGGATTATCTAAAAATACTAGATTTTTGGATAATATTAGTCTATTTTTAATATTATTTATTGTAAAAATCTAAAAAAGTTAGAAAAAGCTTCTAGATTAGGATGGCATAAAAAAAGCTAGTTGCTTTTTCAGCCAATTAGAAGATTTTTCATAAAAAAGATAGATTGACGAAATCGCGCGCATCACAATCGTTGTAAACAAGCTGAAAACTGCAGATTAAACTGAAGAAAGAAAAATGAGTGATCTGGGAGATCCGTGACCAGGTGTCTTGGAGTTTTACCCCCCTTTCAGAGCCAACGGAGCCATTAGATTCGGATTTTAGGTAGCAGAGAAAGAGCTGATTTTTTTAATACATATTGTTTCAATACATATTCTTAAATTATTTCAATACATATTGTTTCAATTCATTGTGATTTGTTTTGGTAGTGTTTACCACTTGGATATTCTCTATCTTCTCCTCCATCTCCTATCTCTACTTCCTTCTACTTCTAATCCCCGGTGGATTCGACCTTTCGATAAAAATCCCTCCAACAACACTTCAACGAGTTTCAATCTGAGATCATTGATCAAGCGATCTCAGATTTTGAGCAAATGGTAAGAAAAGTGTATATCAATCATGCATTGTATTCGCAAGCTAATTAAATACCATATACAAAAACATTTGGTGTGGCTAGTAAATTTTCTATCCAGGGAGGTGACGTCTCGTCCCAAGGAGGAGTGCACCCTTTGTAGCAAGTTAGAAGAGTTTGTGGGCATGCGATGGATGGAGTTCTTGAGTCAATCCATCAGTTGGAAAGTAGTATCCAATCTATATCGTCAGTACCCTAGGAGACAAGCAGCCTTCTAAACTTACATACAATCTTGGAGCCTGAGATGGAGACAATGATCGTTGCATTGATGCCCATGGATGTCGAGACTTCTGATTCGCTTAGAGAAGAAGCATCCATACCATTATATAATGGGTGCCGAGTATCTCGCCTTGAAGACACTGCTTGCACTCCTAAGTGTGCAAGAAAAATACGGGTGGAGCGATGCAACTGTGACTGAGTTGTTTAGGTACCCTGTACATACGCTTTGTTGATTTCTTTTTGGCACTATCATTAAAAAAATTTGTTCTTTTTCAAGGTTTTTTATGATTTTTTAATGGTTACTGAAGTATCATATATTATCACGCGCATGGAGCCACATTGACTCTACCTTCCTAGGCTTTGCCCGAGAGCTAAGGAATCTTTAACTTGGTCTTGTTATGGGTGGCATGAACCCATTCGGTCTACGCTCAACTTTTTATAGTGTGTGGCCTATAGTCCTTGTCAACTACAATATCCCTCCATGGCTTTCTATGAAGAAAGGGCATCTCATCCTTAGCTTGCTCATTTACTGCCACTACAAAGTCAAAAATATCTGTGTGTGTATCTTCGTCCATTAGTCAATGACCTTAAGATTTTGTGGGAGGAGGGGGTCATCGTGCAAGATATGAGCAAGCGTGATGGTCGATGGTCCACCAATATTTGACCCATTCTCATGTGGACCATGCATGACTTTCTAAGATTTGGAGAGTGCTCAGGTAAGTAGGCTTCCATTCTCGTTCGTAATATCTATCATAGCTTGTTCAAGTTTGTATTCACTAGATAGAGGTGTTGGGACAGGTCAGGTTACCTCAGGTTATCATGCATGTCCATTGTGTGGGCCACAGTTAGACTCCTGAAGGTCACAAACCATGAAGAATATGGTATATCAAGGACACACTACTTTCTTGCCAGAGGGTCATGAACTCAAGGAATTTTTTCTTGGACGACCTCCAGCACATATGAATGTCCAAAGTTGGTAGTTGAAAATGGTCCACACGCAGTCATATCGAAACGGAATGTGATGGTTCTCAGTTTTCTACGAGTTGCCATATTGGACCCACTTACAGATCAACCACTTGTCAGATCCCATGCATATTTTCAAGAATGTAGGCAGCTTGCCATGGGACCATATCACAAGAAAGAGAGACAATGTAGGGGCACGAATGGATCTGAAGGAGGTAGGCAAGATGGAGGCACTTTGGCCAATCGAGTGCTGATGATCGAGTACAACTATATTGCACTCCTTTGGTTTTGTCCACTAAAGAAGAATGCATTGTGAAACAAATAATCAAGTCTATCTACGATCCAGTGAGTATGATGCGTTCTCTCAAGTCCACTTTTTCTAAAGATAACCAATTATCAGGGCTAAAATCCCATGATTCACATAAGATATGTTAGGTTTGTACTACGAATGGATTATAAGTGGCATGTGTATTTTGCTATCTAGAGTGTAGTCGTTGTTCATAATGCTTCCTCGTTTGTGGTAGTTTGTACTACCAATCACGATCACAAGATACCTTACTCTAGAAATACGTGGGGCGATTTATAGGTTGTCGACTTTAGTGTAATGGATCTCACAAAAGAAGATTAAGAAGTCCTCTATTGAATTCGCAAGGCAGGGAGCAGTGGAGACGGTTTGTCTCTTTGAGAAATACCTACCTATCGGCATGCTCACGATACAAATCTACCTTATTGTGCATCTTGTAGATGAAGTGGAGATTGCTCGACTTCTCCATATGCGATGGATATTCTTCTTGGAGCGCTTCATGAAAACCCTGAAAGGCTTTGTGTGACAATGAGCTCGGCCAAAAGGTAGCATGGTTGAAGGTTGGTTGGTGTCTGAGGTGCTAGTGCATATTTCACAATGGCTACCAACGGTGGATTAAGACAACAGTATGGTATGGTCACTGAAGGATGATGATAGACTCACCGAAGATGTGGTGGTTGAAAATGGGGTAGAAAAAATAATGGATGCTACAATGGAGGAGAAAGTGAATCACTTTTGTATGTTGTACCATGCCTCTATGCAGACGTGGCTTGCTAGGTACCAGCAAGCTAGGAAAGATTGAGAGGAAGTGCGATCTGAATTTCGATGTAGTACATGCCATTGATCAATTCGATATCCGGAGGGTATGGAGGAGATACCACGGTTTATGTCAATGCGATGGTTTCATGGAGCTTTGACCGCAACGTCTCGCGAAGGGGTAGAGATCTCGACCAAGAAGTAGGAATTCTCGAGGGGATGTAATCCAAAGGTGATGATGTGTTTAGGGTTTGTCGTATCTATATTTTATATGCGACAACTAATTGAGTGTTTCAATGTACAGTGTAAAATATATAGTGCGACGTGGTCACACAGACGATATTTTTGTGTGGAGCGTGTTGACAAAATGTGCTCCACAACGGATTGTGGTATCATGGTAAGGTTCAAGCAAGAGAGCCGATGATGAGAAATGGATCTAAACACGATTATAGATGAGATGGAGTATTTTGGAAACTTGCAAAGTATTATCACAGTGAATTACTGTAGCTTCTCCATAATCCTATTCGATGTGTAGTGGTTCAAAGTGGTACTTAAAGGAGCTGGAGTAACAGTTCAATGAGATCTATCTGGATTTCTCGAAATAGATTCTGAAAAAAATGGACGGATTTACACAATACGTTTGTGTTGCCGGCCCATTGTGAATAGATGCATTAACTCATGTGTTTTTTAATTCTATTACGACATGGTCATGTCATAATAGTTAAATCTCTCTTGTACATGATTGTGAACAGGTAATTTTCTATCCAAACCCCCAACAACCTCGATGCTGGTACATTATACCTTCAGCTCCCCGAAGTGTGGGAGTATATAATCAAAGCAATGTTCCGAGCATAGATAAGGACAGTATGCAAATAGAGGGGTCGATATTGCAAGGGGTGGAGGCCACCAAAAGCTTGGAGCATGTAGAGAAGCCAGTATCGGGTAACAATGATGGAAATACAGGAGTCCAATAATTCTTTGAGAATGAGGTGGACTCATCCTTTTGTGGTGACATGTCTATCGACCTTCCAATGTATGTGGAGTTGTGTCAGGAGATAGATATGGGACCATAGGGTACTTTATACTTGGAGCATCCACCTACCCAATTCTTTGACGAATCGCTTATAAGGGTACATAAGATATGCATTTTAAGTAAAATTATTTTTTAAAGATTTATATTACCATGCTTTGTATGATTTATATTGAGTATGCTAACATCAAATTTTTTCTGTGTAGGTGACCTTTGTGAATATTTAGATCATCACGATGAGTCGAGGGATGAGCGATGAGGAGCTACAGGAGATATTCATCGTATGTCTCTAGATCAGATGGCGAGATTCAGAGATATGGTGGACCAGGATCTGTCTTGGATACCATCAGACCACTCTATTAGATCTACTTCAGTGTGCTTTGATGCTTCACTTTCCAGTAGATGAGATCGACGCTCCAGACTTGGGCCATACGGAGGGAGTGGTTCAAGGGGATGTTGCGAAGATCTGGATGTAGTGAGCCCGTAGTCGGCTCGGGATACAGGTGCTACTCCTCGCTCTCATGGCAGTTCAAGAGAGTATGGCTCAAGTGATTGCTGTGGAGGTACTGATGCAATGTCTTCGTCTCGTCGTTTTGCTGGAGTTGCATCACCTCTAGGATTAGTCACTTCGGATTTTACTAAATCGTCTGTAGGTGGCACCCCTATGGGTGCTACTCTGAGAGATACTACCCCGGTAGGTACACCAAATGTATAGGGGTCTTCTGGATATGCCCAGGATCATGGTCGCAAAAGGACCCATCTTAGGCATACCCCATGTCAAGAATCGCGCGGTGGGGGGAGTTGCTCAAGATGTTGTGCCGAACACACACAGAATGCACAAGGAGAAGCTCACTCAAGAGACAAGAAGAGAGATGGAGGCCAAAACGTCTTCTTACTGATTTCTTCTTCTTCTTCCACACTCTTTTCAATGTACACAAAGTATAGATAAGATACAACATAAAAGGAAAGTGACCTACTAAGTCAAACAATGCATAACCGACTACACTAGTCGACTGGCGCTATAACTATGCCAGCTGTAAATAGGTGTAACAACCTGACTATAATAAGTAATGAGTCAGTGGCCATGTGAGAGTCATAACGACAACTGACATGCTAGTGTAGACGTGTGGACCCATCTAACCTGGCGGTCCACCATCAATGTCCGCATGTATTGAGCTTGTCATCTCAGCACTCCCCCTCAAGCTCAACTGCATCTCTGCAACTCCAAGCTTTGAAACTTTTGAAGCTTCTCTGTACCCAATGCCTTCATGAAGATGTCAACTATCTGATCTTGTGTGCTGACATAGACCAAGTCAATCTCACCTACTAGTACCTTATCTCTCACAAAGTGGTAGTGTACCTCAATATGGTTTGTCCTGGCATGGAACACAGGGTTCCTAGCCAACTATATACTGCTCATGTTGTCATAATAAATGACAACTGGACCTTCCATCTGCACATCCAAATCAGCCAATAGCTTTTGCAGCCATACTACCTCACATGCTGCAACAGCAGCACCTCTATACTCAGCCTCTGTACTCGACAAAGCAACTGTAGATTGCTTTTTGCTGCTCCATGCAACTGCTGCACTACCAAGAGAGAACATGTATCCGCTGGTAGATCTTCTATCAGACATACTACCAGCCCAATCTGCATTTGTGTATCCAAACACCTGTACATCTGTACTTGCCTCATAGAAAAGTCCATAATGTAATGTGGACTTCACATATCTCAATATGCGTCTAACTGCATCCAAATGTGGCTTTCTAGGTACTTGCATAAACTGACTCACAAGACCAACAGCGTAGCTCAAGTCTAGCCTTGTAATGGTCATGTAGATCAAACTCCCCAGTATCCTCCTGAACATAGTAGGGTCTTTTATCTCATCCCCAACATCAGCACTCAACTTTATATTGTGCTCCAACGGGACTGAAAGTGGTTTGCATGCAGTCATACCATACTTGGACAACATATCCAAGCCATACTGTCTTTGGGACAGCCATATACCATCATCACATCTGATCACCTCAATGCCAAGGAAGTACCTTAGCTCACCTAAATCCTTCATCTCAAACTTCATCTTCAAACAGCCCTTGACTTCAGCAATCCCACTATCACTATCACCTGTAATGATCAAGTCATCCACATAGATGACTATGATGACCAAACCTGCATCTCCCTTTCTCACATAAATGAGTGATTAACATGAGAAACATAAAAGCCAATATTGACAAGATACTCTCTGATCTTGTCAAACCATGCTCTAGGTGCTTGCTTGAGCCCATAGAGCGCCTTCTTCAACCTGCACACATACGTGGGATGCTCTAAATCTTCATAACCTGCTGGCTGATCCATATACACTTCTTCCTTCAAATCACCATGCAAGAAGGCATTCTTCACATCCATTTTCTACAACCTCCAACCTTTGGCTACTGCCAAAGCAATCACACATCTGACAGTTGTCATCCTAGCAACTGGACTGAAGCTTTCATTATAATCTATGCCATATGTCTGAGCATAGCCTTTTGCAACAAGCCTAGCGTTGTACCTGCTAATAGAACCATCTACATTGTGCTTAATCTTATAAACTCACTTACATCCAATAGCTTTCTTTCCCTTTGGCAATGATACTAGATCCCAAGTCTTATTGGCCTCTAATGCAGCCATCTCCTCATCCATTGCTACATCCCAATGAGCATGACCAATAGCCTCCTCAAAACATGTGGGCTCAACATCCTCAACTAGTTTCACCATATAAGCATAATGGTGAGCTGCATAACCTTCAAAACCAAATCTTTTAACAGGGTATCTCACCCTACTAGACCTGCGTACCACTGGATCACTCAATGGAGTCTTTGCATTAACGCGTACTCTCTGCACACCTTGAGTCCTCACTAAAGGAATGCCAAGCTCATCATCCAGGCTCTCTGAGCCACTGGAATCTCCATCAAGAACTACATCAATGCCATCTAACACTTTATTCTTTCCTTTGTCTTTACCTATAGTGCTGCTAGATGCACCTGAAGATGTAGAGATACTCCTTAGTCTCCCAGACCAAGGACTACCAGATGATGTCTCTGGTCCACTAAGAGTCCGTGATTCTTGCTTTTCAGCCTGCACATAAGTGTCATGATCATCATCATCATCCAATGCATCACCACTAGATGCATATCAACTGCTCATTTCATCAAAGATGACATCCCTGCTCACTCTGAACTTACATGTGACAGGGTTGTAACAGCGACACCCTTTCTTCTCTAAAGAGTATCCAATAAAGATACACTTTTCAGCCTTTGGATCTAGTTTCTTCTGCAACTCATCTGGCACATGAACATACACAGTGCAGTCAAACACTTTCAAGTGTGAAACATCAGGCTTCTTACCTGTAAAACATTCTTCGGGGGTCATACCATGAATTGCAGCTGTGGGAGTTCTGTTCATAATATAAACAGCAGTATGAACAGCCTCAGACCAAAAATGCTTAGGCATATTCTTTTCAGCCATCAAGGCACGTGCAACTTCTGCAATATGCCTGTTTTTCCTTTCTGCAACCCCATTTTTCTATGGGGTATACCTGCATGTGAACTGTCTCTTTATCCCATGAGACCTCAAAAAATCACTGAACTCATTTGAGAGATACTCTCCCTCTCCATCTGACCTCAAGCACTTTACTTTCAAGCCTGTTTTTCTTTCAACTACAGCCTTAAAAGTTCTAAAGTGCTCAAAAGCTTCACTCTTTTCCTTCATAAAATATACCCACAGCTTTCTAGAACAATCATCAATGAATGTGACAAAGTATGAACTACCTCCAAGAGATACATTTTGTGTAGTCTCCCAAATGTCTGTATGCACAACATCAATGATATTTCTACTTACATCTCTGTCATGTGAAAAGGGTTGTCTTGCCTGCTTACCAAACTGACATGCTTCACATACCTTATGAAATTCTACAACTTTAAATATAGGCAAACCTGTAACCAACCCTTTGGACTGCATTAATTTCAGTCTTTGTACATTTGCATGTCCAATGCATTTGTGCCAAATTTCAATGTCTGCAACAACACATTTTCATTTGTCATACATAGCAGCATTCATAGTAGGAATTCCAGCATCCAGAGTAAACATACGTCCAACTCTACTTCCCTTTGCTACCAACCTGCACTTGTCATTGAAATCTTCTACAAAGCAGCCCTTTGCATTAAATCTGACTTGCAACCCTTGCTCTACCATTTGACCGATTGACACCAAGTTCTTTGTAATAGATGGCACATGTAATACATCTGAAAGACTCATTGTCTTACCATCATGCAAGGACAAGGGAACTTTTCCAAGGTGTGAAATTGGGTGGCATGAGTCAATACCCGTTTGCACATAACCTGCATTCTGCAAATCCTGCATCTCTCCAAACCATTCTGCATGGCTGGTCATATGATTGGATGCACCTGAATCAATATACCAAACATCTTCATGTGTTCCCTTTCCTGTAACAGCATTCAGCATATGCTGCATAACAAACAAACGTTCATTTTTGTCTTCATTCTGTCGTGAAGACGATGCATAGTTTCCTTGCTACAACTTACCACTGCGACAAATATCATCTTTCTTAGTATAACATTGGGCTGCAATATGACCTGTTTTGCCACAGTAGTGACTCACAATACCAGAATTGTTAGAGCCTCTATTTTGCCATCCACCTCTTTCTCTAAAGCTCCCCCTGCCTCTAAAGTTACCATGACCTTCTGAAACCTGCATATCGCCAAATTGTTGATTCAATCTATTTTGCTGGTTGTCACTACCACGTCCTATACCACGGCCTCTTGAAGAGAACCTGCCATGTCCCCTTCCTGAATTGGAGTAGAAAGCCTGGACCTGTTCACCACTTCTTTCAGATGTCTCACTCTGCATGTTGATCTCTTCAGTGATCATAATGGAGATCAACTCATCAAAATCTGGAAATGGCTTTCTGACATATACAAAAGTTACAAAAGACTTCCAAGCCTTTTCATTGTTAAGTCCACCCAAGGTTGACGACACCAAATCATCATCATCGGGCATTGCATCAATCGTTGCCAATGCATCTGCAATGCTCCTTACCTTCAATGCATACTCAGACATCTTCCCTTTCTTCAATGTATTCAACTCTTGCTTGAGTTGAATCTTTCGTGCCTTTGTATTTACAGAAAACATACTTTCAAGTATGGTACAAGCTGCATATGCATTCTCTGCATTTCTAATGTGTCTTAGCATATTATTGTCAATTACTGCAGACAACCAATACATGACCTTTTTATCCTTTGCATTCCATTCCTTCCGTGCCTTTGTCTCTTCTGCAGTTGGAGGATCACTCACCTCCGGCTCCTTTTCTTCACCTGAAACGAACTCGTAGAGGCCTTTTCCAATAAGGAAGTTCGTGACACGGAACTTCCATGAAGGGTAGTTGTTCTTGTCGAGCTTCTCAATGATGGGGCTTCCACTATTCTCTGCCAATATCACAAGAATAATACCAAACAGCAAGCAAATCTTCTGCAACCCTCGACCTGTAGTGAACAACAATACACCAGACAGCCTTTTTCACTGTCTGCTCAACAATATATGCAATCTGCAACTAGTTTGCAGATAAACCTTGTGTTTACTCACTACTAAACACCTTTGAACTTACAAATCTGAAATCTGTAACCTGTGCATTCACTTTCGGTCAATACAATCAAAGTCACAGCGTACCCTGAAACTGCTGTCCGCAACCTTGCGACTCTAAAACGGGCCCTGAAATGGCCTCAAATGGACAAAATAACTGCGGGACGGCCCTGAAGGGCTTATCTGCAAAATATACAGCGCTTCTCACTGCAATCCGAGATTTTTGCTCTGCCCTGCTTCCAGTGCCTCCACAGGCACTATCTAAGAGAAAGAGTGGAAGGATGGGAGAGCTTCTTACCCGTGGCTTGCTTGCTCGAACCTTGCTTCTTCTCCTTTGCTTCAACCTTCGAAATTAGCCTCTCTCAGTGGCGCGGCTCTGATACCATGTCAAGAATCGCATGGTGGGGGGAGTTGCTCAAGATGCTGCGCCGAACACACACAGAATGCACAAGGAGAAGCTCACTCAAGAGACAAGAAGAGAGATGGAGGCCAAAACGTTTTCTTGCTGATTTCTTCTTCTTCTTCCATACTCTTTTCAATGTACACAAAGTATAGATAAAATACAACATAAAAGGAAAGTGGCCTACTAAGTCAAACAATGCATAACCAACTACACTAGTCGACTGGCGCTATAACTATGCCAGCTGTAAATAGGTATAACAACCTGAATATAATAAGTAATGAGTTAGTGGCCATGTGAGAGTCATAACGACCACCGACGTGCTATTGTAGACGTGTGGACCCATCTAACCTGGCGGTCCACCATCAATGTGCGCATGTGTTGAGCTTGTCATCTCAACACCCCAAAGGGGTATACCTACCTTGTATATGATAGGTCAGGAGCCATCATCATGAATGATGAGGGGAGGAGGGTGATAGCTCGCATGGGAGAGTTGTGCCAACTAGTTTTCTGGCACAATGTCTTGGATCATTGGAAGAACATACCGGAGGGGAGCAAGGACTACATTATAGCATCCTTCCATGAAGAGTTTCCGGTACCAGATGCAACAGATAGGTTTTCTACGGGCTAGATGATGAAGTGCATGTGTTCATACATGTCACATAGACGATCGGACGCACACAAAGGCACTCAAGAGTGGGGCTTCAAAGTTCGAATGGCTAGACATGGATGACTAGCACTGGCTTAGGGAGGAGGCTACAGATTCTCCAGGACATTGAGGACAATAGTGCGAGGCAACGAGGGCACGACTAGAGGTCAGAGTGGTTCATCATCTTGGGAGTGGCGGCCACAAGACATATCTAGAGGACTTTCTAAGTTTTTATTTTATTCAACTTGCTTATTTTTTTGCAACATCCTTTGTATTGACAATCGTGTTTCTAATTGTTGTATTTTTTTTCTTTTTAGCACTCCATTGCAAACCGCAATCCCACTGGCCTTGACATTCGATATGCAGAGAGGCACAATCTCACTGCATTGATCAACCGATTGTATGGACGCGGCGGCCCTGTAAGTCACTCATCTTTCTTATCCATAGTTACTAAGTTTAATTAAAATGCATTATTGTATGGTGGACTAATGTGTAGTTGTTTCTTTTTTTTGCAGAGTCCGTTTGATGCTCCTTTGCCGGCAGGATGAGGTTTTAGATGGCGAGGATCTATAGCTCGCCCTTGGAGCCCTAGAGCTCACATACTCTTCTTTTTTGGTCACATGATCTCTGTAGACATTTTCTATGTATCGGTCACTTTCATGACGTGATCATGTATTTATTTCATATATCAATGTTATGATTTAAATACACTTTTCCTTTATTTACACAAGCATTGTACACATTACTGAAACTATTTTGTATGGCCCAAATAAAGCACATAGTGCTTTGCCCTGCCACAAATTTTTTTCCCCTTATTACTATCGCTATTAGCGTCTTAAATTGCATGCGTCGCTATTTGCGTCGCGAAATGCGTCGCAAAGAATGGTTATCAGCATTGCTATTTGCGTCTAGATCAGTGCAACGCTGATACCGATGCAAATAGCGACGCTGAGTGTCGCTAATACTGATTGTTCTATGGTGTCGCCAATAACAATGTTTTTTGCGATGACAGGGGCAATTTTCTTTATGAATATTTTCATCCCTTTTAATGTCAATATAAGGCTTATATCTTGTAGTGATAACATGGAGATCCAAATGAACATGTAGGACTCACACATCATAGGATTTTTGAACCTCAACTTCCAATAGTAGATTCATATCATTCAACACAAAGTAGTTACTTACCATATTAAAATAGTCGATCAAGAGTTATGTGCTTCACCTTGAAGATTGCATAATACAAGTTGCATATTATGTTGGAGAAATATATTAGTTCAATGAAAAAAAATAACTAATCAATAATACAAGTTTTTGCAACACAAAATATAAAATCTCTCTATAAAAAAATATATATGCACTACTATGTTGATTGTTGTAATAACAATTGATTCTAATGTTATGATCATCAAAACCTATTGAACATAATAGATGTGAGAAAGCAATGATTGAATTGTTAAAATGATAAATCCGTCTTAACAAAAAATAACGAGTCAATTGCATGAATTGAAGCAATACAAAATATAGCAAATCTACTTATAAATTCAACTTCCAGAACCTCTACTCTATCTTGTATTAAGTGTTGTAGCAACAATCGATCCTAAAGTTAGAACTAGCATCAAACCCTACTATAAAGGTAGCACAAAATAGAAAACACAAAGAGGAAGAAAGAGATAGTGTGAGAGTGAGTGGGAGAGAGAAAGCCAATATGCACCTATGCAATCTTGGCCAAATTTATATTTGCAAAAAGAAAATAATGAGAGTTAGAATTAGCATGAAGGTATACTAAATAAATAGTGGAAAAAAGAAAACAAAGAGAGATAGAGGGTGAGGGAAAAGGAAGAGAGAGATAAGCACTAGTATAATCTATTCCAAAATAATATGTGTAATAAAATTAAAACAAGGA
This sequence comes from Lygodium microphyllum, assembly GCF_053477565.2. NCBI lineage: Eukaryota > Viridiplantae > Streptophyta > Polypodiopsida > Schizaeales > Lygodiaceae > Lygodium > Lygodium microphyllum. The sequence continues at coordinate 105,572,506 of NC_141162.1, forward strand.
TTAGAACCAACATCATGTTCTATTGAAAAACACAAAAAGAAAAAGTATAGAGAGAGAGAGAGAGAGATTAGAACCTGTATCTCTTTCTCCAAATTAACTTTGTAAGGAGGCAACTACAATTGGAACCAACATCAAGGTCTATTGAAAAAATAACCAAAAAAAAAAACACACTCACACACACACACACACATACACACACAAATGAGCACTTGTGCCTACTGTCCAAAATAATCTCTACAATAAAACAATTAAAATAGTTAGAAATGATATCAAACCCACTTAAAAACAACATATAAGAGAAAATGCAAAGAGAGATAAGTACTTGTATTTTGCCCAAATTCTAGAGCTACAAGGAGAATAAATTGCATAGGCAAGTGGAATGATCAAAATCATAATCGCTCATAGAGAGCTTCAATGAGATGAAAATTTACTAGAATGGAAAAGAGAGGGAAATTGGTCAATTACTTAGTTTTTGGATCAAGTTGATTTTGTCAGAGAGAAAAAAAGAAAACTAATTTTATAGGAGAGATAAAAATGGAAATTTTGAAAATTTGATTAAAAATGGAAGAAAAGTTATGAGGTTAGAGAAACTCAAAGTTTGGGCACTATTCATTATCCATTTTTAAAATCCCCTACTATCCCTTTTTTAAATTAAAAAACCCAAGATTTGGAGATAGAAGATTCACCCTCCATGGATGTCAATATCTAGCCTTCCTATTGGATAATCCAAATGGCCCATTTATTAAACTATAATATTTTTAAGGGCTCATTTTCTTTAGAACAAAATTTTTCCAATGTTCTAATAGGCTAGGGGACATTATCGATACTCTCAAATATCACTTTGTTGGCACTACATCTGCTCCTGTAAATTCATATTTTTTATTTGATCACTACAACAAAAACGAGGCATAGGCGCGCATGTTAGACGCGCAAAGTCGGGCGCATCTATCACAGTGTCTATAAGTGCATGTAAACGTGCATGTAAATAGACACAAATTTTGCGTCTATATATCCGCACAAATAGATGCTAATATAGACGCGCCGGCAGATGCACAATTATTTAACCACCTAAAATTAGCAATTCACATAATTAAAAAACCAAAGTTAATAATTATTTAACCACTTGAAATTGATTCTTGAACATGCACATGTGCACATGATAAAAACCATAGAATTAAGAATACACATTGAATCATTGAATTTAAAAAAATAGAGTTAATAATTACTTTTTCATTGCTCTCTAATGAATGGCAGTTTCTCCAGTTGACAAGCCTGATATAAGTAATTAGCGGCAAGCGACAGAAACCTTACATTTAGTAGCAAGCATTGCAATATGTATCTCATAATTTCTCTATGTACTTGAAGATGATAAAAGATACTTCCTTTTTATTATGGAAAATTCAATTTAGCTTTAAAATTGACTATTGATTCTTGAGTATGCACGTGTGCACATGATAAAAACCATAGAATTAGGAATACACATTGAATCAATAAGCAAATTAAGTATGTTACAGTGAATGATCCATCTCATCTTCACTGAGATCAGCCCTTGCTAAACTATCTACTTCTAGGTCTATGTTACCAAGAGGTAACGAAACAAATAAGTCTATCCCACTATCAGATGTGTTGCTATATTGCTCAATAACTTCATCAATATCATCGACAATCACATTATTGTCTTCTTCTGCATTTCCTTGAACATCCTTGCAAGGTTCATCTTGTACTATATCACGCATATCATCCATTATGGTGTCATCATGCACATCATCATTAATTGTTGGATTGTCATCTGCTATCTCCATGTTGGTAATATTACCATATATTGGTTTTGAACGATTAGATATAGGGATGACATACTACCATCGGTTATTGTTTACCATTGGATGATACACAACCTGTATTTGAAAAACAAAAGCAAAAAACTTAAGTACTTATTATATTGTGTATATGTATCACATGTATATATATAAAAAAATTAGCCTTTGCATATATACCTGCTCGCATTGTTGAGGTAGTACTAATGTGTCATTCTTGTTTTGGTGAAATTTTGTAGAGTCAATGATTACAAAACCACTTAGATGATGTCTGATTGTGCAATGCTCACCATTTGTTACCACTTCTTTAAACCACTTCACATCCAGTACATATATAAAGAATCGTCTGAAGTCAAGCTTCAAAATATCTTGGATCAAGCCACAATAACCTTCCATGGTACCATTGGCATCCTCGAAGTGAGCAAGGACACCACAATCTTGGGTATTTCTCTTTTCATCTATATGTTGAGTTCGAAGATGTTTACCCTCTACTCTCCCTCTCATTCCTCTCATTCTTCTCCCTCGCTCTCTCTTTTTCTCTCCTCTCTCTCTCTCTCATTTTATTTTCTCTCTCCTCTCCCTCTCATTCCTCTCCCTCCCTCATTCCTTTTTCTCTCTCCTCTCTCTCTCATTCCTCTCCCTCCCTTGCCCTCTCTCATTCATTTTTCTCTCTCCTCTCCCTCTCCCATTTTCTTTTCTCTCTCTTCTCCCTCTCATTCCTCTCCTTCCCTCTCTCTTTTTTCTCTCTCCTCTCTCTCTCATTCCTCTCCCTTCCTTGCCCTCTCTCATTCCTTTTTCTCTCTCCTCCCCCTCTCTCATTGGCATGGGAGGTTGGAATACACAAGGAGGGAGGTTGGAATACACAAGGCTTACAATGCAAAGTCAGAACACTATAGGATAGAGGAGTCTATAAAAAGACAGCTATCAATCAGGTGACACTTTTTGGGTACTGGCATGGGCTAACAATATAAGCAACTTGGACCAAGACCATTTCACAAGTGAGCTATTGCCTTATTAATGTTAAGTATCACTTTATTGGCTCCTTTACCCTAAATATACTAAAAAAATCTGAACAACCGGACTGGCATTAGGTCCAAGGATAATTATTGAAATGCAGATCATTCATTAGTTTTGAAGCCACAATAAGGTCGCATCTAACGTTGCAGCATTAGCCTCAGATTTTTGCAAATCTTCACCCACCAGCAAATCAATAATGGCTCCGCCCACATCAACCACAACAAACTTTTCTCCTTCTCTGATAGATAGGAATCTAGCATTTTGGAGACAATGCAAAGATGCAACCTCTGGCTCCAGAACTACTCTTAATAGATGAGGGCTAGCATCCTCTGAGCATGTTCTGCTTAACACTCCCTTGACCATACCAGCTTCCTGAGCACATTTCCTCATCTTTTGCTTGGCAGCTTCTGCCCATATTGCTGGCACGAAAAGACACCATTGACTATCCTTCATCATCAATTGCCCACCATACCTGTCCCTCAGGTAATGCAAGATAAATTGTGATACTTCCTTGAGGTAGTCGACGATGAGAGACGCAATTGAAAGGCCTTGAGGATGAACCTTCGATTTGGATTGACCTTTGTAAGGAGCTTGTTCTGCTAGATATAACTTGAAACCACTCATGAAAGTACTTCTGCAAGGAAGCGATTGCGTGCATGCAACAATCATCTTGATGGCAATCTCATTAGTAAGACAACTACTATCAGGACTGTTTGAATCATCACCAGCTTCTGATCCATGCCGGGGCTCTCTTTGCTGGAGGTCGCAGACGATATCGATGTGGACGTCGAAGGCGAGGAGATGCGACGGTATAGCAAGCTGGTTTGTGTTTTGTAGTAGGGCACAGAGGAGGCCTCATGCTGTAAGGGCCAGTCGCGGTTGATGTCGTGCACAAATGTGGATGTCGTGCAGGGGCCATACCCTCTCTTGCTCTATTTGCCTATTATGTTTAACATCTTATCTCTTTCTCTCTCCTCTCATTCTCTCCTTTTTTTTCTCTCTCCTCTTCCTCTCTCATTTCCTTTGGCTCTCTTCCTCTCCTTCTCTCATTTCTTCTCCCTTCCTCTCTCTCTCTCTCATTTCTCTATTATCTTTTCTTCTCTCCCCCTCTCCCTCTCCCTCTCTCATTCCGCGTCTATTTCTGCGTCTATGTTCGCGTCTATACTCGCGTCTACCTGAACAATAGATGCGCATATACACTGAAAAATAGAAGCACACATCAAAATTCAAACCATACTTAAACCATTTATTTTCAAACTGCGCCTTTCCTTTCCTGCATTTTTTGCGGTTCTAAAGCTTGAGTTTAGCCGACATGCAGTCTCTTCATGCCTCACCTCCTCATGACTCACCTCTTCTTTCATTTCAAACACACAAGAAGGGAAAAAGGAAAGCCAAGGAGAGGAAGAAAGAGAGAACAAGAGAGAGCAGAACAAGAAGAAGCAGCAAGCAAGCAAGCAAGCATCAAGGAAGGGTAACTTACCAAGGAGAGGAAGAAAGAGAAGGAAGAAGCGCCACCACCCGCCACACCAAACACCCAAGGTGAGTCTCTCTCTCTCTCTCTCTTTGTTTCTCTCTTCCTCTCTCTGATATGTCTGTGTATTTAGGATTTGTGATTCCATTATGTATTGCATTTTGTAAATCATCAATGGCGGTCGTCGGCCTAAAATCAGCCGACCGAGCGCATCTGATAGTGCGTCTACATTTCAGTGTAGACGCAGATATAGATGCAAAAAATGTTTCCTCTCATAGCGTCTGAGGGCGCGTCTTAGTGTACATGTGCTGGCGCGTGTGCTCTGCAGTGTACACGCGATGATACACGCGCGGCACAGAAGGTTGACCTGTAGTCTACACGCGATTATACACGCGCATTGACCTGGAATGTACATCTGACTGCGTGTCTGTGCTGCATCTTAGATGGCAAATAGACACGCTGGACAGAAGGTTCACTCTGGAGCGCATCTGAGGGTGAGTCTAGCCTACAATTTAGACGTGGGGATACACGTGCCAGGTCTCCCAATTCTGATAGTAAACAATATATTTTTGCAATGATGAATGTGACCAATCCCATGTTTGTGTTTATCTGTTTTCTTATTTAAGAGAAGCATTAGCACTTAAGTGTTATGCTCAATGTCTAAAGAAAGCTCTTTGAAAATGTAGGTAATATATGATTTTTTGTATGCAAATAAATTTGTCTTTTTCCTGTGTTTTTTTTACAGATGTCATATCCTGGTTCATCTAGCAATGACTCGGATGTGGATCGCATGAATGATACATTGGCCTTCTTTGGCAGGGGGTCAATGCATTTTTTGGAGGTTTTCCTAGTAGGGAAGACTTCATGGGAGAGATGACCAGACACCTTGGCCGCTCTCCCACAGGGGACGAGGTGTTTAGTGTCATGTCTGGGACGCCTGTGACATCTTTGCCTGGCACTACTTCCCAGACTCCACATGCAAGTACTCCATATGCAGGTACTCCACGTGCTCCATGTGCATCGGCTGAAGCACAAGCATCTGCAGAAGCTCGTGCGTCCAGCGAGGCAGAGGGTAGTCAACAGAGAGGGAGGAGGGAGAGTCGAGGGGGAGGACGAGGCTTGCGTGGGGGTTGCCTAGGAGGTGGCGAGCGATCACCCTCACCAGTAGATCACGTAGAGGAGGTTGTATGCCAGTACTATAGAGTTATAGATGCTGGTGGCATCTTTAATGATGATGAGGGAAGGGATGTAATGGCGTACATGAGGAGTGTCATGCATGCGACGTATAAAGATTGTTTCATTGCCTTCAAAAATCAGAAATGCGGCTTGTGGCAGGAGGTGTTGAAGGCAGTCCATAGGAGGTATCCAAATCCTGAGGGTCATCGATTCTCGGATGATTGGGGACGCATAAAAGTGAGGGATATGCTTCACAACAAAAGATCCCACCTCATGACACGGGCCAGGGACTCACTACGGAGGCTAGAGGAGGGGCATGGAGCCTATAGCCAACCGCCTATGTGCCACCGCATAGAGTGGAAGAAAGCCAAGAAGAAAGTAGCTGAGAAAGTGAAGAGTCGCCAGCACACTGTCAAAGGGTTTTGAAAGCAATGTCGCAACTTCAGAAGTCCTTGATGAATTTCAGGATAGAAGATCAAGCAAGTGAATGAAGTCAAATCTGTTATGACTGCAATTACTTCCTGTGATGTTGATCAGTTGGAAAGATCAATAATGTTCATGATCATATATAATTCTTTGTATTGAATGAACCAATAATCCTTCAAAGACATAGAAGAGTTATGCATGGTATATATAATGTGTTTGCTATAAATTCACAGTTTTTTTCACTCAGAATTCTATGCAGAAATTTTGTATCAGTAACCATGAAATACTTCAGCCAGTTCTTAAGGATCAAAATTTGACACTACAGGACTCTGAAGCTTTTATCAAGCTGTCAAAGCTATTATCCGATCAGTGATTGCACTCCAACAAAGTGGACATTCTTTACATGTTGCAGCATCCAGTAGGCTTCCACATTCTGTATACTGTCTTGACACTTTTACCACAGAAAATGAAGTGTTTCTTAAAACTTCCCTTTCGAGACGTCATTGTCCCAGAAATTGCATTTGACACAGAAATATTTTCTGTCCTTTTATAATGGACCCAACACTTGAAAGCACTTTCCTATGCTTCTTAGAATTGCTTGTATAGATGATGCTGTTCAGGTTGTACTTGAGGGGACTGTGATTTGAGCTGAACTGCAGTTTCTGATAAAAGCTTCTTAAAGTCTGTAGTCTCAGTTCCAATAGTGTAGCTCTCTTTTATAGACCGCAAAGCCTTATTGTAATAATCGAATTCTTTCATCAGTGCAATTATCTAATGTGTCGCATCTTCAAGCTCCTCCACGAGTTCCGTCTGATTTTCAGCTTCTAGATCCTCAGCATCCTGCGAATGTGTGAATGGCCTGGTTAGCTTCATCGAGAGCGCTCATGGCGCCTGCCTCCTCTGCCGATTTTACTTGCCTTTGTCACATTCTTTCTTCGACTTCATCTTCGGAGCTCATCCTCTCCAGTCCACCGTCTTCACTATTGCTGTTGTTGTCTCTTTCTTCTTCGGATAGCCAAATTTGTTTAATTTAACTGCAGATTGAGTCTTCTTTCTCTGGATCTTCAAATAGGTACTGCAAACTTGGTCTTTGTACGAAATTATCGAGAGCGCTGTCGTATTGCTGCGCATTTGAGATGTGAAAACCACCCAAAAGTTGTACATGAGATTTGTTACTTTGTACATACTTTGGCGTAGACGTTGTGCTTTGCTTTGCTTGAACATTTTTCTTTCAGTTGGTTCATGTTCAATTTTACAGAAGAGACAAGCGCTGTTTGGGATTGAATCTGATATTTGGTATAAACAAATTAGAAGGAGAACGGGTTCTAGATCTGCAATGAGTATGGTTTTTCCGAGCTTCACAAGATGTTTGCTTATGCTGGAGATGCAAATGGTATCAACAAGGGAGTTTAAGAAGACCAGTGAATTTTCAGATGAACATGAGGCTCATGTGTTATCCTTGATCATGGAACCACTGCTTGCCAAAATTCATTAGCACTATTGTTCATGTACTCAGCTGAGTGGATTTTACAGAACAGAAAAGTTTGAACCTTTGACATGCATTCAATATGCTTACATACACATGTGATGCTGAAATTGTGCTTTTCTTCCGAGCGGGAACACTTTTGATTGAAGTTCTTTGGCATTACAGCTCGCGGCTACTTTGGGCCTACTCTTCCTTGGTGCTTTTCTGATTCTAGAGGAAAGCTAATTTGAGAGGAAACAAAAGGGGAAAAGAAAACACGAAAAGAAGAGGAAAAAGAGGGGATTTTTGAAAAGCTAAAGAAGGAGGGAAAAAAGGAGAACAGAGGATACGAATGAAGAAGAGGTCGCAGGGAGTTGAGGAGGATAGGTGGGGAGTGCAAGCGGATCGACATGGTTTATGAGGGAGTCCAGAGATGCCAATGTTTCAGGCTGATAGCAACATACGTCAAAGTGGAGGCTTGATGAAGCTGTGATTTTTTTTCGAAGTGTCGCTGAAGACAGAGCAGGCCGACCTGTCAGCATGATTCCCGGGGTTCGAGAGGGAGGGGAGGCTAATGGAGCAAGAGTGAAGAAGGACCGTATGATGGCCATAAGGAGAGGCTGTCTTATCGATATTGTGATTTAAGGGGGCTGCTTTTAGGTGGTAGACACGAAGTTTGGTAGAGTTGTCTTCCAGATTTGGGGCGTGCATTCTGTGCCTGCACAGGGACGTTGGCTTTATCAGCTGGAGTATGATTGTAAGCTTGGCGTCGAGCTGGAGATGGTATTGCAATCACTCATGCGTAGTAGGCAGCGTGTTTATTGATTGGCCGTGAGTTGTGGAGCTGAGTTGGTGATCAGGGCGCCATGTAATCGTGCTGGATTGCAGCAGTGTGATGAACATTTGGCATGACGTTTCGTCAAGCCGGATTTGGCATCCGATATCATTATGACTAGGATAACAATGGGCGTACTGGAATTCCTTTCCCGTGAAGTAATCTCTATTTGCCTCAAGAAGATCAGCCTTGGTGCATACCTTTCTTAGTCAATCTGGAAAAAGGAAATCCTTGTAAGCTATGTCCAGAGCAAGAGTGAAGGCCTTTACGCTGCATCAATCTGGAGACCTGCAAGGAGAAATTACAGTTATTTACACCTGCAAGTTCTGGTTTCAGTGAAGTCATAAGTACAGTAACATTTTTTTTTTTCTGAAATTTATGAGAAAATTCTGCCATCTCATCTGATGTCTCTCCATGTACCCCAATTTTTGGAAAGGTTTCCATCAACCTCAGTAGGACAATGCTTTGATTCTGAGAAGTCCTATATAACAAGAACTCGTGCCTCATTTGGAGATGGCTTAAAATCTCCCTATAGCCCTTCTCTTTCAGAGTCCATTCCTGGCTTTCTTTCCCAGGATGCCTGGTCTAGATTTTCCTCAACTGATTCTGTTCCATGTGAGGAATTTCCAATTACCCTTCTTAATCTAGAGTGGAATTCGTCTACAAAAGCAACAAATTGGGTTCAACCATACCCGTATGATCCTTCCAATTGTCAGTGGAATTGGTTTTCTTCATCAGAGTCTTTATGTACAGAATAAACAACTCAATCTGGAGTTTTGATTCTAGGCCTTCCAAAGGATTTAGCATAACTATGTCTCATGCGGGTTTCATTTATTAAGTATGATCCTTGTTTCCGAATGGTATCTAGACAGTGAAGAGCAGTTTTTTTTACATATGAAGAGTTCCTACAAAGCAAGAAAAACACTTGGGATTAAAGAAGCTTTTATATTATTGGTTGAAGTTTATTGAACATATGCATGTTACAACAGCAATCTTTACATCCAATATGAAGAGTCTGGTGTTTACTATGGCATAGCCTGATCTCACTTGTTTTATCTTCTATCTTGGAATTTCTTAAGAACCTCTGTGGTTACGACATTGCTTTCACAAACCCTTCGACAGCGCAATGTATCTTTCTGATCAAAAGTCTGGTGCTTTGACGCTTGGCCAAAGCTTGGGTGCCAGCTCAAGGATACAAGGAGAGAAGAATCGGAAGAGAAGACTCTATTGTTTCTGGGTGTTGTCAATTTTCAGGTGCGACAGTCGCTGTAGCAAAATCAATCCCCTCGTCGACTGAGAATAAAATTCCCATCTATCTCTGTTGAATTCGCATCATAGAGCCCCGATCCTCTTCTCGTGATGGTTTTTTCTTCCCCAGGAATTCGGTCCTTCCTCTCCCCATACCGCAACTTTACTGTCAATCTGCTCTCGTACTTCAGAACGTATTTCACCAGTGTCACCAGTGAACAAAGCCAAAAATCCTTGAGTTCTGCTATTGACTACATCAATCTCGTGCAGAGTCACAACATGGACCCTTCTTTTCACTTTTGGAGTTCTCCATCAGGACATTGCACAAACCGAAAAGCACTCGATATCTAGCATATGCCCCCCTCATCTATAAACAGGACTCCTGGTATTATCTCTGCTTTCCCCTCCTTCGTCGTTTTCTTCCGCCTCTTCTGCTGTCGACTTTGACTTTGTCTTCAGCACCGTCGTCGACTTTGGCTCTCCTCTTTGATCCTCATCATAATGATCAATAAGGACCCCCAAATTCCCGTAGAGCTCCCTGATTTCATCCTTCCCCGTTCCTGAGATTCGTCTCCTCTTTTTCTAAGTCCAGACAATCGCCATGTCCCTATCAAAATAGTGTTCTTTTTCCCCCCCAAAAAGGCTCTTTCAAAAATAGTTATCTTTTTCTTTTTCTTTTTCACGCTCCTTTGTCCTCTTCCCCGGCATAGATGTAGGCATAATAGTAGGCACTGCCAACCGATGGACATCGACTGGCCAGTTCTGCATAACAAAAGGCTAAGAATGCTGCTGCTAAACCAGCAATTAAGAAAGACAGAGTTAAAGCTGGACAAGATCTTTCTCTGGCTAGAGTACCAACAAGTACATACACTCTAGCTCCAATCGTTGATCCCACACCCATCTGCTATCTTGTAGCCAACCCAACCAGTTTTGAAGCCTATGATAGCTCCAGTGGCAATCACAAAACTAAAACACAGACATTGGCAGAAGTTACGGTTGCTTGCACAACTGCACTCTCTTTTATTCCAGCACATAGGAGAATAGTGACCACCATAACCAAGATGGCTGCACATGGATCAATCACTATACCAGTTGCAAAGAGCTCTCTCTGTGCCAGGTAGGCAGGCAGTCTGTCTTTTCCTCCCAACAATAAGGCTAGATTGGGAGATATGCCACGTGCTACTGCAAAGCCAGCAATAGTATACTCCAAAATCAACGCCCAGCCAATCAGCCATGCAGTCCCTTCCCCAGCATACAATGTGGACCAACTGTTGATTTGTACCCAAATTGAACTGTAGGATGAACCACATTATTATGTTTGGACACCTCATAGCTGGTGAGATGGATAGCTCTCTCCCATTCGAGCATTCCATTGAAGAGGGCTTGAGCTTCAACCATACATGAATAGTCACCATATGTGCAGATAAATGCCATTCCAAACTCAGGAAGCAGATCATAACCTCTAGATAGATAGAAAACAAAGCATTCCATAACACAACAATGTTCTCAGACAACCCATCAAACACTTTCTCTACTTCTACAATGCTCCCACATTTGCTATACATAGACACCAGGGTACTATAAACATAGTCTGATGTGAATCCTTTTTGAAGGGCATCAACATGTAACGCTTGTCCAATGTAAAGCCTTCTCTCCTTAGCCCTGCTCAATATAGATTGAAAGCATCCCTTCATTCCCACCACTATGCCTCTAAACTTCTCTCCACTATACTCATACACAGAAAATAAATGTAAACACAACAACTAAGTATGTACAAAGTATCAAATCACACACACAACTTTTGGGTGGTTTTCACACCTCAAATGTGCAGCAATACGACATCCACCCCCTCTAATCCTGCGCATCCTCCGGATGGGCCAACTACCCATGATCGTTATCATCAAGATCCACAAACAAATCAATCTCTTCATTATGCATTTCTGGTATACCAACAAGATTATCTGTCATATCATCTGTCTCTTCCATTGGAGTTTCGTCTCGCTGCTCTTCTCTTGCAAATTCTTCCAATGCATAATCTTCATCATCTCTTTTCTTGAAGTCTTGATTCTTTTTCTAGCAATAGGCACTCTAAGCACTGTCCCATCTAATTCTGTCAACTCATATGTTGCATTATCAAAGACATGTCTGACTATGTACGGCCCAAACCATCTTTTCACCATCTTCTGAAGTGCAGTATGCTGATTTTCAAGGCTGCTATCAAAGACTAATACCCAATCTCCCTCTTCTATTACTCTAGGCCGCAAGCGATGCCTGCTATCAAACCTGTCCTTATTTCTTAGTCTAGCAACCTTCAACCTGTTAATAGCTAGCTGAATATCCTCTGGTCTTCTCTCCAACTGTCAAATCCAAAGAGCTAAGAGCTCCTCTCTCGTCAAATCCTCCTGCCAAGGTAAAACTGACCAAGTCAAAGCACAAGTCTCAGTCAGCATAACAGGTTTTTGACCATACATCAACTCTGCAGGCATATATCCTGTGGTAACACTGTGAGTCATACGATCAGCCCACAAAGCAAATGGTAGAAGTCTCGGCCATTCTCCAATCTGTCCTCTTCATGCTTTGGCTAATGCTTTCACTATCGGCGCATGCCCTCTTTCACTCTTCCCATTTCCCTCTCGATTATATGCTATAGTTAGAGCCAACTTGATTCCTAGCTGAGAGAAAAACTCCCTAGCTTCATCTACATCCAATTCACCATGATCCGCAGTGATCTTACCCACACAACCATACCTGCAGAAAATTTCCTCCAATAAGAACTTACACACTGCACTAGTGGTCTTCGTTCTCAAAGATCTGCCTTCAACATGATTGGTAAGATCCTCTCTATCCAAAACAATATATCTCATCTGCCATAGACCCATAGGCATAGTAACCAAATCAACTACCCACTTATAATGAATGCATAGCGGATAGGTCGGATGAAGCTCATCTCGATGACGCACTACCGAATACATCTGGCAGTCTCTGCAAGTCTCAACAAAGTGAGAAACATCTCTATACATGCCTTTCCACCAATATTTCTCCTTGATTTTCTCATAAGTAGCCCACACTCCTCTATGACCAGCCCAAGGACTCTCATGAAACTCCCTCATCACCTATAATTGTGTCTCTCTATCGCAGACAACCCGCAAAGGTAATCCGCTTCTTTTCTTCGGATGCTTCCAAAGAAATCCGTCCTTGAGAAAATAACCATAGGCTTTCCTTCTGATCTTCTTGAACTCTTCATCTGTCCATTCATCTCTTTTGCTCAGTGTACTAAGGTACCTGCTGCCAATCTGCAACCAATCTTCAACATAGAGTTCTTCTATGAAAGCCACAATATCATAGACATGACAAACATGATCAACCATAGTGGCTGAAATTTCTGCATCATCCTCTTCTGCAAGTAGAGTCTCCTCATCATCATATCTGTCTCTAGACAACATATCTGCCACTGGATTATCCTTCCCTGCTATGTGTTTAAATTCTGGATTTAATGACTTGATGTATGCAATCCATCTCAGCATAGCTGTATCCGGAGTAGAGCAACTCGTAATCATACCAATCAATGGTAAGCAATCTGTTTCTACCACAACTCAAGCTCCAATAAAGTACTCCTTGTCACATTTGAGAGCCGTGACAATCCCCAGTAGCTCCCTCTTGATTTGTGGATATCTCCTCTGTCTCTCGTTTAGGACTTTCGCCCCAAACCGAATAGCATACCTATTTCCATCTGCATCATCTTGACCCACAACCCAACCTATGCCAATTGGACTAGTGTCAACTGTCAATACAATAGGCTTTCCACAATTATAATCTACTTTCCTGAGAGTAGGAGCATTCTGCAATAACTTCTTCAATTTCCGCATGGCTCTAGTGTGGCTCCCATCACAATAGAATTTCTGCCCCTTTCGAAGCAGCTGATATAAACAATCTGCTATGTGTGCAAAATGAGGTATCCAAATCATATAAAACACACAAGCTCCAATGAATCTCCGTACCTCTGAAGTGGTAGAACAATACTCTGCAATCTTGCCTATAGCATTCACCTTATCAAGTGAAGGTTTCTTGCCATAATATCCACACATTGTCCAACAATGACAACCTCATTCACTCCAAAAATAGATTTTTGCCCTGAAAGTGTCAAGTTTACTTATTCTAACCTGGCCAAAATCTTCTCACATGCTGAAATATGATCAACCACAAAGTATCTGCATCCCTGATCATTTAGACTCTCATTTTTCTCTTCTTCTGCACACCCCTTAATGGGCACATCATCCAAGAAAGGCATAGCAAGCTGAGGTATGTAATCTAGAAGGACCTTATGCATGGCATTCATCATATGCGCAACAGAATTAGTGGCACCTTGAGGCAAGGTACACATCCTGACAAGCTCGATAGGAGTTCTCATGGTGGTTATGTCCCTGCTTTCCAAAGCCAGTTGAAACTGATCATATCCTGAATACAAATCACCTAAATAATAGATGGCACGTCCAGCAAATGCTTCAGCAAACTCATCCACAACTGGACCTATACCAACATTCCTGATAGTAACTCTATTCACTGGCTGCATGTCCTGAATAAATCGGAGAGTTCCATTCTTCTTTGGAACCATAAACTACTTGTTTGAGTATGGTGCAAATGAAGGCTGAAGAATTCCCATCCTATTTTTCTCATTCAATAAATCAATCAGCTTTGGCAGGTGTGCTTTAGGCACTGGAATAGGTCGGAGATTCCATGGAATATGAGGAATAGTAAAAATGACCATAGAAGCAACAATATCAGGATTCACACATCCAATCTCATGCGGGAAAAAAGCAAATCCCCTTCCATGTTGCTCAAGCATCTCCTGAAAGCATTGCTTCTCTATGGGTAACAAAAAATCACCATTTCCAATTTTCAATTCAGCAAGAGTCTTTGCTGAAAATTTATGGCCAATATGCTCCGGATTCCTCAAAATTGGTTGTTTAGCAGCCCTCTCTATTTGCTAATCACTATCAGGTGGAAGCAGTACAGCTACCGGCTTCACCTTCTTATCCACAGTTTTGTATTTCGTGTCAACCCTGGCTTCATTATGCTCTTCTGCATTACTAAAATCTTGCTGTAAATCAGCAATTCTGCACTCCAATGGGTGAATATCCTCAGCCCTCTGCTCTATGGACTGCATAGAAACAACCCTAAACTCTGGATGCTGAAATATTTCAGCAGTAAACTCTGTTGGCTGAAAGTTTTCAGCCCTCTGTGTCTCTGAAAGCTGATCATAACCAGCTGGAAACTCTGTTTGCTGAATTTCTTCAGCACTCAACACTTTTTGCTGAACCACCTCAGCCTCTAACTCAATCTGTGACACAAAATCTGTAATTTTATGAAACATATCCAGGGACTACACTAATACATTACTGTGACAATTCTGCATATCAGTTTTCAGCATATCTCCCATCTCTTCCATCGTATGTGCACAAATCATATTGTCATACATCCCATCTATGTGCTCATCATCCTCCAAAATTCTTGCATTTTTCAAAATTTTCTCCTTCCTGCATATATACTGCCTGGCAGCTCTAGGCAACCTTGAAAACTTCTGATAGCTCATCGAACTGTTTGCTGAAATCCCAACAAAACCGGAGGAGAAAACACCACTGCCAGGAGGCGAGAACTCCAATCTCCTCTGCTCCGTACCACCATCGTCTCGCAAAACGGCGGTACCTAATGAAAACCCGAATCCCTCACAGTGGGCAAAGGTGCATCTCTGAGAGTATCCCTGTTTCTAACATGGTTCACACACACAGTCATAAACTGAACTGCTCTCATGCCATCTTTACTGCGAATCCGTGCATAAGCAGATTCATCATCCATGACCTTTGTTTCCATGCGCATCTCTGTGATAAATGGCTGTCCAAGAATTATAGGATAAGAGCATGAATCCTGCACAAAGAAATGGAAATCCTCCTCTACATCACCAATAGAAACCCTGACACTAGGACAGGCAGCATACAAATCACCTGCAGTGTTATTGGCGGCTCTCATACGCCACCCATGCTCTACATCCATAGGCCATCTGTTACTCTCATAAACTCCACAAACTATGAGATTAATCTCTGAACCATGATCCACCAATGCAACATAAGGCACATGTTTCTCTCCAATCTTTACCATCGTCTCTGTAGTTGCCCTAGCTCAATGACTCCGCGAAAAGTGACTACGCGGTATCAAGACAGGCTCATCAGTTTCAGCATAATGCATAGGTTGAACCCTCTTCTCTACCTGCAAAAAAATAGAAGCATTCTCAACCATAACCTCATCCTCATCCTCATCCAACTCCCCAATCAAAACTCCCTGTGTATCAGTGGTAGGCAATGCATGTCTTTTCCTCTTCAGGACCTCCTGAAACTGATCCTAAAACTCTCTTTTCGAGATGCCCAAAACCTCAGAAATAATGAAAGTCACCTCACTGCCAAGTATCTTTTCATTAAAGATTTTCTTCATGTTCGTAGATGTCTCAATATCGGACATCAATCTAAACCCTGGCTGCTTTCTCTCTCTAGGCTCTTGCCTCTTTTCTCTCTTTTGAGCATCTTCCATCTGTCGTTCTGGCCCTGGTCTCAAAGATGGCCCTGCAGTAGGTGGTGTAACAAACTCACCCCCTCTAGTCTTCTTAGCTGCACTTGGATTTTATTCATCCCTCTTACGCTTCTCCTCAACAAGTACATCAGCTCCATGAGACTTAGCCAAATAAGCATAAATAGAGTACATATCAACAGGCAAATCCCAACTTGTCTCTGATCTGATGCTAGAGCCTGCACTAGTCAAAACAGTTTGCTGAATTTTTCCCTTGTTTATACTCTCCATAGCATAAGTCCATAGTGCTGACTAAGTCTCTGATCCCTTCTCAATCTGGACTCCATATGCAGAAGCATCACCTCTAGCTATCACATAAGAAGTACGCGCAGCCATGTCATCCACTAACTTCTTCATTCCACCTTTACTAAAGTTGGTAGCAAGTGGAGCTCCTGTCTCAGTCAACCAAATCTTACCATCTTGTCCCCAATATACCAAATTCTTCCTCCTTGCATCTTGAAAAGATTCACAATCCCTACAATGTTGATGGTCCGTAATATCACATGAAATACATCTCCGATCTCTCCTAGGTGCATTAGGAGCACTCCTAAGTGTAGTAGGAGCACTAGAAGAAGTAGTAGGTGCAGTCGAAGGAAACTGTTCTTTCAATTTTCCCACCAACTCCGCTTTAACTGACTCCAGTGTCAAATCTGTTATGCCTTTGATTATGTCATCAAGAGAGGTAGGCACAGATGGAGCGGATGGTTTTGGAGCAGAAGGTGTAGACATCGATCGTGGAACAGGAGGAATAGGTGGAGTGGAAACAGTAGGCACTGGCAGAGGCCAAGAAACTGGCAGAGGAGGAGAAAAAATAACAGGGATAGAAGCAGATGATGGTGTAGGTGTCATGGAACCATTCTGTAGGCGAGTCTTCCATATCCTCCTCTTGGTCAAAGTCGAGACTGCATCCTGGGCATCCTGCCAATCTGTTTTAAGACCCATAGGCTTCGTGCGATCCTCAAGAAGCTCACCCAATTCTTCTTGAAGAGCAGGATCTGCAGCTTGCAAGAAAAGCTCAAATTTTTCAACATCCAATGCTCTTTGTTCAATGGCATCAAGCTGACTATACCTCACTTCAAATTCTCGAATCAACTCTGAAGCAGCTAGACCTTTATTTGGCATGTAGACCCACTCTCGGAATGACTGTCGAGTAGCCATACCAAAGTCCTCAAGGAAATATTCTTCTTTCAAGGCCTTCTTAAAATCTTGCCAATGTGTACTTTGAATAAAAAGATCAGTCACTTTTTCCCTCAAAGCGGGTGTGACAAGACGAAGGAAGTACTTACTCATAAGTCCAGCTAGAACTCCAAAAAACCCCATCTTGATCTCATATGTCTTCAAATATGCTGAAACATTACGGCCATCAAATAGCTTCTTCTCATTCTCAACTGCTTCAATAGCCTTAGTCGCGCTGTTTGCATTCTCCTGCTCCGAATAGAGTTGCCTTTGCTGAGATAACTGCTATTGATACAATTGTTGTTGCTGCTGCATATACAATTGTGTCTACTGATTTTGGAGTTGCATATACATGGACATATTCTGCAAAATCTGCTTTAGATCATCTGTTGAAGTACTTGATGCAGCAGTCATTGATGGGGCTGAAGTAGATGATGCAGCTGGAATTGTAGAAGAGGCTGAAAGAGAGGCTGAAGTATCTCCCTTCCTAAAATTTCTGCGATGCTTTCACGTCAGGTTCACCAAAGATGTCGAAGGGTTTTGAAAGCAATGTCGCGACTTCAGAAGTCCTTGATAAATTTCAGGATAGAAGATCAAGCAAGTGAATGAAGTCAAATCTGTTATGACTGCAATTACTTCCTGTGATGTTGATCAGTTGGAAAGATCAATAATGTTCATGATCATATATAATTCTTTGTATTGAATGAACCAATAATCCTTCAAAGACATAGAAGAGTTCTGCATGGTATATATCATGTGTTTGCTATAAATTCACAGTTTTTTTCACTCAGAATTCTATGCAGAAATTTTGTATCAGTAACCATGAAATACTTCAGCCAGTTCTTAAGGATCAAAATTTGACACTACAGGACTCTCGAGCTTTTATCAAGCTGTCAAAGCTATTATCCGATCAGTGATTGCACTCCAACAAAGTGGACATTCTTTACATGTTGCAGCATCCAGTAGGCTTCCACATTCTGTATACTGTCTTGACACTTTTACCACAGAAAATGAAGTGTTTCTTAAAACTGCCCTTTCGAGACGTCATTGTCCCAGAAATTGCATTTGACACAGAAATATTTTCTGTCCTTTTATAATGGACCCAACACTTGAAAGCACTTTCCTATGCTTCTTAGAATTGCTTGTATAGATGATGCTGTTCATGTTGTACTTGAGGGGATTGTGATTTGAGCTGAACTACAGTTTCTGATAAAAGCTTCTTAAAGTCTGTAGGCTCAGTTCCAATAGTGTAGCTCTCTTTTATAGACCGCAAAGCCTTATTATAATAATCAAATTCTTTCATCAGTGCAATTATCTAATGTGTCGCATCTTCAAGCTCCTCCACGAGTTCCGTCTAATTTTCAGCTTCTAGATCCTCAACATCCTGGTTAGCAACTGGTATAGTGATTGATCCATGTGCAGCCATCTTGGTTATGGTGGTCACTATTCTCCTATGTGCTAGAATAAAAGAGAGTGCAGTTGTGCAAGCAACCGTAACTTCTGCCAATGTCTGTGTTTTAGTTTTGTGATTGCCACTGGAGCTATCATAGGCTTCAAAACTGGTTGGGTTGGCTACAAGATAGCAGATGGGTGTGGGATCAACGATTGGAGCTAGAGTGTATGTACTTGTTGGTACTCTAGCCAGAGAAAGATCTTGTCCAGCTTTAACTCTGTCTTTCTTAATTGCTGGTTTAGCAGCAGCATTCTTAGCCTTTTGTTATGCAGAACTGGCCAGTCGATGTCCATCGGTTGGCAGTGCCTACTATTATGCCTACATCTATGCCGGGGAAGAGGACAAAGGAGCGTGAAAAAGAAAAAGCAAAAGAGAACTATTTTTGAAAGAGCCTTTTTGGGGGGAAAAAAGAACACTATTTTGATAGGGACATGGCGATTGTCTGGACTTGGAAAAAGAGGAGACGAATCTCAGGAACGGGGAAGGATGAAATCAGGAAGCTCTACGGGAATTTGGGGGTCCTTGTTGATCATTATGATGAGGATCAAAGAGGAGAGCCAAAGTCGACGACGGTGCTGAAGACAAAGTCAAAGTCGACAGCAGAAGAGGCGGAAGAAAATGACGAAGGAGGGGAAAGCAGAGATAATACCAGGAGTCCTGTTTATAGATGAGGGGGGCATATGCTGGATATCGAGTGCTTTTCGGTTTGTGCAATGTCCTGATGGAGAACTCCAAAAGTGAAAAGAAGGGTCCATGTTGTGACTCTGCACGAGATTGATGTAATCAATAGCAGAACTCAAGGATTTTTGGCTTTGTTCACTGGTGACACTGGTGAAATACGTTCTGAAGTACGAGAGCAGATTGACAGTAAAGTTGCGGTATGGGGAGAGGAAGGACCGAATTCCTGGGGAAGAAAAAACCATCACGAGAAGAGGATCGGGGCTCTATGATGCGAATTCAACAGAGATAGATGGGAATTTTATTCTCAGTCGACGAGGGGATTGATTTTGCTACAGCGACTGTCGCACCTGAAAATTGATAACACCCAGAAACAATAGTCTTCTCTTCCGATTCTTCTCTCCTTGTATCCTTGAGCTGGCACCCAAGCTTTGGCCAAGCGTCAAAGCACCAGACTTTTGATCAGAAAGATACATTGCGCTCTCGATAATTTCGTACAAAGACCAAGTCTGCAGTACCTATCTGAAGATCCAGAGAAAGAAGACTCAATATGCAATTAAATTAAACAAATTTGGCTATCCGAAGAAGAAAGAGACAACAACAGCAACAGTGAAGACGGTGGACTGGAGAGGATGAGCTCCGAAGATGAAGTCGAAGAAAGAATGTGACAAAGGCAAGCAAAATCGGCAGAGGAGGCAGGCGCCATGAGCACTCTCGATGAAGCTAACCAGGCCATTCACACATTCGCAGGATGCTGAGGATCTAGAAGCTGAAAATCAGACGGAACTCGTGGAGGAGCTTGAAGATGCGACACATTAGATAATTGCACTGATGAAAGAATTCGATTATTACAATAAGGCTTTGTGGTCTATAAAAGAGAGCTACACTATTGGAACTGAGACTACAGACTTTAAGAAGCTTTTATCAGAAACTGCAGTTCAGCTCAAATCACAGTCCCCTCAAGTACAACCTGAACAGCATCATCTATACAAGCAATTCTAAGAAGCATAGGAAAGTGCTTTCAAGTGTTGGGTCCATTATAAAAGGACAGAAAATATTTCTGTGTCAAATGCAATTTCTGGGACAATGACGTCTCGAAAGGGCAGTTTTAAGAAACACTTCATTTTCTGTGGTAAAAGTGTCAAGACAGTATACAGAATGTGGAAGCCTACTGGATGCTGCAACATGTAAAGAATGTCCACTTTGTTGGAGTGCAATCACTGATCGGATAATAGCTTTGACAGCTTGATAAAAGCTTGAGAGTCCTGTAGTGTCAAATTTTGATCCTTAAGAACTGGCTGAAGTATTTCATGGTTACTGATACAAAATTTCTGCATAGAATTCTGAGTGAAAAAAACTGTGAATTTATAGCAAACACATGATATATACCATGCATAACTCTTCTATGTCTTTGAAGGATTATTGGTTCATTCAATACAAAGAATTATATATGATCATGAACATTATTGATCTTTCCAACTGATCAACATCACAAGAAGTAATTGCAGTCATAACAGATTTGACTTCATTCACTTGCTTGATCTTCTATCCTGAAATTCATCAAGGACTTCTGAAGTCGCGACATTGCTTTCAAAACCCTTTGACAGTGTGCTAGCGACTCTTCACTTTCTCAGCTACTTTCTTCTTGGCTTTCTTCCACTCTATGCGGTGGCACATAGGCGGTTGGCTATAGGCTCCATGCCCCTCCTCTAGCCTCCGTAGTGAGTCCCTGGCCCGTGTCATGAGGTGGGATCTTTTGTTGTGAAGCATATCCCTCACTTTTATGCGTCCCCAATCATCCGAGAATCGATGACCCTCAGGATTTGGATACCTCCTATGGACTGCCTTCAACACCTCCTGCCACAAGCTGCATTTCTGATTTTTGAAGGCAATGAAACAATCTTTATACGTCGCATGCATGACACTCCTCATGTACGCCATTACATCCCTTCCCTCATCATCATTAAAGATGCCACCAGCATCTATAACTCTATAGTACTGGCATACAACCTCCTCTACGTGATCTACTGGTGAGGGTGATCGCTCGCCACCTCCTAGGCAACCCCCACGCAAGCCTCGTCCTCCCCCTCGACTCTCCCCATTCCGCAACTTTACTATCAATCTGCGAATGTGTGAATGGCCTGGTTAGCTTCATCGAGAGCGCTCATGGCGCCTGCCTCCTCTGCTGATTTCACTTGCCTTCGTCACATTCTTTCTTCGACTTCATCTTCGGAGCTCATCCTCTCCACTCCACCGTCTTCACTGTTGCTGCTGTTGTCTCTTTCTTCTTCGGATAGCCAAATTTGTTTAATTTAACTGCAGATTGAGTCTTCTTTCTCTGGATCTTCAGATAGGTACTGCAGACTTGGTGTTTGTATGAAATTATCGAGAACGCAATGTATCTTTCTGATGAAAAGTCTGGTGCTTTGACGCTTGGCCAAAGCTTGGGTGCCAGCTCAAGGATACAAGGAGAGAAGAATCGGAAGAGAATACTCTATTGTTTCTGGGTGTTATCAATTTTCAGGTGCGACAGTTGTTGTAGCAAAATCAATCCCCTCATCGACTGAGAATAAAATTCCCATCTATCTCTGTTGAATTCGCATCATAGAGCCCCGATCCTCTTCTCGTGATGGTTTTTTCTTCCCCAGGAATTCGGTCCTTTCTCTCCCCATTCCGCAACTTTACTGTCAATCTGCTCTCGTACTTCAGAACGTATTTCACCAGTGTCACCAGTGAACAAAGCCAAAAATCCTTGAGTTCTGCTATTGATTACATCAATCTCGTGCAGAGTCACAACATGGACCCTTCTTTTCACTTCTGGAGTTCTCCATCAGGACATTGCACAAACCGAAAAGCACTCGATATCCAGCATATGCCCCCCTCATCTATAAACAGGACTCCTGGTATTATCTCTGCTTTCCCCTCCTTCGTCGTTTTCTTCCGCCTCTTCTGCAGTCGACTTTGACTTTGTCTTCAGCACCGTCGTCGACTTTGGCTCTCCTCTTTGATCCTCATCATAATGATCAGCAAGGACCCCCAAATTCCCGTAGAGCTCCCTGATTTCGTCCTTCCCCGTTCCTGAGATTCGTCTCCTCTTTTTCTCAGTCCAGACAATCGCCATGTCCCTATCAAAATAGTGTTCTTTTTTCCCCCCAAAAAGGCTCTTTCAAAAATAGTTCTCTTTTGCTTTTTCTTTTTCAGGCCCCTTTGTCCTCTTCCCCAGCACAGATGTAGGCATAATAGTAGGCACTGCTAGCCGATGGACATCAACTGGCCAGTTCTGCATAATAAAAAGCTAAGAATGCTGCTGTTAAACCAGCAATTAAGAAAGACAGAGTTAAAGCTAGACCAGATCTTTCTCTAGCTATAGTACCAACAAGTACATACACTCTAGCTCCAATCGTTGATCCCACACCCATTTGCTAGCTTGTAGCCAACCCAACCAGTTTTGAAGCCTATGATAGCTCCAGTGGCAATCACAAAAACTAAAACACAGACATTGGCAGAAGGTACAACTGCTTGCACAACTGCACTCTCTTTTATTCCAGCACATAGCAGAATAGTGACCACCATAACCAAGATGGTTGCAAATGGATCAATCACTATACCAGTTGCAAAGAGCTCTCTCTGTGCCAGGCAGGCAGGCAGTCTGTCTTTTCCTCCCAACAATAAGGCTAGATTGGGAGATATGCCACGTGCTACTGCAAAGCCACCAACAGTATACTCCAAAACCAATGCCCAGCCAATCAGCCATGCAGTCCCTTCCCCAGCATAAAATTTGGACCAACTGTTGATTTGTACCCAAATTGAACTGTAGGATGAACCACATTATTATGTTTGGACACCTCATAGCTAGTAAGATGGATAGCTCTCTCCCATTCGAGCATTCCATTGAAGAGGGCTTGAGCTTCAACCATACATGAATAGTCACCATATGTGCAGATAAATGCCATTCCAAACTCAGGAAGCAGATCATAACCTCTAGATAGATAGAAAACAAAGCATTCCATAACACAACAATGTGCTCAGACAACACATCAAACACTTTCTCTACTTCTACAATGCTCCCACATTTGTTATACATAGACACCAGGATACTATAAACATAGTCTTATGTGAATCCTTTCTGAAGGGCATCAACATGTAATGCTTGTCCAATGTAAAGCCTTCTCTCCTTAGCCCTGCTCAATATAGACTGAAAGCATCCCTTCATGCCCACCACTATGTCTCTAAACTTCTCTCCACTATACTCATACGCAGAAAATAAATGTAAACACAACAACTAAGTATGTACAAAGTATCAAATCATACACACAACTTTTGGGTGGTTTTCACACCTCGAATGCGCAGCAATACAACAACGCAGAGAATGGAGTCATATATAGACTCAAGTCAGAGTGCTCGGAAGAAGAAACAACTTCTACCTTGTCAGAAAGGATGCCACCACCATCCTCCTCAAGATCTTCAAAAACTTGAAACGGGCATTAGAGCCTAGTACCATGATAAGGTCGAAGTTAAAGCTCATTAACAATGTGTGACAAAAGATGGCCATGAAGATCTATGATATAAAAAGCATTAAAATTGGAATCATGGAAGGCCTAGAATGGCATGATCCATTAGAATTTGAGTCAAGTTTTGAGTTTACTTGGTAATTTACTCATTCAAGTATTATTTATCAACACTATTAGACCCCTCTTAAATAGAGGCTTCTTGTAAAAACTTTCAGCCTAATACTTCTACCAAAGTTGGAACTATGAAAATAGATAAGCACTTTACACTTGATTCTCATGCAATTGATCTAGAGCTTAAAGGTAAAAGAAGGAAATCCTCCAAAATGATCCAATCATTATAGCAACCATGTACTAGGAACTAGGAATTTGTGTGGTATAATAACTTCTAAGTTGAAGGCCAACTTGAATGGGAAAAGGCCAATAGCCACCTTGAAGGAAGTTCAATAGGTGCGAAAAGCATAAATAAGTATAGTATCCAAATCCATCCGATGTTGGTCTACTAGCTTCATTGGAATTTTCCATCCGGGTTTTATTTGTAGATTGGGATAATCCATTTACCTAAGAGTAGTACAATGAATAATTTTTGTAAATAATTGTGAAGAATATAGTCAACAAATGCCATATGACTTTGGTTAAAAAATGAGCACCCCACTCACTCCATCAAACATCTATATTGGGTGAAGATATCCTTGAAAAGATGAATAGCCATGGAATGAGTTGTGTTATCATGTAGGGGCCATTACTCAACCCACTTAGTACAATAATCGGTAATTGTTAGGATACATTTATTCTGAATGTAGACCAAAATAGATTTGATTGGACCAAAAAGATCCAAGGCCCTACTTGTTAGATTTTGTAGAATCTACCTTCAGTACATAGAGATGATCTAGTGACAATCCTTGACAAGCTTCACCCATCACAACTTTGAATAGGGTTTGATAATTTTCCCAAAATTACTTAAAATAGTTGACTCTAGAGGGCCATCAACTTCTGTTAATCCATGCAAAGATGCTTGGGTACCTCTTTGGTAGTTAAGAAATTAACCATGTCTTCATATCAAGTCTAGGGTGGAGTAGTTAGAGAAGGATCTTAGAGTGGAAAATGGAGCTTGCAAAGAGTTGCATATTTGGAAAGTCGCTATCCACAGTGCCTAAAACTCTTACACTTTTTAGTTTGGAGAGAGAATATATGACCACATGTTGTTTTTGGCCTATGTACCACTTGAAAGCCAAACTCGTGTAGCAGTAGAATCCATGTAAGGCATCTTACCATATTTTACTAAAAATTAGGTATAATGATCAACATGGAATACAAATGGATGACCTAGAAGGATCCAGTTCTTTCATATCTCCATAATCCCAAGTATAAAACATCCTGTAACTCCATCAATCAAACACGAAGTGGCAGAGAAGTAGGATTGAGGAGCTCCACATGTATCCTAAGGCAATGATCTAACCTTTGATGACATCCAAATTACAATGTAGCAAAGGTAAGTAGGTGAGTCTACTACATCCTCTAGAGTTATTTGGCTTTCTTACTTGCATTGGGAGTGCTAAAAGAGAGTATGATGACTTGTAGTTTGGAGTGCAAGACAACTATGTGAGAGATAGTTAACCTACATGTGCATTGAGCCCTTGAGAGAATAAGAGTCTACATCCAATGTCCCATCATTTAGAGCTCTCAAAAAAGGTCATTGGCAAGGCTTTAGATATAAAAGCTTGAATGTGCATCTTCCTTTAAACTTACTATTTCGAGGATTGAGAAACTTCCTAAAAACTACTTAATAGATAATTCACTTTGGACTTCTCTTTTGGGTGTTTAAAATGGGTTCAAAATCAATACATTGTTATGTCCACTAATGGAAAGTTTACAAGATTGCACCTCATCCATGGAAGATGGATGGGACCTAGATGGGACATGGTTTTTTAAAGCTATTTGTTTACTCAATTGTTGGAGCAAGCAAATGTAAAATTACTTCTAGACTTATTTTCATCATCAATGGAAGCATAAACACTGTGATTCAATTGCTTGCAAATTAAGTTCACATGGAAAGAAGTGTTCTAATATTATGTAAATGAAGTCTCATACTTGGGTTGCTTGTTTCTTTCTTGTAATCATGTCAATGTGTTACTACAAGATATTTATCCTTTTGAAGCTTAGTCATGTCAATTAAAAGAAGAGCATACTTTTCTAATCTCTCCACTTGTCCCAGTCTTCACTTCAATGTTGCTCATTGCAACCATAGACTTGGGAAAAGCTAAGTCAAATCTTAAACCAAGCAATCCTGAGAGGAGCCCTCCATATCTCTTCACATATGCAGCAGTTGTATCATCAGACATGAGCCTTTGATCTGATTCAAGAACTCCATAACCTTTATTTACATTTTTGAAGAAGCTAGTATCAAAGGTCGTTTGACTTCCTCGATCAAGTGCGACTTTTGATAACCCATCTCCATTAATGGGGCAAAGATCTTTCAATTGTTCCACATAATCACTACTAATTGAAGGATCTGATTGACCTGATTTTGAATAGTTGTAAAGTCTATACTTGAAAAATCTACATTCAGTCTGACCAATTGTATGTGCACCTGCATCAGGATTAAATTTTGAATGTGATCAGTAACAAGGTACTATGTCATAAGTTCACATTGTCCAAATTGGAGAATTCATGTATTTAAAGATATATATGCCACAAGTTGATGATATCTTGAGATTTGAAAGAATATGTGGGTTGTGTTCAAATATTTATGGTAGTTTACATTTCAACAATAGTAATAGATTCATGAAAATATATTTATGAGATGATTTCTAATCATAAAGGGTTTTCAGAATTAGAATTAGAATTTTTTATAGTATGTTCAATGCACATAATAACAAGGTTTGTGATGGCTGCCCTCCCCCCAATAAAAAAGAAAAATGCTTACATCACAATGAAGTAATTCATCTAGTTAGTGTAACATTTACAAGCATTTAAAGTTAATGCAAAAACCAACCATGTCACTTAGGAGACATATCTAAGAAAAAGATGAGAAAAATAGTAGATGTGCTAATGCATAGACTTTATGTAAGGACAAAGTAAACATTTGGTTGCATTCCAACTTTAAGTAATAGCTCATAGAATTGGACTTTTGGGTACTTTAAGAAAAATCCCTAGTATTATATTGCAGAACATTAACAAGATGACTTTACTTTTATGTAAAAAAACATGTAGCCTTACCATTGAGCACAACAAGATCTTGAACACTAAGGCCTTTTGCAGCGAACTTTTGCTTGAGAATGTCTATTGAGTCCAAAGGAGAAGGCATGTTGGTGGCAGCTGAGGCAATTGAAAGTATTCCATCTTTTCTTCCAAGGGGTACTCGCCATGTAGGTCCACTACTCTACTCATGCAAAAAAGTAAAAAGTAAAAGCCAAACCCCATGTTGAAGATGTTAAGAGATAAGTTTTCCTAATCTTCACTATAATGTCAAATGCCCAAACTCAATCATATAAAGGTAATTTATCTATAAAACCCCAAGAACAGTTGCCTCAATTGACTTATTAACCTCTTATTGTAAAAGCTATGAACATATCATAAATCCTATAGTATGCAAAGGTAATACTTCAATTTTAAGATGATTAGTCCATTAAGTGATTAGAGTAGTAGCTTTATTGGAATGAAGTACTACATTTGTGCATGGCCCTTTTCGAATTGAAGCACTGAGGATGTTACATACAACTATTTAAAGAATGAAGTCTTTGATCAAATCAAGAGCTCAACATGCAAATCAGGCAATGTATACTCGAGGAAGTTACTATATGTATATCCTCTACATCACGTGCATTCAAGGCCTATTTACAAATATCCTTATCTGTGAATTTTTCCTAAATAAAACATGACCCTTTTCTATTGAGTTTGCAAATAACCATTTTATATTATACCCTTCTGTATTATGTAAAAAATGTATAAAAATGATGTTTTAAATATACATTATTTTTAACCCATGTGATGCACACATATATTCATGAGTAACTTACCCAAGAGTGTATAGGAGGGATGAAAGCAACATGTCAATGAAGTTAGTGCTAGAATTCTATGGATACATTGCTTGACTTCATGGCATGAAAATCTAACATATCTAGTAGAGGACACACACACATACACACACACACACACACTCTCTCTCTCTCTCTCTCTCTCTCTCTCTCTCTCTCTCTCTATGTTATCAAATTTGGAAACTCTATATTCTTTTTGCTTAGTGGTGTCAATTCCGTGAACTCATACAAGGGAGCTACCCAATAGTTAGCATGTTGATTCTATAGGGGATGGGGACCACACGTGGCCTCAAGGAACTATTATTGTGTGGGCCTAGTATAACACACTAGGTATGTGGTAGTGCCCTTGGAGATGCCCATAATGTCGGTGGAGTTCTTAGAGAAGTTGAAGAAATACGAGGTCTATGTGTACTCACACTAGCACTAGCAATAGTGGCATTACCCTGAGAGTCTAAACAACTACTGCCACTATTGCGAGTGCAGTGTGCTAGTGTGAGTTCGCGGCTATAGTGAAGGTGGGCTCCCTGCTGCTGTTGTAATTTGTGAAACTCTTGTACGACAACTATTAAGGATATCAATACGCTAATTATGTGGTGTATAAAGAGATTATTATATTGGCTTAATGAATTAATCATAGCAATGTGTTAATTATGTGGTCTATAAAGTCTTCTATAAATAGATTATTAGATTGGCTTTAATGAATTGATTACCAATTCCACAGCGTCTTTGGCGGCGAGGGCGAGGATGTCAGCGCAAGAGACGATGCCCGGGCACACGGCCTCCACCTTGGACTTGGCGTCGTCGATGACCTCGAAGCCGCGCAGGCCCGCGTTGGCAGGCGCAGTCCTCTCGGCATTCGGGCCCACGATCAGGATGGAGCCATCACAGCCCTGTACCATATCATCCAGTGCATCGCATTCACAAGATCAGCCATCATCATTATCAAAACCCCAGCTCATATGATATCACATTACGATTCAACTATTATCCCGACGCTTCCTACGATCAATGCAGCTGTAATTATCCCAGCTGAGCTGCATAAGCTCCTCCTATAACTGATTAGACGTCGTCCTGCAGCGCATATTACATTGCATCTAATTGCATCGTTTTTAAGTGCGATAATATATATAGTATATGAACTGGTCATATACTGACGACATTGCTCGCAACTGGAATCAATCTAATGATGATGATTATGGTGAACTATTAGTACGGTTTATAATTGGAGAAAGATCAATCGTGCCTGCACGAAGCAGTCATGGAAATGCAGGCGCAAGAGCCCCGCAGCTATGGTGACGTCCGACTGGACATGGGTTCTCACTGTCTCCTTCACAATCGATTCCGCGTTCGGACACGAGCGGTCGTAATATCCAGTCTGGGTCTGCGCCATTGCCACTGCAGTCATCATCATCATCACTATCACTACTACAATCCTTCTAAGCAGCTTATCCATAGTGTGTCTTGATGTTGCAGCTCTGATCATATCCTGTGTTTTTAACCAAGACAATATAGCATCAAAGCGACTGTGCCTTTATTACACACACTATTCTCTCAAATGATATGGTCGAATCATCCAAAATGCAGGATGCACTAATCGCACATAGATAGATTGACTAAGTGCTCTTGTTAGCAATTAATCATCCTCCAATTGCTTGCTAATGACAATGCCTTGGGGTGGATCCATAGCATACCCATGTATATATATATATATATATGCTTATATAGCTCTCATGTCAGGCGCCTCCACTTCGTTCTTTTACTATTATCGAGACGACTGCACGTGTGGGTGTGTGCATCCAAGTCAAAGAAGGAAAAGGAACTGCCATTATAGTATCAAATCGTGGAGCGTGGCCCCTACTCCCCATTGCCCCATTGCCGGTGAGCACCATCTTTTTTTCTCTTATGGATGACAACTCATCTCTTATATACATGTGTGTACTGTGTGTATCACCCTACTCGTGCATGAAAGTGTCTCCACTTGCCCTAAAGCACAATTATGGCCACTTCTACATGATTAGAATCTTTAATCAAACAGCTTTCCTATTAAACAACTGTGTTTCAGATGCATAGATTAAATAAACAAAACAATAACATGTTAAATATCATATGGATGCCAAATTCTACATGTGCAAGATGAATTGCATATAATTTCTCACCAAGCTCATTACTCAAAAAGGAAAAGTGGCCTTCATCTAGCTTTGTGTGATATGTTTGAGTCACCATGACACCATGCTAAGCCCATGATTATCAAAGGTATATAGGTGTGAATGCAAGACTAGTAATGCAAACTTATGAACTACCTTCCTTGAGAAGAACAAAAGGCACATCCCTTGGTATCTCATAACCTAGTTGACATTCCAACTACTCCCAATTGTGAAACAAAATTTCTCAAGTAATTGCTTGTGGATGCCATCCAAATCAATTATCACTAAATGTTCTCAATCCAAACCTCAAAGAAGTATACGTGGCAATAATGCATCTGGAATCGGAAGGCCTTAAGCTACCCAAGAATTGGTGTTAAGATTGCAAGCATGTATGTTTTTAAAATGACTCTCCAAATTGTAGGAGGTGCATATGTTGAGTTTGTTGAGACATTTTATGTTGCAAAAATCAATTAGAACTAGTTCTTTTGATCAAGAATCTTCATTCTTGCAAAAAGAAGTCCACATGTTCACTCTAGTTAAAGTAGATACTGTGATGTTAAAAGGGGGAATGCTTTTGTAAGAAGCAAAGGTCGACACGATTTGAGGTAAACTTGAAGGTTTAAATTTTATTTTATTGAATCTGTACTATTTTATGATTATGGTACTTCCACAATACAATGTCTACGAAAGTACTTTATCGATTTATTCTAACACGATGTATAAGTTACCCTAAATCTTATTAAAGTTCATTATTGTGGTGCATTGCAAAGTAGAGCTGGTATTAAGGGTAAAGTAAGGAGTTTTGTAATTTACCTTGCTTTGCATTACACTATAGTTGTAGAATACCAATTGGGAGCAAAGTTGTTCTACTAGATGCTTGCTCAAGTTTAGCTATAGTTATTTCTACCTAGCTCTTGCTCAAGTTTAGCTACAGTTCTTTCTACCTAGCTCTGAGATAATTCAGTGGTACCCATCACATTTATATCTCAACGTTATTAAGCAATTGTCACACGCATTCTTTGCTAGATCAAACATTTTAAAAGACCCTACAAGAAAAGCTCAAGAAAGCAAGGCAATACGCCATGGTGGCCTATGGAAAGGAATCCCCCAGGTAGGAAACCTATTTTCGCTTGATTCAATGCTTATGGTTGCGTTAGAGGAGCCCTCCCCACAAGGCCAAAGGAGGAGATGAAAGGAATTGTGTAATAAGGAAGTTACCATCCGAGCCATTGAGAATATGAAATGATCTATAGCGAAAATTATTATAACAATCGATAGTGATGATGATGAATAACGCTGTTATGTGAGCCCTTCCTTTACGAGTACGTATTGGCCCATTAGCGGTCGGTCAAACTCATAATTTCTGGACAGACGTTAGGAATGCTTTACACTAGCAACATATAATGCTTTAGGGATCTTTTTTTAACCTCAACGCGCTTTGGTCCCCAGTTTTGTCCCAAAGTCATATACACCTTTCCACTCTTCTCTTTCCATGGTTACTTTCCACACACATCCTAAAGGGTGCTCAGGCTTTTCAATAATAAGCCCCATGTTCCCATGGCCTGTATGAAACATGAGTGAGCTCTTCCATCCCCACCCTTCTATGTCCTGAGCTGCAGCAAGTGCTTAAGAACAAGCATATTCCTTGAGAAAAAATTTAAATCTCATGAAGAGTTTGATCACTGGTCCCTCCACAGCATCCATTTGAACCAACCCACCTGAAACCTTACGTTGAATTGTTTAGCAGACAAGGTGCAAAGAGAAGATCTAACACTACTCTAACTACTCTAACTACTCTAAACTCACTCATGCTCCACACATTTGATGCTAGTAGATCGTGTGTGGATATTATTAAGATGCAATGGGAATGATACTCCCAATGCCCCTATGTATTCAATAACTAAGCTCTCACTCATCCAATCCAATATGAAAGAACGGTACTACATGGCTGGCATGGGAACAAGGGCGGAACACGCACATGGATACAATGATGGCTTTTCAAAGTTGGTTTCATCAAGATCGTACCGATCCTAAAAAATTGGAGCAACTTCGGACCTTAAAATAAGGGGATCAAAATGTTAAAACCTATGTAGCTTGGTTATGTATTTAACTTTGGAGAATCAAAAATAATAATCCTATGATGGGATTGGAATATCCAAACCTATATAACTTGGTTATGTACTTTACTTTGAAGAATCACCAATAATAATCTTACTAGTGAAATATTATATTCTATTCATATTGGGATTTATCTCGAACTTTGTGGGCAACTTTGGCTATTAAAGATTTAGCCCAAGTCATTTTATGGAGGTAGCACTTAGGGTGGAACAAACCTTGACGGGTGGTTCTAGCAAAAATTCAAAGAAACTTTCAAATCCCCAAAAAAGGTCAAAAATCTCGAGGCAACAACTCAAATTTAAATATGAACCCAAAGGATGATAATAGTAGTGATGATGAGGACAAGCATGAGGATGATGGAAAGATGCCCCCAATGTCCAAGAGGAAGGACAAGGGCAAGAAATCCTCATACTGTACTCAGAAATCTACTATGAGTCCCTTTGGTGCTGCAAATGTAATAATTCAAGCCATTTTGTAGTAAAATTGTGGTCTAAATTAGCAGTGGTGTGGTATTTACAAAGCTTCTAATATAGACATGCCAATCCAATGCACACAATCTAATGGCCTGTACTAGTAGCTAATAGGTTAGGGGATGAATGTACTTGCCAATTGGAATGCACTAGCACCACTAGATCACCTTTTTGTGGCTTTTGTCATAGAATCCCAAACCCCACTAGCAAAACATGTTTTTTCTCCTTATTTTATCAGTATTTCCTTGGGTCAACTCTTGGATTTGATTTTAGCCTCTCAAGAACACCTTCTTAACGTTCTTTAGCCCAGTTTACCTACTCTTTGGATGTGAAAGGTGCCAGCCATGATAGTGGCAGTTCTTTTAGAGGAAGTGAAGAAAGCTCAAGGTGAGTTGATGCTATGTGGGAATTTGTCAATGGGTCTCTATCTCGGGTAAGTTACTCATGAATATATGTGTGCATTACGTGGGTTCAAAATAATCTATTTTTAAAATACTATTTTTATACATTTTGTACATATAGAAGGGTGTAATATGAAGGGGTTTTTTACAGATTGAATAGAAAAGGGCTACGTTTTATTCAGAAAAAATTCAAAAATAAGGATATGTATAAATAGGCCTTGAACGCACCTAATGTAGAGGATATACATATAGTAACTTCCTTGAGTCTCTATCCAACCCTACGATCCCTGCGAGTTCTATGCACTACAAGGGCCAAGTGATTAATGATGTACTATTACACAATGGCTCCAAAATAAACATTATAATAGTGGCTACTTATAAAGAATTTGGGATAATGGAATGGCAACCAATTTCATTTCTCATCTAGATGATAATTCAAGAATGGGTTCAATCACTGGGAGTTCTTTAATTCGTGCTGATTGAAGTGGCAAAACTATTTCGTTTTTGGTATCCTTAATGTCTTTGAATATGGAGCAAGTAGGAGAAGATTATTGCCTTCTTTTGGAGTGCCTATGGCTTCACTAAGCACGAGTGAGCCACAATTGGGATGGAGACCACTTAACCCTGAGATGGGTCATTAAAAAATGTGCTTTGCCCTCACTTAGATGCTTCCATTACGTTCTACATATCGAATGATTGTTGTAGAGATAGCAAGCATGGTGTTAGATATGCTCAATGCCCCACCCTCATAAGATGCTGCCAATGATCCATGGTGCTCAAAGTTGTAAGGTTGCCATTATGAGGAGAAGCCAAATGTGAGCCCAGACATTGGTTGAGTCCTAACTTGTATATCATATGAGGTCTATGTGACCGGATGGCAAAACGGTGACCATTATGGGTCTAATCTTTGGGTTGGATTGAGTAGTTAAGCTGGTAGCAACTCGACACACATTACATCGAGTTGCAGGGTAAGGGAGTTAAAAGGGACCCCTATTTTGGGGTTCGAGGGCTGTAGCAGAAGCGGCCCTTGGCTGGGGGGTCCCAAGGGAGCCAGCGGCCCCCCCTGGCAGGGGTTCGGGGGCAGCATCCCTAGCCTGACGGTAAAGGGAATATTCCCTAGAATGTTCCCTGGCCGACTAGTGGAGGCTCATATGGTAGGTTGTTCATGCCGACCTAACCGCCTTCACAGGCTATAAAAGCTAAACCCCTTTATAGCCATCGATCATCTGTCTTTCACCCAGTCAGAGTTGTTCCAACTAGCCTTAAGCTCTTCACCTATCTTCTGTCTAGATCGCCATCTAAGCTTCACTGTGAAAGCGCATAGGTGGATAGAGCCATCTTTGTATCAGTTGTTTGGAGCTAAAGATATTTTCTAATTCTCTTCTTATATGTTGTGTACTCTCTATCTCTATCTCTTTTCTCACATTCTGTTCATTGCACCATGTAATTTTTACATGGTATCAGATCCCAGGGGGCTTTAGGGATTGAAGAGTGCGTAAGAGGCAAAGGCTTCAATAGCAAAGAGGAACAATGTCGTCTTCCAGAAGCGGTTCTAGCGCATTAGAAAGCGGTGCAGGAGGTGGTGCTGCTGTACCAGCTATTCAAACACTGAGGATTCATCCACCAACCTTCAGCAAAGGAATTTTAGATGGTACAAACTATACCTTGTGGAAGTTCAAAATTACAAGTATCCTTAATTCTTATGAGCTTTTGGAGATTGTGTTGGGGACTGATGTAGAACCACATCCTATCAAATCCTAGTGTGATGATTACTTGTAATGCAGATCTTCTATGAGCTTGGAAATGAAGGAATGCAGATGCATTGTGTGCCTTAGTTACAAGCTGTTTTGACAATGTTTTGACTTTGATTCAGCATACAACCAAAGCATCAGAGGCTTGGAATGTACTAAGGAGTCAGTATGAAACGTGAAACCAAACAAGGATTCAAAACTTGGAGAATCAACTAGCAGGGAAGAAGTTTGCTGAAGGAGAGACAGCTGAAGCATTCATCACTCGGATTAAGAATCTGCGCGACCAGATGGCTGGTGCTGGGATACAAAAGACTAGCGAGGAGCTAGCTTGGAGATATCTTCGAATTTGTCCACAAAATTTTGATGGACTAGTAACTGCCCTTAATACTCAGATGAGACCTCAAGCTTTGAGTTTTGAGGAGTTTTGTGCATTATTGCTGGATGAGGATTTGAGGCTGAAAGCCTGAGAAGGAAGCAACAATGGAGATGTTGCATTCTTTGCCAATGCAAAAGGAAAAGGTGGTTCCTTCACCAAAAACGATGGTGACAAAAAGAAGAAGGGCAGTAAGAAGAAGTTTCAAGGAGAGTGCTTCTACTGCAAGAAGAAAGGACATACAATTGCAGATTGTCCTGTCAAGAAGGCAAATGAAAAGAATGGTACCCTTAAAAGTAAAGGGAAAGAGACAACCAATATGGCTGAAGCAGAGTTGGAGTTATTCATGGTGACCATTGAGGAGGTGTGCTCCTCGTCGGCGCAAGAAGAATCTACCACTGACTCATGGGTGTTGGATAGTGGGGCCTCCCGTCACATGACCAACAAGAAAGATCTATACAGTTCTATGTAGCCTCTACAAGAATCCATCACTGTGACGGTTGGAAATGATGCAAATTGCCCTGTTGGGGGCATAGATACTATTTCATTTGTTGTTGCAAATGGTTATGTCACAAAGCTTTCAAATGTGTTGTATGTTTTCAAAATTAGGAGAAATCTGTTATCATTTGCTGCCATAATTGATCTTGGTCATGAAGCGAGGTTCAAGAAGACAAGTGCAGAAATTCTTGACAGTGATGGCAAAGTTGTTGGCAAAGGACAAAGAAGGAACAACCTATATGAGCTAAGTGCTCTTATAGCCATCGTTGAAGTGGGCACAAGTAAGCTTTGGCATAAAAGGTTTGGACACATGGGATTGGCAGTGTTGAAGGAGATGCACAAGCAAGGTATGGTTGCTCACCTACTTGCAATGACTGAATTGAAGAAACCATGTGAAGCTTCTATGATGGGCAAGCAATAGAGAAAGGCATTTCCACAAGAAAGCAAGAATAGAGCATAGGCTTCTCTAGAGTTGGTGCATGCTGACTTGTGCGGAAAGATGCCTACACGGGCCTTGGGGGGATCTTCTTATTTTATGTTGATTGTCGAGGACTATAGTAGGAAGATGTGGGTGTACTTCCTTCGCGATAAGGCTCAAGCTTTTGGTAAGTTTAAAGAATGGCTAACACTTGTTGAAAATGAAACAGGGAAAAGTATGAAGAAATTTAGAACAAATGGTGGTGGAGAGTTCAACTCAAATGAGTTTGAAGACTTTTGCAAGAGCAAAGGGATCAAGCGTCAATTGACGATGCCTCACACACCTCAGCAAAATGGTGTTGTGGAACGCAGAAATCGCACCATTGTGGAGCTGGCAAGATGCATGCTAAAGGGAAAGGGATTGCGTAACCATTTTTAGGCTGAAGCTATTAATACTATAGTCTACATTTTAAATCGGAGCTACACAAAGGTTCTCAAGGGAAAAACACCTCATGAGGCTTACATTGGTAAGAAACCATCTGTCTCGCACTTCAAAATTTTTGGATGTGAATGTTATGCACATATTCTAGATGAGAAGAGATATTGGTTGCAAATGGGTTTACAAGGTTCAAATAGATATACTGAGTGCTATAAGGCATGAGTGGTTCCCAGAGGGTACGCGTAGACTTATGGTGTTGATTATGAGGAGACTTTTGCTCTAGTGGCAAAAAATGGCCACTATAAGGGCTGTCATAACAATGACTACATCAAAAGGTTGGATCATGTATCAAATGGATGCTAAGAATGCCTTCTTGCAAGGGGAGTTACAATAGGAATTTTATGTGGAGAAACCACTTGGTTACGTGAACATCATCCAAATTATGTATGCAGGCTTTATAAGGCCTTGTATGGGGCTGAAGCAAGCACCTAGGGCATGGCATGATAGGATTGTAGAATACCTTATTAGCATTGCATTTCATAGAGCATAAACTGATAAATCACTCTATGTATGTGAGAGTGATGTAAGTATTGTGGTCATTACTATATATGTGGATGATTTGATCATTGTGGGTGATAGTGAGACAAAGACGTACCATGTGAGGGGTCTCCTCAAGGCTAAATTTGAGATAAAGGATTTGGGAGAGCTACACTATTTTCTTGGCATAGAGTTAATCAAGACTCCAGAGGGTATATGGTTGTCACAAAGACAATATGCATTGGATATGTTAAAGAAGTATCGTATGGTTGAAGATTTTCCTTCAAGTATCTGAGTACCCCCATCTCAGCCTTCCAATGACTCTCATGAGGTTTGTTTAAGAACCTGCTCAAAACACCAACAACAAAACTAATATTTGGTCTGGTGTTACACAAGTAGATTAGACTTCCGGACCATCCTCCTATACCTCCCAATGTCTGCCAGTGTTGATGTGTCCTCAACGGATAACTTTGCATTCACCTCCATAACTTAGAACTCAAATCCTTTCGAGTTTGGTTGATCATATCTTCATAGTCACCTGTAATAAGGTCGTCCACATAGGACAATCACTACAGAATTTTCACCATCCTTGTAAACATACAAGTTAGCATCTGAGGCACATATTTTGAAGTTTAAGCTTAAAAATAACTTATCTATCCACTTGTACCATGCTCTAGGGGGTTGTTTCAACCCATACAATGCCTTCTTCAGCTTACACACTTTGTTCTCAAAATGGGGGGACCTCGAACCTTAGTGGCTAAGCCACGTACACCTCCTCCTTGAGGTCACCATTTAAGAACACTAACTTAGCATCCATTTTGTAAACTGGCCACTACTTGTGGGCGGCCACTACAAGTACTGTGTGAATAGTGGTCATTCTGGCAATTCAGGCAAATGACTCTTGAAAATCAAACCCTTTAGCCTGTGAAAAACCCTGTGCAACCAATTTAGCTTTGTACTTTTCTAAAGTACCATCATCCTTGTACTTTACCTTCCAGATTGACTTGGTGCCAATAACCTTCCGCTTTGCTGGCCGATCCACTATCTCCCAAGTGTCATTCTTCATTATGCTATCATACTCGACTTGCATAGTTAACTTCCATGCTGTATTTGCAAGTGCTTCTTCTAAGTTAGTTGGCTCCTTTACTTCTCTCATAATCTCAGCCATCAAGGCCATATTGACTATGTGAGTAGAAGCCCTCCTTTGCTCTTCTATTCTGTGAGATCTCCTTGGTCCTTCTGCATTCTCCTCAACAGATGTGGGCACAGGATTATTGTGGTCATAGAGCTACTTCACCCAATGCGGCAATGGATTTTCCGGTGGGGTGATGTCAGGTTGGTGAACTTTTTCCTCATCATCTAAAGAATATGCTTCCTCCTCCTTAAGGATAGAGACAACTCTCGAGACAGGTTCATAGTGGACTACTTCTTCGCTTGATGATAAAGTGGAAGAACTTGCCTTCTCCTCCTCCACTGTATCTAGCTTTACTCCTTGAACACCACATCATGACTCACGATGATCTTCTTTGCGTCTTGGTCATATAGTTTGCAAGCCTTCTGCTCATCACTATAACCCAAGAAGATACATTTTCAGCTTTTTGGTTGTAACTTGTTTCTCTTCTCATCTGGAATATGTGCATAACATTCACATCCAAAAATTCTGAAGTGTCAGACAGATGGTTTCTTACCAATGTAAGCCTCATGAGGTGTTTTTCCCTTGAGAACCTTTGTGTAGATCCGACTTAAAATGTAGACTATAGTATTAATAGCTTCAGCCTAAAAATGGTTACGCAATCCCTTGCCCTTTAGCATGCATCTTGCCAGCTCCACAATGGTGTGATTTCTGCATTCCACAACAAGCTTTACTCCTTGAACACCACATCATGACTCGCGATGATCTTCTTTGCCTCTTGTTCATATAATTTGCAAGCCTTCTGCTCATCACTATAACCCAAGAAGATACATTTTCTGCTTTTTGGTTGTAACTTGTTAAGGGCACCAACTCCAATGTGTCATTATCCATAAGTGCATATATTTCTTCTTCCATACCACAATCCCAATGCTCATTACCACCTATATCCTCAAAACAAGTAGATTCCACATCTTGCACAACCTTAGCCATGTATGCATAGTGATGAGATACATAGCTATCATATGTCAATTGTTGCATTTGCTTTCTTACTCTAGTTGACTTGCATGGACCTAGATCACTGGCAGGTGCTTTAGCATCCTCTTATGCCTTCCACACACTAGATGTTTTAAAAGATGGAATCCCCAACTCCTCATCCAAGCTCTACTCAAAGTTATTTGAATTAGCATCAACATCAAAGAAACTTGATGATACATCTATCACAATAATGAGTCCCAACTTTCTCTTTGCCTTTTCTTAACATGTGTGATATAATTGGTGGAGTAACTTGTGACGTCAATCTACCACTCCAAGGTCTATCAATAGAACCGTGACTAGAAGACTCTTATGGTCCACTCAATATTTGTGACTGTTGATCTTTTTTACACAAACACACTCTCATACTCATCAACCCCAATTGCATTATGCACATTACTATACCAACTACGCATTTCATAAAAAACAACATCCTGTTAACTCTCCGCTCATGTGTAATAGGGTTATAACATCTATGTCCCTTCTGCTCAAGAGAATATCTAACAAATCTAAATTTTTTTGCTTTAGGATCCAATTTTTTGCACAACTTACACATAAACAATACATTTGAATAATTTCATACAGGACAAATCCTTTAGGTGTCAGACCATGTACATTAATAGTGGGTGTCCTGTTCATAATGTATACAATAGTAGCAACTCCTTCAGCCCAATAATAATGAGGCAAGTTTCTCCCCCTCCATCCGATCTTAGGCATCCAATATGCAACCCTATCTCCCTCTCAACCAAATCTTGAAATCTTTTAAAGTGAGTGAATACTTCACTTCTCTCACACATAGAGTAAACCTATACTTTGCGAGTATAATAATCAATGAAGGAAATATAATACTTGGAACCACTCAAAGTTTCTTCTTACATATATGTTTTTCATGTGGAAGTGCATGTCTTACTTGCTCTCCAAGTTGATATGCTTCAGAGACTTTGTGCATTCCATCAACTCTACACTTAGGCAAGGTGTCCATAATCTGTTTTAACTATATGTCTTTTAGCCTCTACACATTCACATGACCAATTCTCTTTCAGATAGACAATATGTTAGCATGTTTTCCTTTTGTAATCAACTGTGATGTGCCTCCTCCAATAGACCTGGAGGAGTCCTCCTAGTAGTCGACTGAAATTCATATCCATGCACATCACCATCCTTTCTCCCCATGGGAAACCTTGGACTTAGTTGAATATGGAAATCTCAGATCTACTTGGTGCGCAGATCGGTCGCTATATGCTCACGTAGTGAATCCCAGAAGGTCCCCAAGAACAATGAACTCTACCTTTTTGCACAAATTACAATGTAAAAAGCATGAACGACAAGAGCAAGAGACCAATTGGGTTCAATCTCCCCCCATGCCTTGTGTGAGCGCTTCACAAAGCATGTATTTTATGTATATTTCCATCTTCATG
Source organism: Lygodium microphyllum (assembly GCF_053477565.2). Taxonomy (NCBI): domain Eukaryota; kingdom Viridiplantae; phylum Streptophyta; class Polypodiopsida; order Schizaeales; family Lygodiaceae; genus Lygodium; species Lygodium microphyllum. The sequence continues at coordinate 105,613,155 of NC_141162.1, forward strand.
CTCAATAATAGCCCAATTTACAAAAATATGACAAGCTTTTAGCTTTTGAGTTTGCTTTTACAAAAATAGAAATAAAGCTAATGGACGGTGCCCATAGAGTCTGGCACGCCCAACACAATGTCCCAAATAGAAATAACATATCCGTGCGCATAGGCGCATACAAAATAATAATAAATAATCGATGCCTCAATAGACATGACAAAATATAGGCGCGGCCTATCAAAATATAATCCATAGGTCGAATACTCGCTAGACTCCAATGCTTTCCTCCGCCACTACTGCTATCTCTACACATCAACTGAAGCATTCACAATCGTTAGTAAAATAATACAATTAAATCGACAAAAGTGAATACCTAGCAGTCTTCAGCTACATAAATAAATCAACTGGTTAGAAATAAATCCTAACCTTACTTTATTACGAGTGCGCACTCTAAACTCATAAACATTTATTAATTTAATATGTATTTTGCAGAATCACCCGCTATGGAATCACCCATGTACACACTAAATTAATGAAACGCCCGAAAAGGACAGGCGTTCCTATCAACTTCTCTCACAAAGAATCCACTTTGTGTATGAGCCCCGGTCATCAAAGTTTACGGAATCCACCGTAAAATCTCACGGAATCCACCGTGGCACGGAATCCACCGTGAGATATGCCTTCTAGCATCACTACTTCACAGGGAAAGCGTGGACAAGTCACACCTAACAAAATCTAACACCCACCTAAGAAAGACCACTTTGTAATCAATCAAAGGCAGTAGTGAGATTAACATCGCACTTGGTTCAAAGAGAGTGAGAGAAGGGGGAGAGTGTGACTCGATCCCACTATCCATAAGGTCAAATATGAGCTCTAGCCCCCTAAAATAGTATTAAAGTTGGTAACTAATCCTAATGGTATTGGGAGGGTCACGATTTAATTAGCCCTATCTAGTGTTGGAAAGTTACCTGACTTATCCGGTCCACTCAGCCATAGGCATCCAATCGTTTTAGGATCAAAGCCTCCCACTTTCCTTTATGGGTTTGCTTAGTTTTCTAATTAGAAAAGCATACTACCACACTATTTGGATATATAAAATAAGCTTTCTTTTATTACTCCATTAAACTGGTTTCATTAAACTGAATCTTTAACACATAACAAACAATTCGAAAATTAGATACTTTATTTCACCATCACTCCGTAGAGTAGAGTGGTATAAAACCGTCTTCCCGTAGAAAGACACCATCCAGCCTAAGACAGGACCGTTCAATCCCTCGGGATTGGGCTATATGTGATCGCACTCCATGCTCAGTCAATAGGGAATTCATTGGCTCAAAGCCCCTCTAAGCTTCATTGAGCCTCCGGAGCCTTCGTACATAACAGGGGTACTTACCACCCAGCACTGCTCGAGTGATCAAAAATAAAAAATACCTACCTTCCTCAGAGCATAGGACCCCCACCCGCATGTGAGTTTTTCCACACTCCACAGAGTGTAAAGGAGCATAACCATAAGACATTTTAACATAGTTGTCAATGCGATGCATAGAATCTATCCCATTCATCAATTTTTGTGTTCCTTCCTAAAAATCATTTGATAATATTAACATGCTTTTACAAGTCTAAGTAAGTTCTAACTAATCGTGATCCTTTTCTTATGTACTAACTTGATTATCTCCGTTTGGCCATCCATCCTGATTACGGGTTATAGCCGCAACCTTGATTTATTGTGGAATAACTGGTCCTTCGGGTTGAATGTATTTAGGGTTAAATTTCACTTATGGTTCAACAGTAGTGACTACATCTTGTCATTGGGAAACTCTTTGAGTGTAATCTTGCTCAGCATCTTGACGTCTCTTGGGAGCCATCAAAGAAGCAGATGTATTTGAGTAGTGCTTCAGTGTAGGTGTGGAGATACACACACACACACACACACACGCACACACACAGGCTTGGCTGATTGTAGCAGAGCTTTGTTGCATCAATAATAGAGAGACATCCGCACAAATCGTTGTGTGTTAGTGTTTGTGTGTTTCTAACATGATACTCTACTCCTATTTATATAGTAACCGAGGGGGGGGTAAAAAGAGGATATTTTGTTTTTAGCATTTTTTATGATGTCATCGATGATAAAGAGGAAATTCTTCATTTAGTGTTTTTGATGATGTGAGGGAGGGGCTCCATTTTTGTTGCACGAGGATACCAATTTAGCAAATATATGGATGAGCACCGCACAACTTTGTCATCAGCGGGCGGCGTCACTCCAAGGCTCACGACCAAGGCGGCCACCAAGGCATGGACCTTTGCATACTTGGCAATGGGCTACAAAGGCTTCGTTGGCATCGTTGGCTGCACGTGAGAAACTCCCACTAGCTTGTAGGAAAATCTTCCCATGAGGTAACCCATCCCGATAGTGTCGTCACCCAAATGCACTTAACGGCCAAGTGACTATCCACTAGGCTAGTTCTTTTTTTTGTTCTATACTACAAATATAGTCTTAATAAGATAGACTTGGGAGGGTCTCCCAAGTCTTTCTTCCATGAATTGGCATATAATACCTCATTAATAATGACAATTGATCCGGGTTTTTTACAACCCGGATTATTACCATAAAATTTTGGCCAAAGCCCCTATCAAGAGCTTACCATATCACTTTGGGTTTACTCTTCAAGCACTAGGTATGCTACATTGCTTCTCGATTACGATAACTCTAGCAAATGGGGGGAACAAGTTCTTAGAAGGCATGTCAATGTAAAGGGTCAAAGGGATGGTTATCTTAGTGAAGATGAAAATGGATTACACCTAGGAGTTGAGTGAATGCATAGATTTTTCAAAGGACTAGCCTCCAACTACACATGGGCTCCGTCTGCATCACTAAGATTTGGAATCTATCACCATCATTAGAGGACACCTCACCCTAGCACACAAGTCAATATCCACATCATGGTGTCATTTGGATCTTGCACAAAAGCTTACAAGCATGGATCCCTTTTGTCACATGCTTATATGTATTTATATACATATGGGGGACTAAAGTCAAAGCAGCTTTTGAAAGCCATTTTTTATAATCTCAGTAACTCCCAAGAAAAAGCAAATTTCAAGAAAATTCCCACGATAGCCGATCGATTTCGACCTGGTCTACAAAGTTGCAGAAGAAACTTTTTTCAAATTCCTCACGGATTTGAAGTTACGAAGGCGCAGACTACTGGCTACATGCAATTTTCTTCTCTCTTTCACCACACCAACTTTCCACTCTGTTCTTCTTGTAAATATATTATAATAATGTGCTTTGGGCACCCATCTCTTGTAATCTAGCTCCATTTTTCTATTTTGTCTACCACCACCCTTGGCTTCTTGCATGATGACCAAGGTGGGGACTTGTCCCATCCACTATTCTCCATATTTTCAAAGATGCCATACATCATCTAGGATTATGTTAATCAAGAAGATTAGCTTAATCTAATCCCTCATGGAGGCTATATAAAGAGCCCATGGAAAATGAAGAAGGGAGAGGGAGGACAATGACAAGTCCATGAGAGCATTCTAGAATACCTTCATCTCTTTGAGATAAGCTATGAGTAAGTTCTTTTATTATGTAGTATAATGGCAAGCTTCCTCTCCCTCTTCTCCTATTATCTCCCTCTCTTCTCATCTTCTCATTCCATGTAGCATAATGGCAAGATTCTTCTACCTCTTCTCCCCTTGTATCCCTCTCCTCTCATCTCTCTCTCCTATATTCCAATATGGTGTCTAGTACATATATTCTCTCTTGTAAATTTGTGTCTTGGTTCTCTTGATTCTCTTTGAGAAAAGGGATGTCCTAGCCCATCCTCCCTTTGGCTAGGTGGTGCCCCTCTTTAGTTCTCTTAGTGAGAATTGGAGGTTGGATGGGTAAGAGGCAACCCGTTCATCATTTCAGCCCTCATTTTTGGTGCCCCCGCTGAGGACATTCTCAACCACAATTCTCTACCTCCTTATGTGGAATGATACAACACATGGTGTGCATCCTCTACAACAAGTTCCCCAAGTGGCTCTTCCTCAACGCCTTCACCAACTATTTTTGAAGTTGGTCGAAGTCCACGACTCCCAGAATTGTCTCCTAAAGAAGCTCAAGAAAGAAAGTATGCCTATCGGATGATGGCACGCATGCGGGTAAAAGGTGTTCACTTTAGAAATTCCATTATCTCACAACGGAAAAAATTATGTTGCCATCAATTGCTAGGTTCTCATAATTGTGGTGAGTGTTTTGCAAACAAAGTGAAGGCCCTTCCGAGAGGTCCTCGTCTCCAAATCATCAAATCTCTCTCTCTCTCTGGCCTAATCCACATCAAAGGAGGACAACTATGCATGAACGGTGTGGAGTTTTGTAGAAGTGCAAAGTATGGAGACTACCTTCAACTGTTGTTAGCTCGAAGGTTGGGTGTGATTGAAAAGGTGGCCATCACACCTTATGAAATATATGTCACCGAGGATGGACACACCAAGGCAAGAACAATCACTGGTGAGAAAATTCTCCGTATAGCAAAGTTGGTGGGTTTCAAAAAGAAACACTTTGGGAAAAATCCTTCATAATTCAAGAAAGTGCATTCCCTCTACTCCCTTAAGTAGTCTCCACTCATGAATAATAATAATGGCCCGAATTTCTACACCTTCCACTCTGTACAAAACATCTGAGTTAATGTATGCATCAGTAGGAAGATTTTCTTTCAGCAGCGTCTTTTCATGTACTTTGGGGCTGAAAGATTAAGGGAGATTCTTGTATCACCAGAACCTATAATCTTCCCAATGCTAGACTACAATGCATCCTTCAATGTACATGTCTTTATCCTATTATAATAGTTTCTCATGAATCACTTCGAGTTGTATGGACCTATCCGTCCACTTGCTATGCAAACTGTGCATATTGTAGCTAGGACAAAGCTTAGATTCCAAGGCATTATTAGAAGCATACTGGGGCCTAGATGTCTTGCTGAAATCAATGCATCTGTGAACCCATTCATCCTTCCCCTTATAAAATACAACTTAAGTCTAGACGTTTTCATCTTCATACTCTACTAAGGCAACATGGCATTTCCAAGTTTTTTTGGGCACAAAGGGGAGAAAGCTCTAGACTTTTTGGATGACTTAGAAATGGCCTTCCTAGTCACAGGCCGGGATGATGAAGCAACCAAAGTACGAGCCTTCTCTTTAGTTCTAAAAGGTGATGCTCGAGTGTGGTATCAAGCTCTCCCGGAGGCTACAAGGGGTAATTGGGAGGATCTCAAGACCGCATTCATGCACAAGTACCAAGATACAGAGCCACCTGAAGATATTTGGAGATGTCTCTTAGATCTTCGCCAAACCTTACCAGGGGAGTACCAAGCATATGAAGGCATGTTTATAAAATTATGGGATAAATGGACAGCCTCTTTAGCCGAGGGAGAAAGAGTACCTGATTGCCTTAAGAAAGATTGTTTTCTAGCCGGACTCCATCCTCTACTAAGGGAGAAGGTCAAAGGAAAGTTTCCCACATCCTATGAAGAATCAGTCACTTATGCGAGGGAGAAATATAGAAAATTGAAGTATCAAGCCCAGTTGAAGGGGGGAGTTGAGCCCATGCAAGTTTTACCAACCATGCCAAGGCCTAGAGAAATAGCAGAGGCCCCACCTGAACCAGAGATACCACAGCAAGAGCTCTTACAACGCATTACTAATCAACTTGAAAGCCTTTCATTAAATTTGGTGCAAGGAGTGCGGCCCCCTCCCCTCATAAATGAAGGTAATCGAGGTCCAAGGAGACAAGAAAGAGAGTATGTTTGCTATAATTGTGGGGAGATTGGCCATGGTATGTACTTTTGCCCTCATCCTAGGTGTTTTCCAGGAAATGGGTTCCAACCAAGAAGGAGGGGACAACAAGTGACACCACCTAGGGAAAGGTTTGTTCCACCAAATCCAGGGCCTCCACCACCAGTTCAAGTTCTCCAGCATCCTCGACCACTTGCAGAGGTGCCGCTCTTTCCTGTCCAACCGCCAGAGAATCATGATGTTAGGATAATTAGTTTAGATGAGAGTGATGTCAAAGGGAAGTCCAAAGTAGTAGAGGTTGAAGCAATGCCGGTGAAGAAAGCCCAGAGAATTGAGAGAATGGAACCTACACCACCAAAGGAGGTTGAAAATATGGAAGAGGAGGCAGAGTCATCAATGGCTGCAAAGACACACAAAAATAAAAAGAGGAGGGCTCGCTCACGCCGACACATTGAGCCAGATGATTTTTCCCTGGGTAAAGGTACTAAAGCTTATGATTTGCTTGCTGATATGAAGAATCAAGGGCCAAAAATTTCACGGCCACAATTACTACATCTATCTCCAACAGTGCGACGACAATGGTCAAAGATGGTAAGCATTAGACCCATGAAGAATAGACATGTGAATGCAATCCAGGATAGAAAGATGAAAGATATTATGCCTCTAGTGGAAGCTGAAATCAATGGGTAGAGAGTGTCAAAGACATATGTGGATGGAGGTGCAGAGATTTGTGTCATGACGGAAAAGTTGATGCATCGTTTGGGATTAGAGGTAAATGAAACTACTAAATTTGGGGCCAAAATGGCTAACAATGTAGTAGTAAATTGTTTGGGAGTTATAAACAAAGTCAAGGTAAAGGTGTGTGGAGTGCAATTGGAGCTTGACATGTATGTGATGCCAGTGAAGGGGGACGGCTATCCGCTCATTCTTGGGCGACCATGGCTAATGGGAATGAAAGCCAGACAAGATTGGAAGACAGGGGCTTTAGAGCTAAGGCCACAAAAGGGGCTGCACAAAAAATGGAAGAGCACTATCTACAACATGAAGGAGGACCTACAGGAGGATCTTGTGTTAGAGACCACCGCTGATGAATGGAGTTCCAGTGAGGGTTGGCCATCTACAGAGGGAGAGTCTTCTAATGAGGAGGAAGAAAGCTCTCTAGAAGTGATGGGGATTACATTAAAAGGGTCTTCTAGTAGTGAAATTCTAGAGCAGCTTCCAAAGGTCGAGAAGGAGGGGTTAGAAAAAATGTTCGCTAAGGATCTATCAGTTGAGGAGAAGGCAGCCTATATGGAAGTGGTGATAAAACACTCTGCACTTTTTATTTCTAATTATAAACACATCACAGGTGTGACAGTAGTACAACATCACATTAATCTAAAATAGGGAGCACGGCCAGTGGTGGAGCGACTACGACGATTGGGAGTAGTTCAACAAAACGCTCTACTCATTGAGGTGCAAGAACTTTTAAAGGCAGGCTTCATCTATCCAATAGGGGACTCAGAGTGGGTTTCACCTGTGGTGGTGATACCCAAGAAGAATGGAAAATGGAGGATTTGTGTGGATTACAAGCCACTAAATGCTGCAACTAAGAAAGATCACTTTCCTCTTCCCTTTCAGGATGAAATACTCAACGAGGTGGCCGAGCATGAGAGATACACTGTTTGTGATGGGTATTCAGGTTATTTCCAACAAATGCCCCAGCTACCTTTCAAAGATTCATGAATTATGTCTTCCATCCATATTTTGGGAAATCCATTAGGGTCTTTATTGATGATTTTTGTATTTATAGTTCTAAGGCTTTACATCTAGGAAAGGTGGATGAAGCTTTCAACCGCCTTGCACAAATGGGGGGCAATTAAACCATGAGAAGTGTCGCATTGGCGAAAGCAGTGTAACTTTGTTAGGGCATGTCGTAAGTGAGAGGGGCATTGAAGCAGATCCAAACAAAGTTAAGGCCCTATTGGCGGTGCCATCACCATCTTCTGTGAAGCAACTAACCTCTTTCATTCAGAAGGTGCGATATATGGGGCGGTTCATTCATCTCCTCTCCCAATTAATATTTCCACTGCAACAATTAACCCACTCTGAGGAGCTCCTATGGAGTGACGAAAGCGAAAGATGCTTTCACGAGGTGAAGAAGGCTCTTAGCACCCTTCCTATAATTTTACAGCCTTGTTGGGATCAAGAGTTTTTTGTCAACCCGAGTTTTGGGGAAGATGCTCTAAGGGCAGCATTAATACAAAAGGATGCTAAAACTGGCCTAATGAGACCGGTTTACTTTTCTAGTAGAGTAATGACAGCATCAAAACGAGGGTACAAGATGGTCGAGGTGATGGTTTTGTCTCTAATGTTTGCTATAAGAAAGTTTCGTCCTTATCTTCTCCCTAGGCCATTCACAGTGATCACGACAGAAGAGCATTTTCCCTATGCCTTACAGCACATGGATATTTCAGCTAGAATCGCTAAGTGGGTGATACAACTCCAAGAGTTTGACTACACCTTCAAGGTGGAGGATTCTACTCGAGCTTGCCTAGCTCATTTGTTGACCCATAGATGCCATCAAAAGAAGGAAAAGGAGAAGGGAAAGGTAAAAGAGGAGACACCTCCTCTTGAGGAGCCGCCACGGGTGGAGAATGCCCATGCCCTCTACTTCGATGGGGCCTACAAGCGTATTAAAGACAGAGCGGCAGCAGGAATAGTGGTGTTCAGTCCCGAAGGTGACAAACTTTATAGAGAAGGTATCAGCTTGGAGGATGTCCATTCTAACAATGAGGCAGAATATCAAGCCTTACTTTTAGGTTTGAGGTGGTGTCTCTCACATGGTATCACTCGGCTTAATGTTTTTGGAGATTCTATGCTCATTGTTAAGCAAATGAAAGGAATCTGGGCTTGTTAAAATGATAACTTAGCAGTGAAAATGAGGGAAGCTAAAACTCCCATGAGAAAGCTACAGAAAGCCCAAATCTATTTTGTACCAAGGCGCACAAATGGCGACGCAGATGCTCTAGCAGCTAAAAAATTGAAAGAGGTAATGGTGGGCATCATTACAGTAAAGCTTCCCTTGTTTCAAGGTAAGTTTCAACTACAAGATGTGCTTTATTTTCTTGAGCAAGGTGAGGCACCTACACATATGAGTAAAAGTGAAAAAAGGTGGCTAGCTACTAAGGCCACCAAATACCGCTTGATAAGTGATGTGTTGTATTGCAAAGGAAAGGATGCAGTGCTTAGAAGGGTGCCAACAGCAAAGGAGATTATAGATGTGATTAAGAGCTGCCATGAAGGGGTTTGTGGCGGACATTTTGCTCAAGAAATAACCAATAGGAAGATTCTCCAAGCCGGTTTTATGTGGCCTAGTCTACATCGAGATGTGCAACATTGGTGCCGCACTTGTGACAATTGCCAAAAGGCCGGACCAAGGAAGCTAGTGCATGAGGAACAAAATCCCATAACTACATATGGCCCATTTGAGAAATGGGAGATTGATGCAATAGGGCCACTCCCACGAACTCAATCTGGCAAGGAATACATCATAATGGGAGTGGACTACATGACAAGGTGGGCAGAGGCTTCAGCAACTAGTAGGATCACAGCCCAAGAAGTGGGAAAATTTGTGTTTGAAACTATTTGTTGCAGGTTTGGCACACCTTTGGAAATTATCTCTGATCGGGGTCCTGGTTTTAGGGCAAACCTAGTAGGGGAGCTAATGGAAAGGCTAAAAATCAAGCACAGGCATTCTACTCCCTACTATCCACAGTGTAATGGTTTGGTCGAAAAAGTGAATGGGCTGATTTGTAAGATAATTACCAAGCAGGTACACATGCACCCCAAGCACTGGGATAAAAAATTGAATGCAGCTCTTTGGGCCTACAGGACTTCATTTAGAACCTCACTTGGCTATACTCCATTTCACCTCGTCTATGGCCAAGAAGCTTTGCTTCCTATAGAGATGGAACTGGCCAGTTTGCATGTTTTAGTAGCCAGTCAAGAGAAGAATCAAGATAAGAAGTTAGAGGAAAGGATCTTGGATCGAGAGAGGCTAGAGTTAGACAAAGAAGCAACAGTCCAATACTATTCCATGCAGGCTGAAGAGAGGAGGAATACATTTAATAAGAAGCTGGCTAGCAAACACATAAGGGAAGGATCACTTGTGCTACGCTATGATAACCGCTTTGATAAATAGAAAGGATGCTAAACTTGTGTTCAAGTGGGAAGGGCCATTCATGGTCATAAGGAGATATCCAAATGGAAGCTATAAGCTAGGTGACATGGATGGAAAGGTTCACAAGACAAGGGTAAATGGATGGCGACTGAAGCCTTATTTTCAAAGAAATATGAACACTTTGGAGCAATCATTCAATGAAGAGCCACCAATGAGGGGGTGCAGTCCTCCTTCCTCTATTGGACCATCATTATCAAGCTAGAGGCATGAATACCTCTAGCCTAAGGGGAGGGCTAATGATCCGGGTTTTTTACAACCCGGATTATTACCATAAAATTTTGGCCAAAGCCCCTATCAAGAGCTTACCATATCACTTTGGGTTTACTCTTCAAGCACTAGGTATGCTACATTGCTTCTCGATTACGATAACTCTAGCAAATGGGGAGAACAAGTTCTTAGAAGGCATGTCAATATAAAGGGTCAAAGGGATGGTTATCTTAGTGAAGATGAAAATGGATTACACCTAGGAGTTGAGTGAATGCATAGATTTTTCAAAGGACTAGCCTCCAACTACACATGGGCTCCGTCTGCATCACTAAGATTTGGAATCTATCACTATCATTAGAGGACACCTCACCCTAGCACACAAGTCAATATCCACATCATGGTGTCATTTGAATCTTGCACAAAATCTTACAAGCATGGACCCCTTTTGTCACATGCTTATATGTATTTATATACATATGGAGGACTAAAGTCAAAGCAACTTTTGAAAGACATTTTTTATAATCTCAATAACTCCCAAGAAAAAGCAAATTTCAAGAAAATTCCCGCAATAGCCGATCGATTTCGACCTGATCTACAAAGTTTCAGAAGAAACTTTTTTCAAATTCCTCACGGATTTGAAGTTACGAAGGCGCAGACTGCTAGCTACATGCAATTTTCTTCTCTCTTTCACCACACCAACTTTCCACTCTGTCCTTCTTGTAAATATATTATAATAATGTGCTTTGGGCACCCACCTCTTGTAATCTAGCTCCATTTCTCTATTTTGTCTACCACCACCCTTGGCTTCTTGCATGATGACCAAGGTGGGGACTTGTCCCATCCACTATTCTCCATATTTTCAAAGATGCCATACATCATCTAGGATTATGTTAATCAAGAAGATTAGCTTAATCTAATCCCTCGTGGAGGCTATATAAAGAGCCCATGGAGAATGAAGAAGGGAGAGGGAGGACAATGACAAGTCCATGAGAGCATTCTAGAATACCCTCATCTCTTTGAGGTAAGCTATGAGTAAGTTCTTTTATTATGTAGCATAATGGCAAGCTTCTTCTACCTCTTCTCCCCTTGTATCCCTCTCCTCTCATCTCTCTCTCCTATATTCCAATATGGTGTCTAGTACATATATTCTCTCTTGTAAATTTGTGTCTTGGTTCTCTTGATTCTCTTTGAGAAAAGGGATGTCCTAGCCCATCCTCCCTTTGGCTAGGTGGTGCCCCTCTTTAGTTCTCTTAGTGAGGATTGGAGGTTGGATGGGTAAGAGGCAACCCGTTCATCATTTCAGCCCTCAACAATTATCTTTATAATGAGAGTTATTTTCATCATTAGAGTTAATTTTTAAAAATGTGCAATAGAAATCAAAATACGCACATTAAAATAAACTAAGTAATGGGGACATTACATTCTTCCATCCTTAGAGAAATCAAGATGTCCTCATCTCGAGAGAAATTGCGGGTATTGTTTTATAAGGGTTACCTCATTGACCCAAGTCGCATCCTCTTTAGGATAATCCTTCCATTGTACTAGATATTGTCTTAGGATTCAGCTTCTTAGAGTTTTCTCCCTTGTATCTAGAATCTTCTCGAGTTGTATTTCTAGAATTCCTTGGGCAAGCATAACTATTTGTTCGTCATTCAGCACATTATCGAGGTTTGGTACATAAGGTTTCAGTAGACTTACATGAAATACATTGGGAATCTTGAGATGGGGTGGCAATTTAAGCTTGTAGGCTTGCCTTTCCATTACTTTGATTACTTCATATGGTCCACAGTACCTTGGACTAATCTCTTTATATTTTCCCAAAGATAATGAGCTCTTTTCAGGCCTTACCCTTAGAAACACCATGTCACTTTCCTTGAATGTTTTTATGGATCTTTAAAGATCTGCATAGGACTTTTGTCGATCTTGAGAAGCTTGGATGTCATGTAAGATCAATTGGATTTGTTGGTCCATGACTTCAAGCATATCCTCAGAAGCCTCTATTTTGAGAGTGGGATCTAAGAAGTTTAGAGGTGTACGACATTCTTGCCCATACAACGCTTGGAATAGCGACATCTTAATTGTTTGTTGAAAGGTAGTGTTATAACTAAACTCCACCAAACGTAAATGTTCAATCCACCATTTTGGTTCTTTGCCACAATAAGACCTTAGAATATCTTCAATGGTATGGTTCACCCTCTTAGTTTGGCCATCATTTTAAGGATGATAAGTATTACTAAACCATAGCTGCGTTTCAATTGCTTGGAATAGGCAAGTCCAAAACTTAGAGGTGAACCTGGAGTCTCAACCACTGATTATGCTCTTTGGCAATCCATGTAACCTAAATACTTCTTTGATAAAGAATCAAGCAATGCCAGATGACTTATAGGTTGTTTTGACTTGGATCAAGTGTGCAACTTTTGACCACTACCATGATGGAGTCATATCCACTAGTAGCACTAGGTATTTCAATAACAAAGTCCATACTTATTGACTCCCATTTCATTTGTGGAATGTCCAAGGGTTGTAACTCTCTAGGCATCTTGATCCTTTTTGCCTTGACTCTTTGACAAGTCAAGCACTGAGTTACATACTTTAATACATCCCTTTTTAATCATGGTCAATGATAGCTCTTACAAACTGCGTTGAGTTTCTTGGCATACCTTGGATGTCTTGCAATGGGGCTGTCATGATCTTGGTCTTTACTTTTGGTCCTTTTGGGACACAAAGGTGATCATGGTAATATAGACAACCATTGCTATCACGATAATCCTTAATCTTAGACCTTTCTTTGTTAGAGCTTTCTCCTTGAAGTACCTTATCCATGAGTCCTTCATATTCCTTATCCCAAGAAATAACTTGGCGTACAAGCTCAAGTACATGATTATCAAGTATGGATACTATTCTTAAGCTTTGAAATTCTACAACGCTATTAAAAAAGGATTTTCAGCTTAATGCATCTGCAACAACATTGTCCTTCCTTGGATGATATTTGATTTTAAAATCAAATTCTTGCAGTATCTTTATCCATCTTCTTTGCCTCATGTTTAGGTTAGCTTGGGTGAAGATCCACTTAAGACTTTTATGATCTATCACTAAAGTGAATTCCCTTCCCAATATATAGTGTCTCCATAGTTTCAAGGCATGGATTACTACGAGTAACTCAAGGTCATGAGTGGCATAGTTGGACTCGTAGGGTTTCAATTTTCTAGAAGTATAGGCCACTAGTCTTCCTTCTTCTACTAGCACCCCACTGATCGCAAGTCCTCTTGCATCAGTGAATCACCTCAAATGGTTGATGAGGTCAGGGAGTTTTAATACAGGTGCAGTGGTTACAACTTCTTTAAGATTATCAAAGCTTTCTTAATGCTCATTGGTCCAAATGATTGCTGTATTTTTCTTCAAAAGATTTGTCAAGGGTGCAATAATGAGGTAATAATCCTTGATGAAGACTTGGTACCATCTTTTCTTTCACTTTGGTAGGGTCTATAGAGATTCCATTAGCGCAAACAATGTATCCAAGATATTCAATCCTGTTAGTAAGAAATATGCATTTACTCATCTTGGCATAGTGCTAATTTTTACGGAGAGTTATTAGGGAGATCTTTAAGTGACCTTCATGTTCCTCTATTTATTTGGAGTATTCTAGTCTATTATCAAAGACTACTAGCACAAAATCATCTAGATATGGTTGAAAGATGTCTTGCATTAGATGATTGAATGTAGCTAGGGCATTAGTCAATCCAAATCGCATGACTAAAAATTCATAATGACCATACCTAGTGCTAAAGGCAGTCTTTGGGATATCTTGTTCCTTGATTCAAGTTTGATAGTATCAAGACCTTAGATCAATCTTGGAAAAAACCTTGGCTCTATGTAGGCGATCTAAAAGTTCATCTATCCTGGGTATGGGGTACTTGTTTTTTACCGTAACCTGATTTAGTTCTCTAAAGTCAATGCAGAGTCTAAGTGTTCCGTCCTTTTTCTGGAGAGGATAGGTGCTCCTTAAGGTGAGTTACTTGGGTGGATAAATCCTTGCTCTATCACTTTCCTCAGTTGTTGCTTAAGCTCAATAGCTTTAGGAATAGACATTTTTTATGATCGTTTTGACACTGGCTTGGCTCTAGGAATCAATTTTATTTCATGATCAACCTCATGATTTGGAGCCAATTGAGTCAATTCTTCTAGAAAGACATCGTCAAAGTCATTGATCTAGGAAGATAGAGTGCCTTCATTAGTTCTTTTGACCTTATTCAACCGGATCATGTAGATTGGTTGACCTTTCTTCAATTCCTTCTTGAGTCGACTTGCCTTGGCTAGTTGGGACTCTAGTTCTTCCATCTTTCCCATATGCCTTTAGGGTTTCTCTTTCCAAGTCTTAAAAGATTTTTTCCTCTTCAGCACATAGAATTTAGGCTTTGTTCTTCTTGAGCCAATCCATTCCCAGAATGCAATTGTAGCATCCTAGTGGTAGGATTCAAAATTTTGCTTTAGTTATATGGTTGTCTAACTCAAATTGAAGCTTCCCTACAGTTTTGGTTGAGGCAATTTCATTCCCACTAGCTAATTCTACTATCATTTTCCTTGTCCCCTTGGGTTCTAGATGTAATCTTTTAACTGTCTTGGGTGCAAGAAAGGAATGTGTGCTACCGCAATCAATTAAGATTATAAACGATGTACCCTTGTAAGTAGTGGAGATTGAATTACTTAACATTGGTGGTCCACTCCTTTCCTTTCCACGGGAGTATGAATTGATCCTCTTTCCATTTCTTCACCTAACGTGCATTCCTCGGGTTGTCCAATCATGGTATTTACTCGAGCACCAATTGTTCTTCCACATCCATGGCTTGGGTTGTTGTTAATATCCCTTGGCCTCTTCCACCAACCTGGTTTGGGCTAGGATTTTGAGGATGGTTAGGAAAATTTTCCCTTAGGTGTCCAATTCTTCCGCACTCGTAGTAGTGTTTGATTCCTATCCCATTTGGTCCTTGGGTGATTGCATTAGCTCTACCATTCCCTCTAGCATTGGCCACATCAACACAATGGTTTGGGTAGACCCTTCCATACTTGGTTAATGGATGGTTCATTTGGCCATTTTGAGTGATTTCCTTGGCCATAGGTTTTTCTTGCATAATAGCATCTTCGAGAGTCGTTGGTCTCATTGATTCAAGGTGCGTGCCCAAATGTGGATTTATTCCTTGGCAGAACCTTACAATCTTTTGAGACGTTGTCATCAGGGGTGCATATTTGTGCAGACTCACAAACTTAGAATAGTATCCTTCCTTAGTTGTCATAAGTTGTAGAATTCATTCATCTTGATTGATTCAAAAGACGGGGGAAGATAATGTCCTTTCACAGCTTCTTTGATCTCCTCCCAAGTTTGGGAAGCTTTTGTTACTCCTTTATCTCAAGAAAACTGTTTCCACCAAAGCTTAGCTTCACCAATAAGACAAAGATGAGCAATCATGGACTAATTTGCAGTAGTAGTTTCAACGGCTAGGAAATAGTCATCCAAAGCCTCAATCCACACTTCTGCATCTTGCTCCACCTTGGGTCCTTCACCGCTAAACCTAGGTATTGGTGTTGGCTTGAGAAGAACTTCTTCTCTTGGAGTTGCTTGTATGTTTTATCAATTCACACTAGTTTGGTGATTCTGATTATTTCTGTAGCTTCTTTGTTACAAAATGAAGTGGTTTGACCTTCATCTCTAGGAATCCATAAGTTTTGGGATACTATGGAAGCTCTTTTTTCTTTTACTATACACTCCTAGTATAAGGGCTATCGTATCGAGAGAGATAATCTTTGTATATTGGTCATATACCCAATGATGTAAGGTCATTGTCTCCCCATTAATTGTTGCAATATCATTAACCTTCTATCCTTCAAATAATAACATCGAACTAGTTTTAGTTCTTCAATCCATTTCAACACTTGAGATAGACTTTCACATCTTCGTATAGAGTTGAGTCTAAGTATAGGTAAGGGTCGTCCCATCCCCAGATTTGGGTTCCAATTGTAGTCCTTTTGTAAGCTTAAACAACTCCATGAACGAGTCTTAGATAGCCATTATGCTCTCTCTCAATTCCAACATGTTTTACTAGCAAGCACAGGAGTACATGATCTCAAAAATCACTCGCATAAAGCGTACTTCATCATTAACTTGTCAAAGCAACTTAATTATCATCATAAGCTCATAACTCACACTCTTCAAAAATAATCATGAGACTTTATATTTATGACAAGTATTTACAAAGATGTATTGATCATAGTATGATCTACCAATACATCATCTCATGGATCCTTTCCTCATGAAAAGTATCAGGGTCTCTATTCTCATATCTTGGGGGATTCTCATGTACATGGCAAACAACATAATGTGATGGCTCTTGGGGATACAAAAACATCCTGTACCAAAATAAGGCCTTATTGGTACTACAACAACTCTCTCGAGTGGTACTATTTGTAACACTTTTCGATATACCCACAAGGTTTCAGGTATAGGCTCATCCCCAATGTCTAGTAACCATTCAACAAATGCACTAAACAAAAGGTATATCTTAGCTATCCTTGTTCAGCCCATTGAATCCTCCATAATTCATAATGAAGAAGGATGTTATGCCCACAATATATCTCCATATGTGACCTATTCCTTGTGTAATGTCCCCATTACTTAGTTTATTTTAATAAACAATATGCATATACATTCCAAAAAAAATTGATTTATGATTCCACATTTTTTAACTTTAATTATAAAATTTACTCTCATTATAAAGATAATTGCTATCATTAATGAGGTATTATATGCCATTTCATGAAAGAAAGACTTGGGAGACTCTCCCAAGAATACCTTATTAAGACTATGTTTGTAGTATAGAACAATAAAAATAACTAGCCTAGTGGATAGTCACTTGGCAGTTAAGTGCACTTGGGTGACGACACTACTAGGATGGGTAACCTCCCGTCAAGATTTTCCTACAAGCTAGTGGGAGCTTCTCACGTGAAGCCAATGGCACCAACGAAGCCTTCGTAGCCCATTGCCAAGTATGCCAAGGCCTTAGTTGTGCGCCTCAGAGTGACGCCCACATGGTGCCGTGCGGTGCTTGCCCATATATTCACTCTATAAAAATGGATCACCTCCTTGACGTCATCGATGGCATTTTCAAAAACGCTAAAAGAAAGCGTCCCCTGTTTATCATCAATGACATCATCAAAAACACTAAAAAGAAAACGTCCTCTTTTTTATCCCCTTGATTACTATATAAACACAGAAAGAGCGTCACGTCAGGAGCACACACAGACACAAAACAATCCATGTACATATCTCTTTGCTGCTATTGATGTGACGAAGCTCTACTACAACTAGCTAAGCCTCTCTTTCTCTTCTCTCTCACCCCTACGCAGAAGCGCAGCTTGAACCCATCAAGCTTCTTCCATGGCTCCCAAGAGACATCGAGATGCTGAGTGAGGTCACACTCAAAGAGCTCCCCAACATGAGGAAGCACACACAGACACACAATGATCCATGCAGATATCACTTTGTTGCTATTGATGCGATGAAGCTCTACTGCAATCAATCGAGTCTCTCTTTCTCTCTCTCTCTCTCCACCGCTACGTGTGGAAGTGGTGCCCAAACCCATCAAACTTCGTCCATGGCTCCCAAGAGATGTCAAGACATTGATCAAGGTCACGCTGAGAGAGCTCCCCAACATGAGAAAGTGGTCATTGCTGCTGCTAAGGGAACTCAACACGATGTTGAAGCACAAGCAGAAGTTAACCCCGAACCCATTCAAACTGAAGAACTAGCCATCCCACAACAAATCAAGGTCGCAACTATAAACCATAATCATGATGGATGGCCAAACAAAGATAATTAGGTTAGTACATAAGAAAATGATCATGACTAGTTAGAACTTACTTAAACATGTAAAAGTATGTTGGTATT
The DNA here is from genome assembly GCF_053477565.2 of Lygodium microphyllum. Taxonomy (NCBI): domain Eukaryota; kingdom Viridiplantae; phylum Streptophyta; class Polypodiopsida; order Schizaeales; family Lygodiaceae; genus Lygodium; species Lygodium microphyllum. Next base: position 105,631,286 of record NC_141162.1, read on the forward strand.
ATCAAATGCTTTTTAGGAAGGAACACGAAAATTGATGAAGGGGATAGATTCTATACATTGCATTGACAACTTTGTTAAATGTCTTATGGTTATGACGGATTTTGGATTTGTGAATGATGAGTTATGGCTCTTATGATTCTGGGCTTGCACAATCGGACGAATTGTGGATTGTGGTGGTTCGAGACATTGGGATCCCCAACCCAATGCTCCCTAACACTCTGCGGAGTGTGAAAAAACTCACCTATGGGTGGGGGTCCTATGCTCCCGAGGAAGGTAGGTTTTTTTTATTTTTGATTACTCGAGCACCTAAGAGGGAAAAGGGATGAGTGGTAAGTGGCCTTGTTATAGGACAACCTCGAAGGCTCAAGGATGCTTAGAGGGGCTTTAAGCCAGTAAATTCCCTATTGACTATGGATGGAGTGCGATCACATACAGCCCAATTCTAAGGGATTGGAAGGTCCTATCCTAGGCTAGACGGTGTCTTTCTGCGGAAAGATGGTTTTGTACCACTGTGTAGAGTGATGATGAAATAAAGTAGCCGATTTTCGAATTGTTTATTATGTGCTAAAGATCGAGTTTAACAAACCCAATTTAACAAAGTAATAAAAGGAAGCTGGTTTTATATGTCCAAACAGTGTGGTAGTATGCTTTACTAATTAGAAAACTAAGCAAACCCCATCGAGGAAAGTGGGAGGCTTCGATCTTGACGATTGGACACCTGTGGCTGGGTTGACTCGATAAGTTGGGTAACTTTCCAACACTAGATAGAGCTGATTAAATTGCGACCCTCCCAATATCAGTAGGATTAGTTACCAAGTTTAACACTGTTTAAGGGGGTTGGAGTTGAGATTTTACCTAATGGGTAGGGGGGATCGAGTTACACTCTCCCTTTCTTTCACTCTCTTTGAACCAAGTGCGGTGTAAACATCACTCTTGCCTTTGATTGATTACAAAATGTGGTCTTTCTTAGGTGGTTATTAGATTGCTGTTAGGGGTGACTTGTCTGCGCTTCCCCTATAAAGTAGAACTAAGATTCCCATGTTCAACTAAGTCCAAGGTTTCCCATGGGGGGACAGGATGGTGATCTGCATGGATATGAATGTCAGTGGACTACTAGAGGACTCCTCCGGATCTGTTGGAGAAGGCATCTCACAACTTGGCTAGAAATCTCTCATGTACCATGAGTTAGGATGAGGTTACAATTTAATTGGAGGAATAAAGATAATCTCCATTATCTCAAATATAGTCTCGTAGTATCAGAAATTATTCGACCCTAAGGCTACTTGATACATGATGGAAAAAATATCTCACAAATGTGTAGCTTCCTCATCGCTAAGTTCCTATGGGCACAATGTGTATACTAGTGTTAGTGCAAGATAGTTAACAACAGTTTTCTTCAAACAAGTGTGATTATTTTATTAATTCCTTTTATGGGTTGAATACTTAACCTTACACTAAAAGCTCATTTGAAACCTAGGCTCTTTTAAAACCTGGCTCTGATACCACGTGTGAGGTGCCTCCCCCAAACTCGGAGGAGTCCTCTTAGTAGCGGTCTGAAATTCATATCCATGCACATCACCATTCCATCTCCCCATGGGAAACCTTGGACTTAGCTGAACATAGGAATCTCAGTTATATTTAATAGGGGAAGCGTGGACAAGTCACCCCTAATAACAATCTAATGCCCACCTAAGAAAGACCACTTTGTAATCAATCAAAAGCAGGACTAAGGTTCACACCGCACTTGGTTCAAAGAGAGTGAGAGACGGGGGAGAGTGTGACTTTTTTTCCCTACCCATAAGGTAAAATCTTAGCTCCAACCCCCTAAAATGATGTTAAATATGATACCTAATCCTAAGGGTATTGGGAGGGTCATGATTTAATCAGCTCTATCTAGTATTGGAAAGTTACGCGACTTATCAGGTCCACCTAGCCATAGGTGTCCAATCGTCAAGATCAAAGCCTCCCACTTTCCTCGATGGGTTTGCTTAGTTTTCTAATTAGCAAAGCATACTACCACACTATTTGGACATATAAAATTAGTTTTCTTTTATTACTCCGTTAAATTGGGTTTGTTAAACTGAATCTTTAGCACATAACAAACAATTCAAAAATCTGATACTTTATTTCACCATCAATCCGCAGAGTGGTACAAAACTGACTTTCCACATAAAGATACCGTCTAGCGTAGGATAGGACCTTCCAATCCCTCGCGATTGTGGGCTATATGTGATCGCACTCCATGTGCAGTCAACATGGAATTTACTGCCTTAGAACCCCTCTAAGATTCCTTAAGCCTCCAGTCTGGGGCTTCGTACATAGGAGGGGCACTTACCACTCGACCCTTTGCCCTCTCAGGTGCTCGAGTAATCAAAAATAAAAGACAGTTACCTCCCTCAAGAGCATAGGACCCCCACTCGCAGTTGAGTTTTTCCACACTTTGCAGAGTGTAAAGGAGCATTGGGTTGGGGATCCCAATGTCCCGAACCACCACAATCCACAACTCATCTAGCTATGCAAGCCCGAAGTCATAAGAGCCATAACTCATCATTCACAAATCCAAAAGCAGTCATAACCATAAGACATTTTAACACAGTTATCAATGCCATGCACATAATCTATCCCCTTTATCAATTTCTGTTTTCCTTCCTAAAAAGCATTTGATAATACTAACATGATTTTACAAGTCTAAGTAAATTCTAACTAATCGTGATCCTTTTCTTATAAACTAACTTGATTATCTTGATTTGGCCATCCATCGTGATTACGGGTTATAGCCGCAACCTGGGTTTGTTGTGAAATAACTGGTCCTTCAGGTTGAATGGATTTGGGGTTAAATTTTACTTGCAATTATGGTGCGTAGATCGGACATTGTACGCTCGCGTAGTGAATGCCGGAAGGTCCCCAAGAACAATAGAACTCTACTTTTTGCACCAATTCAATGTAAAAAGCATGAACGACATGAACAAGAGACCAATTGGGTGCAATCTCCCCCCATGCCTTGTGTGAGAGAGCTTTTAGCTTTTGAGTTTGCTTTAGCACAAAATAGGAATAAAGCTAATGGGCGGTGCCCAAAGAGTCTAGCATGCCCAATACAATGTCCAAGTGTAAATAGCATAATCGTGTGCCCATGCACATACAAAATAATAATAAATATCCAACGCCTCAATAAATAGGCGTGACAGAATATAGGCGCCATGCCTAAGGTATGCGCCCATCAAAATATAAATGATAAATCGAATACTCGCTATCCTCCAATGCTTTCCTCCGCCACCACTGCTGCTATCTCTACACATCAACTGAAGCATTTACAATCGTTAGTAAAATAATACAATTAAACCAACAAAAGTGAATACCTAGCAGTCTTCAGCTACATAAATAAATCAACTGGTTAGAAATCAATCCTAACCTTAATTTATTACGAGTGTGCACTCTAAACTCATAAACGTTTATTAATTTAATATGCATTTTGCGGAATCACCCGCTATGGAATCACCCATGTACACACTAAATTAATGAAACGCCCGAAAAGGATAGGCGTCCCCATCAACTTCTCGCACAAAGAATCCACTTTGTGTATGAGCCCGGTCATCAAAGTAAAATTCAGTAGCAGTGACTACTTCCTCACGTTGGGAAACTCTTTGAGTGTGATCTCTCGACGTCGGGAGCCATGGTAGAAGCTGATGGATTTGAGAAGCGATTCCACGTAGGTGTGGAGAGAGAGAGAGGGAGAGAGAGGCTTGGCTCATTGCAGTAGAGCTTCATTGCGTCAAGCAAAGAGACTTCTACATGAATCATTGTGTGTCAATGTGTGTGTGTTTCTGACGTGACACTCTACCCCTATTTATATAGTAACCAACGGTAAAAAGAGGACGTTTGTCTTTTAGCATTTTTTATGACATCATTGATGATAAAGAGGAAACTCTTTCTTTTAGCATTTTTTACGATGTCAGGGAGGGGCTCCATTTTCATAGCGCAAGGATACCAATTTAATGAATATATGGGCGAGCATCGCATGGCTCATCCTCGGGTAGCATCACTCCAAGACTCACGACCAAGGCGGCGACCAAGGCATAGATCTTGGCATCTTAGCCTTGGCATACTTGGCAATGGGTTATGAAGGCTTCATTCGCACCATTGGATGCGCATAAGAAGCTCCCACTAGCTTGTAGGAAAATCTTCCTGAGAGGTCACCCATCCTGGCAGTGTCGTCACCCAAGTACACTTAACTACCAAGTGACTATCCACTAGGCTAGTTCTTTTTGTTCTTCTATACTACAAACATAGTCTTAATAAGGTATTCTTGGGAGGGTTTGCCAAGTCTTTCTTCCATGAAGTGGCATATAATACCTCATTAATAATAACAATTATCTTTATAATGAGAGTTAGTTTTATAATTATAGTTACTTTTTAAAAATGTGCAACATAAATCAATTTTCTTTGGAATGTATACACACATTAAAATAAACTAAGTAATGGGAATATTACATCAATCTTCAATCATTTTTTAGATCTTTTACATAAGACCATTGGATGGGAAGCGAATCTACAATCCTTTTTCTACCATCCAATAATAAAAACCAAGTTTTTTGTGATTTTGGGTATATGCAACATATCAGTCAAATACTTAGTTGTTCCATCTTGCATACTCAAAGGAACACTTTCAACATGAGTAATGGGGTGAGCTACATCATCCATTGTGTCCACATAGCCCAAGGACTTTAGACTATCCATCTCTCTAAACCACTCTCCATGAGAAGTCATGTGGTTAGAAGCACCTGAAGCTACATACCATCATACATCATTCTTTGATGAACCATGGAAATAGTCATAGTATTCATAAAGTGCTACATAACAAGTAATTATTCACTTTAGTCATCATTGTTTCTACTACACTGGATGCATGGTTACCTTGTTGCTATTTTCCATTTCTAATTTTAGCCTTCTTTTTGAAGTAATCTTTAGAAATATGGCATTTTTTAGCCACAATGCTAGCATTCTCTCTCCTCTTTTGCAACTTGTCCTCTTTGACTCCCCCTTTCTTGAGACTATCCTCCTCTATTTTGTTATGCATCATAACCTTGACCATGACCACCACCTTGGCCTTTGTCACCCTTTGCTAGTAACATAGAGATCAATTCTACAAAATCAAGGATATCATCCCTCGTATTCATAGATGACTTGAAGCCCTTGTATTCATCTCCAAGTACATCTAAGCGTGCACGAATGACATCATCATCATCACAACTACCACATTGATAGATCCAAGAGCTTCCACAATACTCTTGATCTTTAAGACATAATAATTAATGGACAGGTTCCATCTTTTCACTTGGTTCAATTCCTAACTTGAACTGTAGATTTTTGGTCTTTTTATTTACTTTGAATAGTCTTGAAAAATTCTTCCATGCAATAGCACGGGTTTTAGATTCATGTAAATATCCCAACATGCTATCTATGACATAGATAGATAGCCAATATATGCCTTTACTCTGTGTGTATGCCTAATCTTTCTTAGCATTTAACTATTCTTTTGCAGCAGCACCTCATGGAGGAACTTTAGGTGTGCTACTACCATGTCTCCTTCAATGTAATTCCAAGGACCTCGTCCTGAACTTCCATGCATGATAATTGATATTATCAGGCTTCTTTCTGACAATCTAGTTGAAGTTGTCAAATTTTTTGACAAAATGGAAAACCTTACAAAAACCTACAATTTGCAAGTTGTAAGTACATCACAACTAAACACGCATTCTTTTTCACTGACTACGCCTATCCAAGTTCCCCCCTCCCCACGACATGGCATGTTGCCCCCCCTCAACATGGCACACCCCTGGCTCCACCAAATCGTGGCACCCCCCTCCCCAAAAAACCCCGCTCCACAACAACACAGCACCCCCTCCCCCCCCCCTCCCCCAACTCCACTTAACCCCCTCCCATGACATGGCACCACACCCAACGACATGGCACACCCTCCCTCCTCAAAAAACCCCGTTCTACCCAACCCCCACCATGACATGGCACCCCTCCCCCCCAAAAAAAAAACCTCGCTCCATCCCCCCCTCCCCCCATGACATGGCACACCCCCCGCTCCACCAAACTGTGACACCCCCCTCCCCAAAAACCCTACTCCACAACAACATGGCACCCCCCCAAAAAAAACCCGCTCCACCTCCCCCCCTCCACCCCATGACATGGCAAAAATGATAACATGTGCACTTGTAAATGGTAGACATAACTAAAAATGTAATATATCCAAAAACTCTTATCGGGATCACTTACAAGTAAAAAATAGAGGCCAAAATGACCTTAGATGCCAAAAATCACACTAGGAAAGCCCTAAAATGTTTATTTGTAGTATATACACCATTCTCTATGATCACCAAGTTTCACTCCAATCGAAGACTGCAACCTTGCGAGCCTCAAAAGCCTCTTGCAATTATAACCGAAGGCAAATCAAGAAAGGTGGAAAAGATTCTTACCCATTTCTTGCTTGCTCATTTGGTATTTGACTTTTGTTATAGTGGAAGCTGTTTAGCTCAATAAGGAGTAGGAAAACCAACATCAATGAACAACAAATTAGCATGAATTGTGCCTATTTCAAGCCCTTGTTCTTGATCATTCTAATCATTACCTCCATCTCTAGAGATCCTGAGCACTATTGGGCATTCACTTTGGGCTTGAGTTTAGGAATCATTTGAGGCCCTTGGGATCATCCATTCTCTCAATTTATGATAGTTTTCTATAATACAAATAGAATTAGCCATTACATCATTGTTTGAGCTTCATTGATGAATATACACCTATGTATTGATGCTAGGATTCTTGTTATATGTCTTCAGATTATTCTTGGATAGGTTTGAGCTTTCTTTGTGATGGGACCTAAAATGGGCTGACACTGGCTATGGCACTAGTTTAACCTCATGCACAAAACAGACAACCCCACCACACGACCTCGCAGACTAGGAGTGTGTGTAATACACTGATGAACACTAGATAGACTTAATTATGTGTTTGTAGCTTATATGTAGTCCAATGTTTACCTTCCCTTCTCCTTAGAGCTCCTCAGAGGGAGATCCTATAACATATAGGCATATTGCCTCATCACACAAACATCTGAAAGCTCCCCTCAGCTGATTGCCGTGGCTCCATTATGACTCTCCTACACCTCGAGGATTGGTCCCAAGATGCGTCGCTCCAACATATAGGACATAACGCACAAACTCCACTCTTTTCTTGTTTTGTACGATCTGCGAATATATAAATCCTCACCAAACATTCCCAAGGAAAGCGTATAATTGACCTTTAGCAAAGGCTCCTTTCCACTCAACGTATAAGTCATATCCTAGGAAGACAATTGCCATGCAATCCAAGATTGATACCATATCATGCGTCATGCATAGTGCATATGATCCTAGTGCACAAACAATATTTATCAAATCAACATTTTGTGATGTGGAAAAAATAGTCCTTTCATGATTTTCACTAAAGATATGCTTCGATGTATGGAGACTAGCACTAATCTCTCTTGCTACTAGCCCCTTAAACTGAATTATTGCAACTCTAAATGGAATGCACAATCAAATGTTTAAAAAATTCAGATTCTCTCAGCCCTTTTAATCTCTTAACCTCACCCTTTCCCTCTAACGTTTAGGTTATGCTGCGTTGCATAGGTGTAGGGTATTAGTTCATATGTATTTTTCGCATAAAATGGAAAAAACATGAACTATAATGCATAAACAAAGCCAAACTAAAGCCAAACTTCATGCTTCAGCTTTTTTTTATAGCCACAACCATGAATCATTAATTTCTAGATTTTTATAACGCGAAAATCCTATTTTTATCTATTTTTCTCTATTTACTTATGCATTAAAAATATATATATTTCTAATTTATGAATAGTGACTGATTATGACAATTGAAATATGTTTTGTCTCATAATTTTATCCCATGCGCATCTCTTTTCCCCACACGAAACCAATAAAACCTTCATTTTTACACTAAAAAGGCTCTTTTCGGGCTATAATTTAATTATTGTGACTAATTATTATTATGGATCTACATTTTTTAAATGTAAAGCCTGCAATCATAATGAAAAAAAGATCCAAACAAATTTTTGTTCCATATAAATTCCATTTCAACCATAAAGCATCAACAAGAAGCAAAATTCCTTTGTAAAAATGAGGCATACCGCTTATTTGCGTGTGTTGCAAGTTTTGTAATAATTGATACGGACTGCCAATGGACCATCTGATAGCAAATATTCAATGTTGAATATCTTCCCTCAGCCTCCTCTTGATCTTGGAGCAATCCGATCGTCGTCGGACAAGCATCCTTTAGCCCCTTTTCTTCTTGATTCTTCCTATATGAACCACCGTTTGGAAGAGAAAGAGGGAGGAGAGAGAAAGACTTAAACTGTATCTCCTCATGTGGGCAGCCAATTTCAAAAGTGAGGGTGGTGATAGAGAGCGAAGAGAAGTAGCGTCACGTTGATACAATCAGATCATAAGGGTGTATATAGGTGGCATAGTCCCCCCCCCCCTTTCTTCACCTCCATTTCTTTTTTTGCCATGAAGAAAAACGTTCCCCCCCGGTCACATGAGAATTGGGGAGTGGGAGACCCCAAGGGTCACCCCCCTTGACCCCTAAAGTCCTTTTCACACTTGCTTCCTTTGGCCCTTGGACCCTAAGCACCCCCATTCGACTGTCCGATGTCCAATTTGTGATATGAAAATTCTTGGGTGTTCGTCTCAAATTCGCTCACTTTTGGGCATCTCCTGAAGTCTCATCCAACATCATGGGAAATTATGGAAATTCCCCAACCGACGCTCGGTAGGTCTTTAAAGCACTTTTGGGGCTTTGCCGCTTAAAATCGTACTGATTGTAGTTGTTGCCTTCGATGAAGTCTATTTTTCCCTTGAAATTCGGATTTTTTGGCTATTTTTAAAAATGCTCACCAAAGAGTCCCAAGGAAAGCGTACAATTAACATTAAGCAAAGGCTCATTTCCACTCAACGTATAAGTCATATCCTAGGAAGACAATTGCTATGCAATCCAGGAATGATACCATATCATGCATCATACATGGTGCATATGATCCTAGTACACAAACAATATTTATCAAATCAACATTTTGTGATGTGGAAAAAACAACCCTTTCATTATTTTCACTAAATGTATGCTTCGATATATGGAGACTAGCATCGATCTCTCATGCTACTAGCCCCTTAAACTGAATTATTGCAATTCTAAATAGAATGCACAATCAAATGTTTTAAAAATTCAAACCCTCTCAGCTGTTTTAATCTTTGAACCTCACCCTTTCCCTCTAATGTTTAGGTTATGCTGCGTTGCATAGGTATAGGGTATTATTTCATATGTATTTTTTGCATAAAATGGAAAAAACATGAAGTATAACACATAATCAAAGCCAAAATTAATCGAAAATTCATGCCTTAGCTTTGTTTTACAATCACAACCACAAATCATAAATTTCTAGATTTTTATAACATGAAAATCCTATTTTTTTCATTTTTAGCTATTTTTCTCTATTTATTTGTACATAAAAATATTTTTTTAAATTTATGATTAGTGACCGATTATGACAGCTGAAAGATGTTTTGTCGCAGAATTTTATCCCATGTGCATCTCTTTTCCCCACTCAAAACCAATAAAACCTTCATTTTTACACTAAAAATATGCTTTTCAGGCTATAATTTAATTATTGCGACTATTTATTATTATGGATGTCCATTTTTTTAAAGCACATCTCTCAATCATAATGAAAAAAAGATCCAAACAATTTTTTGTTCCATATGAATTCCATTTCAACCATCAAACATCAACAAGAAGCAAATTTCCTTTGTAAAAATGAGGCATACCGCTTATTTGCGTGTGTTGCGCATTTTTAAAAAATTGATACAGACTGCCAACGGACCATCCAGCAAAAAATCGTCAATGTTGAACATCTTCCCTCAGCCTCCTCTTGATCTTGGAGAAATCCACCAATCGTTGTCGGACAAGCATCTTTCAGCCCCTCTTCTTCTTGATTCTTCCCACATGAACCACTGCTTGGAAGAGAGAGAGGGAGGAGAGAGAAATAATGAAACTGTATCTTCTCATCTGGGCAACCAATTCCAAAGGCAAGGGTGGCGATAGAGAGCAAAGAGAAGCAACGTCAGGCTAATACAATCAGATCACAGGGGTGTATATAGGTGTCATAGCCCCCCCCCCTTTCTTCAAATCGTCGTCGTACAGGACCTCCATTTCTTTTTTCGCCATGAAAAAAAATGCCCCCCCCATCCCGTGAGAATTGGGGGTGGGAGACCCCAAGGGTCACCCCCCTTGACCCCTAAAGTCCTTTTCACACGTGCTTCCTTTGGCCCTTGGACCCCAGGCACCCCGTTCGATTGTCCGGTGTCCAATTCGTGATATAAAAAGTCGTGGGTGTCCATCTCAAAGTCCCTCAGTTCTGAGCATCTCTTGAAGTTTCATCCAAAATCATGGCAAATTATGAAAATTCCCCAACCGATGCTTGGTGGGTCTTTAAAGTGCTTTTGGAGCTTTGCCGCTTAAAATCGTATTGATTGCAGCTGCCGCCTTCGACGAAGTCCATTTTTCCCCTGAAATTCGGACTTTTTGGCTCTTTTTAAGCACTTCTCCACATCAAAAATCATGTCACTTTGCTCAATTTTAAGTAGGGTTATTTGATGTATATATAGTGGACAACAAGTATTTCACTCGAAAGCCTTATGCATTGAAGGCTTATATGCTTCTTGCGTATGATATATGCTTATCTATAATATACTTGACACTAATGTATGGGCTTGGTTATGTCTATGGTGGCATTTGGGGATCTATTTTGAACCACATTGGATGCTTTGGTACCTTGGTTTTATGCTTTAGTTTCTTTCATCATTGCCATTATAGGCTTAAAGAATATGTTGGGTTTTATCCTTTCAAATGTATGCTATATGGATCTTGGATGTATGGATGCCATCACCATGCTATTTTGAGCTTTTCTTGCTCATTTGGAATTTGCATTTTGTTTCAATGGGAGCTATTTGGCTTTATGTATTTAGCCACATTTGACACTTGGATATACTATAGAGCATTTGGTTTATGTTCTTTTGTTACGGTGACTCAATGTAACATGTAAATGCTCTCTTAAAGATATATGTATGCAGTTGATGCCTAGTGGACTAATCTAACTCTTGTTTTAGGCTAGCATCTATCTCTCTCATGCTATTTCCAATGATGTATTCATCTTACATGGCTATGTATTGAGATTTTATTGTTATTCCTCATTCAGATGTGCCTTTGGCAAGTCTCTTCCATCATCTATGAGACCTATGTCAAGATTGTGGGAGAGAAGGAAGGAGTCTCGCTTGAAGCTTTCTTGCTTGCACAATGGGGGAAGACACACAAGGGTGGAGGCTGAAAACAGTTTTCCTCTTCTTAGTTGTGTAAGCCAAAAGAACTCAAGTACAAAGAAATAGAAGAACCCTATATATGGGTCTCAAACCAAACTCAACTAACTAAGGTGGCATACTAACTGAGCCACGAACTAGAGTAGATAAGGATAGCTATCATGTAGCTATTATTCATGGGCGGTGTACCAACCGCGTCTGCAACTGACAAGTCGGTGACATAAATATACAACGGTCACCCTGGCGTATCACGAGTGGAGCTCGATATCTCAACACTCCCCCTCGAGCTCAATCCCAATTCCTGCACACCAAGCAGGTCTCTGAACTTGCGCAGCTTCTCTGCGCCCAATGCCTTCGTGAATATGTCAGCTACCTGATCCTCTGTGCTGACATAAACTAGATCAATAAGACCTAGTAAAACCCTCTCTCGCACATAGTGATAATGCACCTCAATGTGCTTTGTTCTAACATGATAGACTGGGTTATTTGCCAAGTGTATACTACTCATGTTGTCACAATAAATGACAACTGGCCCATCTGTAGACTGATGCATATCATAAAGTAGCTTATGCAACCAAGCTACCTCACATGCAGCCATTGCTGCACCCCTGTACTCAGCCTCTGTGCTCGACAAGGCAACTGTAGGCTGTTTCTTGCTGCTCCAAGTGACTGCAGCACTCCCAAAAGAGAATACATATCCACTGGTAGATCGTCTATCAGAAATACTACCAGCCCAATCAGCATCAGTGTATCCATGCAACTGTATCTGAACCCCAGTCTCATAAAATAGTCCATACTGCAATGTGGACTTCACATACCTAAGTATGCGTCTAGCCGCATCCAAATGTGGTTTCCTTGGAGCCTGCATAAACTGACTTACCAATCCAACAGCATAGCTCAAATCTGGCCTGGTAATAGTCATATAAATCAAACTTCCTACTATGCGTCTGTACATAGTAGGGTCTTCTAGAAGTTCACCTGCATCTGTGCTCAGCTTCACATTTTGCTCCAAAGGAACTGAAATAGGCTTACAGCCTGTCATCCCATATTTGGACAGCATGTCCAATCCATACTGCCTCTGCAAGAGCTGTATCCCACTTGGTGATCTAATCACCTCAATGCCCAAGAAATAACGCAGCTCTCCCAAATCCTTCATCTCAAACTTCTGCTTCAATAGCATTTTCACATGAAGGATATCTTCATCACTGTCACCTGTCATAATCAAATCATCAACATAAATGACAAGCAGCATAATACCTTTCTCTGTTTTTCTCACATAAAGTGAGAAATCTGCCTTGGAAATCTGAAAGCCAATAGTGACAAGATACTGTCCTATCTTGTTAGACCATGCTCTAGGTGCTTGCTTCAAGCCATACAAGGCTTTCTTCAACCTGCAAACAAACTCAGGATGAACAGCATGCACATAACCTGGTGGCTGCTCCATATAGACCTCTTCTTGCAAATCACCATGCAAGAAGGCATTCTTTACATCCATCTGATGTAAAGACCATCCCTTTGATGCAGCCATAGCAATGACTGCTCTTACGGTTGCCATCCTTGCAACCGGACTAAATGTTTCTTCATAGTCAATGCCATATGTTTGTGCATACCCCTTGACTACTAATCTTGCCTTGTATCTGTTCACAGAACCATCAGCATTGTGCTTCACCTTATAAACCCACTTACAGCCAATTGCATTCTTACCTTTAGGCAAAGGTACTAACTCCCATGTAGCATTTGCTTCCAAGGCATCAATTTCTTCATCCATGGCTTTCTCCCATTTTTCTTTTCCCATGGCTTGCTCAAAAGATGTGGGTTCTGGTTCCTGTATCACTTTGACCATATATGCATAGTGAATGGCTATAAATCCATCATATTTCAGCCTATCCACAGGATACCTAGCTCTTGTAGACCTGCGCAAAGTAGGTTCACTCCCAGGCGCTCTCAAAACATCCCTGGTCTTCCTTACTCCAGGTGTAACAATAGAAGGAATACCCAACTCATCATCAATGCTCTGTTCTGAGCCACTGGATTCACCATCCACATAAGAGTGACCTGCATTCACATCAAACATGGGCTGATCAACCTTCTCTTTTCCTTTTCGTGATACCTGCATACCACTATCTGCATTGCTTTGAGAAGATTCTCCTGATCTCAATCTGCCTGTCCATGGCGAAGAATGTGAACCACTGCTAGAGGACGCTCCAGGTCCACTAATATTTTGTGACTGCTGCTGTGAATTCTGTGTAGCATTACCATTTTGTGCATCTTCATCATCAATCACATTTACTGGTTTATACCAGCTACTCATCTCATCAAAAACAACATCTCTGCTCATTGTAAACTTACGAGTAGAAGGGTTATAGCATCTATACCCTTTTTGCTGCAGAGAGTAACCAATAAAGATGCACTTCTCAGCTTTTGGATCCAACTTGGATCTCAGCTCATCTGGCACATGTACATAGGCAATGCAACCAAAAATTTTCAAATGAGAAATATCTGGTTTCCTACCAGTATACCTCTCCTCTGGAGTCATTCCATGTATTGCTGCAGTGGGAGTCCTGTTCATTATGTAGACTGCTGTAGCAACTGCTTCAGCCCAATAAAAATCTGGCAAGTCTTTTTCATTGAGCATGGCACGAGATACCTCTCCAATATGCCTGTTTTTCCTTTCTGCAATTCCATTTTGTTGTGGGGTATAACTGCATGAATATTGCTGCTTTATGCCATGCTCCTGCAAGAACTTTGCAAACTCATTTGAGAGGTACTCTCCCCCTCCATCTGACCTTAGGCATTTTATCTGCAAGCCTGTTTCTTTTTCAACCATAGCTTTAAGAGTTTTGAAATGCCCAAAAACTTTACTTTTCTTTTTCATAAAATACACCCAAACTTTTCTGCTATAGTCATCAATAAAACTGACAAAATAATGACAGCCTCCAAGAGATGCAGCTTTAGTTGTCCACACATCAAAGTGAATTAATTCCAATGGCTTCTCACTCTCTTGAACATGTCTAGGAAATGGTTTCCTTGCCTGTTTTCCAAACTGACAGGCTTCACATACCTTATGCATTTCTGCAACCTTGAATTTGGGCAATCCTGCAACAATATTTTGGGCCTGCATTGATTTAAGTCGCTGTACATTAACATGACCAATGCGTTTATGCCAGATATCAATATCTGCAACTACACCGGTCCCATGTGCAAACATTGCTGCACTCAATTCAGACATGTCTGCATCCAATGTAAACATTCTGCCCTTCTTCTTTCCTTTTGCTATCAAGCGACCTTTATTTTTCATATCCTCAACAAAGCATCCATGAGGATTAAATCTGACCTGCAAGCCCTGTTCAACCATTTGACCAACTGAAACCAGATTCTTGGTAATATTCGGGACAAGAAATACATCGGACAGGTATTTCTTTTTCCCACCCTGCATAGACAAGGGAATTTTTCCAATCTGCACAATAGGATGTGCAGTATCATCACCAGTCTCCACAAATCCTGGTTTTTCCATTTTCCTTGCATCCTCCATCCATTCTGCATGACCTGTCATGTGGTTTGATGCACCTGAGTCAGCATACCATACATCATTGCTTTCTTCTGCACTTGTCATAGAATTGTTCATGTGCTGTACCATGAACAAATGCTCATTTCTGTCATCACCCTGTCTACTAGAAGATGCATAATTCCCTTGTTGCAGTTTTCCATTCATGATGTCATTCTGCTTTTTATAGCAGTCTTTAGCCATATGACCCATTTTACCACAGTAGTAGCATTCAACATTACTGTTTGCATTTTGGCCTCTTTGCCATCCACCACGACCTCTTTGGCTCCCCCTGCCTCTAGAGTTACCACGTCCTCCTCCATAGGACTGGTTTTCTTGAGTTTGCTGCATATTCTGATTTCTGCCACGGCCTCCAAATCGGCCTCCTCTACCTCTGCCTCTACCTCTTCCAGCATTTGAGTAGAAGACAACTTCTTTTGAAGTTCCTCCTGAACAAGATGCACCACCATTTCTCTGTTCCTCAGAAATTAGAAGAGCAATCAACTCCTCAAAATCAGGAAATCTTTCATGAACTGAAATGGATGTCCGAAACTGTGCATAATCCTTTCCTAGACCATTCAAGGTCACGGAAACTAAATCATCATCTTCCACTGGCGACCCAATGGAAGCAAGTGCATCTGCAATCTTCTTCACCTTCATGTGGTAGTCGTTGATGCTCATACTTTCTCTTTGCACATTATGCAACTCTTGCTTGAGCTGCATTTTCCTGGCTTGCGTATTTGTGCTATACATTTTTGACAAAGTATCCCATGCCTCCTTTGGCGTACTTGCATCCTGAATATGCACAATCATAGAGTCTGAAATACTGATAGACAGCCAATACATAACTTTCCTGGCTCTCTCATGCCATGTTTTAAATGCCTGCATTTGTTGTTGATTGGGAACATCAGGAAGAACTGGTTCTTCTTCATTTCCTGCAACAAATTCCCAATATCCTTTTCCCATAAGGAAATTCGTCATTCTAAACTTCCATGCCTGGAAGTTGTTCTTGTCAAGCTTTTCAGTGACAATCTGTGAAAGAGAATCAGACGCCATTACAGAATACTGCAAGAAATTCTGTCACTGCAAAAAACACAGCTTCACCCTCACAAGGGCAAATCTGCAAAACTGGGAAAGTGGTATTTGACCACACAGTCACTTCCTAGTGACGATTTTGCATAAACAGGAACCAAGGATGATTCTGAAACTCCCAATGTCTCTGCGCACAAGCATACGATGCAATTTCTACAGTAACTTTTCACCGACCTGTAGAACAGTGGTCGCACAGCATAAAACTGAGCCTTTTCTTGAGTGCGTGCAGAAAACTTCCGTCTACAAAACAGGCCCCGAAATGGCCTCAAATAAAAAAAACAAGGTCGCCGAGGGCTAAAGCCCATTCCCGCAGCATATACTGCCCTCTTGCTTCACCGCGAAGGGCGTCTCAACCTGAGACAATGCACTCCTGCAATTTCCGGCTGTGCTACCTGCAGAGATCTGCTCCCAAAACAGGAAATGAAAGCAACACTGCTCCTCTTACCAGACCACCGCGAGCTTGGCTTGCTTTCTTGAGCTCCTTACCACGAACAAGGCTCTGATACCATGTCAAGATTGTGGGAGAGAAGGAAGGAGTCTCGCTTGAAGCTTTCTTGCTTGCACAATGGGGGAAGACACACAAGGGTGGAGGCTGAAAACAGTTTTCCTCTTCTTAGTTGTGTAAGCCAAAAGAACTCAAGTACAAAGAAATAGAAGAACCCTATATATGGGTCTCAAACCAAACTCAACTAACTAAGGTGGCATACTAACTGAGCCACGAACTAGAGTAGATAAGGATAGCTATCATGTAGCTATTATTCATGGGCGGTGTACCAACCGCGTCTGCAACTGACAAGTCGGTGACATAAATATACAACGGTCACCCTGGCGTATCACGAGTGGAGCTCGATATCTCAACAACCTACTATATGCATGATGGTTATGCCTATGGTATGTATCTTAGTCTCGCGCATTAACCTTTGAAAATTCTCTATGTTGGTTGCATATTCAATCATTGCTAGTTGCAGTTTGCCCTTGGCAGTTGCAATTTTGATTTTATCAATGACAACTTATACTTGGCTTTGATTTCTTATTGTTGTACTCTATTTTCAACATGTTGTAATTGCATTTTACTTCACTGTTTACCTTCAAAGGGACATGATAAATTGTTATGTTTCCTTTTACTTTATGCTTTTCTTGTAACATTGGGAATTTGATTGCAACTATCATATCAACATGCAATGTAGCTATAAGTGCTTTCCTAGCAAGGCATAATTGATTTTACCTTGTTGTAATTTAGCATAGTAGATACATGGCACCACTACATCTCAATGTTGAAAACATTAGCCCAATCATTGTTCACTTGATTTGAGATGACTATCTTGGATTCTTTGAATTGAAAAATGGAGCTCCTACCTCCAAAATATTAGTTACTTGGACCTATTGCTCTAAATAGACAATGTCATCTTGCTTCACATGTACCTATGTTAGGCTCTGACTAAAGCAATTTTCCTCATTATACATAGTTTAGATTGATGTGTTTGTTCCAAGATTCATCAATACAAAAGAAACAAAAGCAAGAAATATTTTCAAACAAAGCTAGTGTAGGGTCTCTATGACCCAACCCAAACATACAATGTGTGTTGCAAGTACCTTTAACTATTTTGCATGCATATGCATTACACCTATCTATATCATTAATCTTCACCTCTATCTCTTCTCCTTGCTTGTGCTTGTGCTTGAGTCTGAGAGAGGGAGTG
Organism: Lygodium microphyllum; assembly: GCF_053477565.2. Lineage (NCBI taxonomy): Eukaryota > Viridiplantae > Streptophyta > Polypodiopsida > Schizaeales > Lygodiaceae > Lygodium > Lygodium microphyllum. The sequence goes on from NC_141162.1 coordinate 105,649,051, forward strand.
AGTGAGGGTGAGTGACCGTGGTGGAGAAGCTCTCCATCTTCTCTTCTCTTGTCTCTCACATGCAGCTATGGAGGATGGAGCTTGGAGGTAGAGGATTAAGCTTGCTTGAGCTTGCATCTTGGATTGTGGAGCTACTGGAGTGCTTGAGGAAGGAGGCTAGTCAATTGGGCATCAAGGTAAGTTCACTACACTCATAGGATTGAGAGCACATGTATGGCTATGTGAGAGGTGGCCATAGCATTCGGCTTGCAACACTTGAAGCAATAAGTGGTCGGTAAGTCTTGACAATTGAGTTAAGGCTCCACATTTTGTTTCCATTGCCAAGACCAATGGATTCAAGCTTTGAGTGCTTTCACACTCTGAATCGAGCATTGAAGTAGGGTTTTCCTCAAACCGGTGCTTAAGATAGGTACAAAGCAAGGGAGTTGAAGAGGTATTCAATCTCCTTTGCAAGTAAGCTTTTCTAGTATTTTTGATTTAGAGAAGTAGATTTGAGTAGTGTGAGCTATTACTTGTGATTTGAATGCATTTAGGTAGGAAAAAATAAGAAAAAAATAGAGAAATATGGTGTTTGATGTAATAGCATGCCTGAAGCAGAAAAAAAATAGGGAAAAGAGAGTTCCAATGCATAGAAAGAAGAAGGGTAGTGGAAGACTGAATAAATAGGGGTTTGAGAGGCCAAGAGGGCAAAGAGAGAGCTCATTTTGTGCATTCAATCGAGAGAGAGAGCTTGAGAGCGAGAGAGAGAGAGAGAGCTATAGGGCAAGAGCACATATCTATTTAGTGATTCGCTTTTCAGCATTCCCGAGCCCTCTAGGTATGTTTTGGATGTCATTTGATGCTTGATGATCAGTGTGAGCACCTTGGTTGCAATCATTAATAAGGCGCAAGTAGGGTTTCTTAGGATTTTTCATCATTTGGCAACTCACTGCTACCACACTCGGACGAGGTTCAACCGCAAGCTTGAAATGGACAAGTCTTGAGCACACTTGGATATGTGAGTCACTAGTTGTTAAAACCACAGATCTAGAGCATGGCAGGAGCTATGGTGGATGGAAGATGAAGGCTAGATTCATGTTGACATAGACAATGAGTAGACAACTGTTACACACGTGAATTAGGTTCCAAGATAGAAGCTTGAACTCATAAAGACAATCTCTTGTATGAGACTGACAATGACAATGACACTAACTAAAAGAGGAAAGCATCATGATATTGCATTACTCACATTGTGAAAGTGATAGTCAAGTATAATGCTTATAGAAGTTGCATAGGTAGCATTCTGCACCACTATATTTATGGGATTCAGGACCTCTTCCTAGACTTCTAGTATTTTCCTTGCCCACTCCTCCATACAAAGAAACTGTCACATGGGTGTGATTGCATATTTCTCAACACCCCTCCTCAATCACAACCGTGAAAAAAAGACACTAAGTGTACAAAGGCTGTCAAATTTGGTAGAATCTTGCTAAGTGTGGGTATGCCACAAACATGGTAAACACCAGAGGCTATCGGTAGAAAAGGCTAAGTGTGGATACCAAAAAACATGGCTAACATCCAGGGGCTGTTACAAGGCCTCACTAGGTGTGTAGGGGCTATTATGCATAGGATCCATGAGGAGTTTTACAAGGCATATGTCAGGAGAATTAATGGCAAGTACATACAATAAAAAGTTCTAATGAAAAATAGAGACAAGGACCGATGGGCTCTTGTGGTTTTCTTCATCAGATTTGTCATGATAGGCATAACTGATATTCTTTTCTTTGTCTTCTTCTTTGATGTAGTCCATTTTGCTTTCTTTCATTCTCTTTTTGTCTTCATGGTCTTCTTTTTCTTGGTCTTTTTCTTTCTGGTATGTCTAGTCTTCTTCTTCATTATGGTCTTTCTAATCTTCATTGACTTTGTCTTCTTCTTTATGGTCCTTGCTTGCATTGGTCTTCATGTCCATGTCCCCCCCCTCAAGCAAAGATAGTATCATTTTTTAGTATTGTATGATGTCTAAGGCAATTGCAAAGTCTTCAAATTCTTCAAATAAATTCATAAATTGCACTTTAAAACAAGTAAATCCAACCAGCCTTGCAAGTAGAATAAATAAGTCTTCTATGTAGTTGAAATGAGTAGCAAGAGTAATGCTACTCTTCATAAGAGACACTTAAAGATCTTCGTGTTTGGCATTAGTTTGACCAGGAATCAATTTCAAATCTATGAATAACTAGTAACTAAGTTGATCTTCAATGTGTCAAAAGACACAAGTGAAGGTAGTGGGAAAAACACACTATCTAGTATCAAGAGATACTATTCTAGATGAGTCTTGCTAATGGTGATCTTCTTGTTGAATCTTTTTTATTGCTCACTTGGAGGGAATATCTTGTTGGGAACATTAATAACTTAGTGGATGAGAGTGGTAGGGGTTTGGTTTGAGTGCCAAGAGAGAGAAAGTGAGGGAAAGATGAAGCTTCAAGTGAGTTGGTTATGGAGTTTTAGGGTTTCTAGGAACATGGGCCTGGTTTTTCTCTCTATGTGGGTTGTATACTCAATCATTTCCAAAAAAAATTTAATGGAAATGAAGCTTTGCTGATGGACTTCCAAAGCCTTATGGTCATGGACCAGATTTTTGTGCGTACGGACTACACAAGATGTATGAATGGACTGCAGGCGCAAATAGCTAGTAGGGAAAAACACGCAATGATGGGCTCTTTGATCAACAATGTTGAGCTATGATGTACTAGGGAGGAGCATCTTGAGTAGAGAAGGAGGCTCATTGAAGTGATTGTGAGCTCATATGGCCTTGTTAAAGAGATCTAGAGGCTCCAAGGTAGGTAGGTACTATTTTGGCTATGGCTGCCACAAGGTCAAGTGGAGATGGAAGTGAGAAATGGAACCATGAGTTGGATTTGAGCTTACCTGAGGTTAAGAGGGACTACGAAAGTAGAGATGGGAGTTATGACATGCTCAGCTAAGCTCTGATACCATGTTAAAAGCACAGATCTAGAGCATGGAAAGGGCTATGGTGGGGATGGAAGATGAAGGGTAGATTCAGGTTGACATAGACAACGAGTAGAAAACTATTACACAAGTGAATTAGGTTCCAAGATGGAAGCTTATACTCATAAAGAAAATATTGTGTATGAGAGTGACAATGAAAATGACACTAATTAAAAGAGGAAAGCATCATGATATTGCATTACTCACATTCTGAAAGTGATAGTAAAGTACAATGCTTTATAGAAGTTGCATAGGTAGCATTCTGCACTATTGTGCTTATGCGATTTAGGACCTCTTCCTAAAGTGCTAGTATTTTTCTTGCCCACTACTCCATACAAAGATGCTGTCACATGGGTGTGATTGCATATTTCTCAACACTAGTGTCCACTTGGACAATTCGGCCTAGAATAGTTACATTTAGACAAGGCAACTTGGTCGCAAATGGCCAAGTCTGGGCCTTAGATGGCCACGCTTTGGACACTCAAACACTTGGACACTCAGATTTGGCCCACTCAGATTTGACCATTCAACTATTTGGACACTTGGACACTCAGATTTGACCATTCAACCATTTGGCCCATCCATATTTGGCCCGCTTAAACGGGACTTGGACCTCTGCAATTCGGACTACTTGGGTAGAATGTGAAATTAAGAAAATTTGACATCCCTAAATACTGACAAACCTGGAACCAAGCTTGACGAACCTCCAGATTCCTTACAAACATGTTGAATGGCTCCATATGCAAGAAATGAAAGAAACAATGACCTAACGACCCAAAAGTGACTGCTAGGTAACCATTAGATGTTCACCCCTACTTAGTGCACCAAATTGACCCATATATCCTTATCACACATTGACCAAGTTGGGAAGACATATTAGAGACCCTAATCAACCCTTGAGAGTGGCTATGCTTAGAACCATGTTTGGCCAAAATCAAAATGAAGGAAGAGTGAGAGCTACATTGCCCATCTAGTATTTGCACCTCACACTATTTTTGACACTTGAAGTGCACTCAAAAGCTAAAAGCCTAATTTTGCACCGCGTACAAAAAAGAGAACCACACACATATAAGTTGAGGAATTTTTGTAATAAAAAGAAGCACACCAAGACATAATAAGTCAATCGAACCAATTAGTAGGAGGAAACCCTCAAACTTAGATGTGGATGACTAAGAACCCCGACCAATAAGACCAAAGAGAGAGTCAAGACATTGAAGGCTCATGATTATAGACTGATTGACATCATTGGATATGCATTGTTGCCACACTTAATCAGCCTTATCAATAGCGTAGTGGAGCAAGAAGTCGCCGACATGTTAGGATCAAGCGCCAACCGTGAGAATGACCAGCTCGATTGGGAAGAGTTTGTGATCGATAGAAGTAGAACTGACACTGAGATGCACACATTGGACGCCATATGCGCGCGTAGTGAGCGTTAGAAGGTCCCGAAGAACAAAAGAACTCTACTTTTTGCACAAAAAACAATGAAGAAAGCTTGCACATGAAGCAAGAGACAAATTGGGTGCAATTTCCCCCCATGCCTCGTATGAGCGCTCCACAAAGCATGTATTTTATATATTATTCATCTTCAAGCTCAAAAAATAGCCCAATTTACAATTAGCATACTTTAGCTTTTGTGTTTGCTTTTGTGCCACTAAAGAATTAAAGCTATTGGGCGCCCAAGGAGTCAAGCGGTACCCAAATACAATGTCCAATACAAATATTTAAATTGTGCGCCCATGTGCATACAAAAATAATAAATAAATATCAAGCGCTTTAGTAAATAAGCGTGACAAAATATGGGCGCCATGCCTAAGATATGCGCCCACCAAAAATTGATGATAATTTGAATACACGCTATCCTCCAATGCTTTCCAATGCCACCGCTGCCTTGCTCTACACATCAACTGAAGCATTCACAATTGTTAGAAAAATAATACAATTAAACCGACAAAAGTGAATACCTAGCAGTCTTCAGCTACAAAAATAAATTGGTTAGAACTCAATCCTAACCTTAATTTATTACGAGTGCGCACTCTAAACTCATAAATGTTTATTAATTTAAATATGTATTTTGCAGAATCACCCGCTTTGGAATCACCCACTTACACATTAAATTAACAAAACACCCGAAAAGGATAGGCATCCCCATCGACTTTTCGCATAAAGAATCCACCTTATGTATGAGCCCCGGTAATAAAATTTTACGGAATCCACCGCAAAACCTCACGAAATCCACCGTGGAATATGCCTCTTGGCATCATACCCCCAGGGTGGGATAGCAATTTTCCTCAATTGCTATTAGCTTAATGTGGAGCTAACAATGTGGGAAAAGCACTTAGGTCTCTAGCATGCATCCATTAGGCCTCTTCAACACGATGATTTTTATACTTGACCAAATATCTAGAATATCTATGGCCAGTTCTAGTGGTCATAAAGTCAGTATCTATAATAGTTTCAGGCTCAAGGATTTCAGTTTCGTCATCTAGCAAAGGAGGGTTTTCATAGACAGGGTATACAGGTAGTTGTCCTCTAAAGGGTCGTAATAAACTGATATGGAAGGTGTTGTGGATTTTCCAATGTTGTGGTAATTCTAGTTTAAATGCATTGTCATTGATTTTGTGTATGATCTTGAATGGGCCATAAAATCTAGGTGCTAATTTGACAACGGGGTGTTTATCTACACTTTGTAATCTTCGTTTTTCAATTCGTAACCAAACATAATCATCAACTTTAAAATTCATAGCCTGTCTTTTCTTGTTTACTTGTTTTGTGTATGATTGCTGGGCTTTGGCAATCATATCTTTAACTTCATAAAAAATAGTAGCATGCATATTAGCAAAATCATCAGCAGTTTGAATTTTGTTTGATAACGATGTAACAGGTGTAGGCAATCAATATCCATAAATAATTTCAAATGGTGCTTTCTTTGTAGATGTATGTAGAGTGTTATTATATGCAAACTGAAATAAGTGTAGATATGTATCCCATATGTTGTTTTGAAATGGTGTAAGCACACAAAATATCTAAAATAGTACTATTAGTAGCTTCTGTTTGACCATTTGTTTTAGGATGAAATGCAGATGAAAAATCAATCTTTGTTCCTAAGTTAGCAAACAAAGTAATTTAAAAATTATTGCAGAATCTAGAATCACGATCAAAAATAATGACTTTTGGTAAACCATGGTTAGTGAAAACAATTTTCAAAAACAATTGAGTAGCTTGAGATGCAGTTAAGATTTTCTTGCATGGAATAAAATATGCTTGTTTACTGAACCTGTCTACAATAGTCCAAATCATATCGTGATTAGCTTTAGTATTAGGTAGACCAGTGATAAAATCCATTGAAATTTGTTTCCATGGTCGTGATGGAATGGATAATGGCATTAGTAAACCATATTGTTTACCATGGTGTCTTTTAACGCGTTGACAAATTAGGCATTCAGATACAAAATTAGATACATTAGTGTCCATGTGTGGCCAATAAAAATCTTCAATCAATGTACACAAAGTAGATATAATTCCTCTATGACCTTGATATGGGGGACAATGAATTTCATGCAAAACAAATGATCGAAATGGAACAGTCACATATAATCTTTTTTCATAAAACATAAATCCATTAGTGTAAGACAATGAATCAATAGGAATCCAATTATTTGCAACTAATTTATTCCAATCAGCTTGAAAAGTAGGATCTTGGTGATAAGTATCTTTCATAGGATAAGGGAATCAAATGATATCACAGAAATATTTTGAATTGTCAGTCTTCTACTCAAAGCATCAGCAACAAAATTCTCTTTTCTGGGTTGGTATTGTATAAGGGGATGAAAACTTTGAATAAAAGCAGCCCATTTAATGTGTCGCTCAGATATTTGTGGTTGACTAAGGAGATATCTAATGCTTTGTTAGTCAGTTTTGATCATGAATTCAGATCCCATTAAATAATGTTTCCATTGACATAAGGCTTGTACTACGGCTAGCAATTCCTTGTCATAGGTAGAATATTTAAGTTTAGATGGTTTGAGTTTGCAGCTAGAGTAAGCTATGGGATGAGAATCTTGCATAAGAACTACTCCTATTCTAGATCCACTAGTGTCAGTAACTACTAAAAAGAATGGTCTATTGAAGTCAGGTAATTGTAATACAGGAGCATGAGTTAAAGCATGTTTCAGCAAATCAAAGGACTTTTTTTGATTGTCAGACCAATTATACACGATACCCTTCTTTAAAAGTTTTGTTAAAGGTAATGCAAGTAATGAGAAGTTCCTCACAAATTTTCTATAAAAGCTGGCAAGACCTAGAAAATAACGCAATTCATACACATTTTTGGGTATCGGCCAATTTAAAATTGCTTCTATCTTTTTAGGGCCGACTTTAATACCTTCTGATAAAATAATATGTCCTAGATATTCAATTTCTATTTGGAAGAATTTACTCTTTTCTGGATTAGCATATAATTGATTGTCTTTGAGTAAATTAAAAACTAAAGATAAATGTTCATAATGCTCATTCTCATTTTTACTGAAAACTAATATGTCATCAAAGAAAACAATGACACAATGTTGATGTTTCAAAAATATGCGATTCATCATACAACTAAATGTGGCTGGTGCATTAGTTAAACCGAAAGGCATAACCAGAAATTCATAGTGTCCAAATTGTATTCTAAATGTTGTTTTGAATATATCAGATTTGTCCAATCTTACTTGATGATATCCAAATTTAAGATCTATCTTACTGAATATGGCAGATCCTTATAGCTTATCCATAAGATCATCTACCCTAGGAATCGGGTATCTATTCTTAATAGTAATTTTATTTAGGGAACGATAATCAATGCACATGCGATAGGTATTATTTTTCTTTTTCACTAATAAGACAGGTGCACCAAATGGAGAACTACTAGGTCTAATTAATCCTCTGTTAAGCAATTCGTCTATTTGGTTTTGAATTTCTTTTTGTTCAATTTGGTTATGTCTATATGGTGCTTTACATGGTGGTTATGTTCCAAGAATTAAATCTATCTTATGATCTTCAGGACGTGAATGTGGTAATCCAGGTGGTAAATCAGCAACAAAAAAATCTTGAAATTGGGAAAGAAATTGTGTATGCCTAGGAGGCATCTGGTTTTCTTTAGCTTGAATTTCATTCACCCAGATTAAATAGGATTTGCTACTTTTACGTAATGCACGTTTAGCCTGAGTATGAGTAAGAAATGGAAAATTATTGGAAGCATGCATACCATACAGTGTGATTTGTTTTCCTTGAAAATAAATTTTAATTGAATGCGTAGAATAATCTATATCAGGATTGTATTGATGACACCAAGGCATTCCTAAGATAAAATCACTAGACTGCAAAGGTACAACTAAGAAATTTCTTCGTTCAATATGATCACCAATTTTAATTTCTAAATTATGCACCTCTTGTGTTCCATTATATCTCGTACCTAGGAATGCAGGTCGAGTGGTTCTAGGTAGAGGTGCTAATCAAGTAATAGTTGATGCTTATCCTGAGTCTCCTCAAAGTGAGAGAGCTCCTTTATCTTCTATTGAATTAGAGACAGCAGATGATCCATCTGGTAGTGAGACATCATCTAGTGATGAATCTAAAGAGGGGTCCACTACAGAGGATATCTATCAAATAACTCTAAATGAGTCGATAGAGCCACAAGATAGGATAAGAGACACGGATGTGATTGAGTTAGACCTTGGCACGCCGAATGATTCGTGGCCAAATAAATTAGGTTCCATGCTCAATTCAACAGAAAGGGAGGACTATGTGTCCTTGATTCAAGAATTCCGCGATATCTTTGCTTGGAGTTATGATGAGCTGAGAGGCACCCCTCCCAGCCTGGCTGTTCATACTATTCCTGTAAAAGAAGGCAGTCGTCTTGTGCATCAAAAGGTAAGCCGTATGCCTTTTGAATTGAGGGACGGGCTGTTTGAGGAGTTGCAAAAGTTAAGAAAAGCTGATTTGATCTTCCCTGTTCAACACACAGAATGGTGTTCACCAATTGTTATCCAGAAGAAGAAAAACAACGAGATCCGATTATGTGTAGATTTTAGAGAGCTGAATAAGCAGACGGTTAAGGATTACTACCCGTTGCCGTTTATTGACTAGATTTTGGATCAATTAGTGGGTAGGGAAATATATTCATTCATGGATTGCTTTGCAGGATATAACCAGATGGCAATTGCAAAAGAGGACAAGTTGAAAACAAATTTTATTACTGTCTTTGGTACTTTTGCGTACCATGTGATGGCCTTTGGTTTTTGCAATGCACCTGGATCGTGGCAACGAATAGCAGACAAGAACTTTGGTGACATCTCCCCAGATGAGTTGAAAGTATTTATTAATAACCTGGGGGCAGCCACTGTAAGGGAAAGGATGTTGATTATTTTAAGAAAATGCTTTGAGCGTTGCAGAAAATTTTGTATCGCTCTTAACCCACGGAAGTGTGTCTTTCGAGTACCTTATGGGATATTGCTAGGCCATGTGGTCAGTTCAGTAGGGATAGCAACTGACCCTGAAAAGATCAAGGTCATAGTTGCTATGAGTCCACCTCACACTCCGAAAGAGGTTCATAGCTTTCTGTCGTCGATAGGGTACTATCGAAGGTTTATCAATGCCTTGGCAGAAAGAACATTGCCATTAACAAATTTATTATCCTTTAGCTGTTCATTTGAGTGGAACGACCCTTGTAAGGTAGCTTTTGAGGATGTGAAGCAGGAGCTAGTAAAAGCACCCGTTTTGAAAGCACCTAAAAGGGGTGAGGTATTCTACATATTTTCGGCAGCCACCATGCATAGTATAAGCTGTTGTTTAGCCCAAATCTGGGAGGAAAAGTGGTATCATCCGATAGCTTTTGCTAGTCGAAAATTGGGCATTTCAGAGATCAATTATACCTACATGGAGAAGTTGTGTCTTGCGATGGTCTTTGGGACTAAGAAATTCAGGCACTACATCCTCTATGAAAAGGTAGTGTTCTATACGAAGGCGGAAGGACTTAGATTGCTTATGAACAAGCTGCAGCCGCCTGATCCTTTGGCAAAGTGGTTAATTACTTTGCAAGAGTTTGATTATGAGATTAAGAGTAAGCCACCGAGGTTGCAGGGTATCAACAGGAGAGACGGGAGTTGGTTTGTCAAAATCAGAAAAGAGGAAAATCAAACAACAAGCTTTGAAGTTTTCCTTAATCGCAGGGACACTATATCGGCAAGGTGTTGATGATATCTATCGCCGATGTGTGATGCCTGACGAGGTTCCTTTTATCTTGGAGAAGTGTCATGACTCTGCATGTGGAGGGCACTTTGCGGGATGGTTGACGGCGCAGAAAGCTTTAAGAGCCGGATATTGGTGGCCGTCCATCTTCCAAGATTCTTTTGAGTATGTAAAGAGATGTGATACCTGTCAAAGACATGACAGTAGAGAGAATAGGAAACATTCACTTACGTCCATCATGGCTATCCTTCCATTTGAGAAGTGAGTAAGATAAGGGAGGAGAGAGTTCAAGTTTCAATCTTGGAACCTAATTCACTTGTGTGACAGTCAGTCTTAGTGTTTATGTCTTCATGAGCTCACTCTTCCTCTTTCAACCTCCATAGTCATGTCCTAGATCCATGTATTTTCACATGGTATCACAGCCCAATCTAGCATGGCCTAGCTCATCTCACTTCTCTCTTAGCTCCTCTTTACTTTTGGTTAACTCATGACTTCACTTCCAGCTCTATTTTCACTTGTATCTTCAATCAAAGCTTGTGGCAGCCATAGCCACCAATACTTTGGCAGCCTTGAGGAGCTAGATCTCCCAAATTAGGCAATATATCTTGAAGCTTTCTTCTAGGGACCTCTTCCTGACCTCAAGGAGCTCCTCCCTGGCTCATCACAACTTGACATTACTCATTTCAGAGCTTAGCGTAACGATTTTTCCTAATCATTGTCTTGTTTTGTGCCATCTGTAGTTTCGTACATCATAACTCCCTATGCGTAGTGCGATCTGATCCATCACCATAGGGATTTGGAAGATCATTAGCCAAGCTTCATTTTCATTAAATTGTTTTTGGAAATGATTGAGTATACAACCCACATAGAGTGAAAAACCAGGTCCCTGTTCCTGAAAACCCTAAAACTCCATAGCCAATTCACTTAAATCTCTTTTTCACTTCATCTACTCACTAGTTCTAGCATACTGAAGGTCGTATCACTCAAATCTGAAGGTTTGAGCATCAAATCAAGGAGGGGAAGATTTGTATTTGAAATAACTTGAAGGATTTTGCAAATCTGGAAGACTGAAGGAAGAAATTACAAACATAATGTCCATTGACACTCATCTAGTGCTTGTGTCTTTTGACACATCTCAATCAACTATTCTGCTACTCAAATCTGAGAATTTTGGAGCTAATTTTCTATTATCTCTGCCACTCCAGCATGGGAAAATACTCTCCAATTGTTTGGTTCAAAGGAGTCGGGTTTCACACCTGGCAAACCCGCATCAAGCTCATCTTGATGAAGAAGGGTCTTTGGGCCATTACCAATGGCAAAGTGAAGAAGCTTGAGATGCAGACCTTGTAGCTACTTGGTAGAAGAATGAAAACAAAGCACATGCCATCATTAAGATGGAATCGGATGACAACTACATCCACCATGTGGATACCTATGAAACCTCCAATGATACATGGAAGAGATTAGATACTTTGTTTGGTGCACAATCAAAGCCATCTAAGTATGGATTCCTAATTGAAATTTTTAGGCTAGATATGAAACCAAACACATCTCTTGCAACTCATTTAAACTACATAGAAAGTTTCCTAACTCAGCTTGTAGGAATTGATCTCAAGATTGATGAAGATATTTGTATTGGTGTGTTGTTAAAAAGCCTACCTCCAGATGATAATAATGTGTCAAATACATTAATCAACATGCCTATCCCTAAACTAGTTGACATTAAGGTCTCCTTGCTAGAAGAAGAAAATAAGATAAACTCCAAAGAAGAACCAAGCACCTCTAAAGATGAAAAAATATTATATGTTGGTAAAAGGTACAAGGGCAAGAAAGATCAGTTGGTATGTGACTTCTGCCAAAGGATTGGGCACACGGAGAAATTCTGTCATGCTAGGAAGAGGTCTCAAAGGACCTATCTAGCTGATGTTAAAGAAGAAGAATACCATGGAGAAAAGGAAGAAGAAGAAGAAGAAGAAGAAGAAGACCATCAGGAGAAGGACAAGCCTCATCAGTCCTTCTATTCCTATTCTGATAGAATTTTTTAGCCTTGTATTGCCTAGCCCTAATGCTTCTGACATAAGCTTGTAAACTCCTCATGTAACCTTGTACTATAGCCTCTGTACACTTTATGAGGCACTTTATGAGGCCCCTATTATAGCCTAGATGTCCACCATGTCTTTGGTACCCACACTTAGCCTTTTCTACAACAGCCTCTAGTGTTTACCATGTTTGTGGTGGTGTGCCCACACTTTGCAGGTGGTTTCTCACTAAAGCCTCTACACACTTTGGGAGGGGTGTTGAGATATTGGCTATCACATCTAGTTTAGCCTCTTTCTATGGAGCAGTGTGGGCTCAGGATGCAGAATCCCATATGCACAGTGGTGGAAACTGTAGCCCACTCTATCCCTATAAAGCATTTTACTTGCTCTCTTTTTTAATGCAATCTCATAGTACTTTTGTCCTTCCAATAAAGTGTACGTGTCATTGTCAATACACAAGATTGTGTTTATGAGTCCAAGTCCCAATCTTGGAACCTAATTCACTTGTGTGATAGTTAGTCCTAATGTCTATGTCTTCATGAGCTCACTCTCTCTTTTAGCCTCCATAGCCATGTCCTAGGTCCATGTATTTTTACACAACACAGGATTTATGGATTCATGAGCACTTCACATTGCGCTTGTCAAATACACTACACTTATGGTCATCTCCTGATTTTCTTCAATTGAAATGACCCCCAAGTGTAGTGCATCCAATAAGTGCAACATGAGGTGCTCATGAACACATAATCCCCATGATGTGTAAAAATATTAAGAAGAAAGTATACCCAATTCAAGATGTCTAGCTACTTCTAACAATATCTAGCTCCAATCTGTCCAAGAAAACACAAATTCCAATTAAGAAAAATAATTATGCAAACACCTAGCACAAAAGTCCTACCTACATGATCCGTGATCCAGACTGGTGCCAAGCCAAACGACCTTCTGTCGAATCAGACACCCCATTCAGACCACCTTGTGTCCAATTGGACAAATCCCCAAAAGTCAGACAAAAATTGGGAATCAAACCACCTTGATTTGATTGGACTTCCATTCAATCAGACATACCCAATCTGACTTCCATTCAGTCAAACATACCCAATCTTACTTGAACCGTCCAACTCCCAAAGTCGAACCACCCGAACCGTTCGATTCTGACCAACAGGGCAGAACAAAAATGGGGATGAATCACCCAGCCTTTGACCAAAACCAGAACCAGCTAAACTAGACCTTGTAACCTCCCGAGAAAATTGACTTGGCTTATAGAAGACAAGAACATGGGAAATTGTGACCTACGGCCTAGAGGCAACCTCTAATAGCCTAGTCGAGAGTCCAACCCCACTTAAAGTTGAAACCAACTCATAGACCCCAATTCCACGCTAACCAAGCATAGAGGAGCAGTAAAGAACCTAGAAAATTCTTATTTAGGAGTAGCTAGAGAACATGCTTAGAGCCACATTAGGCTGCAAATGAAAAAAGGAATAGCGTGAGTTGCATTTTCCATTTTGCATTAGCACCCCACATTGATTTTATCAAGAGAAATCCTCATATTGCACAGTGCATGGAAAAGAGCACCACACATGCTGAGTGAAGTTAAATTAAGGATTATCTATAAATAACAAGAAACTCACTCAGACTCATGAAATTGAACAAATCACCAGTAGGAGAAGACCCTAAAACTTGGACGGGTAATCGAGAACCCCAAGTGGTAGGACAATGAGGAAGTGCTTGCCTCCACGTCAAAGTTGAGAGACGCGGCTGTGGCGCAAGCAATGCTACTTAAACAGAGCCTACACGCTACTGGCCAGCAAAACAGTCAGGGCCATTGGCCAAGAAATGCGGTGTTAGGAGAGAGGCAAGTAGCTAATGACCTCCTTACCATGCTTGTGACCACCCCGGTGACTCTAAGCCTAGGAGATCTGCTTATGTAACATCCAATAGTATGGAAATAATTAAAGCAGTGGATCGAAGGACCAATGGGGCAAGGGGCAGCTGATCTACATAATCATGATGCAGTAACTTAGATACCCAACATGATGCTACACTCAGTGCTCAGGTCCCCACACATTAATGCCTTTTTGGAAGGCACCAAAATGCATGCAATCATACCAAACCTAGCTCTAGGAGACACCAAAAGAAAGGGAATTGTGGATACGGGAGCAGGAGTTAGTGTGCTAAGCCATGTAGTACTCTAGGACTGGGATAACCCACCCGTTGAGAATGTTACGTTCAATGTCACCCTAGCCAATGGAATGAAAGTGCAGCAATTTGGAGTATATTTAAAGAACTGGCCCTTTAAGATTGCAGGAATCCAATTCTTTGTTGAGTTTATAGTCATGAAGGGAGTGAACTATGACATCATGTTGGGCCAACCCTGGATGCGCAATGCACAGGTCATAGAAGACTGGGGCAACAATCTAATATTCTTAGTAGTTGAATGGAGGCAGTAAAGGTAGAGATGGATACATGGAAGACCACACTAGTCAACCTAGACGCCATCTCCACCATGCTAAAGGGTGATGCACAAATTAGAAAATCTTATGAGCCATTGGTCAAATATTTCCCCTCCCCAAGGATGAGCAAGATTGGATGCACATGCTTGCCACGATCGATCCGCCACTCTCATACAATAAGGAGTACAAGCAGGAGGATGCTAGGTGTAACATCCCCGTGCAGCCCATAAAACCCCCCTTGCAATTAAGATGAAAAAAAAGAAAATTTTAATTCCTTCCCCTTATTGTCGTCAACACGTGGTGAGGGGGAAGAAGTTGTTGTGGCAGGGAGAGAGGATGACGGCAAGAGGAAGAGAAGGATGACGGATGACATGAATGAGGAGAAGAACATGGTGATGATGGCAAGGGGGAGGCCGTGGGCCTACCAACCCTTGATTCCCTCGACCAACCGTGGCTCAAAATGGCGGGCTCCCCACTGCCATGCTATGCCAAGTGGTGGGTGGGAAAGACCACCACCGCTCCATGTTCCCCCCATAATAACCCCCTTCCCCATTATATAACCCTCCCCCCAATCGCAATAGGAGGAAGGCCTCGACCTGCTATTGCATGGGTAGAGAGAGAGAGAGAGAGAGAGAGAGAGAGAGAGAGAGAGAGAGAGAGAGAGAGAGAGAGAGAGAGGGGAGGGGAGGGAGGGAGGGAGAGAGGGAGAGAGGGAGGGAGAGAGGGTGTGACAAAGAGGGAGAGAGTGAGAAAGAGAGAGATAGAGAGAGAGAGAAGAAGAAGAAGAAGAAGAAGAAGAAGAAGAAGAAGAAGAAGAAGAAGAAGAAGAAGAGGGAGAAGAAAGAGAGATGACAAGAGAGAGAAGAAGAAGAAAAAGAAGAGGAAGGGCCTCGATGCTGCCTATAGAGGGGGGAGAGAGAGAGAGCGAGAGAGAGAGAGAGAGAACCCTTGAGAAGGTTCTCCTTCTCTTCCCCTCCTTAGAGGGTGGCCACACGTGTTTACCCTTCCCCTCCTATTTGCAAGCTTAACCCCTTCCATCGTGATAGAAGGAAGTCACCGCATGCCATCTCTCCAAGGAGAGAAAGGGAGAAAGAGACTTACAAGCTGAAGTATGGCCCCAAAATGGAGGATGACACACACCAATGGAAATCACGTGTCCGACAGTGGAGCCATCGATCAGGGCATTACCATCAATACAAATGCAACGTTGAGTATGGTTAATTCATCTCCGAATACCCAGGTATTAATTGCAATTTTCTCTATTCCTAAGTCGTAGGCTATATCGCTTCGTTATGCACATGAATTCATGTAATGGAGTAGCTTGAATTTATTTCTATTGTTATGATTTGGCATTTTGATTGTTCCTTTTAACCCAACTTAGTTGCATAAGGCTTATTTGATGATAGGGCAATTACAAGGAAGATTTAATCAATGGTTACAAGTAGCATAATTTCTAAAAAATATGTCATTAAGAATCGTGAATAGGAAAGTCCCTATTTAAAGTTTGGATACTTCAAAAGTACTTAGCCTAAGAGCCCAAATATCCAAAAACCCTAGATTCTAGCTCAATTCAAGGCTTGTCAGAGTCTAGTTGCTTGGGATCATCTCGCACTTGTCTTATCAAGTATTTACACATTAGGCCTAAAACATGCTTGATATATGATAACAATTTCCTATTTGCTTCATGGCTTGGCTAAGAGCTAGTACAAGAAATTAATCATAAGGATTAAAGCTAAAATGTTTTGAGATCCCTCTAATAACTATGACTTCCACCAATCCAATTTAGGGTTGGATTATCGATCAAGGGAATATATAATTTCTCTTGTATGGGCAAGAGACAAAGATTAACTTGAAGATAAGTTAATGAACTTGTTTGTCAAAAGGATTGCTTGATCTATATTCATGTCTGTGTCATAAATTATGCAAACGAACCCGTTGCCTAAAAGGCCTAATTAAGGAAGTTGATTTTGAATGTCACACATAAATGTGATAGGACCTATTTAGAAAACTAAAGCTATTAAGGAAAGAGGGTAGTGGGCAGAACCCCGATGGGTCTGTCCTATAGTAGGGTGATCCAAGAGGTCTGGGAGGCTTCTCACAAGGTTTTACCATCAACCTCTAGGTAATGATAAGTAAGAACTCAATTCATGTCGTTTTAGGGGACCGAGATGGGACTATGCCCTATGGGTAGAGAGGTTGAGCAGCGCACCCCTCGCATTTCCCATTCTCTTTGAACCGAGTGTAGCATGGATCTGCATTGGATTGGGTTTCTCTGTGTAAAGTAGGATGTCCAAAATCCAATGCTAGCATGTTGTCAGGAGACCTTGTCCACTAGAAACCCAAATTTCAGGTCGATCCTAGTGGGTTTGGCCGTGGACGTTCCATTGCAAGGTGGGCTCGAAAAACCCTAGGCAACAAATCCCATGACATTCCATGGGAGTGCCAGGCAGCATTGCTTAGACTTGTTTCTCGATGGACCGCTAAAAAACCTGCCTGGACAGCTGATAAGCAGGCACGTTACAGTTGGTATCAGAGTGAAACTTTGTAATGGTACATGATTGATTAATGTATGGCTCATAGGCATATCCTAAATGGAAATAACCTAATGGTATGGCTTGATTATCAGGCACCTTCTGCACCCACAAATGCTGAAATGCAAGAGAAAAAATTCATTCTTAAGCAAATTAAGGAACCCGAGTTTGATGGGGAAGGAAGAGATGTCGAAATAGAGGTGGAGATATGGATTGAGTCGATGGATGACTATTTCTATACTTCACGAACTACTGCTACCAATCAAGCAATGATAGGCAAACCTAAGTTAGTTGGCTACGTTTGGATATGGTGGAAGCAATGGTGCAAAGATCAAGGTATTTCTAAAGCCGCTATCACTTGGGCTCAGCTGAAAGATGTTATACGTGGATGATACCTTCCACCAACTTACTAGACTTTGAGGATGAATGATTTCTTCAAGCTCAAGCAGCTGGAATTAACCCTGGAAGCTTATTACTTAAAGTTTGTGACCCTACTAAAATATGCACCACCTATGGATATTGCATAGCAAGTATCCAAGTTTTTCCATGGCCTAAACACTCCTCTGAACCACCATCTTGAAGCAAAGCGTCCAAAAAATTTGCAAGATGCATTACTTTGAGCGAATCCAATCATCCAAGAACTTAATTAGGGCAATTGTGA
This sequence comes from Lygodium microphyllum, assembly GCF_053477565.2. Taxonomy (NCBI): domain Eukaryota; kingdom Viridiplantae; phylum Streptophyta; class Polypodiopsida; order Schizaeales; family Lygodiaceae; genus Lygodium; species Lygodium microphyllum. Next base: position 105,666,944 of record NC_141162.1, read on the forward strand.
CAAAGGTAATTCCCAAGATCAAGACAAGAGATGCCACACGTGCGAAGAGATAGGGCGCATACATGGGAGATGTCCCTACCATCAATGCTTCCATTGCAATAAGCTAGGAAACATCCAAGAAGAGTGCCCTGACTTAAGTCCAAAAGATATCAAGCCCCCAAGAAAATGAAGCTACACAGGCATAGTCTATGGATATATAGAGGAGTCAGATGAAGGCAAAGACCTGGAACCCATTACACCTCTTCAGGATGACTAGAAATCCTGGAAATTTTATCGACATGAAATACAACTTGTATTGGGATAAACCTTACTCTTGTAACTACAGTAACCTGAGTAATATAAGTTGCATGAATTTTGAGCCTAGAATTTAAAAATGATTAGAGATACTCTAGCAAGGAATGACATTTATAACTTGCAATGAATTTTTCCTAAATGTTCTTCTCAACTAATATAGATTGGGTCTTGCCAGAATGTGGAAGTTTAGGAGTATTCTTTAATATTACAAGCAAATCCGATTGACCATGGACCTCAACCTAGATCTAAAAAGAGGACAATTAGGAAACAAATTTTCCACGATAAAGGACCACTTCAGTCTACTAAAAGGATCCTAGGAAAATTTGGTTTAAAGAAGAAAATCCTTCCAAGGACAACCAGGAATCTTGTGACTCCAAGTGAAAAAGCTTCATGATGTTTCTATTGCAATGAGCTAGGTCATTTCAAAAGGGAATGTCCAAAGCATCCTAAATACCAATGCTCTGAGTGCCACAACATTGGATATAACCACGTCAATTGTCTCAATAGGACTCAAAGAGAACTTGAACTTATAAGGAATGAAATTGTACAAGCTCCAGTGATCCAAAATATACCATATACTTAGGAAAAACCTAGAAGATATCCATGAGATGTAACTACAATAAACTCTTCTCTTGTAATCCCGACTCGGTTATATCGAATACAATAAGTTGTTCAAAGTAGCGCAATGGACACATGGTGGGTTTAGGCCTTAAGCCCCATTAATACTTGTCTTTTCCAATAAACTTCTCGAGTTCTCTAAGGGGGAGAGGATGTAACATCCCGTGTGGCTCATAAACCCCCCCTTTGTAATTAAGAGAAAAAAATGAAAATTTTTATTCCTTTCCCACCTGCCATCGCCGATAGGTAGCAAGGAGAAAGAAGTTGGCGTGGCAAGGAGAGGATGTAACATCTCGCGTGGCCCATATCTTGCTACAAAAATGGTTTTTGGAGAAACGGCCCACTATTCTTGACCATTTTGATGTGGCCTACAACTTTGCATAAGAATTTTTTTTCAAATTCCTCATAGATTTTGAGATAGTCAGCATAGACTTGTGCAAATTGGTTGTTTACTACAGTAAACAATAGGTGATTCTAGGGCATTGGTGGTTGTCATCATAACAATGTATATGCCCTTATTATCATGCATTTGAGCATGATATTGGAGTGTTAAATGCTCAGTTTTGGAGCTTATTTGTAGGCTGGAAACAATGAACTAGTTGTTGTCCTAAATTTGGAAACAATATATCTACAGGGTTGAAGTATCTGTGATGCTTATTTGCTACTAACAAATGCTTGGTTCATACCACTTGAGTGGCTGATTCTTTTCGGGATATTGTGAGTGCTGAAAGTCCAAAGTTTTGACTGACTAGTTATTGTTTGCAGGAAGGATACCTATCATATTCACTTAACATACATGCAATATATTCTGACCGGTTGGACATGTATCAACTCTTGCATAGAGTAGCAATTGAGTGAGATGTTTTGGGGATGTTTTGAGGTCTGCATACTCTTGTTTTAACAGAGAAAATACTGTTGGTTATAGCAATGGGCTGGTTGTATTTGGTACTGCTACTTGCATATAGTACAAACATTGATACTTGTATGGACATAGTTTGTTTCTGGGATGTTTTGCCACTACCACAGAACGTTTTGAACTGATTTGAGCTTGGTTTATGCTTAGTTGACTATGTTTTTCCATCGTTGGAATATAGTTTACATCAAGCAAGTTGTCAAGAAAATTGTCCTGAATTATAGGAAACTGTCCCGAATAGCATGAAACTGGTCCTGAATTGTAGGAAAATGAGTCAGATAATTACAGGTTGTATACATAACTGAATACCTAAGCTGCAACTATGGAAAATGCTCAAAGCACTGACAATATCACTCAAATTTTGGAAGAAAAGCTGGACAACAAAAATTTTGCTTTATGGAAGTTCCGTATGATGAATTTTATGGTTGGTAGAGGTTATTGGGAGTTATGTAGAGGTGATGAGGCTGAACCTAAAATGCATGAAAGGAATCTCACAAATGATCAGAAAAGGGCTCATAAGCTATGGACTGAGAAAGCATGCAAGGTGTTACATTGGTTTTCCTTATGTATATCAAATGCTATGGTTATACAGATTACTAGATGCAGCTCCCCAAAGGATGCATGGGACATAATCATGAAGAATTATGGAAATGTAACACATGCAAGAAAGATTCAGCTAAAGAAATAGTTCAATAACATGTCTAAGAATGCCAAAAGCATTTAGGCCTACACTACAGAGATCAAGAACATAGCGGAATAGCTTGCCACCATTGGATCTTCAGTGCCTGAGGATCATATGATTGCAATGGCATTGAATAGACTTGGCAAGGAGTATAAAGCATTTGATACATCTATTTCTATGAGAGCTGAATCCCCTGATTGGGATGAGCTAATCGCTTTGCCGTTGCATGAGGAAGTTAATTTTGGATTGATTACAGGTTCTAATATGTCTCAAAGGAGAGACATTGTTCTTTACTCTAGCCAGCATGGCAGAGGCGGTAGAGGCCGTGGCTCTTTTCAAGGTGAAGGACACTTGAAACACTTATGGATAGCATCAGTAGAATGTCTGGCATGGCACAAATACATAGGGCCAGCATGGATCCGGTAGCTTTAGAGACAGGGGGAGATCACCCCATGATAGAGGTGGTGGATCTAGTTCCTGGTAGTCAAATGATCAATCAAACACAGATAAGGATTGTCACTACTGTGGTGGATATGGACACATTGCAAAGGATTTTTATAAGAAGCAAGGAGATATGAAAGCAAAGGGTAAACATCATGGGCATTATGCATATTCTAGCGGTGCTCATGATGAACATGTTGAGAGATTGTTTGCCATGCAGTATGTGTCTAAGAATGCGTCTAGGCAAAACAAAGATAAGAGATGCTACATTGATTTAGGGGCTTCAAATCATATGACACCCCATGGAGAATGGTTTGATGAGATATTGCAAGTTCACATGGTTATGTGTGTACTATGGATGACACCCAACATGACATTTAGCACAAAGGAATTGTTCCGTTGTTGATGCCTGATGGCAAGAAAAAGAGATTGCATGATGTACTACATGTACCTACAATAACCAAGAATCTTTTATGATCAGTTGGACAAATGATAGAATAGAATCTGCAGCATGCGAGATTTAATAGAGATGGATGCTTTGTTGAAGAATATGGTAATGGTTGCAAATTGATTGCTAGAGGCCAAAGAGATGGTGGAATATTTACTCTTGATGGGTCAATTCTAGAATTGAAAGAAGCAATGTTTGCATATGATGATGGTGCTATACGGGATGTTGAGATATGGCATAAGCGAATTGGCCATGTGAATGTACAAAAGCTAAAATCTATGTTGCATAAGGAGATTGTGCTTGGATTGCCTAAGTTCAAGTATCATGACTTTGGACATGTATGTGATGTATGTCAGTTTGAAAAGTAGGCAAGGTTTCCATTCATGAGACATGTATGAAATAGCTCACGACCCTTGCAATTGGTACATTTAGTTGTATGGGGTCTGTCTCATAATGCTTTGTTTGGTGGTGCTCTTACTATGTATCCTTCATACTAAAACATAAGGATGATGTGTTTGATGAATTCAAGGATTTCAAGAATCATGCTGAAAATGAGTTGAGCTGTAAAATTTCATGTCTTAGATCAGATGGAGGTGGAGGATATGTCTCTAATTACTTTGACAAGTACCTTGATAAACATGGGATTAGAAGACAATGAACTTGCATCTATACACCGCAACAAAATGGTGTAGCAGAAAAGAAAAATAGGGTACTAATGGAATTGGCAAGAGCTATGCTGAATGAGAAGAGTTTGCCAAATGGCTATTGGGCTGAAGTAGTAGTGACTATTGTCTATGTGCTGAATAGAACTCCTATAGTAGGGATTCATGATGTAACTCCATATGAGAGGTTACATGGTCATAAACCTGACATTTTGCACTTGAAGGTATTTGGTAGCATTGCATATGTCCATGTTCTTGATGAAAAGAGGAAGAAATTGGATCCTAAAGTTCTCAAGAGTGTATTCTTTGGTTATGCACAAGACCGGAAAGCTTACAAGTGTTATGTACCGTCTACACATGAGACATTGATTAGCAAATATGTTGTTTTTGATGAGCTGGCATCGTGGTATGGTAATGCTATTGCAGTGGCTATCACTGATGGATCAGCCAACACTAGTAATGCTAAAAATACACCTATAGTGAGTACATCTATGAGTGATCCTACAGGTGATGGGTCACCTACAAAAAGTCCTTGGTCAGGACGCTTGCGGAGTCGTACTCCTACGTCCACTAACACGGATATGTCACTGAGGGGGAGATTAGATAAGGGAAAAGAAAAGATGCTTGAGGATGTGACATGTCCACTTACAGCAAGTTATGAGTCATCTAACAACGACAGTTTGGATAGTGAGTGGGGGCATTCTATCTATTATGACATGTGGAGCAAGGCAGAGTTGTTATGTACCGCCTCATCAGAGGCAAGCTCAGAGTGAGCCACGGTTATGGAGATCTGAGAGAGTCAAAAAACCAGTTGATAGGTTTACATACAGTGGTTATTCATCCTGCCATTATGCATATATGGCTAGTGCTAGTGTGATAGGTTACAAATAACCTACAAATTTTGATGATGGAGCTACAGATGATAATTGGTGTGCTGCCATGGATGAGGAGTATGCAACCCTGGCTAAAAATGAGACATAAGAATTGCTTGAGTTTCCTGAAGGCAAAGTCCCCATTAGCTACAAATGGGTGTACAAGGTTAAGTGCAAGTCAGATGATTTGTTAGAATGCTATAAGGCCAAGCTAGTTGCAAAAGGGTATGCATAGCAATATGGCCTTGACTATGAGGAGACTTTCAGTCCGGTAGCTAAAATGGCAACAGTTAGAACTGTCACTACTTTGGCAGCATGCAAAGGCTAGAAATTATGGTAAATGGACATCAATAATGCTTTCTTGAATAGTGATTTGGTTGAGGAAGTATATATGGAGTAGCCTAAAGGCTATGTTCACTCAGACTTTCCTACACATGTATGTAAGCTGAAAAAGGCTTTATATGGACTAAAACAGGCACCTAGAGCATGGAATGCTCGGATTAGCAGTTATTTATAGCAACATGGATTTAGATTGGGTGATGCAGATCACAGTCTGTTCATGAAGAAGATAGATCATGGATATGTGTTTCTAGTGGTTTATGTAGATGATCTTATCATCACTGGAGATGATGAAGAGGGCATTTCTGAAATTAAATCATGTTTATAGGCTGAATTGAGAGTCAAAGACCTTGGTGAACTAAAGTATTTTCTTGGGATTGAGGTAGTCTCTACGCCTTAAGGTATATGGCTACTACAGAAGCAATATGCTCATGACATGTTACAAAAGTATGGTATGGTTGAATGCAAGCCTATGGAGACACCTCTTGATCAGAATGTCAAGCTGTAGATTGATGTTGGAAATGACATAGAGAATGTGACCATGTATCGACAAATGGTGGGCAGCTTGATATACTTACTTCTCCTAACTTATGTTATGCAATGGGGCTGATTAGTCACTTCATGTAGAAGCCTCACAAACCACATTTAGATGCAATCAAGAGGATCATGAGATATGTAAAGGGTACTACAAATTATGGGTTGTTTTATGCATATGGAAAATCCCTTGACTTGACACGGTTTACTGATGCTGATTGGGCTGGTTGTGCCTATGACAGGAGGTCAACCAGTGGTTATGCATTTGGATTGGGTAGTAGTATGATTAGTTGGCAGAGTAAGAAACAACTTATTGTTGCATTGTCTAGTACAGAAGCTGAGTGCAGAGGAGCTGCCTTAGTGGCTTGCGAAGCAATTTGGTTGATGAAACTGTTGAAAGACTTGGGAACACAGCTCGAAAGCAGAGTGAGATTGCATTGTGATAACCTCAGTAGTGTTATGTTGTCTAGCAATCCTGTCTACCATGCTAGGTCCAAAGATATTGAGGTTCACTACCATTTCATCATAGAAATGGTTCTTACAGGGCAGATTGACTTGATTCATGTGAAGATTGAAGACTAGGTAGCAGATATATTTACTAAGTCTCTTGGTAAATAAAAGTTCATATACTTCAGATAGCTACTTGGAGTTTATCATATGGTTTGAGCTTGAGGGGGAGTGTTAGAATATCAAGCTCTCGTTACTCTTTAGTTAGTCTTTTTTTATGTGTGTGACCAACATTACTTGGATATAGCTATACACATGTATGACATTCAATAAGTTGGTGTAGTCATTGTTTTAACCATAGTTAGTCTTGGTTAGTCATACCTATGAATATAAGTCTCTTTCAGTTACTATGATGGAAGAATAATGAAAGAAGAATAACAATGAGCTAAGGCTCATCTTCCGCTCCACTCTGTCTCTCTCCCTCTCTTCCAACACTCCCCACCACCATGCTATGCCAAGTGGTGGGTGGGAAAGACCACCACCACTCCATGTTTCTTCCCCCAATCGCAATAGGAGGAAGGCCTCGACTTGCTGCTGCATGGGCAGTGAGAAAGAGAGAGAGAGGGAGAGAGGAAGAGAGAGAGGGTGTGACAGAGAGGGAGAGAGTGAGAAAGAGGGAGAGAGAGAGAGAGAGAGAAGAAGAAGAAGAAGAAGAAGAAGAAGAAGAAGAAGAAGAAAGAGAGGTGAGAAGAGAGAGAAGAAGAAGAAGAAGAGGAAGGGCCTCGATGCTGCCAACAAAGAGAGAGAGAGAGAGAGAGAGAGAGAGAGAGAACCCTTGAGAAGGTTCTGCTTCTCTTCCCCTCCTTAGAGGGTGGCCACATGTGTTTACCCTTCCCCTCCTATCTGCAAGCTTAACCCCTTCCATCAAGATAGAAGAAGTCGTCGGCATGCCATCTCGCCAACGAGAGAAAGGGAGAAAGAGACTTACAAGCTGAAGTATGGCCCCAAAACGGAGGATGACACACACCAATGGAAATCCCGTGTCCAACAGTGGAGCCATCGATCAAGGTGTTACCGTCAATAAGAATGCAACATTGGGTATAGTTAATTCATCTCCGAATACCCATGTATTAATTGTCATTTTCTCTATTCGTGAGTCATAGGCTATATCGCTTTGTTATGTGCATGAATTCATGTAAGGGAGTAGATTGACTTTATTCCTATTGTTATGATTTGGCATTTTGATTGTTCCTTTTAACCCAACTTAGTTTCATACAGCTTATTTGATGATAGGACAATAACAAGGAAGATTTATTCAAGGGTTACAAGTAGCATAATTGCTAAAAAATATGTCATTAAGAATCATGAATAGGAAAGTCCCAATTTAAAGTTTGGATACTTCAAAAGTACTTAGTCTAAGAGCCCAAATATCAAGAAACCCTAGATTCTAGCTCAATGCAAGGCTTGTCAGAGTCTAGTTGCTCGGGATCATCTCACACTTGTCTTAACAAGTATTTACATGTTAAGCCTAAAACATGCTTGATATATGAGAACAATTTCCTATTTGCTTCATGGCTTGGCTAAGAGCTAGTACAAGAAATTAATCATAAGGATTAAAGCTAAAATGTTTTGAGATCTGTCTGATAACTACGACTTTCATCAATCCAATTCAAGGTTGGATTATCAATCAAAATGTAGGTAACCTATAGAACTTACGTCATGTACAATGTTGGAGATGTCTTAGTCAAAGGAAGGGAGTGTTAAATAAATTCTACGTAGAATCACTCCTTGATCCCAAGGGGGAGATCAAATGTGCAAAGGAAATGTTATCGTGTCTATTCTTGCAATGTTTGGAAAAGAATACCATTGTTTTATTGGTTTATTGAACAATATGCTAAATACTTTTACAATCAGCTGATTGTTGGATTGTGGTTTGGATGATGATTCCAAGTACTTGTGTTTGATAGTAAATGCATGGAAGGGGTCAGTAATTACAGGTTGGCATGGGGAATAAAGGAATGTTTTCATGGAATATGACATTAGGCATGATTTCCTCATTGTGCTTGATTCTTAATTAGAATAATTAAGGAAGGATATTTTGCACGGGTTCATCTCCAAGGTCACGCCGCATTTCAAGCCGAGAGGTCACTACTCGATTCACGTGCCAAAGGTCGAGTGGTAAAAAGGCCAACCACCAAAAATGTGTCTCACTCCTAGGTTGCTTAGGGTCAATGGAGCTTTAGACACCCCTTGCCTAGTCCGGAATGGAGTTGTAGACTCTGTCGTGAGCCCAATGTCTAGCATATTATTGGAAGATCCTATTCTAGATAGTGGATGAAAATTATGGTGCCATGTGATTTGGACTGGGTACTTCTGTTGGATAGAAGGAATATATAATTTCTCCTGTATGGGTGCAAGAGACAAAGATTAACTTGAAGATAAGTTAAAGGACTTGTTTGTCAAAAGGACTTCTTGCTCTGTATTTGTGTCTGTGTTGCCATAAATTATGCAAATAAACCATGTTCCCTAAAAGGCCTAATTAAGGAAGTTGATTTTTAATGTCACACATAAATGTGATAGGACCTACTTAGAAAACTAAAGCTATGAAGGGAAGCAGGTGGGCAGAACCTTGATAGGTCTGTCCTATGGTAGGGTGGTCCCAGAGCTCGATTCATGCCATTTTAGGGGACCGAAATGGGACTATGCCCTACGGGCAAAGAGGTTGAGCGACGTATCCCTCTCGTTTCCCATTCTCTTTGAACCAAGTGCGGCATGGATCTGCTTTGGATTGGGTTTCTCTACATAAAGTAGGATATCTAGAATCGGACGCTAGGATACTATCAGGAGACCTTGTCCACTAGAAACCCAAATTTCATGTGGATCCTAGTGGGTTCATTGGCCACGGACACAACCGCGAACACAGCCGCGAACGTTCCATTGCGAGGTGGGCCTGAGAAACCCTAGGCGACGAACCCCATGACATTCCATGGGAGTGTTGGGCAGCGTCGCTTAGACTCGTTTCTCAATGGAGCACTAAAAAACATGCCTAGATAGCACATTACACTAGGATAGCTGATAAGCCTAGAAACACACCCTTAGTGCCAATGTGCATGATGGCCTAAACCTCGACTGGGAAATCCAACCCCATTGAAATCCAGATCCCCAAGTAACAATTGAGAACTCTTGGAGATCCTAGAATATATGACAAGCAAGCTAGCTGGAAATCCAGTCGCTAACCTTAAACCTCTCCAAGATCTCTTGGACAAACCTAAGTGGCAATGGACCAAAGTGCACGACTTAAAATTAATGTACAATTGGGCCCTAGTCATCATTGATAAGAAGGAAACACCCTATCAAGACCTAGGAGAGATGACGAGTAGTTAGAGGAGGATGGTTTTAGCAAAGAATAAGAGGATTGTTGTTCCTTCAGTGATGGAAGCAAAGAAGAGATGGGCATGGTAGAATATGGCATTGAGGGAAGGGTGATAGAGCAAATTCAAGATAACTCCAACGTGCGTAGGAATAATGCTTTTAGAATTGAGATAGGAGTCATGCACATGGATTGTGATTGAGCCTAGCTAGAGCATGTAAGGGCAATTGACTACGAGCCAAGTAGGTATTACCCAACCAAGTGCTTCACTAGTGCTTAGGACAGAGTCACCGTCCAAACTACAACCACGAGGCAAGACTCCCTCTTAGCAAAGACGGAGGGTTTGATTCTAAGCTAGAGGTAGGTGCCACAGCCACCTAAGACCAAATGCACCAAAGGGGACCTACTAGTCCATCTCAAGCGTCGAAGGTTGAAGGAAGAACAATACAAACCTAGAGATACGCAGGTTGAAGAGCAAAGGAAGCCGCAAGACCTATCGAAGTGATTTATTGAGTTTAAGAAAGGCAATAGGGTAGTGATCTTGCTAGGAGTGAAATGGCAAGGGCAACCAAGTGAACCAATAGAAGGACCAAAGTTAAGGAGGTTAATCTAGTCAAGGAAGGGGAGACATCCCAATCTGTCTTTATTTCCGACAATGACTTGATTGTGGAAGAGGAGGCAAGTCTCATTGCTCTCTTGCGAGAGTACACGGACGTCTTTGCTTGGTCCCTCGATGAGTTGAAAGGGATAGATTTGAGTGTCGTAACTCATAATATCCCCATGACCCCCAATGCAACACCAGTCAAGCAATGACTGTACCCTATGAGTCCCAAGCATGCTAAGGCGGTCAAGGAAGAAATTGACAAGTTGCTAAGGGCACGATTCATTTAAGATTGAGCACACGGAGTGGTCTCACCCACAGTAATAGTATTGAAGAAGAATGGAAAGATCCCATGGAAACCACCTTGGGTTAACCCTCTATAAAACGTTTTTCAAATGGTATTTTTAAAACCCCTTTTTAAAATGTTTGCAACGTTTTATATACCCCTTTTGTGAATTTTGAAGGCAACATTTATATTCCTTTTGTAAATCTAAATTTTGAGATGAGGTTCATTTTTATAACCCCTTCTATACAATTCAAAGAAAAACACAATGTCACACTACTTTAGGTTGAGTTTTTTCATGATAATCAGAGTTGAATATCCAAACATCATATCAATATTTTAAATGTTGTTAGAAGTTGATAGAGATGAACAACTAAACATTTATAGCTACCCACCCACATAAGGAAATAAAAAACCCCAAAAACCAAAGCTCATAATATAATAGAAACTCGAGAATTTGCACAAAGGATCATGAGACCCTCATTACAATTTCCTTATTCTTCCATTGATACACACATAAACACTAGAGCACGCAATCTTGTATACTTTTCCAACCCTATACAAGAGACATCTACTAGAGGGAAAACTCCTCTTTGGGAACCATGCACAACAACCATGGATAATCATGGCCTAAATCATGGGTGCAAGAGCCAAGATAAGATACAAGGTAATGACCTTGAGTAGTAGATACAATAAAATTTACAAGGGACATATTTTAGACTAGCTCAAGACAAAAAATGATATCAATTACACCTCTAGGGAGATTTGGAGGGGCTCTCTTGTGAGTAAAAGTTTCTATATTTGAAAAGGTGAATACATCCCATATAAGAAACACCCATTACATGGATTTTCTAGACCCATAGATCTAGTTACACAACATAAAACGTAGATTTTCCTTTCAAGACCAAGACCATGGCTCGGGATCAGATTTTAAAGAATTTTGTGATGATTGAGAGCCTCCCCTTTATGAAAGGGTCTCTAGAAACCAATGGATTTTCCAAGTTTAGATGTAGCGTCATCTCAACCTTCACCATGAAAACAAGTGATAAACTAAAACATAAAGAATCCATATGAATTTTCAAGATAGCCCCAATAAAAGCTTGTGATTGTAACCTCCAATCCATACTCGTAATTCTTCCATGTGGTTGAAGACCCCATCTCTAGTATACTTGCCCATGTCAAAGGGCCCAAAAATATGTACTTTTTCAAAGGTTTCATAAGAAACTTAATAGATATGAAAGAGAGGAGGTCTAGTCTAATGATCAAGAAAGGAGGATAGAAATGCATCGCATCATGATGGTGGCCTATTAGCATACCCCACTATCAATCAAATGATGCATTTTTACATATTTGATCATTATTTTTGGCCATAGAAGTCCTTCACATGACAACACGATGCTACATTCATGCAAGGACCCCATATTACCATTAAGCTATCAATTCTCCTCATCCTCATCTCATCCAACTTAGCTAGCAAGCCAAAGGGATAATCTCACTATTTACATGTAAAGTATGATTTGATTCATCTCAAATCCCTACGTCCATCTCACATAGCTAGATAGTTCATTTTCCCCCCCATACATCCCTTATCAAGGATTAAACTTAAAATCTTTTAAATTCCCACACCCCCATTCACACAAGGATTTATCTACATAATTCATAAACCCATAATAGTCAATATATGGCCTCCTCCCTTCCCTTCCAGTAGATACAACTTCATAACATATGTAGATGGCATTGCATTCACCATGCTGAAACCATGTTTTTTTTAGTTTTCTTTGATTTTTCTCTCCAAAAATGTTCCTATGCACCCAAGGTATCATTGCATCACTAGAAAATAAATTGAAGATTTCATCATCTCCCAAGATCTTGATCTTGATGGTAGGACATTTTAACATAAAAACCAACACAAGAATTGACACCACATGCTAACTAGTCATAGAAGCATTCTAAATTTTCATATTCTAACTTAAAAAAACTTGAGACTTTACAATATGTGCAATAATCCTTTCTCTACTTTACAAAAAGGATGTTACAACATTTTACAATAGCACTATGACATAAAGCTATATGCAAAAATATCCAAGATCCACATGTCCAAAGTATATCATGTACATTTGGACTCTATAGTATAGGAAGATCTATATATGTACTATATAAAAGAAGCGAACATAAGTATATTGTATCCCATTGCTTTGATCACTATTTATCTCCATGCATAATGCTGTCGGAGAATCCCAAAAGATCAAAATGCGACAAAATTGTTCTAAAAGAAAGATAAAAGCAAATCTCTTGTGTCAAGCACTCATCAATAGCACCTATAAAGTATGTAGCATAACTAAAATCAAAAGAAGACTAGATAGTGCAAACACTATATACAATATAGTTTGGCAATGATGTAATCCCAATACATCACCTTAATACTTTAGCAACAAAAACATACTTCAGTCAACCTATGTAACGTGTCTGCTTGTCCACTTGTGGGACACGTCTTAGCAGCCCATCGGGAGGGGAGTCTAGAAAGCGCCACCTGGAACTCGCAAGGAATGTCATAGGGTTTGTGATCTAGGTCTTCCCGAGTCTGCCCCGAAGTGAAAGTATCTTGCCGTTCCCACTTAGGACCGACCTGAAGTTAGGGTTTCTTTCCTATCAGCCAAGTCTCTAGGAAGTAGCTAGCATCGAGCCCCAGATGAACCACTTTGCGTAGGAACAACAGAGTCAAAGTGGATTTATGCCGCACTTGGTTCATGGAGAATGGGAAATGAGAGGGATGCGAAGCTCAACCTTTCTGCCCATAAGGTATAGTCACATTCCTCTCCCCTAAAATAGCATAAATCGGGATTCTAACTCTACTAACTCTAGATCTTCACAATCTCATTATCATGTCTTTTGAGAAAAGTTCCCAGCTAACCGAGACCACCCTTCTGTAGGACGGACCCAAGTTGCGTCCACCACACTTTCCTCGGGTTGCTTAGTTATCTAATTACCTACCACATTATGTTTGACATGCAAATGCAGCTTCCTTAATTAATTTAAACACAGTTTTCTTCACGTAACTTAGGCACTAACATTAAAAAAAACAATGTCAAGCAAGTTCATTTTTCAAATGTTTGACCTTTATTTATCATAGTCTTGGAATACATCAAGTATCATGCTCGAAGGCTATCCCAGCAATCGACAGGATTGCTGCTCCAAGTTTTGTAGACTAGTACAAGGGCCTCAAGATCCCATCTCGAGTCACGTCGGCCTCTTGTGCAGGATCCGAAGGCAAGGAATTTACAGCCAAAGCCTCCCCTAGCACCCAAGCGTCCTCCCGCTCCAAATAGCACCCACGGAGATACCTCTCGCGGTGGGTTCGGTCCATGTACCCGGTGCGGCTAACAACCCCCTTGGATAGGGCCAGGTAGGCAGTCAGAGGTAACTGAACCTACCTCTCCCTCCAGGCTATTAATCTAAAGCATTAAGTATTTGGCCTTGAATTAGTTCCTTAAGCAAAGAAGTTCAACAATGTACCTAAGAGTACAATCACAATCATTTCTGTGGTCGTCTATACGACTAACTGCTAAGGTGTGATTCCTTTTTTCTGAATACTCCCAACATTCGATCATGGATCGTTTGCGACTTGGCAAGATTCCAAGGGCTTGGCAAGCTAGGTTGCTTGTTTCCTCTTTTTCTTATCTGGCCTTGGCAATGCGACACTCCCTCTTGAAGTGTCCGGGCTCGTTGCAATGGAAGCAACATGGGTTGTGATCATTGCTTTGTGTTGGAACAAAGTTGTTGATAGCATTGACCCTAGCTTTCTTTCTTTGGCCCTAATTCTGACCCTGCGCTCTCTTAGTCTGAGCCTTAGACATGCCCTTATTCTAATCTTTGTAAGGCCAAATTCTGTTGTTCCTTGGTTTGGTCTGCACCTCCTATATTATTGGAGTAGCTTGAATGAGTGCGTCTTGTAGGTCTGTTGGATGCATTGATTCCAATCAAGTGTTTATGGGTGGATTCAACCCAATACAAAATTTTGACACCTGTTCTGTCATATCCATTGGGGGTGCATACTTTAGGAGTGAAACGAACTTTGAATAATATGCTTCAAGGGATAATCCTAGTTGCTTCAAGTCATAGAATTCATTCATCTTTTGTGTGCGGTAGGCAGGTGGTAGATACCTCCCTTGCATAGCTTCCTTAAGCTTATCCCAAGTGACTGTCCCCTCCGAGATCGCTTAGTCTTTGCACCACTGTTTTCACCAAAGTCTCGCTTCACCTGTAAGCTTAAGTTTGGCGAGCATGGCTTGGTTAGCAAGTGCAGTTCCTACTGCCTCAAAATAGTCCTCCATGGACTCAATCCAGATCTCGATGTCGGCTTGAACAGTCCTTCCCTTGCCATCAGACTCGGGTGGCTTAATTTGTTTGAGAATGAATTTTTTCTCTTGAGCCACAGCTGGACTAGTGCAGGAGTTGAATTTGGAACCTACGCTTTGGGTTGCATCTGAACAATAAGACTCTTTATGTTAACATCTAACCATACATTCCCATATTATGTTAATATGATTAGCGCAGCTTTTTAGCTAAGTGATTTAATCACTTAACACCTCAATTAACATTTATGATCAAGATAGACAATTGTAAAAAGTCTTATTTATTCATGAAGACATATCCCTTTGAGTGCATTTATTTTGGATAAGTAGGACAGGCTGATTGATACATCAATTTGGGGAAAATAGGATTGTGTTACAATTGGCTACAGGGACAGAAAAATAATATGGAGTGGGGTCATGGATTTTCAAGAAACGGTAAGTCATAGGAAGCTTGGGGTATCCCTTCCTTTGATACCCTTCTTCTCATAGCACCCTAACACTTTGATTCTGTCAGTAGAGATCACCCGGATCACTTCTTCATAGACGTACTTGTTTTGCTTGACTTGTAGACCACTAACGTGGAAAGTTGCATTTACGCGAGCTTTGACAAAGATGAAGAGCTTCACAATCTTTAAATCCTCCATCCACTTGATTCTCTTCAAGTTGGTCTTAAGGTACGCAAGTTGGTGGGCTGCTATATAGTATATTCCTGAGTCTCCCGTCCATCTCCGCTTCGCATACAGGGGCGAAGGATTATAGATGTGTTCTAAAATATTCATCATGCCAAGCCTCTGACGATAATTCGAAGCATGCATTGCAGTCAATAACATGACCTGAAACACCAAGAACTTGCTCCATGCTTCGTGACTCTGCAACCCAGTATCCATAAGTGAGTAAATAAATATTTTCAATAGAAAACACTGCTCTATTCTACTCACCCTCCCCTGTTACCCCCTTATTCCCTTTATTTTCCTCCATTAAGTTCCCTTATGATCTTTAGATCTCATTGGTTTGCTCTGATACCAACTGTAACGTGTCTGCTTGTCCACTTGTGGGACATGTCTTATGTTAAGATTCAGAGACACAGACAAGGGCTGAAGTCAACTAAGTAGAGCAGTGTGCTCTCACTCTTTCATTATCATTCCACACACTACTTAGTGAATGTACAACCTAAGGTCACAAAGGACCATTCACACCAAAGCAGTTAAGCCCTAAGCACCGACTTATTTAATGTCCGCATAGTGTGGTACAGCTGGACAACTTAAGTGTCGGGTATGGTCATACCAAAGATAGTAGATCGAGCTTGAAGTCTTAACATCTTAGCAGCCCATCGGGAGGGGAGTCTAGAGAGCGCCACCTGGAACAGGCAAGGAATGTCATAGAGTTTATGATCTAGGTCTTCCCGAGTCTGCCCGAAAGCGGAAGTATCCTGCCGTTCCCACTTAGGACTGACCTGAAGTCAGGGTTTCTTTCCTATCAGCCAAGTCTCTAGGAAGTAGCTAGCGTCCAGCTCCAGATGAACCACTTTGCATAGGAACAACAGAGTCAAAGCAGATTTATGCCGCACTTGGTTCATGGAGAATGGGAAACAAGAGGGATGTGAAGCTCAACCTTTCTTCCCATGAGGCATAGTCCCATTCCGCTCCCCTAAAACAACATAAATCGGGATTCCAACTCTACTAACTTTAGGTCTTCACAGTCTCATTATCACGTCCTTTGAGAAAAGTTCCCAGCTAACCGGGACCACCCTTCTGTAGGACGGACCCAAGTCGCGTCTACCGCACTTTCCTTAGGTTGCTTAGTTATCTAATTACCTACCACATTATGTTTGATATGCAAAGGTAGATTTCTTAATTAATTTAAACACAGGTTCCTTCACGTAACTTAGGCACTAACATTAAAAAAAACAATGTCAAGCAAGTTCCTTTTCCAAATATTTGACCTTTATTTATCATAGTCTTGGAATACATCAATTATCATGCTCGAAGGCTATCCCACCCATCAACAGGATTGTTGCTCCAAGTTTCGCCTATAGACTAGTACACGGGCCTCGAGATCCCATCTTGAGTCATGTCGGTCTCTTGTGCGGGATTCGAAGGCAAAGAATTTACAGCTAGAGCCTCCCCTGGCACCCAAGCATCCTCCCACTCCAAGCAGCACCCACAGAGAGACCTCTCCCAGCAGGTTTGGTCCATGTACCTGGCGGAGCTAACACCCCCCTTGGATAGGGCCAAGCAGGCAGTTAGAGGTAACTGAACCTGCCTCTCCCTCCAGGCTATTAACCTAAAGCATTAAGTGTTTGGCCCTAAATTAGTTCCTTATGCAAAGAAGTTCGACAATGTACCTAAGAGTACAATCATGATCATTTCTGTGGTCGTTCATATGACCAACTGCTAAGGTGTGATTGCTTTTTCCCGAATACTCCCAGCATTCGATCCTGGATTGTTCACGACTTGGCGAGATTCCAAGGGCTTGGCAAGCTAGGTTTCTTGTTTCCTCTTTTTCTTTGGGTTAGGGTTTGTACCCTATTGACCCCAATTATCCTTACCTTAGGTCTCCTTGTAAAATAGATCTTGGACAACCCTGTTGTCCTCACTTGGTCAATTAACTTCTTGGCAATTCACAATTTCCCTAAGTTTGACAAATCAGTCCCCAAGAGAGAGAGTTGTAGTAGGGCAACTACTCGACTTCTTAACGAATCTAGTTTGTAATTAGATCTCGCCTCCCTTGGCCTAAGATGTAGTAGTAGCATCTTATGATTTAGTTGCAATAGCATCTGACCTTGCAGACTAGTTGCAGGAGATAGGTAGCAGTGCTTATCTTGAGGAATTACATCCCTTTGTCGATATTACTAGTATTCGTGTCCTAAGGCCTGGTACCCTCTCATTACTCGCAATATAGAACGATCTAAGTACGAGAATGCTGGATTAACTCTGCAATCGCAATACTAAGCAACATTTTAACTTAAGTTAACCTATATTTCATATTGAATGTAACTGTCATTTCATGTGCATTATATGCTTTTCATCAAATGAAATATAACCCCTTTTTCTTTTCATACATCTACTTATGCATGCAAGTTATGCTACGTAAATTTATAATGTTATAAAAACATAATCTTTTCTTTTCCCATGCAAGTCACGTGAATAAGAATGCACTTGCTTATGCCAATTCTAAATAAAGTATAACTCTTTTATTCCTCTCCATAGCAAGTATCTATTCTTTAATTAAACATCCTTCTATGAATTACCTTATTTACGGTCATCGCAAGGGATTTTTATTGCACAAATGCATTGTATACAACATAATACATTCTTTTCCAATGTAAATTACCCAATGCAACCTTCCAATGCACAAGAACATCACAATTTATATTTAACCTATATGCGAGATGCAACTAGGACATTATTGCATACGTGCATCTTTTAACACATGAACTATATATCCAAAAATGCAACAACCTTTCATCATGATGGTGCGAGAATTATAAGTACCTTGTCATGCAATTTAAAACTTTTCCAAACATTTCTTGTCATGCAATTTAAAACTTCTCCCAACATTCCTATGATCTTTTTAAAACAAAGCATTCTAATAATGCAACTAAATTTTCCCTATGCGAATTTATACTTAATGCGCCCATATCATGCGGAAACGAAAAGGGCGAATTTGATGGAACCTGAACATCCACAGGAGGGGTATTATCGGTTATTGCGCTTTAGGTGGGGACTCCTACATGGGCTCCTCTTACTCTGACATGTGCTCCTCTTGTGTGGCGCTTTGGGGCCATTGCAATTGGGAAAAGGACTATAAAAAGTGCAACAAGATTATTTAGAAATAAAATATGCTTTTTCCAAATTGAAATCACTTACTTTGATCACGCATGTGATTACTCAACACATTTGAGAAAGTCATTAAACAACTTATAATCATTCTCATCTAGTTGATATCTTTCATTTGATGGATTGTATGTTAGATTTTCCAATGCGATCACCGACTCTATGGAAATCATGTTCAAGTCTATTAAGTCCTATGTGAGGATATGTGATCCTTTCACCCTCTGGTACCAACCAAGCTGAACTTCTATGCCTTGAGGTTGATCTGTCAAATCAAAGCCTCGTTTACAATCCACATATATACCTCCTAATTTTTTTCTCATCTTTTGGACGCTGCTCCTGGAAGAAAAAGGGAAGATAAAAGTGGGTGTGGCCCCATTTCCTAGTCAATTGGAAAAGCCTATGGATCCTATCAACGAGTATAATTTGGTCAAAGACCTAGACACGTTTAAACCAAACCTAACATTGCGATAGTTGCTAATGATGTCTCCTAGTTGCGTAAAGAGATTCAAAAGCATCTTGACAAGAAGACGTGGCCTAAGGATTGCTCCCCCAACAACAACAAAGTCCAACGGAGCCTCAGAACCTGTGAAGGAAGTGGATGTGGCTAACGTCTTCCTAGATCCTAAAACCCCAGAGACTAGTGTATAGATAGAATGATGCTTTATTTCAGATACATTGATTGATGGAGGCTCATCACTAAACATAATGATGGATGTGACAATGAAGGACTTAGGTTTGCAAGGAATTCAACCTACACACTGGCTTATCAAATTGGTAGACCAAAGCAGAATTAAACCATTGGGCATCCTCCCATATGTTAAAACAACCCTTGCAAGAAGAGACTATTGGCTGACATATTTGGTGGTCAAACCAAATTCTTATGGGACCTCATACCCTTTGCTCTTGGGAAGACCTTGCTTTTTGAAGCAAGAGCCAGGACGGACTGGTTCAAAGGCACCCTAACCCTAGGCAGAGGACTCAACAAAGTGGTGTTGAAATTGTATGGATCGCAAAAAAATAATGGATCCACATCCATCAAAGTCATAACAGAATCCTCCAATGAAGTAATAGATGGTACATTAGGAGACAAAGAGGCTATTAAACATATCTTTTCCAATAAAGAAGAGGCACAGTCCCTAATAGTGGGCAGTGTAAGCCAATTACCAAAGGAAGCAAAGTCTTTGTCCAAGGGAGAATACCTCTTACCTCAACTCGAAGTGACTATTGAAATCACCTCTGACAGCAAAATAGAAGCATGGATGTACTGTTCTCCCTGTTACATGGCAATAGCAGAGATAGAAGCAGAGATAGAGCCAGAGACAGAAGCAGAGATAGAGGCAGAAGCAGAAGTAGACACAGAGGCAGAGGATCTATTATTCTCCTACAGAGTCTCTACAGAGGAAGAGGATGAAAATGATGAGGAAGAAAAAGAAGAAGGTTATGAAAGTGTAGATGAAGAAGTTCCTCTGATAATAGCTGACGATCTTGTTGATGTCCCTATAGGGACCTCGGAGGAGGCTGAAGATCTCGAGGTGTTGGATGAAATGACCATGGTTCCATTTGGGTTGACCAATGGACCACAAAATATGCACAATCTACATAAGCAATGGATCAATGGTATAAAAATTAAGTTCACCAGTGGCTCTTCTCGCCCTAACCAGTCATTCTGGAGAAAAGAGGATGATGATGCCCCTTGTCAACATAAGCCAGAGCCATTAGAGCCACGGCTTATAGAAGATCCATGCTGCTATGTGACATTCCTGGATGCATCCTCTGAATATGAATCCCTAAATCTAGAAGAAATCACCACTCACATAGAAAACAACAAAGCTCTTATACCCTTCCAACAATCTCAACAGACAAATGAGTCAATTATTCAAAACGAGGACACTGGTTCTAGTGGAACATGAAACGATCACACTACTCCCTTGAAGGAGTCAAACCTCTATCCAGAAGCAATCCGTGGGACATTCATCTCGAAGTGGAAGGTGAAAGGCAAGTGACTTTCTTGGATATTGACGGTACTGAATGTCACCTGAAAGTGGGTCTCAATTTTCCAGAAGAAGAACTAGTGGTCCTGTGAGACTTACTAAAGGAGAACTTAGACGTCTTTGCTTGGTCATATAAAGATCTAAAGGGGATTGATCCCATAGTATGCCAACATCACATTGACCTAGAGCCTGATGCCAAACCAGTGAGACAGAGATAGATGCGTATGAATCCCAATTATTTTGCTCTAGTGAAGGCGGAATTATTGAAGCTTCTTGAAGCCGAGTTCATTTATCCTGTGGCTAACAGTGAATGGGTTTCGCTCATTGTGGTAGTACCCAAGAAGAACAAGAAACTTTGAATATTTGTGGACTTTCGAAATCTCAACTCAAAGACGAAGAAGGATCATTTCCCTATCCCTTTCACAGACCAACTGTTGGACACAGTGGCAGGCCATGAGCTCTATTTCCTCTTGGATGGATTCAGCGGATATAATCAAGTCCAAATCGCAGAAGAGGACCAATCCAAAACAACCTTTACAACAAAATGGGGAACCTACACCTATAGAGTGATTTCGTTTGGGATCTATAATGCTCCTGCCACCTTCCAAAAAGTAATGATGGCTGCCTTCTAGAATCATTTGCATGATTTCATTGAGGTGTATCTCGATGACTTCTGTGTCTATAGCTTAATCCGTGAGCATTAGGGACACCTAGAGCAATGCTTTGACAGATGCCGAGAATATGGGATTTCTCTCAACCTCGACAAATGTGTCTTTAGCATCTCATCAGGAGTCTTTCTGGGCCATATTGTCTCTGCACAAGGGATTGCAACAAACTTGGTGAAGATTGAGAAGATTGTCGCCTTGACAGCACCAACAAACCTCAAGCAATTGAGAGGATTTCTTGGCCATGTGGGCTACTACAAAAGATTTATTGCACATTTTGCAACCAAGGCAGCCCCTTTGCATAAGCTTCTAAGGAAAGATACGGATTTCCTTTGGACTGATGATTGCGAAGAAGCCTTCAATACCCTAAAACAGTGCCTCATCAAAGCATCTATCTTGCAGCCTCTTGACTAGATGAAGGAGTTCCATGTGCACACAGATACATCAATTAAAGGGCTAGGTGTTGTTCTATGTCAAAAGGGCCCCTCTAAATTAGATCAACCAATCTATTATGCAAGTCAGAAATTAACTGACCAAGAGCAAAACTACACAGTGACAAAGCTTAAGTGCTTGGCAATGGTGTTTGCACTGGAGAAGTTTCGACACTATCTACTATCAATGCATTTCAAGTTCTACGTGGATCATGAAGCCCTGTCCTTCCTAATGAACAAAGAAGATGTCAAAGGACGACTAATGAGATGGTTGCTCTTGCTCCAAGATTTTGATTTTTTGTAGTAGTCACTAAGACCGGACGTTCCCATGTCCTAGCCGATCATCTGTCACAGATCCCTCAAATTGCAAAAGAGGAATAGGATGATCCAGACCTTCTTGATGCTTCCTTGTTTTTAGTCAAAATAGTTACTCCTTGGTATGCAGACATAGCCAACCTCCTGGAAACTCAACAGTACCCTCCTGGCATCTCTAGTCGGGAAAAGTAGAAGCTTCTGTTAGAATCAGCCCCCTACACCTTGCTAGGTGGTGCACTGTAGGTAAAGATGAAGTATTGCGAAGATGTGTTGCAGGAGACAAAATAGGTATAGTATTGAAAGCATGCCATGAAAAAGCATGTGGTGGATGCTTCACAGGAGAAGTAATAGCCAGAAAGGCTCTACTCATAGGATATTGGTGGTCGACCCTCCACAAAGATGCATATGACTACTGCAAGAGATGTGATGCTTGTTAGATAGGGAAACCCACCAAAACAAGTGCCGTGCCACTACAACCTATTCTTCCCCTAAAGCCATTCGATAAGTGGGGGATTGATTTCATGGGCCCCATTGATCCGCCCACCAAACGGAAGCAGAACAAATACATCTTAATATGTATGGATTATGTCACAAAGTGGTATGAAGCTAAAGCTCTGAAGCAAGTCGAGGGTAACAGCATAGCCCTATTCATGTCCAAGAATATTATCACCCGTTTTGGTAGTCCCCTCGAGCTGGTAAGTGACAGAGGTACTCATTTCCTTAACAAGATCATGGAAGAGTTGACGGAACTGTATAAGATCCGCCATCACAAGTCCACTCCTTACTACCTAGAGCCAACAGCCAAGTTGAATTCACCAATCGCATCCTCTGCTCGATCTTGACAAGAATGATTGTTGCACATCGTCATGATTGGAACAATCAACTTATAGAGGCCCTCTGGGCATCTAGAACCTCCCATAAGGCTGCTATAGGGCAAACTCCTTTCCAACTAGTGTATGGTATAGAAGCTGTTTTTCCAGTTGAACTGCAATTGCCCTCTTTGCGAGTGGCAGTTCAAGGACTCTTGGGAGATGATGAGTCACTGCAACACTGCCTTCTGCACTTTGAATGTTTAGACGAGATTTGGCAGATGGCCCTGCAGTGCATAGAAACCACTCAAGCCCGATGTAAGGCTTACTATGACAGCTTCATCAAGCACAAGGAGTTCCAAGAAGGTGATCTTGTCCTGGTCTATGATTGGCGATTTGGCAAGTTTCCTGGTAAGCTTCAACAATGGTGGATGGGCCCATACAAGGTACTTACTGTCTACCCTAATGGCTCTATTCAGGTGCAGGCCGTTGATGCCTCTGATGATCCCTTTCTGATTGATGGCTATCGCTTGAAGAAGTACTTTTCTCCTTGGGGATCCTAACAATCATAGTCGACGCACCCTTTTCCTTGTGGGCATCGCACTATCATTCTCCTTGTGCTTCTGATAGCCCTTATGATCTTCCTCATGAGGCAGTCTTGTTCTACTAACCCCTCCTAGACACCTCCCATCCTTACTCTGTTCTCCTCTCGTTTGACCCAATAGCGGTGGTGAGGATGGTTTTGACACATGGTATTTCTACCATTTTCTTTATTAATTCCAAAAAAAAGATACATCGGTTATGGGAGAAAAGGACTTCGGTCCTTGTCATGCTGACCTATTCTTCGAGAAAAGATGGAAACACCCTTGAGAGTAGGAGAAAAAAAAAAGAAAAAAGAAGAAAAAAAAATTGTTATGAGAGAAAAGGAAGCAATTCCCTGTCATAGCAGGCCTCATTCCAAGAAAAGGTGGAAACACCCTTGGATGGGAAGCTGACTCTGGAAAAGGTGGTAACACCCCACAGTTTAGGATAGTTGATTCACTAGCATAACCTTTCTAGAAGCAATTTGAAGCCACCTCCCTTGGTGCACGGTCTCTGCAATATCAGTCGTTTGCCCTTCTTAACAGATGATATTTCATATAAATCATTGAAGTACCCGACGTGTCAGCTACCTTCCTCGGTACACATCATCTTTAACACTTTGGTGACAACAACAGACAAAGAAATCTTCATCAACAACCCCTTGATTGATGCAAGTTTTTATCCTAACCAGATGGGGTTGTGAGTATGGGTTGCCCTCTGTATCTATCAAAAGAGTGTGAGACAGAGGGTGGGGTGAGTGACAAGTCTTTCCCTTCAAATCAAATGAGAGGCGAGATGTGTGAATGGAGTGTTGCATGCACAGGTTGGGCCTCTCAATGCACAATGCACGATCTATTCATGTGCACTACACCATAAGGATCCCTGGCCTTCCTTCTTGCACTGTATGCTGGCACAAGGCAAGATGCACGGTTGCACCATCAAATGCAGACAAGGCATATAACCTCTGCACAAGTGAATGTGAGGATTACATCAATGGGTTTCAAGAATGGGCTAGCCTCTATATCTTTCAACAAAGTTTGAGACAAAGAGTGGGCTCACTATGACTGGTGTTTCTCCTCAATCAATTCCGAGAGGTGAGATTGAGGGATGTTACGATAATTGGAGTCAAGTACTTTTTTGTTTCCCTGTGCACACACGGGATGGGTCTCTGCCATTGGCACAGGACACGTCACCCTGTTCTGTGCAGCACTGCACTACAAGGCTCCCTGGCCTTCCTCCTTGCACCTATGCCCCATGGGTGGAACGCACGGATGCACTATTAATTGTGCACACTGGCATACTCCCTCCCAATCACTTTCCCCTTGTTAAATTCTAAATTGGCCATGAGTTATGGGATTTCATGCTTATTCATTGAGCGATGTACGTCATGGGGTGAGCGACTATTCTATCATCCTCTTGAGTTCCTATGAGCTGAGAGTTCTATTCTTCGTCATTGACACTTGAATCGACAGACTTTATCGACAAAACTACCTCCCTGGGTGTTGTTACATGGTCCCTACTGTGCTGGACATGTTCTGTGGTACGCCTTGGTCCCTCTTGCCACCCGACGACGGTTTCAATCTTTCTACATCAACTATGACAGTTCCCTTCAACCATCTATGAAATGGGCCAAGTGTTCCTAACCCTACTTTTCTGTTTGCAAGTGTATGTTATGTCTTAAGTGTGGGATTGCTAGCATCCAGTTGGTTGACAAGTCCGTGGCTGTGTCGATCAATCTACTCTAACCAATAAGGTCTTAAGAGTGGGGACACGTCCCTGTGAGTGAAAAAAGACTGAATTTTCGACAGATTTTTTTGTTTTTGAGGTATGAATGGTTGATTTTTGATGGACTTTGAGTGATGTTTGGTTGTTTTTGGAAGTTTTTGGGAGTTTTTTGGAAGCTCATGATGATTCTTAGTAGAAATATGAGGCTCTGTGATGTTTTGATAGGTTCTATTGAGGTTCTGATTGGTTCTGATACCTTCTGTTTTGTCCTGATTTTCTTCTGAATGAAGCATAAATTGATGATTGATAAAGATTGAGATCTTTTGAAATCTTATTGAATAGTTTTTGATAATTTGGAATGTTTTTAGTATGAGTTATGAGGATCTGTTGTTCTCTAATGACCTTCTGTAACCCTCTGTAGACCTTCTGTAGAGCCTCTGTCTCTGCTCTGTTCCTGTTCTGTTCTGTTCTATAGATCTTTTGTAAGTGTTTTGTAGAATGTATGTGTGACTTTGGAAAATTTTTCTAATTTTTGAAAAAGATGAATCTAAGTTCAAAAGAGCTCAAATAAATGGAAGAAGCAGCCTGCTGAAGACTAAAGAGAAGACTAAAGTGACAGTGACAGTAGTGAGCTATGAAGAGACACTGTAGTGGCTCTGGTGCCCTTTCATACCTCCCATACCTCTTGGGAGGTGCACCCATGACCTAAGAAGGATTATTAAGTGTCATTCTTGAGTATTTTAGTGAGGAGATGATGTACCATTGAGAGAGCAAGAGTATGTGAGAGAGAGAAGTGAGAGAAACTCAGTTCTATGCCCAAAAACAATATATCTACTATGAGAGATTGAGAGAGAAAGATATGAAGACAATGAAGATGAATACTATGTGATTGATTTCCATTCAAAAGTGGTGTATTTCTTTGTGTTCTTTTTTGTTATGATGGATTTTGTGAAGAAATTAAAGATTATGGTTGATTCTATCAAATCTGTGGGGGTGATATCTACTATGATGCTGCATGAAGAATTGTTGTTTTCCTTGTTGTGGTTCTTTAAAGAATGAAATAAAAGTTTTTTGATGTTACAATATAGATTTTCTTGCAGTAAAAACCCATTTTCCTTGGTGTCTCTCTTGGGGCTCCACGTGATAAGAAGAGGAGAAGAAGCCCACCAAGTAGAGTTGAAGTTGAGCCCTACGATAGTGGAGAAGGCCTTGGGTTTAGCCAGCAAGACTAAGAAACGCCCAAGGAG
The DNA here is from genome assembly GCF_053477565.2 of Lygodium microphyllum. Lineage (NCBI taxonomy): Eukaryota > Viridiplantae > Streptophyta > Polypodiopsida > Schizaeales > Lygodiaceae > Lygodium > Lygodium microphyllum. Next base: position 105,693,401 of record NC_141162.1, read on the forward strand.
GGATGTGTATAACATGCTAGTAGGGGTGAGCAAGGCTGTTGTGGATCCAAGCCGTGAAATCAAAATTTAGGCAATGATGGTTCATGCCCTCTTCTCTAGTTAAAGTTACAAAGCCCTTATGAACATAATCAGGGTACCAAGGATGGAAAGAATTGCAACTGGATCCCTAAATGAGGTGGACTGGAACGCCTTCAGCGCAAGACCATTGAAAACTCAGTAAAATCCTTGGGCACATGCGTAGTAGCAGGTGGGAATCCCCCACAGCCTCCACAACAAGGTCAACTCTAGAAAAAATTTCTCCTCCAAGGCATCCACCATCAGGTTTGGTGGATTACTAATGGCCATCATCCAAGAAGCCCTAAAGGACGTAGAATGAGGTCAAGAGAAAGTAGGGGAGACCCCTGACAGATTGCCACACCCAAGCAGGAGCAATCCAGTGAGAGGACTCTAAGTGATAGGGAAGAGCAAGAGACATAGTCGAGGCACCAAAGAAGAGAACCCCATTGAAGCCACAGAAGGAAACAAAAGAAAGAATGACCACAGACCAAAGAGCTGAAGAGGGCCCAAAGAGAGTCCAAGAGGGCCAAAGAAGAGAGAAAAAGAAAAGTAGAGGAAGAGGCAGAAGAGTTGAGGAGAAAGGAAGATGAAGACATGGCCAAGGCCATGCACAAGTCAGTGGAGGAGACTTTTGGCATAGAAGAGCTAGCCACCATGAGCCATAAGAGGGAAGGAGAGCCAAGCAGCATTGCCATGGCCTCAAAGGTTGAAGCAATCTTGATAGTATCAGGCAAGGGCAAGGCCCCAATTGTAATATTTCTGCTAAAAATATATTACGAAGCCGTGTGAACTCTCGGGCAAAAGACAATGCCGGCATTGGGTCACGGACGGTGCGAATTTAAAACACGATGAACCGAGACTATGGTTTAATGAAACCGCATATTTCTGTGTGAACCTCCTCTTGGGAGGAGGTCAAGAGGAAATTGAGAAGATTTATGGAAAAAAAAAATTCTTTTTAATCTTTTTTTTTCTCCCCAGCCGAAGGCTGTGCTGGAGGAGGGGGAGTAAAGCACGGGCACGTAAGCCTTGCTAGAGGTCATGGATGAGTGAAGGCGGTTGATTCAGCACCATGCTGGATGCCATGGGGGGGGTGAATCCCATGCAAATGGCCGCATGGAGGGAGGGAGGTACCTCTCCCTCACGGCTATAAAAACCAGGGCTATGGGTAACCAAGAGGTGAGTAGGAAGAGGGAGGCTGTGATATAGGATGGGGCGCCGCCGTTGAAGTGGAAGGAGACTGTGTAACACCGCCTGAGGTGGAGTCATGGAGGAAGCTATGTGAGAGGAGTAATTTTGCGCCAGCTGCCGCCGATTTGGAGTCGTGAAGGAGATTATGAGGAGCAGGGAAAACTGCCGAAGCTGTCGATGCCGCCAACATGCCGCCATTGAAGTCATTCCCTTCCCTCCACATGGTTTCTGTTAACCACAGAAGCTTCCAAGAAGCTTCTTGGAAGCTTCTAAGGGTGGGCCTCCCTAAGCCTCTTTCCTACTGCAAGTTCCATTTAAATTCAATTGGCCAAAGCATCTCAGATTATAAAGGGAGTCAAAAAGGGACTACCTGTCTACTTGATTAAGCTTGACAAGTTAGATCAGAAGCAGGAGTCTAGTGAAGGGCCTTCATGGCTAAAGGAATACGCGGACGTATTTTCTGAAGAGTTAATAGAACTCCCGCCTCAAAGAGAAGTGGATCATGAGATCAAGCTAGTACCAGGAGCTGCGCCAGTTACAAAGAGACCTTATAGAATGTCCATCCTGGAAGCAATTGAGCTAAAGGAACAACTCAAGCAACTTCTAGATCAAGGCTACATCCGTCCTAGCAGTTCACCATGGGAAGCTCCAGTACTGTTCTAGAAAAAGAAAGATGGAACACTTCGATTGTGTATTGATTACAGAGGGTTGAATCAATCAACTATCAAGAACAAGTACCCTATTCCTAGGATAGATGAGCTTCTTGATCATCTTTAGGGTGGTGCGAAGATCTTCTCCAAGATTGATCTCAAGTCTGGTTACTATCAGATAAGAATCAAGGAAGAAGATATCCCAAAGACGGCCTTCAACAGAAGATATGGGCACTCTGAGTTTTTAGTTATGTCATTTGGGCTTACGAATGCACCTGCCACCTTCAACAGGTTAATGCAAGATATCTTTAGGCCATATCTTGATGACTTCGTACTTATCTTCTTTGAAGACACTTTAGTCTATTCCAAACAGGAGGAATATCATGAACCCCAACTTTGGATTGTCCTTGAGACAATGAGGTCACACAAGTTGTATGCTAAGATGAAGAAATGTGCATTCTTCAAGCGTCAGATTGAATATCTGGGATTCATCATATCAGCGGAAGGAATCTCAGTGGACCGAGCATGTGCTAGAATGGCCAATACAACAACTGTCAAAGAAATACGCAGTTTTCTTGGATTGACAAGATGGTATAGGGTCTTCATAAAAAACTATGCTTTGATTGCAGCACCTCTAACGGACTTACTGAAAAAGCAAACATCCATTGCATGGTCAACTGCCGAACAATCTAGTTTTGATAGATTGAAGCAAAGTTTGGTATCAGCACCTATCCTAAATTTCCAGACCTTAGTAAGGAGTTTAAGGTAGTAACTAATGCTAGCACGCTTGCCTTAGGATGTGCGCTCATGTAGGAAGGTTATCCTAGAGCATACTCTTCAAGGAAACTGAAGAACCATGAGAAGAATTATGCTACCCATGATCTAGAACTGTTAGCTGTTATCCACGCTCTAAACCTTTGGAGACACTACCTGTTGGGTAACAAATTTACTCTAGTGACTGATCATAAAAGTCTCAAGTGGATCTTTACCTAGAATGAGCTCAATATGAGGCAATGTCAGTGGATTGAAGTGCTGGAAGAGTATGACTTCGAAATCAAATACCGACCTTGAAATGAGAATGTAGTTGCTGATGCACTTAGTCGCAAGGCATTCCTTAACTCATTAATCTTGCAAAATCCATCAACATCTAGATCTCTAGCTACAAAGGTGTCCATGCCAAACAACCCAATACTTGAGCTAGCTAGAGATGAAGCATGCCATGATCTATCCTATCAAAAGACACTAAGGGAGATCTCTATCAAGGATCATGACAAAAAGTTATAGGCTAAGTATCATGAATTCTCTATCGATAGTGGACTTGTCTACTATAGAACGAGAGTATGTATACTGGCAAGCCAGTCACTTAAGTAGAAGATATTTTGGGAATCTCATGATTCCCCTTTCTCAGGACATCCTAGCTATGCCAAGACTCTCAATGCAGTTAGGAAGAGCTACTATTGGGAGAGGCTTAAAGGTGACGTTCTCAAATATGTCACTGAGTGTTTGTCTTGTCAACGTATCAAAGCCGAACATGTCAAAATGCCAGGGAAGTTGCAACCACTTGACATTCCCCAAATGAAATGGGAATTCATCAGTATGGACTTTGTTGTTGGCCTACCCCAAGTTCAGGGAGGATACAACTCCATCATGGTTGTGATTGACATGCTTACTAAGGTTGCATACCTTATTCCAGTAAAGACAAACTATAAAGCCTCAAACATTGCAAGGTTGTTTATCAAGGAGATATTCAAGCTACACGGGTTTCCTAGAAGAATCATCAGTGATCATGATTCTCTCTTCACATCACACTTCTAGAGAGCTATCTTTGAAGCCATTGGGACTCAACTCTGTTTTAGTACAGCTTACCATCCCCAAACTGATGGCCAAATGGAGCGGGTCAATCAAGTTATCAAGGATATGCTTAGGGCACACTGCTGTCGTGAGCCAAAAAGGTGGATTCAATACTTGCCTTTGGTGGAATTTGCCTACAATGCTTCTTACCAACAAAGCATTCAGATGACCCCTTTTCAAGCATTGTATGGTCATGACTGTCGAAGTCCCCTAAGCTTCTCAAATCCAACCTTGAGGGTTGAAGCTTCAAGGCAGATGTTGGAAGAGATGGATGACCAAATAAAGTCAATAAGATAGGACATCCAAGTTGCCAAGGATAGACAGAAGGCATACACAGATTTAAAGCATCAAGATAGAATCTTCGAGGAAGGAGACATGATCTTCATTCGCGTACGCCCAAAGAAGAGTTCTCTATCCTTAGGAAATTGAAAAAAGCTAAGTCCAAGGTATTGTGGACCATACAAGATCCTTAAGTGCCTAGGACCTAATGCTTACAGGCTGCAACTCCCTGAGAACCTAAAGGTTCATAATGTATTCCATATTAGCCTATTGAAGAAGGATGTACCTAATCCTAACCATGTGCTTGATGACCAACAAGTTGTAATGCCTAGTCAAGGAGTCCTTGAACTACGGCCTAACAGGATCTTAGATGTTAGGGAGAGACAACTGAGATCTAGAACCTTGAGAGAATGCCTCTTCCCCAATGGAAAGATTATCTCGAGGAGGATGCCACTTGGATAGATGAAAGCACTCTCAACCATCAATATCCCCAGTTTATCTCGAGATGAGGACATCTCGATTCCTCCAAGGGGGAGAGAATGTAATATTTCTTTTGAAAATATATTACGAAGCCGTGTGAATTCTCGGGCAAAAGACAATGTCGGCATTGGGTCATGGACGGTGCAAATTTAAAACACGATGAACCGAGACTATGGTTTAATGAAACCGCATATTTCTGTGTGAACCTCCTCTTGGGAGGAGGTCAAGAGGAAATTGAGAAGATTTATGGAAAAAAATTCTTTTTAATCTTTTTTTTTCTCCCCAATCGAAGGCTGTGCTGGAGGAGGGGGAGTAAAGCATGGGCACGTAAGCCTTGCTAGAGGTCATGGATGAGTGAAGGAGGTTGATTCAACATCGCACTGGATGCCATGGGGGGGTGAATCCCATGCAAATGGCCGTGTGGAGGGAGGGAGGTACCTCTCCCTCACGGCTATAAAAACTAGGGCCATGGGTCCATCCTACGGATGGGTGGTCCCGGTTGGCCGGGAACTTTTCTCAATCATGATGGACAGCAAGAATATCGTTCAAAGAACACAAACAGCAAGAGCGTTGACCTAGAATCTAAGTTACAATAATCTCGGTTTACGCTGTTTTAGGGGAACGGAATGGGACTATGCCTTATGGCAGAGAGGTTGAGCCTTGCATCCCTCTTGTTTCCCATTCTCCTTGAACCAAGTGCAGTGTAAATCCGCTTTGGCCCTGGCGTTTCTGCCTAAAGTAGTTCGCTTGGGGTTCGACGCTAGTTGCCATTTAGGAAATGACCATTAGGGAAAACCCTGATTCAGGTCGGTCCTAAGTGGGAACGGCCAGAATACTTCTGCTATGTGGCAGACGCGGAAAGTCCTAGATCGCAAACCCCATGACATTCCTTGGGAGTGCCAGGCGGAACTTTCTAGACATTCTTTCCGATGGACTGCTAAAACATGTCCTGAAGATTACAAGCAGACATGTTACACCAATTCACCCCCTCCCATCAATCTTCGCATCCCACATCATGACCACCTCAACTACCCAAGACATTGTAGCTACCATGGACAATAGCAAGTTAATGTCCATGATGCAATTTTTGGTAAGATGCAGGAGATAGCTTTGGATTCAGGAGTAGGGTCCCCACCACAGGAGCTAAAAGACTAGCCACAGCTTAGCTGACACCAAGTCAAGGTAGGATCCCAAGGGATAGAAGCTAGAGGCCTCTATGACTACAGCATCTCCCATGATGCCCACGGTCACAACATATGATGAGTATGTTAAAGAGCTTCTGGCATAGCTAGAAAAGGCCAAGGAAGAGAAGAGAGGAGCAATAATTGAGCTAGAGACTAAAATAGAAGCCTCAACAGCACTCAAGTTGGAAGTAACCTAGCAGGCAGCAAAGCATCAATGAGAAATCCAAGAGCTAAAAGAGCAACTCAAAGCTAAGGAAGGAGAAGAAGGAAAGTGGGAAGCATAGACTAGTTGAGGAGAAATAGAACCTTGTGAGCATGCATGGACTTAATGAGGAGCTAGAAAATTTGTATGAAGAGTTGTAAAGAGATATGAAAAACATCCTGGATGCCACGGAGGGGCTAGAGGCAACAAGAGAAGAGAGGGCACATAGTATCAAAAAGAAATAGAAGACTTGAAGAAGAAGACTGGCCTAGAGTTGGAGGGACAGGAGAGACTGTAAAGGGAAATCAAATGCTTGGAGAAAGAGAAAGAAGAAACCATCAAAGAAGCAGCCCAAGGGTTGCATGAAGAGATAGAGAACCTAGAACAAGAGGTGGAGGAGATAAAAACCATGGCTGAATATGAAAGACAACGACATGAATGAAGCCATGATGCACAGTGAAGATCTATCGAAAAGGCTATCAAAAACTTCCATACAGCTCTTTGTGGAGCAAAAAGTCCAAAAGATAGCAAAGGGGAGCAGCTGAACTGTCGAAACAAGGAAAACACACACATGCTAGAAGTATGGAATGAACAACAATAGGTGGTAATGATGTTGTCTCAAAGCATGGAGAAGGGTAAGGAGGAATTAAAAGAGAGAGCCAAACAGTGGGAAGAGCACAACTTCGAATGTGTGCAAGAGTGCTTGGCCATAGCAGAATGTGAGCAAGTGTGGCAGAGGCCATAACCAAAGCTGTAGAAGCAAGTTCGATGTGTAAGAGAAAGCCTTCTTAAGGGCAGTGCTCCATGTAATGCAAGTGGATGGCAAGGATTCTATGGAGAGGACAAAAAGGAAGTTAGAAATGGCTTGCAAGAGTATGCTCTTCCAATTGGCACTAGCCTAATGAGAAAAGAACAATACCAATATTTGAGACAAGTCAGCCTCTCCATTGATGAGCTGAAGGAGCTAGATTTTGAAGAGCAGGAGCAGACGCATCCACCCCTAGCTCTTTGACCCCAGAAGAGCAACCACAAGAGGAGGGACCAAACTTTGAGTAGGAGCTAGAAGAAGAGCAATAGGTTTGAGAGCTTAGCCCACCATTACTGGATGTGCCTCAAGAAGATCCAGAAGGCAGCCAAGTACCCAAGCACATCATTGCAACTCAAAGAAGAAGACATGAATTGATGGAGCATGTGTCACCGAGAGCTAGAGCGCAACCCCAATAGTTTCTTGGAGAGCCTGTGCCACAATGCAAGGATTGCTATCCCGTCAAAAATGGCCCCAAGAATTGAGCATTTGGGAGCAAGGAGAACTCCAAAACCGGCCCCTCGAGCTATCATTCCTCTACCCACGGGCCCCGTACCGAGTCCTCTATAAGTGGAACTAGTGGACAACATAATTCAAATGGCCAACAACTTGGTGAATTCATGGGTTGAGGAGCGGAGCATGGTTATCACTCGATGGAGGTGGGAGGTCCAAGACTACAGGTAGGACAAGGCGTACCAAATCCCCAAGATGGTCCAAGGCTATGAAGCACAGCCCAAGTGGCAAAGAAGGATCTGGGATACAAACCTTAATTCATGGACAGCATTCTCCAACACACTTCCTGAAGAAAGGAATGATCCTATCTACATGCCCTACCCTCGTGGCATGGGGTGGACTACAACAAGGAGGAGCATGGTAGGTATGACTTTCCCAAAATCTACAATGCCAATGCAGAGAATCCCAAGAAGTGCCTAACCTTTAAGGCAGGAGACATCCATCCTTCAATCATGCACTTCCTCGAGGATTTCTCATCCTATCTGGACCCCACTTTCATACAACTTGTAATTATCTTAGAAATATTAGGTTTCTCCTAAAGCAAAATCCAGTCGCCAAGGAAGCCCACCTCCCTCCAGTCTTTTTTTATCTCAACCTAGGAATAGATAGTTGTGCGGCCACGTTGTTATCCTCTTTTTGCATAAAGATACTCGAAGACATGAACGATAGTCATTTTACAAGGTGTGGACATCCCTTTTTTTCAACCACACCTCTAAACATCAAGGATAATCTCAAGAGCTATATGCAAAGCCGTGCCTTTTTTAGCAAATCCCTTAGGCCACCCCATAATGCATCATTAGAAGAGGATGGGGGTACAACCTGAGAGCACCCCTGTATCTATGGTGTCGATTGTGTTTATCTATTATTTAAAAAAAAAATTAAAGATAGAAAAAGAAAAAGAAAGTTTATTTTTTTAAAAAGAGATATTGAAAGAAAACAAAAAGACTAAGTCCCTAAAACCATTCGATTGCCACAATCATTGCACCTAGGATTTTTTTACCTAGCCCAATTCCCCACTTTACGCTTAGGGCACCTGAAGGGTAGGAGTTCAAGGCCTATCTCCCTAAGCCATGCATTGCACCTACAATGATGCATGAATTGGGTCCTCAAGTGTGGGACAACACCGCAGGCTTGCCTGAGGTTCTCAACCCAACTCCTAGTTCCATTGGCACCTGCACCATGCACTACACAGAGAGGTAGATATGCCCCCTAAGAAGTGCACAACTTTTTCTTGCAAGTTAAGATCGTGTCGTATTGACCTCAGAGGAAGGATCTATCCAATACCAACACCATCTTCAATTTCAAGGACAGATCCATCCATCCGTCATTCACCAAGAAGGACCCATCCAACACCATCTTCAATTTCAAATGATAGATCTGCCCACTGTCAAGGCAAGGGAGGGACCCACCCCAACACCATCTTTAATTTCAAAGGGTAGATCCATCCCACACCATCCATGGAAAGGGCTTGTATACAAACCCAAAAAGTCATCCAGCTACATCCACCCCACATTCCGGCTACTACCCATCAATGCCATGGAATTGGCACTTGGCTAGGAGGGGGATAATGTTAACCTCAACACAAGATATTGTTAATCTCATCACAAGAAAAAGTGAAGAAAGTGGAAAAAATGGAAAAGTGAAATTCAGGAGCCAAAAGAGGCTGCCCAAAAGGAAGTCAGACCTGGAAGAGCCCAAAAGTGCATGCATGGCCACAAGAAGTCCGAGGCGTAGCCATGAGAGCCCAAAAAGTGCTAAAAAGGAAGGGTAGACAAGTGGTAGAAAGGAATCTAGGAAGATAGGAAAACAATAGGAAAGAGGGCCGAGGCCAGCCATGTAAAAGAGGGGATGCCCAAAAGGGATAAGGGTTTTGTATATAAACTCAAAAAGTGAATGAGAAGCTCATTATTTGGTGTGTGGAAAAACTTCTTCTTCTTCTTCTTCTTCTTCTTGCTTGTGCTTGAGCAAGGGAGTGAGGGAGTGTGAGAGTATGAGGGAGTAAGTGTGTGAGGGTGAGGGATCTTGGAGAAGAAGCTCTCCATCATTTCCTCTCTTGTTCTTCTCTTCTCTTCTCTTCTCTTCTCTTCTCTTCTCTTCTCTTCTCTTCTCTCGCATGGCTATGGAGGATGGAGATTGAGGGAGAGGAATTGAGGTTGCTCAAGCTCACATCACGAATTGTGGAGTTATCGGTGTCCCTGAGGGAGGAGGGTACTCAATTGAACATTGAGATAAGCTCACTACACTCATAGAGAGGGATAGCGCATCGGGTATGTGAGAGGTAGGCATTAGTACTCGGCTTGAAATGCTTAAAATAAGAAATCTGTGGGTCTTGCCACCTTCGATGTTGAATATTTTTTCCCTAAATTCTGGATTTTTTGGCAAAGTTTAGGCACATTCGAGGCTCAAAACTCCGCTCTCATTGGCAACCACAGGATACGGCGACTCAGCCCGTCAAATCCCAAAATAGATCTGCACAAAACAACCAAAGGAAGCATCAAGCTGATACAAAATAGATACATACTAAAACACAACACAATGCGCACCCTACCCCCTGACAAAACCAAGGCATGAAATCCACAAGGAGTAGGCCTAGCATAATTTGATAGAAGGTCCGAAGCTAGTCACTAACCGACTGCTCCAGCACGGCCAAACTAAAAAGAACTATCAAAGAGGTCGCCCTAAGTGTGGTCTGAACTACCTACCTAAATAAGGACAACACAACTAGGAGCTCCAACTAGGCGAGGACTCCTATAGCCTGATCAAGAAGTATTTCCTTTTAACACATTTCTTCTTTTAGGTTTTTATTCTTCCATACTCGGACGTGTGAAAAGGAGGGAGCTGAGCGTAGTGACCCAAGGAGAACAAGGCATCGGCCTCAGGTCCTGTCTTGGTACCCAAGAACCTACCAAGCCCTCGCAAGGAGACACTTAATCCTTTTCTGACGCTCACTTTTATTTTCTCTCCAACCTTCCTTACTTTCTTCTTTTCCAGTGAGATGCCACCCGTAGGAAGACAAGGCATCGGCCCCAGGTCTGACTCATCCCCAGGAACCTACCAGGCCTTCGCAAGGCGATGATCAACTGCTTATACATTTTCCTTTCTTTTCTTTTCTATTTTTATAGGGGTTAGAACCCCTTTTTACACACCTTTGTATATATTTATTGCCCTTTGAGATATTCAGGGTTTTTCCTCTCTATCATCATCATTTTTTCCTCTGGCAGGCTTCTCTAACTGCCTCACAACTAACAAGAACTCCTAGAACGACTGCCTAGCAGGCTAGCAGAACAAGGTCACTAGAACTACCTTCTAAAACAGGTCTTTCGATGCCTGGCAATGTCTTTACAGGTCCCTCAGATATACCTAACCTAAACCTGGGACTTCATGCCTTGGACACCGGTCCCCAACAAGAAAAGAAAGTCCCCCACAAGTACACAGACACATATAGCATAAAAACATGGTACTTGTAAAGGAGAGATATCACCTAGATAGGGCCACGAGAAGTCTCCGTGCAACATAGGCTCCTTCCAAGCTCTTCTTTGAACCTATCTAGCACAAGACTAAAATAAGAAACCATTAACTGCACCCGTACTAAACAGACAACTAGCCCTCTTGTCCTAATGAAATAAATCCTTTAAAACCTCACAAAACTGGCCCTCTTGGCCTAACGAAATAAAACAGAATAGCACCTACACATCCCTCCCCGAAATAGTACAGATATACAATAATATGCTCCTTTCCAAGAAGAAAAAATAGGGCTCGTAGCCCTAAGCTAAATGCATAAGATTATGACCCATCCCCCTGCATATATAGCAAGAGGCGTACGCATAACATGTTGTCTAATCAGCCTATGGGTCCAGAAAAACAACAGGAGATGGGTCTTGGCTACTCTTTGCATTACCCATATCAACCATCGCCTGCCATATATTGCATGCTCTGATAACATTCCCCACAAGCGACCGGGTCCTGTCTCATTATTGATAGCAATATCCAAACTAGGACCACAATTGAAGAAAAGGTCTTCTTCGTAAGAAAGGTTTTCCAGTGAATCCACAAACTGATTCCAATAACGTGGAATCAGCTGAAGAGACATGCTCTCAAACTCCTCAAGTAGGGTCATGGCAGTTCGATGATACATACAAAGGATGGGGTTCTACACTGTGTATGTCCCATCTAGCTGATTCAAGATCAACTGGGAATCCCCTTTTACTAACAACCATCGAATACCACCTTGTTTGGAAATATGCAATCCCATAATCAAGGCTTTATACTCCGCCATATTGTTAGTGAATCCTAACCTGAGATAAGCAGCTAACTTCATTGTAACTCTATGTCGGGGATCTCGGATTACTACTCCAACACTCCCCTTTTTATTAGGGCCCCTGGACGCTCCGTCAAAATATAATGTGTACGTCCATAATGGGTTTACATAGCCTGCCATCACAAACTCCTCTATTCGTAATTATGATAGTCAAAATTTAATATGTTTAGAGGATGAACTGACTGCTCCATCCCACCTTCTTCATTAAACTCAACAAAGATACTTGTCAACATTCGTAAGCAGTGATGGCAGAAGACTTTGATCTCCCACACAAAGGTTCTGTCTTCTTGCTCAATCACTTTGTATCCTTTGCTCCACCAGATAAGTTTCCCCTGATGGTATCTTTACTCCAGATATGGGTGCTCCAAATAAGGAATTAACCGCCCCATCAACCAACTTTAAGCTCTTTTGCATGTCTCAAATCAGCCCTAGCATGGACCTGCAATGCATTTCTCCGTGTTAGCATACTTAGAAATAATAAGGTTTAATCTTATTAAGATTAACCTTATTTTTAAATTCTACTCCCTGCAAATCAGCTAGTAGAGCCATAGACCTATTTTTCCCTATCATGACAATCTTGTAGGGGCCATCCCATCTAGGTTCCAGCTTCCTTGGAAACAGCTCCCTACGCACATCATAATACAGAACTAATTGCCCTTTTTTAAATGTATACTTCTTTGCTTTAAGGTCATGCAACTGCTTCATCCGATGTTTAGCTACCTCCTGATGTAATAAGCTCTGCAATTTCAGCTCATCTAGGTGGGCTATGGTCGTGAAATGCTCAAAGAGTGCATCCTCGTCTCCCAACGAGTGATTAATTGCAAACCGTATGGTTGGCAACCCGATTTCGAGGGGTAACACACACTCTTCCCCATAAACTAATTTAAATGGAGTATGGCCGGTAGCTCACTTGAACGTTGTATTGTACGCCCATACTACCACATACAACTTCCTGTCCCAGTCTCGTTTCTTCTCCGAGACTATTTTAGACAAGATACCCACAAGCTGCTTATTACTACTCTCGACTTGTCCATTTGCTTGCGAATTATAGGGGGTCGTTTTGTTATGCTTGATTTGCTAAGCTTCAGTTAGGCTTTTGATCACTTTATTCAAAAAATGGGTTCCACGGTCCGATACTAGTTCCTTCGGTGGACCAAAACGGTAGATAATCTGCTCTAAGAGGAAACTTGCAGTCTCTTTTGCATTGTCCTACCTCTTCACCCGTGCTTCTGACCATTTTGTAAAATAATCAGTTGCTACTATAATGTACCTCTTCTAGGTAGTAGACGACGGGGTGATAGGACCCACAAAATCAATACCCCACTTCTCAAATGAAAATAGCCATGATAGGCGTAAGTGGGCGTTTCCTATTCTCTCTATTGTCATGTCTTTGACAGGTATCACATCTCTTAACATACTCAAAGGAATCTTGGAAGATGGACGGCCACCAATATCCAGCTCTTAAAGCTTTCTGTGCCGTCAACCGTCCAACAAAGTGCCCTCCACATGCAGAGTCATGGCACTCTTCCAAGATGAAAGGAACCTCGTCAGGCATCACACATCGGCGATAGATATCATCAACACCCTACTGATATAGTGTCCTTGCGATAAAGGAAAACTTCAAAGCCTATTGTCTAATTTTCCTCTTTTTAGATTTTGATAAACCAGCTCCAGTCTCTCCCATTGATAGATAATGCATGATAGCAGTATACCAAGATGGGATAGAAGTTGTATCAATTTTAAACATTTCTTCAATATCACTTCCTTCAGCCAAAGTCTCTTTCGGCTCCCCGAAATCCACAAGGCATTCCACAATCCCCTGCAACCTCGGTGGCTTACTCTTAATCTCATAATCAAACTCCTTCAAAGTGATTAACCACTTTGCCAGACGATCAGGCGGTTATAGCTTGTTCATAAGCAATCTAAGCCCTTCCGCCTTTGTATAGAAAACTACATTCTCATAGAGGATGTAGTGCCTAAATTTTTTAGTCGCAAAGACCATCGCAAGGCACAACTTCTCCATATAGGTGTAGTTAATTTCTGATATGCCCAATTTTCGACTAGCAAAAGCTATCGGATGATACCACTTTTCCTCTCAGATTTGGGCTAAACAACAGTTGATACTATGCATGGTGCCTGCTGAAAATATGTAAAATACTTCGCCTCTTTTAGGTGCTTTTAAAATTGGTGCTTTTACTAGCTCCTATTTCACATCCTCGAAAGCTACCTTACAAGGGTCGCTCCATACAAATAGACAGCAAAAGGATAATAAGTTCATTAATGGCAACGTCCTTTCTGCCAAGGCATTTATAAACTGTCGATAGTACCTTATCGATGACAGAAAGCTATGTACCTCTTTTGGAGTGCGTGGTGGACTCATAGCGACTATAACCTTGATCTTTTCAGGGTCAGTTGCTATCCCTAGTGAACTGACCACATGGCCTAGCAATAGTCCATAAGGCACTCCAAAGACACACTTCCGTGGGTTAAGAGTGATACAAAATTGTCTGTAGTGCTCAAAGCACTTTCTTAAGATAATCAACATCCTTTCCCTTACAGTGGCTACCCCAAGATCATCGATAAATACTTTCAACTCTTCTGGGGAGATGTCACCAAAGGTCTTGTTTGTTGTTCGTTGCCATGATTCAGGTGCATTGCACAAACCAAAGGCCATCACATGATATGCAAAAGTATCGAAGAAAGTAATGAAAGTTGTTTTCAACTTGTCCTCTTTTGCAATTACCATCTGGTTGTATCCTACAAAGCAATCCATAAATGAATATATTTCCCTACCCACTAATTGATCCAAAATCTGGTCAATAAATGGAAACGGGTAGTAATCCTTAACCGTCTGCTTATTCAGCTCTCTAAAATCTACACATAGTCAGATCTGGTTATTTTTCTTCTTCTTAATAACAACTGGTGAACACCATTCTGTGTGCTATACAGGGAAGATTAAACTAGCTTTTTGTAACTTCTGTAACTCCTCAAATAGCCCATCCCTCAATTCAAAAGGCATACGCCTTACCTTCTAACACACAGGACGACTGCCTTCTTTTACAAGAATAGTATGAACAGCCAAGCTGGGAGGAATGCCTCTCAGCAAGCAAAGATGTCGCGGAACTCTTGAATCAAGGACACATAGTCCTCCCTTTCTGCTGAATTGAGCATGGAACCTAATTTAATTGGCTATGAATCATTCGGCGTGCCAAGGTCCAACTCAATCACATCCGCATCTCTTATCCTATCTTGCGGCTCTATCAGCTCATTTAGAGTTATCTGATAAATATCCTCTATAGTGGACCCCTCTTTAGATTCATCACTGGATGATGTCTCACTACCAGATGGATCATCTACTGTTTCTAATTCAGTAGAGGATAAAGGAGCTCTCTCACTCTGAGGAGACTCAGGGTAAGCATCGACTATTACTCGATTAGCACCTCTACCTAGAACCACTCGACCAGCAGGTATATCAACTTGACAGTCTATTCGTAAGATCCAAGGCCTGCCTAGTAGGACTCGATAGCTAGATGTCCTGCAAATCTTATCACCCTAAAGTCCAAGAAGCATTCTACACTTGCGACTGTAACATGGACTTTAGTAACGCAACCTTATGGTTGCCTTAAACTATCATTAGCCATTCTAAGAAGGGTGGAGTTATCTTTTTGGATGCCTAGACCCAACCTCTCCATCAACTTTGAACTCATGATATTGATGGAGGACCCAGTGTCTACAATAGCATGCTCCACTAGTATTCCATCCACGTATGCTGAAACCCTAGGGCAATTCTTTTCAGCATGATCAAACCAATCTTCCCCTACTCTTGCTATGCCTAAAGGCTCTACAATATACCCAATACGTAGGATCCTCTTGAATTCCTTGCGTACTCCTGGAGATAATTTAATCAACTATAAGAGGTTTACATCTGGTTTGACTTCCCAAAGAGAACTTGCTAAATAAAAATCATGATAGGTAGCCAAAGCTCTCTTTTCTTGCCAAACCATCATTTCCTTTGGTCTCGGGACCGGCTTTGGTGCTTCTTTTTTAGCTCTTCTCTTCTTTCTTGGCACTTCCTCATCCTTCTTACGATCGACTTTTCTGTCACAACAGACCTTAGAGGTCCACCTTCTACGCTAGGATTCAGGACTTTCGTCCCCTTATCCCCTTGCTTAAGGTTTCCCTCAACTAGTTTTGCATTATCTTTATCACCCTCTTTAGCCTTTTGGCCTCTTGTCATGGCTCTTAGGTTAGAGGTTTCAGCGCCATTGATGTGTACGGCCTCAATAAGGCTGACTCCATTGCCTTGTGGCAACTCCTCTACAGTGGTCTTTCCCCTTTGCAATATTTGTCTTGGTCCATCATTTTGCCGGAGGTTATTACCTTCCGCTCTATGATTAACTAGGCATGGCTATTTACTCCCTTGTTGGAGGGAACTAATCTTACTCCAACAAGTAGTGGCTAAGTGGCCCGACTTCCCACAAATATCACATTTAACATTTGGATAGTTTCTAGGGAAATGTTATCTGCCACACCACTTACAATTGAATCTTGAGGGACACCCTCTTTAGGGCGTCGATTCCCTATCAGATTCTGCTGCTTCTTCAGGAAATTGATGTCAACAGCTATTTGCCGATATTGTTCAGAAATCATGTCGGTGTAGTGCTTCATCATATCCTTAACTTCGCCAAGGACATTAGAGGCACTCGACTCATAGCCTTGATCGTCTATCCGTCGTTCCATTGGCCTAACAATTTGATTGGGCATTAACATTAGGGTTCGAAACTTAGCCTCCAACATTTGGTGGAGCCAACTAACTAGCCATAGGCATGGTTACACTAGGAGGAGCTGGCAGCAAAGGTACATTTTGAACCATGCTTCCTCTCCCATTAGGGTTATTCGTAGGCATCCCTTGACTTCCATTCATCAATGGTAAATTGCCTCCAGGTACTAGACTCGCATTAAGATTTATTCGAGAGAAGTAGGCCATTTATAATCATGACTCTACTCCTTTTGCCCGTGCAATGGCGGTGTCTATATCAGCCAAAGCCACACTGGTCAATTGTACCTGAATATTGAAATCCAATCCATGCAAGAAGTATTGCAATTGGGCAGTCGGTGGAATGGAAATGTAAGTTTGTAACTTACAAAATACTTCCTTAAGCTTCTTGGCATAGGCTTTCACATTCTCATGGGGATCTTGGCGTGTTACATTCAAAACATGCAACCAGTATTGGCCACCTCTTTCAGGGGCATATTCTCCTCGGAAAGCTGCATAAAATTGGTCGATTGTGGTAATGGTTCCAGTCTCTATGCTATGATACCATACTGCAGCCCTTCCCTTTAATGTCATGTTAAAGAACATCATAAGATGTACTTCATCTTGGATGCAATAATTAAACATTAATCTTTGGAATTCACAAATGTGAAACTCCGCATCTTCTTCGGCTAACCCATTAAAAATGGGCAAAGGAACTCCTAAAGCTGGCAGATCCAGCGTCCCTGTAGGAATTGCAATGGGTTTTGCCATGATGACAATCGGATTGACAATAGGAGTTTGAACTTATGGAATCACACCCCCACTTGAAGTGGGTTGACTTGGTGGAAGAGAGGAAGAACTTGCGCTTCCTCCTGCACCTAAAGAACTATGTGCAGTAGTTGGGTTACTAAGACCACTGCCTCTTATGCGTATTGGGCTACTCCTTTGAGGAGAATAGCGACTTACAATCTCAAACCGCCGTCTAGCCCTCTCAGCAAGTTCTGCTTTTTGTATTTCGTCTTGACGGTCCTTGTCAGAGGACATAAACCAACTTTTTGGTCCCTAAAAACCCTGGATTCGAGAACCACCACTTGTTGGCAACTCCCAGCAGAGGCACCACTGATAGGACCTCAAATGGGTCGGCACTGGCTATGGCACTAGCCGGACCTCATGCTCATAACAGACAAAGACACCCTCACGGCCTCATGGGCCAGGAGCGTCTATCTGCTGCTAAAGGACGAACTATCCTAAAGCCTAATCTATGCGTTTATAGTTTTATAGTCCAACCTTTCCCTTTCTATAAACTCCACAGAGGGAGAAACCATACATATTGGCAATAAATGCTACGATAATCACATACATGGGAGGCAACCTCTCGGTGGAGTCACCGTGGCCCCACTGCAGCTCTCCTACATCGCAGGGATTGGCCCCTTGATGCGCTGCTCAACATATAGAACAAACGAACAAACTCCACTCTTTCATTTTGAAAACATTCCAGGAGATACCATGTGTCCTTACCAAATAATCCCCCAAGAAACAAACATCTATCCTACGGCTTAGGATGCCTTTCCACACACAAGCATGGGTCATTGTCATTGAAAACAGGTGTTATGCATCCAGTCCTTTTTATTCTGACACCATGGTTAACGTGCACATGCAAAAGTGGATGATCCTAAAGTCCTCAAACATAATTTTAAATCAGAAACATGTGGTGCACAACTAGGCTTTTCAATGCATTTACTAACCCGTTGCGGCGATGTAAGGATAGCACCGAGACAACACTCATGCTACTATCCTCTTAATTAAAATACCACAAACTCTATGTCATGATATGCATCAAAAAATCAACAACAATCACCACGCAAATCACACCATTCAAACATCCCAACCCCCTACGTTTAGGTATTGCTTTCGTTGCATAGGTGTAGAGGTTCATTTTGTCATGTTTTGATGTATAAAAAGCGATAAATCACAAACTTTGACAAGGAGATAGGGAAAAATGAGGCTAAACCTCATGCTTTGCCACTACCATACATCCACAAACAATCATTATATTTTTTCTTATTTTTGTGAGACGTATTTCTTTTTTTCCCCTTATTTTTCTCATTTTCTTGATTTATTTGGCAATAAAATATGCTATTTTCTGGTTTTTCTTGTTCCAATCACTTTAGCATACTAACATTCAATTTATTTTTCATTTTTCCCCCATGGGAATACTTTTTATCCACCCGAAATGGAAAAACTACCATTTTACCGCCTAAAAACCGCATTTTGGGTTTTCGTGAATTAAATAGAGCATGTAAATCATTGAAAAATTAAGATTTTCTGATAAACAGCAATTAATCATGATGCAACCAGTACTCACACAAATTTTCATCCAATAAGAACATCATTACTGTCATAAACTATAAAAAATCCTTCATTTTTCTTCATAAAAATGGTCATACCGTGTTTTTAGGTAACCCGAGACACCTTAAATGACTGCATAACCAGAAAATGGAGTCTCCATTGCTCTCAATCCAATGCTGCACATCAATCTTCAGCATCTCTATCAATCTCCATCGCCGCTTCCTTCAACCCCCTTCTCGGTTCCTCCTTCAAGATGGTGCACATGAACAGCCCATAGAGGGGAGAGAGAGGGAGGAGAGAGAAAGGCTAGATTCTGATCTCTTCATCTAGACAGCCATTCCTCGCGTGAAGACCGGCGATAGAGTCAGGCAAGAGGAGGAAGTTGAGGCCCAATGTCTATTGCATAGCTTATTTGCAGCCCAACATCATGATCCATGAGGGGGAGGGTGCATTTTTCGGCGCATGCATCTCGCCATCTCTCCACGCCATGCTCCACGTTTTTTCATAAAAATTGAGGGAGGGGAGGGGGGGTGTTAAAGGTCCCAAAGGGGAACCCCCCTTTGGCCTTAAATTTGTCTACATTTTCAAATCTTGGCCACTTTTTGGCCTCTTCCTCGTTCGGGCTCCGTTTTAGCCTTTGAAAAATCCTGCGTGTCCGTCTTGACATCCCGCACTGACTGGTAGCTCCCGGCATCCCATACGACAATCGAAAAAATTATCAAAAATCCACAAGTGTCGCTCGAGCGCCTTTTAAAAGTCGTCTTTCACTTGGTGCTTAAAATCGTCCTAGCTGCAGCCGCCACTGCCTTCGATGTTGAATATTTTTCCCCTAAATTTTGAATTTTTGGGCAAATTTTAGGCACATCCCGGGTTCAAAACTCCACTCTCATCTCATCCTATCTGGACCCCACTTTCATACAACTTGTAATTATCTTAGAACTATTAGGTTTCTCCTAAAGCAAAAGCCAGTTGCCAAGGAAGCCCACCTCCCTCCACTCTTTTTTTATCTCAACCTAGGAATAGATAGTGTGCGGCCACGTTGTTACCCTCTTTTTGCATAAAGATACTCGAAGACATGAACGATAGTCATTTTACAAGGTATAAACATCCCTTTTTATCAACCACACCTCTAAACATCAAGGATAATCTCAAGAGCTATATACAAAGCCGTGCCTTTTTTAGCAAATCCCTTAGGCCACCCCATAATGCATCATCAGAAGAGGATCGGGGTACAACCTGAGAGCACCCCTGTATCTGTTAGAAGTCAAGCTCCCCGTGTAGTGTGTGACTGTCTTTATGTACTACCGACATGACAGCTAGTGTATAGCTGTCTCCTGCTTATGACTACATTAAATAAGTTGGTTAGCTAGTCGGTGACCTGACTATGGTTAGTCTGTCTAGTCAGCGGGTCACTTACTCTATGTTACTCTTGTATGTGTGTTTTACTCTATTATGGAATAATGAGAAGAAGGTGTGTGGAACCTGAATGGTTCAGTTAGTGCTCAACCCTGTCTCTCTCTCATTTGCTAACATGGTATCAGAGCAGGACTTGGTGGATCTCTAAGAGTTGGAGAAAGTGAAGATCTACTTCCAGGAAGTGAAGACTCATTTTTCTTTTGTGCAGACAGGCTGCCATTGTGGACTGCAGGTAGGCATTTGTTCATTACACACTCCAGGGTCAAGATCAGAGCTTGTGGCTTCTTGAGAGCCCTGAGGAGGCTGGTTAGAGTGCATTTGGGTGTGGCATCAACATCACCATCATCATCTTCATTAGCAGGAACTGGAAACAGAGGTCTGCAATCAGCGTGATTGCGCCTGTTTGGGCTGAAGGCCTGCACTGTCTACTGCAATCACTGGTGACCATAAATGGGTCATGAGAAGCATGTATGGCTATTGAAAAAGGTCTTTGTGAAGTACATGGAGTAACTACTTGTGGTTGAGCTCTGATATGAGCTGAAACAGAGTGGGCAGAACTGTGTAAATTGTCTGCACTGCTGTATACACAGCATACATGGAGTCTACAACACTTTGAAGAGCATTGGAAGCTCTTGAGTATGCCCAGAAGCACCTGTGAAGTATAGGTACATGCTGGAGGCTACATGTACTTGTCTTGATCAATTGCAAGCTGAGTTTGGTAGCTGAAATACACAGATCTGAAGCTTCTTTTGTGGCTGGAAACTGTCTTGGATTGTGGGCAGTAAGCATTTTGCTTTCTACTGAAGCACAGAGTGACAGATGCAGACATCTGAAAGACATATATACTGTCATATGCATGTTAGAATTGTCTTGGGTTGAGAGGAGCATCAAAATCCACTGAATACTGGAAGTTTGCAGCTGAAATAAAAGAAATCTTGTCTTCTTGGGATGAATATAAATTGCAGACATTTTTGGTTGACTTGCTTGTCAGATATAGACAGGGTATTGTCACTACATAGTCATGTACTGACGGTGACATACTGAAACAAATGTATGGTCTGATTTAAGGACTTTTTTGAGCTAGTTGAAGCGGGTTATGCTGGTTTATTGACTGCAATCTTTACATAAACTGTTAGCATTGGCACTTGTTAAGAATACACTGGCTGATGTCTCTATGCTTATGTCTGAAGTGGCATATGTACCAGGAGTCAATTTAGCAGCTTTGGAACATGCATTACATGTATCCAGGTGGAGTTTGACTTTGGAAAGGCTGCTGTAATTGCAGTTTACAGGTTTGGACTGCATGCTTTTGGAACCTGGCAGTGGATCTGCAGGAGTTAAATCTGAACCGAACATCAGGCATATGTATTGGCAATTGTCTTTATGAGTTGGATCAACCGATTGGGACATTGTTTGGGCTGATATTTGACTGAAATTTACTGGTTTTTTTCCTGCAATTAATTGCAGAAAACTGTCATAAACAGTTCCGGACTGAAGTTGAACTGTTAAGAAAATCTTGGTTTGCAGGTAGTCAGGCAAGGTCTGCAACATGGCAAATGCTGATAGAACTGATAATGTAACCCAGATTGTGGGAGAAAAGCTTGATAGCAACAATTATGCAATATGGAAGTTCCGCATGGAGAACTTTCTGATAGGCAAAGGATACTGGGACTTAGTGACAGGTGTTGAGGCTGAACCTGAAGTTCCAGATAGGAATCCTACAGCTGATCAAAGACGAGCGCATCGAGCTTGGACGGAAAGAGCTCGCAGAGTTTTACATTGGCTGTCATTATGTATCTCGGATGCTATGGTGATGCAGATCATGAACTGTAAATCCCCAGCCGATGCATGGAACATATTGGTCAGGTACTATGGCACAACTACGAGTGCCAGGAAGATACAACTGAAGCAAAAATTCAACAACATAGAGAGGAAGAACAGATCCATACAGGACTATGTCACGGAGATTAAAACCTTAGCAGATCAGCTCGCATCTGTTGGCTCACAGGTAGAAGATGAGGATATGGTTGCAGTGACCTTAAATGGCTTGGGTCCGGAGTATAAGTCCTTTGACACTTCAGTATCTGTGCGGGCTGAGATGCCTGATTTTAATGAGCTGGTTGCGTTGTTGATTCATGAAGAGGTGAAGCTTGGCTTAGTTACAGGGTCAAGCAGCTCAAAGAATAAGGATGCAGTTTTTTATTCGAATCAGCGTGGTCGTGGTGGCCGTGGTAGAGGCTATGGATCTAGCAGAGGAGGCCAGCAGAATGCATCCTATAGTAATAGCAATCAACAGTCATCACATGCAAGAGGTGGTGGCAACTTTCGAGGAAGGGGGAGATCTAACTCCCGTGGCAGAGGCTCATGGCAGCAGAAGCGTCAGTCAGACAATCCAAATAAAGATAAGGATTGTCACTACTGTGGAAAGTATGGGCATATTGCAAAGGATTGCTGGAAGAAGCAGGGAAATCAGAAGGGCAAGCAGCATGGACATTATGCTACGTCCAGTCAGGCAGATGACTCTGGTGATAGACTGTTTGCCATGCAATATGTCAAAGATAAGGCTGCTGAAAAATCACCTGATGATGTAGTGTGGTACATTGACTCGGGGGCGTCGAATCACATGACCCCTCATGGTGATTGGTTCACGGATATGGTGGCTGAAAAGCATGGCTATGTATGCACAGGTGATGACACGCAACATAGCATTGAGCATAAAGGCAAAGTGCCTCTGGTTGTACATGATGGCAGGAAGAAGAATCTTCATGATGTTTTGCATGTTCCTTCGATTACGAAGAACCTATTGTCTGTGGGTCAAATGACAGAGCAAAACTTGCAGGTTCGCTTCAATAAGCATGGCTGCTTTATTGAAGAGTTTGGCAATGGATGCAAGTTGATCGCGAAAGGCCACAAAAATGGAAGAATGTTCACTCTTGATGCTACACTGCCAGAGCTGAATTCCGCTATGTTTGCTCAGGGTTCTGGCACTATCAGGGACTTAGAGATTTGGCACAAGAGAGTGGGGCATGTCAATTTGCAGAGGCTGCAGACCATGCAGAAGAAGCAGCTGGTAACAGGACTACCTAGATTCCAATATTCAGATATTGGTCATGTCTGCGAGGCTTGCCAATTTGGTAAGCAGTCACGATTGCCGTTTGTCAGGCATGTAAGACAGAGTACACGACCACTGCAGTTAGTGCACTCTGATGTTTGGGGACCAGCTCATAATGCATCTATGGGGGGTTCCAGATACTATGTATCCTTCATTGATGACTACAGTCGATATACCTGGCTTCACATATTGAAAACAAAAGATGAAGTCTTTGCTGTTTTTCAGAAATTTAAGGCACAGGTTGAGAAGGAATTTGAGTGTTACATCTCTTGCTTGAGATCTGATAGCGGTGGGGAGTATGTCTCCAATGAATTTGCTGATTTTTTGGCTGAAAATGGCATTCGTAGGCAGCTAACCTGCAGCTACACTCCGCAGCAAAACGGAGTAGCTGAAAGGAAGAACAGGGTTCTAATGGAAGCTGCCAGGGCCATGATGAATGAGAAGCATATGCCACTTTACTATTGGGCAGAGGCTGTTGTGACAGCCGCATATATTCTGAACAGGACTCCCACTGCAGGCATTCATGACATGACACCGTTTGAGAGGCTCTATGGCTATAAGCCGGATGTAAGACACATGAAGGTCTTTGGCTGCCTTGCTTATGTGCACATTCCAGATGAGAAAAGGAAAAAGTTGGATCCCAAAGCGCATAAGAGTGTGTTCATTGGATACTCGCAGGAGAAGAAGGCATACAAATGTTATGATCCCTCTACCAGGGAGACTTTGGTAAGCAGGGATGTCATCTTTGATGAGCTGGGCTCTTGGTATGTCTCACCAGTTGCAGTGCCATTCGATTTGCCTTCCACTCTGTCTTGGACAGCAAAGGAAAAGAGAAAGTTAGTGAGGATGGTATGATGACACCTGGCAGAATGACTTCGGGCTATGAGTCTAGTGATACTTTAGACAGCGAACTTGGTATTCCGACTGTCTATACGCCTGGCACGAGGCAGAACAAGTACATTCTGCCTCATGAGAGAGGTGAATCGAGTAGTGCACCACAGCCTAGACGATCGCAGAGGGTCAGATACCCTGTTGACAGGTTGACGTACTCTGGTTATTCTGCAAAGCATTATGCATACATGACAAAAGTGATGGAGATCAAAGAACCAGGTACTTATGCTGAAGCAGCAAAGGATGAAAACTGGTGCATGGCTATGGACGAAGAGATGAAAGCCTTGGCTGAAAATCAGACTTGGGATTTGGTACCACTGCCTGAAGGGAAAAAGCCTGTTGGCTGCAAATGGGTTTATAAAATCAAATGTAAGTCTGATGGCAGTGTAGAAAGGTACAAAGCAAGGCTGGTCGCTAAAGGATATGCTCAGTAGTATGGCTTGGATTATGATGAAACATTCAGCCCGGTTGCAAAAATGGCAACCATACGAACTGTTATTGCCTTGGCTGCTGCAAAAGGCTGGAAATTGCAGCAGATGGATGTTAAGAATGCATTCCTCAATGGTGATTTAACAGAGGATGTATACATGGTTCAGCCGGAAGGGTATGAGCACCCTGATTTTCAGCATTATGTGTGCAGGCTGAAAAAGGCACTGTATGGGCTGAAGCAGGCTCCGAGAGCCTGGCATGCTAGGATCAGCAGTTACTTGCAGAGTCTTGGATTTGTTGTTGGCAGGGCTGATCACAGCCTGTTTACAAAGAAGACTGATAGTGGCTTGGTAGTGCTGGTCATATATGTTGATGACCTGATAATCACTGGAAATGATGACATGGGAATTCAGCATGCTATGAAGATGCTGAAATCTAAATTTGACATGAAAGATCTGGGAGATCTGAAGTATTTCTTGGGTATTGAGGTCGTACCAGCTAAAAATGGCTTATGGCTGATGCAGAAGCACTATGCCATGGAAATGCTTAAGAAGTATGGCATGGCTGAATGCAAACCACTGGATACACCTCTGGACCAGAATGTAAAGCTAGACATGAACACTGGGGCTGAAGTAGAAGATGTGACTATGTACAGGCAGATGGTCGGCAGTCTGATTTACTTAACCATCACTAGGCCTGACTTGAGCTATGCAGTAGTGTTGATAAGCCAGTTTATGCAAAAGCCGAGAAAGCCGCACTTGGATGCAGTTAGACGCATCATGAGGTATGTTAAGTCCACTGTAGACTATGGGCTGTTCTATGTCAGAGATAAGCCCTTGATACTGATTGGATACACAGATGCAGATTGGGCAGGATGCTCAACTGACAGACGATCTACCAGTGGCTATGCCTTTGGCTTTGGTAGCGGCATGATCAGTTGGAGCAGCAAGAAGCAACCTACGGTTGCTTTATCCAGTACTGAGGCAGAGTACAGGGGGGCTGCATTGGCAGCATGTGAGATTGCTTGGCTGCTCAAGCTTATGGCTGACTTGGATATTCAGGTTGATGCTCCAGTGAAATTGTTATGTGATAAGCTGAGTAGTGTACTCGTGGCCATGAATCCAATTTACCATGCCAGGACAAAACACATAGAGGTACACTACCACTTTATTCGTGAGATGGTCCTTGCAGGAAAGGTTGATCTTATGCATGTGAGGACTGATGAGCAGGTAGCAGATATCTTTACCAAGTCTCTGGGTAAAGATAAGTTTTGTAGTTTTAGACAGCTACTTGGTGTGCAGATGCTGTCTTGAGCTTGAGGGGGAGTGTTAGAAGTCAAGCTCCCCGTGTAGTGTGTGACTGTCTTTATGTACTACCGACATGACAGCTAGTGTATAGCTGTCTCCTGCTTATGACTACATTAAATAAGTTGGTTAGCTAGTCGGTGACCTGGCTATGGTTAGTCTGTCTAGTCAGTGGGTCACTTACTCTATGTTACTCTTGTATGTGTGTTTTACTCTATTATGGAATAATGAGAAGAAGGTGTGTGGAACCTGAATGGTTCAGTTAGTGCTCAACCCTGTCTCTCTCTCATCTGCTAACAGTATCTATGGTGTCGATTGTGTTTATCTATTATTTAAAAAAATTTAAAGATAGAAAAAAAAGAAAAATTATTTTTTTAAAAGAGAAAAAGAAAGAAAACAAAAAGACTAAGTCCCTAAAACCATTCGATTGCCACAATCATTGCACCTAGGATTTTTTTACCTAGCCCGATTCCCCACCTTACGCTTAGGGCACTTGAAGGGCAGGAGTTCAAGACGTATCTCCCTAAACCATGCATTGCACCTACAATGATGCATGAATTGGGTCCTCAAGTGTGGGACAACATTGCAGGCTTGCCTGAGGTTCTCAACCCAACTCCTAGTTCCATTGGCACCTGCACCATGCACTACACAGAGAGGTAGATATACCCCCTAAGAAGTGCACAACTTTTTCTTGCAAGTTAAGATCGTGTCGTATCGACCTCAGAGGAAGGATCTATCCAATACCAACACCATCTTCAATTTCAAGGACAGATCCATCCATCCGTCATTCACCAAGAAGGACCCATCCAACACCATCTTCAATTTCAAATGATAGATCTGCCCACCGTCAAGGCCAGGGAGGGACCCACCCCAACACCATCTTTAATTTCAAAGGGCAGATCTATCCCACACCATCCTTGGAAAGGGCTTGTATACAAACCCAAAAAGTCATCCGGCTACTATCCATCAGTGCCATGGAATTGGCACTTGACTAGGAGGGGGATAATGTTAACCTCAACACAAGATATTGTTAATCTCATCACAAGAAAAAGTGAAGAAAGTGGAAAAAATGGAAAAGTGAAATTCAGGAGCCAAAAGAGGCCGCCCAAAAGGAAGTCAGACCTGGAAGAGCCCAAAAGTGCATGCATGGCCACAAGAAGTCCAAGGCGTAGCCATGAGAGCCCAAAAAGTGCTAAAAAGGAAGGGTAGACAAGTGGTAGAAAGGAATCTAGGAAGATAGAAAAACAATAGGAAAGAGGGCCAAGGCCAGCCATGTAAAAGAGGGGATGATGCCCAAAAGGGATAAGGGTTTTGTATATAAACTCAAAAAGTGAATGAGAAGCTCATTCTTTGGTGTGTGGAAAAAATTCTTCTTCGTCTTCTTCTTCTTCTTCTTCTTGCTTATGCTTGAGCAAGGGAGTGAGGGAGTGTGAGAGTGTGAGGGAGTAAGTGTGTGAGGGTGAGGGATCTTGGAGAAGAAGCTCTCCATCATTTCCTCTCTTCTTCTTCTCTTCTCTTCTCTTCTCTTTGCTTTTCTTGTCTCACATGGCTATGGAGGATGGAGATTGAGGGAGAGGAATTGAGGTCGCTCAAGCTCACATCACGAATTGTGGAGTTATCGGTGTCCCTGAGGGAGGACGGTACTCAATTGAACATTGAGGTAAGCTCACTACACTCATAGAGAGGGATAGCGCATTAGGTATGTGAGAGGTAGCCATTAGTACTCGGCTTGAAATGCTTAAAATAAGCAATCTGTGGGTCTTGGCGCTTGAGTAGCGTGAGTTTCCCACAAGGGATAACATTGCCTTATACTACCACTTATTGATCCAACAATTTCTAGTTTAGTCATAACATTTCCTTGATTATTCTCATGACCATCCTCGGATCAGGTTGGCAAGCAATCCAAGAGGAGTGTTGGAAATTAGGTAATGGAATTTACCTAGTGGATGTTGAGAAGATTAACCACATTGAAAGTGGTATTCTAAGAGCTCAAACTCTGGAAGAGCCTAGCTTGATTGAAGCCATTTAGTTCTTCAAAACTAAAGACTCGAAAGCCCTTATTGTTGTAAGAAGCTGGGAATAGCAAATAAGTGTTAATAATGTTGATGTTATGCCATGTCACACTGACATTGGTATAAAAGAAGAGAAGATGTAAATTTTCACATCTTTTTGACACATTAATACAATTACAGTCTTTCTCTCCCTTCTTGCTCACAGCTTCTATGGCTTCCCCTTCTTTCTTGTCTTTCTCTCTCTAAATCTAGTCTTTCTCTCTCCTTGTCACTCTTATTCTCTCTCTTCCTGCAGTCTTTCTCTCTCCTCTACAGTCTTCTCTCTCCTCTTTCTCTCTCCCTAGTTCTCTCCCTGACAAGTGGTATCAGAGCTTGAGTCTTTGATCCATTATTTTCTTCCATTTTCAATCCCATTTTCCAATTTCCAAAATCAATTTCAGAC
Organism: Lygodium microphyllum; assembly: GCF_053477565.2. Classification (NCBI taxonomy): domain Eukaryota; kingdom Viridiplantae; phylum Streptophyta; class Polypodiopsida; order Schizaeales; family Lygodiaceae; genus Lygodium; species Lygodium microphyllum. The sequence continues at coordinate 105,721,639 of NC_141162.1, forward strand.
AAAAATGGTATAAGATAGTGACTAGTGGAGTGCTGCAGGACATCTACAGTTAGCAAAGACTACATCTGGAGATATCCAAGGTCAGATATGGCGGGTAAAGGCTTAAATGGCTGGACGTCATCAAATTTCATGCAAAAATGGAGGTAACTAGGGTAAAGGATGGTTAACCGGGCTAAATTAGAGACTAAACTACAGTTACTTTTCAAAAGAGAGCTTCTCTTCTCTCTCCTTCAAGCTTTTGGCTGAAGCTTTCATGGTGGCTGTCAAGAATGTCCTCAAATATCTCTCTCTGCTGAACATTTCTCTCTGTCAAAGCATGGGGCAAAGGATCCTTACTGCATGAGCTTCAGGAGGAGTACCATGATTGAGGTGTGATGCTGATTATCAGCCAGGAACAGCTCGAAAATTGCGCCAAAAATTGCGCTGGATTTCCTGCTCTCTCCTCCCTACTCAGCTTGCTCCACATCCTCAGCCATTGATCTCAGCTCTTAAAGGATTCATCAAGCACTTGTTGGCAATAATCTTCAGCCTCTGAAGCATTCTGATCAATCATTCTCTTGCTCAAACCCTAATACACAGCAGGGCAGCCATAGCCACAGACATGGAAGCTCAAATTTCTCAAAATTTTGGACCTTCCCGACCTCCAAAGCTTCTCTAAAGCTAAGTACAAGCTAGATAGACTCCAAGATTGAAGACATTGAAGAGATTTCAGCCCGTGCATGACATTGGAGCTCAAATGGAAGGATTATTTTGGGGCTTTTCATCAAGGAGCTTGAATCTTTGAGGTTCAAGTGTTCAAGCAAGGCTGGAGCATTGATTCTTCAAGGATTTCATCATATTGAAGTTTGTATGGACTGATTTTATGGAGATTTCAAGTTTTATGATGGATTTATGATGGATTATGAAGAACTTTTGCATCAACGGGGTTGAAGCTGACATCCATCATATTCTTCAAGCTTAATGGAGGTATTTCCCTTTTATTAATCTCTAAAATCTCTCAATAATCCTATTGCTAATGGATTTTCCACTTGTTGATGGGAGGTTATTGATCAATTAATTCACTAAATTGATCAATAGATCAGAGATTAGTGTTAATTTTCCTCAATTTCAGCCTATTTCATTGAATTCCATTTTGATTCAAACCATTACTCATCATAGGTATCATTTGATTAGCTTGATGCATAACCTTGATTTGTTTTGTTGAATTTTTCTCACCCAAGCTGAAATATTGCAAAAGGGTAAGTACTAGCAATCAGTGAGTCACTGAATTGCATAGGTAAGACCCTTCTCCCATCTCAATTTTTTTCTAATCCCAATCAATTGCATCTCATGAAAGGCTGAATGAATATTTCTGAATTGCATATCATGCTGATTGCTTAGCACACTAGCCTCTGCCATGTTGATATTCCCACCGAGGAAAAAGATGGATGCCCGGGGAGATAGTGGGACAAAAGAGAGGTGACCCTCCCTCACTATCGAAGATCCCGAAGGGGTGCAACCAACCGACCCAGGGGGGACTTTGCCCACCTCCCGGTGATTCGGAGCCTGTGTAGGGAGCCTGTCATGCCATTTTATCCCTCACACAGGTACAACGAGTGGAGAATTGAAGATTGAAGACTTTCCAAGGACTCCAGTACCTACAGGACCAAAACAGGGTAAAACAGGGAATTTACAGGTCACTTACAGGGTATTTACAGGTGGTTACAAGTACATCATTCATTGTTGAAGCACAGGTGCAGGTACTACAGGGTAGCCACAGGTCCTATATACCCTTTTGCAGGGTTTGGTAGCCATTTGGGGTTACTATCTTGCATTACAAGGTCAAAACAGGGCACTTACAGGTCTAAATAGGGTGCAGGACTAGACAGTTCAGACTCTGAAATCCAGCTACAGAATTTTTTGTCCTAAACCTGTTATAGCATGCTATAGCTCATCTCGAAGAGGGCAATCTTAGCTTCGATTCGCACAAAAAATTTCTGAAATTGGAGCTTCCTAGCCAAAGTTATAGCCGTTTTACTGACAAGGGGTACTGCAGGACTGCACTAATATGGCAGGACATAAAGGCAAAAATAAGGTCCCGGAGGATTATGCTCAGCAAATCAGGGATTCCATGATGGATAGAACACTTCAAGAGAAACCTGAAGATCTTCAACAAAAAGGAGAAATCAGTATACTCACTGATACTTTGTGTGCCCATGAACAAAGACATAGGGAACGACATGAGGCCATCTTATCAAGAATGGAGCAGATGGTTCAATCTACTGATCAGACCAAGGCTTCTATTGATAAGTTGGTAGAATCCAACGACCAACTCATGGCACAAATCTCTAAATTCATACAATTGCAAATGGTATCAAAAGAAGTCAATGAGAAGGCTTGTTCAAACAGTGGCCCTTCAGTCCCACTTCAGCCATCTAACCAAAATGGTCATGGAAATGGGATCATTGGAAGAAGAGGCATTCCAAATAGTCAGTATGAAGTAGGAGAAGCTTCACAAAGGCATGATGACTATTTGGGCAGTTTGAATGGGGCCAATACTCAAGATTTTGGACTGCATACTCAAAATTCCAGGGGTACTTTACCAATAGGAAGATTACATGGTAATAGCCACCTGTTGGAAGATTTCAGTCTCAATTTGGAGGTTCTATACTTGGAAATCCTGATCAGCCAATTTTGGAACGGCAACCCTTTCATGATAGAGAATTCAAGGACAAAATTGTTTTAGCCAAATTTAATGGCCAGTCATCTTCACCATCAGAATTAGAGGAATGGACCTCTAAGATGGAGTCCTACTTTGATATATATCCTAAAACTGATGATATGAAGATTCACTTTGCTTCCTTGCATCTAGAAGGATTTTCCCATACCTGGTGGAGGTATATCAAGAAAGAGAATGTACTTATTGAGAATTGGGAAGCTTTCAAGGCACTTATGGCTGAAGTCTTTGTTTCGCCTCTTGAAAAAGAGAAGCTAGCACGGAGATGGTATGGTTTGGAACAAAGGGGCCTAAGTGTAAGAGAATATACAAACCAATTCCTCAACTTGACCATGTATATGGAAAGCATCAGTGATGAGGCCAAGCTCCACAATTTTATGTATGGTTTAGAGCCATCTTTGTCAGCTAATGTTATGGCGCAAAATCCTACTTCACTTTTCAAGGCTATTGAGCTTGCGGAGCGCTATGGAAGAAAGTATAGGAAAGAGTCTTCATTTCAGCCAAGTTATGGACAGCCAAGGATTGTTTTAAAGTAGGGACAAGTTGGTAACTTTTATGGTAGCAATCACATGCCTAGTGGGAGCTTATGGGTACCAACTTATCCTCCATTCAATGCTTCTAGGTCTCAAAGTAATTTCAGGACAACAAACAGTCCAAAGGTTGAATTTAAGCAGGGTGACAACAAGCCTAAGTCCACTTCAGCTAATACAAATCCCAAATCTATTCCCATGGATCTTTACAAGGAAAGGAAGGACAAGGGCTTATGCTTTAAGTGTGGAGAAAAGTATACTCGTGATCATGCTTCAAAGTGTGTATACAAAAATGTCAAGCCAAAGCTTCAAAGTATGCTAGTTTTTGAGGACTTTGAAGATGACATAGATGAAGCTAATGCAATGGCAATCAATGCTGAAAATGAAGATTTTGAGGATGATGGTGGACAGGAGTACTTTTATGATCCATCCGACTCTTTTCCTTTTGATCCAGGTGGAGATGTTCCGTTTGATCCTGGTGGATCTTGTGATGAGTCGCTTGCTGCCACTAATTGTTCTATCTCTATGGATGCTTGGATGGGATCTAAGAGCCCTAATACACTTCATATGAAGGGAAGCATATGTGGAAAGCCAGTATTCATCGTGATAGATAGTGGCAGTACTCATAGTTTTGTCAATAACTCCATCATGGACAAGTTGAATTGTGTTCCCATAGACTTACAGCAGCCCATTAGAGTACAAGTGGCTAATGGTGAAGAGAAAATTAGCACATAGATTTGCCCACAGGTTTCTTTTCAGTTGGATGAAAATTTTGAAGTCAAAGTAAACCTGATCACTTTGGAAATGGGGCCCATATATATTGTACTTGGTTGTGATTGGTTGATGACATTAGGAAGGATCACTATGGATTTCTCACAGTTATATATGGAGTTTATCTCCAATGGACAGCTCATCCATTTACAAGGAATTCCTAGTAGATCTGATTTTCAGCTTATCACCATTCAACAACTCAAGAAAGAGTACAAGAAGCGCTCACAAATATTTGTTTTGCATTTGAACAAGGAAACACAGGATCAGCCCAATAATTCAGCAAACCATCCAGCCTTGACAGCTCTTCTTGAGGAGTATAGAGATTTGTTTGAAGTACCTACTTCATTGCCTCCTAAGAGAGCGGTGGATCACCCCATTGATTTGGAGCCCAACTCAAAGACAATCAATAAGCCACCTTACAGACTATCAAAATGTGAACGAGAGGAAGTAGCCAAGCAAATCAAAGAGCTTCTTGAAATGGGATTCATTGAACCAAGTTCTTCACCTTATGCATCTCCAATCTTGTTAGTAAAAAAGAAAGATGGATCTTTCAGAATGTGTATCGACTACAGGGATCTCAATAAGATAACAGTGAAGAACAGGTATCCTATACCCAGGATTGATGATTTTCTTGATGAGCTTAAGGGGGCTCGATTCTTCACGAAGATTGATTTGAGATCAGGGTATCATCAGATTCGCATGAGAGAGGGTGATGAAGTCAAGACTGCTTTTAGGACTGATCGTGGGCTATATCATTTCTTAGTGATGCCATTCGGGCTTACAAACGCTCCAGCTACCTTTCAAAGCTTGATGAATAAGATCTTGCAACCTTTCCTCTTTCAGTTTGTCTTGGTGTTCTTTGATGACATTTTGATCTATAGCAAGACTTTATAGGATCACTTGGCACATATGAGGAAGGTTTTTGATGTGTTGAGACATCATAGGCTTTTTGCTAAGGAGAAGAAGTGCTCTTTCATGCAGACTGAAGTGGAATACTTGGGACATATAGTCAGTGAAAAAGGAATTCAGGCTGATCCCAAGAAGGTGGAATGCATAAAAGATTGGCCAACGCCTACTACTACTACCTCTCTTAGAGGATTTCTTGGTCTATCTTCATTCTATCGCCGATTTATAAAGCATTATGCGGCAATTGCAGCTCCTTTGACTGATAGGTTGAAGAAAGAGGCTTTCTTTTGGGACGCTCTTGCAGATAGCAGCTTCAACCAGTTAAAGGAACTACTTACTTCTGCTCCTATCCTAGTATGCCCGGATTTCTCCAAAGAGTTTACTATACAGTGTGATGCTAGTGGCCATGGCATTGGGGCTGTTTTGCTTCAGAGCATGGAGTAATTGCATTTGAGAGCCGTAAGCTTACAGATAAGGAGATGGCCATGAATGTTTATGACTAGGAAATGTTGGCTATCCTGCATGCATTCAAGAAGTGGCACCATTACTTATATGGCAGCCGATTCAGAGTACATAGTGATCATCGGGTACTCAAGTATTTCCTTACTCAATCAAATCTCACTCCAAAGCAACGACAATGGGTAGCTACATTACAGAATTATGACTTTGACATCACTCATACAAGAGGCAAAGATAACATAGTGGCTGATTCTCTTTCTCGTATGTGGGCCTGCAAAGTGTCAGCCATGACAGAACTACATAATGATTGGATTGAAGAATTACAGGAGGCCTATCTTTTAGATGAGGAATTCAGCCAAATCTTTCAGAAATTACAGCAAGGTCTTATGGAAGAAAACTCGCATTACCAGCTTACAAATGGTCTTATTTAGTGGAAAGGCAAGATTGTTATTCCCTCTACTTCTTCTTTCAAGCGGAAAATTATGGAGGAGTTACATTCTTCGCCTTTAGCTGGACACTTGGGAGTTTTCAAGACTTATGACAGGATAAGCAAAAGCTTTTATTGGAAAGGACTGTGGAAAGATGTCAAGGACTTCGTTATGAAGTGTATGCCTTGTCAGCAAAATAAGGATAGCACCCATAAGCCAGGAGGTTTGTTACAGCCATTGCCTATTCCTACAGGTAAATGGACTCATATTACTATGGACTTTATCACTGGCTTACCTACTACTAAGAAGGGGTGGAATAGTATTTATGTGGTGGTTGACAGACTCACCAAAGCAGCTCATTTTATCCCAACAAAAATTCAGTTTACTGCTTCTCAAGTGGCCAACCAGTTTATGGAGCATATTTTTAGACTACATGGATTACCGCAGGTGATTGTCCATGATAGGGACTCAAAGTTTATGAGTAACTTCTGGCAAGCGGTATTTACATCTATGGGCACTAAGTTGGCTCCATCTACGGCTTATCATCCCCAAACTGATGGACAGACAGAGAGAGTTAATAAATGGTTGAAGACTTATCTTTGCCATTTTTGCTATGATGTCCAAACCTCATGGGATTCTTGGTTACACCTGGCTGAGTTTGCTTACAACAATTCCACTCATGCGAGCATAGGAGTTTCACCCTTTGAGGCTTTGTATGGTTACAAGGTGCCCTTACCCACAGTCAACTTTAATGAAAAGATCAATCCTCATGGGAAGGAAGAGTTGGAAAGAATGCAGACCCTTCTTCAGCAATGCAAGGTGAATCTAAGGAAGGCTCAAGATCAAATGAAGATATATGCTGATGAGAAGAGGAGGCCTTTAGAGTTCCAAGAAGGAGAGCTGGTTTTGTTGAAAGTGCCCAAATCCAAGTACTCTACGTTGAAAGATGGATCCAGTAATAAGCTTGCCCACAGGTTTTATGTCCCTTACAGGATCCTTAAGCGGATTGGAGATTTGGCATACAAACTAGAGCTTCCCTCTTCTACAAAGATTCATAGCGTCTTCCATGCTAGTCAGCTCAAGCCCTATTATGGTGATCCAATGGATATAGTTGATGAACTACCACCTATTGATGAAGATGGTCTTGTTCAGTACATCCCAGAGGCTGTTATAGGTCAGCGCGAAAAGAAGCTTCGATCACGTTCTATTGTGGAATATTTGATCAAATGGAGAGGTTTACCATCTGAAGAGGCTTCTTGGAGACATGATTCTATATTGGATGAGTATCCATACTTGAGGGAGACATTGGTGGTGGCTGAAGCCTATTGCTTATGGAGCTAGTATTGATGCAGACTAGTTCAGGACAGCACGCTGTTTTAGAACAATTTTTATCGTACCCAATTTTCAGAATTAAGCTATCTATATGGGCTTAAAGTACTCTTCAAGAGCTTCGTTTTGATATATGGTACATTTCATTTGGACACTTCTATCAAAAGTTATAACAGATTTGGTCCAGTAGGGACTGTTTATTCAACAAGCTGTCTACTTTGTTCTGGGACTATTTGTTGAAGACTTAATGGCTCCATTTGCTTCTGAAGTACTTCAAATCATGTATATAGTTGGGCCTTACTTCCGTTCTTCAAATTCAACTCTTGTAATGGTCATTCTTCATTCATTTTCCATTTGTAAAGCTGTAAAATAGAGTAGTACTCTATTCTATCCATTTCCTCTCTGTTTCTAGGTTTGTTTTTTAGGATAAAAACTTTTGGGAAGGGATGGATTGTAAGAAGCTGGGAATAGCAAATAAGTGTTAATAATGTTGATGTTATGCCATGTCACACTGACATTGGTATAAAACGAGAGAAGATGTAAATTTTCACATCTTCTTGACACATTAATACAATTACAGTCTTTCTCTCCCTTCTTGCTCACAGCTTCTATGGCTTCCCCTTCTTTCTTGTCTTTCTCTCTCTAAATTTAGTCTTTCTCTCTCCTCGTCACTCTTATTCTCTCTCGTCTTGCAGTCCTTCTCTCTCCTCTTTCTCTCTCCCTAGTTCTCTCCCTGACAATTGTTATAAATAAGTGATTGGTTTATGAGAATCAGTATGTGTATCCATGACTCATAGGAGTTGTAAACCCTAATCACATTGGAATGTGACCTCATAATTCCATTATCCCCAACCTAAAATTATCAAGTCGCCTTGATTATCCCCTCTTGGCCATGGATGTAAATTAAAATCATCCTAAAACATATGTAGTTGAGCCTAGCAAACCACTGTTGTTCACCAATAGAATATAAATTTAGGCCGACTAAATTTATAAGAAATTACAAGAGGGGAATAATGTATATAATCCAAAAAAATTATAACTTTCACTTAATAAGGGGATAGTTTTAAGCAATTCATGAGCATCATAAGTTAGTACAAGATTGTAGAAAATTTTATTTAGGGCACTTTCATACACTTGATATTTTGTACATGAGGACTTCCGTTTGATATTTTCCCTAGTATACTAGGTGGACTCGCAATGCAAAGGCTGCCTTGGCAAGAGCATGTATTCCATTTTATGGATTGGATTTTTGTACCACCCAACTACTAGTTCTTTCATGCTTGCCAATGGAAAAATGTGGTATATGGTTTGGACTTCTATCAACTATCTCATGCATGTCAATCACATCGGCAACCTTGAGTACAAGCTATGGAGGATCCGTCGGGCCAAGAGGCTCAATATATTTTAACTTTATACCTTCTATGAGGTCCTCCAAGTCCTGTAGAGTATCATAAGGGCAAGGCTATGATCTGAACCTAGTGGATCTACAATAGAATTATTTGGGTCATACAAACCAAGCGAGTTGTATTTGTTTATAGAACCCGCTCTTATCAAGTGGAGGGATTTTCCATTCTACCCGTTGAATATCTAGCCCTAAATATCCTAAATTGAGCCACCCAAATATAAGAGTATCTCCCTTCAGCGATTCTATGGTTGATTTTATATATCATATGAATTTAGAATAAAACAAAGCCCTTGTATATATATTAAAAAATCTAGTTTGTTTTCTTTTTTTTCAATAATTTATCTTGTCTTCGATATATATATATAATTGTGTTAAATTAATCTACTTTGTCACATATAGATTCAAGGTGAGCCTTCCTATACTTCCTAGTCTTTTGCACTATGTATGAACCCACTATGCATTCATTGGATTGTACTTGGTGAGAAGACTTCATGAAAATCCTAGAAAGTATTTATTGCCCTTTTGGATACTATAGAAAGGGGTGATGGACCCGACATGACTTCTATTACTTTACTAACGACGAAAAGTTAGCCTATCTTCAAAGAAATCTTAAAGGAATCTAATGATGGATGGAGGAACCCAAACTTATCAAGATGCTTTTGTTTAGAGAGCCACAAGTAAAAACTATATGATCCAAGTATCCATCAAGTTCAGTATATCTATGATCAAGTATTGGCATCTTACCTCCTAATAGAATGCCTCACATAGGTAGACAAAATGAAATGACTACATTGTCAAGTGATTCTCCTAACAACCAAGCTACTATTGACTTCTTAAAGTCCACGACAAACCTCCAATATACAAAGAGATACATGTGGGAAAGTTTCACAAATAAAAGCCGTATACAATGTATTAAAAAGCTCTTTTCAAAAAGCTACATACTATACATATTGAAGTAATAAAACTTGATCCTTTGATAGTATGAATAATCTCATCTAACATTACTTTATACATTTTATGTACTCCCATCACAAATTTCCTTGGCTGATCAACAACAAGTTAAGAAATCTCTATTAAATCAAGTTAAGCCAATTGAGTAGAAACAAATGCCGAGACATGGATTGAGCAAATGAAAGTCTACTTATTTGCGGTGGCATGGATGAGCATAGCTAATCAAACTATGATCACATGACAATGTCTCACTAAAGTAGCCTATCCATGGTGGAAACAATGGTGTTGTGACAAAGCTCTTATTAAGACATCCCAAACCTGGGAATAGATTAAGGAAGTTGTCCAAGTAAGAAACCTTCATATCACCTAATTGAATTAAGAAATTATGATTGGAACTTGAGCCTACTAGAAAACTTGTAGTTGAGCTAGCAAATAGGAAAGATGTATACTCAAATCAAACTAACAAAAATATTGATCTTCACTTATAGAATCAATACACAAAGACAAATTTTAGGATTCTATCCTTGGAAACATATGACTATATTGTCTTGCTCCTATAGGCAAGTACCCAATATGGGCAACGAAAAATCACCTTTAATGACATTGGTGGAACTTTAGTTCAAGCTCAAGGAAAGGCAAGGAAACCCAGATTATAATTAGCAAAATCCAATTAGTTAATTAAGGGTCTAAGGAAAGAACTATTGTATTTATTAATTAAATCAAATAAGACCGATCCACCTATGGACTCATAAGAACCATAATGGTTTAGCAAAGATGTAGACATGTTTCTCAAATATCTTATTGAGATACCTCTTAGCCAAGATGTAGATCATAACACTAAATTAAGCTTGGGGTTGGACCAGTGGCAAAGAGGCCCTATAAAATGTTTATTCTTGAGGCCATAAAGTTAAAAGAATAGCTCAAATATTTATTTGACCTAGCAAGTCGCCATGGGGTGTTCACATACTTTTCCAAAAGAAAATGGATGGAACCTTAAGGCTTTGCATCAAGTATTGTGGACTGAATCAAGTAACTATAAAAAATAAGTGCCCCATCCCACATTGATGAGTTGCTTAATAGACTTCAAGAAATAAATCCATTTTTAAAAATTGACCTAAGGTTAAGCTACTATCAAATATAGATTAAGGACAAGGATATTCCAAAAATCACTTTTAACAAGAGATATGGCCATTTTGAATTTACTACAATGTCCTTTTGGTTGATTAATTCAATGGCTACTTTTAACAAATTAGTCCAAGACGTTTTTAGACCATACGTCCATGAATTTATCATTGTATTTTTTATGACATCATAGATTATTCCAAGGAAGAGAAAGACCATCCAAACCACCTCAAAATCATCCTCAAAACCTTGAGGGCAAATAAGCTATATACAAAATAGAGCAAACGTATCTTTTTTTTTTTGAAAGATCGAGTACTTAGGATTCATTGTGTCAATTAAGGGAATCTTGCTTGATCCTATAAAAGTGAGGGATGTCCAAGGGTGCCTACCTCTCCAAAGTGTTTGAAAAATCTGAGGATTCCTAGGGCTTATAGGATGATACCATATTTTCATCAAGGATATGCCCTTATTGTGCCACTCCCCTGACTGAACTTCTTAAGAAATAAACCAAGATAATATGGATCCCTACAAAGAAAAAGAGTTTTGATAAACTAAATAAGAGTGAGGGATGTCCAAGGGTGGCTACCTCTCCAAAATGTCTGAAATTTTTGAGGATTCCTAGGGCTCATTTGATGGTACCATATTTTCATCAAGGATATGCCCTTATTGCCACTCTCCTAACTGAACTTCTTAAGAAATAAACCAAGATAGTATGGACCCCTACAGAGTAAAAGAGATTTAATAAACTAAATAAATGCCTTAGTATGGCACCAATATTAAATCTTCTCAACTTCTCGAAAAAATTAGAAGTCATCCTTACCTATGCTAGTATTATTATAGTGTGCTATGTGCTTTTCCAAGAAGGCCCCATTATTTACTCTTCTCAAATACTCAAACCTTATGAGAATAACTATGCTACACATGATTTAGAGCTTTTAGTAGTCATTCATGCTATTAAGTTGTGGCACCATTATCAACGTATTTGCAAATTTACCATCATCACCAATCACAAAAGCTCAAAATGGATCTTCACCTAACCATATCTCAATATGAGACAAAGAAGGTGGATAGAAGTCTCACAACTTCAAAATTCATTATCGCTCTAACAAAGAGAATGTGATAGTTGACATTGTCAATTAGAATGACTTCCTAAACACCCTAATAATTGAAGACCGCACAAGGTAAACTTGGGTGATGCAATATGGTCCATAGTACCAATGGTTGAACTTAGGGCTCATATTCTTTGGCAAGGACATATGTGTTGAATTGACAAGGACCACGTCTCCCTTAGTGAATAGAACTACTTTTGTGCTTCTTGTTGGTTTGTTTAGTCATGGTGATTTTGCTCTTTTCTAAACTTTTCTTGGCTACTATAGTTCTCTCTCTCTATTTCCTTACAAAGTCTTTTTCCTCCTAATCTCTTGCTTTGGTAGCTCCTAAGGCTAAGGCCAATGGTGTGAGGACTTCTTTCCCTATGGCTAAGTCAAGGGGGATATATCCTATTGTTGAATTCATTGAGATGGTGTAGTGGACCGCAAACACATCAAGATACAAGGCCCAATATTTTTGGTACACCCAGGCATAGCTTCTAAGATAGTCTTCAATACCTTGGTTCACTCGTTTTGTTTGTCCATCTATCTCTAGGTGGAAGGATGAGGAAATTTGAGTTGTGTTTCTAGAGTCTTGAAGAGTTCCTTTCACATGTGTTGGGGATAAAGATGCATCTGCCTAGCCGCCTGTGTATTACTACACTGACAGTACCCACCACTGCACACTGCAGGTGGTGAGCGCCCATCACCATCACTTTATTCTTTATTCTTTTAGTGACAGTTCGAATAAAGGAAGGCTCGATCACACATTGTGACTGTTGGAGTTCCCATTTGTGTCTCTCTCTTCTTGCTTTTGATCTCTGCCATAGCTCACTTCCAAGCAAGCTTCAATCCTTCTCACCTTTCAATTGGTATCAAAGCTTTGGATCAAAGCTTGATCATGGAGCTTGGCCCAACATTACTTCAGCCCGGATTGAAGATCTAGAGCTTGGAGCTTCAATGTCAGCCATGGCTTCTTCCCCCTCGAGAGGTAAGACTTCATCTCCCACCTCTCCCCGGCCCTCATAGGCTCTTTGCATCTGTTTCTTGGATTTATTGGGCATCTTGTATGCCCCCTTATCCTCAACATAACCAGCAGGCCCCACAGTAGCAGCTCACATTGTTTTGCACCTATTTCAAAATCTAGCTCAAAAATCCCATTTTTTCTCATATCTCGGGCATTCGAAACCCGATTTAGGCAAGGTAAGAGTCTAACTTGGGGTTTTGACATGATGACCAAGCATCCAGGCTCTCTGTTGACATTCGGGTGTCCTGTTGGATGTATTGATGCTTGGTCATCATGGTTTATGCCTGGATATGCTATTTGAGAGATATTGAGCCTTGATTTAGATGCAAACACTTTGTTATTGGTTGGGATTTATGCTACCTTGGTTGACATGTTATTTTACCCCCGGTTTGGTTATACCATTGGTTTCAAGCTATGTATTTGGGATATGCAATGAAGTATTGACCTTCGGGGTCTGACATCAAGCTTGTCTTTAGTTCCAAATCTTCATTTGAGCTTGAGCTTGGCTTTGGAATGCATTTGATGCTCCGTCTTGGATGTACATATGGCATGTATGTTACCTATGTCTGATCGGTCTTGACATGCTTGGCCTATGCCACTACTACATGTTTGGAGCCGATTGCGACTAGTGCCTTGTCTTGGCTTGCATCTGGCTTCTAGGAACTTACTTGGGATATTTCTTGGCTTGCCAAAGTTGTATTTGGGATAGAGTTGATGTCTATGGATGCTCTAATTGGAGGCTACAGATTCTATATGCTAATGATGTCTTATTGATGTCTGGTCTTTGAACTTTCATCATTAGTCCTCTCATATGCCTTTCTTGAGCTTCTTGGCTTGATCTATATGGCTTTTGTGCCAGTGGGAACATCGTTGGATGTTTGATAGATATTGAGCAAGTGGTTTATGCTATTGAGCTTTGAGTCTTCTGAGACTGAGATCTTCTTTACTTGGATGTTGCATGGTTGATATGCCATGGTCCGCATACATGTACTTGGACTGATTTGCGCTTCGCACTCCCTGAGCATACACCTCTTTGTGTCAGGTCTTGCTAGTGTTGTGTACACTTTGCCCTATTACACAGGGGGTGTTCCGGCTTACTTACAGATTCATTTGACATGCTTGGGTGTTTTCTCAATGTTGGTATGACTGTCATATGTTGATTTATACCCGCTTGATGTTGGTTATGCTTTGACAGTCAGCGGTTGACTTGGTGCATTGATTTTGCGTACAGTTTGCTCTCATTGTATCTAGTTCTAATTTATTACAACAAGTAGTTATGTATGGACTGATGTGGAATTTTCATGCTGAATCATCCTAATTTTATGTACTTTTGATGGTACTTGGTGGGAAGCATCATTAGCTATCAGTTTGTGGTCATTTTGCCTTGGTTTTGGTGGTATTTTGGCTATTTACAGCAAAAAACAACAAGAAGTTTTGAACTGTCTGCAGTGTTTTGGACTGCATTATGGTTTTTTCTTCCATTGACAGTGCTATCTTCAACATCACTAAGCTTGATGGTATGAATTATGCCTATTGGAAGAGCCAACTTTGGCAGGTATTGGTGTAGAAATCACAGATAAAGCCACTAAGGATGCATGGCGATCAGCCTGAAACTATGACTGATAAGACGAATGGGATAAGCTTGATGAGTTATGCAAGTCCACCCTCATCTTGTCTCTCACTGAACAGGTGCATTACAATGTGGTTGAGGAAGCACAGAGTGCTTGGCAGCTTTGGGATAAAATTAAGAACCTCTATAACAAGAAAATTATAGCAAGTCAGATGTATTGGCTGAAGCAGTTTATGGACCTATGCATGAAGGAGAATATGACAATTTTTGCTCATTTGAGTCAGTTCCATGCTATTCTCAAGAACTTGACTTCGCAAGGTGTTACCTTTAATGATGAGGTTACTGCATTGTTTTTTCTTGGGACTCTAAGTGAGTCATGGGTTGTATTAGGCACTGCCTTATGTGCTCGTGCTACTATTTTGAACTTGCCTGATGTAGAGAGTGCTTTTCTGTAGGAAGAGATCAATCGTAACAACTTGGATGCCTCTCGTGTGTTGCATGCTTTGATTGTTAGAGGCAGTGATGGTAATGGCAAGAATGATCGTGGGAATGGTTGTGGCAAAGACTCACAGAAGTCTAGGTCTAAGTTGCGTGGTAAGTTGCGTAGCAAGTCTCGTGGGAGAAATGCTAATGTGACATGTCATCATTGCAGCAAGAAGGGTCATATACACCCACAGTGTCATGAGTTGTGCAATGAGAAGCGCAAAGAGAAGGGGAAGGACAAAGTACATGAAATTTCCTTTGATTGCAACATTATGCCTGTGAAATCCAATGTGAAAATCGAGGAGATAAATGTCATGCGGACTAAAGACTTTGATGGGGAGTACATGCTTGTAGCTAGTTCTTGTGATGCTACGTCATTGATCGATGTTCACTCTATGTATATGCAGTGTTGGATTCTGGATTTTGGCACTTCATTTCATGTTACACCATGCCGTGAGTGGTTCCAATCCTAACACACTGTCTCTGGTTCAGTTTGCTTGGGTGATGACAGGTCACTTGCTATTGTTGGCATTGGGGATGTACGGCTGCAGTTCTCTACTGGTAGTACTTTTCTGTTACAGGATGTATGTCATGTAGTTGCACTTCCACACAGTCTTATGTCTGCAAGGGCAGCTTGATGATGTTGGGTTTCAAGGTTTCATTTGGGGATTCTGCCCAGAAGATCACCCATGGTGGTAGACTTCTGCTTGCTAGAGGTGCCAAAGCTGGCCGCCTCTATCCTCTTATAGTTGATTGCTCATCTATTGACCATGTTTTGTTAGTGGGTTCCATCCCACATGTATCTCTTTGGCATGCCCGTTTGGGCTGTATTATGTCCTTAAAGGGAACGAAAATACTTTCTGTTTTTTGCAGTACTTACCACCCCTTGACTATGCATGTTTTGATTCATGTGAGCATTGTATGGCAGACAAACTAGGAATACGCATAAGAAGTCTGGTAGGACACGCATGAGTGGGTCCCTGGCATTGGTACATTCATATGTCTGTGGATCCATGCCCTGTCAGTCTATGGGTGGTGCAAAGTATTTTGTGAAGTTCATTGATGATTTTTTGCATAAAGTCTGGGCTTACCCCATTAAGCTTAAGTCAGAAGTCTTGGCTGTGTTTTAGAGATGGCTTGCATTGGTCGAGACTGGGCATAGGCTAAAATGCCTTAGGACTAACAATGGGAGAGAATATGTGTCACATGCTTTTGAGAAACTATGTGACGAGAGGGGTATTAAGCGGCAGTTGACTGCCCCCTATACCCCACCCCAAAATGGTTTGGCTGAGCGAATGAATAGAACCATCCAATAGCATGTATGCAGTATGCTTAGCCATGCAAGCTTACCACTAAGCTTTTGGGTTGAGGCAGACAGTACATCTATGCATATCATAAATAGATCACATTCTAGTGGTTTGGATTTCCACATTGCAGAGGAGGTATGGACTGGGAAACCTCTGTCTTATGCACATCTACATGTCTTTGGATGTGAGGCATTCTGCCATGTGCCCAAAGACAAGCATACTAAGTTGGATCCTAAGAGTGTCAAATGCATTTTTCTTGGCTATGGGGATGCAAGCAAGATGGGTTACCGCCTTTGGGATCCGTAAGCGTGGAAAGTCATCTGCAGCCATGATGTAGTCTTCCATGAAGACAAGATGCATAGGAAGCCTGAGAAGGTGATAGAGATACGCAGGATTATATTCCAAGAGGAGCCACGTGCTCTTGCACAGCCAGTTGGGCAGCCTGTAGTAGCAGTTGGTACACATGATGGCTAGGGTGTTGGACTGGCCCGCAGAGCCTGCCATGAGATGGGTCTACTAGAGATAGACATCCACCTAATAGATTTGAGCCCTCGATGCATTATGTCTTGGTTACAGATACAGGAGAGTCTCTCACCTATGATGAGGCTATGCGCGTAGGGGTGATAGTCACTCCTGGGAGAGGGCTATGCAGTCTGAGATAGACTCCCTACACAAGAATATGACTTGGGATTTGGTTGCACTGTCTCAAGGCAAGAAGGCTTTGCCATGCAAATGGGTATACAAGGTAAAAAGTACCCCTGGAAACCCCAAGCTGGCTTATAAGGCAAGACTTGTCGCTAAGGGTTTTAAACATGAGCATGGAGTTGACTTTGATGAAGTCTTTTCTCCTGTGGTCAAGATGACCACCCTATGCTTGGTTTTGGCCTTAGTCGCACACCTTGACTTGGACTTGTACCAAATGGATTTCAAGACAGCATTCTTGCATGGGGATTTGCATGATGAGATATACATGGAGCAACCTAAGGGCTTTGCAGAACCTGGCAGGGAACACCTAGTGTGCAAGTTAAAGAAAAGTCTTTATGGCTTGAAGTAGGCACCTAGGGAGTGGTATCATAATTTTGATGCCTTTATCTAGCACAGGGCTATAGTAGGAGTGCTATGGATCTGTGTCTTTATATGAAGAAAGCCCATGATGGCTCATTGCTTATTTTGGTACTTTATGTGGATGATATGCTAATAGCAAGGAAAGCTCATGATGAGCTAGATGCTCTTAAATCTCAGCTGAAGAAGAGCTTCGAGATGAAGGATTTGGGACAGGCCTCTCACATTCTTGGTATGCGTATTAAGTGCGACAGGCATCAGGGGGACTACTCTACCTCTCACAGAGGGAGTACATTCATAGAGTTCTTGAGTGTTTTCGCATGTAGGACGTAAAGCCTATTGGCTATCCATTACCTTCTTATGTGAAGGTTTCATAGGCCAATTGTCCACAGATGGATGAGCAGAGGGCCGAGATGGCCAAGATCACTTATGCATCAGCCTGGGCAGTTTGATGTATGCCATGATATCCACTCATCCAGATATTGCCTTTGCAATTGGTGTTGTGGCACGCTATATGGCTACACCTAGAAAAAGACATTGGGATGCCGTAAAGGGTATCATGAGATACCTGAAGGGCACAACAGATATATGCATTTGCTATGGCAGCTAGGATACAGGAGTTACGGGCTACACAAACTCCGATTATGCAAGACATGCAGATAGTAGGAAGTCCACTTCCGGCTATGTTTTTTCCTATGGTGGAGGTGTTGTTTCTTAGATGTCCAGGGTTTAGAAGTGTATGGCTCTCTCTACCACTGAGGCCGAGTATGTTACGGCCACTGAGGCTTATAAGAAGGCCATATGGTTGGGACATTTGGTTCATGACCTTGGGATTGATACTATACATATGCTGCATTTGGATTGTATGAGTGCTATTCAGCTAGCCAAGAATCTGGTCTTCCGTGCGAAAACAAAACACATTGAGATGAGGTATCACTTCATACGTGGGGTCATGGAGGATAAGTCTATTGACCTTGTCAAGATCTCCATTGATGAAAATCCTACAGATTTGCTCACAAAAATCCTCACTACTAAGCGATTTTCCTTCCTCAGGAGATTGATAGGCGTTGGATGAGATGCCGTTTTCCTCATCCTATTGCACATGTGTACATTGTACTATCTTTTCTTTCTCTATTCACTCCTCACTAGGGTAGATTCACCTTGAAGTGGGAGGTTGTTGGGGGTAAAGGCACCTCTACCTAGCCGCCCGTGTATTACTACACTGACAGTACTACCACTGCACACTGCAAGTGGCGGGCGCCCATCACCATCACTTTATTCTTTATTCTTTTAGTGACAGTTTGAATAAAGGAAGGCTCGATCACACATTGTGACTATTGGAGTTCCCATTTGTGTCTCTCTCTCTCTTCTTGGTCTTGCTCTCTACCATAGCTCACTTCCAAGCAAGCTTCGATCCTTCTCACCTTTCATGTCACTCATGAAGCAACCATCTTGATCTAACATAATGACTAAGGGTAGCTCATGTAGCTTGAAGACACGAGCAAAGAAGAGGCAAGGTATCTCCTTGGCATTCAATGGTGGCTTGGCAAGTATGAAGTGTGTTTGCTTGAAGAAATAGTCCACCACTACAAAGATGATGATATAGCCATAGGATTCTCAAAGTTCTACAATGAGATCCATGCTGATGATGTCTCATGGGTGGCTTGGCATTGGCATTGGTTGAACTAAGCCAACCAGTTTGGCACATGAAGCTTTCACTAGGTGGAAAATGGGACATGTCTTGACATAGTTTATGACCTCCTCTTTCACATTTGGCCAAAAGATTTATTTTCATTAAGGCCTTTAGGATCTTTCTTTGTCCTTTGAGTCCCTCTAGTTCCCCATCATGCATCTCATGTAAGATGATCTTCTTTAACTCCATAATATTAGGGATATACAATTTCTTTCCCACAAAAAGGATCTCTTCTTCCAATGTATACATGCCAAGTGCCATTTTATTAGCTTTCACTTCTTTTTCTAGGTTGTGCATTTCTTGATCATGCTCTAGGGTCTCTATAATATTCTCGGCCTGCCGCATAAAAAGCCCCCCCCCCTTTTTATAATAATGGAAACTTTTTTAATATTTTCCCCCTCGTCGTCGGCGAACAAGTGGCAAGGGGGGAAAGAAGATGACATGGAAAGATCTCGACGATGTGGGCGAGGAGGCCATCAATGTTGATGGCACAGTTGCAAAAAAAGATGGTGTGATGACATTGGAAGGGAGGAAATGACCATGTCGACGAGGAAGACGAGTGGAAAGGGAGAAGACGACGATGAAGGTAAGGGGGAGGTCACATGGCCCACTACCTTCCCCTCCCTTAGAGCATGATGGCCAGTAGTCCACAAGCCGTCGCCACCATGCAATACCACATTCCCCCCCTCCCCCCAATAATACTCCTCCCTCCCCCTATAAGACCCCCCCTTAAGCAAGGGGATATCCACTTCTTCTTTTCCCCTACTGCCAAACTAAGGGGGGGGAGAGAGAGAGAGAGAGAGAGAGAGAGAGAGAGAGAGAGAGAGAGAGAGAGAAGGGAGAGAGAGAGGAGAAGAAGAAGAAGAAAGAGAGGTGAGAAGAGAGAGAGGAAGAAGAAGAGGAAGAAAGAGAGGTGAGAAGAGAGAGAAGAAGAAGAAGAAGAAGAAAGGAGAGAGAGTGTGTAACAGAGAGAGAGAGAGAGAGAGACAACCCCCTAGAAGGTTCTCCTTGTCTTCCCCTCTTTAGAGGGTGGCCACACACGCTTTACTTTTTCTTTGTATATTCCCTACCCCTCAAGCCAACTTCCCCCCAATTGTTTCCCCCCTCTTTCGAGCAAGAGACTGTTGAAAACCTTGCAAAGGTTGCACCTAGGAATGAGGAAGATTGGGAATGGACCCAAAGCAAAGGATATCGAGTGCAAGAGAAAATCCCATCATCCGCAATGAAGCCTCGAGCGAGGACGTCACTGCCAATCCAACTATGGTACCAGTTGTAAGTAATGCATTTCTAAATTTACGGATGCTTGCTTTGATTTCCGCATGAGATGCATTAGACTCATACTATGCCGCACAAGGATGGTTTAACTGAAAGGATAAAGTTCATCCCAAATATTCGAAATATGCAATTTTCAAAGTACTCGTGTCAAGAGAAGTAAAACTACGACTAGATATTATAAAATTCATGCATAGCATAAACATCATATAAAGTTCCATTTTCCCTTCTTGCAAATTGGTAGTAATGTTTTTTACCCCACTGAAGGTATGTTGTAGCTTGCACACTTGATGGATTGCATGGTAGGTAGTCTAGCCTAAAGGAAATCCATTCCCGAAAAATCTAAGATCTTTGCCCAAGCTCTCGCTTATATCTCAAACTTTTAGTTCATTGGGATCTTGATGTTGTGAGTACTTAACACAAAAAACGATCATAAGGATTAAAATTAAGATGCCTTGAGATCTATCCAATAGCTACTATGTTTATCAATCATATTCAGGGTGGGGCTAGATGCAACAACAAATCTAGGGAAAATGAAGAGCTCAAGGAGTAGGAAACCCTAAGTCAAAGGAAAGACTGATGCTTTTGTACTTGTTGGGAAGAAGGCTGGGGTATCATCAATGTAATTGATTAATAAAACTTATGTCTAGTACAATGTTTGAAACGTTAATATATGCCTTAGTCAAAAGAAGGGTTTGTTAAGTAAATTTTAAATGGAACTACTCCTGATCCCAAGGGGGAGAGAAAAAATGCGATGGAAAGGTTATCGCGACTATTCGTGCAATGTTTGGAAAAAGGATACCATTGTTTTTTTATGATTGATCAAACAATTCTTAAATTTTTTTGCAGTAAACTGATTGTTGGGATGTGGTTTGGATGATTATTCCAAGTACTTGAGTTTGTTGGTAAATTCATGGCAGGGATCTGTGATGACAAGTTGCCATGGGGATAAATGAATGTTTTCTTGGAAAATGATATTAGGTTGATTGCCTCTATTGTGTTTGATTCTTAATTGGATTAATTAAGAAAATGTTTTTTTTTTTGTGGGCGGATTATCTCCAAGGTCACGCCACATTTCGACTCGAGAAGGGCACTACTCGATTCATGGGCCAAAGGTCGAGTGGTGAAAAGGCCAACCACGGAAGTTGTGTCTCACTCCTAAGTTGCTTGGGGTCAAGTGGAGCTCTAGACACCCCTTTCCTGCTGTTTGAAACAGAGCTGAAGACTGCCCCCAACGTCTGTGGCATTAGAAGATCCTATTCTAGATAATTGATGGAAATTATGGTACCATGTGATTTGGATCAGGTACTTCTATTTGGTGGAAAAAAGGGATACATAATTTCTCCTCTATGGATAGGAGACAAAGATTAACTTGAAGATAAGTTAAGGAACTTGTTTTTCAAAAGGACTACTTGCACTTTTTTCGTGTCTGTGCTATAAGTTATGTGAACAAACCATGTTCCTGAAAAGGCTTAATTAATGAAGCTAATATTAAATGTCACACATAAATGTGATGGGACCTAATTAGATAACTAAAGAATGCCTACTACTGAGGGAATTGGGAGGGTGGAACCCACGACGGGTCTATCCTATGGCAAGGTGGTCCCCCAGAGAACTGGGAGGCTTCTCACAAGGTTTTTCCATCGTTCAACCTTTAGATATTGTTATGTTAGAATCTGATTTATGCTATTTTAGGGGACCGGAATGGGACTATGCCCTATAGGAAGAGAGATTGAGTGACGCATCCCTCTCGTTTCCCATTCTCTTTGAACCAAGTGCAACATGGATCTACTTCAGCTTGGGTATCTCTGTGCAAAGTAAGATGTCCAGGATTGAGGCTAGAATGCTGCCAGGAGACCTTAACCACTAGGAACCCAAATTTTGGGTCGATCCTAGTGGGTTCAGCCGCGAACGTTCCATTGGAGGCAGACTCAAGAAACCCTAGGTGACAAACCTCGTAACATTCCATGGGAGTGTTGGGCAACGTCGCTTAGATTAGTCTCTCAATGGATTGCTAAAAATGTGCCTGGACAGGGCACGTTACAGTTGGTATCATAGCAAAACTTCATAATGCTACATGATTGATCAATGTATGGTTCATAGACATATTCTAAATGGAATAACCAAAGCGG
The DNA here is from genome assembly GCF_053477565.2 of Lygodium microphyllum. NCBI lineage: Eukaryota > Viridiplantae > Streptophyta > Polypodiopsida > Schizaeales > Lygodiaceae > Lygodium > Lygodium microphyllum. The sequence continues at coordinate 105,743,890 of NC_141162.1, forward strand.
TATGACTTGATTGTCACACACCTTTTGCACTCACAAATACGGACATGCAAGAGGAGAAATTCCTTCTCAAGCAAATTAAGGCACCCGAGTTTGATGGAGAAGGGATAGACATCGCAGTTGAGGCGGAGATATGGATTGAGTCGATGGATGACTATTTCTCTATTGTGGGAATTGTTGCTACCAATCAAGCAAGGATACCCAAACTTAAGTTAGTTAGCCAGGCTTGGATATGGTGGAAGCAATGGTGCAAAGATCAAGGTATTTTAGCTCTCACTTGGGCTTAGCTAAAATATGTTGTATGCTGACAATACCTTCCACCAACTTACCAAACTTTGAGGATGAATGAATTCTTCAAGCTCAAGTAGCTGGAATTAACCTTGGAAGCTTACTACTTGAAATTTCTAACCCTACTAAAATATGTGCCACCTATGGATATTGTGCAGCAAGTATCCAGGTTTTGCCATTGCCTGAACACTCCTCTGAACCACCATCTTGAAGTAATGCGTCCAATGGACTTGCAAGATGCATTACTTCGAGCAAAGTCAATCATCCAAGAACTTAATTCGGGCAATTGTGACCAAGATGATTCCCAAGATCAGGGCAAGAGATTCCGTACGTGTGGAAAGAAAGGGCACATTCGTAGGAAATGTGCCTACTGTCAATGCTTCCACTACGAAGAGCTAGGGCATGTCCAAGCACACTGCCCTTTGACTTAAGTCCAAAAGACATTGAGCCTCCAAGAAAACAAAGCTACACAAGCGCAGACTATGGATATATAGAGGAATTAGATGAAGATGAAGACCTAGAACCCACTACAACTTTTTGTGATGATTAGCAATCCTAGAAATTTTGCCAACATGTAATACAACTTATATCGGGAATAAATCCTACTCTTGTATCTACGGTTAGCTGCAATAATATGAGTTGCACTACTTGAGTCATTAAGAGTAGTGCAGCGGATGCATGGTGGATCCTAGCCCAATTTCCCTAATTCTCGAGATCAGGGCAAGAGATGCCATACGAGCAGAGAGAAAGGGCACATCCATAGGAAATGTCCCTACCATCAATGCTACCACTGCAATGAGCTAGGGTACATCCAAGCAGACTACCCTCTCACTTAAGTCCAGAAGACATTAATCCTCCAAGAAAACAAAGCTACACAAGCACAGTCTATATTCCCGATACAAGAGTAGGATTTATTCCCGATATAAGTTGTATTACATGTTGGTAGAATTTCTAGGATTGCTAATCATCATGAAAAGGTGTAGTGGGTTCTAGGTCTTCATCTTCATCAAATTCCTATATCATGAAAAGGTGTAGTGGGTTCTAGGTCTAAGAGTCTTCATCTTCATCAAATTCCTATATCATGAAAAGGTGTAGTGGGTTCTAGGTCTCTTAGACCTAGAACCCACTACACCTTTTCATGATGATTAGCAATCCTAGAAATTCTACCAACATGTAATACAACTTATATCGGGAATAAATCCTACTCTTGTACCTACGGTTAACTACAATACTATGAGTTGCACTACTTGAGTCATTAAGGGCAGCGCAGCAGATGCATGGTGGATCCTAACCCACAGGCCCTAAGCCCCACTAATGCTTGTCTTCCCCAGCTCTTTCGAGATGAGGACATCTAGAGTTCTCTAAGGGGGAGAGGATGTAATATCCCCCACCCACTAGATAAAAAGCCCCCCTTCTTCTTTTTTTAATTATGGAAATTTATTTAATCTCCTTCCCCCCATTGTTGTCGACAAGTGGCAATGGGGGAAAGAAGATGAGGTGGAAAGATGTCGATGACATGGATGAGGAGGCCGTCGATGGTGACATTATAGTTTCAAACAAAGATGGCGTCATGACATTGGAAGGGAGGCAATGACAATGTTGACAAAGAAGACAAGGGGAAATGGAGAAGACGACAATGAAGGTAAAGGGGGAGGCCATGTGGCCCACTACCTTCCCCATGGTGGCCCTGTCACCACCATGCAACACCACGTCCCCGTCCCCCACTATCATTTCCCCCCTCCCCTTCAATAATACTCCTCTCCCCCTATAAAACCCCCCCTTAAGTGAAGGAGATAGCCACTTCTTCATTCCCCCCTACTGCGGGGGCTAAGGAAGAGAGAGAGAGAGAGAGAGAGAGAGAGAGAGAGAGAGAGAGAGAGAGAGAGAGAGAGAGAGAGAGAGAGAGAGAGAGAGAGAGAGAGAGAGAGAGAGAGAGAGAGAGACAGAGAGAAGGAAGAGATAGAGGAGAAGAAGAAGAAGAAGAAGAAGAAGAAGAAGAAGAAGAAGAAGAAGAAGAAGAAGAAGAAGAAGAAGAAGAAGAAGAAGAAAGAGAGGTGAGAAGAGAGAGAGGAAGAAGAAGAAGAAGAAGAAGAGGAAGAAAGAGAGGTGAGAAGAGAGAAGAAGAAGAAGAAGAAGAGGGAGAAAGAGTATGTGTGTGACAACAGAGAGGGAGAGAGAGAGAGAGAGAGAGAACCCCCCCAAAAGGTTCTCCTTCTCTTCCCTTCCTTAGAGGGTGGCCATACGCACTTTTCTTTTTCTTAGTGTATACCCTACCCCACAAGCCGACTTCCTCCCAATTGTTTCCCCCCTCTCTCGGGCAAGAGACTGCTGAAAACCCTGCAAAGGTTGCGCCTAGGAACGAGGAAGACTGGGAGTGGACCCTGAAGTAAAGAATATTGAGTGCAGGAGAAAATCGGTGTGAGGACCTCACTGCCAATCCAACTGTGGTACCGGTTGTAAGTAATGCCTTTCCAAATTTATGGATGCTTGCTTTGATTTCCGCATGAGATGCATAAGACCCATACTATGCCGCACAAGGATTGTTTAATTGAAAAAATAAAGTTCATCCCAAATATTCGAAAGATGCAGTTTTCAAAGTACTCATATCAAGAGAAGTAAAACCATGACTAGATATTATAAAATTCATGCATAGCATAAACAATGTATAAAGTTCCAATAGGTACTTGAGAGCTAGATTTTAGGACCTGATTTGGACCCGCTCTTTAAGCGCTAGAGCCCATTTTGGAACAAAAAGTGCCCGAGAGGCATTAAAGAGCCAATTTTTATGAAAAATAAAATGGTGACGAATGACTGAGCTGGAGTTTTCCCAGATGCATTTTGACATCAGGAATCCAACACAAGTCTCAGTTTGTCGATCAAAGATCATTTGACCACCTATTTAATCCCCGCAAGGTTTGGCATTGTAAAGCAGCCACTAGATTCGGGATCCAAAAAGTGTGCAATGGGGCCCAACTTTATAGATTTCGAAGCCATGAAGCAACCTGTCCAGTCGGATTGTGCATCAGAGTTCGTTTGCATTCCCAATTCGGCCGAAAACCCTTCCGTAGTGGTGTGAAAGTGGTTTTTTTCTCAATGGGGACATTTTACAAATGAAATGAAATGAAACTCTAAATGAAGAAAACATATGCAAAAACATGTCGAGATGCAGGGAGGGGCATTTTTTGATTGACGCCCCATTTTTTGGGGGGTTTCGTGTCTCTTGGATGCTCAATCATGTATAGAGAGAGAGAGGGAGATCGCTGATCTATGTAGAGAGGGAAAGATTTTGGTGGTAACCATGGGTAATATGATGAAGGGAATAAAATTATAATTTTTAGTCTTCCTCTCTCCTCTTTCGTCTCTCCTCTTGTGGGATGTTCATATGCATCAATGAAAGAGAGAAGGGGATGGGAGGTGATGACGATTTTGAAGCAAACGATGCTTGATGGGACCTAAAATGGGCTAGCACTGGCTATGGCACTAGCCAGACCTCATGCACACAACAGACAACCCCACCACACGGCCTCGTAGGCCAGGAGCATCTAAGCCTCACTCTACACTAATCGATTATGTGTTTGTATTGAGTCATAGTCCAATGTTCACCATCTCGAGGATTGGCCCCAAGATGCGTCACTTCAACATAAAGTACACACGAGACAAGCTCCACTCTTTTATCTTGAATGTATTCCAAGAGATACCATGTATTCTTAACAAATAATTCCCAAAAAAAACCCGATCGACCAGCTTATGGATTAGGTCGTCTCTCACACTCTCAAGCGTAGGTCATCATAGTGAAAAACATGTGCCCTGAATCCAATTCTTCATATCCCGATACCATGGTTGATATGCACATGCAAAAGTGGATGTATCTAATGTGCTCAAACATAATTTTCAATCAGAAACGTGTCATGCACAACCAGGCTTTCCAATGCTCATTCACTAACTCGTTACGACGATGTAAGAATAGCACCGAGACAATGCTCATGCTACTATCCTCTTAATTAAAATACAACGAACCCTATATCATGATATGCATTTAAAAAAATTAGCAATAAATAGCACCTAAATCGCATCATTCAAATACCCCACCCCTTACATTTAGGTAGTGCGTTCGTTGTATACGTATAAGGGTTCATTTTGTTATGTTTTGATGTAGGAAAAGTGATAAATCACAAACTTTGACAAAGAGATAGGGCAAACTGAGGCTAAACCTCATGCTCCGCCACTACCATATTGAATATAAATACTCATTTTTTTAAAATTTTTATGAAGTGTTTTTTCCTTATTTTTTAGCATTTATTTGTCAATAATTACTATTATTTTCTTATTTTTTCATATACCAATCATTCTATCATACTAAAATTCAATTTTATTTTCCATTTTCCCCCATGGGAACACATTTCACCCACCCGAAATGACAAAACTATCATTTTACCCTTAGAAATCACATTTTGGGTTTTACGGGATTTAAATAGCACATGTAAATCATTATAAGATCATAATTTTCTAATAGACAACAATTAAACATGATGCAACTAGCACTCAAATAATTTTTCATCGTATAAGAACATCATTTTCATCATAAAATGTCAAGAAAACTTCATTTCCTTCATAAAAAATAGTCATACTGTGTTTTTATGAAACTCGAGACGCACTAAATGGCTGTGTGACCAGTGGGTGGATAGAGCCTCCATTATTCTCAATTCCATGCTGCACATCAATCTTCACCATATCCATTAATCTCCATCATCATTTGCTTCAATCTCCTTCCCGATTCCTCCTGCAAGATGATGCACATGAATCTGTATATTCATATATTTTCATTCAGATATGTAGGGTTTTTCCTCTTGGAATCATCATTATGGTCTGGCAGGCTTTTCTAACTATCTCACAACTAATAGAAACTCCTAGAACGGCCTCCTAACAAGTCGGCAGAATAGGGTCACTAGAACTCCTATCCAAAACAGGTCTTTCAATGCCTAACAATGCCGATACATGAGGCAATGACTACTCAAACCTCCCATAGACATAACTAACCTAAACTTGGGACTTCATGCCTTGATTGACAGTCCCCAACCAACAAAAATAAAACACCATTATAGACACATGTATCATTAATTGCTTAAGGAAAAATACTCAAAAAGGAGATGAAACCACCTGGAATGGCCACAAGAAGCTCCTCCACAGCAAAGGCTCCCTCTAGTGACTTCGTCATCCTGTATGATGCAATCACTAAAATAGAAAACCATTAAACATATCTACACTAAATAGACATAGGGCCCTCTTGGCCTAAAGAAATAACACATTTTACTACAAACTAACTGGCCCTCTTGGCCTAAAGAAATCAATCATTTAAACCTAAAAGCAATTGGCCCTCTTGGCCTAAAGAAATCAAGCAAACCAACTCATATAGATCCCTCCTTGGAAGAAGGCAGATATACAAAAATACGCTCCATTCTAAGGGAAAAAATAGGGCTCTTAACCCTAAACTAAATGCATCAAGTTGTAACCCATCCCTCCTGCATATATAGCAAGAGGCGTACGCATAACATATCGTCTGATCAACCTATGGGTCCAAGATAGTAGTGGTAGATGGGTCTCAGCCACTCTTCGCATTACCCATATCAACCATCGCCTACCATATAACGTGTGGTTTGATAAAACTCCCCACAAGCAACCATGTCCTGCCCCATTATCAATAGCCATATCCAAACTAGGACCACAATTGAAGAAGAGATCCTCTTCATAAGCAAAATTCGCTAGGGAGTCCACAAACTAATTCCAAGAACGTGGAATCAGCTGAAGAGATATGCTCTCAAATTCATCAAGTAGGGTCATAGCAGTTTGATGATACATACAAAGAATAGGATTCTGGACTGTATATGTCCCATTTAGTTGATTTACAATTAGTTGAGAATCCCCTTTTACTAGCAACTACCAGATACCACCTTTCTTGGCAATATTTAGTCCCATAATCAAGGCTTTATACTCTGCCATCTTGTTAGTGAATCCTACCCCGAGATAAATAGCTAATTTCATTGTAACTCTACGTCGGAGATCTCAGATAACTACTCAAACACTCCCTTTTTTATTAGGGCCCCTGGACACTCCATCAAAGTGTAATTGGAAATAGAACTACCCACCGTGCGTTTTGCTCTTAATCATTCGTTTGGAGAGGCAAAAGCATTGTAAAAAAGATATACTTCTCTTGCACATCTTGGTGAAATTCGGTTGTAGGCTTTATTATATCAAGAGGTAGGGAGGAAGAAAATGAAAGCACTTCACAACCTTCGATTTAAGAAATATAAATTTGTGAAGGATGAGTTGGTATTGTACTATGATGCTCGTTGTGAGCTATTCCCTGGTAAATTACAACCCAAATGGATTAGACCATATAAAATTATCCATTTAGGAAAGAACGGCTCCATAGCCCTTTTAGAAAAATACAAGGGGTAGAATTTAAAAATAAAGTTAACTTTAATAAGCTAAAGCCTTACTATGTAAGGGCTGACGTCGGGCTTGGTGCCTATGCAGGTCCTTCATGAGTTAGCTTTAACTTATAGTAGGTGCCAAGATGATCAAATGGGATGAAACATTCCTTATCTTGAGCATTCATATTTAGAGAAATGTTATCAACTCGTGGAGTAAAGGTTATCAAGTAATTGAGTGGCAATATGGATTTTTCACATGGGAGATTAAGGTCTACTACCACCATTGTCAAAGAATTCTGACTAGCGATCCTATCAAGTTTAACAAGGAAGGAGGGATTGTATCTACTATACATCCTCTCTCTCGGCTTGATTAGGGTTGGTTACAGGGTTGCATGCTTTTAGAGTTACATAATTTTCTAAAGTGTTGAAGCATGTCAATTTGGTAAGCAGGCAAGACAATCTTTTTCACATGATAAAGATATGAGACAAAATATACTTGATGTGATGGTATGTGTACAAATGTTTAGAGGCCTATACAAAATATCTCTTTTGGTGGTAGCAAATATTTAGTCATGTTTATTGATGATTGTTCGAGAAAGTTGTGGGTACATTTCATGAAGGAAGAGAGTGATGTATTTTGAGCACTTGAAAACCTTTAAGGTTGCTATTGAAACAAAAATATGATTAAACATTAAGTGCTTGAGGTCAGATGGAGAGGGAGAGTACCTCTCTAATGAGCTCAATGAATTCTTGAGGTCTCATGGGATAAAGAGACAGTTTGCAGGTATACTCCATAACAAAATGGGATTGCAGAAAGGAAAAATAGGTATATTACAGAAGTTGCATGGGCATTGATGTGGCTGAAAAGAATATGACAAAAATATTTTTGGTCTCAAGCTCTTCATGCTCTTTTCTATATTATGAACAAAACTCCCACAATTGCAGTTCATGGGATGACTCCTAAAGAATGCTTTACAGGCAAGAAGCCCGATATGTCACACTTTAAAGTATTTGATTGTATGACATATATTCATGTATTAGATGAGCTACAAAAGAAGCTTGATCCAAAGGTTAGAGATTGTATTTTTATTGGATACACTTTAGAGCAAAAAGGATATCATTGCCATAACTCTTTCACATTTGAGTTCAGAGTAAGCATGGATGTCATTTTTTATGAGATACAAAGTTGGTATGCATCTAGTGGTGATGCATTGGATGATAATCATGATAGTTATGTGAAGAAAGAAAAGTGAGATTCATGAAGCCTTAGTGTACTAGAAACATCATCTGGTACTACATTGACAGTTAGTTAGATTAGTTCCACATCTTTAGGTGCATCTACTAGTATTGCAAGTAAAGACAAAAGGAAAGTATCAAATGGTAATGATGCATTTGCTATTCATTTGGAGTCTAATGGAGATTCTAGTAGTTCAAAGAGTTTGGATAATGAGCTTGGTATTCCTTTAGTCAGGACACTAGGTGTAGAGAGAGAGCACATGGTAATATAAAGGCTCCGCTAAGTGATCTAGTGGTACATAGGTCTAGCAGGGTCAAATACCATTTAAAAGATTTGGTTTGGCAGGTTATACAACTCACCATTATGCTTATATTGAGGCAGGTAAGAATATATAAGTGTTTGAATACATAGATGAAAATTGGGTCTAAGAGAAGATCTACTAGCAAATTCATTGTTTTTCTTGGTAGTGCAGCAGTTACATGTTATAACAAAAGGAAATCTATGATTTGTTTATCGAGTACAAAGGCTGAGGACAAAGTTTTGCTATGGTAATGTGTGAGATGGTATGGTTGCAAAAGTTATTGGGTGATTTAGATGTGTAGAGAGATCATCCATTGTTCTTGGAATCAAGAAATGGGCCCAACACTGGCTCTTAGGCTCTAGCCAAGCCTCTATCACCAATCAAAACATCCTAGGGTCTCATGGCGGCTAGGAGTGTTTGGAGACTAAACACATTGATGTAGCTTAGACACGTGTTTCTACTATTCATAGTCCAACAAATCCCTTCCCAACTCCAAGCAATTGGAGTTCCCAAATAGATTGTATCATATACATAGGAGGGAGCATCCCCTAGCAAATTGTTGTGGCCCCATTAGGGCTCTCCTACACCTCGAGGAGTGGCCTTAAGATGCGCTATCCAAACATATAGCACATGTGAAACATAGTCCATTCTTTTAATGTTTGTTCTAGGAGATAATTTAATCCTTACCAAATCAGGCCCCAAAGAGAACTAACATACTATCCTACATCATGAAACTCCTTACGCTCTCAATGTAGGTCAATAATTGTAACAATCAAGTGCAATGCATCCAAGATTTGTTTTTCTGATACCATATGTATATGTAATACAATGCAAAGGTGAATGCCTTTAAGTGCATAAACATGTAAACTTTTAGATAAAATTGCATGGATTGTGTACAAATAATTCTTTTCATGATTTTACCCTAATGCGGTGCATCGTTGCTAAGGCAACACCAAAGTAATTTGTGTTAAAACAAGAAAATCCTATATGTCAAGAAATACATAGAATCATATTGCAATGCATTCTTAACTTCCCACAACCCTTTTCACCTATAATTTATGGTTTGCAGTTATTGATAGGTGTAAAGAGTATTTTTTATGTGTTTTCATATATAAAAAATAGTAAATATGCACTGTAACATAAAAATAGGGATATGCTTAGGCTAAACCTCATGCCTTAGCCTCATCATACATTCACAGACACATTCATAAATTTTTTGATTTTTTAGTACATAAAATTTATTTTTTATATAAAACCTATTTTTCTTGATTTATTTATTTATTATATATAATTTTCTAATTTTTCTCACATAAGATGATTAGGAATACTAAGATTTATCATCCTTCACCATTTTATACCATAGGAACACAATATGACTTAACAAAACCCGTAAAACTCATGATTTATCATGAAACCGCACTTTGCGAATTTTGCATGTTTAGCATAAAATTATTAAATGAGCAATACTTGCTATTCTTTCTGATGTTTTTTATTTAAAAAATCATTTCCAAGCAATAGCAATCAGTTCCAATCATATGAAACCAAAATGCATCATAAAACAATGAAAAATCCCAATTATACATTAAACTGCATAAAAATCCATACGTAACTCATGTTTAAGAAGCCACTAACACTCATCCATGGATTTTGATGCCTCTTTGACCATTGATCTATCCTCCATAATGCTTCAACGTAGTCCCACTAAGAACGGAGTTTTGAGCTCGAGATGTGCCTAAAATTTGCCAAAAAATCTAAAATTTAGGGAAAAAATATTCAACATCGAAGGCGGCGGCTCCAGCTAGGACGATTTTAAGCACCAAGTGAAATACGACTTTTAAAAGGCGCCCGAGCAACACTTGTTAATTTTTGATAATTTTTCAGACTACCGTGCGGGTTGTTAGGAGTTGCCAGCCAATGCGGGATGTCAAGCCGGACGCGCAAAAATTTACAGCACTCGAATCGGAGCCAAGACGGGGAAATGGCCACAAAATGGTCAAGATATGAAAAGGTGGACATTTGGGAGGCCAAAATTGGGCATGCCTTTTGAGTTTGGACCCCCCCATAAAATTTTATGCACCTTTTGATGAAAAAACGTGGAGAGAGAATGTGAAGGCATGGCGTGATAAAGAACGGCCGATTTTTGCACCTCCTCTCTCCACATCATGATTTTTTGGCTGTGAAGAAGCTATGGAATGGACAATAGGGGGCAACTTCTCTCTATGGGCCGATCTTATCGCCTATCTTGGCTCGTCCAATGGTGGCCTGAATGAAGAGATGGAAATCTAGTCTTTCTCTCTCCTCTCTCTCTCTCCCTTAAGGGGATGTTCTTGTGTGGAAGAAGACAATGAAGAATGATGGAGGAAAGCTTGTCCGGATGAGACCGGATTGCTTCCTGATGGATGAAGATATGAAGAGTGCTATTCTTGAAGATGCTAAGCATTAAATGCATGCTAGAAATCACTCCCGTAATCAAGACCAAGAAATCGAGACTTGAAAATAAGCGGTAATGCTATTTTTATAAAGGAAAATGATCTTTTTATGCTATTTGCTTTATGAAACCTTGTTCATATGCGATGAAAGTTCATTATGATATTTTTTCCCATGATTTTCAACTGTTTGCAACCTGAAAATCAGAAAATATAAGGCTACATGGCCGGAATTAGTGTTAAAATACATGAAAAACATGCGTTTTAAGGGTAAAATTTGGATTTTTGCTATATAAATGAGAAATATGATATGTCACACCAACTAAATCTGAGTTTTTGCTGTCAAGGAACCTAAGGGCCACATTCCACAATCAATTTTAATTTCTAGTCATTATTTATTAAAGAAAAATAGGAAAAATTGCCTAAAATTGAGAAAAATGGGTTTAAAATTAGGGAAAAATAGGAAATGGGCTGAGAAAAATTAGGGAAAATTATATCTATGTTTGTGCAATGTATAATGATGGCAAAGCATGAGGTTGGTCTCGGTTTGTCCCCGTTTCTATGTTTTGTGCGTATTTATTGTTGTTTTATAAGGGAGAAATGCATAGAAACCCTATCTAACCGAGTAATGATGCAAAATGTTAAGAGTTGGATGAAGAGGGGCTGAAACACTGAAAGATGAAGAAAAGATTTAATTCATGCATTACACTTGGCAAATAGGAAACGGTTTAAATAAAGAGGATGGTAGCATGAGCATATGGCTTGGTGTCTCCTTTCAACGCAACACGCACTAGTAAAATTCATGGAAGGAATGCTCTATGCACGATACACAATCCTGATTTTCTTTTGTTTGTGCACTAAACCATTCACATTATGCACTATGCATGGTTCATGGTATCAAAGGAAAAATCCCCTGGATTGCATAGCAATTGTTTTCTTAGGAATTTGACCCATGATTGAGGGTGTGAGATTATCCCTTGCCATAGGATAGAGGGTCGGCTTCCTAAGGGACTGCTAAGAGAGGACACATGGTATATCTTCTGGAAATATGAGAAATATAAAAGAGAGGAGTTTGTGTTAGTTTATGTTATATGTTTAGCAGTGCATCAAAGGGCCAATCCCTGCAATGTAGGAGAGCTGCAGTGGGGCTCCGATTATTAGTCTCGGTGGAGTGCCTTCTATGTGTATGTGATGAGGCGTTATGCCTAAGTACTTTGGGATCTCCCTCTGAGGAGTTTAAGGGAAACGTTGGACTATAAACTATAAACGCATGAATTAAGCTTTAGGGCAGTTTGTCCTTCAGCATTAGATTGACGCTCCTGGTCCGCGAGGCCGTGAGGGTGGTTGTGTGTCATGAGCATGAGGTTGGCTAGTGCCATAGCCAGTGCCAGCCCATTTTAGGTCCCATCAGTAGTGCCGTGATCAACAAGTTATCATGCTAAAGCCATGATGCCATGGGAAAGTGCTGATATACGATGGAATATGCTTGTGGTTGAAACATCCCGTGTAATGGGCCACCATGACGACATAGTAGGCATCACAAGGATGTTAGAAGCCCTAGCTATCAAGGGAAAACCATTGCTTAAAAGGCACGGTTCCCAAGTTTTAAGAAGTGGTAACGATAAATCTACTTTGGATAAGGACCAAAAGCTCTTATATAAAACCGTTATGGACTTTCCTTTTAAAGGGAAAGGTATGGAAGACCCTCTAAGAGGGGATCAAAAGGACATGTTGAAATTTATAGGACTCCCTAGACCACTCAGTGAGTTGGCAGAAAGGGATGTCAATGAGGGTAATAACCTCCCTACACCGAAAAGGGTGGGGATGGAAGAGGTTAAAGATCCTAAGAGGCTGGACCGAGATCATGATAAATATGAAGATTTTAATGACCCGGTGTTGATCCCAAAAGGGAGGATTGAATGTCCTCCTCTTTATAGGGATCTCCCAGTGTTTTATGGGTTGCCAAATGAGGATCCGATGATTCATTTAAGAGAATATGACCTAACTTGCATTGCAAGTGGGTTTGACGATATACATCAAATGCTTGTATTCCCAAGTACCCTAAAGGGAGAGGCAAGGAAATGGTACTGGAGCCTCCCAAGAGGGTCGATCAGATCATTTGAGGAGTCTTGTGATAGATTTCTAGATGAGTATGAAAAGTAGCTCCCTATGATTCAGGTCTTAGGGCAACTTATGCAGTTTAGACAGGAGTCTTATCTTTCTATTAAATGTTGAGAAATAGACAAATGATGTATGCTCCAAGAGGAGCTGTCCTGAATCCCATATGCACAGTGAGGAGAGTGGAACAACTCAAAGCCTATAAAGCATTGTACTTGACTATGAAATGAACACAATATCATGATGCTTTGTACTTTCAGTTAAGTGTCTATCATTGTCAATTCTACACAAGATTGTGTTTATGATTCCAAGCTAATCTATCTTGGAACCTAATTCACTTGTGTAATAGTTTATCTCTACTTGTCCATGTCATTATGAACTTGGTTTACATCTTTGATCCACCATAGCTTGTGTCATGTCCTAGATCCACATCGTTTAACATGGTATCAGAGCCCAGTTGGGCATGGCACAACTCACACTCTGAATCTCTAGTCTCTCTTCATCTCTGGTGATCTCTAGCCAGCCCACATTCAGCTCATATCTTCAGTTTCAACTTCAAATCTCAGTTGGACCTTGTGGTAGCCATAGCCAGATTGCACCTACCCACCTTGGAGCTCTTGGATCTCTCTCTACAAGCCATATCTTCAAGTGATTCCTTCTGGAGGTATCTTCCCTTGCTCAAGACGCTTCATCCTAGCACTTCAATCGATGACATTACTACTTCCTAGCTCCAGCATTACACAAATCGAAACACGATGTCCTGTATGTGCCTGTCCACGGTCGTACTACTGGCACCAATAGTACAGTTCGCAATCGACCCTGTGAGCATAGGGCTTTTGAAGCTCACTATGCAAGCCTACTCCCCATGCAATATCTTGGGCAATGGTCAACTCGTTGAGCTGCACGAACTGAAAGAACAGCCGGCTGTCTGAAACCCTAGAGGAAGCCATATCCAGAAATTTGGAAAGCTTGGCAACCTTGTTCCTTTTCTCATTACCATCATCAACAGTGATTTTAATCACTGAGGAATACTCTTTGAAGATCATTACTACTTTGGAAGTGTCCAAGGAAGCTCAGAAGCCATCCACGAAGTTCTTGAGAGAAAGCAGATCAAGTACCGACTAGTATCCATTAACACTCAACTAGTGTCAATTTGACACTGATTCTCTTGTGTCTCTTGACACATTAAAATACAATCTTTTGCTGGTTAACTGAAGTTTAGCAACATGGTAGAGATTGAGCAAATAGCTAAATTCAACGGTGAAGGATTTCATGCCTGGAAGGAAAAGACCATGTATCACCTGATGCAAAAGGACTTATGGGACCTGTTTGAAGTTGATGCAGATAACAAGAAGGAAGATGATGAAGATGGGTTTGTTGAAGAAGACCAATTCAAATCCAAATAATGGAAGAAGATGAATAATAAGGCACTAGGCATCATTTCCTGGGGATTAAGTGATGATGTGTTACACCATATATCTGGCATTAGAAATTCTAAAACCGCCTGGGAGGAACTTGATAAAATGTTTGGTACTCAAGCAAAGAATTCAAAGGTAAAACTTCTCATGCAGTTTTATAAACTAGATATCAAAGACAGTGCTTCTATGACCATACACATTAATAAGTTTAAGAGTTTAAAAACTCATCTTGCATCTCTTAAAAAGAATATTGAGGAAGATGAAGCAATAGCCGAATTGCTTGCAAGTGTAAACAAGGATCCATATGAAAATCTTGTGTCCACTTTGAGTAATGTTCCAATACTCACACTTAAAGATATTGAGCACTCAGTACTCGATGAAGAATGCAAAGTAAAAACCAAGAATGCAAAAGACAATGTCTCATCATCTAGGGATAATCTTTTGTACACCAAAGGAGCTGCTGGACCTAAAGGAAGAGGTCAAGGATTCATCAACAACAACAACAAGGATCGGATTACATGTCACTATTGTGGTAAGACTGGCCATGTAGCCAGTGAATGTTTCCATAAGAAAAGAGCCCAACAATTGCAAAGTGATCATCACCAGAACCAATTCATGGAAGAAGAAGAAGAAGAAGAATATGCTTCCGCTACCATCAACAACTCTGGCAGATTGTTTTGAAGAACTTTCATTGTATCTTTCATATGTTTTTCCCATAGTGGATCTTTATTTTCCTTAGTGGATTTGATTTGTAAAACCCTTGCCAAGATGTAAAGTCTCAAGCTTTAACTTGACTAGGCTGCCTATGAGCTAGTCTTCCGGGCCATGTTATCATGTAGGGGGGGCAAAAGCCAGCAAGTGTAGGGACTCATCATTTGAGGGGGGGTGTTGAGAAATAGACAAATGATGTATGCTCCAAGAGGAGCTATCTTGAATCCCATATGCATAGTGAGGAGAGTGGAACAACTCAAAGCTTACAAAGCATTGTACTTGACTATGAAATGAACACAATATCATGATGCTTTGTACTTTCAGTTAAGTGTCTGTCATTGTCAATTCTACACAAGATTGTGTTTATGAGTCCAAGCTAATCTATCTTGGAACCTAATTCACTTGTGTAATAGTTTATCTCTACTTGTCCATGTCATTATGAACTTGGTTTACATCTTTGATCCACCATAGCTTGTGTCATGTCCTAGATCCATATCGTTTAACATTAAAGAGTATGCTAGAGCCTTTGATAGTACTCTTAGGCTTTGGCCAAGAAGAGCCAGTGCACTACCAGATGATGTGCTATGTGAGCTCTTTCTGAATGGCCTAGAGATTAATACGCAAATCCAAGTGGGACTGCGGAATTCTAAGTCATTAAGGGAAGCAAAACTGCATGCCATTGATTATGAGGGTCATATTCAGAGACGTTGGAAAAACTTTTGGAGTTTTCCCCGCTCAGTACAAGTGCATCCTAGCTTCCAATCATTTCTGCAAGAAGACAGCTCACTTGTTGATACCAAGACATCCTATGAGGGGAACCTTGGTGGCCAAAATCTCAAAGCAGAAAATGGCCATCCTATGCGTAGTAATGACATGCCTATCAAAGTGAAAAGGTTCCAAGTCATGTAAGTCCCATTAGGGCTTGCAACACTTCCACGAAAGGTAGTTGTGATGGCAATATGGATCGTACCAATGGGCCTATGAGTGTTGATAAGCATTTTGTGTGTGGTTCTAATTTTGTTGCTAGTAAGGCTCTTGAGAGACCTTTGGTGTTGGAATCATGCTTTCGGGTGGATGTTGTTCCCTTCAGTGAAAGCATGGTTCTTATGGAAAAGGATTTACAGTATGGACGTAAACAAGTAAATACATATTTTGTAAAGAGGATGCAAAATGTGAAAAGTCCACCTGTGCTTCACAAAGGTCATAAGGATGTGAGGCCATTTGGCCATAGGGATAAGTTTGCATTGAGTTCGTTAGACCAGTGCAGCAAATTGAGGGAATGCAAGAATATTAAGGAAAATGTGAGATGGGCTTGGAGACCCAAAATCTCCAAAAGTATGGCAAGAGTGTCGGATGCAAGGCCGAGGATCCCATCTGGATATATTTTGTCAAACCCTCAAGAGGATAAGACTGGATATACATCTGACAATATACACTGCCTTGGGATACACCCATGTGATGTGCCTAGGCTTGAAGCTCTACCTAGTTTGGGTCACAGCACGGATTTATGTGAAAACCCAAATAGGGGAGGTTCGAATGAGTACAAAGCTATGATTATTTCTCCCAAAGGAGCCACTTAGCCGCTTGAACGACCAGTTTATTCGGATGACAATAAATGTGGAACATGCGAGCTCACTGCGGCTATTCATTCAGCTCATAGTGCCCAAGAAGGGATCGGCCTTGTTGATGAGTTATTTGTGAAAAGGCTTGGACTTGTAGCTATTAAAAAAAAAGGACCCTAAGATCAAAAAATACAAGATCAAGCTTTTAGCTAACTTGCATGAGTAGCATGGGGCTAGTCGACCTATGATATGCTATCCTTGGCACCCTGGGTAGTCTGATAGGGTGTGATGTATATGCCAAGGACATTAGTAGTACGTGGACTAAAATGACCTATCTAGTTTTAAGCTAGGAAGGCCAGCTACTTTGGATATTATGTCCAGATTTCATTAGGCCAAGAGGGCCGATCCAGTTTTTGTATTGAACTGTTTTATTTCATTAGGCCAAGAGGGCTGTCTATTTAGTACAGTTGTGGTTAATGGTTTCTTGTTTTAGTCTTGTGCTACACATGTTCGAAGAAGAGCTTGGAAGGAGCCTTTGTCACGGTGGAAGCTTCTTGTGGCCCTATCCAAGTGATATCTCTCCTTTATGAGTACCGTGTTTTTATGCTATATGTGTCTGTGTACTTGTTGGGGGATTTTTCTTTTCTTGTTGGGGACCAGCGTCCAAGGCATGAAGTCACAGGTTTAGGTTGGGTATGCTTGAGGGAGGCCTGAGTAGTCATTGCCTCCTGTAAAGACATTGCTGAACATCGAAAGACCTGTTTTAGAAATTAGTTCTAGTGACCCTGTTCTGCTAGCCTGCTAGGCAGCCGTTCTCGGAGTTCTTGTTAGTTGTGAGGCAGTTAGAGAAGCCTGCCAGAAGAAAAATAATGATGATAAGGGAAGAGAAACCCTGAATATCTTAAAGAAAATAAATATATACAAAGGTGTGTAAAAAGGGGTTCTAACCCCCTATAAAACTAGAAAAGAAAAGAAAGGAAAATTTATAAGCAGTTGTTCATCGCCTTGCAAAGGCCTGGTAGGTTCCTGGGGATGATTCCGCCCGACCTAGGACCGATGCCTTGTCTTCTTAGGGGTGGCTTCTTGCTGGAAAAGAAGAAATTGAGGAAGGTTGGAGCGAAAATAAAAGTGAGCATTAGAAAAGGATTAAGTGTCGCCTTGCGAGGGCTTGGTAGGTTCTTGGATATCGAGACAGGTCCTGAGGCCGATGCCCTGTTCTCCTTGGGTCGCTACGCTCAGCTCCCTCCTTTTTACATGCCCGAGTATGGAAATAAAAACCTAAAAGAAGAAGAAATGTGTTTAAAAAAAATACTTCTTCATCAGGCTATAGGAGTCCTCGCCTAGTAGGAGCCCCTGCTTGTGTTGTTCTTAGTACGGTAGGTAGTTCAAACCACCACTTAGGGCAACCTCTTTGATGGTTCTTTTTAGTTTGGCCGTGTTGGAGCAGCCGGTTAGTGACAAGCTTCGGACCTTCTATTAGATTATGCTAGGCCTACTCCTTGTGGATTTCATACCTTGGTTTTGTCAGGGGGTAGGGTGAGCATTGTGCTGTGTTTAAGTGTGTATCTATTTTGTATCAGCTTGATGCTTCCTTTGGTTGTTTTGTGCAGATCTGTTGCGGGATTTGACGGGCTGAGTCGCCCTATCCCGTGGTCGCCAATGAGAGCGGAGTTTTGAGCTCAAGATGTGCCTAAAATTTGTCAAAAAATCCTAAATTTAGGGGAAAAATATTCAACATCAAAGGCGGCGGCTCCAGCTAGGACAATTTTAAGCACCAAGTGAAATACTACTTTTAAAAGGCACCCGAGCGACACTTGTTGATTTTTGATAATTTTTCAGACTGTCGTGCGGGTTGTCAGGAGTTTCCAGCCAATGCGGGATGTCAAGCCGGACGTGCATAAATTTATAGCACTCGAATCGGAGCCAAGATGGGAAAATGGCCACAAAATCGGAGCCAGGACGGGGAAATGGCCACACAATCTTTCATCTCAGGCCACCCCTCTCTCGCATAAAGTCAGTCATAAGAATAAGCATTAAGATGAGAGAGAGAGAGAGAGAGAGAGAAGAGAGAAAGAATCAAATAGAAATTTTCTATTCATTCCATCATATTGTGTGATAGTACAAGCGATAGAAAGTGAAAAAATTGTGCATCTCACTACCCTAATGCCTCCCCTTGATTCGAACAACCACCACCATTTCCTCAAATCGATGATTTTAATGGGGTGCCAAAAAACTAATGCCCCTTCCCCCCTCTCCAAATTGTGGGAATTTTAGATCTTAAGGTATTTATTAAGTTTAAGCTTTGAAATTTCTAGTTCATCTTTGGCTATTCACACTTGAACGAAAGTGGTTCTTCCGGCCTACATGGAGGCCCAAATGAGCTCAAAATTGCAAAATGACTAGATGCCTGACTTTGTGGCATGGAAATCTATCAAGTTGGCCTCTGCCATGCTCTTTTTGGCTCTTGGATCCAATAGCTGCTTTATAACATAATACCTTGCGGAGATTAAACAAGGGGTCAAAAGACCTCTGATTAATGAATGAAGACGTTAAGTTTTTGGCATTGAAATCTATCTAGAAAATCTTTAGTTCATCAATTTGCGCTTGTTTTATTTTTCATGAAAATTTGCTCTTTTATGCCTCCAAGGCCACTTTTGTGCTAAAAAATGAGCCTCAAAATCCAACTCTCATTAGTGACCACGGGACAGGGCAACTCAACTTGTCAAATCCATGATATGACCTACACAAACAACAACCATAAAAAGCATCAAGCTACCACAAAGAATATACAATAAACCACAAGAACAACTCTCACCCTACCCCCTAACCAAATCAAGGCATGAAGATTTACAAGGGATAGGCCAAATATAGCTTGATAGAGATCTACAACTAGTTGCTAACCAACTACTCCAACACAAAGAGGCTAAAAATTTGTCAAAGGAGTCATTTGAAGTGGTTGTCTGACTTGCCTACATGACCTAGGGCAATTGGACCAAGAACTTCTACTAGGCGAGAACTCTTATAGCCTAGCCTTTCATTTTTAGATACTTTTGATTCATTAGTTTTTAATACTTCATTATTTGATACTCATTGTGTAAAAAGGAGGGAGCTGAGCGTAGTGACCAAAGGAGAATACGGCATTAGCCTTAGGTCCTGTCTTGGCACCCAAGAACCTACAAAGCTCTTGTAAGGTGACACTAAACTCTTTTTTCTTTCGCTCACTTTTATTTTTTCTCCAAACGTCCTTATTTATTTTGTCTGGCGGCTAGACATCACCTCTAGGAAGACAAGACATTGACTTGTCTCCATGAATCTATCGAGCCTTTGCAAGAGGTGATGATTATTTGCTCTGTGATTTTATTTTCTCTTCTTTCATTTTTCTAGTCTAGGGGTTAGAACCTCTGTTTACACACCTTTGTATATTTATTATTTTATTTTTAAAAATATTTTAGATATATTCATGATTTTTCTTCTTTTTATCTTGGCAAGCTTCTCTAAATGCCTCACAATTAATAGAAACTCCTAGAAACAATTGCCTAGTAGGGTAGCAAAATAAGGTCACCATGACTACCTTCTAAAATAGTTCTTAGAGTGCTCGACCAAATCTTCACAGGAGGCAGACAACTACTTAAACCTCCCTAGACACACTTAACCTAACCTTAAGACTCCATGCCTTGAATGCCAATTCACAACAAAATAAAAATCCCCACATATACATAACCATTCAGTATAAAGGGAAAGAACTCATAAAGAAAGGATATCACCTAGACTTGGTCACAAGAAGCCTTTGCATAGCAAGAGGCTTGCTCCAGGTACTCCATCGAATCTATTTAGTACATCACTAAAACAAAAAAACATTAACTGCACCCACACCAAACAAATTCAAGGCCCTTTTGGCCTAACATGATAAAACATTTTTGTGTAAGAATGAAGGGCCCTCTTGGCCTACTTGGAATCAAGCATTAAATTCAATAGAAATGACCCTCTTGGCCTAATGAAATAAACCAAAAATTGCACCATTGAGCACCAGCTTAATGCTAAAAATAACCCTTTGGTTCCACATAACTCTATTGAAACACAAACTAGACCAAGGATATGGGCCTGAACAGGCCCTACCCTAAGTGCATCAAATTATTGGCCAACGTCCCTACATAAATGGCAAGGGGTGTCTGAAAAATATGGCATTGAATGATCCTATGCATCCATGATAAAATAGGAAGGTGATCAAGTACTACATGACTCATAACCCAAACTAGCCATCAGCAGCCAAAATAGGACATGTCCATAAGAAGTCCCCATAGTAGTCCTTGGATAATATCTAAAGGAAATTGTAAGATCCTCTTAGGACCATAATTGAAAAAAATATATTCAAAAAAAAAAAGGCCAAGTCTTTAAAGTGATTCCATTGTCAAGGAATCAGCTGGCAAGTCAGTGTCTCAAAAATATGCAACATATCCAAGGCTACACAATGGTACATCCACAGAATGAGATCCCTCACACTATAGGTTCCATTCAATTGGTTGATCACTAGTTGCAAGTTTCCTTTCACTAATAAATGGTGGATTCCACCACGTCGGGCTATATTCAACCCCATGATTAAGGCCTTCTATTCTACCATACTATTAGTAAAAGAATTTCCTAAATATACTCCAATTTTCATAATAATTGTTTTTTCACAATGATGAAGTCTTGAGCTATGTTCATATACGTCATCAATGAAATCCCTCACAAATTTTCCTAGGAGAAGAGCCAACACTTTCTTTACCCTTCTCTGATACCATGCATGTCCATTACTAAGTCCAAAAGGTAAAACTCTATAGCAAAAACATCCCCAAGATAATATATAAGTTGTTTCTCTTTGATCTTCAGGAGCAATGACATTCTTCATCACTATGACTCTGCCTTTTGCTTTACTGGCAGAGCAGTGGTCTTTGTCGGCTGAAAACCTTGCTTGCAATCGCACGGAGATAATTCCAATGATCCCACCAATCACACGCCCACAACTATCTTCTCGATTCTCGATTGCACTATCCACGTTGGGGATTTTTAATGACCACTAAGACACTTGCATGTTTAGCGGGCCCTCAAGAAGCTTTCATCAAAACACAAAGTATAGGCCCATTCTTCATTGATATGCCATGCCATATCAATTAGCCTACTTGTACTTATGATAGTCAAAGTTAGTCAAAGTTGAGTTGAGAGAGAGGATGTATAACATGTACAATCCCTCCTTCCTCACCAAACTCAATAGGGATGCTAACAAGAACCCTATGACAATGGTGGTTGTAGACTGTAATATTCCAAGTAAAATATCTATCTTGCCATTTAGTAATATGATAACCTTTACTCCACCAAATAGCTTGACCTTGGTGGTAGCATTGCTCTAAATACATATGTTTAAGATAAGGAATGATTCTTCCCATCTGATTGTCTTGGTACCCACTATAAGTTTAAGATGGATCCTAAAGGACTTGCAAAGGCACCAAGTCCAACATTAGCCCTTACACATAGTAAGGTTTCAACTTATTAAAGTTCACTTTATTTTTAAACTCTACCCCTTGCAAAATTTGCTAAGAGGGCCACAAAGCCATTATTTCCTATTCAAACAATCTTATAAGGACCATCCCATTTAGGTTCTAGCTTGCCAAGAAATAACTTATGACAAGTATCATAGAATAGCACCAATTGACCCTTTATGAATTTATATCTTTTAGCTCGAAGGTCATGGAGTGCTTTCATCCTCTTCTTCCCTATCTCTTGATGTAATAAAGCCTACAATTGTATTTCATCAAGATGTACAAGGGAATTGAACCTTTCTTGCAATGCTTCTACCTCACCCAATGAATGATTTAGAGTAAACCTCATACTAGGTAACTTGATTTCCAAGGGTAAAACACACTTCTCCCCATATACCAACTTCTCCCCATATACCAACTTGAATGGGGTGTAGCTTGCTACTCTCTTGAATGTCATGTTATAAGCCCGAATAGCCACATGAAGTTTCTTATCCCAATTTTTTTCTTACCCTTGGATATTGTATTAGATAAAATCCCCATAAGCTATTTGTTGACACTCTCTACTTGTCCATTTTCTTAGGGGTTATATGGGGTAGTTTTATCGTGTTTAATTCTTAGAGCTTCTGTCAAGGCTTCTACAACATGTTTAGAAATTGTGTCCCATAATCAAACACTATCTCTTTCAATGGACCAAAACGGCAAACAATTTGTTTATAATGAAACTAGCTATCTCCTTGGCAGTGCCCTTCATCGTAGTTCGAGCTTTAGACTACCTTGTGAAGTAGTTCAAGCTTCAGACCACCTTGTGAGATTCCCTGGTAGTGAATGAAGGATGTATAGGTCCAATGAAATTGATGCCCTAGTTCTTGAATGGTAGTATAGCCATGATAGGAGTCAGTGGGTGCTTCTTGTTCTCCCTACTATCATGTCTCTAACATGTATCACATCTCTTGACATACAAAAAAGCATCCTAGAAAATGGAAGGCCACTAATATCTAGCTCTCAAAGATTTCTATGTAGTCAACCGTCCAACAAAGTGCCCTCCACAAGTAGAGTCATGGCACTCCTCCAAAACAAATAGGACCTCATTAGGAAAGACACATCAGTGATAAACATCATTGGTTGATCCTTGCTAGTGTAGTGTTTCTACAATCAAGGAAAATGTCAAGACTTGTTGCCTAATTTTTCTATTTTCAGACTTTGATAAAGCAACTCAAGCCTCTCATGTTGTAGATAGATAGTGCATTATGGCAACATACCAAGATGAGATGGAGACTGTATCAATTTTGAATAGCCTCTCATGTTGTAGATAGATAGTGCATTATGGCAACATACCAAGATGGGATGGAGACTGTATCAATTTTGAATAGACCCTCGAGGAGGTCACTACCTTCAGCCAAGACTTCCTTTGGCTCCCAAAATCCACAAGACATTCAAGGATTCCCTACAACTTTGGTGGCTCACTCCTAATTTCATAGTCAAACTCCTACAAGGTGATCAGTCATTTTGCTAGACAGTCAGGCGGCTGCAGCTTATTCATCAAAAGCCTCAACCCCTCTGCCTTTATATAAAATACCACCTTTTCATAAAGGATGTAATGCTTGAATCTCTTTGTCACAAATACCATCCCAAGGCACAGCTTCTCCATGTAGATATAATTAATCTCAAATATCCCCAATTCATAGTAGCTAGCAAATGCAATTGGATGATACCACTTTTTCTCCCAAATCTAGGCTAAATAGCAGCACAGTTAATACTATGTATTGTGGTTGCTAAAAATAGAAGGCCTCACCCATTTTGGATGTTTTCAAGACTAGTGCTTTTGCTAGTTCATAATTTATATCCTCAAATGATACTTGATATGGTTCAGTCCAAACAAATAGATAATAGATTCATCAACGGCAACTTCCTCTCTACTGTTGCATTGATAAATCTTTGATAGTATCCCACTAATGATGATAGAAAGCTATGCACTTCTTTAGGAGTATGTGGCGGACTCATAATGACAATAACCTTTATCTTTTTAGGATTGGTCACAATACCAACCAAGCTAACCACATGGCCCAATAGCAATCCATGGGGCACTCCAAAGATGCACTTTCTCAAATTGAGAGTAATGTAGAACTGCCTACAACACTCAAAACATTTCCTTAAAATAATTAGTTATCTCTCTCTTGTGGTGGCTAGTCCAAAAAAATCAATAAAGATTTTCAACTCCTCTGGGGAAATATCGCCAAAAGTATTATCAATTGTACATTGCCAAGAACCTTGGTGCATTACATAATCCAAATGCCATAACATGATATGCAAAGGTACAATGATAAATGTTGTTTTCACCTTATCTTCCTTTGCAATAGCCATTTTATTATATCCAACAAAACAGTTCATAAATGAATAGATATCTCTACCTATTAAAACTAATCCAGAATCTAATCAATAAATCATAGTGGATAGTAATCTTTGACCATCTATTTATTGAGCTCCCTAAAATCTATGCAAAGTTGGATTTGATTATTCTTCTTTTTCCTTATAACTACCGGTGAATGCCACTCTATGTGTTGTATAAGAAATAGCAAGCTAGCCTTACGCAAAAAAATTTAGCTCCTCAAATAGTCTATCCCTTAGCTCAAAAGGCATATGCCTCACTTTTTTTGCACATGGTGGCTACCTTCCTTCAAGGGAATGGTATGCATAGCTAAACTAGGAGGGATACCCCTAAACTCATCATAGGATCCAGGTGAAAATGTCATAAAATTATTGGATCAAGGACATGTAATCATTCCTTTCTTCTAGACTGAGCATAGACCCTAATTTAATTGGTCATGGATCATCCAACCTACCGAGGTCCAACTCAATCACATCTGTATCTCTGATTCTGTCTTGAACTTCTATTGGCTCATTTAGATTCACCTATAGACATCCTCTGAAGTGGATGCCTCTTTTGATTCATCACTTGATGAAGTCTCATTGCCAGATAGATACTCTAATGCATCTAATTTTGATGAAGATAAATGTACTCTCTCACTTTGAGGAGATTCAGGATATGCATCCATTATCACACACTAGGCACCAATGCAAAAAAGTAGATATCTTGGTCTTCCTAACAATACTTGATAGCTTGGCCACCCTAAAACCTGATAACCCTAAAGTCCACAATGCATTCCACATTAGCAATAGTCATGTGGACTTTGGTAATGCAACCCTTAGGTTGCCTTAAACTATCATCAGCCATTTGGCGAATTGTGGAGGCAATCTTTTGAATTACCAATCCTAGACTTTTCATCAATTTTCAACTCATAATGTTGATGGAGGATCACGTGTCCACAATGGCATGTTCCACCAATATGTTGTCAATGTATGCTGCTCTCCTTTGGCAATGCTTTTCAATATGTTCAAACCAATCATCTCCCATATGAGCTATTCCAAAGGGCTCAATGATATACCCAGTGTGAAGAATCTTATTGAGCTCTTTATACACTCCTGGGGATAACTTGATCAATTGCAAGAGATTCACATTAGGCTTTACCTCGCAAAGAGAATGTGCTAAATCAAATTCATGATAATTAGAAATGGTTCTCTTCTTATGCCAACCCATTCTTTCCCTTGTCATTACTAAACAGGATTTTTTCCTCTTTCTTAGCTTTTACCTTCTTCCTTAACAGCACCTTATTGGGGTTAGTTTTTCCATCAACAGCTTTTAGAGGATCGACTTCCACATCAGGGTTAAGGACTTGTGTCCCTTATCATCCTATTTAGGGTTTATCTTAACAGGTTTTACATTATCCTTGTCACATTCTTTAACTGTTTTTCCTCTTGTAATGGCTCACAAATTGGAAGCCTCAGTTATAGGAGGAAGGTTGACACAATTGTAATGGCACACCTTTGATAAGATTGATACCGCTACTACTAGGCAGCTCCTCTATGACAGCATTTCCTATTTGTAGTATTTGTTTTGGTCTCTCATCCTATTGAAGATTATTTCCTTGTGCTCGATGATTTGGATAGGTGATTACTCCCTTGTTGCTAAAGAGAGCCGATCTTACTCTAGCAAGTACGAGCTAGATAACTGGACTTCCCATATATGTTGCATTTGACATTAGGTCAATTTCTTGGAAAGTACTGACCACCACACCACTTTAGCTAGATCTTTATTGACCACCCTCTTCAAGACTTCGACTTCCTATTTACTGCTTATTTAGGAAATTCACATCTACAACTATTTGTCTATACTATTTTGCTATTATATCGATATAATGCTTCATCATATCTTGACTTCGCTAAGAATATTTGATGCACTAGACTCATAGTCGTGATCATCTACTTACCATTTAGTTGGTCTAACTAGCTAATTAGGGATTAACTTTGATTAATTGGAATGACATTAGGGTTTGTCATTTGGCTTCCATTATTTAATGGAGCCATCTAGCTAGCCATTGACATGGTCACATTAGAGAGAGTTGGCAGTATCATGGAAACACTCTACATTATGCTTCCTCTCCCATTCAGATTAATCATAGGTGCCCCTTGATTTCCACTAGTCACAGGTGGATCATAAGCAAGGTGATTGCTTAATGTGGTTTTGGATGCTAATCCAAGTTGTTTGTGATTGATGATTGCATGGCGGGGTTTGAGATAACTGATTGCCATGGAAACAAAATGGATTTTTTCCCTAGTAAATGTTATTAAGTTGGTTGCTTCATCTGTGGTTGATTTCCTAAAGGGATAATTAAGGAAGGATGGCGCTAGCTACCCCCCGCAAACCACCAAATCCTAACCAAGGGGGTTATGAATCCACGCCGGGAATGTGGATCGAACCCGCCACGAGAGGTCTCTCCGTGGAAATTACTTGGCATAGGAGGACGCTTGGGTGCCAGTGGGGGCTCTGGCCATAAATCACAATGCCTCCGGGCCCTACACAAGTGTTCTACGTGACTCGAGATGGGGTCTCGAGGCCTTGATACTAGTTACAAGGCCGAATCTTGGTAGGATAAACCTTCGGGTTTTTATTGCCGAAAGACAGAAGAATTTTTCTACGGAGGCAGAAAGGAACAGTTAATTCTCCTATATGGGCAGGAGACAAACATTAATCTGAAGATAAGTTAAGGAAGTGTTTGTTCTTGTTTTATCTTATCTTTGTGTCAGTGCCCTAATTTACGTAAGGGAACCTGTGATTAACGGGTTAATTAAGGAATCTACTTTTATGTGTCAAACATAATGTGGTAGGTAATTAGATAACTAAAACAACCCCCGAGGAAAGCGTGGTGGATGTGACCAATGGGTCTATCCTACGGAAGGGTGGTCTCGGTTAGCCGAGAGCTTCCCTCAAAGAAAGTGTTAACGAGGAATGTTAGGAAAAGTTGGACGATGACCTTAGACAATGTTGGCTAGAACCCTGATTCATACCGTTTTAGGGGGCCGGAATGGAACTATGCCCTACAGGCAGAGAGGTCGAGCGATGCATCCCTCTCATTTCCCATTCTCTTTGAACCAAGTGCGGTATGAGTCTGCTTGAGTCCAGTTGTATCTACGCAAAGTGGAGGGGCTGTATACCGATGCTAGAAGGCTGCTAGGAAGACCCGATTACAAGGAATCTGGACTTCAGGTTGATCCTAGTGGGAACGGTCGGATAAGTTCCGTTGCGGGGAAGACTCAAGAGACCGGGCTTGACACTAGCTCTAACACTCTAGTCGAGCCTCTATGCTCAACCCAAAATACCCCATGGCCTCACGTTGGTAGGTGAATTGGGTAGTCAATCTCTAACAACCCCCAAGACAACACCACAAGATAAAGACCAAGGATCTCCCCTCAACAAAACCCATGAAACAACGCCACTGAACACATGATCAAATATTTTTTTATCACTTACTCCTCACTGAGTCTTCAACTCAACACTTAAGTAATTTAAACCTTCAAGCTCAAAATTACAATTTTTAGAGAGAATCTGATGCTCAAACAACCATGGCAGAGACTCTGACAACACGAGCTTTCAGATTCACACAACTCCTATTTTTTAGGGATGGAAACCCTACGCAACAAACTGCCCTACACAATAGCTGCCCCACAAAGTGTGGTTGCCTAAAACAGTGCAAAATCAGTTGTAGATACTTTTTGTTCCTCTTTTCTCAGAGTACACATGAATATAAACCAAAAAGCATAGATTACCAAAGCTTTATATGGAAAATTTTCATGCCGATTCAACGGCTACAAGAATTTCACTATTGTAGACATTCCATTACTACATCAAAAGAGATTTTACACTAATATAGCAATGGACAATCATGATCACTTTCATGGGAAACAAAGTTGGTGACGTAGATATTGCTGAATTCACTTGTTTCCTCATAGAGCACTACACATAATAGTTCATAACTTTCTAACTAGATCTCGGATTTCCAAGCTTCAAAAAGGAAAGTTGTGTCCCTTTCAATCTATAACTCTCTAGAACAACTCAAAGCCAAATTCCTGGATCTACCATCTTGAAATAGCTTTGCACAGCTTGCAGTCCTAAATTTGCTGCTGCTCTATATAGCAAACACAAATTCCTTGTTCCAAAAGCACTAACTTGCAAACAAAAAGACCCTTTCTTTGATTTTGGTCATTTTAGTATACCAGCAAATACATCTCAGCATATCTTGCATTGATGAAGAGTTGAGGGAGCTACAAACTTTATGAACTCTGATTTCCTAGCTACAAATCCTTCCAAATTTCCACTAACTTGAGTCCATGCATTCAACACCTGCCCATAATACATATTCTCTACCACATACCCAGTTTCATATGTAGAGATCCTTTACTTTCATTCTTCTCTGCTGATAGGATATCTCACATAACAACTAACATACATCACTCTCAACATGATGAAGAACAACCTTCTGCTATCTTTCACTCATACCCATACATTAGAACTAACTTTCATACCCTCTGCCCCACGCAATAGTAGAAGAAAATAAGACAAAAAGAAGACTCTTATTGCCATCACCTAAAAAATGAGAACTTGCATCAACCCATTGACTTCAACAACCCTGCCATCATGCTCCACGACTTGAACAACTTCAGCTTCACGGTCTCTTTCTTCTAAAAACTTGTTCTTATTCTTCTGAGCTTCAAATTTCTCCC
Source organism: Lygodium microphyllum (assembly GCF_053477565.2). Classification (NCBI taxonomy): domain Eukaryota; kingdom Viridiplantae; phylum Streptophyta; class Polypodiopsida; order Schizaeales; family Lygodiaceae; genus Lygodium; species Lygodium microphyllum. The sequence goes on from NC_141162.1 coordinate 105,773,011, forward strand.
TTCTCTTCAGGCTGCAAGATGCTTCTCTCTCTCTCTCTCTCTCTCTCTCTCTCTCTCTCTCTCTCTCTCTCTCTCTCTCTCTCTCTCTCTCTCTCTCTCTCTCTCTCTCTCTCTCTCTCTCTCTCTCTCTCTCTCTCTCTCTCTCTCTCTCATTGTGTTGTGTCGACCGCCCTCTATTCCTTTTTTTTTTTTTAACTCTTCATGTTTTTGCTTTTTTCCCTATTTTACCAAGTTTCCCCTTGCTTCCCCTTAGTTGCTAGGATGGTAAACATGCCCCTTGCCATGTAAAATTCCACTCGAGGACTCAAAATGGGAAGCGAGAACGCATTCCCTTCTCTTCATGCATGAAGTTCATGTCTCAAAACTGAAATATCACAACCACATGTCGAACATGCATGATACCACTTGGGATTTCCATTTATCAACTTGACTCTTGCTACGCGTAGGTGTTAGAAAGATTAAAAAATGATATTTGCATGTGTTACCCCACTTGACCCCATGCAGCATCATGTCCCCGGTCACTCATTTTCACCCAACAAGATTAGCCACCCCCTCATTTGGAACATAAAGTGTGAACAAACCTAAATTATTAAAAGCTTTGAAAATAGCTAACAAAGACATACTCCTTTTCCTAAAAATCTGCCTCATAGAGCAGTGCATAGAATAGCTCATAACTTTCTAACCATGTCTCTGATCACCAAGCTTCAAAAAGGAAATTTTTAGTTCTCTTTCCAATCTAGAACTCTTTAGAACAAGCAAGAGCCAAATTCTTTGATTTGCTATCCTAAAATAGCTCTACACAGCTTGCAGTCCTAAATTTTTGCATGTAGTTTGCTTCAGACATTGACCTTCCAAAGACCATAACTTTTACATTATTGCTTGGATCAACACCAACTTTACAGAGACCTTTAGTAGGTGTCAAAGCACACTTTAAATATGTTTTCCATCATTTGCAACCATCTGATCAACACCAAATTTCAAAAAATTTGAATCTTCCCCAAACAGTAAACTCGAAGCAACCTACTCTATGTATAGTATGTACATTACTTACATCCCCTTTAGTTATAGGATTCTGTATATATATTTCTTTAGAGAAGGAACCCATCGATTCTACTGTTGTGAATAGTCTCATCTAAATCTTGTAGCAAGTAAGTGCCATTTTCAAACTTCTGCTTGATGAGGAAAGGTCCTTTCCATCTAACTCAAAATTTGGTTTGAAAAGTGGTGTCCAAGCTACTGTCATATCTCATATCCAGCATTTCCTTTGCAAGATTTTTCTTCTTCAACTATGTATTGAACTATTCCCTTCTCTTTAAAATCTTTTTTTCATATAACAATTCATTGCTTGTTGCCTATCTAACTGTAGGGTATGCAACAATCCTCTATCAACTCCTAATTCTATTTGATCTAACTGATGCTTTCTTACAAACTCTATCATAGGGAACACGACATTCATAGGTAATAAAACATCTTGGCCATATACTAACTAAAAAGGGGTGAATCTTCTACTTGTCTTTTGCGTTGTTCTACAAAGCCACAAAGCTTGATGTAGATAATTGTCCCAGTCTTTAGAATTATCTTCCACCAGCTTAAAGAGAATCTTCCGTAATGTTCCATTGAATGCTTCCACCAGTCTGTTGCACTGAGGATAATAAGGAGTAGCAAATCTAAGTTTTGTCTAATTTCCCTGTTAATTATCTCAATAGTTTATTTCTGAAGCCATGACCTTGATCTCTCACTATTTCTAGTGGTATTCTAAATCTTCAGCATATATCCTCCATGAGGAACTGAGTTACATCCTCTTTCTTGCAATTCCTTGTAGCCTTAGCTTCAAGCCATTTGTTCATATAATCAAGTGTAGTAATGATGTAAGACTTTCTTGTTTTTGTACTAGGAAAAGGTATAATAAATTCCAAACCCCACTTCTCAAGCGGTCCATAGGCAACATTAGATTTATCTAATATACCCACCTATCAGCTGTCCAAGCACGTTTTAGCGGTCCATCGAGAAACGAATCTAAGTGTCACTGCCTAGCACTCCCATGGAATGTTCCGGGGTGTGTCGCCTAGGGTTTCCCAAGTCCGCCTCGCAATAGAACGTTCGCGGCCTAGGATTGACTTGAAATTTGGGTTTCTAGTTACCGAGGTCTCCTAATAGCATTCTAGCATGGATCCTAGACATCCTACTTTACGCAAAGATACCCAAGTTGAAGCAAATTCATGCTGCACTTGGTTCAAAGAGAATGGGAAATGGGAGGGATGCACCGCTCAATGACTCTGCCCATATGGCATAGGTCCCATTCTGGTCCCCTAAAATGGCATGAATCAAGTTCTAACCTAATATTACCTAAAAGTCAAACGACTATAGAACTTTGTGATAAGCCTCCCAGTTCTCTGGGACCACCCTTTCGTAGGACAGAACCATCGGGGTTGTGCTCACCCTCTTCCCTCAGTAGGCATTCTCTAGTTATCTAATTAGGTCCTATCACATTTATGTGTGACATTTAAAAAGAGCTTCCTTAATTAAGCCTTTTAGGAAACAGGATTTGTTTGTGTAATTTATAGCACTGACACAAAAACAGTTCAGACAAGTTCTTTGAAAGTAAACTTTATATTATCATCTTAACTAAAATACAAGTCTTGTCTAAAAAGGACAAATTCTGCAATCCGTGAGGATGCGTCTTATTTTCTCCAAGTTTTCACCCTTGTACTAGTAATAGAGCCTCGAGAATCTATCCCAAGTCACGTAGATTGTTTGAGTAGGACCCAGAGGCAAGGAATTTACAACCAGAGCCCCCTTGGCATCCAAGCGTCCTCCTACATTCAAACTAACCCATGGAAATATCTCTCATGTGACAGGTTCAGTCCACATTCCCGTCACGGCTATTTGGAACCCCCTTGGTTAGGGTTGGCAGTCAGCTGGGGGTAGCTTGGCATGCCCTCCATGAATTCAACCTGATTCATTATTTAAATTTCCTTTGTGAGTTGGTTCATACATTCCTTTCACAGACATTGAATCTAGTGTTACAAGCACAAACAACAATGAAGCCCAATGCTTGGACATCTGCTAAGGTGGAGTCCTCATCTTAAACACTTAGCGTTTCCCTTATTGGGTCTTTCTTGCCTTGGCGTCATTTTCCATTATCTTTTGAGAGATAGAGAATACCCTCCTTTCGACCTCTCTTCTATGTAATATGGGTGAGCAATTACGCTATAGTTACAGATGATAGCTTCCCTAGGTTATTATCCTCTTGTTCTTATCTTGAGATCTCAATCTAGGATCTTATTTGGTCAGTTGGTAACCAATTTTCCCATCTTTAGAATTTAATCGGGGTTCTAAGTTTTCCCTAGGTTTTCCTTCCCTCAAGATAGCACGAACTAGTGTTCACTCCTCTCATAAGTCAAGCATAAAATAAGTCTATTTACCATTTTGAAATAGTTGGGAGCATTGGATGTAACTTGGCGAATAGTCACTCTTCTTTATAGGTACGACATTTGAGCTTTCCTGAGCTAGCTTTGACATGTATCATAGTTTGAAAATGATATACCCAAGAGTGTTTTGGATCCATCCCGATCGGTGAGAGCGGAGTTTTGATCTCGAGAAGTGCTTAAAAATAGCTAAAATTTACGAATATCAAGGGAAAAATTATTCAACGTCGAAGGAGGACGATTTTAAGCGTCAAAGTGCTTTAAAGGCGCCCAAGCGACACTTGTTGATTTTTTATAATTTTTTAGACTGCCGTGCGGGTTGTCAGGAATTTTCGGCCAATGCGGGATGTCAAGCCAGACGCCCAGGATTTTTCACAGCTCGAATCGGAGCCAGGACGGGGAAATGGCCACAAAATGGTCAAGATATGAAAAGGTGGACACTTGGAGGCCAAAATTGGGCATGCCTTTTGAGTTTGGATCCCCCCCCTAAAATTTTATGCACCTTATGAAGCAAAAAACGTGCAGAGAGAATGAGGGATGAAGGAAAAACATGGAGCAACATGGCGGCCATTTTTTGCGCCCTCTCATGATGGAGATGGAGTATGCAGGCTGAAAGCAACCCATACAACCGATCATGGGGTTGATCTTCCCTCTCTTGGCTGGTCTTATCGCCTGTCTTAGCTCGTGAAATGGCTGTGGGAATGAAGAGATGGAAATCTAGTCTTTCTCTCTCCTCCCTCTCTCTCCCCTAAAGGCAGATTCATGTGGTGAAGAAGAAGAAGAAGAATGGATGACGGCGGATGCTTGTCCAACCGAGACCGGATTGCTCCGTGGTTCAAGAGGAATGAAGATTGCTGATTGTGGGCTGTCATGAGCATTAATGGCTGCTGGAAATCAGTCCCGAGACATAGCAAATAAAAAACCGCAACCCGCAAAGAACGGTAATTTCATTTTTACAAAGGAAATTGATGTTTTATGCAATTTGCTTCATGAGTATTTGTTCCCATGGGATGATTATGCATCATGTCGATGTTTGCTATGATTTTGATCATTTTATGCTCAGAAAATCAGAAAATCATAAGTGTTGTGGCTGAAATTAATAATGTAAAACTCGTAAAACACGCGAAATAGGGGGAAATTGGGTGTTTTTGATATATAAATGGAAATTGTAGTAAGATATACCAACTAAATTTGTGTTTTTGTTGCAAATGAATCTAAGGGCCACAACCCACAACTCATTTTGTATTTTTAGTTATTTAATATTGTAAAAAATACAATAAAAATAGGAAAAATTGGTAAAAATAGGAAAAAAATGAATTTTGAGTGCCAAAAATTAAGGAAAAATAAGAACCATGTTTGTGGATGTATGGGGGGTTTGATGAGATTTAGCCTCAGTTCAGCCCTACCTTTATGTTTTAGTGAGTTTTTATGGCTTTTTATGCAATAAAAATGTGAAAAATGAACCCTAAACCGATCAATAATGCACAACCTAAACGGGTGAGGGGGTAGAGTGTATAAAAGGTGTTTAAATGTTGAATGAAATGATGAAAAGCTTGCTGGTTTTTATGCATATCATTTAGGTTGGTCGATAATTAAAAAATTAAGAACCTAGTAGCACGAGGGTTTCTCGGTGCTAGGTTCATGCAACGCTGCATACGAGCAATAGCCAAAATCATTGAAAGAATGCTTTTGCACTAAACACAAATGTTGTTTTTCTTAATTGTTTGAGCACGTGGACATTCACAATTTGCATGAAGCATAAAATGATAAAAGGTATCAAACAATATCTCCTGGATGCATGGCAATTGCTTTCTAGAGGAATATGACCAACGTTGAGTGAGTAAAGTTGTCCTAAGCTATAGGCTAGGCGTTGGCTCTAAGGGGAAATAAAGTGAGGTAAGGTACATTCCTGGATACGATCAATTGGTACCTTGAGTGAAAATGTGTGCGATAATGTGTTATATATGTTTAGCGACGCATCAAGGGGCCAATCCCCAAGGTGTAGGAGAGTCGCAGTGAGGTATTCAATGGAGAATCAGGGTGATAAGTATGAGTATATGTGGGAATATCATGACTTCTTTGAGAAGATGAAGAGGGGCAAACAAAACATCGATGTGGTTGCACCTTTTCAGCAGAATTGAATGTAAGATTGGATGCCAAACATACTGTATATGGCAAGCAACAATGCAGCCAAAAGAAAGTGTTTGAAAGAGTTGTGGGTTATGTTGAAGTACTAGGCAAGGGGATGTCTGAAATCTGCAGGCAGATACACAGTGTGAATGAAGTCTTTAGGCTACATAAACTTCCTACATTCTATGAGACATGCAGGGGCTCAACAGCATCAATTGCTGTTTTGGTAGGGCTGCTTTTCTGAGGACAGGAAAAAAGCTAAATTGGGGCTTCCTTGATCGGGAGAATTCTGCTTTTGGTGGGCAATGAGGTTTTGAGTACCTCAATTCATGAAAAAAAAAAAAAAAACTTCAAGGTCAAGTAGGAAGACACTCTCCGTAGGATCAGAATATTGTGATGTGGCTACAGAAGGGTGCCGAATTCAATGCGTAAAGAAAAGGAGGGAAATGACAACAGATGGAAGTTGATCAGGGAAGGGCTTGGTCGTGGCTCATGATTCTGCTAGTTATTGAACTAGTCAACTCCTTCCAGCGTGATACAGATGCAGTTCATGCACTGCGCTGCTTTGATATAAAACAGGCGGCTTCACAGCTGCGCCAAGAGTTATACAAAACTTCAGAGCCCCAGTGCATCCTTCTTCACAATGTATGAAGTTAGACAACAATTTTGATGTTATAAGCTACATGAAGACGAAAGCTCTATGACAACAGCAACTACACATGACGGGCAATCATGGAAGAAGCACCAAGGCTCCAAAGATTCCATGACAATTGCTTACCAGGAGGAAGACATATTGCAGATTTTTCTGGCATCATGGCTTCATGTTGAATTGCTGTCGCAGTCGCTGAAAGAGATCAGAGATCGAGGTGGCTGACTGAGGCTATCGCAGCTATAGTTCAAAGCAATAATTACAGGCCGTCATTGTGCATAGGAGAAGAGGCTATGAACGTGTTTGGGCTGGAGATGGCTCTAGAGTAGCTACAGGTTCTTACAGTAATATATTTTGAGTGTTTGGCATCGTGGCTAAGCAGAGGCGCTCCAAGGAAACATATAAATTAGAAAAATGGTTGGGTATCATGTTACTAAATTTCTGACATTGCAACTGGATTAGGCACAATGGCCAGGGCCCTCTTATTTCTGCTAGCTGGTCAGGCCACCTTCTGAACTGGTTCTACTTTATCATTGCAGCAATATGCTTCCTTGCAGGTTTTGTTCAGAATGTAAAGGATATAAGGTACTATACCTATTACATGAATGACAGAATACAATCTCAGTGTCTTGAAAAGAGAAGGGTATTTTGTATAACCTACAGTTGTGGAAATTTCTCATGATGCATCCATTGTACAAGAAGAACTTTTTGAACCTGTTCTGTATATGTTCAAAATCCAGACTTTGGAAGAGCAACAGTAATGAATAATTCTGTATTTCAAGGTTTGAAGAGTTCAATCAAATTGTCATGATTTGAAGAGTTATTCTCAGTTTTCATATTGCTCTTGTTAACTGATGCAATCACAAATACTTGGATTCTAATAAGAGCTTGTATACATGACGTGGGTTAGTTGCATAGATCACATGTGGATTGAAATGATGTTTCTCTATGCTCAGAGATAACTTGGCAGTAATATATTTGTTACTTGGCATCATATTTGTCTTGATTACTTGTTTCGATTGATCTTTTATCCTGGAATTTATCAAGGACTTCTAAAGTTGCGACATTGCTTTCAAAACCCTTCGACATCTTTGGTGAACCCGACGTGAAAGCGTCGGAGAAATTTCAGGATGGGAGACACTTCAGCCTCTATTTCAGCTTCTTCTACAGTTTCAGCTGCGTCTACTTCAGCTCCATCAATGACTGCTGCGTCAAGTACTTCAACAGAGGATCTAAAACAGATTTTGCAGAATATGTCCATGTATATGCAGCTCCAAAATCAGCAAACACAATTGTATATGCAGCAGCAACAACAATTGCATCAACAGCAGTTGTCTCAGCAAAGGCAACTCTATTCAGAGCAGGAGAATGCAAACAGCGCGACTAAGGCTATTGAAGCAGTTGAAAATGAGAAGAAGCTATTTGACGGGCATAATGTTTCAGCATATTTGAAGACATATGAGATCAAGATGGGGTTTTTTGGAGTTCCTGCTGGACTTATGAGTAAGTACTTCCTTCGTCTTGTCACACCTGCTTTGAGGACAAAAGTGACTGATCTTTTTATTCAAAATACACATTGGCAAGATTTTAAGAAGGCCTTGAAAGAAGAATACTTCCTTGAGGACTTTGGTATGGCTACTCGGCGGTCATTCCGAGAGTGGGTCTACATGCCAAACAAAGGTCTCGCTGCTTCGGAGTTGATTCGAGAATTCGAAGAGAGGTATAGTCAGCTTGATGCCATTGAACAAAGAGCATTGGATGTTGAAAAAGTTGAGCTTTTCTTGCAAGCTGCAGATCCTGCTCTTCAAGAAGAATTGGGTGAGCTTCTTGAAGATCGCACGAAGCCTATGGGTCTTAAAACTGATTGGCAGGATGCTCAGGATGCAGTCTCGACTTTGACCAAGAGGAGGATATGGAAGACTCGCCTACATAATGGTTCCATGCCACCTACACCATCATCAACTCCTATGCCTACTTCTATCCCTGTTATTTCTTCTCCTCCTCAGCCAGTTTCTTGGCCTATGCCAGTGCCTACTGTTTCCACTCCACCTATTCCTCCTATTCCACGACCGATGCTACACCTTCTGCTCCAAAACCATCCACTCCATCGGTGCCTACCTCTCTTGATGACATAATCAAAGGCATCACAGATTTGACACTGGAGTCAGTCAAAGCGGAGTTGGTGGGTAAGTTGAAGGAGCAGTTTGCTTCGACTGCACCTACTGCTTCTTCTAGCGCTCCTACTGCACCTAGGAGTGCTCCTAGTGCACCTAGGAGAGATCGGAGATGTATTTGGTGTGATAGTACAGACCATCAGCATTGCAGGGATTGTGACTCTTTCCAGGATGCAAGGAGGAAGAATGTGGTATATTGGGGGCAAGATGGTAAGATTTGGTTGACTGAGACAGGAGCTCCACTTGCTACCAACTTTGGTAAAGGTGGAATGAAGAAGTTAGTGGAGGACATGGCTGCGCATACTTCTTATGTGACAGCTAGAGGTGATGCTTCTGCATATGGAGTACAGATTGAGAAGGGATCAGAGACTCAGTCCGCACTATGGATTTATGCTATGGAGACTGCAAACAAGGGGAAAATTCAGCAAACTGTTTTGACTAGTGCGGGCTCTAGCATCAGATCAGAGACAGGTTGGGACTCGCCTGTTGACAGGTATTCTATTTATGCTTATTTGGCTAAGTCTCATGGTGCAGATGTACTTGTTGAGGAGAAGCGTAAGAGGGATGAAGAAAATCCAAGCGCAGCTAAGAAGACTAGAGGGGGTGAGTTTGTTACTCCACCTACTGCAGGACCGTCTTCAAGACCAGGGCCAGATCGACAGATGGAAGATGCTCAAAAGAGAGAAAAGAGGCAAGAGCTTAGAGAGAGAAAGCAGCCAGGGTTCAGATTGATGTCCGATATTGAGACATCTATAGACATGAGGAAAATCTTTAATGATAAGATACTTGGCAGTGAGGTGACTTTCACTATTTCTAAGATTTTGGGCATCTCAAAAAGAGAGTTTCAGGATCAGTTTCAGGAGGTCTTGAAGAGGAAAAGACATGCATTGTCTACCACTGATACACAGGGAGTTTTGATTGGGGAGTTGGATGAGGATGAGGATGAGGTTATGGTTGATAATGCTTCTGTTTTTCCGCAGGTAGAGAAGAGGGTTCAGCCTATGCATTATGCTGAAATTGATGAGCCTGTCATGATACCGCGTAGTCACTTTTCGCGGAGCCATTGGGCTAGGGCAACTACAGAGACGATGGTAAAAATTGGAGAGAAATAGGTGCCTTATGTTGCATTGGTTGATCATGGTTCATAGATTAATCTCATAGTTCGTGGAGTTTACGAGAGTAACAGATGGCCTATGGATGTAGAGCAAGGGTGGCGTATGAGAGCTGCCAATAACACTGCAGGTGATTTATATGCTGCTTGCCCTAGTGTCAGGGTTTCTATTGGTGATGTAGAGGAGGATTTTCATTTCTTTGTGCAGGATTCATGCTCTTATCCCATAATTCTTGGTCAGCCATTCATTACAGAGATGCGCATGGAAACAAAGGTCATGGATGATGGATCTGCTTATGCACAGATTCGCAGTAAAGATGGTATGAGAGCAGTTCAGTTTATGACTGTATGTGTGAACCATGTTAGAAACAGGGATACTCTCAGAGATGCACCTTTGCCCACTGTGAGGGATTCGGGTTTTCATTAGGTATCACCGTTTCGCGAGACGACGGTGGTACAGAGGAGAGGAGATTGGAGTTCTCGCCTCCTGGCAGCAGTGTTTTCTCCTCCGGTTTTGTTGGGATTTCAGCAAACAGTTCGATGAGTTATCAGAAGACTTCTAGGTTGCCTAGAGCTGCCAGGCAGTATATATGCAGGAAGGAGAAAAATTTGAAAAATGCAGGAATTTTGGAGGATGATGAGCACATAGATGGGATGTATGACAGTGTGATTTGTGCAGATACGATGACAGAGATGGGAGATATGCTGAAAATTGATATGTTGAATTGTCACAATAATGTATTAGTGCAGTCCCTGGACATGTTTCATGAAATTGCAGATTTTATGTCACAGATTGAGTCAGAGTCTGAGGAAACTCAGCAAAGAGTGTGCTGAAGAAATTCAGCAAACAGAGTTTCCAGCTGGTTATGATCAGCTTTCAGAGAGACAGAGGGCTGAAAATTTTCAGCCAACAGAGTTTACTGCTGAAATATTTCAGCATTCAGAGTTTGGGGCTGTTCCTGTGCAGTCCATAGAGCAGAGGGCTGAGAATATTCAGCCATTGGAGTGCAGAATTGCTGATTTACAGCAAGGTTTATGTAATGCAGAAGAGCATAATGAAGCCAGGGTTGACACGAAATACAAAACTGTGGATAAGAAGGTGAAGCCGGTTACTGTACCGCTTCCACCTGACAGTGATTAGCAAATAGAGAGGGCTGCTAAACAGCAAATTTTGAGGAATCCGGAGCATATTGGTCATAAATTTTCAGCAGAGACTCTTGCTGAATTGAAAATTGGAAATGGTGATTTCTTGTTACCCATAGAGAAGCAATGCTTTCAGGAGATGCTTGAGCGTCATGGAAGGGGATTTGCTTTTTTCCCGCATGAGATTGGATGTGTGAATCCTGATATTGTTGGTCCTATGGTCATTTTTACTATTCCTCATATCCCATGGAATCTCCGACCTATTCCGGTGCCTAAAGCACACTTGCCAAAGCTGATTGATTTATTGAATGAGAAAATCAGGATGGGAATCCTTGAGCCTTCATCTGCACCATACTCAAACATGTGGTTTACAGTTCCAAAGAAGAATGGTACTCTCCGATTTATTCAGGACATGCAGCCAGTGAACAGAGTTACTATCAGGAATGTTGGTATAGGTCCAGTTGTGGATGAGTTTGCAGAGGCATTTGCTGGACGTGCCATCTATTCTTTGGGTGATTTGTATTCAGGATATGATCAGTTTCAGCTGGCTTTGGAAAGCAGGGACATAACCACCATGAGAACTCCTATTGGGCTTGTCAGGATGCGTACCTTGCCTCAAGGTGCCACTAATTCTGTTGCGCATATGATGAATGCCATGCATAAGGTCCTTCGTGATTACATACCTCAGCTTACTATGCCTTTCTTGGATGATGTGCCCATTAAGGGGTGTGCAGAAGAAGAGAAGAATGAGAGTCTAAATGAGCAGGGATGCAGATACTTTGTGGCTGATCATATTTCAGCATGTGAGAAGATTTTGGCCAGGTTAGAAGAAGTGAATTTGACACTTTCAGGGCAAAAATCTGTTTTTGGAGTGAATATGTGTGGATATTATGGCAGAAAACCCTCACCTGATAAGGTGAATGCTATAGGCAAGATTGCAGAGTATTGTTCTACTACTTCAGAGGTACGGAGATTCATTGGTGCTTGTGTGTTTTATATGATTTGGATACCTCATTTTGCACACATAGCAGATTGTTTGTATCAGCTGCTTCGAAAGGGGCAGAAATTCTATTGGGATGAGAGCCACACTAGAGCCATGTGGAAATTGAAGAAGTTATTGCAGAATGCTCCTACTCTCAGGAAAGCGGATTATAATTGTGAAAGGCCTATTGTATTGACAGTTGACACTAGTCCAATTGGCATAGGTTGGGCTGTGGGTCAAGATGATGCAGATGGAAATAGGTATGCTATTCGGTTTGGGGCGAAAGTCCTAAATGAGAGACAGAGGAGATATCCGCAAATCAAGAGGGAGTTATTGGGGATTGTCACGGCTCTCAAATGTGACAAGGAGTACTTTATTGGAGCTTCAGTTGTGGTAGAGACAGATTGCTTGCCATTGATTGGTATGATCACGAGTTGCTCTACTCCGGATATAGCTATGCTGAGATGGATTGCATATATCAAGTCATTAAATCCGGAATTTAAACACATAGCATGGAAGGATAATCCAGTGGCAGATATGTTGTCTAGAGCCAGATATGATGATGAGGAGACTCTACTTGCAGAAGAGGATGATGCAGAAATTTCAGCCACTATGGTTGATCATGTTTGTCATGTCTATGATATTGTGGCTTTCACAGAAGAACTCTATGTTGGAGATTGGTTGCAGATTGGCAGGTACCTTAGTACACTAAGCAAAAGAGATGAATGGACAGATGAAGAGTTCAAGAAGATCAGAAGGAAAGCCTATGGTTATTTTCTCAAGGATGAATTTCTTTGGAAGCATCCGAAGAAAAGAGGCGGATTACCTTTGCGGGTTGTCTGCGATAGAGAGACACAGTTACAGGTGATGAGGGAGTTTCATGAGAGTCCTTGGGCTGGTCATAGAGGAGTGTGGGCTACTTATGAAAAAATCAAGGAGAAATATTGGTGGAAAGGCATGTACAGAGATGTTTCTCACTTTGTTGAGACTTGCAGAGACTGCCAGATGTATTCAGTAGTGCGTCATCGAGATGAGCTTCATCCGACCTATCCGCTATGCATTCATTATAAGTGGGTAGTTGATTTGGTTACCATGCCTATGGGTCTATGGCAGATGAGATACATTGTTTTGGCTAGAGAGGATCTTATCAATCATGTTGAGGGCAGATCTTTGAGAACGAAGACCACTAGTGCAATGTGTAAGTTCTTATTGGAGGAAATTTTTTGCAGGTATGGTTGTGTGGGTAAGATCACTGCGGATCGTGGTGAATTAGATGCAGATGAAGCTAGGGAGTTTTACTCTCAGCTAGGAATCAAGTTGGCTCTAACCACAGCATATAATCCAGAGGGAAATGGAAAGAGTGAAAGAGGGCATCCGCCGATAGTGAAAGCATTAGCCAAAGCATGCGGCGGACGGATTGGAGAATGGCCGAGACTTTTACCATTTGCTTTATGGGTGATCGTACGACTCATAGTGTTACCACAGGATATATGCCTGCAGAGTTGATGTATGGTCAGAAACCTGTTATGCCGATTGAGACTTGTGCTTTGACTTGGTCAGTTTTACCTTGGCAGGAGGATTTGACGAGAGAAGAGCTCTTAGCTCTTCGGATTCGACAGTTGGAGAGGAGACCTGAGGATATTCAGCTAGCTATTGACAGGTTGAAGGTTGCTAGACTAAGGAATAAGGACAAGTTTGACAGGAGGCATCGCTTGCGGCCTAGAGCAATAGAAGAGGGAGATTGGGTATTGGTCTTTGATAGTAGCCTTGAAAATCAGCATACTGCACTTCGGAAGATGGTGAAAAGATGGTTTGGGCCGTACATAGTCAGACATGTCTTTGATAATGCAACATATGAGCTGACAGAATTGGATGGGACAATGCTTAGAGTGCCTATTGCTGGAAAAAGAATCAAGATTTTCAAGAAAAGAGATGATGAGGAATATGCATTGGAAGAATTTTCAAGAGAAGAGCAACGAGAAGAAACTCCAATGGAAGAAACAGATGATATGACAGATAATCTTGTTGATCTATCGGAAATGCATAACGAAGAGATTGATCTGTTTGTGGATCTTGATGATAATGATCATGGGTAGTTGGCCCATCCGGAGGATGCGCAGGATTAGAGGGGGTGGATGTCGTATTGCTGCGCATTCGAGGTGTGTAAACCACCCAAAAGTTGTGCGTGTGATTTGATACTTTGTACATATTTAGTTGTTGTGTTTGTACTTTTGTTCTGCGTGGGTAATAAAGTGAAGAAGGGTTTGGAGCAAGAGGAACTTATCAATAATGTTCTAATTGGCATGCCTTGCCAAGTGGTCAGTCAATTTAGATGAGGAGGTTTTGATCAACAGTTCACAGGAGTTTCGCATTATGCTCAATGGAGAATCAGGGTGATAAGTATGAGTATATGTGGGAATCTCATGACTTCTTTGAGAAGATGAAGAGGGGCAAACAAAACATCGATGTGGTTGCACCTTTTCAGTAGAATTGAATGTAAGATTGGATGCCAAACATACTGTATATGGCAAGCAACAATGCAGCCAAAAGAAAGTGTTTGAAAGAGTTGTGGGTTATGTTGAAGTACTAGGCAAGGGGATGTCTGAAATCTGCAGGCAGATACACAGTGTGAATGAAGTCTTTAGGCTACATAAACTTCCTACATTCTATGAGACATGCAGGGGCTCAACGGCATCAATTGTTGTTTTGGTAGGGATGCTTTTCTAAGGACAGGAAAAAAGCTAAATTGGGGCTTCCTTGATCGGGAGAATTCTACTTTTGGTGGGCAATGAGGTTTTGAGTACCTCAATTCATGAAAAAAAAAAAACTTCAAGGTCAAGTAGGAAGACACTCTCCGCAGGATCAAAATATTGTGATGTGGCTACAGAAGGGTGCCGAATTCAATGCGTAAAGAAAAGGAGGGAAACGACAACAGATGGAAGTTGATCAGGGAAGGGCTTGGTCGTGGCTCATGATTCTGCTAGTTATTGAACTAGTCAACTCCTTCCAGCGTGATACAGATGCAGTTCATGCACTGCGCCGCTTTGATATAAAACAGGCGGCTTCACAGCTGCGCCAAGAGTGATACAAAACTTCAGAGCCCCAGTGCATCCTTCTTCACAATGTATGAAGTTAGACAACAATTTTGATGTTATAAGCTACATGAAGACAAAAGCTCTATGACAACAGCAACTACACATGACGGGCAATCATGGAAGAAGCACCAAGGCTCCAAAGATTCCATGACAATTGCTTACCAGGAGGAAGACATATTGCAGATTTTTCTGGCATCATGGCTTCATGTTGAACTGCTGTCGCAGTCGCTGAAAGAGATCAGAGATCGAGGTGGCTGACTGAGGCTATCGCAGCTATAGTTCAAAGCAATAATTACAGGCCGTCATCGTGCATAGGAGAAGAGGCTATGAACGTGTTTGGGCTGGAGATGGCTCTAGAGCAGCTACAAGTTCTTACAGTAATATATTTTGAGTGTTTGGCATCGTGGCTAAGCAGAGGCGCTCCAAGGAAACATATAAATTAGAAAAATGGTTGGGTATCATGTTACTAAATTTCTGACATTGCAACTGGATTAGGCACAATGGCCAGGGCCCTCTTATTTCTGCTAGCTGGTCAGGCCACCTTCTGAACTGGTTCTACTTTATCATTGCAGCAATATGCTTCCTTGCAGGTTTTGTTCAGAATGTAAAGCATATAAGGTACTATACCTACTACATGAATGACAGAATACAATCTCAGTGTCTTGAAAAGAGAAGGGTATTTTGTATAACCTACAGTTGTGGAAATTTCTCATGATGCATCCATTGTACAAGAAGAACTTTTTGAACCTGTTCTGTATATGTTCAAAATCCAGACTTTGGAAGAGCAACAGTAATGAATAATTCTGTATTTCAAGGTTTGAAGAGTTCAATCAAATTGTCATGATTTGAAGAGTTATTCTCAGTTTTCATATTGCTCTTGTTAACTGATGCAATCACAAATACTTGGATTCTAATAAGAGCTTGTATATATGACGTGGGTTAGTTGCATAGATCACATGTGGATTGAAATGATGTTTCTCTATGCTCAGAGATAACTTGGCAGTAATATATTTGTTACTTGGCATCATATTTGTCTTGATTACTTGTTTCGATTGATCTTTTATCTTGGAATTTATCAAGGACTTCTGAAGTTGCGACATTGCTTTCAAAACCCTTCGACAACGTGACCCGCCAAGAACCACACGAGGATATTCGGGCTTATGCGAAGAAACTAAAAGAGGTTTTCTGTAAGTTGGACACCTCTATTCCTATCCCCGCAGCTGCCCAATTGCAATTTTTCTACATGGTTTGGACTTTAATATCCAGTTGCAGTTGAGTAGTGTCCCTTTGGGGGATATAGATATTGCCATTACATGAGCACAAGAAGTGGAATATCGACTACAAGCGGCCTATGCCTCTCGTGCCAATCCGAATATGGGTCTAGCATTGGGAAATAATATGGCGACGGCCAATGGCAGTAGTAGCCAAGGGATAGCGATGGCTAATCCTAATGGGAGAGGGAACATGATGCAGAATGTGCCTTTATTACTAGCTCCCCCTAGCATGACGATGCCTACGTGCAGTCAAATGGCTCCAAATGGTGGAGGCCAGGCAGTTAACCCTAACACTATGCCTGTGGCTCGACAACCAGCGCCTAATCGAATAGTTAGGCTGATGGATCGACATGATAATGATCACGGCTACGATTCGAGCGCTTCCAATGTTCTTGGAGAGGTTAAGGACATGATGAAGCATTATACCGACATGATTACGGAGTAATATCGACAAATAGCCGGTTATGTCAACTTTCTTAAAAAACAACAAAATTTGATAGGAAGTAGATACCCAGATGAGGGTGCACCTTCGAGGTTTAGCTGCAAATGGTGTGGTGGGCAACATTATCCACGAAATTGCCCAAATGTCAAGTGCGACATCTGTGGAAAATCTGGCCATTTAGCAGCCACTTGCTGGAGTAAGATTAGTTCCCTCCAGCGAGGTAGTCGGCAACCAGGGCCTGTTAATCATCGTGTGCAAGGAAATGATTCCCAGTGAGAAGACGGACCTAAACAAATACTCCAACGACCAAAGACTATAGTGGAGGAGCTGCCTAGTGGTAGTGGGTTAGTTTGATTGAGGTTGTGCGTGTTAATGATGCTAAAACCTCTAATCTGCGAGTTGTCCTTACAAGAGGTCAAAAGGGTAGAGAGGCCGACAAGGATAAGCCTGTCGCGGAAACCCTAAACAGGGCGACAAAGGAACGCAAGTTCTGGATCCTGCCATGGAAGGGGGACCTCTGAATCCCATGGAGAGTAAAGCCGATGCTAAGAAGGATAAGGAACCACCGAGGAAGAAGGTGAAAGTTAAAAAAGAAGCCATAAAGTCGGTTTAGTGACCTAAAGAGCAAATGGTTTGGCGTGAAAAGCGAACTCTGTCGAACTATCGTGAATTCAATTTGGCGAGCTCTCTTTGCGAAGTCAAGCCAGATGTGAACCTTTTACAGCTTATTAAGCTTTCCCCAGGAGTACGCAAGGAATTTAGAAAGATCCTGCGTACCCGGTATATCGTAGAACCTTTGGGTATTGCGCAAGTTGGTGATGACTGGTTCGAGCATGCTGAGAAGCATTGCCCAAGGGTTGTAGCCTATGTCGATGGGATATTAGTAGATTATGCCATTGTCGACACGGGATCATCTGTTAACTTTATGAGCTCTGACTGATGGAAAGGATGGGTCTTGCGATCCAGAAAGATACCTCCACAATTCTCAGAATGGCGGATGATAATTTGAGACAGCCGGAAGGCTGCATTACTAAGTTCCATGTCACTGTTGCAAATGTAGAATGCTTGTTGGACTTTAGGGTGATTCGTTTTGTAGGGCGTCCAAGTTACCAAGTATTACTTGGACGACCTTGGATCTTGCAAGCGGACTGCCAAGTGGATATACCCGCCGGTCGGCTGATATTCGGCAGAGGTGCTCAGCGCGTGGTGATTGATGCCTATCCTGAGTCCCCGCAGAGTGAGAGAGCTCCTCTATCTTCTACAGAATTGGAGACATTAGAGGATTTATCCGCTAGTGAGACATCATCGAGTGATGAGTCCAAAGAGGGATCCACCACGGAAGACATCTACCAGATCACTTTGAACAAGCTGATAGAGGCCCAAGATCGTATAAGAGATGCAGATGTTATCGAGCTAGACCTTCGTACGCCTAATGAGTCGCGACCAATCAAATTAGGTTCTATGCTCAGTTCAGCAGAAAGGGAGGACTATGTGTCCTTGATCCAAGAATTCCGCGATATCTTTGCCTGGGAGTTATGATGAACTTAGAGGCATTCCTCCTAGTTTCGCCATTCATACAATTCTGTTGAAGGAAGAAAGCCGCCCTGTACGACAGAAAGTAAGGCGTTTGAAGAGTTACAGAAGCTTCGGAAAGCGGGTTTGATTTTTCCTGTGCAACACACGGAATGTGTTCGCCAGTTGTGATCAGAAAGAAGAAAAATAATCAAATCCGATTATGTGTGGATTTTAGAGAGCTGAATAAGCAAACAGTTAAGGATTACTACCCGTTTCCATTTATTGACCAAATTTTGGATCAATTAGCGGGTCGGGAGATATATTCGTTTATGGATTGCTTTGCAGGATATAACCAGATGGCAATTGCAGAAGAGGACAAGTTGAAAACAACTTTTATTACTGTCTTTGGTACTTTTGTGTACCATGTGATGGCCTTTGGTTTATGCAATGCGCCTGGTTTGTGGCAACGAACAACAGATAAGACCTTTGGTGACATCTCCTCAGATGAGCTGAAAGTATTTATTGATGACCTGGGGGCAGCCACTGTAAGGGAAAGGATGTTGGTTATTTTGAGAAAGTGCTTTGAGCGATGCAGACAATTTTGTATCGCTCTTAACCCACGGAAGTGTGTCTTTGGAGTACCTTATGGGCTATTGTTCGGCCATGTGGTCAATTCGGTAGGTATTGCGACAGATCCCGAGAATGTCAAAGTCATAGTTGCCATGGGTCCACCACGCACTCCGAAAGAAGTTCATAGCTTTCTGTCTTCGGTTGGTTATTACCATAGATTCATAAATGCCTTGGCAGAAAGAATGTTGCCACTTACAAATCTATTGTCCTTTAGCTGTTTGTTTATATGGGGTGACCCTTGTAAGGTAGCTTTCGAGGATGTGAAGCAGGAGCTAGTAAAAGCTCCCGTTTTAAAAGCACCTAAAAGAGGTGAGGTGTTCTATATATTTTCAGCAGCAGCCGCCATGCATAGTATCAGTTGCTGTTTAACCCAAATCTGGGAGAAAAAGTGGTATCATCCGATAGCCTTTGCTAGTCGAAAATTGGGCATTTCAGAGATCAATTATACCTACATGGAGAAGTTGTGTCTTTCGATGGTCTTTGGGACCAAGAAATTCAGGCACTATATCCTCTATGAGAAAGTTGTGCATTATACGAAGGCGGAGGGGCTTCGATTATTGATGAATAAGCTGTAGCCACCTGATCGTCTAACGAAGTGGTTAATCACTTTGCAGGAGTTTGATTATGAGATCAAGAGTAAGCCACCAAGGTTGCAGGGTATTGTGGAATGTCTTGTGGACTTTGGGGAGCCGAAAGAATCTGTGGCTGAAGGTAGTGACATGGAGTTGTTATTTAAGATAGATACGGCATCTATTCCCTCCTGGTATGCTGTAATAGCGCATTATTTATCGATAGGAGAGGCTGGATCCGAACTATCTAAAGCTGAGAGAAGGAAAATTAAGCAGCAGGCATTAAAGTTTTCCTTGATCGCAGGTACATTATATCGGCAAGGGGTTGATGACATCTATCGCCGATGTGTGATGCCTGACGAGGTGCCATTCATTTTGAAAGAGTGCCATGATTCCGCGTGCAGAGGTCATTTTGCTGGACGGTTACAGCACAAAAGGCTTTAAGAGCAGGTTACTAGTGGCCTGCCATCTTCCAGGATGCGTTCGCGTATGTTAAGAGATGCGATAGTCGAGAGAATAGGAAAAGACCACTCACCCCTATTATGGCGATACTTCCATTTGAGAAGTGGAGAATAGACTTTGTGGGTCCTATTACTTTGTTGTCGACTGCGCAAAAGAGGTATATTATTGTAGCAACTGACTACTTCACAAAGTGGTCAGAAGCACGTGCAATAAGGAAAGATGATGCTAAAGAAACTGCTAGTTTCCTTTTAGAGCAGATAATATGCCATTTTGGTCCCCCGAAAGAATTAGTGTCAGACCGTGGAACCCATTTCCTGAATAAGGTGATCAAAAGCTTGTTGGCAAATCAAGCACAATAAAACGACTCCTTATAATCCGCAAGCAAATGGACAAGTTGAAAGTACTAATAAACAGCTTGTGGGTATCTTGTCCAAGATAGTCTCTGAGAAGAACCGAGACTGGGACAAGAAGCTGTATGTGGCAGTATGGGCATATAATACCACGTTCAAGCGAGCCACTGGCCACACGCCGTTTAAACTAGTTTATGGTGAAGAGTGCATTTTACCCTTAGAAATTGAGTTGCCAACCATTAGATTCGCAATAAACCATTCTTTGGGTAATGAGGACGCCCTATTAGAGCGATTTACGACTTTAGCGCACCTCAATGAAATTAAGTTGCAAAGCCTGTTACACCAAGAGGTGGCTAAATGTCGCATAAAACAGTTGCATGACCTAAAGGCGAAGAAGTATACCTTTAAGAAAGGACAACTAGTTTTGTATTACGATGCGCGTAGGGAGCTGTTTCCAGGGAAATTGGAACCTAAACCAGGGAAATTGGAACCTAAATGGGATGGGCCCTACAAGATTGTCGGGTTAGGGAAGAATAAGTCTACGGCCCTATTAGCTGATCTACAGGGAGTAGAGTTTAAGAATAAGGTTAATCTTAATAAGATTAAACCTTATTATTTCTAAGTATGCTAATACAAAGAAAATGCATTGTAGGTCCATGCTAGGAATGATCTGAAACCTGCTAAAGAGCTTAAAGTTGGTTGATGGGTCGGTTAATCCCTTATTTGGAGCACCCATATCTGGAGCAAATATACCATCAGGGGAAATTCATCTGGTGG
This sequence comes from Lygodium microphyllum, assembly GCF_053477565.2. Taxonomy (NCBI): domain Eukaryota; kingdom Viridiplantae; phylum Streptophyta; class Polypodiopsida; order Schizaeales; family Lygodiaceae; genus Lygodium; species Lygodium microphyllum. Next base: position 105,793,742 of record NC_141162.1, read on the forward strand.
AGCAAAGGGTATAAAGTGATTGAGCAAGAAGACAGAATCTTTGTGTGGGAGATTAAAGTCTTCTGCCATCACTGCTTACGACTGTTGACGAGTATCCCTGTTGAGTTCAATGAAGAAGGTGGGATGGAGCCGTCAGTCCATCCTCTCAATATGTTAAACTTTGATTACCATAATTACGAATAGAGGAGTATGTGATGGCCGGCTATGTAAACCCATTATGGACGTACACATTATACTTTGACGGAGCGTCCAGGGGCCCTAATAAAAAAGGGAGTGTTGGAGTAGTAATCTGAGTTCCCCGACGTCGAGTTACGATGAAGTTAGCTGGTTATCTTGGGGTAGGATTCACTAACAATATGGCGGATTATAAAGCCTTGATTATGGGACTGTATATTGCCAAACAAGGTGGTATTCATCGATTGTTAGTAAAAGGGGATTCCCAGTTGATCCTGAATCAGCTAGATGGGACATACATAGTGCGGAATCCCATTCTTTATATGTATCATCGGACTGCTATGACCCTACTAGAGGAGTTTGAGAGAGTGTCTTTTCAGCTGATTCCACATTACTGGAATCAGTTTGCAGATTCATTAGCAAATCTTGCTTATGAGGAAGACCTCTTCTTTAATTGTGGTCCTAGTTTGGATATTGTGATCAATGATGAAACAGGACCCGGTCGCTTGTGGGGTATGTTATCAGAACATGCAATATATGGCAGACGATGGTTGATATGGGTTATGCAAAGAGTAGCCGAGACCAATCTACCTTTATTATCTGGGACCCATAGGTTAATTAGACAACATATTATGCGTACGCCTCTTGCTATATATGCAGGAGGGATGGGTCATAACCTTATGCATTTAGTTTAGGGCTACGAGCCTGTTTTTCCTCCTTGGAAAGGAGCTTATTATTGTGTATCTGGATTCTTCCAGGGAGGGATGTGTAGGTGCTATTTTGTTTGATCTCGTTAGGCCAAGAGGGCCAGTTTGCGAGGTTTTAGTGTTCTATTTCATTAGGCCAAGAGGGCCAATTCAGTTTGGTAGTGAAGTGCTTTATTTCATTAGGCCAAGAGGGCCAGTTGTTTGTTTAGTGCAGGTGCATTTAATGGTTTCTTGTTTGAGTTCTGTGCTAGGCAGGTTTGAAGAAGAGCTTGGAAGGAGCCTTTTGTTGCGTGGAAGCTTCTTGTGGCCCTCTCCAGGTGATATCTTTCCTTTATGAGTACTGTGGGTTTTTTGTTATATGTGTTTGTGTACTTGCTAAGGGGTTTTTTGTTTCTTATTGAGGACCGGCGTCCAAGACATGAAGTCCCAGGATTAGGTTCAGTATGTTTGAGGGAGGTTTGAGTAGTCGTGACCTCCTGTAACGACATTGTCAGGCATTAAAAGACCTGTCTTAGAAGGGAGTTCTAGTGACCCTGTTCTGCTAGCCTGCTAGGCAGCCGTTCTAGGAGTTCCTGTTAGTTGTGAGGTAGTTAGAGAGGCCTACCAGAAGAAAAATAATGATGATACAAGGAAATACAACCCTGAATATCTTCAAGAAACTAAATAAATACCAAGGTGTGTAAAAAGGGGTTCTAACCCCTATAAAAATAGAAAAGAAAAGAAAGAAAAATTTATGAACAGTTGATCATCGCCTTGTGAGGGCCTGGTAGGTTCCTGGGGACGAGTCAGACCCGGGGCCGGTGCCTTGTCTTCCTAGGACGAGTCAGACCCAGGGACAAGTCAGACCGGTGCCTTGTCTTCCTAGAGGTGGCTTCTTGCTGGAAAAGAAGAAATAAGGAAGGTTGGAGCGAAAATAAAAGTGAGCGTCAGAAAAGAATTAAGTGTCGCCTTGCGAGGGCTTGGTAGGTTCTTGGGTACCAAGACAGGACCTGAGGCCGATGCCCTGTTCTCCTTGGGTCACTACGCTCAGCTCCCTCCTTTTTACATACCCGATTATGAAATATAAAAACCCTAAAAGAAGCAATGTGTTAAAGAAAATACTTCTTGATCAGGCTATAGGAGTCCTCGCCTAGTAGGAGCTCGTGGTTGTGTTGTCCTTAGTTAGACAGGTAGTTCAGACCACCACTTAGGGCAACCTCATTGATAGTTCTTTTTAGTTTGACCGTGTTGGAGCAATTGGTTAGTGACTAGCTTCGGACCTTCTATCAGATTATGCTAGGCCTACTCCTTGTGGATGTCATGCCTTGGTTTTTTCAGGGGGTAGGGTGACCGTTGTGCTGTGTTCAGTATGTATTTATTTTGTATCGGCTTGATGCTTCCTTTGGTTGTTTTGTGCAGATCTATTGTGGGCTTCGACGGGCTGAGTCACCCTATCCCGTGGTCGCCAATGAGAGCAGAGTTTTGATCCCGAGAAGTGCTTAAAAATAGCTAAAACTTACGAATATCAAGGGAAAAATATTCAACATCGAAGGCGGTGGCTCGACCTAGGACGATTTTAAGCGTCAAAGTGCTTTAAAGGCACCCAAGCGACACTTGTTGCTTTTTGATAATTTTTCAGACTGTCGTGCGGATTGTCAGGAGTTGCCGACCAATGCGGGATGTCAAGCCGGACGCCCACAATTTTTAGAGCTCGAATCGGAGCCAGGACGGGGAAATGGCCACAAAATGGTCAAGATATGAAAAGGTGGACACTTGGGAGGCCAAAATTGGGCATGCCTTTTAAGTTTGGACCCCCCTCCCCCCCTCTAAAATTTTATGCACCTTATGAAGTAAAAAACGTGGAGAGAGAATGAGGGATGAAGAAAAAACATGGAGCAACATGGTGGCCATTTTTTGCGCCCTCTCATGATGGAGATGGAGTATGCAGGCTGAAAGCAACCCATACAACCGATCATGGGGCTGATCTTCCCTCTCTTGGCTGGTCTTATCGCCTATCTTTGCCCGTGAAATGACTGTGGGAATGAAGAGATGGAAATCTAGTCTTTCTCTCTCCTCCCTCTCTCTCCCCTTAAGGCAGATTCATGTGGTGAAGAAGAAGAAGAAGAATGGATGACGGATGCTTGTTCAACCAAGATCGGATTGCTCCGTGGTTCAAGAGGAATGAAGATTGCTGATTGTGGGCTGTCATGAGCATTAATGGCTGCTGGAAATCAGTCCTGAGACATGGCAAATAAAAACCCGCAACCAACAAAGAACGGTAATTTCATTTTTACAAAGGAAATTGATGTTTTATGCGATTTGCTTCATGAGTATTTGTTCCCATGGGATGATTATGCATCCTGTTGATGTTTGCTATGAGTTTGATCAGTTTATGCTCAGAAAATCAGAAAATCATAAGTGTTGTGACTGAAATTAATAATGTAAAACCCGTAAAACACGCAAAATAGGGGAAAATTGGGTGTTTTTGATATATAAATGAAAATTATAGTAAGACATACCAACTAAATTTGTGTTTTTGCTACAAATGAACCTAAGAGCCACAGCCCACAACTCATTTTGTATTCTCAGTTATTTAATATTATAAAAAATACAATAAAAATAGGAAAAATGGATAAAAATAGGGGAAAATCGATTTTGAGTGCCCAAAATTAAGGAAAAATAAGAACCATGTTTGTGGATGTATAGGGCATTTGAAGTATGAGGTTTAGCCTCAGTTCAGCCCTACCTTTATGTTTTAGTGAGTTTTTATGGCTTTTTATGCAATAAAAATGTGGAAAATGAACCCTAAACCGATCAATAATGAACAACCTAAACGGGTGAGGGAGTAGAGTGTATAAAAGGTGTTTAAATGCTGAATGAAATGATGAAAAGCTTGCTGGTTTTTATGCATACCATTTAGGTTGGTTGATAATTAAAAAATTAAGAACCTAGTAGCACGAGGGTTCCTCAGCGCTAGGTTCATGCAACGCCGCATACGAGCAATAGCCATAATCATTGAAAGAATGCTTTTGCACTAAACACAAATGTTGTTTTTCTTAATTGTTTGAGCATGTGGACATTCACAATTTGCATGAAGCATAAAATGATAAAGGGTATCAGACAATATCTCCTGGATGCATGGCAATTGCTTTCTAGAGGAATATGACCAACGTTGAGTGAGTAAAGTTGTCCTAAGCTGTAGGCTAGGCGTTGGGTCTAAGGGGAAAGAAAGTGAGGTAAGGTACATTCCTGGATACGATCAATTGGTACCTTGAGTGGAAATGTGTGCGATAATGTGTTAGATATGTTTAGCGATGCATCAAGGGGCCAATCCCCAAGGTTTAAGAGAGTCGCAGTGAGGTAGCGGCAATCAGCCATGGGAGGACCTCCTATGTTTGTACTTCGTGCTATTTGGCAATGTGTTGGGACTCCTTCTGAGGAGTGTTAATTGGGTTAGAGTTGGACTACGAGACGTAATAAAAACGAAATATGTTTAGGAAGATGATGTATGTGTCATCCACGCTCCTGGCCGCGAGGCCGTGGGGTTGTTGAGTGCATGATAGAGGTCTGGCTAGTGCGTGAGCCAGTGCCGACCCGTTTCAAGTCCCATCAGTCGGCTATTGGGTTAGGAACCAAAGAGCATGTTGACTCTAAATAAAAATATTGATGCAAGGGCAACTTGACCTATTTGCTATTAGAATCCTAGTTTAGTCCAATTAAATCTTAGCTTCACTCGGCATGTAGGGTTTCATCTACCATTCTAGCCCTTGCAATCAAACTTAGCACTTTGCATCTTAAATCTACCTTTTTAGGTGCATCCTTTATTATGTGGTGCAACTGAGGCTATTCATGATACCATGCAAATCTAGTCGCAGGTCTTCCTTGAGTTATCAATAAAATGCGAGATCCCCATTCATAAAATTTCCTTCTACTGCATTTATGCAACTCATAAGGCATGACCTAATTATTCAAATGCGAGTGTTCATAAGTTCATTGTAAATGCGAGTTAATTCACTACAATGGTCTACGAGATGCAATTGACCTATACGGATTTTTTATGTACCCCAGCAATCTATGATGCATTTGCAAAAGTTCAAACCTAATACTTGACCTAATTACTGCGACAACCTGTAGATGCGTAATCTATTCATGACAATTCATGGTTATTAAGCCCTTTCAACTACCTTTCCAGTTATGTACGTTTACGCGATGCGAGATATGGCTCTTTCTACTAATGTCCATGCTTAAATATTCTATTTCAATTACTAAACATGGTAGCGGTACCTAGTTTTGGAGTGTCGAGTTAGCGTTCACACCTGATACCTCGTTCATGTTGATGGTGGTATATTTGCCTGATCCTTCCTCTGTAGTCGCGGCTTTTCCAGTTACTTGGGAGAGTTTACGCTTTGGGGCCATTTTGGAACTAGAAAGCAACCTTCACTTCTCTTGAAGGACTTCTTGGTGCCAGAGTTCCCTATGCCTTGTCTTGACTTTCGCGGTCTGCTTGTCAATTTGAGGAAGTTGATGGAGAGGTCTCATGAAGTTTCCATGGGGAGAGAGGGTACTCGAGCCTTCGCCCAAGGAAGGAATTGCCCTTGGGCCTCCTCTCTCTCTCTCTCTCTCTCTCTCTCTCTCTCTCTCTCTCTCTCTCTCTCTCTCTCTCTCTCTCTCTCATTCTAGATTTCCCTTCCCTCCTTTCTCTCTTTCTTTCTCTCCTTCTCTCTCTCTCTCTCTCTCTCTCTCTCTCTCTCTCTCTCTCTCTCTCTCTCTCTCTCTCTCTCTCTCTCTCTCTCTCTCTCTCTCTCTCTCTCTCTCTCTCTCTCTCTCTCTCTCTCTCTCTCTCTCTCTCTCTCTCTCTCTCTCTCTCTCTCTCTCTCTCTCTCTCTCTCTCTCTCTCTCTCTCTCTCTCTCTCTCTCTCTCTCTCTCTCAAGCTTAGCAACAGGGGGTAAAGAAGAATGGCAATTGTTGCTCAAGGAGGGGGGGGAAAGGAAGTAAATTTTTGTACCCTTGCTAAGGAGGGGGGATTTATAAGGGGTGTGGTGACCGATACTTATCGCCATGTGGCCTCACCAAAAGAGGGGTAGTGGGGGTTTGGAGGTGGCGCATGTGTGCCCCTCCCCCCATTGTAATCATCATCCTCGTTGACTCCTTGTACCTCGGCAGCTCCACTTCTACCCGTGTCCCAGTGCCAGTGCTCCACTGCAACTCCCTATCATCCTTTTCACCTAATACTTACGGCTCCCCCTGCCATCATCTTCTTTTTCCTACTTCGGGTCAACTCCCCCCTCCATGTCATAGTTTAACTCCCCCTCCCTCTGCCAACCAATGATGTTGATAGGGAGAGGGAATGCAATAAAGAAATTCATTTTTATTTTGTAAAAAAAAAGGGAAAGCTTTATGGCGATGGGCGGACGGCTTATGGTGATGACGGATGGCAAAATATTACACTTTAGCAGGTTTTAGAATTAGTACCCTTTTTCATATGGCTGGCAAGCATGACAACTTTTACACCAATGAGCAACATCAACACACTCAGATTGGGCCAAGTAAGTCTTGCTAGCAAAATTTTCCTTTTGGTAAGCTCAAAACCAAAATGACCGCCACATGCTTCCTCATGACAAGAAGATAAGCAAGCAAGAATCTCAGAACTATCCAGTACCCTTCTTAGTACATTATCAATCCCCTTCATGTACAACTGATCATTTATGAGCACATATCAGCCAATGACTTTAACTCTCCAATTTTTAGAAACTCTTCAATCAGGTGAAGACTCTCCCTTCCCTCATATCTAGGATTATCCACCCTCATGGCAACATGTTGGGAAAGAGCATTTTCAGCCAATTCATGAGCTCTACGGTTGTTATCCCTGCCAATATGCCAAATTTAAATTATTGCACCTACCTCATGAGGCCTTTTATCTTAAACAACCAGTCTTTCAAAATATATTTATTGACTTTCCAAACATTTTGAACATGTCTAACCACCAACATAGCATCGCCTTTTGCAACTATCTTCCTGTATCCCAGCTAAATATACTATTTCAAGCCAGCATGTAAACTCACATATTCAGCTTCATTGTTACTTTGTATTTCTTTACTTTCTTGACTTCCAAAAAATACTTATCGATCTTTAGCATCCATAATGACAAAGCCCAATCCTCCCTTTTTCAGCACTCTTCTATAACTTCCATCAAAAAACAAGGTAGCATCTTTATCCTTCATCTCCTCATGAATTTACGAATGTGGAATCAGTTTCTATCTCATAGCAGATGCACTTTCAATAGGTTCTTTATGAGTCAAAATATCAGCTGAGCTATCTCTTACAATATCCTGCTTCAAACATGTAAATTCAAATTCTTGCAAAGCCAGCATCCACTTAGTAACTCTTGGAGCATTTTCAGTACATCGTAAAACTTATGTGGAAGCAACTGGGAACTAGTAAGTACTACAAATGGTTTTTGAATCAAGTATGATTTCCATCTTTCAACTGCATATACTAGCCCCCATACCAACAATTCTTCTTCCATCCAAGATTTTTCAGTCACTCCAATGGATCTTCTTATATAAAACATAGGACTCATATAGGACATCCCCTTTCCCTTCAACATTGAAATGGCTCCCACTTCATTTTTCCCAACACTGATGCTAATGAAGAAATGTTCATCCTAGTTTGGAGGCATAAGAACTTGTAAAGTGCTTAACTTTTCTTTAATCTACAAGAATGCATCCTCTTCAACTTGTGTCCAAACTAAAGGATCCCTTTGAGTTGCTTTCTGTAAAGGATATACATACTTAGCCAGCATATGGAATAATCTTGATAGATATCTCAACTTTTGAACAAAGCTCATCAATTCTTTTATTGTTTTTGGAGAATCCATAAGAAGTAAAGCCTCAACTTTACTAGGCTCAGGTGAAATACCATTAGCAAACACTTCATGACCCAAGAGTATCACTCTAGTTCTTCTTATTTTACATTTATCAAGGTTCAGCTGACTGCCATCCTCATCAAGTCTGTAGAAAACTTTATCAAGTTTTTTAGAGTGCAATGCCCTTGAGCTGTACACACAAAATTTGTCCATAAACACCCACAAAGATTTTCCAATGAAAGGGGCAAATACCCAACTAACCCATCTTGAAAATCTGGCATATGTGTTCATTAGACCAAAAGGCATTACTCTATAGTAGAAGCATCTCCATGGGGTAATGAACTTTTGATCTTCTTCTGCTATTCTGATATGGAAATTTCTAGAGTATCCATCGCACACACTGTAAAATTCATGACCAGCCATTTGATCCAATATCTCATCCTGAAACAGAAGAGGGTACTAGTCCCTCTTAGTAGCTGCATTAAAAGGCTTGAAATCAACACATACTCTCCACTTTCCATTCTTCTTTGGCCTGATTACAACAGGAGACACCCACTCTACATCATCAATAGGATAGATAAATCCCATCTCAAGCAACTTCTGAATTTTAGTTTTAAGTACATTTTCCTGAATTGTACCAAGTCTCCTAAGTTTTTGAGCCACTGGTTTATACCCTTCTTTCAATTTGATATGGTGCACAATGCTGTTAGTACCCCTCAATTGGTGATATTCTGTAGCAAACAGTTTCGATATTTTTGAAAAATGGTAGAATATTTATGTCTTTCATCATTAGTCCAAGTCATTTCCCAACATATCCATAAGCTTAGGTAGTCCAACATTCATTTCAGATTGTTGATCACATGTTTCCTACATGAGGTCTGTACTTCCTACAGCAATATTTACAGCTTTTTCCTCTCTTTTTGAACCCTGGATTGACAACCCAAAGAGGTCAACATCCCTAGAAAATAGGCTAGCTTCCCATTCTCTATCTTCCTCATCAAGGTTGGAATTTTCTGAATCACTACTTTCATCACCTCCAACATCACTTTCATGTCCATTTTGAATGGCAGGCCTTGTTTTCATGTCAAAGATCACCCTCTTATGAGCTTGCTTCTCTAGATAGAGTTCCAATTGACCTCTATACCAGTCTTGTCTAGATCTCATACCAATCGACCACGCTTTTTCCAAAATGAGAGGATATGCCCCAATTTTTGGAGGCATAAGATGGAAATCCAAACATGCTCTTTGGCCTCCAATGTTGACTTCCAAGTTTTTAATGACTCCCAACAAACATTTCACTTTTGAGCTATTTGCCATTTTAACCTTAAACAATGACTTCCCTATCATTTTAAGATGTATTTACAACATTTCTTCTTAAATCATTACACAACCTTGCACACCACCATCAACATAAACTTGATCAATTTTCCTTCCTTGTATCCATGCATCCAAGACAAGTATAATGTCTTTCACATCCGATAGGTATACCACTCCAACATGCCTAGTTTGGGTTTTTCCTTTCCTGATGCTAACCAATCCATGCCATTACCTCCTCAGAGATGAGTTCATCTGTAGCAGCTGAACATATGTAACATCAGCCTTTTTACCTTTTAAATCCTCAAGCAGGTTGTAAGGAACTTGATTGACTCCCAAAGCAAAGTCCCCCATTTGAATCTTCCTTTGTTGTCTAGCTTTCATGCTAGTTTTTGGATCGTCTACAACATGTTTTTCCTTTTTAATCCTTGCTTCCCTTTAAGTTTCAGTTTCAGTATCCCTCTCTTTGACTCTCTTGTTACTAAAAACATCTTCATTTTCCCCATCATCAAACATGTTGGTTTGGATCAGATTCACACCCGATGTGCCTTCATTAGGTGGTTCAAGTGGCCTTTATTCCTATTGAGGTCTAGTATCTTGCCTAGCATTTTGTTGTGGCATGGGATACATCTCCCCTCCGATTCTTCTTGGATAAGGGCAATCAGGAGAAATACAACCTCTCTCCTTGAAATTAAAGCATTCAAAGATTTCTCGTCTATTTCTTGGAGGTCCTCTAAATCTAGGTTGCATTTGAGGTGGCCTTGCCTATAATAGGCTCATATTCAAATTCAAATCTGCCAACTTTTCGTACAGTTTATTAATCACATCATCATCAAGTTTCCTATGGTCTTGTTGAGTCCCATTCTCCACTCTTTCACATGCCCCATGAAGATTCACAGCTTGATGTCTTGCGTTTCCTGCAACAGTGTCAACTTGATTAGGCCGTAAAAATGCATGCACAGCAATACCTCTTGATTGATCCGACCTAATTGTATTTTCCTTTGCTTTTCTTTGGTTATTTTGATTGCATCTTCATATATATCAGGGTAATTAGAATATTTTCTCTAATTTTAGGTTTGAGCAATGAAACAAACTTGTCCTTTTCCAAGAACATCATGGGAGGTTGCTCCATACTCTGTGCAATTTCTATTCATTTTGCTTCAAATCTTGTAGAGAAAATTTAGATACTTCCTCATTTTCTCCTTGAAACATCCTTTCCAAAGATTTCCATAAACTCTCAAGAGTTTTCTTAGTTGCAAACCTTGTAAGGAACTCATTTTTTACTTCATTCCAATTTATCATTGTCTCATCATTTAGTGAGTTCCACCATAATCTTGCAGAACCTTCAAGTAGCATGTTGATCATTCGAAGCTTATCTGCATCAGTGTCCCTTTGATATTAGTAAGCCATCCACTCCAATCTCTTGATAAACTAATTAGCATCCTCATTTTTAGTACCAAAGATAGGTTCATATCCAAAAGCTGCCATGCTTGAGTGTGTGTATAGGTTAGTTTCCAAACCTTACACTTCCCAACTGATAAGATTAGTAAAATATCTTCAACACAGGAGATCCTTACTGGGGGCACCAATCTATGGTAGGTGAATTGGTTAGTCAGCCTCTAACAACCCCCAAGACAATACCACAAGATAAAGACCAAGGATCTCCCCTCAACAAAACCCACGAAACTGTAAAATATTACAAGGCGCAGCGAACAGAATCTGAGAAAGAGATAGAGATTATACAACAGATAAGAGGAGAATCAGTAAATTCTTTAACTTCAAACAACTGATACAAAGATGGCTCTGTCCACCCGTGCGCTTCCACTGTGTGAAGCTTAGATGGCGATCTAGACAGAAGATAGGTGAAGAGATTAAGGCTAGCTGGAACAACAACTCTGACTGGGTGAAAGATGAGTGAGAGGTGGCTGCGAAGGGGTTTAGCTTTTATAGCCCGCAAAGGTCGTTAGGTCGATCTACCATATGAGCCTCCACTAGTCGGCCAGGGAATATTCCAGGGAATATTCCCTTTACCATTGGGCCGGGGGCGCTGCCCCCAGACCCCCGCTAGCGCTGGCCCCCCTGGGACCCCCCAGCCAGGGGCCGCTTCCGCGGCCCCCGGACCCCACAATAGGGGCCCCTTTTAACTCGCTTACACTGCAACTCGATGCAATGCGCCTCGAGTTGCTACCAGCTTAACCACTCCGTCTAACCCAAAGATTAGACCCACAACAGCCACCTTTTTGCCATCCGGTCACATAGACCTCATCTGATATACGAGTCAGGACTCACGGGCTCACATTTGGCTTCTCCTCATAATGGGGGCCTTACAACTTTTAGCATCATGGATCATTGGTAGCACCTAATGAGGGTGGGGCATTGATCATATCTAACACCCCCCCTCAATGTCCACCCATAGGTGAACTATCTCCTTGGCCCAATGCCGAGTCTCTGAAGATGAACTTGAAGCAGATCCTTGGTAAGTGCTTTGGTGAAGATATTTGCTCCATTCTCCTCTGTTGGACAGTAGACCGATTCCACTATCCCATCCTCCATCAAATCATGCACATAGTGATACTGGATCTCTATATGTTTGGTGCATGCATGAAACACTGGATTTTTGGCAATGGCGATGCAACTCTGATTGTCACATCTCAGCACGATTGGTTCTTCATCCTGCACTCCCATATGCCATAGAATCCTTCTCAACCATACGGCCTCACATGCAGCAAAACAAGCTACCTTGTACTCTGCTTCGGTAGAAGACAATCCCACTGTTGGTTGCTTCTTACTAATCCAAGAGAAAATTCTTGAACCCAAAGAGAAACAATAACCAGAAACTGACTTCCTGGAATCAATGTCTCCTTCCCAATCTGAGTCACAGTTCCCCACAAGAGAAGTTCCGAAACTGTATGTGATACCATAGTCAAGAGTTTTCTTCAAGTATCTGAGCACCCGCATCCCAGCCTTCCAATGACTCTCATGAGGTTTGTTTGAGAACCTGCTCAAAACACCAATAGCAAAACTGATATCGGATCTGGTGTTACACAAGTAGATCAGACTGTCGACCAACCTCCTATACCTCCCAATGTCTGCTAGTGCTGATGTATCCTCGACGGATAACGTTGCATTCACCTCCATAGGTGTAGCTATCTCCTTGCACTCGGTCATGCCAAATGCCTTCAAGATCTCCCATGCATACTTCTTCTAAGAGATGAAGATCTTTCCTGGCTCTTGCCAGACTTCAATCCCCAAACAATAGTGCAGTAAGCCCAAGTCTGTCATTTCAAACTCAGAACTCAAAGCCTTTCGAGTTTGGTTGATCATATCTTCATAATCACCTATAATAAGAAGGTCGTCCACATATAGGACAATCACTACAGACTTTTTACAATCCCTGTAAACATACAAGTTAGCATCTGAGGCACATCTTTTGAAGTTTAGGTTTAAAAAGAACCTATCTATCCGCTGGTACCATGCTCTCGGGGCTTGTTTCAGCCCATACAATGCCTTCTTCAACTTACATACTTTGTTCTCACAATGGGGGGCCTCAAACCCTGGTGGCTGAGCCACGTACACCTCCTCCTTGAGGTCACCATTTAAGAACGCTGACTTAACATCCATTTGGTACACTGGCCACTTCTTGTGGGCAGCCACTGCAAGTACCGTGCAAATAGTGGTCATTCTGGCAGTTGGGGCAAATGACTCTTAAAAATCAAACCCTTCAACTTGTGAAAATCCTTGGGCAACCAGTCTAGCTTTGTACTTTTCTAAGGTACCATCAGCCTTGTACTTTACCTTCCAGATCCACTTGGTGCCAATAACCTTCCGCTTTGCTGGTCGATCCACTAGCTCCCAAGTGTCATTCTTCATTATGCTATCATACTCCGCCTGCATAGCAGCCTTCCATGATGGATCTGCAAGTGCTTCTTCTAAGTCAGTTGGCTCCTTTACTTCTCTCATAATCTCAACCATCAAGGCCATATTGACTATGTGAGCAGAAGCCCTCCTTTGCTCCTCTATTCTCTGAGACCTCCTTGGTCCGTCTGCCTTCTCCTCAACAGATGCAGGCATAGGATTATTGTGGTCATAGAGCTGCTTCACCCAGCGCGGCAATGGCTTTTCCGGTGGGGTGATGTCAGGTTGCTGAACTTTTTCCTCATCATCTAAAGATGATGCTTCCTCCTCCTTAAGGATAGGGATAGCTCTTGGGACATGTTCATAGTGGACTACTTCTTCGCTTGATGATAAAGTGGAAGAACTTGCCTTCTCCTCCTCCACTGTATGCGGCTCCTCCTTACCATATGAGTCTCCACTAGTCGGCCAGGGAATATTTCAGGGAATATTCCCTTTACCATCGGGCTGAGGGCGCTGCCCCCAGACCCCCGCCAGGGGGGCCGCTGGCCCCCCTGGGACCCCCCAGCCAGGGGCCGCGGAAGCGGCCCCCGGACCCCACAATAGGGGCCCCTTTTAACTCGCTTACACCGCAACTCGATGCAATGCGCCTCGAGTTGCTACCAGCTTAACCACTCCGTCTAACCCAAAGATTAGACCCACAACATCCACCTTTTTGCCATCCGGTCACATAGACCTCATCTGATATACGAGTCAGGACTCACGGGCTCACATTTGGCTTCTCCTCATAATGGGGGCCTTACAACTTTGAGCACCATGGATCATTGGTAGCACCTAATGAGGGTGGGCCATTGATCATATCTAACAACCACTAAACACATGATCAAATATTTCTGATCACTCACTCCTCATTGAGACTTCAACTCAACACTTAAGCAATTTAAACCTTCAAGCTCAAAATTACCATTTTTAGAGAGAATTTGATGCTGAAACAACCATGGTAGAGACTCTGACAACACAAGCTTTCAAATTCACACAACTCCTATTTTTTAGGGATGGCAACCCCATGCAGCAAACTGCCCCACAAAGTGTGGTTGCCTAAAACAATGCAAAATCAATTGTAGATACTTTTTGTTCCTCTTTTCTCAGAGCACACATAAATACAAACCAAAAAGCATAGATTACCAAAGCTTTATATGGAAAATTTTCATGCCAATTCAATGGCTACAAGCATTTCGCTATTGTAGACATTCCATTATTGCATCAAAAGAGATTTTACACTGATATAGCAATGGAAAATCATGATGACTTTCATGGGAAACCAAGTTGGTGATGTAGATTTTGAATTCACTTGTTTCCTCCACTACACAGAACAGTTCATAACTTTTCACAACTAGATCTCGAATCACCAAGCTTGAAAAAGAAAAGTTATAGCTCTCTTTCCAATCTATAATGTCCAGAACAACTCAGAGCCAAATTCTTGGATCAGTTGTCCTTAAACAGCTCTACACAGCTTGCAGTCCTAAATTTATTGCTGCTCTATACAACAAATACAACTTCTACATTCCAAAAGCACAAACTTGCAAATGCAAAGACACTTTCTTTGATTTCAATTTGTCATTTCAACATACCAGCAGATACATCTCAGCATATCTTGCATTGATGAAGAGTTGAGGGAGCTTCAAACTTTATGAACTTTGATTTTATGGCTACAAATCCTTCCAAATTTCCACTAACTTGAGTCTGTGCATTCAACACCTGCCCATAATACATATTCTCTACCACATACCCAATTTCAGATGTAGAGATTCCTTACTTTCATTCTTCTCTGCTGACGAGAAATCTCACACAACAACTAACATACATCACTCTCAACATGATGAAGAACAACCCTCTATTGTCTTTTACTCATATCCATACATCAGACCTAATTTGCATACTCTCTGCCCCACGCAACAATAGAAGAAAACAAGACAAAAAGAAGACTCTTATTACCACCATCTGAAAACTGAGAGCTTGCATCACCCCGTTGACTTCAGCAACAACCCTACCATCATGCTCCACGGCTCCAATAACTTCACCTTCACGGTCTCTTTCTTCTAAACACTTGTTCTTCTTCTTCTGAGCTTCAAATTTCTCCCTTCTCTTCAGGCTAAAAGATTCTTCTCCCTTCCTCTCTCTCTCTCTCTCTCTCTCTCTCTCTCTCTCTCTCTCTCATTATGTTGTGTCAACCCCCCTCTCTTCGTTTTTTCTTTTTGTTTGAACTCCTCACATGTTTGCTTTTTTTCCTATTTTACAAAGCTACCCCTTGCTTCTCCTTAGTTGTTAGATGGCAGGCATGCCCCTTGCCATGTAAAATTCTAATCAGGGACTCAAAATGGGAAGCGAGAATACTTTACCTTCTCTTCTTGCATAAGGTGCGTGTCTCAAAACTAAAATATCACAACCACCTGTCGAACATGCATGATACCACTTGGGATTTCCATTTATCAACCTGACTCTCACTATGGGTAGGTGTTAAAAAGATTTTAAAAATGATATTTGCATGTGTTACCCCATTTGACCCCACACAGCATCATGTCCTCGGTCGCTCATTTTTACCCAACAATGTGCTAAGAGAATTTGGAGGCTAAACACAATGATCTAACTTAGACACGCATTTGTACTATTCATAGTCCAACAAATCCCATCCTAACTCCAAGAAATTGGAGTTCCCAAATAGATCGTATCACATACACAGGCAGGGAGCACTCCCTACCGTATTACTACAGCCCCACTATGGCTCTCCTACACCTCATGGATTGGCCCCAAGAGTGCCATCTAAACATATAGCACATGCAAAATATAGTCCACTCTTTAAAAGTTCATTCCAAGAGATAATTACATCTATACCAGATAAAGCCCCAAAGAGAACGAATGTATTGTCCTACAACATGGGACTCCTTATGCTCTCAATGTGGGTCAATAATTGTAACAATCAAGTGCAATGCATCCAAGATTTATTTTTATGATACCATATATTTATGTAATGCAAGGCAAAGATGAAGTATTTATGTGCACAAATAGATTACGAGAAGCTAGGAGGGGCTTTATTCATAAGCAATGCTAAATAGGGCTTCTCTATAATTAGAATTTTGATATTTGTTCACATCTTGAAACCAATTTTGATTAGTAAAGGCTTTTTTTAATTTGAAGCAAGTAGAATTTTATTTAAAATCTATGTTCTCAAATATGTTAGTAGGTGATGGAAATTACATAAAGATTTAGCATGAGGCTACAAAGCATAAACTTCAATTATTTCGCATGAAATTTAGTTGAGGGGTTCTTTTTCCACAAAAGAGAGGAACTATGTCAAAGTTTGTTATGAATTTGTTAATTTTTCTATAATCTAGCTAAAGAAGTCTTTTGCAAAACTCTTCTAGCATTATATCATCCTAATGTATTTGAGATATGATACAAGAGGGCATTTCAAAATTTTATCAACATTCAAAGTTTTCAAACTCCTTCAAATCCACTCTTTGTGTGTAACATCTCTAGCTTGGGAATATTTACTAATCTTGGAAATAAAAGAATGGAAGCCCTTAATAGCTCGAAGAAGTAAAAGAAGTAACTACTAATGAAGATTCGAACTAGATATAAGAGAGGGGAAATAAAATAATGAGGGTAATATACCAACTACACTAGCCGGTATAAAAGGTGTAAGGGACTCGATTTTTGAACCATCATTATTATAATACAATCTCCTTCATCTTCTCTCTTTCTCAGCTTTCATGGTTGCCTTCTCTCTCTTTTTGTCTTTCTCTCTCCTTTCCTAGTATTTCTCTCTCCTCATCACTCTCTTTCTCTCTCTTCTACACCTCATCTTCTCTCTCTTCTATAGTCTCTCTCTTCCCTTTCTTCCTCTCCAGTCTACTCCCTGACAAGTGGTATCAAAGCTTCTTAGGTTCTTGATCCACTTAGTCAAAAAAAAAATTGTTTTCCCTTTTCAAACACACAAATCCAAGAGCTTCGGGTACACAGGTATAGACATGGCACGCAACATTGACAGACATGGTAGGCAACATTGAAGATTGGCAGCATTGAAAACTGGAGAATGGACAACAGGTCTAGAGTAGGCAGAAGACCTTGCCATTTTGTGTGTCTTAAACTTTCTCAAACTTCATTGCAACTGAGGCACTTGTGATGATCAAGTAAAGTTTGCTAGAATGAGCAATCTACTAAAGAAAGGATTTTGCCTTATCCAAGGCCCAATGCAAACCACAAAGAGCTTGCATGCCTGATCTTCTAGGTTGAACAACCTCAATTGCAGGAGGGTTAGCAACCAAAGGCTTTGGCTACTTTGAATTATTCAATTGCAAACATACAGTTGAAGATGGTTCTTGTCTTGGTGGTGCTTTGTTTTCGTTAATAGGCTGGTCTTGACTCTCAGAATTGGACTTGTGTCTTGTTGAGGAGTCCTCCTACTTGGAAGACCTACTACACTCCATCGTCTCAAAACAGCCTTTCCTACTGCTACAGAAGATTCATCACCAGATATGTTGACAGAGTTCATGGCGGACATGAAGTGTGAAGGATGTGTCTCTTCTCTTCGCTAGAAGCTGGAGTCACTTGTAGGTGTGAAGAATGTGTTTCTCGCTTTTGGAAGAAGCTAGAGTCACTTGTAGGTGTGAGGAATATGTGACGGGAGTACCATCTAAGTAGCCAGTAAATAAAGCATATGTGCCAGAAGAACTAATACGATTTTACAATGGTATTCAAATAGCAACCCCCTGGGAAGGAAAATCTCTAATTGCACCAAATGCACTCTGAGAAGGAAACTAAGGAGCAGTAACAAAACCTCCTAGTATGCCCATTCTCATGGAAGATGAACCATGACCTTGCATTGCTTGAGGTAGAGCATTTGATAGTGTTTGACCTACATAATAATATCCACTCACTGAAGACATAGGAGCAGGAGGATAAGATACCGGTGGGGGAACCATGGTGTTAGTTTGGTTCCATTGATGACTGAAGCCACTTAATCCAAATCCAAGCATTGCCATTGAGCCTATATTCATGTTTGGAAGGGCTACTTAAAGTGGGTCCATACTAGGAAACCCTCCACCAACAGTAGCTACACTCATCAATGAGTCTCTAGGAAGATCAAATGGATTTCTTGATATAGATGGTGGTTGATAATAGCTTCCCACTTGCATGCCCATTCCTCCTACAACTACATATGGTAGACCAAATGGAGCTCCTAGAAACTTTAGTCCTAGTTGTGGTGCACTAAAAAGATCCACTAGAATTTCTAGTCTTGAATATTTTTGTCCCTGTAGTGCCTGTGATATTGCACCTGCAGAATTATTAGCGTTTCTTGCCTCCTGTGTCACTTATACATGTGAAGTTGCAACATTTGTTGTTACTAGAGTTGTTGGAAAAGAGCTCCAAGGCTGAGAGTTGGAAATAGAAGATGATGGCCCCACAAGTGATGTCCAATCATCTGCATTAGATTCAAGTGAAAGTGGTACAGATGTAGTTGGCATGGTAGGCTATTGTGTTGCCCATTGAGCATTCCCATTTGGTTGGTTAGGAAAAGGCATCAAAACCCCCAGTTAACGCCTAACTCAAAACTGGAACAGATGCTATTGAAGCTCCTGGAGAAAGTGGTGTTGTTGGTCCACTTGTTGCAGATGACATATCAAATATCACCCATGCAAGTCTTTAATGCATCTAAATCTCAGTTTGAGGATAAGATTTTCTATGCATCTCAAAGCCAACATGATTACCAAATCTCTAGATTCTAGGCTAACTATGCAACATCCTTCACGAACTCAAGGATTGCCTACAAATCTAGGCCTTACTCAACCTCAAGTGTGGCCACAAGTTTCTTAATCTTCTCAAAGTGGCATGACAACTATGGGGGGGCATGTAGACTTCTATTGGATTGACTCCAAGCCTATCTAGTGGAAGCAATGTAAGCAATTTGCCCCAATAGACTCCAACTCTGAGTTCAGGACAAATGCCTGCTAACCCACCACCTCTTGCTGGTAGTTCTTTGATTACCACTAACAATGGGCAAACTAGATGACTTTCCTAGATGACTAGCTCCAAGAAGCTCATAAACGGAAAGTTGGAGATTGTGGGGACCCCAAGGAGGGGGACAAAGGGATTGAGGATCTTTTACTGACAGTTCTTTGAGCTTTAGATGGGCTACCAGTTCAACAATCTTCTAGAGATCATTCATACCTTCTTCACCAAAATAAGACTGCAATGAGCTATGCTCCAATGCTAAAATTGTGTCAGCTCCCCTCTCTAGAAATTTTAGTTTCTCTAGCAACTTTCCAAGATATTTCCCTTCAAGTACACTTCCTATAGACTTTAACATGAGCTGGAATAATGAAGAGGCTACATTGATGTTGAGGATTTGCATCAGATAGGAATACACTTGAATTTACTCCATTCACTCGAAGCGGCAGAGTCATTGCTTCTTTCATCACAGCATTGGTATTTGGATTTTTTTCGTTTGAATTATCTTGGCTACGAAACATACTATACAAGTTATGGCAATTGAGATCAATAGCTCTAGCTCTATTGAACAAGGTTGGCTTCACACACATGCTAATATTGATAAACTTGGAGCTTTAATTGATTGGCATATTTCTCTTATGAAGGTAGATAGAGAAAATAAAGTAAGACTTGAATCAAGTATGGATTCTCATCACCATGAGTATTATCAATAGCATGATGAGTATTATGGTCATGATAAGTATTCTCATGGGCATTATGCACCTGATGCTTATGCTTATGGCCAATATGGATATGCTGATGGTACACACTATGATTTGCATGCATCTTATGAGTATGGGTAGTAGCAACATGCAAATGAACATGAGCAGTATGCAAGTATATTTGGATAGCATGTTAATTCTTATAGATATGATCCACCATGCCATAATGCAGATTATCATTCCACTAAACCTTGGCAGTCGAATGGCTATCATGGGAAACATTCCTATGTGTGTGAGCATCCATGTTTTTAGCAACATAGTCATGATTATACCTATGAGCCTTCCTTGATTCAATAGCCTAGTCCTTATGGACATGATGATAATGATCATGCTTATCCATACTCTTTTAGCTTTCATCCATCAGTAAGTTCATAACTATCATGGTATCATGTATCCTAATCAATTTATACCTCATGATCACCCAAATGTAATGATAGTTCTTTTTAAGGTGTTGATGATGATGAAGATAGCAATGTTCAAGAAATTGAACAACAAGAATGGGATAATGCTCAACATTATCAACAAGAAGATGAATAAGAAGAAGATAATAACCAAGAAGATGTACAAGAAGGGAACAATGAAGAGCAAGATCTACAAGATGATGACATATTAGTTGAAGAATCACATGAGGCACTCACAAATGTAGATGATTATGGTCAAGGCTTTAGACTCTTGGAGAAACCTCATGATAATCTTCTTGAGATTCAGTTTACACTTAATCAAGGTTTACAATATCCATTGAACACATTTGATAATGAGTACCTTGATCATGGTTGCGATGACTAGTATATGTCTGATGATGATGTAATACATAATTTGGGCATACATGAAGATGAAGATGGCATTTTGCTTCCCTATGATTTGGGAGATTATGGATGTGATTATGGACTTGATTATGGGGATACTTCCTTGTATCCACTTGATCTGTGTGGATTGGAGTGTAACGTGTCCCCCTGTCCACTTGTAGGACACGTCTTAGCAACCCATCGAGAAGAGAGTCTAGAAAGCGCCGCCCAGCACTCACAAGGAATGTCACGAGGTTTGCGATCTAGGTCTTCTCGATTCTGCCACAAAGCAGAAGCATTCCGGCCGTTCCCACTTAGGACCGACCTGAATTAGGGTTTTCCTAATAGTCAAGTTCCTAGGAGGTAGCTAGCATCGAGCCTCAGAACCACTTTGCACAGAAACATCAAGGTCGAAGCAAATTTATACTGCACTTGGTTCAAGGAGAATGGAAAATGAGAGGGATGCAAAGCTCGACCTCTCTACCCGTAAGGCATAGTCCCATTCCATTCCCCTAAAACAGCATAAATCAAGACTCTAGCTCTAATGATTCTAGGTCATTGTTACCTCGCTATCAAATCCTTTGACAAAAGTTCCCGGCCAATCGGGACCACCCTTCCATAGGACGGACCCAGAGTCATGTCCACCGCACTTTCCTAGGGTTGCTTTAGTTATCTAATTACCTACCACATTTAGTTTGACAAGCAAAAACAGCTTCCTTAATTAACCAATTAATCATTGGTTCCTTCACGTAACTTAGGCACTAACACAGAAAAACAATGTCAAGCAAGTTCCTTTTTCAACATTTGATCTTTATTTATCAGTCTTTGGAATACATCAAATATCCAGCCTAAAGGCTATTCCAGCAATCCTCAGGGATTGCTATTCCAAGTTTCACCCGTTGACTAGTATGCGGGCCTCGAGATCCCATCTCGAGTCAGGTCGGCCTCTTGTGCAGGATCTGGAGGCAAGGGATTTACGGCCAGAGCCTCCCCTGGCACCCAAGCGTCCTCCTACTCCAAGTAGCACCCACGAAGAGACCTCTTGCGGCGGGTTTGGTCCACGTACCCGGCGCGGCTAACAACCCCCTTAGATAGGGTCAGGCAGACAGTCGGAGGTAACTGATACTGCCTCTCCCTCCATGCTTTCAACTTGAAGCATTAGTTATTTTTCTGGCATTAGTTCCTTGAGAAAAGAAGTACAAACAATGCTCCTAAGTGTACAATCACGAGTAATCCAGTGGTCGTTCATACGGCCAACTGCTAAGGTGTGATTCCTTCTCCTCGAATACTTCTCGCATTCGATCCTGGATCATTTGTGACTTGGCAAGATCCCAAGGATTTCGTAAGCTGAGTTGCTTGTTTACCCCCTTTTCCTTGGGTTAGGATTTATACCCTATTGACCCAAATTGTCACCACCTTAGGTTTCCTTGTTTTAAAGTCAATAAATCTTGGGCAACCTCGTTGCCCCCCTAACTTGATTGGTCAAATTGCTTCTTGGCAACTCACCACTGCCCCAAACTTGACAAGACAGTTCCCAAGGGGAAGTGTTGTAGTAGGGCAACTACTCAATTCTCAGAGAAGCTAATTTGTAATTAGAACTTGCCAACCTTGGTCTAAGGTGTAGCAATACTATTTTGTGATTTAGACACAAGGGCATATGACATAGTAGCTTGTGGTACGAGATAGGTGTCAGTATCTGACTTGTGGGATTATACCTTTCTTCGTACGGTCTTTCTTGATCAAGAATACCATTGATCAAGATAAGGGCTTGGGATTCCTCTTGACCCAAATCCAAACCCTAACCTACTAGGCCGATAAACGTTTTGGCCCTAGGGTTCTTAGATTCCTTGCGCATGTCTAGCATTTTGGTCAACTGATCCTTAGGGTGAGAGCCCTAGATCATCCTTGTATGGGTGATCAAATAGTCCTAACATTTTGAGAATGTGGGTAGGACCTTTGAGATCAGAAATATTAGATCGGCATCCTAAGTGCGATACTAGGCAGAATTTTAACATAGCTTAACCCTACCTAGCACATTGAGGTGATCGTCATATCCTAACTAATCGTACCTTTATGGCTTTCATGTAAGCTACTCAATTATACGCAAATTACTTTGTTGATCTAACCAACCCACGATTAAAGATAACCTTTCCTTTAAATATGCAAATACTTTCTTCTAAATTTGCAAGTACTTTTCCCTAAAAGATGTAAGTAACTGCAAGATGAGTGAGATGTATCATTCCATGAAAATTCGAGACCATAAACCTTTTTGCCTTTATGCAACTAAAGGATCTATAGATATCTTTCTTTTTCTTGCCCTATACTATAATGATTGACATTCAGAGCTAACTCTTATAAACCCTACGTTGATGCATCGAATTCAAAGCTTTAATATTTTAATGAAGATGCATCCTTTCCCAAATTCAATCTTTGATAAAAGAACTCCATGCATGAGTGAATCATTTCTTCATGATCAGATGCCATGATTCCATCATTGATTTAATCCTTCTTTTACCGCTTATCTCAATCTAAAATGTAACTAACCATTTGCACGTGAATTGCATAATATATGTTTTTGTCAAAGACTATAAATCTTTTCCTTTCATAACAATTATTTAGACATCATTTAATGATCATCTACGAATATCTTATACATGAGTCACCACCAGGAATTTATTACGTAAGTGTATTATGTGTTATGCCCTATTCCATCTTTATACATTCAAAATTTCAACTACCCTTGACCATGGAAATGCAAGTAAATGCAAGTACTTGCCGTGTAACTACACTTGTAAATCGAGCGAGTATATATAAATTTTCCAATGCAATTAAGTTTCCTATGTGAATTAAAACATGCATTATGCATTCTTTCCATGCGGAAATAATTTTCCTAACCTGGGCATTCAAAATCGGGGCGTTGTCCACTCTCGTACTTAGGGTGGAAGCTCCCGCGTGCGCTCCTCTTGACTTTTGCTTAGGAGCCATTGACACAGCAGATTTCGACTCAGCGAACTCCCCCTTGGCACCCCTTACGAGTTCAAGGTTACTACTGCCCAAGATCTCCTTCCCTTCGCAAAAATCGGGCCTTGCAAGACACAATTTTAAGAAAACCAGGAGGCAGGGGTGAACTAGACCTAAGGAAGCTTCAATAGAAGCTTCCAAGCTTCTGTAACATAGGGAGATGACGTGGATGGGGAGATGATTGTGAAGATGACGATGAGGGAGGTGATGACGATGATGATGATGATGATGATGATGATGATGATGATGATGATGATGATGATGATGATGATGATGATGATGATGATAATGATAATGATGATGATGATGAAGATGATGATGGGGACGCAGCAGCCAGGCGGCGTGGTGTGGATGGCGGCGGTAGCGGACTGACGGCGAGCAGCAACACGGTCGGCGGGCAACAGCATGATCTCCTCCTTCCTCTCCCCTCAAGCTTGGGAGGGGGGGTTCTTATAGGCTGAAGGTGGGGGGGATAGCCATACAAGTGGCAGGTTGCATGCCTCCTCCCCATGCCCCTCCACCACTCAAGCTCCACACATACTCCCTCTCCTTGCCATGCAATGGCTGAAGGGGAGGGAGTTAATACATTAAAAAATTTGCAAAAATTATCCCTTTTTTTTTCTCGTGAAGGGGTGTTCCTACGGTGGCTTGCAGTTTCGAGCCACGGATTCATATGCACCATGTGGGTATGGTATTGTTAATGCACGAGGCTGGAGTTCTTAGGCCAGAGTTTCGTTGTTGCGGAAGATCACTTGAAATTGCTTTTGCGCGGGATCAAAAGTCATTAATATTTCGTTGCGGAAATATTACATGGAGTATGTGGTTGATGACCATTCTCTTCCCTTGGACAATCATTATGATAGAATACCTTTTGATCCAAGAGGTTAATGGATTGCTTGGGGATCTCATTTAGACCAATATCCATCTTGCAGGCAATTGATTATTTTTAGGTAGGCTCTTTTGGATGAAGATTGGTTATCTATGGCTATATTTTAGTGCAAGGAAGATTTCAGACAACTTTTTTCCTCAGAAGAAGCTTTTGATATCCTGACGTCAACAATTATGTCAGTCATGCGGCCATCATGAGCTTCAAAAAGCTTACGA
The DNA here is from genome assembly GCF_053477565.2 of Lygodium microphyllum. Taxonomy (NCBI): domain Eukaryota; kingdom Viridiplantae; phylum Streptophyta; class Polypodiopsida; order Schizaeales; family Lygodiaceae; genus Lygodium; species Lygodium microphyllum. Next base: position 105,818,314 of record NC_141162.1, read on the forward strand.
TTATTTAAGATTTTTCCATCGCCATCTTTACTTAATGTCGTTCCAAAATGCCATTTTCTTTTTTAACACTTCATGTAGTTGTAATTCTTGGATTATCATACTTTGTTCTTGACTTCTAGTGCTCATCTCGAATGTGTGAAATAATGACATTGCAAAACAATTCCACCCTAGAATCTTGAACATTTGTAGTGTGGTGACTAAAGTGCTTCTTCCTTGGCAAATAAAGTCAATAGTTAGTTGCACTGAGGCATGATTTGTAGTAAATGGAGAAGCCATTGATGAATCAGGAGTTGTTCTACTATTAGCTTGAATTTTCTTCTTCAATATGCATTCATGATGTATTTGTGATGTCCCTCAATTGAAGAAGTACATAGGTCCAACCATTATAGTTTTGGAAGAGTTACCTCCAATGGATCATTCTCTTATCATTTATGAGCCAAAAAAAGTCATTGGTAAGCGAGAGAAATTTTTTAGGAACTGAACATTGTTGGAATATCTTATTAAATGGAAGGGTTATATCTTGAAGAGTCTACTTGGTAGCCATCCTCCTATCCTGACTCTTTTTCATGGCTTTTGCATATGAAGAACTGTGAATTTTTTCCATAGGACAACTTCATGTATCATAAATTTTTGCCATGAAGTTAATTGGCCTAACTTGGTCAAAGCTGCACCTTTATGAATGGAGCAACTTTTTCTTGGTATCTATCTTCTAATGACACATCATTTGATGGATTTGGACTTATCTACATCAAGTTCTGATAAATTTCTTACTAGATACCCAGTTTGGACAGTTTCAATAATTGTACCTATTTCACCTTCTTGAGCATTATGTTCATATGGGTTCTTCTTAATCTTATGGACTTATCTATTTTGCATGGATCTACTTCCCTACAACCTCTTACATATCCCTTGTAAATATCATTTTTCTTTCAAAATCTTTGAGGAAAATGCTTCTTTATGCAGAGTAGGCTTGTAATGAAGCATATGACTTTGCTAGAGAGGGGGGGTATTTAAAATTGTGGGAATTACATAGCTATTATCTTTTTGCCATCAATCAAATCATCTTGTTGAGTATTTCTTCTCTTGGACCTCCCATGGTTGTAAGGGATGAATACCTTGCACCACCATTGCAAGGGATGAGTGACTTGCTATGTGTTATATTTTTACCCTTCACGAAATCAAAGATTACAACTATGATTGTTGGATCATGGCTTGTTCATATTTCTTGTGCATATTATGTGTTTTTTTTAATATGAGTAAGTGGCCCTTTTACATAATTGCCTCATGAAAATAGTAGAGATGAGACATATAGTTTAGTACTCTTCAATCTAACCCAAATTACGATAGGAACGATTCATTATGGTCTATCATCCTAGCTTAAAGCCTAGACATGCCATCACATTTGCAATATCACCCATTGATTGATAAGGTTATAATTGAAGAAGAGCTACATATAGCTAGTTACTTTGTAAGACCTTCATTTCTTAATGATCCAATTACTTATCTTTGTTGACTAGCTACCAAACCAAGATGCTTTTGCTAACTTGGAGTACAACCCCAATTGCTACAACTAGCGGATTACCAAACAATAACACATGGACTCTTGTATATAACTAGCACTAGTTAGAGTATACCTTTTTCATTCTTTTGCTCAATGTGTTGCACTAATAGAGCTAAAATCCCTACACAATCCTCACATAAACTTTAAGAGTACCATGTTTTATCTTTTTCATTGCATGCTACTCTTAAAGTTTCACCAAGTGAATGCAAGAACTTGATAGATCACATCAATATTACAAATCATAGCAACGAATGTCCAAGACTTGAAGATGGAAATGGTACCAAAAACTTTCTAGAAATCTCAAGGACTAGAATTATCCAAATGGTAGATCATCATAATGTCAAGCTACCAAGATCACCTGAGAGACTCTAACAAGAGAAAAAGGCATCAAAGAGTGATTAACAAGGACATATATCCTAGTTTCTTCAATCATGATATAGCTTGATGATAATATCCAATGGTCATCCACTTCTAAAGGGCATGTTGCAAATTGCTTCATGAGCCACCCAAGTCTTCATCAATCATTGGGTTCTTCTTCAATAATAACCTCAATAACAAAGAGGCATTATGATTGTAATTTCCAAGCTAAGTATTCAATCTTTAGCATGCATATTTCAATGTACAATTTCACTCTTTGAGCCACATTTACTATTTGTAGTCATCCTTTGAATATTTCATAGATCTACTTATCTTTATATATCTAGTTGTATGGCAATGTGATTATTCATAGTAGTAAAAGGGGAAAAAAGAAAAAGAAGAAAGAAGAAAAAAAGAGACAATTCATAAGAAAAAAAGATCAAATTAAAAAACCATTAAAAAAGAAAAAGAAAAAATATGCATTAACAAGTACTCCACTGCACCTAGGGGTCATTGAGTTTAGATGTGTCTGGTGACCCTAATTGGTAGGATCCATCTCTAACTCTCTAGTCCTTTTTTGAACATTCCCCACATATACCCAAGGCACATTAGGGTCACAATATACCTATGGAGTCTCAACTCTCCTTGGTTAGACCTATCTCCTTGAGTCACTTATAGTTTTTCCCTTTTCAATTCATTCTTTCTAGTGCCATTAAATCAATTTCAAAGCAATAAGGAAAGGTACTCTGAGCAAAAAGGGCCAACTACATCAACTACCACATGTTTGATCTAGTAGAGAACCATGTGTATTAACTACCGCATGTTTGATCTAGTAGAGAACCATGTGCTTCAAGAGCTACTTTGATTGGACTCTACCTTTTGTCCATTCTACGTTTTAGTTCTCCATCCATTAACAGCTCCCTTTTCCCTCAACAATGCTACTTCTTCCCATCTTCATTAGTGCAAGATTCCTTTCTTCATTATCTATCATCGCTAGTAGAACCCATGGAGTAGTCTTCTAACTAATTATTAGCCTAAGTAAGCATGCACACTCACATAGTATTTGGACCATAACTTATTCATAGTTTCAGATCCTCAAGTGTGGGATAACGCTTCAAGCTTTCTTAGATCTCAACCTTGTCAAGATTGTGGGAGAGAAGGAAGGAGTCTCACTTGTAGCTTTCTTGCTTGCACAATGGGGGAATACACACAAAGATGGAGGCTGAAAACAGTTTTCCTCTTCTTAGTTGTGTAAGCCAAAAAGAAGTCTCATACAAAGAAATAGAAGAACCCTATATATGGGTCTCAAACCAAACTCAACTAACTAAGGTGGCATACTAACTGAGCCACGAACTAGAGTAGATAAGGATAGCTATCATGTAGCTATTATTCATGGGCGGTGTACCAACCGCATCTACAACTGACAAGTCGGTGACATAAATGCACAACGGTCACCCTGGCATATCACGAGCGGAGCTCGATATCTCAACAAACCTATCTCTCAAACCAACAATATAATGTGTGCAACACTCTCCCCTATTAAGTGAATGTATATGAGGTTCTATTTTGTAGGTGTAGTAGTTCATGGAGACTCATGAGCCATCACTTTTGCATCCATATTAGATTTTCCATCCTTTGTAACATCGTACTCTTTTTCCTAGCCATTCAAGATTTATCAAACAGGAAGGATCAATAATGTGAAGAGCCTTTTCATCACCAATACCATCTTTTATAAGTTATCACCCACAACACTGTCATCCTTGCCATCTACCATAGTATCAACTCATCATCATTTGTACAATTAGCCAGAGCATCTGTAACTTGATCAAGAGTTCTTCATCAGCACTGATAAGGAGAAAGAATTACTCCTCCATAAGAACTTTTACTTTTTTAGAACTACTTCTTAATCACCTATTCCCAACATTCCATGTCTACCTTTCATGTAAGTACCATGGGATTGGCACTCATCTTGGAGGGGGATAATGTTAGTAGTAAATGTGGATTGCTATGATCAAAGATAGCCAAAGTGTAAGTGTCAAAAATTAATTTTGAAATTATATTATTTTTAGAGCACTTTGGTGATTATCTTTAGGCACTTCTATTATTTTTTAACTTCATGGACATCAAAATACTGGATTCACCAACTTTAGGCTTGGGTCGGTGAGAAGGATCTATGGTTAGTTAGAGTGGAGTGTCAAGAAGACAAGGTGAGATATTGACACTAAAGTGACTTAAAATTTTTGAAAGAATAGAAATGCATCCAATGTCGTGACTATTGCGTATTTAGCCCAAAAATATTGCCTTTTTGTAACATTTTGTGAGAATCGGTCTCACCCCCATGCAATTTGTAGCATAACTTGGTTTTAGATTAGAAGACTCATAATAGATGTGAGGGTTTTGGAAAATGTCTATGTACTTTTACCTAAATCTTGATCCTATTAAGCAAATACTATATGCATACATTAAGAGAATGACTAGTCATGAGATATAAAAGTGGATAGGGTACCTAAATTTGAGTTCAACCTTTCTTCTCAATCTCTTGCTTCCACACTTGCTATGGTGAGAAAGAAAGAGTGAGAGTGGTTGCTTTGAGAGGGTGTGAGAGACTTGGAGAGTGAAGCCCTTTCTTGCACCACTCCTCCTCCTCCTCCTCCTCCTCCTCCTCCTCCTCCTCCTCCTCCTCCTCCTCCTCCTCTTCTCCATGCATTTTATACATCTTGAGGTGTCCACAAATCTTTGAGAGTTTTCAAGAAATTTAGAGCATGAGGGAGCATGATGGAGAAGCTTCTACTTCTCTTTTCTTATCTACATTTACTTGGTGGCTTGGGGGAAAGTATTATGGTAGCAAATCAAAGGCTTTGATTTAAAAAAGTACTCACATGGATCATGCATCCATCTCCTTCTCCCTTTGAAGGTGGACTACAAAAAGAAGATTAGTAATAGATGATCCTCCTGTTGAGATATCGAGCTCCACTCGTGATACGCCAGGGTGACCGTTGTGTATTTATGTCACCGACTTGTCAGTTGCAGATGCGGTTGGTACACCGCCCCTGAATAATAGCTACATGATAGCTATCCTTATCTACTCTAGTTCGTGGCTCAGTTAGAATGCCACCTTAGTTAGTTGAGTTTGGTTTGAGACCCATATCTAGGGTTCTTCTATTTCTTTGTACTTGAGTTCTTTTGGCTTACACAACTAAGAAGAGGAAAACTGTTTTCAGCCTCCGCCCTTGTGTGTCTTCCCCCATTGTGCAAGCAAGAAAGCTACAAGTGAGACTCCTTCCTTCTCTCCCACAATCTTGACATGGTATCAGAGCCTTGTTGGTGGTAAGGAGCTCAAGAAAGCAAGCCAAGCTCGCGATGTTCTGGTAAGAGGAGCAGTGTTGCTTTCATTTTCTGTTTTGGGAGCAGATCTCTGCAGGTAGCACAGCCGGAAATTGCAGGAGTGCATTGTCTCAGGTTGAGACGCCCTTCGCGCTGAAGCAAGAGGGCAGTCTATGCTACGGGGTAGAGCTTTAGCTCTCGGTGACCCTGTTTTTTTGATTTGAGGCCATTTCGGGGCCTGTTTTGGAGCCGTAAGTTTTCTGCACGCACTCAGGAAAAGGCCCTGTTTTATGCTGTGCGACCACTGTTCTACAGGTCGGTGAATAGCTACTGTGAAAATTGCATTGTATGCTTGTGCGCAGAGACATTGGGAGTTACAGAATCATCCCTGTTGCCTGTTGATGCAAAATCGTCACTAGGAAGTGACTGTGTGGTCAAATACCACTTTCGTCAGTTTTGCAGATTTGCCCTTGTGAGGGTGAAGCAGAGTTTTTTGCAGTGACAGAATTTTTTGCACTCTTCTGTAATGGCATCTGATTCTCTTTCACAGATTGTCACTGAAAAGCTTGACAAGAACAACTTCCAGGCATGGAAGTTTAGAATGACAAATTTCCTTATGGGAAAAGGATATTGGGAATTTGTTGCAGGAAATGAAGAAGAACCAGTTCTTCCTGATGTTCCCAATCAACAGCAAATGCAGGCATTCAAATCATGGCATGAGAGAGCCAGGAAAGTTATGTACTGGCTGTCTATCAGTATTTCAGACTCTATGATTGTGCATATTCAGGATGCAAGTACGCCAAAGGAGGCATGGGATACTTTGTCAAAAATGTATAGCACAAATACGCAAGCCAGGAAAATGCAGCTCAAGCAAGAGTTGCATAATGTGCAAAGAGAAAGTATGAGCATCAACGACTACCACATGAAGGTGAAGAAGATTGCAGATGCACTTGCTTCCATTGGGTCGCCAGTGGAAGATGATGATTTAGTTTCCGTGACCTTGAATGGTCTAGGAAAGGATTATGCACAGTTCCGAACATCCATTTCCGTCCGTGAAAGATTTCCTGATTTTGAGGAGTTGATTGCTCTTCTAATTTCTGAGGAGCAGAGAAATGGTGGTGCATCTTCTTCAGGAGGAACTTCAAAAGAAGCTGTCTTCTACTCAAATGCTGGAAGAGGTAGAGGCAGAGGTAGAGGAGGCCGATTTGGAGGCCGTGGCAGAAATCAGAATATGCAGCAAACTCAAGAAAACCAGTCCTATGGAGGAGGACGTGGTAACTCTAGAGGCAGGGGGAGCCAAAGAGGTCGTGGTGGATGGCAAAGAGGTCAAAATGCAAACAGTAATGTTGAATGCTACTATTGTGGTAAAATGGGTCATATGGCTAAAGACTGCTATAAAAAGCAGAATGACATCATGAATGGAAAACTGCAACAAGGGAATTATGCATCTTCTAGTAGACAGGGTGATGACAAAAATGAGCATCTGTTTATGGTGCAGCACATGAACAATTCTGTGACAAGTGCAGAAGAAAGCAATGATGTATGGTATGTTGACTCAGGTGCATCAAACCACATGACAGGTCATGCAGAATGGATGGAGGATGCAAGGAAAATGGAAAAACCAGGATTTGTGGAGACTGGTGATGATACTGCACATCCTATTGTGCAGATTGGAAAAATTCCTTTGTCTATGCAGGATGGGAAAAAGAAATACCTGTCCGATGTATTTCATGTCCCGAATATCACCAAGAATCTGGTTTCTGTCGGTCAAATGGTTGAGCAGGGCTTGCAGGTCAGATTTAATCCTCATGGATGCTTTGTTGAGGATATGAAAAATAAAGGTCGCTTGATAGCAAAAGGGAAGAAGAAGGGCAGAATGTTTACGTTGGATGCAGACATGTCTGAATTGAGTGCAGCAATGTTTGCACATGGGACCGGTGTAGTTGCAGATATTGATATCTGGCATAAACGCATTGGTCATGTTAATGTACAGCGACTTAAATCAATGCAGGCCCAAAATATTGTTGCAGGATTGCCAAAATTCAAGGTTGCAGAAATGCATAAGGTATGTGAAGCCTGTCAGTTTGGAAAACAGGCAAGGAAACCATTTCCTAGACATGTTCAAGAGAGTGAGAAGCCATTGGAATTAATCCACTCTGATGTGTGGACTACTAAAGCTGCATCTCTTGGAGGCTGTCATTATTTTGTCACTTTTATTGATGACTATAGCAGAAAAGTTTGGGTGTATTTTATGAAAAAGAAAAGTGAAGTTTTTGGGCATTTCAAAACTCTTAAAGCTATGGTTGAAAAAGAAACAGGTCTGCAAGTAAAATGCCTAAGGTCAGATGGAGGGGGAGAGTACCTCTCAAATGAGTTTGCAAGGTTCCTGCAGGAGCATGGCATAAAGCAGCAATATTCATGCAGTTATACCCCACAACAAAATGGAATTGCAGAAAGGAAAAACAGGCATATTGGAGAGGTATCTCGTGCCATGCTCAATGAAAAAGACTTGCCAGATTTTTATTGGGCTGAAGCAGTTGCTACAGCAGTCTACATAATGAACAGGACTCCCACTGCAGCAATACATGGAATGACTCCAGAGGAGAGGTATACTGGTAGGAAACCAGATATTTCTCATTTGAAAATTTTTGGTTGCATTGCCTATGTACATGTGCCAGATGAGCTGAGATCCAAGTTGGATCCAAAAGCTGAGAAGTGCATCTTTATTGGTTACTCTCTGCAGCAAAAAGGGTATAGATGCTATAACCCTTCTACTCGTAAGTTTACAGTGAGCAGAGATGTTGTTTTTGATGAGATGAGTAGCTGGTATAAACCAGTAAATGTGATTGATGATGTAGATGCACAAAATGGTAATGCTGCACAGAATTCACAGCAGCAGTCACAAAATATTAGTGGACCTGGAGCGTCCTCTAGCAGTGGTTCACATTCTTCGCCATGGACAGGCAGATTGAGATCAGGAGAATCTTCTCAAAGTAATGCAGATAGTGGTATGCAGGTATCACGAAAAGGAAAAGAGAAGGTTGATCAGCCCATGTTTGATGTGAATGCAGGTCACTCTTATGTGGATGGTGAATCCAGTGGCTCAGAACAGAGCATTGATGATGAGTTGGGTATTCCTTCTATTGTTACACCTGGAGTAAGGAAGACCAGGGATGTTTTGAGAGCACCTGGGAGTGAACCTACTTTGCGCAGGTCTACGAGAGCTAGGTATCCTGTGGATAGGCTGAAATATGATGGATTTACAGCCATTCACTATGCATATATGGTCAAGGTGATACAGGAACCAGAACCCACTTCTTTTGAGCAAGCCATGGGAAAAGAAAAATGGGAGAAAGCCATGGATGAAGAAATGGATGCCTTGGAAGCAAATGCTACATGGGAATTGGTACCTTTGCCTAAAGGTAAAAATGTAATTGGCTGTAAGTGGGTTTATAAGGTGAAGCACAATGCAGATGGTTCTGTGAACAGATACAAGGCAAGATTAGTAGTCAAGGGGTATGCACAAACATATGGCATTGACTATGAAGAAACATTCAGTCCGGTTGCAAGGATGGCAACCGTAAGAGCAGTCATTGCTATGGCTGCATCAAAGGAATGGTCTTTACATCAGATGGATGTAAAGAATGCCTTCTTGCATGGTGACTTGCAAGAAGAGGTCTATATGGAGCAGCCACCAGGTTATGTGCATGATGTTCATCCTGAGTTTGTTTGCAGGTTGAAGAAAGCCTTGTATGGCTTGAAGCAAGCACCTAGAGCATGGTCTGACAAGATAGGACAGTATCTTGTCACTATTGGCTTTCAGATTTCCAAGGCAGATTTCTCACTTTATGTGAGAAAGACAGAGAAAGGTATTATGCTGCTTGTCATTTATGTTGATGATTTGATTATGACAGGTGACAGTGATGAAGATATCCTTCATGTGAAAATGCTATTGAAGCAAAAGTTTGAGATGAAGGATTTGGGAGAGCTGCGTTATTTCTTGGGCATTGAGGTGATTAGATCACCAAGTGGGATACAGCTCTTGCAGAGGCAGTATGGATTGGACATGCTGTCCAAATATGGGATGACAGGCTGTAAGCCTATTTCAGTTCCTTTGGAGCAGAATGTGAAGCTGAGCGCAGATGCAGGTGAGCTTCTGGAAGACCCTACTATGTACAGACGCATAGTAGGAAGCTTGATTTATATGACTATTACCAGGCCAGATTTGAGCTATGCTGTTGGATTGGTAAGTCAGTTTATGCAGGCTCCAAGGAAATCGCATTTGGATGCGGCTAGACGCATACTCAGGTATGTGAAGTCCACATTGCAGTATGGACTATTTTATGAGACTGGGGTTCAGATACAGCTGCATGGATACACTGATGCTGATTGGGCTGGTAGCATTTCTGATAGACGATCTACCAGTGGATATGTGTTCTCTTTTGGGAGTGCTGCAGTCACTTGGAGCAGCAAGAAACAGCCTACAGTTGCCTTGTCCAGCACAGAGGCTGAGTACAGGGGTGCAGCAATGGCTGCATGTGAGGTAGCTTGGTTGCATAAGCTACTTTATGATATGCATCAGTCTACAGATGGGCCAGTTGTCATTTATTGTGACAACATGAGTAGTATACACTTGGCAAATAACCCAGTCTATCATGCTAGAACAAAGCACATTGAGGTGCATTATCACTATGTGCGGGAGAGGGTTTTACTAGGTCTTATTGATCTAGTTTATGTCAGCACAGAGGATCAGGTAGCTGACATATTCACGAAGGCATTGGGAGCAGAGAAGCTGCGCAAGTTCAGAGACCTGCTTGGTGTGCAGGAATTGGGATTGAGCTCGAGGGGGAGTGTTGAGATATCGAGCTCCACTCGTGATACGCCAGGGTGACCGTTGTGTATTTATGTCACCGACTTGTCAGTTGCAGATGCGGTTGGTACACCGCCCCTGAATAATAGCTACATGATAGCTATCCTTATCTACTCTAGTTCGTGGCTCAGTTAGAATGCCACCTTAGTTAGTTGAGTTTGGTTTGAGACCCATATCTAGGGTTCTTCTATTTCTTTGTACTTGAGTTCTTTTGGCTTACACAACTAAGAAGAGGAAAACTGTTTTCAGCCTCCGCCCTTGTGTGTCTTCCCCCATTGTGCAAGCAAGAAAGCTACAAGTGAGACTCCTTCCTTCTCTCCCACAATCTTGACACCTCCTACAACATTGAGTCTTCATTCTTTCTTGTCTTTTATGCGAATTAGATAGATTGAGAGTTGTTGGCTTGGAGCAAGGTTAGGAGCCAACTAGGTGAGAGATAGTTGAGCTAAGGTAATTTGAATCTCTTGAAGGAATAAGAGTTTCTTTCAATTTCCTATTGTTGAGTGCTTGTGGAGACCAAGATTTTGGTTTCTAGTGTAAGAATGAAGGAAAAAATCAACTCACTCCAAGGTATTTGTATCCTCATCATGTGGTAGAATAGGAGGCTTGTGCACTTAAGTAGGAAGGAAAGGTGACAAACCAATCTCTCGCTTTAGTGCCTTGCTCACTCCAAAACACAACAGTTAGATTAGGAGGTTGAAATAATCTAAAGTCAATTGGAGGTTTGATTGTCATTGAGTAGGATAGATTAGGACCATTGAACAAGAATAAAATCCCTATAAACACTTAAAAAAAATCAACTCACTAGTCTTCTAGTGCAATTTTGGCTTTAAATACTAGGCTAATTGTGCTTCATGATCATCTATTGCTTGAATCCCTCAGGGGGTTCACACACACACACACACACACACACACTCTCTCTCTCTCTCTCTCTCTCTCTCTCTCTCTCTCTCTCTCTCTCTCTCTCTCTCTCTCTCTCTCTCTCTCTCTCTCTCTCTCTCTCACTATATATATATATATATATATATATATATATCCTCTATATAATGTGCGTTCATGGCCTATTTATAAATATCCTAATCTATGAATTTTTATTAAGTAAAACAAAACCCTTTTTTATTCAAATTATAATAAGTAATCCCTTTATATGGCACCCTTGTTTATGTAAAAAATGGTGTTTTAAGAACCCCTTATTTTGAACTAATGTTATACAGACATATATTCATGAGTGAGCCCCCCCCCCCCCTCCCCCCCCGAGTTGAATTGTCAATGTTTGGTAAAATAGGAGGCTTGTAGTGGGAAGGAAGGATGTTGAACCAATTTCCTGCTTTCATGCCTTGCTCACTCCAAAACACACACAATTATATTGGGAGGTTGAATTGATCAAAATAAATGGGAGCTCTGATTATAATTGAGAAGTATAGATTAGGACCATTGAATAAGAAGAAAACCCCTTAAAAGCTTTTTTTAAAAATGAAGTCACGGGTCTTCTATTGCAATCTTTTGTTTGAAGATTTACTCATTGCTATATTAGGGTTATTGTGCTTCATGATCATTTGTTGCAAAAATTTGTGTATCAAACAAAGGGTTATTGGAAAATTTTGAGTTTATGTGTGCTTGAGTTTAGTTTGCATCTATTTGAGTTGTGTGTACTTGTGTTGAGTCTACCTCTATGTACACTTAGTTTGTTTCATGGTTGAGTCTAATCATTGTGCAAAAGAGGGATTTTGGTTTTCTTTAATATATTGATATTTTTAGAAAATACAATGTGGTTGGATTCCATCTATTGAGTGAAAATGAGATAGGACTATAAAAATAAAAACTTACAAAGTAGTGTCAATAATACTACAAAAAACCACATTTAGGCCATAGCCATGAGCAGCTTTCCATAATTATGATTCCATGGAGGGGCTATCAAGGACTTAATTAGTCAACCTATGACTTGTATTCCACCTCAATCACTAATTATCTTCGAGTTTTATGTTAGTGGTCATGATTTTGACCACTCATGTAGCCCATGAGTTGATGTCTATTGATATGACTTCCCCACCATGATGCGGTCACAAGTCTATGTGTTCAATTAGTTTTCAATTATCACAATTTTGAAAGATTTCTCTCATTTTATCTTCCAAGAATCCCCCCAAAATCTCAATTCTCGCCACTAGTAATACCACTCATGATATGATCCCTAGCCTACCTACTTTCACATTGGCACAATGCCGATTCCCAAAACAACCATGACACCCCATTTTAGCCTACTAGGTTCATACATCACATGTGTGCTAGGACTCCACCATTCACTTTTTAGTATAAATCCATCTAGGCTCAATATCCTAGGCCACCAAGCAAGAACACTTAGTTAATAGCCGAGGCTCAATACCCTAGGGTCAATACCATCTCGGCTCAATGCCCTAGGCTGCTAAGCAAGAGCACTTAGTCATCTAGGCTCAATGGCCTAGGCTACTAAGCAAGATCACTTAGTCAAAATCTTGGGCACACTCACAAGACTCACAAAGATCTAGACCAATAGGCCCTACTTACACTCAAAAATCTGAAGCTAGTCCCTTAGGTTTAATCAATCATGCACATATATAGGGAGCTTAAACTCTTCCGTCACACTTAGACAACATTGTGACACTCACAAAACTTAGGTTCAATTCACTTATTCCAATCCACGTAGGATTCAACCCACTTTTCCAACTTAGGCATAGCTAGATTCATCCAATCATGAGTATTAACCTCACTTAAGCCACTTAGGCTCACCTCACTTAGGCCAAATGTACTGACCTATTTAGACTTGTGACCTACTCCCTTTAGGAACCACATAGACTCATTTAGACCCATTCTAGTTTGCTCAAAGACATAGGCAAGATGCACTTAGACTGAATCCACTTGGGGTCACAAATCTAGTCTCAAGTCTACAAAGTTCTTAGCTTGAGTTGCCACTTGCCCTAACAAAGACAATCATAGCTTACTTGCAGAAGATCCAACCAATTAGATACCTGTCTAGCCCCAATTGAAGAAATTCTATCCTATTGATTTGACTTAAACTTGTCAAGGTGACTTGTCCTAAGTCACATTTGCTTCAATTGATTAACGATGCGAGAGACTTCTCCAAGTGTCCTACTCAAACAACTTGATTGTTTGTTCACATTGACCTAATTTACTTAGTAAAATTATTAGACCAAGGCTAGTTTTTTAACTCTCCAAAACCAAGGCCATCCAAAGTAGGTGATACCAAAAAACTAGGATTAAGATATTACCAAGAAGATAAATTTGACCTAAGATGTAATGAGTGTGGTACTCCTTGTATGTATTGAGGGACTGCCCTAAACATAAGTCATCCAATTGCATTGCATTTGGGTCTACAAGTCCAATCATTTTGATAAGAAGGGCCAATAGTGTGATAGTGCTTGTATATATTGAGAGACTATCCTAAACATAAGGCATCCAATTGCATTGCATTTGGGTCTACAAGGCCAACCATTTTGATAAGAAGTGCTACTATCATAATTGAACCCAATGATGAAGAGCTAATACCACCTACTTGTATAAGGATCAAACTCATAGAGAAAAGAGAGCACACCACATATGCTTGAGAGCTGATTTTAAATCCAAAATTCAAGTGCAATATTGGCCTAAGACCCATAAAAGAGTTGTTTTTGGTGAAAAATAAAATGATCATGGATCAAGGAGCTAGAATTTTCTAGATGCATTTTGATGCTAAGAATCCAACACAATTGTCCATCTGTCAATTGGATTCCATTTGACCCCCATTTAATGGCCGCAAGGTTTGGCATAATGAAGCACCTATTGGATCGAAAGCTGAAAAGCATGGGACGAAGGCCAAACTAAGGTATTTCGATGCCAAAAATCCGTTGTCCAGCTGAATCTTGAATCCAAGTTTGTTTGCCCCTCTGACTGACTTGAAACCACTTGCGGAGGGCCAAGTGTGAACATGCAATTTTGAACTAGATAATTTGTTGGTTAAGAGTTTAATCATGCTTGAAAGAGCAAGAACTCAAAATTTCACACTTTAAGAAAATGCTTTTACATTGTAGGCAGTTCTGCATTGCTCTCAATCTAAGAAAGTATGTCTTTGGAGTGCCCTATGGATTGCTATTGGGTGAGCTATTGGGCCATGTGGTTATCTAGGCTGGTATTGCAACCAATTCTAAAAAGATAATGTTTATCGTCGCTATGAGTCTGCCACCATGTACTCCTAAAGAAATGCATAGCTTTCTATCATCAGTCAGATATTATCTATGATTTATTAATGCACTAACTGAGAGGACATTGCCATTGAAGAATCTATTGTCCTTTAACTATCTATTTGGTTGGAGTGATCTATATCAAGTATCCTTTGAGGATGTGAAGCAAATTATATATTTTTAGGGGCTAGAATATATAGTGTCATTAGTTGTTGTTTAGCCCATATTTGGAAGGAGAAGTGGTACCATATGATTGTGTTTGCCAGTTGCAAATCGGGGGTGTCCGAGATTAATTATACCCATATGGAAAAACTATGCCTTGGGATGGTCTTTATTATAACAAATAAATTCATGCACTACATCTTGTATAAAAAGATAGTATTTTATGTAAAGGTAGAGGGGCTGAGACTATTGCTAAATAAGCTGCAACCAGCTGACCATGTAGCAAAGTAGTTGATCACTTTGTAGGAGTTTTATCATAAAATTAAGAGTAAGTTGCCAAAGTTGTAGAGTATCATTGAATGTCTTGTGGATTTCAAGGAGCCTAAGGAAGTCTCAATTGAAGGTAGTGACCTCGAGGGTCTATTCAAAATCGACACAACCTCCATTGTATATTGGTATGCTACCATAAGGCACTATCTATCCATAGCCTCTTTGTCAAATGCTAAAAAGAGAAAATTTAGGTTGCAAGCCTTGAAGTTTACCTTGATTTTTAGGGATACTGTATAGGCCAAGGGCTCGATTATGTTTATCATCAACTGGATGGTTAATTGCACATAAAGTTTTAAGAGCCAAATATCGATGGCCATCCATTTTCCAAGATGTATTTGCATATGTCAAGAGATATGATACATGTTAGAGACATGATATGGAGAATAAAAAGCACCCACTAACTCCTATCATGGCTATACTATCATTTTATAAGTGGGGAATTGATTTCATTAGACCTATACATCCTTTGTCAACTACACAAAAGTGTTATATCATTGTGAAAATAGACTATTTCACAAAGTGGTCCAAAGCCCACACTACGATGAATGATAATCCCGAGGAAACAACTAGTTTTATTCTAAAATAGATTATTTGTTGTTTTGGTCCACCTAAGGAGCTTGTGTCTAATTGTGGGACACATTTTTTAAATAAAGTGATTGAGGCTTTGATGGAAGCTCTAAAGATTAAGCATAATAAGACCATGCCTTATAATCCCCAAGCTAATGGGCAAGTAGAGAGACTAATAAGCAACTTATGGAGATTTTATCCAAGATTGTATCCAAAGGAAAGCTGATTGGGATAAGAAGTTGTATGTGGCCATTCGGGATGATAATATGACATTCAAAAGGGCTACAAGCCACATCCCTTTTAAATTAATATATGGGCAAGAGTGTGTTTTACCTTTGGAGATTGAGCTACCTACAATAAGGTTCTCTCTAAATCATTCTTTAGGAGAAGAGGAAGCATTGCAAGAAAGGCTAACTTACCTTACACAACTTGATGAGATTCAATTGCAATCCTTGTTACATCACGAAGTAGGAAAGAAGAAAATGAAAATGCTTCATGATATTCAAGCTAAGAAGTATAAATTTGCTAAGGGTCAATTGGTCCTATATATATTATGATGCCAGTCTTGTGAGCTCTTCCCAAGTAAGTTGAAAGCCAAATGGGATGGTCCTTATAAGATTTTTCATATAGGAAAGAATGGATCTATAGCCATTTTAGTGGATTTGCAGGGATAAAGTTCAAAACTAAAGTAAATTTCAATTAATAGAAGCCATGTTATGTATAGGGACTGATGTTGAACTTGGTGGCTTTGCAAGTCCTTCAAGATCCAACAGCTCAAACTTGCAAAGGAAACTAAGACTATTGGATGGAAAACGTTATTCCTTATCTTGAATATCCATATTTAAAATAGTGTTACCACCAAGGCAAAGTAATCTGGCGGAGTAAGGGTTATCACATTACTAAGTCACAAGACATATCTTTTACGTGGGGCATTTGAGTTTATTTCCACCATTGTCATTGGGTTCTTACTAGAGTCTCTATTGAGTTTATGAATAAGGAGGGACTATACCTATCTTACACCACTTCTCTCAGCTAGATTTTGACTATCATAAGTATGAATAGGTTGATTGCCATGGCAAATCATATCAATAAAGCCTTTGTTTACACATTATATTTTGATGGAGCTTCTAAGGACCTACTACACATGCGAGTATAGGGTTTGTTATGAAAGATCCCTATCATCAAGCGATTTTAAAAATAGGAGTGTATTTAGACACTACATTTATGAATAATGCATTTGTTAAATATTTCTTTCTTAACTCTAGTCCCAAGGGGATTTTATAATTGCCTTCCGATGTTAGTCTAGGACTACTATCAAGCTACTTGCTAACAAGTCTTGTTTTGGTTGCCGATGGGTAGTATGGGTTATGAGCCAGGTAGGGAATGACCATCTTCTGTGGGAGCTTTCGCTCAACTGCCAAGACCCACGGACCGCTTATTGTTTCAAGCGTTCCAAGCTGAGCACTAATGGCTACCTCTCACATAGTCGACGCACCATCCATATCTATGGGTTTAGTGAGCTTACCTCCATGCCGATTGAGTTACCTCCTCTCCCGCACACTCCAGTAGCTCCACGATCCAAGTGCAAGCTTCAAGTAAGCTCCATCCTCAAGCTCCACGCTCCAAGCTCCATCGCTACAAGCAAGACGAGAGAAGAGAATAGAAGAGAAGAAGAGAGGAGAAGATGGAGAGCTTCTCCTCCCCGGTCCCTCACCCTCACACACTCACTCCCTCACACTCTCACACTCCCTCTCTCAAGCACAAGCTCAAGCAAGCAACCAAGAAGAAGAAGAAGAAGAAGAAGAAGAGACCCACTTTTGGCCACACACAAGAATGAGCTTCTCATTCACTTTTCAACTTTATATACAAAACCCTAAATCCCTTTTGGATGGTCATCCCCTTATCCCCTTTTTTACATGGCCGGCCGTGGCCTAGGCCCTTTTTCCCATTGTCCTTCTATCTTCCTAGCTTCCTTTCGACCGCCCGTCTACATTTACAAATTGCACGGGTGAGAGCCCGACGCTTCTTAAATTAAATCATGATGCTATTGTGCTCTTTTACAAAAGTATTGACTTGCATTTTTCCTTGTGTGCCTTTTTCCCTTATTTAGGACTTTTCTACGCTTCTTGTGTTTCTAGGTTTTTCTTAGCGCGCCTTCGTCTTCCGTTCCACTTTGCCTTAGCCTTTGTCTTTTGCTTTAGCTTTTCCAGATTTTTCACCTTGTTCGTCTACCGGTTAACATTACCCCCGCCTAGACGAGTGCCAGTCCCATGGCACTCGCCATCGTAGATAGCAGGCTTTAGCATGCACCGAAGACGTGGGTGGCAAGGATGCCTGTGGTTTCCGTGGAGGAGTGGTGGTGGTGGTGTGGAAGAAGGTCCTTGGGGGCACGTTGGTAGCCAAGGTGGCTGGTGGAAGGGTTGTTGGAGTTGGTGGTAGGGTTGTTCTTTGTTGGGGATTGCATTGATGGCCAGCACAAGTTATGGTTTGTTGGGGATTCTGCACATGACGATTCGTTGCGGGCTTGCAGGATGATAAGGGATAAGCATTCAGAGTTGGGTGCTGATAAAGAGCGAACAACATTGTCGTTGGAGTCTTCAATACCTGCAATTTGGAAACCTCTCATAAGTGGTCTCTCCCTAGGGGTAGTGCTAGTTTTCTCTATCGTGCACAAGACATAGTTCCATTAGTTTGGGAGACAGGTCAAACTCTAAGCGAGCTAAGAGTATTTTCCTGCACTTGAGGACCCAAACTATGTATATATTTTGGTGCAGATATTATATAAGTGATAGTGCATACTTATACATTACGTAGTTAGAAGACTGCAGGCTGGTTTCTCGTAACAATGTATGGGTGAAGCAAAGTTGTTTATGTGGAGAAGAAGTACGCGTGAAGGTGTATGAGACAGCCTTTGCATTGTGACTGCACGACATAGCATAATTGCACATAGGGACACCTCACTTTTGGTAGTTGGGAGCTATTGGATTTGCGTGATGAGGACGGTGTACGTTTCATGGCCATTCGTGCAGTGCTTACCACGATTGATTGCAATGGTATTAAGGCAGAGTGCAAGAGGGAATCGTGTGAATAGGTCAAGGTGACAGGTCTAACCATAGACGAGACAAACTCCCTAGGTATGTCATGTCCTTGATGCGCCCTAAACAATTGTGGGTGATGCTAAAGGGCTAGGGGACTAGGGACGGAGCCAGCTGACCAAGGTCACTGGACGTACCTAATTTGAGAACCCCTAGGTGCTGTGATGTGATCATGGGTGCTTCGTATCTTTTCTTTTCTTTTCTTTTTTGTTTCTTTTTCTTGTTCTCTTTTTTTTTTTGGACTTGCCTGAGTACCACCATTGCAATATGTTGAGGCTATCAACCTTTCCATGGGTTGGAAAATGTCGAGCTTCGAAGGCTCAGGAAATGGATATTACATCGATGATTGTGCCCTAGCCTCGTTGTTAGAGCACCAGTTGTTGAGATGGGGAGATACACTTGAGATTTTGCAAACCTCTTTGCGACACCAATGTTGGTATAATTGAGGTAACGACTGCCGTGAGCCAAATGTAGAGCTTGACCTAGAAAGAGAGCGTAGCCCATGACTATGCTTTAGACCATGCGATGTGGGCACTCGCACAGGTGATTTTTGCTTTCGGCAGCGTCGCTTTGTCGCGGCTCTTTGTGGGGCCGGTGGTCTTGCGGTGCTTGGGCATTGAACACTTTCGCATGAAAGCTTGCGTCATCCTGCATCCACTTGTCACTTTATGAGAGTATATGCCAGTCGCATGTATCAAGTACAACAAATAGATGCAATCATGTTAAGATATTATTTTATCAAAATCCTATGATGCTGATTGTGATGCATATTCTGGTGCTTGTTAAAGACATGGCATATATTAGCAATAGGTAAGGAAAGTGTATACAGGTGGGGATCCTGCCTCTTTAACCACTTAAAGACAAAAAGTTATGGCAAGATGGCCTTTGTTAAGTTGCTTATATATCATAGGGGCTACTCGATGTGCACGAGGTGGGGTGAGTCCAGGTGGTCAGGCGAACCGTTTCCAAAATGCTTTTAAACAATGCATCAAATTCTTCCTTGTCTCAAGTTGCCCTCTCCGCTTTCGAGCACCTAGTGCCCGACTGTCTGTTGGGAGCCCACACAACTGGTGTTGCCATGCCTTGTGTGCTCCCTTGAGCTTCTATTCCCCTGGCCTGGAGATTTTTTGGCCTATGTCTGGGGCGATGTCGCTTGGGGCCTTGTTTCTTTGCATACCTTTTGAGGCTAGGCACATAGCATTCCAGCGGAGGAGCTTGTGCAGCATGCTCCCTTCGACGGCAGAGAGCGTCTTTGCAAGCCAGCTGCATTGGGTGCTCCATGCCTGCTACTAGGGGGACCTGCAAAATGTGAACCAAGGATTAGGCCTTGAGACATGATAAAACCATTCGCATGGAAGGGATTATACAATGGGTTATCAAGCGCATATGACGAGGAGGGGAGAGGTGAGGCATGCAGTGGTTGTAGTAGAGGGATGGCCCCTATGATTATGTTCGTTTGGCCTCTAGCCATTAGCAGATCTTGGCTTATGCTAAGTTGCATGGACTGGTTGTCAGGGAGTGGGGTAGGGCTCATCCTTGGAAGGATAGACCGTAAAGGGGAAAGGTGTATAGGAAGGGACGGTACCCTATCCACATCCTCAGAGATGTTGGTCAAGGCTTTCTATGGCGGTAATGAGGGTTGCATGCCCTTCACTTGGAGGTGGGAATGGTCACACGACTTCTAAATGTGTGATGAGAGGAGGACATGAGGAGCTTAGCCTGTCAAACCCAACTCTTCTCCCTGGGCTTGACTATCATTGCTTGTGTGTGTTGATATTGTCTATACAGGGTCACACAAAAATAATTGTTTATTTATATACATATTTACAAATCCATGTCACTTCACGAGGATAAAAGCCAATTGTAGAACTTCGGATTGTACTGAAATGTGGCACAAGCATCTAGTATTCGTGGCAGCTTACTCAATATCGATAGATATTTTGCAACATCGAGTAGCATGGAACCTTGTCCGAGTCTACTGGAAACATGTAACTCCTCCTCAGTGAGAACCTTATCAACCAAAGAGTTCTCTTGGCTAGTTCCAGCTAAGTCCGCACCCCGAATGGCTGTCAACACTCGAAAGGAAGTTGGTGCCACATAGGTTGGGTCTCTTTGAGACCGCCATTTGGCCAATCGCTCTTCTGAGACTATCATGATTTGGGCTCCTAGTTCATTGCAACACGATTTTCAAACCAACGTTTCTCGAATTGACTTGACCCTCTGATTGTCGCTTTAGCTGCTCTATCTCTAAGAGATTTGGTTGGTAGAGCACATCATTGAATGTTACAGTCAAGCGTAGTTCGTCGGCTTCCTCGTCAGAGATGAGTCTCATGCGTTCATGCAAGAGCCTGTCATAGTGCTCGTTAAGATGTTCTTGCTCTTCCCAGGATAGGGGAAATGGCAAGTATTCTTCAAGCTGCTCCTTAGGGAATGTGCCCATGTCTGCCAGGACATAGACACGTGCAAATAATTTGAGCTTAGCATTCAACTCAGTTAAGCATTCTGCGACATTTCTATGTTCAACGAGGGCTTTCTCGGTTGCTATCTCATGCAAGGTTCTAGGAGTTTGCCTAGGCTTTAGCATAGCTAGGGGCTCACGCCTAGACGAGCAAGATTGGTCAACACTAGGATCGCTTACGCTCTCGGGGTTTGTGCATTTTTCTTGAGGTTTTGCTACTATTTTGTCATGGTTCTCCTCGGATGTGACGGGTGTAGATTTGTCACCCTGTTGTGACAGCGTTGTATCCACTCTTGATTGGTCAATGTGAGTTTTGTTCTTGGTGGATTGGGTGTTGCAAGCAACCGTTGATGGCAATGGTGGCTACTTTGATTTTTCAGAGCACACGGATGTGTCTGAGATTTCACCGCTACTAGGAGAGACATCAATGGGTTCATTGGTGGATGGATTCGATGCTTTATTCCTCAGCTCTCCAGCGCTCTTGGTCTCAATGTTCTTGGGGTCCACAACCACTTGTAATTGCTATTGTTTTCGTTGTTTTCTCCTCTTTTTCTTAGTCAGTGAAGGTGCGTCTCTCAACAACTCAAGACCCTGGACTAGGTCAATCGTTGACGTGCTTGGTTAGGCCTCAGCATTCTCTTTCTCTAGTGTTTCCTCATGGGACATAGCCTGGCCTGCTAAATAGCCTTGCTAGGTTGTGAGGGTATAGCTGCCTCCCTTTTTGGAGAGTCTAGCTCTTCAGCAAATTCCCTTCTATTTAACTCCTCCAGCATAGGCTTTAGGCACTTTGGAAGTGCTAGAGTTGTCAAGGAAGTTGGTTGCAACACCTCCTCCACAGGTGAACTACTAAGGATACGCTCCACCAGGGGCGTAGTCACAGCCAAGGGCTATGACTGCTGTGATCCCTAATTGGAGGTAGTAGCGGCTAGTCCAGTGGGCTGGCTACTCTTGGTGGATTGTGGTGTCAAGTCCTTAGGGTGATCAGAAGTGGTCGTGTCTTTTGTTTCCCTTTGAGCATTCACCTGTGTAGATCGAGCATGAGTTGATCTAGTCACATTAGGTTGCACAGGCATCTCCTTAGGTTGAGAGCTAAGGGTGGTGTCATGTCCTGCCTCTTGGATATTTGGAAGCTTAGATGGAGATAGAGATTGGGATTGAGCAGCCACCCTTGACGATTGCTATTGTGCTTCCTATGTCCGTTTGGGAAAAGAGGGTGTAGGAGATCTAGGACTCTTGGGTGGACATGGCACTGGCTAAATGATTTGCTTGAGGCTATTAGATGATTGTGCCATTTTCTTTGTTGAGCAATCAGCCGTCTCACAAGCAATGCTGTGCCTCTGGTGGTCATTATCCTCTTGGGAAGTCAAAAGCTCCTTAAGCACTAGTGGTCTTTGTGCACACTCAATGGTTACATATGACACCTGCTTATTAAGCATGCTAGGCTGAGGCTCTTTCTTTCGAACACTCATGTTTGGTTTCTTGCTTCGAGACCTAGAGTTTCTCTTAGATTTCCTCCTGTGCTTTGTTGCTTTTGATGCAATATGGACTTCAGCTAATAGAGGTGGTTTAGCAGGGGGTTTTGGTACCCAAATCCATCAGTTACCTGCATAATACCCTTGAGCACATAGCAATGCTTTGGAAATCCATCTCAGCGTTGTATTGGCTCTCCATCGATGCCTTCGTCTATAAGGCTTGGGCTTCTTTTGGGGTCTTCTACGATATTTGTAAGTCCAAAGCCCGTCCTTGGCATTGTCTCTTGACCTTCTTGTTTCAGGCATGGCCTCACTCACTGGTTCTCGTTGTTCGACCTGTGCTTGTATTAACGCTTCCAACAAGTCCTTGCTCTCGTTAGTAGGCTTGACTGTTATGTCAGCACCTTCCTTGCCTTTCCCTCGAGGTTCGATGAGGTCACCCTTGCTAAAGGTCGTGACTATCCTTACACCTGGTAGTGTCAGGTGTATCCTTTGTGCTACATAGTTGGC